>NC_138064.1:10220823-11445030 GCF_964194185.1 Rhinolophus hipposideros
AACACCTAATTTCCCTTCAGTTTGGTCATTGGGAGACTGTAGCATCTCCTGTCACAATGAGTTGCTGAGAAGAGCAAATGAGATAAAATGCATCAAATGACTGACACCGGAACACAGGAAGGCAGAGAACGGCTGGCCTTGACATCAGCTGGGAACATATGTATCCAGTGACTCGAATTTTTTGCCACTCTGCACCTGACTATGAATGATTCCAAAAGCACCTTAAGTATGGATTTGGGGTTTACAAACAAATTTTAGTGAGTGGACAACCCACAAATATGGAATCTGCAAATAATGAGGATCAACTGTACTTTTTAAAAATGTAGATCCTTCTGCTTCTTAAATTAGGACTTCCACTTAGGCTAATGACAGAAACCACGGCCACTTGCCTTAAAGTTGGCCAAAAACTTAGCTGAGAATCATGTGGTGCTGAAAAGTGCAGACTCTGGAGGCAGTCAAGATGGGTCTGCTCCACTAACCAGGCAACCAGGGGCAGGCTACTCAAAGGTACTGAACTGCTCTATACTTCAGCTGCCTCGTCTATAAAACCAAGGTCAGAATGGTGCTGTGAGGATTAAAGAACAACCAATGGAATGGGAGAAAAAGCTTTGCAAATCATGTGTCTGAAAAAGGGTTAATACACAGAATATATGACGAGCTCATACAACTCCAAAAGAATTTTAATGGGCAAAGGACTTGAATAGACATTTCTCCAAAGGAGATATACAAACGGCCAATAGGCCCATCAAGAAATGTTCAACACCTAATCATTAGGGGAATGCAAATCAAAACCACACTGAGATACCAACCCTTTAGGATGGCTATTACAAAAAAAAAAAAACAGGGGCCGGCCCGGTGGGTTAGAGCTCCATGCTCCTAACTCCGAAGGCTGCCGGTTCGATTCCCACATGGGCCAGTGGGCTCTCAACCACAAGGTTGCTGGTTCAACTCCTAGAGTCCCGCAAGGGATGGTGGGCTCCGCCCCCTGCAACTAAGATTGAACACGGCACCTTGAGCTGAGCTGCCTCCCGGATGGCTCAGTTGGTTGGAGAGTGTCCTCTCAACCACAAGGTTGCCGGTTGGACTCCGGCAAGGGATGGTGGGCTGCACCCCCTGCAACTAGCAATGGCAACTGGACCTGGAGCTGAGCTGCTCCCTGCACAATTAAGACTGAAAGGACAACAACTTGACTTGGAAAAAAAAAAAGTCCTGGAAGTACACACTGTTCCCCAATAAAGTCCTGTTCCCCTTCCCCAATAAAAAAAATCTTTAAAAAAAACAAACAAACAAACAGAACTAACAAGTGTTGGCAAGGATGTGGCGCAACTGGAACACTTGTGCACTGCTGGTGAGAATGTATGGTGCAGCCACCATGGACACAGTGGTTCCTCAAAAGATTAAAACTAGAAACTACCATATGATCCTGCATTTCCACTTCTGGGTATATACCCAAAAGGACTGAAAGCAACTTCTCGAAGAGGTATGTGTACACCCAAGTTCACAGCAGCATTATTCACAATAGCCAAAAGACCGAATCAAGTGTCCATCCGCGAATCAACAGATAAACCAAATGTGGTCTATGCGTACAATGGAATATCATTCCGCCTTAAAAAGGAAGGAAACTCTGATAGATGCTACCACATGGATGAACCTTGAGAACATTATGTTAAGTGAAATAAGCAAGGACAAATACTGCATGATCCCATTTACATGAGGTAAATTCTACTCGGTCAAATTCACCGAGTAGAATGGTGGCTGCCAGGATTGGGGGGAGAAAGAAATGGGGTGTTTTTGTTTAATAGGTATAGATTTTAAGTTTTACAAGAGGAAGAATTTTGGAGACTGGCTGCACAAAAAAGTGAATGTACTCAACACTACTGAATGGTACACTTAAAAATTGTTAAGATGGCAAATTTTATATTATGTATATTTTATCACAATTAAAAAATAAAACCTTTTAGTTTATAAAAAGGAATGCAGAGGTATTAGCACAATACTTGGCATATAATAAGTATTCAATAAACATTAGCCATCACTATGGTTTTTATTATGGTTTTCCCTGGGATGATGGGAAAGTTTGATTTTTTTAAAAACCTACACTGAAGTAAAAAACCAAAAGTCCTCCCTTCAACGTGTGACTAGTTAAACATTCATACCCAGGAACAAAACTCAGCAAGTTTTAAAACTGAAGTAACAACGACTTGGATGGCTCTCGTGGGCGTTATGCTGAGTGAAAACAAAACAAAAAAAAACACCCAGTCCCAAAAAGTCACATATTAAATAATTACATTTCTGTAACATTTTGAAAATGACAGAATGAAGTTGATCACTGTTGCAGGGTTGGGGAGGGCGTGACTCGAATAGGCGAGTACAAGAAAATTTCCCTGGGATGATGGGAAAGTTCTGTAACCTGACTGTGGCGGATGTTTGATGGGATAATTTTAATTTCTTTGAACTATATTCCAAAAAGAAAAATGTACGTAATGTAAAACCTGGTGAAATCTAAATAAGATCTATAGTTTAGGCATAGTATTGTACTAATGTGAATTTAATGTCTTTGATAACTTTTATCACTGGGAAACCACTATCTTAGCAACTTCTATGTGAGTATAAAATTATTTCAAAATGATAAATGTAAAGAAACAAGCGACATGAAAATAAAAAAGGAAAGCTCCATCCGAGGCTCTCTTTATGCTTAAAAGAAAAATTATAAAAAGGAGTCAGATAAAAGCAAGGTGTTGATGGAAGTGAAGGAAAAATATATAGCAGATAAATAAACTTATGAGTTTTAATATATGTGGGAGGGTCCCTAAAAAACATTTGCATCACTCGTTATTACTAATACTACTATATAACCATAAAAGTTGCCAGATGACTTCGAATCTGGCAGCAAGTATTCAAAAAAATCTAATAAACACTTTTATTACACTTTCATTGGATTTTTTTTATTTGAGAGGGAAGTAACAGTATTTAATAAAGCCACATATTCTCAGTATGTACTCCAGATATATTGGAAAATTGTAACATGCCATACTATTGGACCACCAGGATGACGATACGTCATTCTCTTACAGCCCAGAGCAGAATATTACTCAAATTCAGTACCACGTAGTGCTTCACTAGGATGGTTCACAGCCCTCAACATATAGTCATGATTATGGCTATGATTTATTACAGTGAAAGGATGTGAAGCATATGCAGAAAGGGAAAAGGTGCATGGGGTGGGGGAGGAAGGAAGTCTAGAGGAAACCAGACACAAGCTTTCAAGGTAGGACTGGGATCTGCGGTCAGAGGTCAGGGAGAAGAACTGACCAACCAACTTTCATGCCAGGGCAAAACATAAGGGTCCTGCATCGCAAAACTGCACAAATTCCATTACATCGAAATCCTGCTATGGCTTTCCCCATGTCCCAGGTGGTATCGCATACCATTGTGGACAATAATTTATTAAACAATAAGGACTTACATCTTTAAAAAGTTAGTGAACGATAGGAAAACCAATAATTTGAGCTGATGGTTAGTAGCACCCAGGATGTGTTTCCCAAGTGCCTGTCTCCGATTTCAAAGGCAGAAGTAGAGGAAGGCGCACGGCCCACTCCCAAGAAATCAAGAAACCACAGACTCTCATCTGTGGTAAGCTGGCATACCATTTATTTCCTTTTCTAATAATGGGTAATTTTTTTTATTAAAGTTTATTGGGGTGACAATTGTTAGTAAAGTTACATAGATTTCAGGTATACACTTCTATATTACATCATCTATAAATCCCATTGTGTGCTCACCACCCAGAGTCACTTCTCCTTCCATCACCATATATTTGATCCTCTTTACCCTCATCTACCAACCCCCTCCCCCCTTAAAAATGGGTGAATTTTAAAATGACAACTTGGGATGCAGGACAATAGATTTCAAAGGGGAGTTCCTCTCCACTCAGTCTTCAGAGATGGACTTGATAGCAAGTCTGAACAGAAGGTCGCCAGATATCCCTGTTTGAATGAAGAACTGACACCTGCTGCAATATGGATAAACCTTATACTAAGAGAAAGAAGCCAGTCACAAAAGGCCCCATATTTTAGTATTCCACTTACATAAAATGTATACAATAGGCAAAACCATGGAGACAGAAAGTAAATTAGTGGTTGCTTAGGTCTGATGGGGATGAGAGCACAGGAGAGTCATAGGTGAAGGGTGAAAGGTTTCGTTACGGTGATGAAAACATTCCAAAACTGCAGTACAATGGATGTTTGCACATCTGTGAATATACAAGAAACACACTGAATTGTACACATTAAAAGGGAGAATTGTATGGTATGTGAATTATATGTCAATAAGGTTGTTGTTTTGAAAAGAGTAAAATGGTGTTGGATACATGGGGGAGTTACTTTACTATTCTTTAAGATTTTTTCTTATGTTTAAAATTTCTCTTAATAAAAAACAATAAAATAAAGTTTCACTTTTTTTTAAGCAAGATACTTCTGTATTTTGGCCACATTTGCCACTCTATCAGAAGGACAATAGGTTGGCAAATTAAACTCAGAAGTTAGTAAAATCTACCCTTTCTCCTGGAAGAACATTCCACCCCATTGAGAGAAAAATTAACCACAAATTAAGACACATAAAATGCTAATTCATGTTCCAAGTTCAGAAAGATACAGGCCTGAACTTTAAGATATTAAGGTACGCAGTGGGTAAGGGAGGTCAGTTACTAGCAGGTTAGGAAAAAGGAAGACAAGGAAAAATAGGGCATTTTTCAATCATGAAACCGGGCTTTTCCATTACAAAAACAAAAAGTATTCCAAAAAGTAAAAAATTTAATATGTTTAAAATTATTTTTATTTGGTTTAGTTAACTGTCTTGAATAGAAATAAGAAACAAGAATTTGTATTTTATTCCCTATTCATTCAATGGTGATTTCCAGCTCCTCAATGATTTTCTGTTTTTAAGTAAATGAAAAACAAAAACCAAAAAGCAGGTTTTCAATGGCTATCATCTCCCTTCAATGGAAAGAAAAGCAATAGCTAAAATTTACTAATCGTTTCCTAAGTCCCAGGTAGTGTCCTAAGTGCTTTGCAAGTATTTTAATCTTCAGAACAGAACTACACAGTAAATCACAGGTACTATTATTCAGGTACCCATGAATACAGAGAGGTGAAGAAACCTGCCCAAGTGGTCACAAGTAAGATGTGGTGGAAATAACACCCAAAACCAGGCTATCTACTCCACAGCCCTAAACAAGTACAGTCACCCCACAAAGACTAAAAAGCTGTAACTGTGTGAATATTAAATCTAACCCCTGCAAGTTCAATCTGCAGGACAGTATTTTATACATTTAATTAAAATTTTAAAGGATAATTAGAAAACAATAATTTGAAGATTTTAACAGGTGCTTACCTATAAATAGTCAAAAGATTGACGTCTTATGCCTTATTAGAATAATAAATAGGAGATAATCTCTTCATTCCCTACGCTCCAGAAATTCTCTTCTGTACTTATCACTTGGCACTTTGTTTTCAATACTTAGTTATATATACATGTTATCTTCCACACCAAGTTTACTCAGATTTAGTTTTTATTTACAATATGTATGTTTTAACACCTCATTGGCCTAATCCTACTATATGATGACTAGAAAAACAGCTCAGACAATGACAACCCCAAGAATCCTGGTTTAGAAAGCAGATCCCGGAATTAGGAGGCGAAAACTCTGACACTGCTGTTCTTCATATTTGGAGCTTTGCTTTCTCCAGGTCACACTAGTGCCACCTCAAATTTTGCAAAATAAGAATCAGGTCTTCCAATCCAAGAAAGATGACAGGTGCACGGAGAGTTAGAAGAATGTTGCTTTTGGAGACAATATTATAAGGGCTCAGTGTTATAATTTGCGATACAAGTCACAAAAGGTAAAAAAGAGCACAGGAGATATCAGACTGACCTGGGTTCCCTTTCTAACCCCCACTCCAGCAGTGCCACCTCAGACAAGTCCCTCACCTTCTAGTCTCCCAATTGTTCTGGGGGTGGGAGGATAAAATGGCTTAAAACATGTAACACCCAACCCATAGAAAGCACTCAATAAATGTCAACAGTAACCTGGAAGTAATGATCGTGGTGATGGAGTGTGTTCTGAGCAACACAAAAACCCACACTCTTATCTGACCCTCTGGACTGAAGTTCAAACGACTGATGATAATCTTTCATTGAAATGTTGTGAATCAGCAGAGATCTTTTATAACTTCATATGGTTCAATAATTTTTGAGAAATATTTGAAAGTCTTTATTCTGAGGGATAAGACTTGCTACATACACCAAAAGACGCAAAACTGGACAGGCCCGATGGCGCAGGCAGTTACAGTTCCATGCTCCTAACTCCGAGGGCTGCCGGTTCGATTCCCACATGGGCCAGAGGGCTCTCAACAACAAGGTTGCTGGTTCAACTCCTGGAGTCCTGCAAGGGATGGTGGGCTCTGCCCCCTGCAACTAGCAACGGCAACTGGACCTGGAGCTGAGCTGCACGCTCCACAACTAAGACTGAAAGGACAACAATTTGACTTGGAAAAAAAGGCCTGGAAGTACACACTGTTCCTCAATACAGTCTTGTTCCCCTTCCCCAATAAAAAACAAATCTTAAAAATAAAAAGATGCAAAACTGTAAAAATTGCTGTATCCTATTGATATTAGATTTTTTTTCCCTGCAATGAATGTTTCCATCTCTAAGTTGTACCATAAACATAAGTGTAGTTTTATTTAAGAACGACCGTTACATTTAATCACACAAAATAAAAAATTCCTTAAATTCCTCATAAATAACTTGTGAATTATCTGCACATTTTTTTAAAGTTTCTTTTTTAAAAATTCTTCTAAATAATAGTTCAGTCTATTCACATACACACACACAAAAAAAATTACCGGTTACTGTCTTTATATATTTCTATTAAGGTAGAAAACCTCTCCCTCTCTGAATGCTGGCAGACTTTAGTTAAGACCCATAGTTTTCCCTCCAGCATATTGACGTTGTGTGTGGGTGTAATATGGTTTCATTTTTTTAAGTAAAAGTGAGATGGCAAGAAAAACAAAACAAAACTATGAATTTTTCCAGGAAATTTGAGTCAACTGCAGGACTTGACTGGGGAAGGGAGACGCTGATCAAATCAGTTGGGTTCTTCTAAACTGCTGTGGTCTGCAGTGTAAAAAGAGAGAGGGCAAAGCAATAATCCTATTGCCAGAAGGAATTAGAAGGAATTAGTACATGCATCCTACTCCAGTCACTGGCTGAGAACTGCTTGGACCATTTGCTGACAAGTCCTGGTCGCAGGAGGCTGCTCGTGCACCACGTGACATTCCTGGATGGAAGCTACAAATTTCTATCACCCTTTCTCGAAAATGATCACAGGACCTCACACACATTGTACTTGCTGTTGTGTTCTGTTTTGTTTTCAATGCAAACATCCTTCCTAAGAAACCTATCACGCTATATGTCCCCAAACCGATACATGTCATCAGAGGGTCGATCTTGCCCACAAAATAAAACTCAGAAAAGGAATTCACGTGCCCGGTGTTTAATACCAGAGATACTTTCTCACCTGAGGCCGAAGCAGGTGGGTCCTGCCCCGCCTTTCTTCCAACTCCCTCTCCGCAGATTTCCCTTTAAGAACCTCTTCCAGGGTCCCCCGGGCGACGAGAGCAAGAACGGAGGGTGCCGGGAAAAGCAACCCTTAACTTCACTGCTCCCTCTTGTTCTCCTGCCCAACTCGTTCCACGTCCTGGGCAAAGAGCCTCACCGCTCAGCACAGCCAGTTCCAGACTTGGAGCGATCCCCCCACGGAGCTCCTCTGCATCCCTTCTCTGTCACCCCTGGACACAAGCAGGGGAAACAGCATCGATCCTTTTATGAGAGACCAGGCAGACGAGAACAACGGCAAGTCCTGCTGCTCACAAAAAGGAGGAAATGATGAAGGAGGCAGTGAGTGGGATGTAGCAGAAAAAGGACAGCAGCGGCGGAAGGGACACCTCCCGACTCCTGCCTAACTCCAAGCCATCTACGCCCTGTTGTCATAGCACTTTACAACGAACGCTACTGCGCAAGTCAGATGGCTGAGCCCCGAAGTACCCTGGGAGTTGTAGTCCACGGGGGGCTGAGGAGGACCGAAGTTGGAGGACTTTCAGGGCAGTGCTTGGAATCAGATTTCTACTGGGCGGAGTGGAACGAACAACTGCCTGGTCTTCGTTAGCAGAGAGAGATAATTAATAAGATTCTCTTTCCAGCCCTTGGACAGTTCCCACGACCCAGAGTTTAATAAAGAACTGCCACCCGCCTCCGCCGCAGGCGCAGCGTAATCCCCACTCGCTCCATCCCCGGCCCCGCCCGCCCGCGCTCGTGGGTGCCGCTTTCCGCCGGGGTGGCTCGCACGCACACGGGGCGGGGCGTCCGGGCTTCTCCGCAGACTCGTGCTCCCCAGGCCCAAATCCTCCGGGAGCCGCCTCGTGTTTTCCGGTCCGGGCGTGCTGCAGACTAGGTCGCCGGAACTGACACACGTGGTGGGGGTGGGCCGGTCGCGAGTGGCTGTGTCTGCGCCCTGGCGGCGGCGGGGTGGAGGGGCGGGATGCTGGCCCAGGACATAGTCACCTTGAAAAGGTAGGCACGTGGGGCGGCCCACCAAGATCGTGGACAGGGGGCATTTGAAGAGCTTCCACGTGTTGTTCTTCGTGGAGGACAAAGTGCTGGTATAGTTGTGTACATCTCTCCTGATCACATCTGCTAAATATTCTCTTTAGTATACACCTTGGAGTGGATTTCATGCTGTACAGGTATGCAAGTGTTCAACTTTACAATTGAACATAAAAACAACGTCAGTTTTCCAACCTTTTCAACTGGTGGCCCCAATTCAACGCCAATAGGAATCCCCAATTTGGGATGCGGTGAAGCAGGAAACTATTCACTGCAAACAGCTGGATTGCGATATAACAGGGCTGTGAGAACACAGCTGTGGAATAGCTCAGGAGAGTTACAGCTCAGGAAGCAGTGCAGCTGTGGCACAGAGCTGCCCCTGGGGCAAGGCAGGCGAACAGCTCTGCTCCCTGCTGGGCAGCTCCCTTCTGCTCCTGCAAGGGAGAAAACAACCCACCGCCCCCCGCCTTGAAATGACTTCCAGAAAGAAGTCCCCAACCCAGGTCCTTGATTAGTCCATCTTCATGCAAATAAGGACTCCATATATTCACTGTTTGATCCAAAAAGTACTGTCCTAATTTGTCAGAATGGATGTGCTCTGATTGGTCAGGGATATAGACACATCAAATCGAACAAGGAATGTCTTAGTCCTATTGATTGAAACAGAATTCCATCAATTCCTTTATAAAGGCTGGCTCAGCTGACAAGAACGTAGTACAGGCAGAAGTTCAGTGCAGGAGGTAGGCAGTTCAGGGCAGGCATTTCCCTTGAAGCTAAACTTTCCTGAGCAGCTCTTGTTTAGAAACAAGCTCCTACGCTGTTTGTTTTTGTTTTTTGAATTAGATCCCAGTTAGCCACCAGAAGTCCTTTGATACGTATTTTCTTTCTGAGGGTCCATACATCTTTGCTTTCAAATTCAATGTAAGTATAATAACTTGTCAGTCACCAAACTCGACACTTTTGTGCTTGCTTTTTTCACTGGATTTTAGCTTAGATTTTAAGTTCCTGTTTTTCACCAATTCACATTACCACTAGAAAATATAATTCTAAATTATCACATTTCTTAAAGAATTTCATGAAAATCATCAATACCATTAATTTGTAATACTTTGATATTGTTAAACCATCACATTGGATGTAAAAAATAAAAATAAATTACTTGGAGTGCCAGTTACAGGAGCTTAGGAAAATTATGATAAAATACTATTATTCCCCTATTAAAATTCAAATGATTGAAATGTTTCAACTTGAAAACAAGTTCATATTGGTGAGAAAAAGTCTTAAAAAATAAGATTTGGTATCATTTTTATAAAGAAAAAATATACAAAAAATACTGGAAGAAATATTCACAAAAATTGTAATAGTGACTATTAAGTGTACTTAAGAGAGATTTAATTGTTCCTTTCTATTTTCAATGTTTTCCAAATATTTATTCAATGGCCATGTATTGCCTTTGTACTTGGAATAAAAGTTTTTAAAATAGAATACTGTATGAAAATAAATGAAAATTATCTCAATTTACTCATTTATATTTCAACATTCTAAGAAATGTAAACGCTCAATTTTTTAAAAATCCTGTAAGAAGCTTCTGAAAGCTTGCAATAGCCAACCTATTTCATTCACAGTGACATAATATGAAGACTATTATTTGCTGGAAATGCTATTTATCATTTATAGCATGAAAAGTTTATTTTCAACAGCGGTGCCAGAATTCCTCTTAATGAGTGTGGTCGTTTACAAACATGCTGTAGTTTTTTCCAATTTTTGTTTGCACATTTCTTTGCAATGTGACTTTGCAACGGCACCTCTAGACCTTAATTTGTCTTTATGACATGCTTTGGCCAGTAAGATATAAACGTGATGCAAGCAAAACCTTGAAAAGTTCTTATGCACTCTGGCGTCCCCTCTCGTGCTTCTCTTGGAAATATTGCAGCCACTTCCATGTAAATGACCTGTTGAAGCCTGCTGAATGATGAGATACATTGTCGGGTCATCCTCACTGCCAGGACACATGAGTGAAGCCATCCTAAACCAACCAAGCCCAAAGAGCCACCAGCTAGCTGCAGATTCATGAAACCCCCCCAAAGCAGAACTCACACAACCCACGTTATTTTTTTAAAATCATACATTAGATACATGTAAGAATCATATATCAGACAGTTTCAAAACGCAACCTATAAGTGTCACGTCCAGCGCAACACGGGCAGTGAGAGAACAAGAAGGGGCGGCAAAGGGTTAAGAAAGAAACAGAAATCAAGAAAGTTTTGAAACAGGGGCCAAGGGTCTCACAGCCTCAAAGGACTGGGAGTCCAGAATCGGGCCACCTTGTGGCTTTTATTGACGCACATACAAGGAAGTAGCATTGTTTTTTCTAGGGTCTGTGAGTCTCATACACCATGCCAGAAAACTGGTTCAAACCAATCACCCTTGCCTGTCGAAAGTCCCATGATGTATTAGTAATTGTTGTTTGTACCTCCCCAGGGGACAACACCTTTACGTTGAAAACTTACTGAGATGGAGAACTGATGTTATCACATCTAGAATCACTTCCCAAGCAGGTTGTGAGAAGGAATACAGCCACAGAGGCAGAAGCTCTCCTTAGACGGGGGAAGGTGGGGGGTCTATGCCCACCTCTATCAACCCTGTGAATTCTCCTGTGTGGTTCCCACACAACTGTGCCTGTCTTAGGTCATTCCTTTCTTGAGGAATCTTACCCGTCATTGGCTAGCCAGCCATCCTTTGGGGCCAAACAAGGAGATGGCATAAAGGTGAAGCAATGTCCCTGAAAGGAATAGTCTCACGGACTCTTCTTTCTTTTTAGGGGTAGGCACGAGGGGACAGACGGCATGCTGCTGTGTGACAACAGATGAGCGCCTAACCCTTTTGCATCCTGGCTCCAAGACTTACTAGTTCTGCATCCTTCACATGTCACTTCTCTCTCTGGGCCTCCTTCTTATCTATTCACATAAAACTAGAATAATACATAAAGTTATTAACAGTACTTATTACGTTTGTAAAGATTAAATCAACTCTTATAAGGACTTAACACAATGACCAACACATACAAAGCGATCAGTGTATGTTAGCCTTTCATTTCCAGAACACATACTTTTCTAAATACAATACACACTGTTTTAACCAGGGATCGGATGCTCTAGAAAACTGGAGAATTCCTATGGAGAGCCTTCCTTTCTCCAAAACTGCACGAATCTTGTTAACACGTAAGGAGCAGCTCCTGTCTGTGCAGCCACTAGAGGGATACAAAGATGACCTGCCCAGGTTCCTTGGCCTCCAGGGCTGGAGACGCGAGGGTAGGCGCGGGGTCCGGAGAGGTCCCTGGCGACGGGAAGGGCGCCCAGGTCCCACCGCCAGGGGGCGCGCTCCGACCTGCGGCACCGGCCGGCCAAGCGACATGGCCCCGCGCTTCGACCGAGGACTGAAGGCCGCGCGCCGGGAGGCGGGGACAGGCGGCCTCGGCGGGGACACCAGGCTCTGCCGGCAGTCCGCGGGGCGACGGCGGGAGGGGCGCTGCGGGCCGGGCGGGCGCCGCGCGGAGGAAGTGCCGTCTGGGCCGCCGCCCGAGCCGCGCCGGCCGCGATGTCGTCCCGGCGGGGGCGCGACGACGAGGGGGCCGGGGCCGCGAGGCGGGCGCGGGAACCGGCGGAGCAGGAGCTGCAGCGGCGCCGGGAGCAGAAGCGGCGGCGGCAGGACGCGCAGCAGCTGCAGCAGCTCAAGCACCTGGAGTCCTTGTGAGTCCCCGCCCCCGTCTCCTGCGAGGATCGGGCGCCGTGGGGGCGCCTTAAGCGGGGTCCTCGGAGACCCACGAGGGGGCTGCCGGGCCCGGCTGCCGGTGACCGGTCCCGGGCGGCGCGCGCACTCGCCTTGCAGCCGTCACCCCGCGGGGGAAGGTCGGCGTCTCGGGCGCCCGGAGCCGCCTAGGCCGGAGGGGGCGCAGGCTCCGCCCCCGAGGCGCACGCGGGTGGGGGCGCTTCCCGACGTGGGAGGCCGGGGTTTGCAGCCTCGCGCGCAGGGGTCGGAGTGTGGCGCGGGCTCCGCGCGGCGCCGAGGGTGTTCGGCACTTGGTGGGCGTTCAGTCGGCACTTGGGGCCTGAAGTCACGACAAGTGCGGCTGAGTGCGTGGGTGCCCGGCCTTGCACGGCTTTCGGGTCACAGGGCCCCCTGGGAAGTCGATGCGATCTTGCCACCTTCTGTCGATAAGGGAAGAGAAAGCCCAGCCCTGCGACGTTAGCGCGGTGAGTGGGAGAAGACACAGTGGGGTGAGGACCGATCCCCACCCACCGGAAAGGTGGCTGTCAGGGGAAGAGTGGACGCGCTCTCCCCGGTCGTGACGTGAGGCTGGAAGCTACTGAGAGGCCGATTCCACGTCGACATAAATGAGGACCAGAGGCGTACTCTGGCTGGTGAGCATGGCCGGACCTCGGGGGCTCTGTGCTTGCTCCCCAGCGCCAGAGGGTCCACGGGGGTCCAGACAGCCCCTGGCGGGAGGACGGCAGGTTTAAAGGAGATTTGTAAACGTCGGCGGGAGGTTGGATTAATGACCTTCCACTTTTCAGTCATTCTGTAATTAGCTTTAGACGGCAAACTTTTTCCAGTTTGATGTTCACTCATTCAACGAATCGTTTCTGTTTCAAGTGCTAAGACAATCAATCACGTAAGGAAGTTTCTTCACAGGGTTAAAATGCTTCATTATGAACCTTTTGGGAGTTGTGACACAAAGTGCATCGCTTTGGAGCCCGGCCTGCTGTTTTCCTTGTGGCCCTTGAGCTGAATGTCACCTCTGGGCAGTGGCTGCAGGATACAGGCCCCGCTTTGCAGGCATCTCCACCCTGGCCTCTCCATCTGCTCTGTAAGGCAGACACTCAAAACTGTTTCCCAGCGTAAGCTCAGCCCAGCCCTCAGTATGTGTAAGTGTAGGACGCCAGACAGTGGTTAATACATTTATTTTGTAACTCCCAGACGTCAGAGACATCATAGCCTCCTTTTGCAAATCAGGAAATGCAGATCCAGCAGTCGAGTAACCTAATGAAGGAAACACTGACCTGTAAACTAGCAAAACTAAAGAGGAACGCACATGTCTGATTCCCAGACCAATGGGGTTTTTCAGTTTCAGAAATTTAAAACTTCCCGGAGGCTGTTGACATATTTGGTGTGGCTACTTCAGAAGCTTGTGTACTTTCAAATAAAAATTTGTTTCCAGAGTCACGTAGTTTAAACATCAAATACTAGTGAAAGACTAATTTACAAAAACCAGTGGTTTGCATTCCTCTTCAGCCACCCCACACTCCCTGGAGGCCTCCCTCTAACCAAGGCTTCAATAAGGAAACTTGTCATTTTTTTCCTACTGGATTTTAAACACTTATTTCTAAATTATATGCTTATCCTTGTTTTGACTGAATAGACATTACCTATTAACCTCAGTTTAGTTTGTCCATATCACAGAAAATGGACCTTTAGTTCTCTTTCCCGACCTTTCTTGATTTATCTTCCAATCCTTCCCCCATTGCACTTGTTTCAGTTATCATATTTTTAACTTTCAAGTTTTTCCTTGTTCTGAGAACAATTTTTTTCATAGAACCTACTATTTCATCAATCATATATCTTCTCTCATCTTTGAGGATACTCGTTAGTTGTTTTCTCCCTCCACTGCCTGTTGCTTCTTTGCCTTTCCTTTTGATCTCTTTCACTTAGAGGATTTTTTCCTAATGCGCAGGGATCCTTGAGTCTCCTCCCATTAACAGTGAGGCATAAAGCTGTTCTGCAGGGGACTGTTGACAGATGAGAGAGTGCAAAGGTGCTGGTCTGTTGACTGTTTCACTGTAGGAATATGAGGCTGTGATGTGCCCTTTTCATGGAGACTCCCACATATCAGTAGGTAAGAGTTTTTTCCTGGGGCCAAAGAACCTTCCCTTCTCAGGCCTGGGTGCCAGAGTTCTGGATTGGGCTGGAGAGGAAAGGCGCTTTGGTGCCGCAGGTCAGACAGCTGTTTTCAGCCAGCGCTCACCTTCATCACCATCCTGAACTGTACCAATATTCTCAGGCATCTGGGAGGTGGGAGGGTCTCTCCAGTTAAGTTTCACTGGGCACTACACCTGCAGAAGGTGAGGGCAGACAGTCTCCTGCTGTGGGGAAGAATACCGGTGTTCTGGTCATTTCATCCATTCAGTATTCAGACTCCCAACCCATCTTCCAAAGGTTGTAATTCTCCAACCTAAAGATGTCAGTTCCTTTCTTCCACTTTCCATTGTCTTCCCAGCATTGTCTTGAAATTGTTCTCCGCTAGTATCTCCTCCTAGGTTTTCTTCGTGGCTTCTTACCTTTTTCATTCCTTTACTGTCATTTTAAGAGTCTGGGAAAGGAATGCAGATAAGTCAGTTGGTCAGACAGCTGTGTTAAATGGGAAGCGCCATAGTGGATTTGTACAAATGAAATTCAAATCCTTGTCCCCTTGGTATGCCCTCTTTAGGTCCCCTCACACTCTTCTGGTCACTTTCTTAAACTTGAGCATAACTTTTCATACCCTTGGACAATACCTGCCGGGCCCCAGAGGCATCTGAGTGTCCCACTCTATGTTCCATCCCATGCTCCAGTTCTGTCACTCAGGTGTTCCTGGGCTGCCAGGCATAACAGGAGGGAGAGTCTGTGGATATGACAGGGTATCTCTGCCTTCCAGCCGCACAGGAGCCAGCTGCAGGAACAACTGTAATGGCATATGCTTCCAGGAAGGACTCTTCCAAAAGAAATCCTACCCCAGCACTCAAAACTCCAGAGTATTTTTAAGTACTTGGCAAAATTCCTTCCCCTATAGCCACTTGGGAAGATAATTTTTTCCTCTCTTATCTATATTTAGTCTTCAGACTACTCAGAGCAATCTGAATGATATAATCGCAAGATTTCACAGACGGTAAGACAAAGTAATGGGCCTCCACCAACATTTTCTAAAATTTTCTGCATTCAAAGATAATGCAGACTTATCAGCTGTCACAGCGCAAAAGCCAACTACACAGTAAACATGCTCCCATTCCCAAATCTGTTATTGTTAATAGTTAAATAGTACCTTAATCTTTGAGAAATATCTTCAACATGTTACATAAACTAATGAATTGTTTAGCCCTGGGGGAAAAAACGAATTTTTGGAAAGAGTTGAAAAATGGACTTTTTAGGGAAGGCCACTGCTAATAATAAGAGATTTCACAATACACAGTTCTATCACACTCCTTTTCCATCTAGGCAAAAACATTTACTTATTTTTTCAGGAATCTGGACCTTAACTTGTCCGGCCATGTGATTTGTACAACTCCCATGGGAAAAAGAAAGTACTGTTGCATTACTGGGTATTTACATCAACTTGACCACCTCCCTTCATGCGAGGGCATCCGCTGCATAAAGCACAGCAGTAATGATTCTGATGAAAGGCTGCTGCTGAACGGTAGCACCTTCCCAACGTATGCAAGTTACCATTTTCCTTGCTAAGAAAAGCCTGGGCCTAAAATACACCACAGCTTTCCACTAGAAAATATTTTAAGTATTTGCCTTGGAAATAGCGTACCTAAAAAGCTAATTCTGTGTATACCCACTTGTTTACTATGGAATCTTTAGGGAATAAGTCCTCCTCTGTCCCTGCAGAAGAGCCCTGGATTCGTGGTGGCGAGGATGTGCCCGGAGAAGCCTCCATCTCAATCCTTACTTGAAAGGGTCCAGAGAGCAAGGCAAAGGGAAGTTGTTCTTGCTGTAGCTACTCATGGCATTTCTCATCCATCATCTGTTGTAAAGGAAAAAACATTCTTGTTTTCTTTCTCTATGTTCAAACTACACTCACAGCACTACACTTGCTCCAGCTCGCAGGGGAGGTTTCCAGCACCACCAGGCAATTCTCCTGTTCTCAGGACCCCAAGTTGATGTCTACAAATTTAACTTAATGCGACACTATCTACCTGGAGATAGTGTCAGATCCCACAAGTTAAGGGCTCAGTCCCACAAGACCTCCCCGCCCACAAACACTTTTGGTGCCAATTGCCAAACCCAGGCTGATAGGTTATTAATCAGAGGTTCCCACAATCCCCTCATCCAGTTTGATTAATATGCTAGAGTGGCTCATAGAACTCAGGAAAACATTTTACTTACTAGATTACTGGTTTTTCATGAAACGATATAACTCAGGAACAGCTACATGTAAGAGATACATAGGGTAAGGTCTTTAGGAAGGCGCATAGAACTTCCTTCCATGCCCTCTCCAGGAGTGCCACGCCTCCACGTGCTCACCAATCCTATAAAGCCCTCTGAACCCCATCCTTTGAGTTTTGTAGAGGCTTCATGATGAATCTTAAATCAACCTCCCTGGAGATGGGAGTGAAACTTCTAACCCAGGGGAATCACTGGGCTGGTTCCCCTGGCAACCAGCCCCCTTCCTTAGGGGTTTTCCAAAAGTCACTCATTACCATTTATTTTCATTTATTTATTTGAAAATAAATAACAAAACTCACTTATGAATAACGAAACTCTTTTCACCTTTATAGCTCTGGAGCTATTTCAGGAACTGGGAACAAAACTAAATATTGTAGCAAAAGATGCCCCTATGGCTCTCACATAGGAAAGTAAAAGGGTTTGAGGAGCTATGTGCCAGGAAGAGTACGTGAAGAACAATATGTATTTCTTATTATAAATCACAGTATCACATGACCAAACTTGTTTTCTTTCACATCTTAGAGGACTGGAGAAGCATTTCACTTTTCCCTTAGTCAGTTCTTCCTAATCCCTGCACCCACAATATTTACTCTGTTCTCAAGGGTCTTTAAAGTTGGTGCATAAGAAAAGATTCAGGATGAAGAAAACATTACATCATAAAGTTACAAGGGTTTTAGGAGCTACCCTTTTCAATGTTAAGTAGAAGTTATGCTTCGTTAACCTGACAGCTGTGACCACTCTTTGGACCATAATTCACTCCTGGGTCTTTACTTCACATTTTCGCAGCAATCTCTTGCTTTCCTTTCTTCCAAAAATTAAATCATTGTGCTAAGACGCCAAGTTAGTTATTTCATGAACTTAGGTTCTAGATCTCAGCAGGATGTGGAATTGCAGCCACTTATTTATATGTGATCTCTTGAGTGCTGGACCTATTTCATTCACTGTTTTAGGTATAATATAGTTTTAAGTTTTTACTAAATATACCCTTTTTATTTCAGCCTGCAGTTGGTTTTTGCTCATTAAAATGTGTTATGTTCCTATTAACGTGGTTGATGATGTTTTTCTTTCTTTCTAGTTATGAAAAACCTCCTCCTGGGCTTATCAAGGTCAGTATGAAGCTTGTCCTTTTGGGTATTCCCTTAGATGTACACGACTCTGTGTTCAGACTCGGTAACTTGGTATGAAACAGTCCCATAAGGTTGTGAGCCGCCTGTTATGATAACCCTGTTTCTTCCTCAGATGCCATTCATACACTTCGGGCTTTGTCACAAGCCTGTGCCTTTGTAGAAACTTAATCAGCTGTGACTGTTCCCTAAGAAACCCTGGCAGGCCCACCGGTGCTCTTCCTCGGCCATCGCCCCCCTTCTCTCTCACTTGTAACAGCATCTTCTCAAAGCTCTGCCGCCCTGGGCTGACTGACTCCCCTGGTGCCCGTTCCTTGAATGTCATCAGCTCAGAGAGGAGCAGACTTGGGGGACCTGCAGCTCATCCAGCCCCTCCTCCCGCACCCCACCATGTCAGTGTCCCCCTGCGGGAGTGAGACTTAGAGGGGCCGTTCACGGCCAAAGCTTCCTTTTCTGTTTGGTACTTTTCAATTTAAAACAAAGATTTGAAATAAAAATTTTTTATTATAAATTTAATATTCACGGAAATTTGAAAACAAATCAAAATGTGAAAAACCCAGGGGCAGGAGAAAAAAAAATGTGAAAAACCCAGCTTTCATAAATGCAGCGTGTGTGAGATTATAAAACATAACGTGGCCTTCAAGGTATAATTATCCATTTGAATTTAACATGCTATTGTTATTATTCCAGGAATCCTTACTTGTTTATACTTTGCCTCATTCCACAAAGCTTTTCAATTAGCAGAACACTTTTTGTGTCTTAGAATTTGGAGCTCACAAATCATTTCTGTGTGACCAACACTCATAACTTTAAGAACAGCTAGTTCGTGTTTGTGGTACAATTCTCCTGGTACATTGATTTCCGGTTTTCCTGTCAGGTCTCATTTGTCTTTCTAGTTCTTGAGAGGGTAACTCCTGATGACCTTGGGATCTCCAGCCCACGAGAAAGCAGGCGATGCTGTGTTCCTAAGCAGGTGGGAGAGGAGTCCAGTGCTGTGGCCACCTGGTTGACATGCTGTTTCCTTTTGTAGGAAGATGAGACGAAGCCAGAGGACTGTATACCGGATGTGCCAGGCAATGAGCATGCCAGGGAATTTCTGGCTCACGCGCCAACCAGAGGACTTTGGATGCCTCTGGGGAAGGAAGTCAAAGTGATGCAGTGTGAGTGTGGAAGAGCAAGTAACACGCCCGAATACACGCAGGTCACATACCACAGTTTACAAAGCGCGGTGATCTTTGATTTAAGTTGTTCTCACCACAGCGCTGTTCAAGTCATGGTGTGAGCTGTTTTATCGACACGGAAGCCCACGTGCACGTGTCAGTACGTGGTCTGAGGTAAGAGGCAGAGCAAAGCTTTGGCTCCGGGGCTTCTGATGCGAGTGCAGTCGTCTTTCCACAGGACTAGCCGCCTCTGGAGTACATGCCCTCTTTAGTGACATGCCCGTAAGGAAAAGGATCTTCCATGGCAGAAATGCCCGGGAGATAAGGGGTGCCTTGGAGGGCAGGTCCCTTTGAGTCTTGCCTCAGTCTCCCTGCATCAGTACTGGAGTTTGAGCCAGGTAAACTGAGAGGAGCTACGGGCCTCAGAGGTGAGTCTGGAGCAGGCAGAGGCGCACACACAGCCCCCACCATCCAGCGCAGCAACACCTCCCTCAGCGTAAGATGCCATCTGAAGAAAGGGTCCTGCTGCCTTTTAAAGACATTTGTTTGTAGAGATTCATCGTGCACATAATTAAAATAGCAGGTCCCGGTCTCTTTCTCCATTCCCATTGAAGCTCTTTTAGTTGGTTATTATGATCTTTATCTTCTTACATCTGAAGATCATGCTTGTATTATATTGATTTTCCAGGTTTAGGCTTTACCTTGTTGTAAACAGTAATCTCTGAGATCAATATGGGCAAGCCTTTTTCATTAGGCGTGGTTAGGTTTTCACAGAAAAGTTGTTTCCTGTCAAAGGTGAAGGCCATATTGCTTGTGTCCTGGGACCTGATTTGAGGAACGAGGCTGTGAAGTCTCAGCCTCCAGGATTCAATCATTCACAGAATCTTCCTGTGGTCAGTGTGGCACCTTGCCCTCTGGTGCCAGAGCCCTCCTTCCACCTGCCCCAGATAATGAACCTCCTTTCTGGAGGATCAGGGAGTGATGCATATGGTCTTTTGACCTATCCTCCTTTTTAAGCTCCCCTTCAACTCCATTTTCAGAAATATACTGCCAATTCCTGAACTTTTGGGGGTTCTACAAATCAAAATTGAGATGGTTCTCCATACTCCCTCCTGCTGGCTTAGAATTCAGTTTTCTGGGGTCTGCTATTCATTTTGCACACTATTATCTGCATTATAATTTCCAATATTTTTTTACTGTTGTTTCCTATTTTCCCTGTCCTTGAGGTTTATGCCTTTTAAAAGTATTCTCTTTGTTGTCATTTTATGGGATGTCAGGAAGGGGATGAAAGTAAATAATTGGTTTTTAGTCTGCCATCTTTACCCAGAGGTCTGCTGTGCTTGTTTTTTTAAGTTTAAAAACCACTGTTCTGTTTAATGGAGTTAGTTGTTTCACTTACCATTTTATAGCTCCTTTCATTGACTTGCAGTTGAAGAGTGTTTGGTTACTAGTACCAGAACCAGTTTTACCATGAAGTTAATGAAGCTTAAGCTTAAGACCCCTCTTTGCACCTTCCTGTGGAGTCCCAACAATGTGTTCATATGGTTGTTTAGCGAAGGCAAGACTTTTTCTCCCTAAAGACCTCTTCTTCCCCTGTAAATTATCTAAGCTTCAGGCTCCACAAAACCTGGGTCTATCCCAGATGAGAGAAAACACGCACGTAACCCCTATTCACTCTTCCATTGATTTCAGTGATCCAAGTGTTACTTACCACAGGGCTCCTCAAACTTAGGGCGGGCCTGAACTGTTTCTCACAAGTTCCCAGGTGATGCCAGTCTTGCTGGTCCATTAACCACACTTTGAGTAACAAGGTTCACCTTTCCTTTAACAGAGTTTTCTTCTCATATGGTCTGGATCCTTCTTGATACCCACATATTTAACATCCCTCCATTGTTTATCATAAAGGCAGACATCTGTTTAAGGGGTCTTCATTTGCATTAAGAGTGCATTCCTTCTCCCCCAGGTGGAAGTAAATCAAAATAGTGGGGAGATGAGGACAAGAGGCATATCAGTGGTGATCACGAATTTGCCAAACTTCATTTTTTCCATTAGTTTCCTATTACCAACTCTCAAAAAGGGAAAAATATTATTTCTTGTCACTACATATTTTCAGTAGCTGCCAGCATGGAGTAAAATTGGCTGATCTTAGCTATAATCGCTCCTCCTTGCTTGATGCCCTTATAGTCTGCTAGGGCTGCCGGAACCAAGTACCACAAACTGGGTCACTCAAACAAGAGAGATTATAGTCGCACGTTTCTGGAGGCTAAGTCTGAAATCTAGGTGTCAACAGGGTTGGTTCTTCCTGAGGGAAGGATCTATTCCAGGCGTCTATTAAGACCCTACCTCCCAATAAGGTCACATTCTGAGTATTAGGAGTTAGGATATTCAACATAAATGGGCGGAGAGGGAAGAGGTGGTGGGGGAGATGACAAGTCAACCCATAATACCCAGTTTAAAAAAAATTACACTTTCTTTTTGCATGGGATTGCTTAGTAGGAAGCAGTTTCCCTCTGTTTTCTGGGATCCTACACGGTTCCTCCCTGATTGCATTTGATTTTAAAATTGGAATCTAATAAAGAATATCTTTAATATGACCTATTGATACTTTATCTTGATTAAGTAAAAATTCATTATCTTACAGAAATATATCCCCTTTTTTTTTGTTTTTAGGTTGGCGTTGTAAACGGTATGGTCACCGAACGGGCGACAAAGAATGCCCTTTCTTTATCAAAGGCAACCAAAAGTTAGAACAGTTCAGAGTAGTAAGTAAAACCCGAGTGTCCATTTACATTTCCCAAAGACGGTGAATGTCCATGAATCAGGCAGTCACCAGTAAATTGGACGGTCACGTAAAATATATTCCTAGTAACTTTTTTGGCAAACCTATCTGGTGTTAACTACATCTTTGTTTTTGTGTGACAGATTAATTCTTTAACAAAAAAGTAACTTTTTATTAAAGTGTTTTTTGCTTATGCCTTGGGAATACTGGTTCTTTCTCTGAAGCATTGTTATCTACTTTTTAATTATTATCTCAAAAAATGTTTCATAACTAAAATCTGGGTTCTAGTTTCCGTCTTTACCTACAGATTAGATGTCTTTCTATTATAAACTAGAAGTGTGTATAAATGATATATCCTCTTGAGATGACAGCAAAATAGATCTATCATTTCCTCACTTTATTTTAACAGTCACCTCCCAAGGGTGTTAATTCACCATTCAGTAACTGTTAATTCATCATTCAGTAACTGTCAGACAATTTAACTGTGCTACTTCAGGTGTATTGGGATTATCAACATGTAGCAAACATGCGGTCCACAAACATTCTCCAGGGATTTTAAGACACTGAAAATATTCCGCTTTCATTTTAATAATTTGAAGAAAATATTCTGGATAAATCATTGTTAGCTGGAATATCAATTTTTATAACTCCTATATCAGATAATTTGGTGATATATCTCAAAACATAAAACATATTTATATTTCTTAAATTCAGACCTAAATTCTAAGAATTGATCCAAAGTATAACAGAACATCAGTATTCACAAATTTTTATGAATGTATAAGGATAATTTTCAGAATGATTTATATGGTAAAAAAATAGAAACTAAAGAAAAATAGCAAAAACAACTTCAATGGCCAACCTACCAACTTAAATTACTATAACATAGAAATACATAGCTTTTAAGAATTGTGTGCTACAAGAATGTGTAATGTGATGGAAAGATGTTCATGAAAAAATAAGTGAAAAAGAGAATAGAATGTTGTATATATAATGGGGTTATAATTTTTTGTAAATTATGAATGATTAGAAGAACCACACTAAAATGTTAGCAGTGGATATCCCTACGTGGTAACATAATAGATATTTTTAACTTTTTTTCTTTTTTAATATGTAAAATTTTTACCAAAAAATATCTTAAAAATAATTCACATACCATAAATTTCACTCTATGTGTATTCTTATTTTTAAGTAATTTAAGTGATTTTAAACTATACAGGTATTAGAAAAACACATTTGCCTTATTGTAAGAAAATGAAAACATTATAGTAAGCTTTTTCACAACTGATTTTTCAAGTCCAATCTTGCCACTCTCCCTAAAGGGAATTTACAGTAAGTACCTTGATGAGTATACTTCCAGACTTCCTCGGGGACATATGCACGTTTTTGTGCACCTATAAATGAACCATTCTTACATATCGTGGTGTTGTTTTTTAAAGATTTTATTGGGGAAGGGGACTTCAGATGAGCTTTTTCTATTTTTATTTTTAAAGACATCATTTTCCACCTCCCTTGTTTTGCTTAATAGTCTCTTGATCATCTGTCCACATAGAACAAAAGAATTACCTCAATATTTCTAACCTTGAATAGTATTTAATAATGATTCTGCCATGGTTTGTTTGCTTATAAAGGATATTCATAATGCTATATTTGTATAATTGGAAAATCTTTTTTATAACCTCCATGAGTTTAAAGTAATTGTGACCTTCAGGAAGGATTAGAATATGTTGAATATACAATTATACCAAACAAGGGGAAAAAAACTTGTTTAAGTGAAATAGGGATTTAATTTTAATTTAACAATCTATGAAGTCTAACCCAACTTTAACCTTCTCTAACCCTCAAGGCACATGAAGATCCCATGTATGACATCATACGAGAGAATAAAAGACATGAAAAGGATATAAGGTGAGGTCGTCCTGAGGATAACAGACCCTCTTAAAGTTTTAAATTATGTTAAGTTGGAAACCATTCCAGTATTAGAGGAGCGGTTTAATAAACGTGATCCTTTAATTGTGACATATTTGGAGGGCAGGAGTAATCACAGAGAAGGCCAGTATGTGGGAACTCACCCCACTGATGATTGATGCTGACAACTCACATTGTGGTATCTGATTCTACTATGGTTAATTCTCTTTCAGATTATTTAGTTTATCGTCTCCAGTGTCTTTAGGGATCTGAGCTATTGTTAAAAATTTTTCTTAGACATGAATAAAGACAGTGAACGGGAAAAAAAAGGTTTTTGTTTTTTCCCCCCAAATTGGTGGTATTGAGTTACAATTGTTGAGGTAGGTTACCTAATGTGAACCTGAGCAGTGGGAGAATGATTTAGGAAAGTATGTATCTGTTAGAAGTTATAATCGTAAGGACTATAGAAACATGCAAAAATATTTAGGACAATGAAAAAATGCAAAATGGCTTATTCACTGGTTACAGTCCTGCAAAACAGGCATACATATGGACAGGAATGGGGGAAACGTACAAAAATAAAGATAAGTACTGTGTCTAATGAGGTCATTATTTGTGACTTTTTACCCATACTATGAATCTTACATTTGTATCTAACGAAGGTTATTTGAAGTTGTTATAGTTTATGTTCTTTGACCAATCTTTAATGTTTAGGATACAACAGT
The DNA here is from genome assembly GCF_964194185.1 of Rhinolophus hipposideros. Lineage (NCBI taxonomy): Eukaryota > Metazoa > Chordata > Mammalia > Chiroptera > Rhinolophidae > Rhinolophus > Rhinolophus hipposideros. Next base: position 10,245,384 of record NC_138064.1, read on the forward strand.
TAAAACAACTACTGGAGGATTCCACCTCAGATGATGATGGGAGCAGCTCCAGTTCCTCAGAATGTAAGGAGAAACATAAGAAAAGGAAGAAGAAAGAAAAGCATAAGAAAAGGAAGAAAGAAAAGAAAAAGAAGAAAAAACGAAAGCATAAGTCTTCCAAGTCAAATGAGAGTTCAGACTCGGACTGACAGGCCGTTGACCATGCAGCATTGTCGTCTCTGAGGTCCAACACTGGCCAAAGCACAGAGGGACGTGGGATCAGGGAGGACGAGGAGGGAGCGACACCAAGACGGAGGCCATCTGGTGTCACACGTGTGACTCACCTGCCTTCCAGTGAAGACATGACCACAGGAGCGGGAGTTGTGTCGTCCCAGGTGCTAACTCGAGAGTGGCTGATTCCAGGCTGGAAAGCTCTTTCAGATCCTCCTCCCTGCTGAGCACTGTGGTTTCTGATTCCTCAGCAGAGTCAGGGCGGCTGGACTAAGGAAGTCTCCGAGGACGCTCCTCCAGGTGCTGTCACCCTCCAGAGCGAGGCTACTTAATCCCCAGACTTCAGGCTTGACTTTTCTCTGCTGTTGAGGATAATAAAAAGTCATTATTTATTTTTTAAATGTATTTGTTTTATTTTTGAGTAATATGTGCATGTGTTCCAAATTTAAAAGGTACATGAGGTTTAATTGTGAAAACTTCCTTCTTCTCTCTCACAGCTTCTCAGTTCTCATCCTCAATGGCTACCAATTTTACCAGTTTCTTGTGAAATCTCCTAGATATATTTTCTATATCACAAGCAAATATAGGGCTTTTTTTACACAAATGCTATACACATCTGCACATTGTTTTTTTAACTGTAAAATGAATTATTTTAGTGTCAAGTACATTGGCATTGCTGCACCAAAAGGTATGTGTTTATAATCACCTGAGATGATTTGTTGCTTGGGGAGGAAGGGTTCTGGTAACAATGTGAGCTGTGCCCTCCAAAAAAAATAAATAAATAAAATTGCCAGAACTGAAGAAAAAATACATAGCATAAATATGTGGAAGGGTTTCTGAAAAATATTTGCATCACTCATTATTGCTAACTGCATTATATAACCATACAGATCAGCAGATGAGTAAGTTCAAATCTGGCAGCAAACCTTAAACAAATGCAATAAACCCTTTTATTACACTTTTTGTTGATTTTTTTAATTTGAAAGGGATGTAACAGTATTTAATAAATGTCATATATTTTCACTTCTGTACTTCAGATGCATAGGAATATTGTAATACGCCATACTATTGGACCACCTAAGATACAAAATTCTCTTGCAGCCAGATCTAAATGTTTCCTTACTTCCCAGCCTAAAATACTAATTAAGTTATTCTGAATACTCTGATGACCTAGAATCAATGCAGATATTCTCATGTTTTCCCTGGAGCTGCTTCAAATCACCGGGGCTCTTTTAGCTTCAAACTGAAACAGATTCACCAAATCCATTCCAATCAAGGTTCAAGGATATTACCACAAATAAGCTCCTGGTTCAAATGTAGTCCATGACATTAAGGAGGGTTGATACAAATAAATCATAAATAATGAAGCCATTTAAAAAAGTAAATAAAACAAGGCAAAATGAGCTGAAGTTAAAAAGAAAAAATTAAACAAGGGAAATGAAAAACTTAAGTCAACCCACCTATAGATCCTACTTACATTTGCATCGATATTCCATGAAGTTACCAAATTACTATTGTGGTGTACTGTTAAGTTACTTTTGGTTTCATTCAGATACAAGAAACTCATTCTGTAACCCCATAAAAGACAACAATAGTAATTTGTATTCAAAAGAAAGATGAGGGAGAATGTTATCCCTACATTTCCCCCATCCATACAGACCCAATCTGTGGCATTATTCCAAAGTCTACCACTATACCTCTTCATTCATTTAATGAATATTTATTGAACACTTACTATATGCCAGGCATCATTCTTTGTGTGTGTGTATATGGCAACTTTTAAAATTCAGGATCTTGGTCATGAAGGCTTAAGATACAAAGCAATCGATCCATATCTATTTGTAAATTGAATATTATTATTACACACACTCTACCACTTGTGTAGTAAGGACATTTAACTTGAAATCTACTCTCTTAAAAAAAATTTAAGAATACAATGCAGTATTGTTGATTATAGTCACAATGTTGTAGAGCAGATCTCTAGAACTTGATCATCTTGCCTAACTGAAAATTTGTACCCATTGCACAGCAACTACCCATTTCTCCCTCCCCAGCTCCTGGCAGCCACCATGCTACTTAGTCTGTGTTCCTATGATTTTGACTATTTTAGATTCCTCATATAAGTGAAATCATGCAGTAGTTTCCCTTCTGTGACTGGCTTGTTTCACATAACAAAACATCCTTCAGGTTTATCCACATTGTTACATAGAACAGATTACTTCTGTTTTCTAGGCACAGTGCTAAAAGCTGAAAATACATCACAAAACAAAAAATCCCTATCATTAAAGAGATTATTCCAGCAAGGAGAGAGACACAATAAAATAATGAATAAATTATATATTCTGTTAGTGGCAGTAAATGCTATGGTAAGAGTGAAGGGGATCAGAAGTGCCAGAACTGGAAGGATTGAAATTATGTATAGGTGGTCAGGGTAGGGCCCCCTAAGAAGGCAACTTTTGAGTAAACATTTGAAGAAGATAAAGGAGAATATAGGAATACCTGGGGAAAGTACTTTGTGAGCAAAGGAAACAGCAGTGCAAAAAACTAATAGGACCATGCCTGCCATGTTCAAAACACAGCAGCATGGAGCACATGGTGACTGCAACAGAGAATAAAGGGGAAGGTATTAGAAGATGATGTCAGCAAGATTAACCTGGGATAGACTGAGAAGACAAACAGCCCATTGTGAGGGCTTCAGCTTTTACGATGAGTGTACTGGGGAGCCATTGGAGGGTTTTGAGCAAAGGAGTGATATCATCCGATTTACTGTACAAAGAATCGCTATGGCTGCCGTGTGTTGGGAACAGGCTATAAAGAAAGATACATGGATAGATTAGGGGGAGACAATTTAGAAGGCTGCTGCAATCATCCACGCAAGAGACAATGGTGAGATAGACCAAATGATAGCAGTGGAGGTGAGAAGTGGTCAGATTCTGGATATATTTTGGATCCAGGTGGTGTGTGAGAGAGAGAGAGGTCAAGGATGAGTCCAAAGTGTTTGACATGAGTAACTGCACAGAAGAAATTAATGAAATGGAGAATACAGTGAGTGGCAGAAGTTTGGAGGGAAGGTATACCGAGGAGTTCAGCTTTGCATACATGAAGTCTGAAATGTCTATTACATATCTCAGTGGAAGTGCCAAATAAAAAGTTGGCACCTTTCTATGGTGCAGCTCTGGGAGAGGTATGGAGGGTACAGCTCTGGGAGAGAGTCATCAGCATATACATGCTACTTCAAGTCATAACCCAGGAGATCTCTTAGGAAGTGAGGTATAGAGAAACGAAGAGGCAGAAGGACTAGGCTCTAGGATGCTGCAGAGGTCAAAGAGAAGAGAAGGAATCCGCCATAAAACTGAACAGGGGCATTCAATGAGATCAAAGGAAAGCCAGAATTGGAATCTGGAAGGAAATGAAAAAAAGTGTATCTAGAAAAAGAGAGCAACCAGCAGTATTAAATGCTGCTGATGCATTATAAAGAACGAAGGCTTGGGGGGCACAAGCTCCTTTTGGAGACATAGCTAAGCACAGAAATCAATAGCTAACCAAAGAGTAGGTGACTGTTTGCATACCTTCTGCGTCAGCCAGTTCAAAAGGAGTCTCGAGGAGTGAAAATAGGAAGGGAAAATCCTCTTAACATCCAAACGAGTCTTACTTTTGTTTTATGCAGGTAGAGAGAAAACTTCATGGGGCCTGCCTAAACAGCATACTAAATACCCAAATAACGGTGAAAGAGAAGAGTTTTCTGTTTTTGTTTTTTTTCATCAGCGTTATTGAATGATATATAAAAAATCAAAATGCTTAGGGAAGAGACTACTTAAGTTTGAATTTAAACAGAAGTGATTGTATCAGGTAAAAATAACTGTAATGTGACAATGGCCTTGAACACCGTGGTGGAAAAAAATTCAGTCAAGTTGCAAGAATGAAGAGAAAAATGTCTCTAATAGGCAAAACTAACTTTCTAACACTGTCTATAAATGTCCTATATCAAACACTAATTTCTCAGACTTCAAATATAAAATTGAGGATCTACTTCTATTAACAAAATAAAATCGGCAAACTTTAGTCCCTTCTTGTTTCTCCTGTTCTATCAGTTCTCTTTAGTCACCTCTCCCCCTCTGACTTCTCAAAGTCCCGTAAAGCCTCCAGCTACAATTTAGCTCCTTGCCCAAGTGTAGTGCAAGGACCCGCAACACCACCCTAGAGCTTGCTGGAAATTCCAAATCTTGGCCACGCCCCAAACAACATCCCCAGGTGGTTCGTTCATAGGTACCTTAAAGTTTGAGAAGCACTGGTGGAATTGACATGTGATTGCCTAAATGGATGTTTTCTCATAGCAGGACTTCCTTCTTCTTTTTTTCCTAGGACCTCTGCCAAATTACCTTTCAGGACAAGAAAAAGACCATTACTTTTTCATCAAAGAGATTTAACAGCTGAAAAGGTGTCCAAAATCATTTGGTCCTCTCCTATTGCAGGATACGAAAGCAAAGTCCAGAGATGTTAGTTACATGACTCCTCTGTGTCACACAGCGAATGGCAGAACCCTGCTTCTGCATACCCTCTTTCTGGTCTCTAGACTCTTTTAGGCTGCCACCGTCCCACAATTTAATATCCTAAAGAACGAGAGAGCAGGTATTACTAGTGTGTTTTTAGTTTTGCTTTGTGTTGTTTTGATTTTTAACAGGAGTATTATTGGGAGGTTTTAAATCTAGGTCCAACAAATGGCTCTTCCTGACAAAATCATTACTTAACCACTGCAAACCAACGCTATGCCAATTATTATTCCAGAGCAAAGTGTAAGGTCATGTACTGCAAAAGTCTATAAATCCCATTAAGTCGAATATCTATATATTGTTTCCCATGGTTCCTGCTATCCCAAGTGGCATCATGTATTATTATGGACAATAATTTACTGAAAAACAAAGATATACTTAAAGAGTTAAAAACAACAGAAAAACCAACCACATGGGCTGATGGTTCGTAGCCTCCATGCATTTCCCAGTTCTGCCAAAGGCTTCAAAGGCAGAAACTACAAAATCTCACTTATGGAAAGACTGCATACCATTCATTTCCTTTTCTAAAACATTGCTAGATTTTAAAATGACAACTTAGATTTCCCTTTCAGTTTTCTGATGGAGCTGATAGTATATCTGAACACCTCACTTAAGGTTTCTGAATATCTCTGTCTTTGTCCTCAACAGGATTAATAAAGATCATTCAGTTCAAACAAAGCAAACATACTTACAAAACATTTCTCTTTGTACACAGCAAGTGTGTTAATAATAAGCATCTATATATAATTCATTTTTTCTTAATCTTGGTCTTAAAATCAGCTATATTAATCTAAATTGCTGTGGTCTGCAAAGTAAAGATGGAAGTGAAAGCAATAATCCTATTGCAAGAAGGAATTAGGAGGTATTAGTACATGCATCTTACTTCAACCATAGGCTGAAATTTGCTTTACCATCTGTTGGGGACCTGTTGAAGTATAAGTCACAAGGGGAGGATGTTCAAGCACTATGTGACATTCTTCAATGGAATCCTTTAAAATTCTTGTCACCTTTTTCTCAGATATGTTCACAGGGTCTCACAAATACTGTGCTTTCAGTAAAACAAAAGGACAAAACAAACTAACATCCTTCCTAAGAAACCTATCACTCTATAGCCCCCAAATCATTACATGGTATCAGAGGATCAATCTTGCCCACAAAACAGAAAAAAAGGGTATTCATGCACCCGACAGTTAATCCCAGACTTGTTTCCTTACTACGTAGATGCCTGGTAGGTGGGCCTGCCCCACCTTTCTAAGAACCCCCCTTTAACAAATTTCCCTCTCATTCTCCTGCTCCAACTTATTCCACATCCTGGGCAAAGAGAGAACCTCACCAGGTACAACCGCCAGCTCCACAGAGTTGGAGTGATTCCCACAAAGAACTTCCCTGCATCCCTTCTCCGTCACCCCCAAAGAGAATAAGGGGACACTGCATCAATCCCTTGGAAGAGGCGAGGCCGGTGAGAATGAGTCCTGCTGCTCACAAAGAGGAAATGATGCAGGAGGTGGTCTTTGGGAGGTAGCAGAAGAAGGACAGCAGTGGTGGAAGGGACACATCCTCCCTCCAGCTTAACTTCAAGTCATCTTTGCACTGTTGTCATAGTACTTTTTTAAAAAAATTGTGGTATAAAACATATAACATAAATTGACCAACGTAACCATTTTTAAATGTACTGTACAGTAGTGTTAACGATGTGCACATGGGCGTGCAACAGATCGCTAGAACTTTGTCATCTTGCAAAACTGGAAATTAATACTCCGTTGAGCAACTCTCCCTTTTCCTCTTCTCCCAGCCCCTCAACCACCATTCCACCTTCTGTTTCTAATAGTTTACTAGCCCATATAAGCGGAATAATGCAGAAATAAATGCAGGAAAATACTTGCCTTTTTGTGACTGGTCTATTTCACTTAGTATATGTTAGGTCTCTGAATGTTAGAGACCTTGACTTCATGTTGGGTCTCTGAATGTCAGGTCTCAGAGACCCTGACTTACAGACAGGGCCATGTCTGCAAGGAAACAACAAAACGTCTGTTGGCCTGCACCTGCAGACAGAGCCAAAATGGCGATAACAGAAAATGCCACAAAACAGCGTCTGGCTTGCAGGCAGTCAGCATTTTCTGTTCAAACAACGCTACCCTGTCAGCACAGCCCCTATAAAACCCTCCTCACCCCTCCCTGGGGGCTGCAAGTCTCCTTTAGATGCAGCCCGGGCTGTAGCCATCTTTGCTCAACCCGATGGACTTTTGTCTCTTACAATAAAAACTTTCTTATGACCCTACACGTTCCTTCACCAGCCGACCTATCAGGAGAATGGCCTCAAGGTGCATCCTTATGGTTAACTACTGCAGAATTTCTGTCTTGTAAAAGGCTGAATAGCAGTGTATTGTATGCATAGACCACATTTTTTTCACCCATTCATCTGTCGATGGGCGTTTAGGTTGTTTCCACATCTTTGCTGTTATGCACAGTGCTACAGTGAACACAGGAATGCTGGTGTTCCTTTGAGTACCTGCTTTCAATTATTTTGGATGGAGACCTAGAGATGGGATTGCTGGATTATACGATAATTCTATTTTTAATTTATTAAGGCACCTCCACACTGTTTTCCGAAACGGCTGCATCAATTTACATTTCTACCAAGGGTGCACAAGGTTCCCGTTTCTCCACGCTTGCAATTTTCTGGATTTTTTGATAACGGTCACCCTAACATCGGTGAAGTGATATCTCATTGTGGTTTAGATTTGCAGTTTCCTGATGATGAGTAACCGTTGAGCATCTTTTCATAAGCTTGTTGGCTATTTTGCTACTTAATCTATTCCCTATTTTTAAATTGCCATTTGTTTTTTGTTGTTGAGTTATTAACGTTCCTTACATGGTCTTGATATTAACATTTATCAGATATACAGCTTACAGATGTTTTCTCACATCCTGGCTGGTCGTCTGGTTACTCTGTTGACGGCTTCCTTTGCGGCGCCGCAGTTTGTCAGCACATTACAGCCAATGCTACTGCGCACGTTGGGAGGCTGCACCGCAGTGTCTTCTGGGACTTGTAGTCTAGAGAACTGGCTGAGGACGGTGGAAGTTGGAGGAATGGAGGAATGGAATCAGGATTGGAATCAGACTTCCATTGGATGGGGCTAGAACGACTCACTGCCTGTTCCTCATTAGCAGAGAGAATTAACACAATTCCCTTTTTGGTCCTTGGACAGCTCCTGGACTTAGGCTCTGGGACAGACCCGTCTTCCGCCTCGGCCTCCGACGCAGGCCACGCCCTCCCACTTCGGCCCTGTCCCCGCCTCCCGGCGCTCGTGGGAGGGGCTTTCCGCGGGGGCGGGGCTCGCGCAGAGCGGGAAAGGAGGGGAGGGCGGCGGGGCGTTAATCCCCCGCCTGCTTCCCAGGCTCGCGCTTGTCACGATCCCAGCGGCCCAGCGACCAGCTCTTTTCTGCGGGGGAGTCGCACGCGGTTCCGTCCATGGACCGGGCGGCCATGGCGCGGGTGGGCGCCGTAGCGAGCGCCAGCTTGTGCGCCCTGGTGGCGGGCGTGGTGCTGGCCCAGTACATATTCACCTTGAAGAGGAAGACGGGGAGGAAGACCAAGATCATCGAGATGGTGAGTGCGGGGACTCCGCGCGCCGGAGCGCGAGAGGGGCCCGCGGGCGGTCCCGCCAGCCTCGCCTGCCCGCGCCCGCCCTGCTGGATTGCGAGGGGCGCCCAGGGGACCCGTCCGCCCCGCGGGCGGCCACCCCGGGGGCGCCGGGAACTGATCGGGACCCTCGACGGCGGCGCTCGGGTTCCCGTGGCCTTTGTTTTGTCTCCTTTTGAAGCAGAAAGGCAGCAAATAGGTGATAAGCAAACAGGCTGCCTCCTGCTGCAAAACCCGTTTCCCAAGGGAGACTGAACGCCGGGACAGGTTGCTCCCTCCTTCCCGCAACCCGCGCAAAGCGGGGCAGCTCATCCAATTCTCACACTGGAGCTGTTTGTGCACGGTGGCGAGACTGAGTTAGATTATGAAAAGGTGTAACTTCTCAGTGGTTCAAAGAATGCCGTCATCCAGAAGGAGTTCAGAATAGTTTATTTTCTATTTGAATGTTGCATCGTCTTGTCTCAAACTGCCAGAGGAAGTATCTCTTTCTGTTTGTTTTTTTCCCCAAACCTTTTGCATGACATTTAGAAACTTATTTCCAATTTTATTGTAATAGAGTGTTTCAGGAATTCTATTTGAGGTGCATCATAAGCAGTATATGCTCCAAAGTTGGGGACTTTTGTTTTTAATTAGTCCATTCATCAAGAGAAGTCACTGAGTTGCGTTCTGATGTACTTACTGGAGTGCAGGATCTGGTATATACTCGTGTGAACATCTGGAGTCCAATATTTATGACAAAACAGTTCACAATCTACCACTCTACTAAGTAATAATCATTTTTAGGTTCGTATACTAAGACTATTTCAGCCTTGGTCATATGTGCTGATCGACCAAAGAAACTGTCTTGTTGGTTCCTATTGGCCCCGGGTTGAATACAGAAATATTTTACATAACTGAAAAAAAAAAAAAGTTAACTCCGGTCTCATACGCCAATAATATTCCTAGGTTTTGTTTATTGCTAGATTTAATTTTTCTTGGGTTATTACTTCTTTTCTCCACTTGTGTACCCACAGCAGCAAATGTCTTTATCTCAGAAATTTCATTTTGTTTATGTTGCTATCCTGCTTAGAGATCTTTAGTAGTTTCCTTTTGCCCAAAACCAAAATTGTATAATACACATGTGAAAAGAAAACTTATTGCCATACCTTCCCGTGCATACTCACACTGTGGTTGGTCTGCTTTATCACTTCTCTAAACTGCATAGAGCTAAAAATGAATGCTTTCCAAAAACCCCACAATGATAGCATCATAAAGAACAGTTTGCCATCTTTGAAAAATAATGAGGGCCCGTCAGGCTGACCAACTTTATTTGTAGTATAGAAGTCATGTATCTTGACAGATACATGTGTATACATAATGTTATATTAATTCAGATTGTAATATATGCAAGGTGCTAATAGCTGTTATTAAAAGGGAAAAGTCAAAAGAGCTTGATGTTTTTAACTTGTAATTTTAATGGGTGACTTCTTCAAATGGGATAAACATTTGACTGGGAATCTGAAAACCTTGATTCAAATCCTGGTTTTATTTCTTGGTAATAGCTTTGTTTTAGGGAGCATGCTCTGCTCACCCCTAACCCCCTCCCGAAACCTCCACCTTAGAAAATCTTTACAAACCCATGGATGTCCAGCAGTAACTACCTAAGCAAAATGGGCCTTTTCGTAGCTGACTAGGTAAATAAATGACTTCTGGCACTGGATTTAAGACAATGCACTGCTTCAGGAGTTTTTAAGTAAGAAACACAGTGGAGTTGCTAGTGGGTTATGCAGGCTACAGCTGAAATGCTGTAGGACAGTAAGGTAAATAGGCAGAAGGAGTCAGTCAGAAGACAGGAACTCAGAGATTAGGGGAATCCTTTCCTGAAGTTGATGTTTCTTTCATTTTGTGTGTTCCCTGAGACAGGTAACAACCAGCCCTACCTATTAATGGAGCTAATTTGGGTAGATGTCTCTTTGCACCCAAATCTCTTTAAAGTTACTAATTATCATAATTAATACACTTTATTTTTAAATAAATTTTTATTTTGGAACACTTTTAAATTTACGGAAAAATTGAGTTGGTAAGTAGAGTCCTCTTATGTTGTACAACCAGTTTCCCAGTTACTAACATCTTATATTAGTATGGAACATTTGATAAAATGAGCACATATTTATACATGTAAAATAGCCATACTTTGTTCAGAATTTGTTTGTTTTTACCTAATGTCCTTCTCTGCCCTCAGGATTCCACCCAGAACAACTTACATTTAGTAGTCATGTGTCCATGCTTCACCTTAGCAGTGACAGTTTCTCAGATTTTCCTTGTTTTCTGTATCTGTGATGCAATAAGAAGTATGTATTAGGTGTTTGTCCCAGGTTCCTGGCACATAGCTCATAAAACACCTGGACTCTTGAAGTGTTAAGAGTGTCTTTCGTATGGTAATGAGTTGGCCTCTGCTACCTGGCTTCAGGATTGTGGCTGATTCCCATAAAGATCAAGGCCTGATTAGAGGATTGAACTTTCAGTGGTTCTGTAGAGGGGAAAATGGCTAGAATTGGACCTAATTTCCTCTGTCCAATGATTTAATCAATCTTCCTCATATAACATCGTCCATAAAAAACCCGAAGGAGAGCTTCCGGGTTGGTAAATACTTCAAGACACTAGGAGGGTGACATGCATGGAGAGCATGGCAGTTCTATACCACTTTTCCCGTACCTTACCCTGTGCTTCTCTTCCATTTGGCTATTCTGAGTTGTAGCTTTGATAATAAACAGGTAGCACTCACTTGAATACGGTGAGTGGTTCTAGCAAATTATGGAACCTGAGGAGGGGGTTGTTGGAACCCTTAAGTGTACACCCAGTCAATCAGAAGTATGGGTGGCAACCTGGCACTTGTGACTGGCATCTGAAGTGTGGACAGACTTGTGGGACTGAGCCGTTATCTCATGGGAACAGATACTATTGATAATATCAGAACTCAATTAATTGTCTGGAGAATTGGTTGGCGTGAGGAAAAAAACCACATGGTATTTGGTGCCAGAAATGTTGTGTATAAACTATCCCCTTGCAGTTGGGCAAGCTTCTGCTACTCTGGCCAACAGTTTACCGTAAAGCATAGTAACTAATAAATAGTAGCTATAATTATACCAATGCACAGACTATCAGCCCCTCTAACATCTTATTGTCATTTCTCCTGATGGATACTAGTGGTGCATAATTTTTAGCCAGTGGTCTCATTTTCTTTCATCTTCCTTGCTCTCTTGTAAGCCTTCATTGTAAAAACTACTTTTTCTAATTATTGCAGTTTTTGTAAACTGGAGCAAAAAGGTTAAGGTTGCCAAACATATATATAGACGTTTATACACATATAGTTGAAATTCTCAGAACTTGTAACTGTAAGCCTGATTCCTTCCTTCCCCCAGCCTCGCTTGGATTCTGGCAGCATCAAGCCCTTCCTTATATCTGTTGACCATCACTTTCCAGTTTCATTATAACTCATCATTCTAATCAAGCATGCCTACTCAGATATGACCAGTTCTCTCGCGGGTATTTCCACTCAGATAAGACCATTTCAGCCATTCAGGAATGGCTACCCTCTCCATAAAAACAAAGATTCTGGAACAAAGCTTGAGCACTGACTGGAAATTTACTGCTAGGCAGAGAGACCTACTCCATCACAGGTTAGGCTTGGCAGGGAAGGCTCAAGCTGGGGAAATGTAATCATACGTATCATATAACTTTCACATTGAATGATACATGACAACTTGAGTGTTTTTTACTTGGTTTATTTCTATTCGTGGACATTGCTTCCACAGTTTGTATTCTACACATAGCATTTATCTACTTTCAAATTAATTTAACCTAAATATGAAAGCCTTATCAGTAGTAAACTCTTTGGGAAACAGTTCCCATTAAAGAACAGCCCAGTACTTGAAACCAAATAAAATTAAGTGTCAGTGATCAAAAAGACAGCAGTGTACAAATTTAAGTACCAAGTGTCACTTCTAAAGAAGACAGTTAATGGGAGAATTTTCACACCATTTCAAAATGTGTTTGGTATCCAGCTGAAAAATGATAACTTTTTACCAAATGTATTTCACTGAATCTAAGATGTTATCAACTGTAAGATATATCATTATTTTGTGTATCACCAAGAAAGAAGAAAATGCTACCAATCAAAATTGTAGGATGCATCCTGATTTCAGAAATGTTAAAATACAAAAACAACGTATATTATCTTAAAAACAAATGTGTTTGGTTAGTGATCAGGGAGTTGGGACAGCACGGATGAAACAGTTTTGTGTGTAAGATGCAATTACTTTCAAAAAGAAATCATTTTAAAGTACATTTATTTTAAATGTGTGTGCACGTATGTTTATGCACACATGCTATTTGTAAGAACTCATTCTTTCTGGATTATGGTGGTAAAATCTTGCAAGGGTTTTTACCAGTTATTTCCGATGAACCATGGCTTTCAAGCCCCACAGTTACCCTCCACAGAGCTCAACTTTTCTACAGCTCCAAGAATCTCAGCTTTCCCCACTTTCGTTAGTCATTATTCTTGTTAGTTTATACAAATGTGGATTTTACTTATTTTTATTAAATTTGGCTACCCAAGTCTACTTTGATCTCTGAGCAAAATTACTTAGAGTGTTCCCTTCTGTTTATTTCAGAGACTAATCCAGAAAATTTAGTGTCATATAGGACAGAAAATGCAAGGCTCTTCATTTATCGATAGCAAATTTGACAACTTTTCCAGTTATGTAAAATCCCATATGCTTAATTTGTGCTTTTGAAGTTGTTTTAGAAAGCTGAGAATTTTTTTTTTTTAATCCAAAGTGTTAAAAGAAAGCTCTAAAACTGACTTTTAAATTTAAGGCCCATCTGTATGTCATTCTTCTGTTTGCTGTTAAAGTAAGTTGGATACAGACCTTCCCCTGCAGGAGTTTAAAAGATAAAATAAATGAAGAAATCTCTAACTAAATTATGTAATTGGAAAACAATGAATTTTTTCGATAGGCTATTCTGTAAACAGAAGGAGCCAGCTGAGAACAAACATTTCCAGTCTCACATATTTACTGAGGGAAATGGAATTGTAGTCTTTAAACTAGAAAGGTTAAAGGTTTTATTTTTTTTTTTAAATGGAGTTAAATTAGATGATCTCTAAGATATCTTTTCTAAAGATGTGATTCGTGTGTTGAATAGATGTGATGAAGAGATATAAATAAAACACAAGTTTATTGTTCTCTCTAGTGACCCCTTGTAAATTTATTCCGTGGTGGCAATCTTCCTCAGCCCTGGTGAAAACTTTTTACTCACTCTTAGGTAAAAGACAGTATTTTAAACTCACAAGAAGTCAATCTCATTTCTATAAATAGATGTATCCAGTCTTATTGTTCACGATTTCAATATTAATTCTGAGGTGAGACTTTAGGTGAGCATTACCAGTGCTCACCAATATTTTTAGTTCTTCTCCCCTTCTTGCAGTTGGGCAAGCTTTCGCTATCTGGCCAGTAAGCTGTCCAGAGATGACATGGTCACTTCTGGGCCAGTGAGGTTACGAACCCACAGGTGCACAGCTGGCCATCTCCTTTCCTTCTCTGGGCTAACCCTGAAGTGTCATGTTGAGATGGAGGTGACACAGTATCAAGGCAGCCTGGGACAGGTCAGTACATGGAGGATAGGTGCCCTGGACTGTCACCTGGACCCAGGCTGGATGTGGTGTGAGTGAAAAAAACCCACTTTGTGTGTTAAGGCACTGAGATTTTTGTGTTGTTCCTGTGCCATAACCTACCCTGAGGAACACAGACTTCTCCATCAGCCCCAAGCTATGGTGTGGCTTCTCCCTCCCCAGTTAACGACGGCTCGTGGTCTGGGATGGGAGAGGAGGTCGTAGTCAACCTCTCTTGCCCTGCTCCTCCTTCCCCCAGGAGCCTTTGCTTTAGACTTTTGGGTCAATGGGGTAAGAGGAAGGCGGCAGCACTGAGGAAGTGAAGAAGTGAAAGTTCTTCTTTGACTGGGTAGGTTTGTGTTCTCTGGGCCTGCAGGGTATTTGCAGTTGACTTTCTCTTGTGCTTTGACTGCAGCCCCTTATGTGGCAATGAATTCTCTTTTGCACCCCGCCCTTCGGCCTGAATTTTTTTTTTTTTTAAGTGATCCATTCTTGCTTTTGAAGACCCTCCCTCTCAGGTGGCTCTTCAGGGCTGGACATAAATAGGTTCCTGGCTGCTCGTCTCCTGTATGGCCCCCACCCAATCTGGGAAACATTTATTCATCATCCCTAGTTCTCTGACAAACTCTAGGAATATAGGTCCATTACAACAGACCACTTCCCCCCCACCCCCGCCCCCAAATTTCAGCTTTACCGAGGTATTTAAAATTGTAAGGTATTTAAAATGTACACTGTAATGATTTGATATACCTACACATTGTGGAAGGACTTCTCCCATCTAGTTAATTAACACATCCATCACCTCACATTTTTTTAAAGTTTTTCCCCCCCTTCTTCCGCCCGCCCCTCCCTCAGCCCCTCCCAAGTAGATGTCAGAGCTAACTTAACAGCCAGCATCCTAACAGTCCTTTTAGAATGAATGAATGTAAATGTGAGAAATCACTACAAGGCTCCACGATTTCAAAGGAGTAGATGGCATTGGGTCACCTTTGATGGATGTGGTGGTATTTGAAAGTCAATCGTGATTGGTTCAGTTTGAATACAATATTTGTAAAGTAAGGGAAATGCATTCAGTTCTTCACATTGGCAAAGAATATATCCACGATCATCTTGAATCCCCCAATTTGCAAGTATGAAAATGTTTGCACCAGGCATATGACTTTGTCGTTTCTAGTCACATTTGTCATGTTTCCTGTGTGTTATCCTCATACAACAAGTTAACCACATTGTCACCTGCAATGAAAAGTTTGATTTCTTACCTAGTGAGCCAATTTTGGGTTAGCTAGAATACTTCCTGACACAGTTTTAGATATGTTAACCTAAAAATAAAAGGCCAAAGTGAGAGGCAACAAGCATTTATTTGAAAGAATAGCCAGCCAATCTTTCGAGAAAGCACTGATTCAGGCAAAAGCCAAAATAGTGTTCCAATTAGGAGACAAAGTCGAGGCATTTATGAGAAATGGAAGGGGAACAATTACATCAGTAGAAGAAAAGCATTTCTGTTTGTGTAGATAAGCTAACATAATGACACTAATTCTAAATAGTTTTTAATTTTCAGTCTGGTCATATCTGCTTTGTGATGTTTGCAAACAGTTTTGGGGGCATAATGTTGCTTAAGACCCAGTCACATCCCAAATTTTGAGGAGTAAGATAGGCCAGTTCCTCTGGGATGGCAGCTCCAGTTCCATTTTAAAGTGGCTCTGGCCTGGAGATCATGGTCTCACGTACCCGAAGAATGAGAATGCGGACTCGGAAGGAGAGGCAGAGGAGCAAAGATTTTTATTAAAGCGGAAGTACAACTCTCTTATGAGGGGGGGTACCCGAAACTGGAATGCCCACTGGCTAAGGCAAAAGGCTCTTATTTTTATATCATGTTTCCTTGAAAATAAGACCTAGCAGAACAATCAGCTCTAATGCGTCTTTTGGAGCAAAAATTAATATAAGACCTGGTTTTATTATATTGCATTGTATTGTATTGTATTAAATTACATTAGACCCGGCCTTATATAATAGTAAAATAAGACCGGGTCTTATATTAATTTTTGCTCCAAAAGACGCATTAGAGCTGATTGACCAGCTAGGGAAACCATACTTTCAGGGAAACCATACTTTCTCTTGCATGCTTGGGGAAGGGAGTTGGAGCCTTCTGATGGATTTTATCTATCAGATTCACTCTGTTTGTCCAGCCTAAAGGGAGTTAGGAAATAACCCAACCCATTTCTGTCTATCCGATTTGTTCTGTTTGTCCAGCCTGAAGGGATTTACAAAATAATCCATTTATCCCCGAGTGGAATTACATTGTTGCCCTGGAGCAAATGAGTCATTTCAGAACCTGGAGTTCCAAGGTATGGCTGCCTTTGTTTATTCTACCAGGGACTGTTTATCTAACAACACTGCTAGCTATCCTGTCTCACTAGTATTTTTAATTCATCCCAAAATTCTTTTTCCTAGCTAAAAGCCTGATCATATGCTTAGATCCTTTTCCTTTCTTCGTTTGCATTACCAACAGTAGCCATTGATTCAAGGGGATGACTGGTATTTCTCCCCCACAATAGGGCGATTTTTTTTACAACCTCGTAAAAGCTGGCTTTGAAAACCATGACAAATAAATATGGGCAAGCCTTATTTTTTGATATGTGAGATCCCATGTGCTAGGGTTGAAGTATATCAGTTGTTCTCAAAGAGTGGTCCTAGACCAGCAGAATCTTGTGGGAATTTGTAAGATATGCAAATTTTTTAGCTCCACTCCATATTTGCAGGCCTCAGAAGCCCTCAGGGTAGGGCCCAGCGTGATCTGCTTTAACCAGCCCTCCAGGATTCTGATACAAGCCAAAGGATGAGAAGCACTGAAGTAAAGGATTCAAACCCTTGCCCCCAGCAAATTTAAAATTTTACAGGTCACAAAATTAGGTTAATTGCTCACAAATAGTCACAATTGGGTCTACCAATTACGGTGTAAAGAGAGAAAACAGAGGAAGATGTAGCAGAATGAGCACTTTCATTTACTCTGTTGGAGGCAGTATACGTTGGCTAGATAAATTATGGTGCATGGTGAGATTTTGGTGCGTTTGTGTAATAAAATAGTGTTCGGCTGTTAAAAACAAAAAAGTATATGAGTTAACATTTTAAAAAGCTCAAAGATAGTAACTAGGGGAAAAAACGAAGTTGCAGAACAGTTGTGGTCCCAAAAGAGATACATTTGTATGTGCTTGTATGTCATGGGAAATTCTTGAAAAAGTACACTAGAAGTTGTTGTTACTGGTGATGGTGGAGCTTGGGAGGATGAGACCGAGGAGGGAGACTTCAGCTTTTAATGTTTCATACAGTTTGAAATATGAGCCTGTATTCTGTATATTTTATAAAATTGGTTAATTAACATTTAAAAAAATGTGTTGGGATCACATTGTAAAAACATCTTTATCGTCAGTATAAAGTGTTTGTAGTTAATTTGCTAAAGATACCATGTTTTTTTTTTTTTTTAATAAGTGATGACGATCCAGAATGCATTTTAGTATGATTAATCTGGTAGCGGAAGAACACTTAAATAGCATTTACTAGAATCAGATGGTGAGGAGTGTAGGCGAGGGAAACACAGTTTTCCCTCTAGCCTTTTAAATTCTCCCCTGGGAACCCTGTAAAGAAACACAGACTAACGAGAAAAAACTTAAAAAATGATATTCAACCCAGTAAATTTGAAGATCTAATGGGATTTATTAAATGACTTGTGAATGAGGCAGTATCCCATCTAGCAAATGGAAGGAGGGTGGGGCAAGGGGGCAAGAGAAAGAAAAGGATTATTTTGGGGTGCGGACATCTTTTGTGGGGGAAGAGGAGGGAGAGGGTTTTATGTAGACTGCCTCTTCTTTCCCTGGCAGATGGAGAGGGCCTATGTGACCAATTACCTTGACCAGAAACGTCCATGCTAGATGATCAAGACTGGTTCTGAGGGAGGTTCAGACTACGGTTAGTCAGGTATTAAATCTGGGTTTGGAATCATGGGCCTGTGCGTTTTTCTTTAACACGCCAAAAGTTTATTAACGTCTATGTCAATGTAAGAAAGGTCCAAACCTATAGAGACTTTTTCTAAGTTTATTTGAGCCAAAACGGATGACAACTGCTAGGAAGCAAGATCTCAAATGCTCCAGAGAATGAGTTTCTTTTACACATTTGAAATTAAGATGAGAACTAAGGAAGATTACATGAAGGTGGGAGAAAGAGGAGGGATTGGATTAAGGATAATAAGTAACAAGATTATGTGCTCTCTTGAGGGTGGTTAAGGTTTATTTCAAAGGTGTGTTAACCTGGATGAACAGAAACAATGGGCAGAGCTTGCTTAAGGCAAAGGTATCCTTTCACTTCAAAAAGTAATAGGCCTGGGGCGTGTCAGGTCACTACCACCATGACCTGCCCAGGTAGGAATTTATGATCAGGTCACCTTGTGAGCTTACTTTCCATAGAACCCTTCTTTTTTGTCCACATATTCATGGAAGATACCCATGGATAACCCTCTTAGGTGGCTTAGAATCATACCCTTTACAGTTAAGACAAGAGAGAGAAAGGTATGGGGCAGGCCTGTTAGGTGGGTAATGAGTCCACCCACCTAATAAGTACTGAGCACTGAGTCCATATGGAGATTTAAGTCAGCGCTTCTCCACTGATAAGACATTCTGGTGATTTAATCATCCTTGTCTTCTCTGTACAGAGTAGAAAACACCCTCACAAACAGATTTCCTTTATAAAGGTAAATTCCTTTACAAAAGGGTAACTGGTATGTTTTCAGAGCTTCTCCTGTGTCTGCTGTTTCTCTGAATAACCAACTGAAAATAATCCTTATGCTAAAGAGGTACATGGTGGGGTGGCATATTCTGCCACCGTCAAGCAGCAGAAATTAAAATAAGCCTGGATTAAAGGTAATGAAATCCTAGACTGCTGAGGGAGCAGTGGAAAGAGAACAGAAAAGAGATGGATTGCCAAGGTGAAATCTATAGGACTTTATAAGTTTGGCAAACTATTTTAGATTGTCCTTAATTTCTCACAGCAGTTTGGATGTTCCCCGTAGTTTATGATGAATCATTTCCATATATCCCTCTTTTGTTTGCTTTTACAATAATTCAAACATTACAGTATGTATTTATTGAATTAAGAAGCATGTAAATAATCTTAAGTATTATTTTAACCCTTATTCTTTTTTTTTTAAATTAGAGGTTGTTGTTTATATTTTTGGTATCATAATTTATGTGAAATCTAATGTCATGAACCTTACTGTGGTCGGATTCCCCCGCCCCTTTGACACCAGCAGTGGGAAATCTATACAGTTCTGTTTTTCTGTCAGCAGGTGGCAGACTTCTCTGTTTGCTACTGATCCCCCTTTTTTTTTTTTTTGTAGTCCGCCTGCCTGCTCTTACTAGCCCAACACATGCATGAGCAGGAGTTTGTAGCACAGAAAGAAAAAACTGGTTTACTATTGAATTGGCCAATATGGAGATGAGGAGCTAATGCTCAAAGCCTGGCGATGGCCTGTAGGTCACAACACTTTGGATTAGGGGGTTGCAGTCATGCTGGGAGCTGACTGGTGGTCAGTGGTGAAGTAAGGGTAATACATCATCTCTTCAGACCTTGAGGACGGTTCTGAGGTCTTGTTTTAGGGTCTCTGTTCGGTCTCATGGGAAAGTAGCCAGAGGGTCCTTCCACCTTAGGGTGCAGGAGCTGAAACATGTCTGAGGTCAAGGTGTTATTTTGAGCCTGCCAGAGGTCATGGACAGTCCAGGCTGCTGTGTTTTGCTGCCTTGGGGGTTGCTGATTATCCAGGGAAAGTCTAGGTCTCTGAGAGGGAGAAAGAGAGGGAGGGAGGTGATTTCTAGAGCTGGGATTGAAAACAATTTAATCAAAGGCATTGGGACCCTCAGTTTTTCTGTGGCACAGTGGTATATTTCTAAATTACCTTTCTTGTTTATACTGTTTTGTTTACTCGCTTGCTGTTGCTTAAACCCAGCTATACAATTTAAACCAAGTGACAAGGAGAAAATTCTGAGATGCCCTAAATTAAATTACAGCAGGACAGAGGATAGAAGGAAGAGACACAAATAGGGTTATTCAGTTAAGAACTGCAGGGCAAAACCAACAGAAGACTGCTCACACTCCTGAATGTAAACTGGAATTTTGGATTAACTTTCAGGTGGCTATTTCCATGATTAACTAAAGACAGAATAGCCAGGCGCCATCAAACCCCAGGAGCCTCCACTTTTGAATTTTCCAATCCCAGGTCCACAGCTAATCCAAAGGAGCAAACACTTCTTCCTGAGGAATGAATGCGCCTATCCCAGCACTAGCCCTGATTCACTTTCTCCCACCCTCTTTTGTCTATAGCGAATATAAATTCTTTCAGAGCTATAAGAGCTCTTGCCAAGGACAGGATGGGGGACAAGCTTGTCTTTCCCACCTAGCCGTGCTGCTGGTGACTTAGACTCCATGCCCCAGGACCAGTCTTCTTTTTCTTGCTAGCAATAGCCTCATGAACACTTTCTTTTAAAAAAAAACTTTCAGCTATGGAAGTTAAAAATTTTAAAACAAGTATGACAGTGTCCTGCCATTATACATGTAAGTGCTGTTTATCTATTTTTTTCCATGTCTATTGTCTTCCTCATTTTCGAGGTGCTAAGTGATTACAGAATTGTTTAGTAATTGACTGGAGGATTGCTTAAAGTGTTTGGCAAGTTCCTGCTTATAAGTAGGTGGAAGTAGGTACGTAGTCGTAGGTTGTGGGTTTCATCAAGATCCTCCTGCCCCCATTTTATCTCCTCCATAGACTTGTCGAATGTCCCCCTCAGGGTCTGAGTTCAGAATATTGTCATCCAAAAAATATCATATTCTTCTATAGTTTTCCCCATGAACAGTTTGGCAGTTTATCTAGATTTCTCTGTTAAACCATTAGGGTTCTCAGGGATTGACACCCTGGATTGATTCTGATGGAGGGAGAGAGGAAAAATTTGAGAATCTAAGCATTATGGAATAGCGAAATGTTATAAAATAGAAACCCACTAAAGTTATCTTAGGAAAAAAGGGAGCCTGGCTACACTGGCACTAGAACTAGAAAACAACAAGGATTGGATTCCCATTTGGGTTAGTTTGGCTTTTCCTACTGTGTTTCCCCGAAAATAAGACCTAGCCGGACCATCATCTTTGGAGCAAAATTTACATAAGACCTGGTCAATATACTATACTATACTATATTATACTATACTATACTATACTATACTATACTATACTATACTATACTATAAATACCAGGGTCTTATATTAATTTTTGCTCCAATAGACGCATTAGAGCTGATTGACCGTCTAGATCTTATTTTCGGGACAACAGGGTAGTTAGAAAATAGGGCCGAATTCCTACATGCCTGCTGTTACCACTGTAGGTGGTTAAACTGACCCAGGGAGCACACTTGGACTCTTGGCATATATAATTACATTGCTTTTAGTTACTGAAATTTCACATCACTAAAATTGTATGAGAAAGGGATATTGGAAAGGATAAAGCTCCTATATGAGTTTGACTCATTTTTGAATCCCGTCTAGTACACTTACAACAAGAACAGTTCGTGTTCTTCACTGTAAATTTCAAAAAAAGTTAACTCATAGGGTCCACACACCTGAATTTCCAATCATGTGACTCAGCTTTAGGAAGTTTTAATAATAAGGACTCATGAGTTACCTGAATTAAGATGCAGCTTTTTGTAAGACATTTGTCCGTTTTTAATTATTTATGTATTTTAAGCTCCATTTCCCCTTTGATTCTTTTTTATTTCTGATATAAAAATAAATGTAGGTAAGGAAAAAGAGGTAAGCTGCAGTTTTCACCACGTAAAAAGAACCGTATTTTCATAAGTGTACTCCTTCTTTCCCTGTGCATACAAATATTAAGTATCATTTTTCCCAAAGTGAGATAATACTGGAACACTATTTCTAACAAGTTTATTTTGCTTATTAATTTATTCCTTAATAATAAATTTAGGGCCAACCCGGTGGCTCAGGCGGTTAGAGCTCCTTGCTCCTAACTCCGAGGGCTGCCGGTTCGATTCCCACATGGGCCAGTGGGCTCTCAACCACAAGGTTGCCAGTTCAACTCCTCGAGTCCCGCAAGGGATGGTGGGCAGTGCCCCCTGCGACTAAGATTGAACACTGCACCTTGAGCTGAGCTGCCTACCGGATGGCTCAGTTGGTTGGAGCGCGGGCTCTCAACCACAAGGTTGCCAGTTCGATTCCTCGATTCTCACAAGCAATGGTGGGCTACGCCCCCTGCAACGAGCAACGGCAACTGGACTTGGAGCTGAGCTGCGCCCTCCACAACTAAGACTGAAAGGACAACAACTTGAAGCTGAACCGCACCCTCCATAACTAAGATTGAAAGGACAACAACTTGACTTGGAAAAAAGTCCTGGAAGTACACACTGTTCCCCAATAAAGTCCTATTCCCCTTCACCAATAAAAAAAAAAAAAAATCTAAAAAAAAAAAAATAATAATAATAAATTTATACTTATTTTAACAAGTATTATGTTACTTAATGTTATTATACCATATATAGATACTTGTTTAGCAAGTTTTCATTGTTGAACATTTAGATTGCTTCCTGTTTTTCATTATGATAAATAATGGATGAGCAGCTGTGAATGCCCATGATTGTTTGTTGAACATGTAATTGCTGGGTCAAGAGACTGCACAAATTGAAGGCTTTTGAATGTGCTGCCAGGTTACCCTCTGGAAAGGTTGTACCGATTTCCGTTTCCACCAGCAGTATAGATTGAAGCATCAAGCTCCCTGTTTTCTTGGGAGTGGGTATCATTCCCCCCCCCCATCTTTTCAAATGACAGTTTTTTATAAAAGTATTTCTATTACTTTTGAAGTTAAATTTTAAAAAATAATTAGCCATTTTCTGCTTTTCTGAATCATCTGAGTTCTTTTTCTTGACTTGCAAGGGCTCTTTGTAAAATGACTTGAACCATGAGAGTACGTTAGAAATATATTTTTCCAAGTGTTTTCTAAAGTTTCACTTCCATTTTTGAGTAATCTAAATGTGACTCTCCTTTTCAAACCTTTAAATGGCTTCGTTAAACCAATGTACTAATTCTTTAGAATGTTTTACAGACCTTAATTTGGACAACTCCCCATTTACACATTATGAGTTCAATCTACAGCCAGAATGGGAGGAGAACGTAGCATGTGGTTTGACTCATCTGTGTGTCCTACTCATTAGTTTACCTTCCTAGCCATAGAATGAGGAAGGCCACTGCAGAAAAAATAGTAAGGTATGATATTGCCCCCATATTTTTCATTCTCCCTTCATAAACATGACGTAATACATGCCATGTTCATTCCTTCCAGAGATGGAAAAGCATTATATACACCTTCACTTTCTTACATTTTGGAACATGTAACCTTAAAACATTTTTTTGTTTGTTTTCTTCTGGGTGTATGATATATTCATTACAGAAACATTTAGAAAATACCAGAGTATGAAGAAGAAAATGCATTCACATGTGATCCTGTCATTCCTCTGTGATGACTTGTTAATTGATGCTTGGAATATATTCCATTGAGTCATGTTAGATGATTATTGTACTGTTGAATTTTATTACTGGTTTATTATTTAAGACTCTTGTATCTGTATTCACAAGTGAAGTTAGGTGTGTTTCCTCTTTTTGTGCTATTTTTGACAGGCTTGTTTTTTCAGGGTTTTATACTATTTAGTTTCATAAACAAAATTGGATCGCTTAACTTCTTTTTATGTATTTTTAAATAGTTTACCTAGCATAGGAGACATCTGTTATTTAAGAGTTTGAAAGAGCTTAACAGTATAAAACCTAACCATAAAGCTTTTTGAAGGCTGTAAGTTCTATTCTGATGGCATATATTATATTATTGAATATAATGTATGTTACCAAAACTTTTCTAAGGTTAAATTGAGTACTTTGGTTTACTTCCAATATTCAAGGAAGTTTTGAAAGGGCTATATTTTGTTGTTTCTTCTACTTATATACTTTTTTGTTAACGTTAAATAATGATTATTTTGTTGAAATACTTGAATGAACTAACTAAAAAAAGTAAAATACAAGTAAATTAATCTACCTTCCAACATTTTAATATGAAAAATTTCAAACATACACAGAAGTTGAGAGAAATCTATTTTAATCCCTAAAAATGTAAAAAAATATATTCTTTAGGTTCTTTTCAAAACTATGAGCATTTTTAAAACCTTATGTACTTTTAAAACTCAAATTATCACCCACTTTTCTTCCATATAATTTTTAATCTTTGCTATAAGTTATCGTTTATGAACTTGAATCTCTTTAGAAATAATTTCCTTCATTTTCTTACTTTATTATTCTTTAAGTGAGTTTATCTGGCACAGCAAACGGGGATAATAAATTAGTCTTTCTCCTCTCCAAATACATGTATTGGGTATAATACACCAATAATAAAATAAAAGCTTCACTAGCAAGACCTTTTTGCCATTTTTAATATAACCTATACCAAAATAGCAATCCTAAACAATACTGTTTTCTTTTCAACAGATTGAATACCAATTGTGTGATGTGGAAGGGGTCCAAAGTTAAAACAAAGTTTTTTCATCTTGTTCCATTTCAGGCACAGAGATGCAGATATAAAATGCAAACAGTTTCAGTACTAAGCATCTTGAAATATTAGAACACAGTGCATTTGAATGGAGAGCTAAGAAAGACTCCCTTCATTTATGATACTGTCTTATATCCAGTTTTCTTGAACTTGACCTGTCTATTGCAACATAAAAGTCATTTCTTCTAAAGGAGTTTAAACTACAGCATTTATTACTTTTCAAGTTAAGAAATAAAAATGATGTAGATAGACTGTGTTCAAGAACTTCACTTGAGTTTCTGAAAATTAAGCTACTCAATCCTAGATTTTCGCATAGAATTTTTCAGAAATACATTGAGATTAGAACCATAGGTTTTCCTCAGTTTGCATATATGTGTCTAAATTCACAAATGCAGCCTTCAACTTCACTAACAATCACCTAACAGCAGAAGTTTCTGGAATGGTTTTAAGTGAGAAAATCTTTACCTGCTGTTCATTTTCCCAAAATGTAGTAATTTATTATTTTACCTTTGTTTTTGCTCCTGAAACACTTAAAAACCATATTCATATAAACATTTATAGTACCATGTTTCAATTCTATTTTGAGCAGTCAGTGTTGAAGTTAGATGAATGTTGTTCTTGTCAGAGAAATTTTAAGAGAAGTGAAATGCTTAGACTGATGTTTTGCATGTTTGAAAAGAATCATCTTTCTATTTACATCATGCAGCGATCAGGAACAAGTTTTGCAAGAGTCCATATATGAAATACTGCATGTCACCTCTTACTGAACTGCCTTCCCTGTTTTGTTTGGGAATAACTTCCTAGGGTGTCAGTCAAGTTGACACTGAAGTTTTAACCTACATTCCGAGGCCACATAAGTGATTGGATTATGGTCAAGTGAATTAGTTAAATCTTAGCTTGGATTATTGAGAAATAATACAGGTTTTACGTGAGATTATGAAGTGATTTCTTTCACAAAGACCTATTAATTAATGTAATACCATAACTTCCCTACTCCAAGATTAAAGGCAAAGATGAATCAATAAGTTATTAAGATTTGAATGGATAGATATGATTTTCTATGGGCCTTTTTGTTGTTGTTTTCTCATTATTTAAAAATTTTGAGTAACTTTTTTATGTTAAAATATGAAGTGATTATAGGTTTTAGGTCAATTGAATCATTTTACACAGTATCTAAAATGTAACTAGTTACTCAAAGGTACAAATGGATATCCCTTTCTCTGTTGATAAAGACAGCCAGTTTCAGTGTTATAATGGGAGAAAAGACTTCCAAAGATTTGAGTCCTGTATGAGAAGTTCTCTGCTCTTTGGCATTATTAATTTCCGGTCTAGAGTTTGCATTAGGAGCGATATATGAATGGCTTCTGTTTTTGTGACAATGAGTAAAGAAACTCCAAGGCAACGGAGGCCAGTCATTGTTCTCAGAGATGAAAGTCCACTGTGCTGCTAAAGAGATTGCCTGGAATGACTTCTCATTTTTCTAGAGCCTTTAACTCTTCTCAAAAAAAGAAAGAAAGAGTACCCTAGAGCTATTTGAGAAAATTCATTTTCTTTCCTTCAGTGCTTTGCTTATATCCTTTTTCTTTTCTATGGCACAGTTTCAAAACATTATTCTCATTTGTAGGCATCTCTAGCCATCTCATATGCTATGACATATATATATGTGTGTGTGTATATATATATATATATATACACACACACATATATATGTGTGTGTATATATATATATATATATATATATATATATATATATATATATAATCTAGAAACAGCATGATATAGTGAGAAAAAAGTATTCCAGCTGTTGTGCCTAAGTCACATAAGTAATAAGTGACTTCTCCAAATCTTGGATTCCTTGTCTATAAAAAAGGGGGAATTATGATGTTTCTCTTAAGGGCATACTGATTAAATTAGTATGTATATGAGGGGCCATTCCACGCTTCTGAGACCGACACACAGGGTAAGAAACTGCTAAAAATACATTAAACCCCCCAGGAGGGACACCCCACGAGACACACCATCCCACCCTCACTGCATTTACACACTTTCTAGGTGGAATTAAAAGGCAGAAGTCCCCTGTAGGCACGAAGCAAGGCTTATTTCCTCTCTTCCCTATACTCCTTTGATAGGACAAAACACCAGCAGAGCCAAAGCCATCTTGGACCCTTAGAGACCAAAACACCGCTCCTGATAGGCTATTAGCCGCCTTTCTTTTCATGCTGTAAAGTTGTTTTATTTTAGAGTAAACTGAATCTGCTTACTTCTGTCTGCTTTAGAATCATTGTTTCAAAGTATCCGTCTATATGCTGTAGACTGGTTCTGAAATCTGGTGGTTTTTTTTTTAAGTAAAACTTTTTCTTCTTACGGACATGATTGGTGCCACTACTGTTACGTTTTTAATAAGCCATTTTTTATTTCCCAAGGAACTCATTTATTTTATAAAGTTCAGAAAACAAAAATGGCCCCTTTATTCCATCATTGATACTGCCTTATGTATTCTATTTTAGACTTCATAAGCTTATATAAAGATTTTCCCTCCAAAGTGGACTCTTGCTGTAAATACTTTCCAGCTTTTTTCACTCAGTAATAAATCATGTGCACCTCAGTATATCTGTAAATACTGAACTCACAGCAGTACAGTCCAGTGTTTACAGGCATAGATTCTGAAGTCTCAGAGTCCTGAGTTTGAATCCATTTCTGCCACTTACCAGCTATAAGCCTGAACTGATTCACCTGTAAAATGAGGACAATAATAGCACATGCCTTCCAGGGTACAAGTATTATATGAGATGAGGAATGAGAAGTCCTTAGAAGTCCCCGGCACATCGTAAATATACAATAAATTTCAGCTATTTATAATAATTATTTTTGAGAACTGTATAATTTTATATCATGTGTATACCACAATTTATCTACCTCTTCTGTATTACTGAACATTAAATATTGGGCATTTGTTTTGTTTACAGTTTTCCAGTTTATAATACAATTCTGCAATATGTACATCTTTGCAACTTAAATGTGTGCTGCTTTATATCCTTAGCATAAATTTCTTAGGACACAAAAACTGGTGTGTCAAAGGGTATGTGCGTTTCTAAGGCTTTTAATAGTATTTCTAAATAGTCCTCCAAAAAGGTTGTGGAACTCAATTCCAGCATTCTTTGTTGTTGTTGAATATGACTTCTCTTGAGCCATCCGTCTTTCAAAGTGATATCTTTAAAATCCTTATCATTGCTAACTATACTAATATATTACAGGACAGTTAAGTCATATTCATACATAATACAGAAGTGTTTTCAAAGTAGATTAACTCGTACCCTTGCATCTCATTACTGGACTATAAAAGATGTTAGAGGAATGTTCTGCTGTGAATCTTTTCATCTTAGTAAAATAACATAGTGCTAAATTTTTAACATTTGGTAGATACTTTGTTAGTTTGGATAATTTGTTAGTGGCCTTTTTTTGAAAGCAATTTTTAAATTTCTTGGGTTGTTTTTTAACAGGGAATGCTACTTCACTAAGTTTGATTGCTGAAATGTATGGATTTTATTTCTCTTGAGCACAGATGACAGAAGGCAGACATAAAAATGTATTTACGCAAGGGTTGCTTAGCCATGTTCCAAATGATAAAGCTGCCAGGAACCCACAGTAGAATTTATCAAGCCTTGACACGTGGCACTGACGTGCTGCCGTGCAACCACTCAGGTTAAAAGCAAGACTGCTTCTCTTTAAAAGTTAAAAATATTTTTCTTCACAACAATTTGACTGCTTTTATTTCCCGCAGGAATGGAACTTTTTTCAATATTTTAACCATAAAAATTAATTTTCACTGTTTGTGTTCACTTTTTTTTTTAAGCAAATCCATGCATGGTCTTGTTAAAATTTTCAAACAATGTAGGAAAATGTGAAGAAACACAGAAAAATCACGTAAAATGTCACTGAGCTAATTTTTTAAAAATCGTGGTAAAATATACATAACAAAATTTTACCATTTTAAGTAGTTTTAAGTGTACAGTTTGGCCTTATATACATACACGCATATTGTTGTGCAGCCATCACCACCATCTATCTGCAGAATTCCTTTCATCTTCCCAATGGAAACTACCCAGCCCCCCTTCCCCAGCCCCTGGCAACCAACCTTTACTTTGTATTGAAATATCATATTCATATAGAAAAATGCACATTCCGCAAGTACAGTGACAACCAAAAAAAAAAAAAATTCACCACCACCAGGAGGAAGGAAGTATTTGTAAGTGTTAATACTGAAGTGCCTTTTTTCTCTGCGGAGCAAGTTGCCAGTGCTCTCTCATAGCACGGGGTTGCCTTCTCTTCACAGTTGCATTATTTCAGTTGATCATTTCTGTAGACTGGTGACCAGCTCAGAGCTTGCAGGCCTGTGGCCCAGAGCAGAAAAAAGCGCTGTGTAGTAACGCGGCACAAGACTGGCTTTGCATCGAGCTTAGCTGAGGCTTTTGGAACCGCCCTCAGCTGCACCTTGGGCTATATTAGTACTGCTCAGACAGGAAGAATTTTCTTTCGCTGGTGTAGCTCGTCCGGTTACCTTCAGGGTAAGTGTGTACTGTTCGTGTAAACAAATGAGTTTCTCTTGTTTAACTTTATCTGATTCTCATTTGGTTCAGCATCTGATTGAAAGTGTAGGCATTGAAAAAATACAAATTAAGGAAGTAAAAATAGAATGATCTAGTATAATGCAAAACTTCTTTATAGTTTACAAATACCTGAATATATAGAACTTTGCAGTGTCTTAGGCTCAGAAATTAGAACTTTTTAGGTTCTAATTTTAAGAGCTTCTTGTTTGACATGTAGATGTTAAGAAACAAAGTACTCTCAGAAGTCTCTTTTCAAGGGGAAAAAAACCCTGTAAGATCCATATTTGTTGTCCATGCAAGTTGCTGTAACTCAGTCTTGCTGAGCCACAGGCTTTGTGTCTCTAGCATCAGGAACTATTTATCATGGCTAGTAATAAATATAATTAATTTTTATTTTGTGCCCCTGAGCTTTGTGCAGGAAATCATGGAATGGCACTATACTGGTATGTTTTATGAATTGATAAAATCTGAGGTACTGTCTCTAAGGCTTATAACAAACTGTATACTGAAAATTAAGATCCAAACGTATATTAGTAAAAAGCCTAGGACGCTATGACTCAGTCAGATTTACATAGTTGAATGTGCTTTACTTTTTAATAGTCTTTTTTTTACCTCAGGAAAATCAGATAACACAGCAGACCATTTTTAAAGCAGTTTACTTGGTTTTCACTGGCAATCTGTATGCAAGCCCTGCATCTGGATATTACCCTGTTTCCCCGAAAATAAGACCTAGCCGGATCATCAGTTCTATTGCGTCTTTTGGAGCAAAAATTAATATATTATATAAGACCAGGTCTTATAGTAAAATAAGAACAGGTCTTATATTAATTTTTGCTCCAAAAGACACATTACAGCTGATGGTCCGGCTAGGTTTTATTTTCGGGGAAACACGGTACTTACCACCCATGTTGTTGTCCTAGGACAAATTCAAGGACAGAAGAATTCAGAGTGCCTGGAGAGTAATCAGTGTAAATTAACTTAATTTCCATGTGCCTTGGTTTAACTCATCTTGAAAAATGCTGTTAAATATTAGGGTAGTGCATGTGGGGAGGATAGATGAATAAATTCTAAGCTCTGAGACTGTATATTTTCATAAGTATCCACAAAATTCTGACCAAGAAGTCAAGTTTTATTTAAGAAAGTTGGTATAAATAGCCAATTTTAAATAACTAGCCTTTGCAATCTATTTTTCCCCTCTCTGCTTCTACCTCCTCTCTTCCCCTCCCACCTTTTACTCTTCAGTTTCATTTTTGTTTATGCCTGGATCGCTAAAGTTTCACTTTCCAGTTTATGAATATTTTTCACTGCTGCCTTGAAAATTTAATTAGGGAGAATCATTTAAATGCCTCAAGAAACTGATTTACAATGCTATGGAAATAATCCCCTTATAGTTTGATGTGCTAATTACCCTAAGAAAGTGTTGTTAAAAAAGCCCAAGCTTATGACAAGTAATACAGGTTGCTGGCAAAGTGCACTAAGATGAATTCATCGTGGATGTTAGTACTGTTTGCAGGTACCCTGTCCACATTACAGTAACACATGCCTTTTTGTGTGTAAGTAATACACAGTTTGCCATTCAAAATTTCATTACCTTATTGGTGTGTAGTTTAAATGAGTCTACAAGAATCAGAATTAAAGTGAGAATCATAACTTTTTAAGCTAATTATATTAATGAATTTAATCTTTTTCACTTTTCCCATAAGAGAAAAATCAAGTGGGTCCTTAAAAGCATTCAATTTGCATTCCGATACTTTAAAACTACTATAAAGGCAAGTAAATATTTTTCATGCAGACCCAGAACTTTTCAGTCATTGATTTGTAAATACATTTTCAAGGTAAAGTTCATCATCTCAGAATAAACTACCACGATAGCTAAACTTTTCAGTTACCTAGTTTGAGCTATTCCGGTGAAGTTCTTACCTCTTGCTTCATCAGGCTTTTAGCCTTGTCCTACCTATGCCTCGTAATGAGCTCTTACGGGAGTGACCTGAATCGCCTGCAGAAAGCACACTGTTGTTTTCCACCTTCCACATTATCCAGTCTGCATTTAAAGATTCCAAAGACTTCACCTCAAAACTTCCTTTGAAGAGAGTTCATAGTTCAGGAGTGGTATTTTCTATTTTTGGACATGTCTTCTGCACTTGATGTGTTTTTTCCAACAACTCTTCTCCTGAAGCGTCTGTAACAGATGACTGTTGGCAGAGTAAGCCAGAACTTTATATACCAAGTATAGGTTTACAAGCCTATTGGTTTAAAAATACCCTGCCCTAATTTTCTGTCTTCTTTAGAATAGTGCCAGAATGCTGACATTTATGCCTTAGTCTTTACACTTTTATAGTGGTAGAGACCGCAGCCTGATTTGTGTATTAGGACTGCAGTGTCACTTTAAGTGAGATTATGTTTGAACAAGGATAAATTCTGGTCAGATTGCCAGTGAAGACTGGGAAGAATGAAGGCTCTGCAGTTGAAATTGGCACAGTATCCACGAACTGTGAGGTTTATGTACAAAAAACGAAGTCCTAAAGTCACAAGGTTAGCAGCTGCAAATTTTTTCCATTAGCACATTTCTGATTACTCTGTTTTCATTTGTGTTTTGTTTAAATAAAATTTGATGAGACCATGAGAAAGATGATTACTCTTTCATCTACCAGCAGTTTTGTATCCTTTTTTAACCAAGCCTGAAAGCTCCAGGAAGAGCCATACTTGGGGGTTGGGAGTGGAGACAATTGGGCTGCTTGACCATGTTTAACAAAAAGACCTTAGATTCCCAGATATTAAAATGTATTCTTCACTGCTTGAATTCTGTTTTTGTTGGGCTTTACCAATGTTTCACAGTGTACGTGGTATTTTTATAAACTCTGTTGTATTTTTCCACATTCTCCTTCCTCTTTATCAAGCTAATAAAATGGTTTTATTTAAATAGTGCCTTCTGAGAAATCTAGACTCCTTTTCAGATATTAAACATCAAAGAAACACCATAAGCATTTAATACTGTATGCTTTGGTTTCTATAAATGAGGAAACAGACTTGGTAGGTAGCTTCTGTGGCATCTTTGTTTAAACCAGACGACTGACAGAAGGAAATCAGAGCAAGGAAACGTTACTTAAATCTGACTGTGTGTTTGACTATATACTGTATAATCCTCTAAAGACTCCTAACCCCAAACTACCATTATAGTTACATTTTGGGGTTGGTGATCAAATGTTTTATGAGTTATGTAGAGTGTACATATAGATAATAGATACTACATTATTTTTCAGATGTGAAAAATTGGAGGTATCTTTTTACTCAGCTCTAAGATGCCATAAATTGTAAGACCATCAACTTACTAACAGCCTTTCTGAGAAAAGAGAGAAAATACCTTTTTATAAGACATTTCCCAATTTTATGCGCTTAAAATGAAAGATGGAGGGATGGATTTTAGAATTTGAGGAAACTTTGTATTAATCTGCTATAACACATTTAATTATAAAGAACAAATCTAATGTTCAACTTCTGTTACTAGAGTTTAAGGAAATGTCAGATTTTTTTCTCTTTCAACTAATGCCTTTTTATAATAGTGCTTTTATTATAAAAATTTATTTATCTAGAATAAAGTAAAGTCATTGAGGACCAAAAAGTAAAGGAATTTTCCCTAAGATTTATATTGCAAATATGAAAAAATATTATGATAAGAGATATTTTTAAAACTGCTTTTTTGGTTTAAAATATAGACATGTATAAATTTCACCCAAACCCCTAAAATGACCATTTAGTTAAAAACACTATCACATACCTTTTTTATGCTAGATTAAAACACAACTCAGATCTTAGTCACAACATTTCATAAAATTAAAGATATTAATATGAGAAAATTAAAGAATAAATTTGACTTTTGTGTATCATGTTTCTCCTTACATTCTTTTTATATATTCCTTCATGCGTAATTTTCCTGGAAACTTCTTCCTTACATGCAAAGAAAATGTTGATAAAATGTTCTTGCAATAAAGCATTTTCTTGCAAATATTAATGTGTATACTTTATTCAAGTCTTAATAACATCACATTAGTTCTTATAGGAGAGCTGCAACTTCTCCACATAAAATTTTTAACCCAAAACTTTGTGAGATAGAGTTAAAATCTTTACTGAGCTGCTTGTAAAGAAAAAAGATGCCTTCAATAATTTGGTGTTTAAATCAATACAAAAGTACCACCTTCGTATGTCATTAACATACAGGAAGAGCCTGAAATGTATGTGCGTCACGTGTCCCTTTTTTCTCTCTCTTTTACTGTGTCATCACCTGGGAAAATCCAGAAGATTGGATAACCAAGAAATGGCTAATCAAGATTCTGCTGTACATGTGAAAATGGTGGGTATATAAAGATTTCCAGTTCCATTTACTAATGGTGAATCTTCACCACTTTTACTTCTGTCTCTAACCAGATAATTAATTATGGGACTGTAACTTTATGCAGATCTTCACAATGTTTGACATACAGTAGAACCTCAAATATTTGTTGAACTGAATTTCAACTTATCTTTGATTTTTTTTTTTTGCTTGAAATATGTGCATTATACTGTTTCTGAGCATATAAGGTGGTTACCCCATTCCTTTTTGTGCTAAATTTTCCTTGCTCAACAATACACTTAAATCATACAACATGAGATGTTTTATTTTAGGTATCTGAATTAAAAATGACAAGCATTTAAATTTTTAAAAAAAGAAAACTTATTGAAAACGGAGTTCATTACATTGTAGAAATTAGGATGAGGTAGGAAAAATATAGGCTTTCGAGTCAGAACTGGCTCCACATCTTAACTCAGTCCTTAAATATGATAGCTGTGATAACCTTGAATGAGGGCAACAATCTCACCTTTAAGAAATGGGTGTGAAACCGCAAACCTCATGTTGCTCTTATTCATCTTTTTCCCCATCTTTACTGAGATATAATTGACAAATGAAATTGTAAGCTATTTGATGTGTACAATGTATAATTTGATATACGTGTATACATTGTGGAAGGATTTCCCCTCCCTAATTAACATATCCATCACTTTTCACATATTTACCTTTTGTTTCTTGTTTGTTTGTTTCTTTGGGATTTTTTTTGGGGGGTGAGAACATTGAAGTTCTACTGTCTCAGGAAAAACATTATACAAAAATACAAATTTCAACTACATAGTTTATGCTTATAAACTATAGTCAGCACGTTATACATTAGATCCTCAGGCCTTACTCATAACTAAAATGTTCTTATTCACACTTAATGAAAAAGCATGTAAAGTGCCTAATAGCACTTAACTTTAAATGTTAATTTCCTGTATTATGTTAGTGTTTTAACTATGTAACTAGCATATTTATTTGTGGGTGTGGAAAAACATACCCATTCTACATATTCACAATGATAAAATCCTAAAAATCATAATTTCTCCCTGTCTTTTAAAGAGGACAACTACTCTATGATCTCTTTCTTATTTTCTCTTTCTGTTTTGTTGATCTTCCTCTTCTCTGTTTTTTCATCCTCTTTCTTTTTCTGGTTTGAGTCTATAAACCACAACATGACTTAGCATGCAAACAGCTTTGTGTCACAATGAACATAAATCTCTTGTTCAGATTGACTTGCCTCCTCCAGTATATGATGGGAGGGGAAAGCTGACGTGAAGTACTGGTTAAGCTGTTATCACCATAGGTTTTGCTGGTAGGATGAAGCATATGAAATTGTATTTTTATATGTCAAATACAGTCCAATATTGGCACTTTCGTATGGTTCAACCTAGGAAATGGATGTGAACTTTGCACCCGTTGCATGATTAGTATTTGATTCATTGGTATTGAGCATGTATCTCTGATATGTAGAATTAAATCAGTCTAAACTTATTTTCTTGCTTGAGTAGATTTATTTATTTATTGTTAACCAAAATGAATACGAGTGATGTAGGAATATCCTATCATATAATTTGTTGTTCCCTGGGTCCCAGAACCCTCTAGCATGTGTCTCTTTCAGAAGCAAGTAGCCAGTGTAGTCAACTCCCAAAAAGACTATTGAAAAAGAAGCCAAAGATGATATACAAGTATACTTATGTATTTTTTTTACTGTCATTGTATTTATACAATGATATGTGTACAGTTTTAAAAAATGAATAAACACATCTTTCCTTTCTAAAGATGTTGCTACATCTTTCCTTTCTAAAAATGTTTGCTTTTCTAAAAATGTTGATATATCTTGTAGGTTGAAAGATCCTTGGGATTTTATCCTTTTTCTTTTTTTTTTCTTTTTGAGAATTTTTATAAGAGTATATTTGAACCAAAACCGACAACATATGCTGGGGAATCAAAATCTCATATGCTCCTTATTCTTAAGTTTTAATGATCTGACTCCAAATCTCCCCTTCTAGGCTTTACTTCTTTTCTCTCTCTCTCTCTCTCTCTCTCTCTCTCTCTCTCTCTCTCTCTCTCCCTCTCTCTCTCTCCCCACCTCTTCCCACCCTCTCTCTCCTTTCCATGTACACTTATGTTCCAGACAAACAGCTATCTTTTTCCCACATTAGACCCTGTACTTTGATTCTTCCCCAGTCTCTGCATACCCATGTCCTGCTTCTCTTTGAAAGCCTAGCTCACTCGCGTCTTCCTCAGGCCCCAACAGAAATAATCTCAGTTTCTTCTGTTTCCTTTGTAGTTTTTCTGGTCATCTTGGCAAGGTAATAATTATTTAGGTTCCTGTACTGTAATCCATGTTCAGAATATGTGTCCTGAGAATATGTTCTTACGAAGTATATCTTACTGAAACTTCTGTATCGCTTATGGAGCTGCGTAACATAGTGCCTTGCACTTAATGATCATATTGTGAATCCATGAAAGAATTTGGCCTACGCTACCTTACTGTAGAGACAGACCAAATAGGCAGGCAGGGGGAAACGGGTATCCCACAAAATTTAGCAACAAAATTTAGCATAATTTTCCAACAAAACCATAGACTCATCTGTGTATGTGAGTAAATGTACCAGTCTGAAAAGGTTTCTTTAAATCTATACTATTTATGTAGTTACATAAAAATTGTAGTGCCCACTCCTTTGTAATGATGTCTTTTGCTTGTACCAAATACTAGCATTGGAAAACAAAGAAAAATATATCCCCTGAG
The DNA here is from genome assembly GCF_964194185.1 of Rhinolophus hipposideros. Classification (NCBI taxonomy): domain Eukaryota; kingdom Metazoa; phylum Chordata; class Mammalia; order Chiroptera; family Rhinolophidae; genus Rhinolophus; species Rhinolophus hipposideros. The sequence continues at coordinate 10,281,792 of NC_138064.1, forward strand.
AGCTTTGGACAGAGATTCTTAAGTAATTTAAACTAATTTTTATGTAGGCCATTTTTAGAAAAATACAGGTAAACATCACAAGGACAATTTTGTGACTATTGCATGCAGCTACTCATTTATATCTTGTCTCAATAAATGTATCTGTAAGATAATACCAAATATTCTAATATTGCTATATAGAGTTTTGCGTAAACCGGTGTATCTTTGAAATCACCCTCTTTAGAAATAACTGCGTTTGAGTATCATAGTAGACTAATAGCAGTTTGTTTCATCTGTACAAATACAACATATTAAAGACTAGCCAGAATAAATGTATGTTGGGTTTTTCTTAGGCATCTTTATTGTTGATTCAGGTTAGGCTCCAGTCAACCAGCCTACCCTGTTTCTTTGGGGGAAAGCTTTGCCCCTTCCCCAACATTGCCCCTTTTCCAACATTGTACATTATGGCCTTATAAAAGGAATTTGTTTTCTTTTGTTCACAAATGATGGAAATTTTTTGCCCCTATTTATTTTCCATAAAATTATAATAAAATTGAACAGTCTTCAGACAATTCAAACTAAGTTGCCCTTCAGATTTGAAGTATCCTGACTTTATGTGCTACCAAAAAGGTGTATTTTTGTCCAAGAAGAATATGGACAGATATGAGGATGTGACAAAAAGTGTGGTGACGTGCACACGGCTGTGGTGTGTGTCTTAGAGTCTGATATTCTGATCATCTTTGGCACTTCCATGTGTAGTGTTAAATTATATTTCTTAGGCCACATTCTGAAATTTTGAGTAAAATGCCCAATAGCTGAGAAGTGTTTAGTGAGGTAGTATGTGTACTGGGAGGAGTGGGGGAGGGGCGGGAGTGGGTACTGTACTCTATGTCCCAAGGCAGATGCAATTGTCATTTTTGTAATCCTATACCTGTGTCCTCCACCCTGTTGTGTTCTTTGGAGAAAGTAGCTGTTTTTCATCTGTTTTCATCACTATTATTTCACTCTAGTGGATTCTGGGTATTCACTATTTATATCTCTGTATTTGTGGCATTGAATGGTTGTATGCTGTCCAGAAGCCCGGCATGGACACCAGTGCCCGTAGCCACTGCTCTTTCAGATACCAGTTATTTAAAATAAGCCCATCTAAAAAAAGAGAGAGAGAAAAAGAAAGAAAGAAAACAAAAAGCCCATCTAGAAGTTGTTGGCCTAGCAGAAACCAGCCTACTTGGAATAGTCTTGGTGCTCTTCTATCCATTATCTGAAACTCGAGGGTGTGGATTTGCCTGAGGGAGGACGTTTTCCTCACTATGGACACACTGAAGTACAATGGTTAATATTCTTGGTGAAAATATAGTCGGTGACATGTATCCTCTGCTGCTTTCAGGAATGAGTTAGCTATTGAATCAAGTATATGCATCTGCCAGTTAAGGCAGACTGCCTGACAGCAGTAGGCATTTGGTAAGTATGTGTCCAACAAATGAATGGGTTAGTGGATGAAAAAAGGGAATCTAGGAACAAGAGTCTACTGGATTGTCTCATCTATTGACAAATCACTATAAACATTTAGATTACCTTCTTTATTTGGTTAAAACCCTTTCAAGTTAAAATTGAAATTAAAAGGATAACTAAATAAAGAAGGTTAGCTGCATTGCAGGTTATTCTATGCTAATACGGCTTTTTAAAAGTAAGTGCAATGTAGATCCAGCTCTTTCATTCATGGAGAAAATTTTAATGTTAGCATTTCTCTTTCTCATACACTTCTGTATTCATCGTCTGGTCTTTGGAAAACACCTAAGCATTTTCCCAATTTTTCTAATTTTGTCCATTATCTAGAAACAACATGAGACCTGATGGGCTTACCTGGTCACATTCTCTTATAGCAAAGATATAAGGTCTAGGGAATCTTCCATAACCGTGTCCATAATACACATGAAATATGTAAATACTGGTGATAACATACCCAGAATAACAGCATATAAAATAAAGATTATCAGATACAAACCCTATCCTGAGATTCTCTTACTGCCTTTTTATACTGTGGAGCTGACTGAAATGATCCGTAATCCCCTCTGTCTTGTACCTGTGCTGTAAGAGACTGCACTTGTGCTCAGTTTACTCTGATTACTTTCATTCTGTCTGTAGTTTTGTAGGAAAAAGAAACCATTCAACATTAAATTGTTGAGAAACACTACAGTCAGCATGAATCAGCCTAATAGCAGCGTAAGCCCAGGTGGTTTAATACCTTTTAGTAGTTGTCTTAACTTGAAATAAATCAATGAATTTATGCCAAGAACAATGAAGTTCTTTAGAATATAGTACAATAGGGAGCAAAGATCTTGAAGCAAGCAACTTTTCAAATTAAATATATTGAAAATATATATATATATATATATTTTTTTTTTCTTTTCTCCCGCCCCACCACTCCCTTGAATATATTTTAATGATCTGTACAAAGGTAAACTTGTGGGGAATAATCATGAAGTATTTCCTTTCTGCTAAGAGATGTTTAAAAATGTAGATGTGAATACAAGCTAAATCTTAAGCAGAAAGGTTCTCATAAGAAAATTCTTTATCACAAAGTTCAAATATTCTCCATTCAGTTCTTGGATTCTATTTTGATAAATGCATTTTGTTAAAGACATTTTCTTATAACTACATATGTAATAATATTAATCTCAGAAAGCCAGATGCAAAAGCATGAGAATACGATAAATAATGTACATATACACGTATCATATGTACATGTTTGTAATCAGGAAAATGAAAATAATGGGAAATAAAATGGTTACCTATTTTTCTTTGGGTAATAGAATTCCAGGCAATTTCTTTTTTTTCCCCGTAATTTTTGAGGTAAGCATGCATGGCTTTCATAATTAGAAAAAATTACACTTTCTGATAATTATTAATTACAAATGTAGTTTTGTCTCAATCTTCTAGATGGAAACTACTGATGTGCCTTTAAAATTTTTGTGCATATAAGTGGTATTTGATACAGTGGTTTTGCTTGTTTTTAAGTAATGCCTCAACATTTAAAATCTTTATATAATATAAGCTTCTGCTTGGTATAAGGGAACCTGGGAAAAGAGGAATTAAAAATAGTCAGTTATTTCCTTTTATTTGTAGATGCCAGAATTCCAGAAAAGTTCAGTTCGCATCAAGAACCCAACGAGAGTAGAAGAAATTATCTGTGGTCTTATCAAAGGAGGAGCTCTCAAACTTCAGGTGAATAATTATCAAGAAGCCTTTATAACTAAGCCTCTATTTATTTTTTTTTTTTTAAAGATTTTATTGGGAAAGGGAACAGGACTTTATTGGGGAACAGTGTGTACTTCCAGGCCTTTTTTCCAAGTCAAGTTGTTGTCCTTTCAGTCTTAGTTGTGGAGGGTGCAACTCAGCTCCAGGTCCAGTTGCTGTTACTAGTTGCAGGGGGCACAGCCCACCATCCCTTAGGGGAGTCGAACTGGCAACCCTGTAGTTGAGAGGACATACTCCAACCAACTGAGCCATCCAGCAGCTCAGCGGCAGCTCAGCTCAAGGTGCCATGTTCAATCTTAGTTGCAGGGGGCGCTGCCCACCATCCCTTGCGGGAGTTGAGGAATTGAACTGGCAACCTTGTGGTTGAGTGCCCACTGGCACATGTGGGAATCGAACCGGCAGCCTTCGGAGTTAGGAGGATGGAGCTCTACTGCCTGAGCCACCGGGCCAGCCCACTAAGCCTCTATTTTTAATGTTCAAGTAGACACATTCATCTCATGGTTTACTAAAATGTGAGCAAATAAAGTCTGGATAGACAGGTTTTGCCTATCCTTTTGGAATGGAAAATCTAAAAGATATATCTAGAGTTGGTCAAAAAAACATAGAATAGCCTATTAGAAACAAACCAAAATTAATGGCCTTGAAATAAATTCAGCTTTTCTTTAACATTAAGTAGTAAGTTAACTAATACTGTGCATAAATATTAAACCATTTTAAGAATAATATTAAAATATGTACAGTTTCAAGTTGCTTTTCCATATTTTAATTTAAAAAATCATAGTAGTTCAAGTTAAGATGTAACTATTAAGGATAACTGATTTTTAAGAAAAATTTTTTAAAGGAATGTTTTAAATGTAAATTAAATCAACAGTCTAGAAATTCAATAAAAACAAAACAAAACATTTCTTTCTTAAAACATTTTTGAAAAGAAATTTAGCTCAATCTCCTAAATTTCAAGAGCTGGCAAACTATTACTATGTATCATTCATTGATTGGTATAGTTTATTTACCTAAATAGACAAGTTACATCTAGAATGTAACAGTGTCAATAACTAAAGAGCTTCATATAGTTTAACTGCCTTCATTGCATTTTTGTACATTGACTAAGTGGGTTGAAATTGTGCAATATTTTATCTCGATGGATAACTAACCATGTTACCTGCAATTGCAAATTCCAATACTGATTAATCAGATTTTATGTGGTGATAATGCTAGGGCACGTAAGGTATTATCTTGTGTTTAAGGTAATTCTCTGGTATGTGAACTGCATTAGAAAACCCAACAGAGAATAGCTCACAGTGGGGGCCGGGAACCCCACACAGTCCCAGGTCTCTGAGAAGCTTGCAGCTGCCCTTATAGCTGTGTTCTCCTAATGCTTTTCCCCCTTGTCTTACAGATAATAACAGACTTTGATATGACACTGAGTAGATTTTCCTACGAAGGGAAACGATGCCCAACATGTCACAGTAAGTGTGGCACTCATAACAAATTCATTAAAGTAATCATTATTTTAAGATCCTTTTCTACCTATTATATTCTGTGAGATTGGGATTTTTTTTCCTTTTGGATACTGAAAGTGAGGGAATCTGCTTTTCTCTTACTGTATTTTGATGATTTGTTTTTTCCCATGTTATATAAATGGCTATTTTCATATATGGTTTTTGTTGCAAAAGGAATAAAGACTTGTGAAATGCTTTTCTCCAAATGTAGTCTGTTCATTATTCAAGAAAATTTTAAATGGATTTTAAATTTTAGATTAACCTAAAGAAATAGTATTTATCACATACTCTGTATTTTCTAGGAATGTCACTGAATTTTTTAGTGTAAATTAAGTTAAAGAATAAGCTATTAAAATGTGTTTTAATAGCTTATTCTTTAAATATTATTTATAATATTAAAATATTATAAATATATTATATAATATATTATAATATATCTATAATATATTATTCTAATATATATGTGTTTTAATAGCTTATTCTTTAACTTAATTTATATAGGATAATATACCTTTCTTGTTTTCTAAAGTTGGCAGTGAATTTTTAAAATAATACTCTTCAGCCTGACACAGAAGCAGTGATATAGGCCTTCTCATTTACTGTTGATGCTTGTATGAGAAATCATTTTGATAAGTTTCACAAAAACCTCTAAAAGTCATACCCTTTGGCCCAGTAATTCCTCTTTGGACAATTTCTAATTAGGTCATCCTAAAAGTAGGGGGGAAAGCTGTGTTCACAGAAATAATGGTAACTAAGTTCAACATAATTTATAATAGCAAAAGCTTGGAAACAACCTAAAAATTTTAACACTGTAGAAAATGGTATAAATAATGCCATACCCACATAACGGAGAATATATAACCATCATGAATGATATGCATGGGGAGCTTTTAATTCTATGGAAAAATACAGACTACGATGTGAAGTGAAAAAGAAAGCAGAGCTCAGAAGTGTAGATCTGGGTTAATCTCTTATCTAATTGACAATGCATAAAACTTTAAGACTAAATTTTTAGTAATTCATTGCTAAATGGTAAAATTGTAATTTTTGTTTTCTTTACAATAATCTGTATTTTCCAGATTTTCCAGATTGTCACATTGTTTATTAACGTTTTACTAAGAAAAAAGTTTATTTCAAAGACGTATTCCTTTCTTCTATTTAATTAAAAAGGAAGGTGATAAAGGGACCAGTCAGTATACAATTCACAATGTTTGAAGACTTTGAATTATCTAGCTCACTGGTGTAAATACGGAATCACTAAAACGTGGATTTTAAAACCATTAGATTCTCTATCACTGCCATGTGAATTATGGCACTAAGACCAATAGTTGTAATGACCATGCTGGTTGACTTGGCATTTAAACTTGAAAGAAAGTAGTAAGTTATGCATACTCATGGCAGCATCAGTCAGACAGAATATTTCTTTTCATGCCTAGTTTGCCTTTTCTCTTTAGATGTTATTGACAACTGTAAGCTGGTTTCAGATGAATGTCGAAGAAAGGTAAGTACTAACAGATATCCAGTTTCTACTGAAAGACTTCATTGCTCTTTTTGCCTGAGAATTTCTTCAGGTTCATTCACACAAACAAGAATGGATTTAAAGTGCTCAGAGCCATACATGGCACGTAATAAACTGTCACGAAATGTTAGGTTATGAATTATAGCTCTCACCATGTCTTAAAGAAAAAATTAACAGTAACTTCTTAACAACAAAACTTACATTAAAAACCTTTAAACGCTTATCAAAATATTCTGGTTTCCATACATTAACTGGAGAATTAAAACAAAAGTACTTTGGTTTTATGTAGGTTTTGCTCTCTTAACATGACCAGGAAATTGCCTTAGTTCTTTGCTGTTCTTGAGGTACCTGTGTCTCTTAACAAAGACTCCAAATGCAAATCAGATTTAATACTTTCATATGAGAATGAAAGTTTTTTGTAGTGATAATTTGATTATAGTCAGTTTCACTAGTTACTGACCTGAAAATATTTAAAAGAAGAAAGAAAGGAAAGTAGCTTTTTGTGGGGATAGTTAGTTATATGTAAACTAAGATCAACAAAGATCTTTTCAGTTGATAGATGTTTTAGGCACTCATGATCTAATCTTTCCCATTTAAAACGGTTTATGGAAAACACCTGTTTATATTGTTTTGCTTTCTATAAAACTAAGCAGCTTAATGACAACTCTGCAATCTTCTTCATGACTAAAGTAATTGTTTATTTCTAGTTACTGCAACTAAAGGAAAAATATTATGCTATTGAAGTCGATCCCACTCTTACCATAGAAGAGAAGAACCCTTATATGGTAGAATGGTGAGTATGCATTGGGCAATAGGAGGGTTAAAAATATAATAAAACAATAGTGCAGCTACAACTAATGGTTTATTTCTCCGTGGTACTGTATGTAAATAGATTTATAAATTATCCAGTGAGTTATAAACTCTTCTAATCACTCTAACAGTCTAGAACTTGGTTTGTTCTGTTTTATTAAGATGAAGATCAATGTCACTGGAACCCCCATATTTTTTAACTTGACTCCTCCTGCCTGCGCGCACTGGCCCAAATAAATGCACGAGCAGGAGTTTGCACTGTTGAAAGAAAAAACAGTTTAATATTGATTGGCCAATACGGAGATGGGGAGCTTGTGCTCTAAAAAACAACCCTACTCCGATGACATGTAGGTTAGAGATTACATAGGGCAAAGTCAGAAAAACACCGTGGGTTAGGGGGTTCAGGGCTATGCTGGGAGCTGACTGGTCAGAGGTGAGGTAAGGGTAATACATCATCTCTTCAGGTCTTGAGGACGGTTCTGAGGTCTTGTTTTAGGGTCTCTCTGCCTGGTCTTACAGGAAAGTAGCCAGAGGGTCCTTCCACTTTAGGATTTAGGAGCTGAAACATATCTTATGTCAAGACGTTATTTGCAGCCACCAGAGGTCTGGACCTTGTGACCATTGGTCAGGTCAGGGCTACTGTCATCTGCTGCCTTGGGGGTTGCTGATTATCTGGGGGAAGGTTAGGTCTCTGAGAGGAGAGAGAGGGGGGATTTCCAGAGCTGGGATTTAAAACTAAATTTAATCAAAGGCATAGGGATCCTTGGTTTCATCAGTAGGAATAAATGTTAAGTCCTACACTTAAGCCTTAAACACAAAACAAGAATTTTTTTCTTTAAAGTATATGGACAAAATATGGCTGGATGTGTGAAGAAAAACAGTTAGGATTTAAATGGACTCTGAACTCAGTTGGAACCAGCAGGTGACCGTTACTGAGAAATGGACCTCAGGTGTTGGTTGCATTAATTGAAATGCAGCATTCTAAGCAGACCACACTGCAGGCATTGTGTTGAATCCTGGGAGAATGCTGTTAAGAGACATGCTGACCAACTTAGACTGTGTCAGAGGAGTCCACTACGATAATCACAGGAATTGGAGTCCTTCCATTTGAAGAACATTACAAGGAGTAGAGAATTTTGATTGAGAAGCAATATCTTGTAGTTTTAGAATCTTAAGCGACCAGGAAAGGTGTTTATATTTCATGATCCCATCACCCAAATGAATACCTCGCACCCTCAGTCAATGTTTATGGCATAAAATATTGAAGATATTAGACTCACTCTACATGCCTGTAGAAGCAGAACTGGAACGTGGCTCGGAAGGAAGACTGAGTTCAGCTCAATGAAAGCACTGTGTGGCAACCAAAATTTTCTAGCAATGGCATAAGCTTCCCTGGAGAGAATGAGCTCACTAACAGGCTGGGAGCCAACCCAGAGAGGGCGTTTCACTTAGGAATGTTACAGGGGGATTTTTAGGTGTTGGGTGGAGAGGTGCTAAAGGCCTGCCATACTGAGGTGCTGCGATTATAGATGCTTTTATGTAATTATGAAGCACATATATTTAAAACTGTCCATAGCAAGGATTTTTTTCTCTTGCTCACTAGGCAGCATCTTCAGTCCTTAGGCATTTCATGAAAATTCAGACTACAGACAGATGAAAAAATGGCTTCGCTCTAATTCCTATTGCAATCAGCGAAATGATTATGCATCTCTAGGTTGAATTCAGTTCTTACATGCATTTCACATTTTGAGAACATGCGTTTCACATTTTGAGACGTGTGGGGTATACATTCATTAGTGATGAATTTAAATCCAAAATACGATAGAATGAAATACTTCATTTTCTTGTACTGAAGAATGCTTTGTAATACAGGTAACAGTTTTAATTTGCTTTAATGGATATTCTCTTTTCCTTTTGTCATAAACTCCAGGTACACTAAATCACATGGCTTGCTTGTTGAACAGGCTTTACAGAAAGCTAAACTTAGAGAAATTGTGGCAGAATCTGACGTTATGCTCAAGTAAGTTTCTTGGGTGTTTTTGTTGTTAATTCTACAGGCTTGAACTGTTGTTACATACACATTCAGGTGTGTATTTTTATTAAAATAATCTCTACCAATATCCCATATAAAAACATCTAGAATATGCCACCTAAAAAGAATTTAGAATGACATGTTAGATCTTGGTATAGGGAATAAAAGACTCATGAGCTTGAAGCACTAATTGGCATTTCCTTTCTCGAAATTTAAATTTTCAAGACTAACTTACAAATTTATGAAGCCAAGACCTTTTTGAAATGATTTAGCAAAATACTTCTCAAAGACATGAAATGTGAAAAGAATGTTTATAAATCAAATTGAAAAGTATTTAGTTAAATAAATACCCTGTTTCTAAATTGACATGAATCTACTTTCTGAATTCTCAAAGTCCCTTGAAAACTATCTCTAGGAAAGGTGAATATGTTTTAACAAATAATAAAAGTAATTTCTAATACATGAATTATAAGATAAACACTTGAAAGCTGATTTGCAATTCTGTTTACCACCTCTTAAAATTTTCAACTCACTGGGCAAATGTGCTATTGCTTTTTTCGTTTTTTCTTTCTTTTTTTGATGATGCTACATTTTAAGGTGATCTACTTCTAAGGAGGAAAGCATTAAATTATAAGAGGTGAAGACAGCTAGTATTTCATGCTTTTGTTAGGCAGCTTATCCTATAGCCCAGGAAGAGTAACAAGGAAAGAAAAGGTTTTAAGATCGACATATTACCTACAGCTGCCAGATCTCAGAGGAGAGATGCCAGATGTGAAGAGACTGACAATAGCTCGGTCCTTGCCACTCTGCTTTCTAACAATAGGGAGTAGATGAGCAGGACGACAAGCAGGTCTTCCTGCTCACCCTAAGTGGGTTTCTCAAGGTATGCTTTAATGAAGTGATCCATATTCAATGTGAGTCTAAAATCACCTCATTTTTACTGTTAGAATTGATTAAAAGGAGGGTAAAAAGTGAATTATTATTTGAAAAACTTGTCCTAGTAGAGTCCTACATCAATAACATCCACCTTGGGCAGTATTTTGAAATGAGAACGTAAGTGAGCTATAGGATTAGGTAGAAATATTTAGCTTTTCTAACATCTAGGTGACAAAGAGATACGTCTTGCAAGCTTAACAATCATGTCGTACCTCCATCTTGCAGGGAAGGATATGAGAATTTCTTTGATAAGCTCCAGCAACACAGTATCCCTGTGTTCATATTTTCGGCGGGTATCGGTGATGTCCTAGAGGAGATTATCCGTCAAGCTGGTGTTTATTATCCCAATGTCAAAGTCGTGTCCAACTTCATGGATTTTGATGACAATGTAAGAATATCACATCATTCTTTATAATTACGTTTAAAATCTGAAAATATTTTAATCATGAAAATGCGTTTGTTGTTTATTGTTTCATGTATACTCATTAAGATTAGGCCAAGTTGATAGGCCTTCTGGGTGGCTCATCCTCTCTTCCAGAGTTATACCCGTAACCATATTTTAAAAATTATAACCCTTAAACTTTAGTTCCCCAAGGTACAGACTAATGTTAAAATTAGTTCAACTTATTTTAATGTAATTTAATGCAACAACTCTGAAGAGTTAACCTCTATAGGTAGAAAAAAACAAGTGAATCAGAACTGATGTAATGTGAACGAGTTCCTCTAATCAATGAATTTGTATTATGATATACATAAAATGGGACCTTTTTGTTAGGAACCAAATGAAAAGTGAAAATTGGACTTTCAACTCGTATTTAGTATTTCAAGTAGTCTCTAGAAAGTTATTTACTTCTCAGTCTTACCTGTCATGAATGTGAAAATGCAACAAGTAGAATTTGCAAAACCTGTTATTTCAAAGGACTTATATTTTTAACAGGGGGTCCTCAAAGGATTTAAAGGAGAACTAATTCATGTATTTAACAAACATAATGGTGCCTTGAAGAACACAGAATATTTCAATCAACTAAAAGACAACAGCAACATAATTCTACTGGGAGACTCCCAAGGAGACTTAAGAATGGCAGATGGAGTAGCCAATGTGGAACACATTCTGAAAATTGGATATCTAAATGATAGAGTAAGTATACAAATCTGTCATCTAATTTTCTTTTATGAAAGAAGTAGGGTGAAACTGGACAGGTTAGCAAAGGTGCCTGAGAGAGTAGTTATTTTAGTGACATTTGGCTTGCTCTTTACCCCTTTACTTTGGTGATGAGTAAAGGAGTTGGTATGCACAGGTGCTTGCTATAGGAGTTGGGAAGGGAGGGTGGGCAATCTAAAAGATGCTAATAGCACTCTCCAGTCACAGCAGTCAAAACTCCAGACATTGCCAAATGTTCCTTGCTCACAACCTCCCCAGTTGAGAACCACTGGACTGGAGAGAAATCATTTTGGGAGAAAAGCCATCATGTGGGAAAATTTCTGTCTGTGAGTCTTAAAATTTTGAATAGTTAAAAATATTAACTCATTTCAAATGTCTTATGAAAGTGAATTTAGGGGCCAGCACAGTGGCTGAGGCGGTTGGAGCGCAGTGCTCCTAATGCCCAGGTTGCCGGTTCGATTCCCACATGGGCCAGTGAGCTGCGCCCTCTACAGCTAAGATTGTGAACAACAGCTCTCCCTGGAGCTGGGCTGCCTTGAGCAGCCAAAGGTCGGCATGAGCTGCCATGGGCTGCCGTGTGCTGCCGTGAGTGCTCAGTGGCCAGCCTGAGTGGCCGGCAGCCATCGTGCCTGGAGTCTAGCCAAGAGCCCCTGTAAGCTGCTGGCCGACAACTGGTGACCGGCTGCCTCAGCCGGGGGGAATGCAAGGCTCATAATACCAGCATGGGCCAGGGAGTTGTGTCCTACACAACTAGACTCAGAAACAACGGCTTGAACCGGAATGGGGTGGGGGGAGGTGGAAGAGGGGAATAAAAGTGAATTTAATTTACACCATTTTGCCCAACGGTTCTAACATAACATTGAGGTACATACTGAAATCCTTTGCTTCTCCTTCCTGTATATTAATCTTTGTTGTTGTTGTTTTTGTTCATTAGGTGGATGAACTTTTAGAAAAGTACATGGATTGCTATGATATTGTTCTAGTAAAAGATGAATCATTGGATGTGGCCAACTCCATCTTACAGAAGATTCTGTAAACGCATTCTTCCAGAAGATGCCTCTCCTGTGGATGCATTTGAAACAAGAACTGCTTGTGTGTTCATCTTGCTGAAAGACTTTTATTTATAATATATTCTTGCTCTTGAAGTTTTTTCCTCTACATTACTGAAGTATTTTCAGATATGTTGAATCTACCAACTGGAAGCTTCTTTTTCTCCACCTCTTTCAGTACACTCCCCACCATACTTTTTAACATTCAAAAAAAAAAATTCTTAAAGTCAAAATTTGAAAAATAACTCCCTATATTTCCAGAGTGAATTTTGTAGTGTAATGTTATCATGAAGTTTTGTTTACACTGGGGAAGTTCGATGTACGTGATCTTTAAGTTATTGCCATTTTTGTAATTTGGGTGAATTATACAAATGGTATCACAATCTCCTCAAATTGTGTTATGTAGGTTATTTTGTTTTGGGAACATTGATATTTACCAGAAAATACTGGTCCTTGTTGTTTGAAAAAACTTGGTATCCACTTGTCACTAATCATTATAAAATGTTCTGTATTGATGCACTGATAATAAACATGACATGAAGAGCTTTTTTCATTCTACTGGCAAGACTATTAATATTCATTCATTCAACAAATATTTATTAAGCACCTGCCATGTTTTTCTAGTGTGTATACGATATACTATGTCAGTCACTGTCAGGAAACAAAGTATAGCTGGGTCTCATGGTGACTAAAACTGAATATTACAAAGTCAGGAACCAGCATTACTCTCTGTAGTCTGACTTCCCATTCCAAATTTTTGCTGCCCCATAAATGGTTTACACAAGGCTTAGACTTGCCATTGTGGTAAATTTGACCCTGACACTAACTCTGGAATTCCAGAGTCTGTGAGCAACTCATTGGATTTCCTTGAAGCATCTGAACTGTGACACGCACAAAGCACAAAGTTCTGGACATCCATTGTGGTCAGAAATCTCTAGCCCAATCAGATGTGGCAGGGAGGCAGTCACGCAATGAACACCTTTCTCTTGGGGCAGCCGATCCTTACCTTCCATCACTACTCCTTTTCCTAATAAACAATAAAAGTATATGCTGGCAAAAAGTAGGCTATATTCTCTGCTTCGATATTACCAAAATCAAACCCCAAACCAAGCCTCCTGCATTAAAGCAGAGCATGGCATGGGCGTCTCAGAAATAGCTGGAGGTCTTTTTCATAGATAATTGTTGGGACCTCTGACCTAATGATAGCTTTTTACCCCTGTACTGCTATTGGAGCGCACCATACTGGCTATTTTCCGAAGGAATTTAGAGTATGCTTCCACAAACAAGCACATTGCATAGTGTACATGTAAAGAATACTGAAGTTATGACCTGCACTGCAGTCATATCTCAGCCCTTTATTAATAATACTACAGAAAACTTAGCAAGATGGCGGAGGAGATAAACACTGCCTGCATCCTTCCATGAGCACATTAAAATTACAGCTAAATTATAGAACAGTCAACCTGGAGAACCATCTGAAGTCTAGCCGAACAGAACTAAAAACAAAGCCACGAGGAGACTGGTAGCGGTGAAGATGCAGAACCCACCCCAAACCTCCGTGTGGCAGTTGAGAATCAGGAGAGATATCCTGCCAGTGGAGGTTATCCCCGAGGAGCGAGGGCCCCAGGCCCACCCCCACCCCCCGCGCGCGCACACACACACACACACACACACACACACACACACACACACAAGGCTCCCCAGCCTGGTGCCGAGAAGAGGAGCCCCCACAACACCTGGCTGTGAAGAACGGGATTTCAACAATCCGAGTGGGACAAGAGGCTGCAGGAAACCCAGGCATCCTCTTAAAACGGCCCGTGCACAGACTCACTCACTCGCAGGCACTCACCTTGGGCTCCATCAGAGGGATGGTGATGGGGGCTTCAGGGACATACGGGTAGGGGGGCAGACTGAGGTGTGTGGCTTCAGGTGGGGGGGACTAGGAGACAGCATTTCCCTGGTGAGGTGTCCTTCCTTGAAGCCAGTAGGTGGACGCCATCTTGTCTCTGTTGAGCCCGCCCCCACAGGTCAAATCTGAATCTGATTGGCCTGGTGAGCTCCACTCCTCTGCCAGGGACTCCGCCCCACCCAACTCTTACACGGCTGGAGGCACTTTCTCAGCAGCAGCCAGACCTGCCCACATTGCACTTTCTTGGAAAACTTGGAGTCCAACAGGCCTCAGATGAGCAACAACTAGCCTTGGTGGGCTCAGACTTCTGCTGAGTCACTCCAGGCTCAGTACTGGCAGCAAACCAGAATTTACATTTACCTGGTGACCACAATTCCTCCCACTCTAGGGACCCCCTGAGACCCTACTTCACCCAACTTGCACACCACACAAGGCATTATCTGTGGCTGAGCCGGCAGGTGGCAGTGGGCCATTGGATGACCTGGCTTTTTGCAGAGCTACCGTAGGTCCAGTACTAGTGGCAGCCATCCTCAGTTCATAGTGAGGCCTCTCCCACGTGCCTCCAGGTTTAGCACAGGCAGCAAGCAAATAACTGCAGATCGCTTTACAGCTCCGTCCAGGTAGTCCCTGGCTGGTCACAGGCAGTGGGTTACCTGGGCTTGCATCGGAGCTCCTCCCAAGAGGCCCCAGAACCAGCATACTTGGAGGTTGGCTTCAGACCACAGCAGTGCACTGCCCAATTAGCCCCACAAGCACAAAGTATGGTCTCAACAGGCACCAGAGTTGGCTGGGGTGAGTCCCACTCCATGTTGTAAGCCCCCCTGCACAGCAGCCCATAAACTGTAGACATGGCCAAACTCCACCGCCAATCAGCCTGAGGGTCAATCCTACCTATTGACATGCCAATAGCAATCAAGGCTCAACTTGATTATAACAGGATGGCACACACAACCCACACAAGGGACACTCCTGAAGCACCCCAACCAGAGAGACTGCCACTGGGCCCTACAGGACACCTACTACATAAGGCCGCCTGGCCAAGACTGGGAGACATAGCAGATATTCCTAATACATAGACACACAGAGAGGCAGCCAAAATGAGGAAACAAAGAAATGCCTCCCAAATGAAAGAACAGGAGAAAAATCCAGAAAAAGAACTAAACGAAATGGAGCCTACCAGAGACAAGAATTCAAAAGAATGGTTATAAGGATGCTCAAGGAACTTAGTGAGAACTTCAATAGAGAATGGCAAGCATTAAAAAGGACATAGAAACCATAAAGAAGAACCGGTCAGAAGTGAAGAATATAATAACTGAAATGAAGAATGCACTAGAAGGAATCACTAGCAGACTAAATGAAGAAAAGGACTGAATCAGCGATTTGGAAGACACAATAGTATAAAACACCCAATAAGGGGCCGGCCCGGTGGCTCAGGCAGTTGAAGCTCCGTGCTCCTAACACCAAAGGCTTCTGGTTTGATTCCCACATAAGCCAGTGGGCTCTCAACCACAAGGTTGCTGGTTCGACTCTTCAACTTCCAAAAGGGATGGTGGGCAGCGCCCCCTGCAACTAAGATTGAACACGGCACCTTGAGCTGAGCTGCAGCTGAGCTCCTGAATGGCTCAGTCAGTTGGAGCGTGTCCTCTCAGCCACAAGGTTGCCGGTTAGACTCCAGCAAGGGATGGTGGGCTGCGCCCCCTGCAGCTGGCAGTGGTGATGACCTGGGGCTGAGCTGCGCCCTCCACAGCTGGGATTGTGGGGACAACTTGCCTTGGGGGTGGTCCTGGGGGTACACACTGTTCTCCTGTGGGGTCTTGTTCCCCTTCCCCAATGAAGTCTTTAAAAACAAAACAAACAAACAAAAACAAAAACACCCAATAAGAACAGCAAAAAGAAAAAAAGAATCCAAAGAAAATGAGGATAGTTTAAGAGACCTCTGGGACAATGTCAAGTATTCAGAACATTCACATCAGAGGGCTACCATAAGGAGAAGGGAGAAAGCAAGAAACTGAGGACCTACCTGAAGAAATATGACTGAAAACTTTCCTAACCTGGCAAAGAAAATAGATATACAAGTCTATTGATTGATAAATGCTCCAGTCACAAGACATAGGAGGGATGAATGGATAAGAAAACAAAAACCTTACGTATGCTGCCTCCAAGAGAAATCACTTCAGGTTGAAAGACACAGAAAGTAAAGGGATGGAAAAAGATATTTCATGAACATAGAAGTGGAAAAAAAGAATGCTGGAGTAGCAATACTTATACTAGACAAAATAGACTTTAAAACAAAGGCTATAACAAGAGACAGTGAAGGACCCAGTAATCCCACTTCAGGGTATTTATCCGAAGAAACCCAACACAACTTCGAGGGGATGTGGGCATCCAGATGTTCATTGCAGCATTGTTTACAATGGCCAAGATGTGGAGGCAGCTGGGTGTCCATCTATGGAAGAATGGATAAAGAGGAGGGGGTACATGTATATTAGGTTGGTGCAAAAGTAAGTGTGGTTTTTGCAATTATTTTAAACCTTTTAACCCATAATTACTTTTGCACCAACCTAATACATGAAATATTGCTCGGCCATGGAAGGGAATAGGTTCTTGCCATCTATGGTGACATGGATGGACCTGGAGGGTGTTGTGCTAAGTGGAGTGTCAGACAGAGAAAGACAGATTCAATGTGATTACACTTACATGTGGAATCTAAGAACAAAATTAACAAACAAAACAGAAACAAACTCATAGATACAGAAAACAGTTTGATGGTTGCCAGATGGGAGGGGGATTGAGGGTGTGGGTGAAAAAGGGAAGGGATTAAGAAGTACAAATTGGTTGTTACAAAGTAGTTATGGAGATGTAGGGATAGTAGGATTACAGTCAATATTGTAATAACTATGTATGGTGTCATATTGGTACTAGATTTATTGGGGTGGTATTAATAGATGGGAGAGGTTAGGGGCAGGGTGAAAAAGGTGAAGGGATTAAAAAGTACAAATTGATAGTTAGAAAAGTTGTGGGGATGTAAAGTAAAGCACAGGGAATATAGTCAATGATATGGTAATAATTATGTATAGTGCTGGGTGGGTAGTAGTCAGCGGGATCACTTCTTAAATTATGTAACTGTCTAACCACCATGCTGCTGTACACCTGAAATTAATATAACATTGAATGTCAACTGTAATTGACAAATTTAAAAGGAGGGAAAGGGAAAGGGGAATAAGAGGTCCAAATTGCCTGGTATAAAACAAATAAGTCATGGGGATGTCATGTAGAGCATAGGGAATATAGTCAATAATATTGTGATAACGTGGTACAGTGTCAGATGGTTGCTGGACTTCTCATGGTGATCACTTCTTTAGGTCTATAAATGGTGAATAACACACTGTACCCCTGAAACTAATATATTGTATGTTAGCTGTGTTTTGATAAATATCTTAAAAACAAAAACAACTACAGATGAGTCACCTCCTCATGAAGGAGGCCTTGAGAGCACAGTCTCTACAGCCCCTTTTAGCCGCTTCCATGATAACTTGATTATCAAGCCAAGGTCATGCCTCTTCCTTGATGCACCAGTGACCCTATTACATCTTAACTGCCCCTGAGCTACTGACATTTAAAATACTTGTTTTCAGAGCAGTTTAATGTAGCCATCGGATGATGGGGTAGAGTCAGACTGCCTGGATTTGAATCCTGTCGATCACTTAGCAGTGTCTCACCAAGAGCTCCAGTTTGCTCATCTATAAAGTGAGGTGATATATCCTCTAGCTTTGTGAAGAGATGTGCTTATCTGCATCTATGTATGCATTAAAATTTATATTCGCATTTACAATAGCTTAGCACAAGTACTGAATACTGTTAGCCATTATCCATGCACAAAAGTTATATCCCTGAGCAAGCTGGGTGACCTGATGAAACCGAAAGATCTTTTGCAGCCCTAGTACCTCGGTAGTATGTGGTGTCCACCACATTTCTAAAGAGTCTAGCATTAGCTGGTAGTTTTTTTCCATTTACAATTTTACGTTATGAGGTGAAGCAGTTTTGAGTGCTAAGATGAACAATTTTGATGAAACTGGAAAACAAAAACTGTCAGAGTGATTTCACAAGATATCTCCATTCCATGGTTTAACAGACACCAAAGTTGTTTAGGTAGATTAGATTACTGACGGTTCTTTTAACCAGAGTCGAGGTCAGGGTTTTCTCTTCGGTATACCCTCTGGAGAATCAAGAAGGAAAAGATGAAAATAAAAATGAAATAAAACGTAAAATAAAAAAAGAAGGAAAAGATGCATGTGACCTTGAATGACTAACCCTGAAATTCCCCGAAAATTCATCAATCATGCTGCGTTTTGTACTTAGTCTTGTGTTTCAATTACAAGTTTAATAGATAAGATAAAAAGTACATGAGGTATAAGGGGCACAGGCTTTGAAATCAGTCAATCCTGGACCTGAGGCTTTGATTCTATGACGTGGAGTAAGGCTCTGACTTTTCTAAACTTTGGTTTCCTCATCTGTAAAGTGGGGTATTAACTCTAGAGGTGAAGATGAAATAAAAGATATTTAAGGCTTTAGTGTGTGCTGGATTCCAGAGAAACAATAGTTAACAAATCAGACATGCTTCCTGCCTTCACGTAGCTTCCATCCTAATGGAGAAAAGAAGCCATTATCAATAAGACACATGTTCTGAAGAAGACAACTCAAATAACAGGGACATATTTTAGACAAGGTGGTCAGAGGAAGCTCTCAGGAGATAACAGTTAGGCCAAAGCCTAGAATAAGAAGAGGCCAGCCATGTGACAAACTGAGGGAGAAGCATTCCAAGGAGAGGAGACAGCACACGCAAAGGTCCCAAGTAAGAAAATTTAGGGTGTTCAAAGAAATGAGAAGTGGTTTACCAGTATTCTGAGCAAAGGAAAGAATGGGCTCAGGTGAACGGAAAGCGTGTGGGTGCCAGATCACACAGGGCTTCGTAAATCATTAGTTTGGTTTTACTCTCTGCCAAGGAGTGCCAAGATCACACTTGCTGACATGGGGATGATGGGCTCATAGGGGCAGATATACCCAAGCAAACCTGTTAGGGGGCCACTGTAGCAGTCCACACTAGAAATTATGGTAGGTTGGTGGAACTGGAGCAGTGGAGCTGGAGAGGTGGATTGTTTTCGGTAGTTTAGATTTAGAAATGCCAACACTTGCTGTTGGATTGAATGTGTGGGGTGAGAGAACAGGACGGGGCTCACAGATGTCTGCTTTGAGCAAATGGGTGCAAGGGTAGAATGAGGAATAGGCTTGGCTGTAGGGTGCTAGGGAGAGGTGAGCTATACATTCTATTTTGGACATACAAGGATTGAGGTGCCTGTGAAATTGACAAGAAAACGCACCAAATAAGCAGACTAGAGCTTAAAGCAGAAATGTTGGCAGGAACTATAAATTTGGACATTATTTGCATTTAAATGAGATTTACATATGGCCAGTATAAGGTGGAAAGAATCTCCTAACCTGAAATTCCAATATTAAGAATGAAGACTAGGGGGCTAGCCCGGTGGCTCAGGTGGTTGGAGCTCCATGCTCCTAACTCCGAAGGATGCCGGTTCGATTCCCACGTGGCCAGTGGGCTCTCAACCACAAGGTTGCCGGTTCGACTCTTCAACTCCCAAAAGGGATGGTGGGCTCCGGCCCCTGCAACTAAGATTGAACACGGCACCTTGAGCTGAGCTGCCGCTGAGCTCCTGGATGGCTCAGTTGGTTGGACCGCGTCCTCTCAACCACAAGGTTGCCAGTTCGACTCCTGCAAGGGATGGTGGGCTGCGCCCCCTGCAACTAACAACGGCAACTGGACCTGGAGCTGAGCTGCGCCCTCCACAACTAAGACTGAAAGGACAACAACTTCACTTAGAAAAAAGTCCTGGAAGTACACACTGTTCCCCAATAAAGTCCTGTTCCCCTTCACCAATAAAATCTTTTTTTAAAAAAAAAAAAAGACTATACAGAATCAAACACTATTTTAATAGTCTTCAAAGTTTGACATCCGAAACTAGCAATAAATAATTGGGAGTAGTAGTCTTGTTTTATAAAAAGACTCCAGGCCCCCAAGAGACCCAAAAAGGACTTAAAGGAAGTAACTTTGTCTCTAGTAACCTAAGATATTAGTATGCTTATGTATAACCTTGCAGTCAGGCCAACTTTCCTACCAAAATGAAATATTTTTTCTGTCCTTTAAGTAATAATTTTGAAAAGCATTATAAATTCCTAAGTAATGGGAGACCAAAACTCCCTGGGTTTTAACAATACAGTTCAGAGTGCTTCTGCTTGCAAAGTCACCTAGGGTTGGTGTTTCAAGCACACTGGTCACATGCATGCTCAGATATCATGTTCTCTAAAATACTCTAATCCCCTACGAGGCATCAATAACCTCATTCATCTTTAGGGCCCAAAGTTCAAAATCTGTATGTCATAAATTAGGTGTTCTTAATCTAGAGCTTATAGATAAAATCTGTATGTCATAAATTAGGTGTTCTATCAGGAGCTCCAAGGTGACTCCAATAGCAGACACTGAATATAAAATGTGCTTAAGAAAAATGCTGTGTGGCCTCTCCAGCCTATATTTGGTCCCTAATTAGTACTCACAGCCTTGCCAGCAGAAGTATAACCCATAACTATAATGCAAATATAAGCAAGTGCTGCAGTAACATCATAAAGTGAGGGCAGCTAAGCAGATTCCAGAGAGATTTAAGCCCTTGATATATCCACAATCTCATGCTCTCCTTAGTGACAGGAAGAATGCAAGCGCCCAGGCAGCACTCACCAATAAGCCAAAGGTTCAGAAAGATAAACACTGCATGGTATCACTTATGTGTGGAATTATTTTTAATTTATTTTAGATTTTATTGGGGAAGTGAAACAGGACTTTATTGGGGAACAGTGTGTACTTCCAGGCCTTTTTTCCAAGTCAAGTTGTTGTCCTTTCAATCTTAGTTTTGGAGGGTGCCATTCAGCTTCAAGTTGTTGTCCTTTCAGTCTTAGTTGTGGAGGGCACAGCTCAGCTCCAGGTCCAGTTGCCGTTGTTAGTTGCAGGGGGCGCAGCCCACCATCCCTTGCAGGAGTCGAACCGGCAACCCTGTGGTTGAGAGGACGCGCTCCAACCAACTGAGCCATCTGGGAGCTCAGCGGCAGCTCAGCTCAAGGTGCCGTGTTCAATCTTAGTTGCAGGGGGTGCTGCCCACCATCCCTTGAGGGACTCAAGGAATTGAACTGGCAACCTTGTGGTTGAGAGCCCACTGGCCCAAGTGGGAATCGAACTGGCAGCCTTCGGAGTTAGGAGCATGGAGCTCTAACCGCCTGAGCTACTGGGCCTGCCCTGTGTGGAATTTTTTTTAAAAAAAGAAGTTGAAGTCATAAAAGCAATAAAAAAATGGTTGCCAGGGGCTGGCGGGTCAGGAAAATAGAGAGAGGTTAGTAAATGGGTAAGCTAGATAAGATAAGGTCTGAGGATGTAATGTATAACATGGTGACTAAGTCCATAAGACTGCATTGTTAGGTGTTATCTTAACAACGCATTGTTAATAGTTGAAATCTGCTAAGAGAGAAATGTTCTCAAAAAAAAAAGAAAGAAAAATATGTGAGGTGATGGATATGTTAAAAAAACTAGATAGGCAGAATCCTTTCACAATGTATATATCAAATAATCACGTATACTTTAAATATCTTACAATTTTATTTGTTAATTATACCTCAGTAAAGCTGGAGAAAAAAAAAACAACAAAAACTCAAAAGCCAGAGGGCTGGAAACCCAAGGAGATCCAATATTTCAGTCTGATTCTGAAGGCCAGAAAAGACCAATGTTCCAGCTCATCAGGCAGGCAGAATTTAAGAACAAAAACAAGCTAAAGGTTTCCCTCTATTCTAGAAGCTGTAAGACCCATGGTCCTTAATTTCCCAGTGAAACTTATTTTTTATTCAGTCAACCTTTCTCCACCACCGTAGAAAACAGCCAGGGAAGAAATTCAAACAGGATCAGCAAAAAATCTGGGGTAGAGAATAAGTTCAAGGCTTTTATCTCCAGGTAGGATAATGAAGTGTGGTCCAGTGCACTGCTAAGGGCAGTTCACGTTAGCCAGATTATTAACCTATCTAGTGCATGTAAGGAATTCTGTTAAATGAAAACTGAGTGACTGTGTGCCGGCTAGAAGAAGCGTATGGGACATTAGTGACCATGGTGGCAGGCCATGGGTAGGAAGGTCATGGGCATCTCCTTTGCCTCCCCAGAGCACACGGAGTCCCTGAAGTTGCTTCTGCAAACAGTAAATAATAAAGCTGCTTTTTGAAAAAATACATAGGGGTGGGCCGGTTAGCTCCGTTGGTGAAAGCATGGTGTTAGTAACACCAAGGCTGCCGGTTCGATCCCCACATGGGCCATGTGAGTTGTGCCCTTCTTAAAAACAAAAGTAAATAAATAAAAACACATAGACATTTACATATTTACCCCCCTATACAGGTCCCAGTTATTCTCCATTTGCTCCCACCTTGGCCTGTACCTGATTCATCCTCCACCGTTCTCTGCACCCCAACAGGCTGCCCTCTGAGAACACAGGCCCTGAGCTCCTTTCCCACTGGTTCGGATTGGGTTCAGCTAACGGGAGCCAGTGGCAGGACAGAGAGAATGGGGTGTTGCTTCCCTCACTCCTTGTCTGCTGCAGTGCCAGCCAGTTCCGGAAGTGGCTCCGGCCCTCCATGACGCCCACCAGGTAGTTCCACGTGGGCACCCCTCGACCCTTCAGGCCCAGAGGCAGAACGGCCCCCCGCTGTCGCTGGCCACCAGCGGCCCTGGGTACCTCAACTTCCTTACAGGGTCCCTGAGTCCTGCCCACACCTGTGCACACAATCTCTTCATTCGCTTCTCTTCAGAAGTCCCGAGGAGGGTGTGTTTCCGCCAGGGCCTGCCCAATACACCCCCGATACTACACAGCGCTATCCATCCAGCTCAACACAGCACAGTCCCACCGAGTTCTGATCAAGGAGATTCTAACTGCAGGGTACATTCTCAAGGGATCTTTTCAGCCTTCAAATAACACACCACAAAACCCGACGAGAGAATTCAATATTTTATATACGAAAAGATAGTTTTCCAACATTTATTCCACTGAATTAGTGCATGGCATTTTCATGGACTATCTCAGAGCTACAGCCGTACAAAATCATTTAAATTAGTAAAATAAAACAGTTTCAGAAGGAAAATCATCGATTACCTCAGAGTGAGTGCCACCACCAGTGGGAACAGAGGACATAAGGCAGCAAGGTGGTTAACTGCATCACATGGGGACAGGCCGGCAGGTACAGTGTCCTTGCTTTCCTGGGTAGAGGCCCCAGGCTCTAGGGCCCCTCCCTCTCCGGGACACAAATGAGCAGCAGATATATGCCACCTTGTTTATGCTCATCTGTTGGGATGACACTTCCACCTCGGCCATAGGGAGAGACTCTGGAGCTCAGCTTAGATACCAGCCCTGTGCGTATCGATCTGACCGAAGGGTTCAGAGAGGGAAGCGAGTGTGCTACGGGACAGAGCGACGGGAATAAGGAGGAGTACAGCTGATAATCTTCCATGACAAACACAGAATCACATTCTCTATCTGTGGTCCTAGATGGCTCTTGTTTGGTCCAATGATTTCCTTTTTAACCTCCAACTTACTCAGCCAATCAGAGGACACAATGGTATAGGGCGTGATTAACTAGAAAAGCACACGTGTGTGTGTCTGTTTTTGTGTGTGTATGTGCACAAAGGGAAAGTGGAGGCTGGGCATCAGCACAACCTCTGCAGGCCACTGAGAAGTTTTCGGGGGCTTTCCAGGACACCTGCTGGGGCCCTTTATCTTTTCTGCCCATCTGGAGTACACTTGTTAAAAAAAAAAAACTCCAGCAAGTTAAAAGAATTTTTTTCTTAATCCTCTTTACATCAATATCCTAGACACTTTTTCTTCTGTTCCCTCCAAAGATGGTTATAACTTCTACATGAAACTATTTTCCTTTATTAACAAAACTACCCGGAAGGCCCACAAAACAACGGTTGGCAGTGCCGCCTTTTCAGTCTCCTGCAGAGCCCACGGGAAGACGCCTCACACCGATTGTTGAATATCCCTGGCAGTCGGCCTAAAATTCCCACCACATGTGTTCCCCACCCTTGATGTACGCCCCAGGTACTACGTGACCCATTACCGCCTGCTGACGATTCCCCTTCCGAGAGACGCTCGCGCCCTCACGCCACGCACCGCCACGACAGGGGCTTGGTGTCACACAGTGGCTCGTGCCAGGGTTAGAGTTCGTCGTGTTTGGCCTCCTGGTCTTTGAGTTTAAACTCCTCGGCGGTGACCCTGCCGTCTCCATTCCGATCCTGGTTGGTGAACATATTCTTCACGATCATCTCCGCATCAAAACCAGGAGCGAGTTTCCCCTTGCCAGATGCCACCTGGGCATGAATGTACTCTGAGAACTAGGGAGAAAGGGGACAGGGCAGATCCTGACATACAGCAGCCAAGAACACCAAGCCTGGGCCCGAACAGAGTGGAATTTGAATCTGAACTGGCAAAATAAAATCTCATGAGCAACGCGACCTGTGTTTTTTTTTCTCCAGTGTGGGTTAAAAACACCTGACTGAATGACTCCTGGAGCCCCTGGGTTCTAGGCAGCTGTCCCTTCTCCCCAAATCAACCGTTAGTTCTCCCCCAAAGGCTGACCCTTAACCCCGAGTCTCTGAGACCACTGCTGCCTGCATTTGTTCATTCACACAATAAAAACATATCAACTACTGTTTTCCTGAGCACCAGCCGAGACCCTAGAGATACATCAATAAATAAACCAAACATCCTGCCCTTGTCATTCTAGCATATTCTAGTAGGAAAGACACACAATTAAAAATGCACACATAAAAAAAGGTAAATTCCATATTCAGTGAGAAAGTGAAACGCTCTAGGTAAACAAAAGAGTAGAGTGAAGTAAGAAAGATCCAGAGTCCAAGGGGCGCCAGTGGGTCGAAGTATCCCAGTGAGTGGTCAGGGTCAGAACCCAGTGAGAAAGGGGGACTAGCAACGCCTTGAAGGAAGTGAGGGAACAAGCCCAACAGTTAACTAGGGGAAGAGTCTTCTGAGCAGAGGGAAGAGCATAGGCCTGGGGTGTGAGTGCATGCCTGGTGTGCTCAGAGAGCAAGAGGAGAGTAGTGGGAGAGGAGGTTACAGCGAGCAGGATGTGACAGGCCTTGGCAGGAACTTTACAGGCCACTGTAATGACTTCAGACATAGGGGGGCTTCTGCAGGGTTCTGAGTCGAAGCGGGCCATGATCGGACTTACGTTGTAGAAGGATCCCCCAGGCTGCTTTGGGGAGCAACGTGAAAGCAGGAAGACCTTCACAGAGGCCCACGTGGAGGACTGCAGGCAGGGGACTAGTACGCTAGGGCGGAGGTGGGGAGACGTGGGCAGGTTCTGGATGGAGCTTCAAGACAGAGCTAGAACGACTTCCTGATGCATTTATTACGGCCTGTGTGAGCAAGACTGGAATCAGCGATTCCTGAGTGCTCCCACCCGAGCAACAGGAAGGACAAGCGGCCATCAAGTGGGATGGGGAAGGCTTTGGGTGAGTTCGGGGCTGGGGGTGGATATCAGGGGTTCGATAAAGGAAGATATCGAGTAGGCAGTTGGATAAATGAGTGTGACATGGAGAGAGAAGATGGGCCCAGAGCTACAAATTTGGAAGCCATCAGGATATGAATGGTAAAGCCACGAACGTGGGGACTTGATGAGACCAGCAAGGGAGTGATGGAAGATGAAAAAAAGAAAAGGTGAGCACTTAGCATGGGGCACTCCAACATGAAGAGATCAGAAGGGAGACTCCTGAGAAGGAGCTATCGGTGCGGTAGAAGGAACACCAAGAAAGTGTGGTGTTCCACTAGCTGGGGAAAGGAGGCGTCCTGCAAAGGAGTCCGCTGTGTTGGAGAGAGTGAGAACTGACCACTGGATTCAGCAACATGGAAGGCTGATCACCTTGGCAAGACCAGGTTCAGTGCTATTGTGAACCGTCCAGTGGCGGAGGAAATGAGGATGATGGGAGAGAAAAAGGAGAAGGCTGGAGCGATCTCCTTGAATATGCAGATGGGGGATGGGTGGTGCTGGACTTCACCAGGGTGGTGACTGAGCAAAGAACTCTACTGCCCAGCTCCAAGACAGAGTGTCTGCTACAGGAGAAACAACACAGGATCTAGATGACGGAACAGGGGGGTGGATCTTGGCTCAAACCACTACGTAGCTGTGTCACCTTGGGCGAGTCATTATCTTCTTTGTGCACAGCTGCTAATTCTGAAAAATAGGGATGATTACATGGCTGTCGTGAGGGCCGAGCGGATAACGTATGTGAAAAACACTACCATGCAGGCATCCAGTGAGGAACTGAGAACTGAATCCAGATCTGTAAGCCCTGGAATCAAGCCCTGTACCTCTCAGGGCCTCAATTCTTTCAAATTATGAGCTTCAACTTAGAGAGTGTGTGTAAAAGTGCTAGGTACGTGAGAGTGTAGGTTATCATTACCACAAGAAACAAACAGGGGAGGTGTCCGCCTCCCTCTGAGGCTTCACATTCAGAATGGTTCCCCAGGCCCAGTGAGGCACCCTCGGATCCTCTGGTCCCACTTTCCTGCAAAGGCCAGTTACCTCTTCTAGGAAGACATCTCCATCGCCGTTCTTGTCGATTTCTTCAAAGAGGTTGGGTGACACCTCGCCGTTCCATATGAACATGTACCCCTCGGGCAGTCCGGCCACAAGCTCCAGAAGCTCGATGTCAAACACCAACACGGCACTGCCGGGTACTTCTCCATCTGCCTCACCGATAGGGAGAAGCGGCAGTTAGTGCCACAGGGCAGCAGACTCAACCCCACAGCCCCCACGCCCACCGTGGGTTCTAGCTGCCTCACGGAGGAGGACAGGCACTTCTTGTGAAAGCAAGAAAGTTCGGCATCAGCACGTGATTTTTCCAAACTGGAGGTAGTGACCGCTAGTGAGTCATGAAATCAGTTTAGAAGGATGGTGACTGGCAATTGTTTTTTTAAAGTAAAGAATAGAATAAAACAGATAGGGGCGCACGGTACATAGAAGGGATATGTATCGTTTTATGAAATTCAAGTTTCAATTTTATACATAAAACTAAATGTACATAAATATATGATATTGTATGTTTATATGTAATACAGATTAGAAGCTAAAATGTATCTCTTACTGTGTCTTGGTGAAAAAAGTTTGAAAGCCCCTAGCAGAGACTACAATGGTAGAACTTTTGAATAAATCTAACATAAGAACTGTAAGAATAATAAAGTATGCCTTAAAATAACGATCCAAGATATGACTGTAAACATAGACTCAAGAACAGTATGTATATTATGGGCCCCAAAGAAGTTATATAAGTATGTATGTGCATACGTGCCATATACACACATATATATGTATATGTGTATATATATATATATATATATATATACATATATATAAATGTAATGTGATTATTTAAAATTATTATAGATTATATTATAATTATTTATAATATATAATCATAGGATCACGGTCTTATAGGATACCCAACATATTTTTTGAAAGTGTTGCTTTTCAGATTGGCGGGGAGTAGCAGAGTATTTTTAAAATTATTTAAAAATTATGAAAAAGAGAAAATCAATTCAAAGTCACTATCACTTTTATAAGTTAGCACTTCCACTCTCCTCCACCTCCAGATAACAGCAGCATTAAAACACTAGAAAAGAAGAGGTTCCCAAGTCACCCATGGGGACTCATTCTGGCCGAAATCATCAAGTACATAAACCATCACAGCTGTGAGGGAGAGATAAAGCCAGAACTTCCAGAACTTGAAACTAATCTCTTCCAAAAGGAAATTTCCTTGGATAGTTTTCAGGTTCAGGAGACGTGAAAAGCCAAGGCCTGGAGCATTCCATTCTCCTAGGAAACAGCTCCAAAAGGAAGCACTTGGCCTCGCCTAAAAGAAATTGCCTGGAAAGTTAAAGGTCCAAGGTTTATTTCATGGGAACCCCTGCTTTCTCAAGAGGGCATGAGGCATCAGCATGGCATCGACGCTGAATTCTCAGGGGTCTTTAAACAAAAATGCTAAATACTTAATAAAAAAAAAAACATTCTTTGGGTTTAAAATGGAAGAAGCATAATGTTGTTCTAAATATGACATTCCAAAAAGCACAAAATTTGGATGGTAAACACGTCCCAAACACCCCTTAATACTGTCACTACTCACCCACGCCAGCCTCCCCATAGCCCAGGTGGGGTGGAATGATCACCGTCCGTTTCTCTCCAACGCACATCTCTCTGAGACCCATATCCATTCCCAGCACCACTTGTCCAGATCCCAAAACAATATTATACGTTTTGCCTAAATTCCACCTGAAAACGAAACAGAAGAGTTCCCAGTTAGGTCATTAAACCATTACTTCACCAGCACATCACGTCACTGCCCAAGTTACCGAACCCTTATCGGGTCCTGAGGAAACATCAGACAAACGCACATTAAGGGACATTTTACAGAAAAACACAGGTAATCTTCAAAAATGTCACGGTGTGAAATCAGGGGAAACTGAGGAACTGCTCCATGTTGGAACACACTGGAATGGGGTCCTTTTGATATTAAAGACCTTATGGGAACATTTAGCAAAACTTAAGTGGGATCTGAAAATTAAAACGTAGCACTGTATCAATGCTAACTTCCTGACTTTAATGTATGTATTGAATTATGTAGGAGAAGGTCTGTGTTTGTAGGAAACACACAGGGGTGATGGGACATCGTGTTGGCAACCTACTTGCCAATGGTTCAAGGGGAAGAAAGTTCTTTGTACTGTTCTTACAATTTTTCTCTCTAAGTTTCAGTCAGTGTTCTAGTCAGAAATTTTCATGAGAATTTTAAAAATACATAATGCAGTTAGAATCCTAGGTTTTAGATTCAGCAAGACCTGAGTTTGAATCCTAGTTCGGCCACTTAATTTGATCCTGGCAAATGTAATCTCAGCTTTCTCATCTACAAGATGGAGATAACATTCGCCTTCGCACAGGAATGTTCTAAATAGTAAGTAATATATTATGCTTGAAAGCGGAAAAGCATGGAGGGCTCAATGAATGGATGGTCTTGAGGGTGTACAGTGCTTGTGTCTGTAATAGTCTTTGACTCCAGAAAAATAACAGAGAGTTTAATTTGGGTCATGGCTTTAATCATCTTTGATGTCCATGCTCCCTGGGTAATTCAGATAAATAAAAGTTGGCTCTATTACCTTAATCACTTCTGAAAATAAATCTATTTCCAAACCTATATTATTCCTATCACTTCCTAAAGACAAACAGTGGGAATGCTCTTCTCTGCCAAGGAAGAAAAGCTTGTCCAATATCACGGGGGCCGCTTGATGCCCATCACCAGGTGGTGACAACATGGAAGGGACAGCCCTTCGGGTCACATCCCCTTCTCAGCCTTCCCAGTCTGCCCTGGGCATAGGGCTGCCAGCTCTTTCCCTCTTCAAACTGGTTCCCAGGGCCAGGCTGGTTCCCTGGGGCCAGCAAAACAAAATAGGGTTTGCATTTGTCCTACCTGGGATGAAACTGAAACAAAGCCAACTCTGGCACAGGACGCCTTGGCCCAAGGCTGGCGGGAGGGAGCGTCCTCTGTCCAGCCCCACACACAGGCCCTCCTTTGTCAGCAACACAGAGGTGCCTTCACACTGCGTTTCTCCAGGCACCATCGGGGACCTCCCAAGGGACTACTCAGTTTCAAAGTCTTACAGAATATTCAAGCGCTCATTTAGTTATCAAATAACAAATCTTCATTCTTCCTCTCTGAGTCCAGCTTAAACACACATGAAGAAAATCCTCCAAGCGAACGATTTGTTTTCCTGTGTCATGTCTGAAGACCCCACTTATTATTTTTCCTCAGATCATCCTTTTGGCTTCCCCCACCCCACCAATTTTCCTCTCAGACATTCTCCTCATTCCTTCTGTACATTCCCCGCTTCCCATCCTTCGCAAGCTTCCTGCCTGCGGCTGCCCTCTCTGGCTCTCCACCCACAGGCCCCTCTATCCTCGTAAGAGCCAGCAGCACCTGCCTTTTCTACTGATTGAGTCCACACAGGGCTCAGGGTGGGCGCAGGCCCACCTTCCAGAAGGGGCTCCTCTCCCACACACAGCAAGGCAGGCGCCTACCACACTTCCCATCATCCCATTAATCGGAAGCTTACACCCAGAAGACTCCAGCGGAGACGCTGCCTTTTACACGCAACACAAATGACTCTTTCAAGGTACAGAAGAGAGTCTCTAATAAGAGGAAGGAGCATCACGTGGCTCCCAGATGCTGTGCAAGAAGACGGTGAACCCACCAACCAAACATCAGAAGGCTGGAAGGCTGATTCTCCCCAGCCCACACGAGAAGCATATCCTGAACCCACTAGGAAGGAGTTCCTGTGTTCATTTCCCACCCCTACTTCCCCTTTCCATGGCCATAGGAACACCAGACAAAAATACGAACATCAGCAAGAGCAAAGACGGCAAGCCGTGGGCCTTGACGGACTGTTCTAAACTTGTGGACCATTTTCACATGCATAAGCTCACGCAATCCCCAAAACAACTACAAGCCACGCTTCCTCCCCACTCGCCACCCTCCACAGGGTTCCCATATGGTGCAAGGACATTTGTTTTAAGTCAGGTCCCTGTAAATCTTCACCCCAGAAGCGAGTATATATTTCACTGATGCTATAATGCATATTACTTCACATTTTAACATCTGTAATTGAGATACATTTTACAATTGACAGCATGTCATTATTTTTTGGCAGCGTTTTTACTTTCTGAGAGATTCATAAAATGATGCTTCTAATAATCAGTACATTTTGGATTTGATGAAACAAGCTAAACGCATTAGTACACAGGGTCTCATGGCAGCAGAGAGAAGTCTCTGAAGAATATGTCCCCAGGGCTCCCACTCCATGTGTGGCTCTCCCCAACCACACCCTGTCACCTGAAGCCAGAGGGCAGAGGAACTTGTAGAAGGGAGAGAAGGCCCCTCACCCTCTCATTCCCCCAAGAATAAATGCAGCACCACCCATTCATATGAAGCCCTTCCTTCTTCCTAAGACCAAACTTAGGAACTTAAGTCAGCCTCAGCACAAAAATGGATGTGCTTGTACGGAGATATAAAGAAAGGGTGAAAATGTTTCTTTTCCAAAGAAGAGAAGATTGTATTAACTTACAGATACATCTGAAGATTCATGCATAAGAAGCAAAGCTCCTTTAGCCTCCCTGATATTAGTTTATACTGTCGATTGCTATTAATGTGTTTTCAGATTCATCTCAACCAATTAACTTTTACAAAATGCTCCCTTTGCGCTATGTTCTGGGCTGGGTGTAAGGAATAAAAACATGAATAAACACGTTGGGTGTCACTGAGGTATTCAGACCAGCAAAAGCGATAGAAGCAAACATGAAAGGCAGGTAACACGCGAAATACTATAAGACTACAGAGGCGGGAGCAGTTGGTTCTTCGTAAGAATTAAGGAAAGATTTTGAGAAAAGGGAAGACATTTAGACCAGGACAGAAGTTGGCCAGAAGGAAAGGTGGAAGGAGTGCAGTCTGCACCACTGCACACGGCAGCCCTGGCAGCGGAGGGTGGGTCCCAGCAGAGGCTGAGGCTTGTGGGGCAGAATGAAGCAGACAATGTGCCAAACTCTGCAGTTGGGATTTTATCTGTGGATCCATTTTTAAAGACAGCGGTTGTAAAATGAGATTGTTTACCAGAAAGACAATTTCACAAGAGCAGGGGGAGACTGTTCACAGGGAACTCGTAGAATAATGCACCTGCGCTGTGAAGTAGGCTTGCGCTACGCAGGGGTGAGGCGTGGAGATAAAAGCTCTCAGGGACACATGGCTGCGCCCCTCCGGACCTCAGGCCCCCCCACATCCAGCTGCGCTTACGTGGAATCCAGCAGGGTACCATCCAGAAGCGAAGCGTTGTAGTGATACTTGAGGTAATCCCCCTTCTTACTAAGCACCGAGCAGTCGGGAGGCTTGTAGTGGGAGGTGATGCTGATGGAGTCCGAGGGGTTGTGGAAGTCGATCACGTGGATGTCAAACACCAGCACGGCCGAGCCTGGGATATTTCCTAAAGGACAGACACAGGAAATGAAGCAGGAACCCCTTCAAGCAGAAGCATGTGTGTCCGCAGCATCACCACGTGTGTCCTCACAGGCGTCCAGTGTGAAATCCTAGGGAACACTGGGAGAACGAAGCTGGAAGGGCCGTTAGAATTAACCTAACTCTCATTTTTATAGATAGGGAAACTGAGGCATGGATTTGTCCAGGGTCACACAGCCAGTTAGGAGCATGGTTTGGACAAGTCAAGATGATGAGCTACTGCCCCATGGAATTGTTGAGCCAGAAAGATTTATGGCTAAATTCCTCACTGACCAGGAAACTATAAGCTCGGCCAAATTAAGTCTCACCCTGCTCCTACCAGACTTAAGAGGTGAGATGAGAAAATCAGCTGTAGACTGAAAATCACTCTAGTGCCCATCACTGTACAAGAGAAACAAAACTAACAAAGTTCATAGTGGAAAAACACCGAGCCCAAACCGGCCCATATACACCCCTTAGGATATACATAGTACGCCCAGCATTCACAAAGTGCCTTTACAACACATCTTATTTGTTCTTTCTACACAAAATTACTAATATTTTTTTTTCTTCCATTATCTCTTTTGAAAACATTACCTCACATCTCAGTAATGTTTTACAATTTATAAAAGTATTTTTCATGTATATTCTCTCATTAAATCTCTGCAGCAATCTTGTGGGAAAAAATGGCTGCAACAAAATGAAATGCCCAGAACGCTCGGAGTCTGTGAACTCCATGGAGAACATAGCCTTTCATTGCTTCCACAAATATTTCATGAACGTTTCCTACATGCCTGGCCCTGTGGTATGTGGTGAGGAAACCACAAACTTCTGTGTCCTGACACTCTTCTCGGGTCAGTCCCTCAGAAAATAGTATGAGGTCCTATCACACCCCACCAAGAGAGCAGGGGTGCTAATCAAAAGAGGACAGAGGTGGACCCGGCACAAAAGCACCTGGGTGTTACACATCAGGGTGCCCCTCCCCCCATGGCAACATATGATTCAGGATGAAGCAGCCTCACGCACAGAAAATTTATGAGTCTTCGGATGCTTTCCAGAGCCTCATATAATTCTCTGCAGAGCTCTGTCTCATACTTGATAGAAAGCCAAAAGAAGAAAAATAATTTAAGCAAATGTTTCCCATCAATATACTGTTTTTATAGAAAGGAAGGATTAGTCTTGAGGGCAAAACACAACATGAATACTCAGAAAGTCGTCTTCTATTTCTGTATGTAATTGGCTAGAAGTTTACACGATACAAAACAATGAAGCATCAAGACACGAGACAAACAGGACACGAAGCAAGGCATAGTGAATAAATATGTCTTAAGCTGTGATGTGTTGTGGCTTCATAAATCAGAAATTTAAGTCAAGGAAGAAAAACTGTTGCTTTACGGCATACCCTGGTTTCCAACCAACCTGATGTTTTTCAGATCTTCTGGAAAAAGCCTAGTGGGAAAATTCCAAAGATCCATATGACATATCAGCAGTAATCAGAAGAAGGTTAAGAAAATGAATGTGTACAGCCAGCCAGGTCACTCAGAATACCACCAGCAAAAAGAAAACAAAAGCAAAAGAAATACTGTATCAACTATTCCTAAGCAAGCTAGCAAAAAGTGGTACATGAGAAAAAAATAATTAAGAAAGATGATATGGTTGGGAATACTATGCAACCATTAAAAATGCATGTTGGCATAGAAAGTTGTTCACAACAAATTAGGTGAAGAGAGAAATTACAGAGTAATATGTATAGAAGATCCCATTTTTGTCAGTATTTATTAGTGTAGGTGGATGTGGATTTCATTTTACCTATATAGATTTACATATACTCAAATATGTAAGTTTTTACTTCATGGTTGTATTAGTTTCCTATTGCTGCTGTAACAAATTACTACAAACTTGGTGGCCTAAAATAACGCAAATTTACTGTCCTATCGCCAGAGATCAGAGTCTAAATTCAAGGTGTTGGCAGGGATGCGTTCCTTCTGGAGGCTTCAGGGGACAGTCTGTTCCCTCGCCTTTTCCAGCTTCTCAAGCCTGCCCTCATTCCTTGACTTGTGGCCCCTTGTTCCATCTTTTAAGTCAGCAGCTTAGTATTTTCTCCTCTCTCTGACCTGCTCCCTCTTACAAAGACTCTTGTAAGTACATTAAGGCTACCTGGATTATCCAGAAGCATAATCTCCCCGTCTCAAGATCCTTACCTGAGTCACATCTGCAAAATCCCTTTTCCATGTAAAGTAACATATTCACAGGTATGGGGGCATGGACATCTTCTGGGGCCGGTCTTCTACCTACCACATTACAATGTTGTGGGGACAGAGTCCCAGAGAGCAGTTTCCAGGCTCTTGGCCTCATGTGGAAAGGTGGTGGCTCGGGCAATAGATGGCCATCAGCTGTTACTGGTTAGCCATTGGCCACTAATATAACTGCCATGGTTACACTAGGGGGTTGGTGAGTTGGTTGGCAGAGAAGCGGACGGCAGATTGCAGATCATGTGGATCCTGCTTCCTGTGTCTTGCTTGGCCACCCCAAGACCGGGGTGCAGGGAGACCCTTTTTGGGGTACTGGCAGATGTTTGCTCCCTGTGTCTCCACCACAGCCGCCAGCAAGAATGTAGTGGTGTGACTCCCCTGTCTATGGCTCCGTGGGTGTTCCTTTTTGGCCTCACCATGTCCTGTGTTCTTATGTGGGAGCAGGACCAAGGACCCTGCATGACAATGTTTATTCCTGGGTGATGAGATTATGGGAGATTTTTGTTTACTTTGTTTATCTGTATTTTCTTTTAATAAAGCAAACATTTATTTGTATTTATTTGTGTAATTTTTAAAGGGGACTTTTCTATGAAGGTGACAAAAATGTTCTAAAACTGGGTTAGGGTGAAAATGGCTCCACTCACTACATTTACTAAAAATCATTGACTTGTGTACTGAAAATGGGTGAATTTTATGGTATGTGCATGACACCTCGGCCCAGTTATTAAAAAACAAAAACCAAAGAGGTTTTTTTGTAATTTACTTTCAAATGGCTCAACAACACAA
The DNA here is from genome assembly GCF_964194185.1 of Rhinolophus hipposideros. Lineage (NCBI taxonomy): Eukaryota > Metazoa > Chordata > Mammalia > Chiroptera > Rhinolophidae > Rhinolophus > Rhinolophus hipposideros. The sequence continues at coordinate 10,317,173 of NC_138064.1, forward strand.
AAATGCAATCTATAGACAGAGAGACACAGAGAAAATACAGCAAAATGTTAACAACTGGTCCAGGTAAGAGGAGTTCACTGTACAGTTCTTTCAGCGTTGGTGCAGGTTTTCAATTTTTCAAAATCAAAAGGAAAGTGGGCAGGGAGGACAAGGGGAAATAAGAGAGCATCTCTGGAAACTAAAGGTACTCGGGCATTCCAATCTCCAGCTGGACTTCGGTTTCGCCATTTTGGTTCTCAAGAAGCCCTGGTTGCTTGGCACCAGCCTGGAAGCGGCCAGTTAGTGCAGCTTGGTTTCACCTGAAGAAGGCAGCCAGCACTCACCTCTCCCTTCCTCTCCATAGCCCAGGTGAGGCGGGACCACGATCCTCCGCTTCTCTCCCACGCAAACACCAAGTAAGCCCTCATCTATCCCCGCAATCACGTATCCCTGCCCGATGTACGTGTCAAAGGTGCGATTCCGCGAGTAACTGGAAGAGAAGAAAAGAACGAGGTTCTTCACAGGGAAACACACTGGCCTCCAGACCCTGGAACAGGGGGAACCGTAGGATCCGAGGACACAAGCTCCTCTGAAACTGCGAACAAGAGTCCACACACGGCGTGGGTGTGGCGTCAGCAGAAGCCCTCCCAGAAACAAGCTCTCCCACCCTCGGTGTGGTCAGGTTATGAATGGGACGAGGCGCCCGGAGCACGCTCTGAAATGCAGCTCATGTAAATTGGACTGTACGCTTCGCCCACGTCAAGTTAATGAAAAAAGCATCAAGAGGCACTTATCAGAAATGAAGACAATGTCTCCAGCACCTAAAGAGGAGAATAGCTGTATATGTGGCACATGAATATTCGGATTGCCATTAAAGTAGCACAGATCCTGAGAGCCATTTGGTGCAGTCCTCACCAAAGCCTGGCTGCATGCTCCCTGCTGTCACCCCTGCTCACCAACCTACCTTCTGGTAAGGACTTGGGTTTCCCAAGTGCCAATGGCAGGAGGCCCAAGCATTCCGCTCAGCGGAGATCCAGCCTCTGTGTAAACTGCCAACTGAGTCTGAGTGCTGCGAGTTTGGTGAGAACAAGAATCAATTCCCCAAAGCCTGATGATTCCGAGTACAATAATAAAACTGCCACGTCTGCTACCCAGCTCTGAATCACAGTGATCTGTACCCATTACCCACCCCCACCTGGTATAATTGTGGCAAAAAGCATGTCCTGAAAGGGCCAGTCAGTTCTGCCATTACCCCATCAAACACAGCCAAACAATGACTGCCTCGGAGAAGGCGGCCAGCCAAGTGGGGCCAGGGAGATGAAACGGCGCTAGGAGGGGCTCTTCCTTCTCGACACCCCTCAGAGACCACAAAGCCAAGGGGTGTGGAGAAATGACAACAACAGGTGAACGTCCTCACCCAGGAAGCAGATTATCTGCAGGACCTCCTGGAGAAGGCTGTGGGAAAGTAGCACTAAGGAGCTTTCTACCTCATCCACTCACAGGGGCTAGGAAGCTCAGGATGGGAACACAGCAGCAAAGGAAGGACAGGCTCGGCTCTCACCTCTCTCCTTCCCCAGGTTTACTACCTCTCCAGCAAGTGCTTGACAATCGTCAGCAAAGAGCAGCTCGCTACTAGCCATTCAGGCAAGAGGAGGATACCTGTGAGATGCATCCCTTAAAGGGGAGCACCAGGAGGTGTGAGAGATGGCAGGTACCTTAGAGGAGGGAAGAGCCGCCTGTTGGAACAGCCAGCAAAGATTCCACGGGTTTGGGAGACAGAGCACGCTGAGAGATGACATGGGGATCATCAAGGGAAGAGTAAGGGGGTACCAGCGGGGCCGAGGCCTCAAGGCAGAAAAGAGCTTCCGAAGAGACGGGAGGAGCAGGGCGGGCTTCAAGGTAGAGAATTTTAAAGAACTTTAACAGGAAACTTAGATAAATGGAAAACCATCATGTTTCCTCACGGGAAAGTTGAGAATCATAAAGTTATCAATGCTCCCCCAAACTAACTTATGAATTTCTAAACAATTCCAATCAATATCTGAGTGGTGTGTATGGGAAAGGAGGGGACTGTAAAATTCATTTGGAAAAAGAAATAATCAAGAATACTGTTTTGAAGGCACAGGATGTAGCAAACTCTCATTCCTGTAAAACATTAAAATGGGGGAATATGTATTTCACCGCATATGTATGGAAGACCTATGAAATTCGTAACACTGGTTTCCTGTGAAGAGTGGAACTGGGTGATTGAGGGAAATTGGTCATTGTATATGCTTTTATACTTTCAGCATTTTTGAACCATGTCAATGTATCACTTAGTAGAAAATAATGTTCAAAAAACAATACTCTCTACCATGTAAATTAAAAAACTGCAACAGTTAAGGATGTGATACTGGCTCAGGAGCAGCTAGACCAATGGAAAAGGATAAAAATTCTAGACAGACAAAGGAACCAAAAGTATACTTAAGAATTTGGTACATAATAAAAGTCAGATTTTAGATGAGTAAGGAAAAAAACAGAGTTATTCAATGAAGGGTGTTGGAAAACACTAGCTAACCATCTGGAAAAAAATAGATCTTTACTGTCACACGGAATACCACAACAAATTCCAGATGGATTGAAGTTTTAAACATGAAAGCATTTATAAGCATGGAGACAGGCTGTGAAAGATTATTAATATTTAGTCCAGGTGGCAAGAATGGAAGGGGATGATGAGAAATTATTACATTATATATATATATTTGCACTGTTTCACTTATACAATAAGAAAAATTCTTTGTAAAATAAAAATTCTAATAAAGACTTGTTTACAGAATAAAAAAATAAAACTATTAAAAAGGCATGAGGAAAATACAGGCCAATGGTTGTATACTTTAGGGAAGGGGACAGACTTTTTGGCAAGTCATCAAAGACAGAATATATAAGAATTTAGATTAGAATAAAGGAAGCCATAAAGGAAAAGTGGAATGTATTTAACAACATAAAACGTTTATATTTAAATAGGTCAAAAATCACAATGACCAAAATTAAAATGCTAATAAACAGGGAACATGCTCTCAACAAGATGCAACCACAAAAGGGTTAATATCTCTAATGTATAGGGTCTTCAAATCAATAAGATAAGGACAAATATCAGTACCCTCAATATAAAAACAGGCAAAAGACATAAACGGTAAATCACAAAAGAAGATACCCAAATAGTCAAAAAATATTTGAAAGAATTTCAACCTCAATAGCAATCAAAGAAATTCAGATTAGAACTATAAAGTTCCATTTTTCTTCTATAAATCCGCAAAGATTATTTTAAGATGATACTCAATGTTATCAAGTTTGCAAGGAAAGGGGCACTATTAGACTTGTAATGGAAAACCTTGCTTGAGGACAACTTAGTAGTGTATAGCAAAAGCTGTAAAAATACACAAAACCTAAATCTGAGACCCAGAGATTCTTCTAGAAATTTATCCCAAGGAAACAATCACATACATTAAGATTCAGCTACGAAAATAATTACTGCAGCCCTCCCTAGAATGTCAAAAGGTAGGGATTGATTACCTAAATTAAGGCAAATCTATACAATGGAATATTATTTAGCTGTTAGGACAGGCTAGATACCAACGTACAAAAATGAAAACCTGTTTGAAACCTAAGAAAACTGTAGTTCCATTAATACAGAAATAAATCTGATATCCACTTGAAAAACGGTCTTTCAATTCGAAATATAATTCCAGGGAATAAAGGACAGAACCAAGCTCCTATGTGATAAGTAATAACACACACATACACGAAGTTTTTTGTAATAGACAAGGAGTAAAAACAACTCAAAGGTTCATCAATAGGGAATTGGTTAAATAAATATGGTATATTCACCCAATGAAACACTAGGCAGACATAAAAATTAAATAATTTCTCTCTACGCAGTAATATGGAAAAATTCCAAGGTGAAACAAAACAAGGAGCAGAATATGCAGGATACATACTTTATACCATACTCTACATGCTATGTACTATAAAGAGGAGAAAATAAGACATTTGCATTTGCTTATATCTGCATTAGAAAAAACACATACACTAGAAGAATACAAAAGAAACATTAATAAAAGTAGCTAACATAAGTAGCTCTGGAAGACGGCACATAAATAGGCAGGGACGGCTGGTACAACGTATCTTAATGCATATTTTGCTTTAATTTTGAACCACATGACTATCACTTTTCCCCAACAAAATCAAATGAAAAATTTAAATGAAGAGATCCTAGGAGTAGAAAGAATGAATTATTCAAATAAAATAATACCATATAAAAATTGTTCTGTAATATGTCTGGATGACTAAATAACCTCGAAGGCTATTACCTCAGAGAGACAAGTAGATTACTGTCCCAACTTGTTTGCTCTACAGGAGTGGCTTCCCAAACACCACATGCCACTTGAAGGAGGGAGACATGCCACTTGAAGGAGGGAGACACACTAGGCATGCCCCAGCCATCTGCACAATTGCAGGCTAAGCTTTATAAAGAAAACACAACTTTGAATAACAACAGAGGCTGGATAATTGGCCTCTGCCAGGCAGGAAGGAAGCGGAACACATCCAACCAGTCTCCTGCAGTAGATAAGCCTGAGAAGTTTGCAAAGTTCTTCCACCTACCTTATCTCTTTAACCATTTGTTTGAGAAAGGTGCTAATAACAGCTAAAAAACTGAAGCTCAGGATGGTTAAATGCTGTTCAAAGTCACAGAGTTGGTGCACCGCACACAGGAACTGGAACCTGGTTTGTTCTCTTCCCTTCCTACCTCGTGGACCTCCTCCCCATCTGCCCACTTCCCATCGTGGACGCCATAGTTGGGTTTATACTCAGAGTGCAGTATAGGGGGATGGTAGGCATCTAGGGTGAGCCTGTCCTGGCTTCCTGCAGATTCATCTCCCACAGGCCCCAAGGAGAGAGTTCTAACTCCCGCTGAAGAAATTCAGTATCAGAATAGAAATCTGTACTGGAGATGAATACACTAACTCCAAGTCAGCACTGGCAGAGCACTCGGATCAGGGTGCAGCGGTACTTTGTACGTAATATGACGTTGTGGGGAGCGAAGGCTCCTGTCGTTTCCTCACCTGGAATCAAAGAAGGTGCCGTCCAGAAGCGTGCCATTGTAGTGATACCTGAGAAAGTCCCCGCTTTGACTTTGCCGCTCACAGTTTTCAGGTACGACCTTATTCTCAATGGAAATGCCATCCTTGGGGTTATGAAGGTCCAACAACACAACATCAAACACCAGAGATGCCTGTCCAGGAATGTCTTTCCCTAGCATGGAATGGAGGAAGGTGCTGAAATCAGGCCACAAGATTTAGGAAGTACTTAACACCCACTGTGCTAGTGTTAACTCATTCCTTGAAGTTTTCAAGCCAAGGAAACAAATGCGCCTCCACGTCTTGGGTGGTTCCCCCCGGTGTCCAACCATGGGCTGACGGGTATAATTTGAAGCCTGACTTCCTTGGAAAAGGGGGCAAAGGGATATGAATGACATGAGAGATTATTCTGACTATACTTCCTATGCATGTGCTGGCAAGTCAAGGCTCTATGTGGTGTTCATACAAACCCAAATACATACCTCTGCTTCTGTTTGTACCTCTGTACAAACGCAAATCTCAGACATTTAAAGGCACAAATTCCAAAGCTCGGATCTGGTTCTGGAGAACATTCCGTAGACTTGTTCTTTGGAACCCATAGTCAATTTTTTAAAGAGACTTATGCAAAATTCAATCCTTTAAGTGCATCCAAAACAAGATATAAATAAAACTAAAGTTAGCTGATGTACGAGAAATAAAAAAATGGCACCCACAGTCTAAAGAAATAGTCTTCAAATCATTTCTATCTCATTTCCGGATGGTACTGCCTCTCTTGATCTTCCTAACAATTTATTCAATGCCTGCAACTAATGCCACATGAAGAGACTATTGGGCATTAGGTCTTCCTTGACGACCAATATTAACCAACAAGTAACTCTAAATCCAGAACTTTGGAATAAAAGGAAGTTAACTAATGAACCATGTATCTCAACCCTCTTACTTGCTGTTTGTTATCCATGCAAAGGAGTAGGCCTGGTGACCCACGGGGCCTGCCAAGTCTGTGCTCCTTCAACTGGCTCTTTGGCAGAGCCCACCCCTCCGTTTCTGTCCCCTCAGGGGGATGATGAAGTCTGCTGAAACCAGGCTGCTGAGTCAGCCTCTGGAATGCAAGGTGTCCAATCCCTGAAATGTGGGTGTGGGTTTGTGGGGGGGAAGGAGGGAGCAGTAGACTATTCTTCGGTTGTACTTTCCTGTATCTTTTAATTTAAGAAAAAAAAAAAACAGCCTTAAAAGTCACCCCAGAATTTAAACTTTCCTAGCATTACATGTACTCATTGACTGTTTGTTTGCTTGTTTGTTGGTTTAAAGTGGTGAAAGAGCAGTTTATTAGAAGAAAAAGTACACTTCAAAGAGGTAGAAGCAGGCCCGAGCAGAAGGCAGTGGTTCAATGACCATTATTACACTCCAAAGGATTAAGAGCAGGCCGGGGCTCAGAGGCTCAAACGGCCAGTTTGTTTCTTCACAACTTTATTGAGATATACTTCCAATACCATACAATTCACCTGTTCAAAGTTATACCTGGATAGCTGAGCACAGTATTAAAGTATAAAATATTTTTAAAAATAAGTGTGTTAAATAAACTGTATATTTTAAATATTTAAATTATTAATTCTTTAAAATGCATAAGTAGTATTCCTCATCTTAGACTAGGCATCTAGTTTTTATTATGTATGTCAGGTGCATATGATGATGTCAGAAGGATTTGGAAGCCAAGGTGAATGAAATCCCACTGGCCAAGGATCAGACAACTGGAGCATTAATAAGAATAACAGCATATCTAAGGGAAGGGAGAACTAAGACATATTTACAGCAATTGTCCTCAAACTTTCCTTTTAGCAGGGAACCCCCTCAACCCCCACCCCACTTTTAAAAGAAACTGTTTGTATATCTCCAGCATGTAAAATACATAAAAATGGAGGTGGCAAATATATGGTGATGGAAGGAGAACTGACTCTGGGTGGTGAACACACAGTGGGATTTATAGATGCTGTAATACAGAATTGTATACCTGAAATCTATATAATTTCACTAACAATTGTCACCCCAATAAATTTTTAAAATATACATATAAAAAAAATGGAGGTGGACGGGAGAGAAGACTGAGCCCCATTCACTCAGGTTCCCTCTCCTCCAGACTGTCGCTTGGAAAACATTATATTAGGGCATTATTATAAGTCAGGTACCATTGTCAGTAAACTTCTAAGCATCATGTTTTCATTTCTATTCTTAACTATACGTATATCTGCTTGTCTATTGCCTGGCAGTCTCTTTGTTGTGTCAGCCTCTCAGGATTAAAGGTGCCTGAAATTCAAATATGAGTAACGGAGAAATTCTATTTATGCCAATATTCTGTTTTCTCTCATAGTAAAACAACAGACAGAAAAATTCAATTAATTAACATTAATGTGTTTTTTTCTAACATTATGCTTCGCATTTGTCCACAAGAAGTTAATGTCATGGGTAAAACCCATCATGGAGGTACAAATCTGGGGAAAAAAGGGAATTCTGGCATCAAATGCTAAGTTTCTACCTTGATATCTACAATCTTCTGACTGTCTAGTCCAAATCTCATTTCACAGATGGGAAATACATAGGCTGGAGAGGTTGGTGCCCAAGGTTACAGCTTCTGAAGCAGTGAACATCTTACTTATGAACATCAATGACCATGAAGAAGTAGAAGATTCTGCATGCGACTCCGTCACCACACAGCAGACGACCTAGACTAGCGCTGTCCACACAGCTTTCTGCAGGGACGGAAATACTCGTCTGCAATGTCCAGTACACAGCACTCGGCAACATGTGGCTCTTAAGTCCATGACATGTGGCTATGTGACCACTGTATACAATTTCAATTAAAATTTAATTTAAGTTTAAATGTAAGCAGCCATATGCACCGAACGGCTACCATATTGGGCGGGGCAAGTCTAGACCAAAAGGTTTGGGGGTTTCACACGGTAAGTTGAAATGATCACAGCAATAAAAATAAGGACAGATGAGAGTGGTTCCCACAGTGAGAAGGACTTACCGTCTCCATCTTCTCCGTAGGCCAGAAAGGGAGGGATGGTGATGATGCGCTTTTCCCCCACACACATCCCCAGTAGCCCTTTATCCATTCCAGGAATCAGCCAGCCAATTCCCACATATGTGTCATATGTTTTCATGCGATTGTGACTGAAAACCAATGAGGAAGGGAAAAAGTTTCATACCATGAGGACGGTTCTAACTCATCCCTCACTAGGGTTTTTGTTACCCAAATCTCAGCTGAATAATGAACCCTACCGATCCCTAGAGACAAGCATGTATGGACCTCTGATCCCAATCATAGAGCAGACACCCTCAAATTTATAAAAAAGCAGGTAACTAAGTCACAGCGATTCACAAAAAAATAGGCCTGTTACTCTCTTACCAAATTTTGACACTATAATGAGAAGAAAGGGTTCACTGTCCCCCAGCTTAGCACCTTACACCCACACTCCTCCATAGCTTCATACACATTTAGCCTTCCCCTCCCCCTTCCATGGGAAAAGTATAAAAAGGAGCCAAAAAATGCATGAACCTACTTGGTAATGGGGCCCTTCACTTAATGTGATCTCAAAATACTGTTAATTTAGATAAACATTGCTCTTAGGTTTTTCTACTAGATTAAAACTTTGACTCTTGCACTCTGGGGCATAAAACATTAACCAGAAGCCTAAAGCGAAGGAGTGGATGCTGGTGAAAGCTGGGAAGAGTCCCTTTTCTGATTTCCCCATGGGCATAAAAAGCTGGTGAGACAGAAGGAGCTAAGGAGGGTTTCACTGATACTAGCATGAGCCGTGAAATTTACCTCGAATCAAACAGCGTCCCGTCCAAGAATGTTCCGTTGTAGTGGTACCTTACAAAATCAGACACCTGGATGGTCCGAGCACAACTGGGAGGCTTGAAGTAAGTGTGAATCTGAACCTGATCTTCAGCATTCCAAATATCCATCAGAAGTACATCAAAATGAAGCAGTGAATTTGGGGGGATCACACCAGCTAGAAATGAAAGAGAGTTCACACTGAGAAGCAGCTGCCTTCCAGGCCAGATAAGCACCTAGGAGGCTGCCAAGGGCTCAAGGGGACACTGGCAGCCAATTCCAAAATGAGCCATGCTCCCACCCTCTTTCCTCCAAATGAAACTGAGGGAAAAGAGAATACACAAAATTTTCCTCTCAACAAGGGTAACATTCAATACACCTGTGTTAATAACACCTTCTTTCATATGTAGAAGAAATAAACCTAAGATGGAAAATTTAGGGGTGTGTGTGTGTGTGTGTGTGTGTTCACTGCTTCTTATTTTCCCCAACTTAAAGCTTCCAAAGATTCTCCAGTATGCCTAATAGCCTGTAAATGTTCTGGTTGTTTCTGCAGATGTGTGATTGGTACACAAGGAACGAAAACTTACAAACGCCTTCACTTCCGTAAGCAAGCTTTGGAGGGATCTTCACAAAGCGCCTCTCATTAACACACATCCCGACCAGAGCTTGGTCCATCCCTGCAATCAGCTGTCCTTTCCCCACAAACACATTGAAAGTGGAGTCTCTGTCATAGCTGAAGAGAGAGAGAAAGACAAGTATAAATAATCTTTCCTTCAGTGAAACCAACCTGTGAAAACGTACCCATGCACAGAGTAAGTCACTGCAAAACCAAAAGCCTGCAAAGGAGTTACTGACACAGGAACAGTACCTGTAGGGCTACGATTTTTAAATTACCTTGAAATATTGCCAGCAAATCTAGTTAGATAAGCATCAATATAACTCTCCCCCAAAAATATATATAAAGTTTCTTTTGCAAAATAGCTACCATTACTCTACTAAAAATACAGTTTACTCTGTTTCTGTGTGATTGGTACCTAAAAAACATCATAGATATCACTGCCCAAGTTAATATATATATTTTTTCTTTTTTTAAGTCAATAAGTAAAACAAAGAGGAAACATGGTATAGCATAAGGGGTACCTAAACTCTCTTAACCTCACTCAGTCTTCTCCGCTGCAAAACAAGAGTAGTAATAACAGCCATCCCAAGGTCTGTGTGATACAACGTGGAAAGTGTTCTGAAAACCTAAGGGTTATGCCAATATTACTGTAATTATTACAGGTAATAGAAAGTTCCAAAACAGTCTTGAGATCACTAATATATGTGTTTTAAAGGTGATGGCCTTAGGTTGGAAGATAAATAATGGAATCATGGCTCTGACCCATGCTCTCATCCTTTTCAATGTCAAATTCAGCAACCAACAAGGGTCTGCCTCTTAGGAGACTGTGCTACCCTGTTTCCCGAAAATAAGACCTAGACGGACAATTAGCTCTAATACGTCTTTTGGAGCAAAAATTAATATAAGACCTGGTATTTATATTGTATTATATTACATTATACCGGGTCTTATTTTACTATTATTATTATTATTATTATTACTATTATTTTTATTTTTATTTTTTTTACTATTATATTATTTTTTGCTCCAAAAGACACATTAGAGCTGATTGTCTGGCTAGGTCTCATTTCTGGGGAAACACGGTAGGTGTTTTTTTTTTTTTTTTTTTTTTTTTGGTTGTTGAGAGCCCACTGGCCCATGTGGGAATCGAACCAGCAGCCTTCGGAGTCAGGAGCACGGAGCTCTAACCGCCTGCGCCACCGGGCCGGCCCAGTAGGTGTTTTGAGGGCTATAAAAGAAGTACAATACATGAACTTTGGCTATTAAAAAAAATACTGGCAGAGACACCCACAGAGTTTCAGACACTGTGTTTAAGAAAACGACTACAGGGCTTGGTTTATAATAAAAAAACACTGGAAATAAGAAGTTCAAGGATATGGCACTGACTGCATTTAAGGCAAGGACATACAATAATATGCTCTATGGCCATTTAAAAACAACAGATTTCTGTTATAGGGATGTAATGTACAGCGTGATGACTATAGTTAATACTTTGCATATTATGTTGCATATTTGTAAGTTGGTAAGAGAGTCGATCTTAAAAATTCTCATCACAAGAAAATTTTTGTAACTATGCATAGTGATCAATGTTAACTGCACTTATTGTGGTGATCATTTAAAAATACATACAAATATCAAGTCATTATGTTGTACATCTGAAACTAATATGTCAATTATACCTCAATTAAAATTTGGGGGGAAAAACAGATTTCTATTCACTGGCTCAGAAGGATGGATACATACATTCAGAGGAAAGTGCAGGTTACAGAACCACACTATAAAATAATCCCATTTTGAATTTACATATATAGATGCACATGAAAACAATCCCCAAGGCGATACATGAAAATATTATCAATGGTAATCTATGGGGAAGAGATTTCAGGCAATTTAATTTTTTTTCTCTTTATCTCTTAATTTTTAAAATAATCATATAATCTTTGTGTAGTGAAATGTTCAGAGCTGTTGGAATTCACCTCTTTAGGATGCACCGCCCTTCATTTGGTAAATCACTTCCAACTTCTCATTTTCCCTAACAAACAGCTTGGGAAAGCAGCAGAGTCCACCTCACCATCAGCCAGAGCGGCTTCCTCAGACCCGCTCCCCCCTTCTCTTCCTACTTTTACAGCCCATTTTAATAGCCTTCCTTTCTCCAAGGTCAGTGGACAAAAAGCAAGATTCCAAGTTCAGGCCAATGAGCCAGAGGACAAAAGCACATGGTCAGCTTTGTGCCCTAGACGGCTTTACACCTCCACCCTCCATCTCTGGAGGACCAACGCCCGCCTGCTGGAATGCCAGCTCTTGAATTTCACTTGGCCGGGTTGCCATGCCCTGAACCACCATCAAACTGGTGGATTTATGTTAATAATGGACCAGCACTCAAGGCTTCAGAGACTCCCCAGCACAGAACATGCGCAAACAGCAACAGTGCACAGGCTAGAAACTGTTTCATATCTTTCATCCACAGAACCTGAATATAGTTCCCAAATTTAATGAAAATTTTTCATAATAACTAGCATTTAGAGAGTGTTTTTTATGACAGGCACAGTGCCGAGCCAAGCTTTTCCACATATGACCTCATTTGATTCTCATACAACACTTTAAGGTGGGTACTGATATTCAGGTGCCTTGGAGGTGAAAAAATTTGCCAAGTTCCGAAGGTTAGTCAAGCTAGAACCCAAGACTGCCTAATTCTTTACCTTACGGCACAGGGCCTTCCCAGATGATGTATAAAAACGGTTATTGCCTCGCAATATTAATTTCTTCATTTGATGACTCCCTAAGCAAAGTGCTAAAAAACAAACAAAAGGGAAAAAAAACCCTTCTGAAAAAAATGTGTAATTTACATACACGAGAAATTACCAATGCAAGACTAGTCTTATCTACTGCTGAAAACTCTGACCATCTGGAACTCTGCATCTGATAGATTGCTTATATCCGTTTCGCTTAGTTCTTTTTCTGGAGCTTTGTTCTGTTCTTTCATTTGGGACATGTTTCTTTGTCTCCCCATTTTGGCTGCCTCCCTGTGTTTGTTTCTATGTATTAGGTAAGGCTGCTGTGTCTTCTGGTCTTAGTAGAGTGGCCTTATGTAGTAGGTGTGCTGTTGGGTTCAGTGGCTCAGTCTTTCTGGTCACCTGAGCCACACACTCCAGGTGCGTCCCTTGTGTGGGTTGTGTGTGCCCTCCTCTTGTAGTTGAGCCTTGTTTGATAATTCCACATCAATGTGAGGGACTGACCCTTGGGCTCACTGATGGTTAGGACTGGCCTTGACTGCAGTGGAAGAGTTGTTGTGCAGGGGCTGACCCTACAGAGCAGGATCTGCCTCAGCAGGACTCTGGTGCCTGCCCAATCCACACTTTGGGTGTGTTGTACTTGGAGGCGGCTGAGTTGTAAGAATGTTCAATGATCTCATAAAAATGGAGATGGAAACTATAAAGAAGAACCAGTCAGAAATAAAGAACAATGGAAACGAAGAATATATTATGGGGAATCAACAGTAGATTCGATGAAGCAGAGGATCCAACCAACGATGTAGAAGATAAGGTAGCAGAAAACACCCAACGAGAACAGCAAAAAGAAAAAAGAATCCAAAAAATTGAGGAGAGTTTAAGGGGCCTCTGAGACAATATCAAGCGTACCACCATTCACATTATAGGGGTACCAGAAGGAGAAGAGAGAGCAAGGAATTGAAAACCTATTTAAAGAAATAATGACAGAAAACTTCCCTAACCTGGTGAAGGAAATGGACATACAAGCCCAGGAATCACAGAGAGTCCCAAACAAGATAAACTGAAAGAGGCCAACACCAAGACACATCATAATTAAAATGTCAAAGGTTAAATACAAGGAGATAATCTTAAAAGCAGCAAGAGAAAAGCATTTAGTTACCTATAAGGGAGCCCCCATAAGACTGTCAGCTGATTTCTCAACAGAAACTTTGCAGGCAAGAAGGGAATGGCAGGAAATATTCCAAGTGATGAAAAGCAAGGACATATAATCGAGATTCCTCTACTCAGCAAGGCTGTCATTTAGAATAGAAGGACAGATAGGAGCTTCCCAGACAAGTAAAAGCTGAAGGAGTTCATCACAATTAAACCAGTATTACAGGGACTCTTAGAGAGCCTTCTTTAAGATGGGAGGGGGGTTAACGACAGGTGAAAGGGGAAGGGATTAAGAACAAATTCTGTGTTATACAGTAGTAATGGGGACGTAGGTTATAGCATAAGGAATATAGTCAACAATATTGCAATAACTAGGTACAGTGCCAGATAGGTACTAGATCTGTCACGGTGACAGATGGGAGTGGCGCTGGGGTCAGGGTGAAAAAGGTGAAGGCATTAAGAAATATAAATTGATAGTTAAGACAGAATGGGAAATATAATCAACAATGTTGTCAACATTATGTAAGGTGCCAGATGGGCACTGGATTTATCAGAGGGATCACGTCATAGACTGTGTAGATGCCTGACCAATGAATGCACTATACACCTGAAGAGCTGAAGTAGAATAATATTGAATGTCAACTATAACTAAATATATAGGTATGTCATGGGATGTTGAGTACAGCACAGGGGAGATAGTCAATGGTACTGTAACAGTAACTATATAAGATGTCAGAGGGATAGTAGCTTGGGAAGTGGGTTATTACTTTAGGACGGGTTTAAATGTCTATTACGTTGCTTTGTACACCTGAAACTAATAAAATAAAAAAATAAAATGAAAAAAAAGAAAACTCTGACCATCTGGAAAAATACAGTTGTGCTGAGCAAATTTGTGCTGATCAGTACAACTGGCATAAATTCATGGGCAGCATCAAGCCCAGAACTGGTCGTGAAAATGAAGCTCTGGAATGAGCAGTTATACAACCTGCCCCAGTATCTGGCTGATTTACACCTTTTGCAGGAGTCCCAGTCCTGGTCCTGCAGGAAACAGATGATACACCCAGAGGAGGCAGTTCCAGGAAAGTTTAATAAAAGGGGCTGTGTGCAAAAGTGTATGAACAGTACAGAGAAACACAGGGACATGCAGTACCTCTGGGGACAGTAGGGGGTGCTGTCGTCACACCTGGGCCTGAAGGATCCCTGGGAAGAGAGGGTGGTTCAGGGCACCTGACAGCAGCTTAGCCTAGGGACACAGCCCATGGTGACTCTACAGACAGGGAGCAAGGGGAATAAATATCTCCACCCCCCTCACCTCCCTCCCGCTGACCTCCTGCTGATGCCCCATTGGCTGAACCCAACCAGAAGCCAGATGACTAGGCGGTCGCTGATGTAACCCATACTATACACATGAAGTCCATACAGGACAGCCTCTGAGATCAAAAAGCGAGTGGAACAGGAGGACAGTGGACCTAGAAAGGCAAGTTGAAGCCATCCAGCACATGCGGCACTCCCCTTTCCTCGCCACCAGCTGATTTTTGTCCCCCACTCATTGTCTGCTGTTTTTGATCACTGCCCCTGACACTTCTACCCCACAGGTGGGATAGGAGGTGGCTGTGGTACCCTCTAATGATGTTCTTCAAGGTCATCAGCCCCAAACCATTAAGAATGCAGCCATCATGCAAAACGATTACATTCAACTCACTAAACTGCCTACCCACCAGTACACGTCACCTTACAGCCTATTCCTCACGATAAACGACTATCCCTGTGGCTGTTTTCTTAAAGCACACGTACTGTGGCTCTATTTCTAAGTGTAAGCTTCAATCTGCAATGAGGATGAACTTTTACAAGAATATATGGCAAACTGAATACATCCCCTCTCTCGAGCCCCCAAAGGCCCATTCCTTCCTAAGCTCCTCTTTTCTGAAAAAGGACTTAGAAAACCGGGAAGGAGATCATTGCAGTCAAGAGACAGCAACAACATTTTGGAAGACGAAAAGAAAATGGAAAGAGCAGAAACTGACCTAGAAGGGAAGAAACAGAATCTAGGTGTATGCAAAAGGGAATCTAGCCCAGGGTGGGTGCGTGGGCCTCCGAGCCTGCCGGGACTGCAGAGTGGAAGGGCAGCAGGAAGCCTGGAGCTTGAAAGTCTGCATTTAGAACAGCTATACCTCACCCCGAAGCCCCTTCCCACTCCCAGCAACTTGGCAACTATCATTTTAAACTTTATGGAATTATTTAACTGTCTTTTAAAAACGCTGTGTATATGTATTACTTTTAAAAATTAAATTAATTTCAAAACTTTTTGCAAAGATTGACATACACAAATACTACACTACTTGTTGCTGAGATTATTCTGATCTCGGATCCCAAACAAAGGAAAAATGGCCATTACATAGGGGAGAGAAAACTGCCCTGTGGTTAGAAGCAAAGCCCTGATCGACTCTGAAAGGAAAAGTCAGCTCGCTCTAAATGCCAGTTTTAGATCCAGTTTAGACAAATACAAACTGAAATTAACCCCCATCTTTATCGAGGTATAACTGCTAAATAAAAATTATATACATAGGTCAGGTATATGATTTGACGTTTTACGTATAGTGTGAAATAACTGCACAATCAAGCCAATTAGCGGGTCCATCACATCACATAGTTACCATTTTCCTTCTTCTTTATGGGGAGAACACTTAAGATTTACCTGGCCACCATTAACCCCTCCAACCCATCCTAACACCATCCAGGATGCTGCCCAGCCCAGTGGCTCTTCTGTGAGGTCCAGTCCTGCAGAAGGGGTGAGCCTTAGCACCCCTTCACCCAACACCCATCAGAGTTGGGCACCTGTCCCTAAAGGGACCAATCAGATTCTCTTGTGGAAATATAGAATTGAAACAGATTCCAGTTAGTCAGCCTTGCTGGACCCAAGAGGCCATGGATGTGATGTGGAAGTCTGGTGGAGAATTCCCTTGCGGGGTGGGGACCGGAGTCCCTCTGCAAACCCTTTGGGAAATGCAGAAAGTCACTTCCGTTCATGACTCTGGACCCCCAGGAGGAATCGGAGATCCTTCTAGTAAATTCCCTCCCTTTCTGCTGAAGCCGGCTGGAATGGGTTTCGGTGTCCTCCCCCTGCTCCAACTTGAGGGCAGGCATTTTGTTTTTTCAGGTAGACGTTATTTTTTAGAGCAGTTTTAGGTTCACAGCAAAATTGAGCAGAAGGAACAGAAGGCCGTACACCCCCTGCCCCCACACATACACAGCCTCCCCCATTATCAACACCTGTCACAATCAATGACCTCACTGACATGTCATCATCGCCCAAAGTCCACAGTTTACATTACGGTTTACTCTCCGTGTTGTACATTCTATAGGTTTGGACAAATGTATGACACGCGTCCACCACGGGGGTGTCACACAGAATAATTTCACTGGAGGGCAGGGATTTTTGTCCATTTTATTCTCTGCTACATCCCAGCACCTAGAACAGTAGATATTCAATAAATATTTGTTGAATGAATGAATGAATGAATGAATACATATACAAAATGAAGTTGACTTCTGTTAGTGAGTCTATGATTCTTTTAGAGTAGGGATGTCAAAACTGTGGCCGCCAGGCCAACTGGGGTCTGCAATCCATTGTTAATTGGCCCGCAGCAAATTCCAAAAAAAATATTTAGTTTACTTAAATAAACCAGGTGAGGCAATAGAATTTCACCTTGACTGAGTGGCCAGGCAGTATGTGTATTTTACCGCATATGGCCCTTGGTGAAAAATGTTGAAAAAAGTTTGGACACCTCTGTTTTAGAGAAATGGTTCTCCAAGTGCGATTCTCAGACCTTCAGCAGCAGCACCTGGGAACCTGTTAGGAATGTAAATACTCAGCCCTTCCCCGCTCCCCTGCCCCACCTGCCCCCTGAATCAGGAACGGAGCAGAAGCAGCTCTCCCAGCGATTCTGAAGATTCTGAAGCTTGTACAGTTTGACCACCGCGGTGTTAGAGCATCCCACCCAACAGGGCATGTGGTAGGCACACAATAATATTTACTGACTGTCTGCACTTCAAGGGCCTGCAGACAGGCCTGGAGGCTGTGAATGAACAGACCAGATGCTTGTCTTGCCCGCTAAAGATAACAGGATCAAGTTAAACTTCAGTTCCCAGAAGGAAATCAGAGTAAACAAAGAGATCGCCCCCTCTGGGGGTGGGGGGTGCTAAGAATGGTGGGGAACTCCTAAAAAGCTGAATCAGGAGTGGCTGACAAGGTGCTCCCAAGATCTAGAGAGCCAGCGCAGGGGCCCCACGGAAATCTACAGGCGGAGAGCTGGTGTCCCCGGTCTGGACCTGCAGCCACAGCCATACATAACAAGCCCACGGAGGCTCCGAATAAAATGAAAGCATGTCCCGGTGAGTGGCCAAGGGCTGAAGGGCTGGACCTCTTGGCAACTGCAAATGACCATAAACTGCAAAGACACCAATTGCCCTCAAGTGTCAGGCAGAGATACAGGAAGAAAGCTCTGTGGAAAGAAAGGCCCCTCATGGTTTAGGACGCTGGTCAGGGTGACAGCCATCATTTTCTTCTGGGCAAAACCCTCCATATCAGCAGCGAAAGCCCGAAACACCTTAAATTTCTCCCCCAAGATCTTGGGGAAGGCGTAGCAGCCATGCCCCAATACTTCATAAATTCCCGAAGGAATGGAGGCTCTTGAGGAAAACTCACATTAATGAAGCACCTACTGTGTGCCCTGCCCCTTCTATTCCATGACCCACACTGCAGCCACAGGGACCTTTGTAAAATGCAGGTCTGATCCCTCACTCTCCTGACTACAACTCCTCAATGGCTTTCCATTGTCCTTAGACAAAGTCCAAACTCCACAGCCAAGCAGACAAGCTCTCTCAAAAGAAGGCCTAGGCTCCTCTCTCCTCTCCTTTTTGCCCGTCACTTCCCTACTCCCACTCCAAGCTCAGGCCACACTGAGCAGCTGGAATGTCCCCCAACACATGGTCCCACCTCCAGGCCTCTGCATATGTTCTTCCCTCTACCTGCCATGCCCTTTCTTCTCCCGACAGCCCTCACCCCTCAGCAGCTCCCTGCAAATTTTAATCCTCTTCAGGTCTTATCCCCGCCACCCCAGGACTCCATCCTGACCCCAGCACACACACATACCCATACAACATACAGCTAAGCTTTCTGTGTGCTTCCATAGCTCCTTGCCTTTCTTCCATCATCTATATGGCAGATTATAGACTGCCACTAAGCTGCCTAGGTTCAAAGCTCCACACCACCACTTAGTAGCTAGCTGGCTACTGGGCAAATTACTTTGAGCCTCAGTTTCTTCATTTGTAATGTGTTACCTCCCTCACTATCTTGTGAGGTCAAATGAATACATTGGAGATTAAATGAATTAATATATGTAAAGGCATGTGGTAAAAAACTATATATGAAGTCTATGTGGGAGAAGTGTGCGGTTACTCTTGCTGTACTTATCACACTATGTAATTGCCTGATCGTAAGTGGTAGGGGCGGGGTGGAGACACCCCAGGGGCACACACTGCACACAAGTTTGCTGAATGGAAGATAATTCCTCCGTACTCTTTCCACTGCCCCTCACTGTCTCAAAGTGGCTGTCATGCCTAGCCAACTTGTTCTAGTGGGAATTATTCATTGCCATTAGCACAAGCAAGAGATCCTTCCCTATTTTCTAGCTAAAGCAGCAAATGAAAGAAGACATACCAATCAATGGTCAAGAAACAGATGAAAATAAGATCAGTATCATTGAACATGAGGGAAATGCGAATCAAACCCACAGTGAGACAGCACTTCACACCCTCTAGGACGGCTATAATAAAGAAGACAATTACAAGTGTTGGAGAGAATGTGGAGAAATTGGATGAACCCTCATGCCTTGCTGGTGGGCATGTAAAATGGTGCAGCCATGTTGGAAAACAGTTTGGCAGTTCCTCTAAGAGTTAAATATAGCTACCATAGGAGCCAGCAATTCCACTCCTAGGTATACAATCCAAAAGACATGAAAACATACATCCACACAAAACCCTGTATGGATGAATGTTCACACATCATTATTCATAACAGCCAAAAAGTGTACAAATGCCCATCAACTGATAAACAGATAATCAAAATGTGGTATAGCCATACAATGAAATATTATACAGCCATAAAAAAGAATGAAGTAGGGGTGGCTGGTTAGCTCAGTTGGTTAGAGCATGGAGCTAATGGGTTTCTGTGTCCTCCCCCTGCTCCAACTTGAGGTTGCCGGTTGGATCCCTGTATGGACCACTGTGAGTTGCGCTCTCCTTAAAACAAAAAAGAATGAAGTACTGATAAATGCTACAACATGGATAAACCTTGAAAACAGTATGCTAAGTGAAAGAAGCCAGACACAAAGCACCACCAATTGCATGATTTCATAAAGAGACAGAGAGTAGATTAATGGTTACCTGGGGCTGGAGGGGAGGGGAGTGACTGCTAATGGTTTTAGCAGCTCTTTTTGGGAATAATGAAAATGTTCTGGAATTAAATAGTTGTCATGGTTGCACAACTCTGTGAATATACTAAAAACCATTACATTGTACACTTTAAATGGGTGAATTGTGTGGTATGTCAATTATATCTCAATAGTTTAAAAAAGAAGCAACTGAAATAGTAGGAATAACCATTTCTAAGCACCTGCTCTGTGCCACGCGATATAATAAACAGCTTTTGCAGATTTACTCATTTTAATTTCAAAAAAGGCAAGAGAGGCTAAGAGTATTATTTTAAAAGATAACTTCTGGAATGAGCCTCGCCAAGGCTAGGTCATAAAGCAGATGCTCAACAGAGTTCTCTCTGCCTAGTCTGATGAATCACTGAGGGAAGTGCCCCCACAGACCTGGGTTGGTAACAAAGCCTTGGGGAGGAGAGCGGCCTGGAGCTGGAGCCACACAGGCCTGTTCACCCTAAGGCTAAACCCGAGAGAAGTGAGGGAGAGGGGCTGTGGTCTTGGGGCAGAGCTGAGGGAAGTAACTGTGGGCAAAGCTGAACTTGCTCTGGACATCCTGCCCCAGGGAGGTTTCTGTAAGGCCAGAAAGGGAGGGCAGTGGCAGTTACACGCACAGACTCTGGACTTGGATGGTCCGGGTTTCAATCTGACCCCACGAACCTCAATGGCTTCAAGTTACTTCACTGGCAAAATGAGGGTAACAACAGTACCAACCTCAGAGAATTAAATGAGTTCATTATATGGAAAGCGCTTAGAACGCCCCTGGCACGTTGTAATAGCTCCATAAACCTTCGTAGTTCCTTAAACATTCGAGGCTATCATCAGCTTCAGCTACATCAGCATCGTCAGACTAAATAAGGCGCCTGCCATTAGGAACAATAAGGCGAGGTGGCAGGACATCATTTACTCTGGGTGGGGTGTCCACCCGGCGAGTGGCCATCTTACGCAGGTTTCGCGTTTGTAAATGCGCCGAGCGGAGAAGGAGGGCGTGACTTGTCCCAACTCCGCTGCGCAAGGTCTTCTCCAAAATCCCAGCCCCGAGTCGGAGGACCAGGGGAGCATGGGGGCCGGGAGGCTCGCCCCCGGGGCTGAGGGATTTAGGGTCCCGGAGCTTTGGGGTAGGAGGAGGGAGAGGGAGGAGCGCAAGGTTCGCGGGGCGGAGCTGGGGGAGGTCCGTCGGGAGGGAAAGGCCTGTCCGGAGAGAGGGAAGCGGGAAAGCCGGCCGGGCGCTCAGGGCGCGGTACCTGGAGTCGAACTTCTGGCCGTTGGGGAATGTCCCCACGTAGTGGTAGCGCACGAAGTCGCCGCTGCGCACGGTGCGCGGGCACTCATCCGGCACGAAGCGCCGCTCGATCTGCAGCTCCGCTTCGGAACCCAGGCCCAGGCCCGCCACAGGCGCCGCCTGCCCGGTCACCCAGAGCAACAGCAGAAGCAGCGGCGGCGGCGGGGGCCGCCAGCCCCGGGCCCTGAACGCCATCGGGGGCGACGGGAGAGGAGCGGGGGCAGGGCGCGGAGCGGGCGAGGGCGCGCGGAGCTCGGGCGACGCGGGTCGGGCCTGGGCGCAGCGGCGTTTGCAAACGTGGAAGAGATTCCCGGCCCTCCCCGGGATACAGCAACCACCCCCTCTACCCCCGCCCCCCGGCCACATCCGAGCGAGGGGAGGAGCCGCGGCCGCGTGGGGGGGGCCGGGCTTGCTGCGCCCTGCACCACCCCCGCCTCGCCAGTCCCTCCGATCCCTCTGGTTGGCCCTGCGAAGAGGGCTAGTAGCCGCAGCAGGGAGCCGTCCCCCAGGGAGAAATCCTGAACTCCTCCGGACTGGGCTTTGAGCCAAAGTTGGGAGACTCCGAAAAGCGTTTACTGCCCAAGCAGACCCGCTGGTTTCTGCCTGTCCCAGGAGACTCCGGATTTAGGACCGAAAGGCTCCTACGTGGCCGCAGATCCAATTACCCGTTGTTGCTTTGGGGAGGGAGAGAAAGTCAGAGTTTTATTATTTTTTTAAAACTTAGTTACAAAGATGGATTCTACATTGAACAAGACTGAAACCATTCTTCAGGAATTTTTTTTCCAGGAATTTCTTTTAATACTTAGAGAAAGGAGGAGGCATGTGTTGCAAGACTCCCTGGACAGTTGTACAGACCAAAGTTTTAAGTAGCTAACTGAGTGTTTCCCAAACCGTCAACATGTACTGTGAGCTGACTTAATAGCAAACAACCCACAGGGTCTCACACACGTGACTCAGGCAGGTAGGACTTCACAACAGAGACCCAGATGATGATAGAAATTTCATTGGAGTAGTTAAATGCACTTAGCTTAGAATCTGTTCTTATTTATTAAAAACCACTAATGAAAGGAAATCACCAGGGTTTCTAAATTCATTTTGGAAGTGTCAACCAGTGGTCGTTGGCGCCAATTGAATGCCAACAGGAATTCCCAATTGGGGTATGGTGAAGCAGGAAACTTTATTCACTGCAAACAGCCCGACTAGGATAGAGCAGAGCTGTGACAACAGCACAACTGTGGAACAGCTCAGTAGAGTTGCAGCTCAATTACAAAGCTGCGCAGCTGTGAGGTGGCCCCCGGGGTCAGGTGACCCTTGGTGAAGCCCCTCTCTGACTAGACACTCTGTCCCAGACCTGGCTCAGATGGCAGGAACACAGTGCAGGCAGGCCGTTCAGTGCGGGTTTCTCCCTGAAATGCAGTTTGCATGAGAGGCCCCTGTGTAGAAACTCCCGCTAGGCCGGTTTTTAAATTTGAGCCCAGTTAGCCACCAGGAGGCTTTCTTAGTAGGTATCTTCTTTCTCAGGGTCCAGAGAAGCAAAACAATCCTGATACCAAAATGTGGCAAAGATAGCAAGAGAGAGAGGAAGTGGGCCAATCTATTTTATAAATATAAATGCAAAAATACTAAATAAAACATGAACAAAGTGAATTCAACAATGTATTAAGGAATAATACATCTAACATGTGGACTACCTAAGTGACCTTTGGCAAGTTAATTAACAGTCTCAGTATCCTCTGTAAGATGAAGATGAAACATGATAATTATAAATTGTAGATCTTATTAGATCTCAGGATCTAATGAGAAACTTCATGGGCACTAAATAAATGTTCATTGTTCCTATTAGAGCTTATTCTATTGAAATAGAAAACCCATTTGTAATATTCATCCTATTAACACTGTTAGTCTATAATGGGGCTTGGGTAAAGCTGACTCCACCCCTGGGAATTAGAGTGGGCACATAACATAGGCTTGGCCAGTCAGAGCATTGCCTCTCCCTGACCACAGGGATTGTTTCCATGACAGCTACATGACCCCTTGCTAAGCCAATGAGTACAATCCATGGAAGCATAACTGGTACTGAGAAAGGTTTTCTTCCAGCTGGAACTGCTAAGCTGTTGGCCATCTTTGCCCCCACAATGGGAGAACCTACCTGAGAATGAAGCAATACAAAGGAAAGTGAAGCTGAGAGAAAAAGAAATTATTAACTATAATATTTCAGCACCTAGATCCAACCATTCCTGAAGTTCTACCCCATGACATTTCACATATGTGAGACAAATTCCTTTATTAGTAGTAGTATTTTTCTTAAAACTGCTTGATTTCGATTTTGGTCTGTTGTTTTCAAGAGTCTTGACTAATACTTGCTAAAATGGAATTGTCAATCCCTGGGTCTTCTTGCTGAGAGATCAAATCACTGTCTTAAGCAAATATTTGAATCAGTCAAGAGACTCTTTCAATTGCAAGTATGAGAAACCCAACTCAAATGGTTTCTGCATAGAAGTATATCCCAAGGTTTTCAGATTATTTGCTTGCTTGCTATAAAGTCACTGGTTGTGGTTGAAGAATGTTTGGTATCTTTTCTTTTTATCTTTTCCTTCTTTTACTTTAGGGGCATATTTTGGCCAGAAACAAAGCCTCCCCAGGAGGGGAGGAACTACTCTGGTCCAGCTTGATGGATGTGAGCCACTTAGATTTATCTAGGGCAAGCACTAAGGAGTCCTCTGAGCAGGGTGGGGGGTGTTTAGGCAGGGGGGTCTGGCCTGACATCCCTCTCTTCATTGAGTCTCAGGGCCTCTTCATGTGATCTTTCTTCTTGAGTTAGTTTGGGCCTCCTCACACCATGATGGCCTGAATAGTTTACCTCCCTGAAGGCTTCTTCAGGAAGGAATATTTCAAAAGAACCAAGTGGAAGCTACATGACCTTTTCTGACCTAATCTCAAAAATGATGACGCATCCCTTCCACTACTTTCTACTGGTTCCAAGCAAATGACTAAGGTTGGTCTGAATTCAAGGGAAGTGGCATAGACTCCACCCACCTCTCCATAGGAGGAGTGTCAAGGTCATTTGTAGAAAACAAGTGAGATGGGAAACCTTATTGCAGCCAACTTGCATAATAAAATTTGCCACAACAACTAAAGTCATGAGATACCAAATTTTAAATCACAGTGTCGAGTTGTGGATTTACTGTAGGAGACACAACATTCCACTGACGCTAATACTCAGCTCTGATCAAAACACCCTTCTTCTCGTATTAGGATCTGACATGGTACACTATCAGGTTCCCTGGGCTGGAGACGTGGGCGCCAAGTCGGAGGGCGACAGGAAGAGCTCGCAGGTTCCTCCGCCGGAATCCTCAGCCCTCCGCCGCCGCCAGGGGGCGCGCTCCGACCTCCGGCACCGGCCGGCCGGGCGACGGGGAGGCGGGGACAGGCAGTCCGCGGGGCGACGGCGGGAGGGGCGCTGCGGGCCGGGCGGGCGCCGCGCGGAGGAAGTGCCGTCTGGGCCGCCGCCCGAGCCGCGCCGGCCGCGATGTCGTCCCGGCGGGGGCGCGACGACGAGGGGGCCGGGGCCGCGAGGCGGGCGCGGGAACCGGCGGAGCAGGAGCTGCAGCGGCGCCGGGAGCAGAAGCGGCGGCGGCAGGACGCGCAGCAGCTGCAGCAGCTCAAGCACCTGGAGTCCTTGTGAGTCCCCGCCCCCGTCTCCTGCGAGGATCGGGCGCCGTGGGGGCGCCTTAAGCGGGGTCCTCGGAGACCCACGAGGGGGCTGCCCGGCCCGGCTGCCGGTGACCGATCCCGGGCGGCGCGCGCACTCGCCCTGCAGCCGTCACCCCGCGGGGGAAGGTCGGCGTCTCGGGCGCCCGGAGCCGCCTAGGCCGGAGGGGGCGCAGGCTCCGCCCCCGAGGCGCACGCGGGTGGGGGCGCTTCCCGACGTGGGAGGCCGGGGTTTGCAGCCTCGCGCGCAGGGGTCGGAGTGTGGCGCGGGCTCCGCGCGGCGCCGAGGGTGTTCGGCACTTGGTGGGCGTTCAGTCGGCACTTGGGGCCTGAAGTCACGACAAGTGCGGCTGAGTGCGTGGGTGCCCGGCCTTGCACGGCTTTCGGGTCACAGGGCCCCCTGGGAAGTCGATGCGATCTTGCCACCTTCTGTGGATAAGGGAAGAGAAAGCCCAGCCCTGCGACGTTAGCGCGGTGAGTGGGAGAAGACACAGTGGGGTGAGGACCGATCCCCACCCACCGGAAAGGTGGCTGTCAGGGGAAGAGTGGACGCGCTCTCCCCGGTCGTGACGTGAGGCTGGAAGCTACTGAGAGGCCGATTCCACGTCGACATAAATGAGGACCAGAGACGTACTCTGGCTGGTGAGCATGGCCGGACCTCGGGGGCTCTGTGCTTGCTCCCCAGCGCCAGAGGGTCCACGGGGGTCCAGACAGCCCCTGGGGGGAGGACGGCAGGTTTAAAGGAGATTTGTAAACGTCGGTGGGAGGTTGGATTAATGACCTTCCACTTTTCAGTCATTCTGTAATTAGCTTTAGAAGGCAAACTTTTTCCAGTTTGATGTTCACTCATTTAACAAATCGTTTCTGTTTCTAGTGCTGACAATCAATCACGTAAGGAAATTTCTTCACAGGATTAAAATGCTTCATTTTGAACCTTTTGGGAGTTGTGACACAAAGTGCATCGCTTTGGAGCCCGGCCTGCTGTTTTCCTTGTGGCCCTTGAGCTGAATGTCACCTCTGGGCAGTGGCTGCAGGACACAGCCGCGCCCCCAGCCCCCAGGCACTTTGTTGGCATCTGCAGCCCTGGCCTCTCCATCCTGTCAGGCAGAGCATGGAACCAGTTTCCTGTGCATCCTAACAGAGATCGTCTGTGTAGTATATATATATAGTGTGTGTGCGTATGGCCACATATGAGTACAGCCCATTGCACAAATAGAAGCATACCACGTACACTGTTTTGTTTTGCTCCCTTTCTCCTTTTTCAAAAACTCTTATGGAGATTGTCCCTTATTAATGACTAATTCACTTGTATTCATTAATGTTTTTCTGGTGATAAAGGTAACACTTCATTTTTTAAAACTTGGAAAATTAGTCAGCCCTGCTCTCACCATCTGGGTGCAGCAATCGTGAAGCTCCCACATTTCCATGTTTCTGGAGCCAAGACACAACTGTAAACAACTGCAGTGCCCAGATGTCCTCGGTAAAAAGTTCCCTGTGGAGGCACTGAATAGACCTGGGATGAATAGACCTTGTCCTGTGTCTTTTTATCATTCTTACATATGTACTTTTTGGTCCCTTGGCCATTCACAATTAAAGCCAAACACCCATGCTGTGTGTTTATTAGCCAAAAGTGTGTAAATACTTAAAAACGAACGTGAGCCTTTGGTGCTGATTTTCCGGCTGTGGAATGCAGAAGGAGCCTTTTGTGGCAGTGCTGGCAGTGATGGGAAGTGCGAATGAATTGGGAGCATAGGCATGATTTATATCCTCAGGGCACTGGAGTCTGAGAGCTTGGTGGGTCAAGGGGAAGTACATTCCTACAGTCATTCATATACTGAACCTGTCGTCCAGGCATTGTACTGTGCAGGGGTCCTGCTCCCAGAGTCCAGCAAAGCCAGTACGGGCATGGGAGGTGGTCAGAGAGCAGAGGAGCAGAGGGTAGCTCACAGCTGGACTGCTCCCTCTGTGGGCAGTGGGGTGGGAGGATCCTGAATTGGGACAGAGAAATGGGAGGTGGAGCCTAGGGGACAGATCACCTTCACTCCTTCCCCTACCACAGGCTTTTCCCCCCACCCTGCCCCCAGCCCTGTTAGAGCTGATCTCTCAGTCCTCCCCAATTCCCCTCTCATGAGCTTCTTCAGTGTTAAGTGGAAGTTATGCTGCCTAAACAACCTGAAAACTGTTAACAGTTTGGAACCATAATTCACTCCTGGGTCTTTACTTCACATTTTCGCAGCAATCTCTTGCTTTCCTTTCTTCCAAAAATTAAATCATTGTGCTAAGACGCCAAGTTAGTTATTTCATGAACTTAGGTTCTAGATCTCAGCAGGATATGGAATAGCAGCCACTTATTTATTTATATGTGATCTCTTGAGTGCTGGACCTATTTCATTCACTGTTTTAGGTATGATATAGT
Organism: Rhinolophus hipposideros; assembly: GCF_964194185.1. Lineage (NCBI taxonomy): Eukaryota > Metazoa > Chordata > Mammalia > Chiroptera > Rhinolophidae > Rhinolophus > Rhinolophus hipposideros. The sequence continues at coordinate 10,344,501 of NC_138064.1, forward strand.
TTTAAGTTTTTACTAAATATACCCTTTTTATTTCAGCCTGCAGTTGCTTTTTGCTCATTAAAATGTGTTATGTTCCTATTAACGTGATTGATGATGTTTTTCTTTCTTTCTAGTTATGAAAAACCTCCTCCTGGGCTTATCAAGGTCAGTATGAAGCTTGTCCTTTTGGGTATTCCCTTAGATGTACGCGACTCCGTGTTCAGACTCGGTAACTTGGTATGAAACAGTCCCATAAGGTTGTGAGCCGCCTGTTATGATAACCCTGTTTCTTCCTCAGATGCCATTCACACACTTCGGGCTTTGTCACAAGCCTGTGCCTTTGTAGAAACTTAATCAGCTGTGACTGTTCCCTAAGAAACCCTGGCAGGCCCACCGGTGCTCCTCCTCGGCCATTGCCCCCCTTCTCTCTCACTTGTGACAGCATCTTCTCAAAGCTCTGCCGCCCTGGGCTGACTGACTCCCCTGGTGCCCGTTCCTTGAATGTCATCAGCTCAGAGAGGAGCAGACTTGGGGGACCTGCAGCTCATCCAGCCCCTCCTCCTGCACCCCGGCCATGTCAGTGTCCCCCTGCAGAAGTGAGACTTAGAGGGGCAGTTCACGGCCAAAGCTTCCTTTTCTGTATGGTATTTTTCAATTTAAAACAAAGATTTGAAACAAATTTTTTTCATTATAAATTTAATATTCACAGAAATTTGAAAACAAATCAAAATGTGAAAAACCCAGCTTTCATAAATGCAGCGTGTATGAGATTATAAAACATAACGTGGCCTTCAAGGTATAATCATCCATTTGAATGTAACATGCTATTGTTATTATTCCAGGAAACCTTACTTGTTTAACTTTATATTTTGCCTCATTCCACAAAGCTTTTCAATTAGCAGAACACTTTTTGTGTCTTAGAATTTAGAGCTCACAAATCATTTCTGTGTGACCAACACTCGTAACTTTAAGAACAGCTAGTTCGTGTTTGTGGTACAGTTCTGGTACATTGATTTCCGGTTTTCCTGTCCGGTCTTATTTGTCTTTCTAGTTCTTGAGAGGGTAACTCCTGATGACCTTGGGATCTCCAGCCCACGAGAAAGCAGGAGATGCTGTGTTCCTAAGCAGGTGGGAGAGGAGTCCAGTGCTGTGGCCACCTGGTTGACACGCTGTTTCCTTTTGTAGGAAGATGAGACGAAGCCAGAGGACTGTATACCGGATGTGCCAGGCAATGAGCATGCCAGGGAATTTCTGGCTCACGCGCCAACCAGAGGACTTTGGATGCCTCTGGGGAAGGAAGTCAAAGTGATGCAGTGTGAGTGTGGAAGAGCGTCAAATAACACGCCCGAATACACGCAGGTCACATACCACAGTTTACAAAGCGCGATGATCTTTGATTTAAGTCGTTCTCACCACAACGCTGTTCAAGTCGTGGTGTGAGCTGTTTTATCGACACGGAAGCCACGTGCACGTGTCAGTACGTGGTCTGAGGTTAGAGGCAGAGCAAAGCTTTGGCTCCGGGGCTTTTGATGTGAGTGCAGTCGTCTTTCCACAGGACTAGCTGCCTGTGGAGTACATACTCTTTAGTGACATGCCCGTAAGGAAAAGGATCTTCCATGGCAGAAATGCCCGGGAGACAAGGGGTGCCTTGGAGGGCAGGTCCCTTTGGGTCTTGCCTCAGTCACCCTGCATCAGTACTGGAGTTTGAGCCAGGTAAACTGAGAGGAGCTGCGGACCTCAGAAGTGAGTCTGGAGCAGGCAGAGGCGCGCACACAGCCCCCACCACCCAGCGCAGCAACACCTCCCTCAGCGTAAGATGCCATCGGAAGAAAGGGTCCTGCTGTCTTTTAAAGACATTTGTTTATAGAGATTCATCGTGCACATAATTAAAATAGCAGGTCCCGGTCTCTTTCTCCATTCCCATTGAAGCTCTTTTAGTAGTTTTTTTAATTTATTGGGGTGACAATTAGTAAAATTGCAGACTTCAGGTGTACAATTCTGTATTACATCGTCTATAAATCCCATTGTGTGTTCAACACCCAGAGTCAGTTCTCTTCCATCACCGTATATTTGATCCCCCTTACCCTCATCTCCCACTGCCCACCCCCCTTACCGTCTGGTAACCACTAAACTATTATCTGTGTCTATGAGTTTTTGTTTCTCATTTGTCTGGTTCTTTTGTTTTTTTGGGTTGATATACCACATATCAGTGAAATCATATGGTTCTCTGCTTTTTCTGTCTGACTTATTTCGCTTAGCATTATACTCTCAAGATCCATCCATGTTGTCACAAATGTTCCTATATCATCTTTTCTTACTCCCGAATAGTATTCCTTTGTGTATATGTACCACAACTTCTTTATCCATTCATCTATTGAAGGACATTTTGGTTGTTTCCATGTCTTGTTTTAGTTGGTTATTTTGATCTTTATCTTCTTAGGTCAAAAGATCAAGCTTGTATTATATTGATTTTCCAGATTTAGGTTTTATCTGTTGACATTCCTTGTTCAATGGAAGATGAAAATTTAGCTCTCTCCTTCTCTGACCACACATGGACCCTTACTGTATCTTATCTTCTCAAGAATAGTTTTATTATAATTTTCCTTTGATAATTTTGGTGTTTCTTATGATTAGATTCAGAGCTGAATCATAATCAGTACACTGATTACTTTTACTTTCATGTATCCTGAATAATGGTCTCACTCCCCCCAGAATTAACAGTTGTCTTGTTTTTGTTTCTCTGTGTGCATGTGTGTTTTGCTCTGTTGTTATTACTTTTGATTTCCATGTACTGACTTCTAATTCAGCCCCCAATTTTTCCCAGGCTTGAATCTTGACCTTCAAGTAGTTAAGGTATTCTACCAATTTCATCTTTCTGGAGACGGTTGCTCCCATGCTTATCATCCAGGGGCTGCCCTTCACTATGTTATGAAATCCTTCACTATGTTATGAATTGATTGAATGTTTATGGTCTTGTGCCCCTCCCTCACCCCACCACCCGCAATTCATATACTGAAGCCCCAACCCCCAATGGGATAGTATTTGGAGATTTGGAGATGAGGTCTTTGGGAAGTAATTAGGATTAGATGAAGTAATGAGGGTGGCTCTCATGATGTGCTTAGTTTCTTTTAAAAGAAGAGAAACCAGAGACCTTGTTCTCTCTCTCCACTGTGTGAGGACACAGCTGTCTGCAAGCCAGGAAGCAAGCAATCATCAGAAACCGACTATGCTGGCACCCAGACCTTGGACTTCCCGTATCCAGCACTGAGAAAATATTTCTGTTATTTAAGCCACCCAGTGTACATTTTGTTATGGCAGCCTGAGCTGACGTAAGACACCATCATTCTGCAGCTTCTTAGTCTCTTCCCGTCTCAGATCTCCTCTTTCCTATATGTTGAACCATCATCTTTGTGGTTATAGTCTCTTGTTACGGTGGAGTGCAGTCCTCCACAGCTTCCTTTAAAATGGGTTTATAGTAGATAAAATATTTAAGACCTTAATTTATTGGAAGTATCTTTATTTTACAGATTTATTAATTTGCCAGGGTTTAGAATGCTAGGTTAAAAATCAGTTTCCTTGATATCTTATATGTAAAGAACCGTAAAGATGCTACAAAAAAATCTGTTGGAGCTAATAAATGATTTTGGCCAAGTAGTAGGATACAGAAGTCAACACACAAAAGTCTGTTGCATTTCTATACACTGACAATGAACAATCTGAAAAGGAACTTACAAAAATGATTCCATTTACAATAGCATCAAAAATAATAAAATACTTAGGAATTAACCAAGGAAATGAAAGACTTATACAATGAAAACTACAAAACTTTGTTAAAACTAATTAAAGATGACATCAATAACTGGCAACACATCCCATATTCACGGATTGGAAGACTTAGTGTTGTTAAGATGTCAATACTACCCAAAGTGATCTCCAGATGCAATACCATTACTATAAAAATCTCAATAGCATTTTTTTTCAGAAATAGAAAAACCCATCCTAAAATTCATATGGAATCTCAAGGGACCCCAAATAGCCACAAGAACCTTGGAAAAAGAGAACAAAGCTGGAGGACTTACACTTCCTGATTTCAAAACTTACTACAAAGCTACAGTAATGAAAACAGTGTGGTACCAACATAAAGACAGACATATAGACTAATGGAACAGAATAGAGAGCACAGATACAGATCCTTACTTATGTGGTCTAATGATTTTTGACAAGAGTGCCATGACCATTAAACGGGGAAAGGACACTCTCTTCAACAAATGGTACTGTGAAAACTGGATATCCACATGCAAAAGAATGAAGTTGGACCTATATCTGAAACCATATACAAAAATTAAATCTAAATGGATCACAGACTTAACTGTAAGACCTAGAACTATAACTCTTAGAAGAAAACATAGGGCAAAGCTGCACAAGATTGGATTTGGCAGTGATTTCTTGGATAAAAAAAGGAAAGGCACAGGAAACAAAAGAAGAGACCAATTTGACTTAATGAAAAATTAAAAATTCTGTGAAGAAAAGAAGTTAATCGATAAGAGTAAAAAGGCAACCAACAGAATGGGAGAAAATATTTGCAAGTCATGTATCTGATAAAGGACTATACCCAGAATGTATAGAGAACTCTTAACAATAAAGAAACAACCTGAATAAAATTTGGCAAAGGACTTAAGTAGACATTTCTCCAAAGACGACATAGATACAAATGACTAATGAGCCCATGAAAAGATGCTCAACATCCCTAATCATGAGGGAAATGCAAATTAAAAGCACAAGATACCATGTCACACCCATTAGGATGGCGACTATCAAAAAAAATAAGTGTTGGCAAGGATGTGGAGAAATTGGAACCTTTGTGTAGTGTTGATAGGAATGTAAAATGTAGGGTTTCCAGGCGGGAATTCTCACACGGTCTCAGGAATTTTTTTTGCTTTCCTATTCCCGAATCCCGAAATATAAACTGTTTTCTGTTATCCACGATGAATCGTTTCCACAAAGTGACAGCCGATACTACCAACCAACTACCTGGGTTCAAGGAGCCGATTTTCCCGATTTACCAACCAACTTTTCTGGGATTCAGGAACAGGAAAGCGAAAAAAATTCTTGAGAACTGGCAGGAATTCCTGCCTGGAAACCCTAGTAAAATGGTACAGCTGCTATGGGGTAAAAAAGTATTACGGTTCCTCAAAAACTTAGAACTAGAATTACCATGTGATCCAGCATTTCATTTCTGGGTATATATCCAAAAGAATTGAAAGTAGGGTCTTGAAGAGATCTTTGTACACTGTGTTAGCAGCATTATTCACTAGCCAAAAGGTAGAAGCAACAAAAATGTCCATCAACAAGTGAGTGGATAAACAAAATGTGGTGTATACATATAATGGAATAGTCAGCCTTAAAAAGGAAGGAAATTCAGGGCCGGCCCAGTGGCTTAGGTGGTTAGAGCTCCATGCTCCTAACTCCGAAGGCTGCCGGTTCGATTCCCACATCGGCCAGTGGGCTCTCAACCACAAATTTGCCAGTTCAATTCCTCGAGTCCCGCAAGGGATGGTGGGGCCCTACAACTAAAATTGAACACCACACTTTGAGCTGCGCTGCCGCTGATCTCCTGGATGGCTCAGTTGATGGGAGCGCGTCCTCTCAACCACAATGTTGCCGGTTCGACTCCCACAAGGAATGGTGGGCTGTGCCCCCTGCAACTAGCAACAGCAACTAGACCTGGAGCTGAGCTGTGCCCTCCACAACTAAGACTGAAAGGACAACTTGAAGCTGAACAGCACCCTCCACAACTAAGATTGAAAAGACAACAACATGACTTGGAGAAAAGTCCTGGGAGTACACACTATTCCCCAATCAAGTCCTGTTCCCCTTCCTCAATAAAAATCTTTAAAAAAAAAAAAAAAAAAAAAAAAAAAAGGAAGGAAATTCTTACATATACTACAACATGGACGAACCTTGCTTGAGGACAGTATGCTAAGTGAAATTAGTCACAAAAAGACAAATACTGTACGATTTCTCTTAATTTCTCTTATATAGAAGTATTTAGGGTCATCAGCATCATAGACACAGAAAGTAGAACTGATTGCTGCTTATTCATTGGGATGGGATGGGGTGGGGAACGGGGAATTCTTTAATGGGAATAGAGTTTCAGCTTCACAAAATGAAGAGTTATGGAGATGGATGGTGGTGATGGTAAATTTTATGTTACACGTACAGACAGACCTCATTTTAATGCACTTCACAAATGTTGCATTTTTTATAAATTGAAGGCAAGACCCTCCACCAGCAAAAAGATTACAATTCGCTTTATTGCGACACTTGCTTTATTGTGGTGGTCTGGAACCGAACCCACAATATCTCCGAGGTATGCCTGTATTTTATCACAATTTTTTAAAAACTAGAACTGTTCATAGTAGTAAATAGAACCCCAACACAGGTTTGAACTGTGCAGGTCCACTTACACACTAATTGTTTTCAATACTGTAAGTATATTTTACAATTTTCTTAATTTTATTTTCTTTATTCTAAGAATACAGTATGTAATACATATAACATACAAAATATGTGTTAATCAACTGTTTGTGTTATCGGTGAAGCTTCCAGTCGACAGTAGGCTATTATTGCTAGTTAAGATTTTGGGGAGTCAAAAGATGTCAATTTTCAGCTGGGGTTAGGGCTTTTTGAGCAGCTCAAAACCCCAGTCTTCCCCCTCGGTGGGTGTGAGACTGCTGCTTTTCATGACTCATGGAGTGCTGAGAGAGGGTTGCGAGTAGGTACAGTTAAAATTCCAGCAATCCCAATGTTGGGATTTTTCCACTAGTTTTTCTTGAATTAGTTCTCAGATTGTATAGGCCTTTGGTTCATTTCCAGGGTTTTAAATGAATTGATTTCGGCAAATTCGCAACTACTTTCAGTGCTTTCATGGAGGAACAGGTTCATGGAGGTTGTCACTTGTCCATTCTTGAGGTACTTCCAGGCTTATTCCTTTTGAAAATAATTCCCTTTATTGTCATTTTTATGGCCTCTCAGTAAGGGGATGAAAGCAGACAAACGTGTTTAGTCTGCCATCTTTACCCAGATGGCTACAGCTTTTCTTTTTTAAGTTTAAAATCCACTACTCCCTTTGGTGAAGTTGGTAGTTGCATTTCACTTACCATTTTGTAGGTATTTGCATTGACTTGGAAAATACAAGGGTTTGTGTTGGGACCAGAGCCAGTTTTATTACGAAGTAAATGAAATTTAAGCATCAGGGCCCCTCAATTGTACTTTTCAAAGTTCTGCAGGGACTGCAGCAATGTGCTGATATGGTCATATGATTTTGTATAATTTTCCATGGGAAGATATTTTTTTCTTCCCTAAAAAGTCTCCTACCCCCCAAATAATTTAAGCTCAAGCCCCACAACACTTGGATTTCTCCCAGATATGACTAAAGATACACTTACGAGTATGTACACTGCACATACTTTCATTCATTTTATTGATTGTGGTGTTATCTAGAACAGGAGTTCTCAAACTTTAATATGTCTACAGATCAATAAATCCTTTGAAATTCAAATACGTATCAGTATTTCTGAGGTGGGCCTAATACTCTGCATTTCTAACCATCTCTCATGTGTTGCCTGCCGATTTTCTAGGATCTTACATAAATCATTCACTGATTGCATTTGCTTTTAGAATTGGAGTTTAATGAAGAAAAACTTTAATATGACCTACTGATTCTTTATCTTCCTTAAATGAAACTGTGTTATCTTACAGAAACATTTCCTTTTTTCTTTGTTTTTAGGTTGGCGTTGTAAACGATATGGTCACCGAACAGGCGACAAAGAATGCCCTTTTTTTATCAAAGGCAACCAAAAGTTAGAACAGTTCAGAGTAGTAAGTAGAACCCCACCGTATCAATTTACATTTATCAGAGATAGTGAATATCAATGAATCAGGCAGAAATTGGTGAACTGGAAGTTCACATAAAATGCATTTCCAGAATTGTTTTGGCCAAAGTTTCAGATATTAACTACATCTCTGTTAAATTACATTTATGTGATAGATTAGTTCATTAACAAAAACTAACATTATTAAAGTGTTATTTGCTTATACCATGGGAATGCTTCTTTTTCTGAAGCACATTGTTATTTATTCAGTTACTTTTTAAAACTTATCTTAGAAACCATGTTTCATAACTAAAATCAGGGTTTTAGTTTTTCCAGTCTTTATTTAATAATAGATGTCTTTAAATTATAAGCAAGAAGTGTGTATATACATTATATATGCTCTTTAGATTACAGTAAAATATAGCTATCATTTACTCACTTTATTTTAAGAGTCAGCTCCCAGAGGTGGTAATTTACCATTCAGTTAACTACTTCTGCCAAGTGAAATATGCTGCTGTCTGGATGTACTAAGTTTATCAGCATATATCAGACCGTTTTTTTAGATATCTAAAATACTGTGTTTTAATTTTTTAGTAATCTGAAATAATTTTTTGGATCAATCATTCCACTTCTAGGTGGAATGTCAATTTTTATAGATACTATAGAATGTAGTTTGGTGATAAATCTCAAAAACCTTAAACACATTTTTTTTTTTTTTGACTCAGAAATCCCACTTCTAAGAACTTACCTTAAGGATATAAGAGAACATCAATATATACACAACTGTTTATGTATGTACAAGGATAACTTTCATAACTATATGATTGAAAAAATGGAAACTAAAGAAAAATAGGAAACAGTCGTCCTACATATCCACATAAATTACTGTAACGAATTATTTAGCCATTAGGAATTATATTTTAGAAGAATGTGTAATGTTACAGAAAAAACGTTTCTGACAACATAAGTGAAAAGCAATAGAGTTGTATATATAAAATGATTATAATTTTTCATAAATTATGAATAATGATTGAAGGAAAGAGACCAAATGTTAATAGTAATTATCCCTGGGTAGTGAGGTAATAAATTTTTTAAGTTGAATTTTTGCTAACATCTAAAATTTCTACAATAAATTGAAATAATTCATGTATCATAACATTTCCCATAAATGTATTCTTATTTTTAAGTAATTCAAGTTATTTTAAATTATCTGTACTTCCCATATACTTCCAGACTTTGTTCGGGATACTTAACATATATTTCTGGGTACCTATTAATGTTTGACTCTTATATCTTACACTTCACTTTTTTTAATACTATTTCTTAGTTATCTATCCACATAGGACAAAGAGAATTACCTATTTCTACCTTGAATAGTATTTCATTATTCTATCATGGTGTATTTCCTTATAAAGGATATTTAAATTTTTTCTAATATCCTATATTTTTCTAAATGGAAAATCCTTTTTACAGCCTCTGTAAGTTTGCAGTGATGGTGACTTTTGGGAACAATTAGAACATGTGAACAAAAAACTATAAAATGAAAAAAATGATTAGTTTTAGTAACATAGGGATTTAATTTTTATTTAACTAACGGTCCATGAAGTCTAACCTAATTTTAACCTTCTCTAACCCTCAAGGCACATGAAGATCCCATGTATGACATCATACGAGAGAATAAAAGACATGAAAAGGATATAAGGTGAGGTCGTCCTGAGGATAACAGACCCTCTTAAAGTTTTAAATTATGTTAAGTTGGAAACCATTCCAGTATTAGAGGAGCGGTTTAATAAACGTGGTCCTTTAATTGTGACATATTTGGAGGGCAGGAGTAATCACGGAGAAGGCCAGTGTGTGGGAACGAGCAGATGAGCCAGTCCTACTTGGGTAAATTTCACGCAGGGGGCTTGGCCCGGCCCACTCCCCCCACTGATGGTTGATGCTGACAACTCACATTGTGGTGTCTGGTTCTACTATGGTTAATTCTCTTTCATATGATTTAGTTTATCGTCTCCAGTGTCTTTAGGGATCTGAGCTATTGTTAAAAATTATTCTTAGACATGAATAAAGACAGTGAACGGGAAAAAAAAGGTATTTGTTTTTTCCCCCCAAATTGGTGGTATTGAGTTACAATTGTTGAGGTACGTTACCTAATGTGAACCTGAGCAGTGGGAGAATGATTTAGGAAAGTATGTATCTGTTAGAAGTTTTAATACTAAGGACTATAGAAACATGCAAAAATATTTAGGACAATGAAAAAATGCAAAATGACTTATTCACTGGTTACAGTCCTGCAAAACAGGCATACATATGGACAGGAATGAGGGAAACGTGCAAAAATAAAGATAAGTACTGTGTCTAATGAGGTCATTATTTGTGACTTTTTACCATTACTATGAATCTTACATTTGTATCTAACGAAGGTTATTTGAAGTTGTTATAGTTTATTTATGTTCTTTGACCAATCTTTAATGTTTAGGATACAACAGTTAAAACAACTACTGGAGGATTCCACCTCAGATGATGATGGGAGCAGCTCCAGTTCCTCAGAATGTAAGGAGAAACATAAGAAAAGGAAGAAGAAAGAAAAGCATAAGAAAAGGAAGAAAGAAAAGAAAAAGAAGAAAAAACGAAAGCATAAGTCTTCCAAGTCAAATGAGAGTTCAGACTCGGACTGACAGGCCGTTGACCATGCAGCATTGTCGTCTCTGAGGTCCAACACTGGCCAAAGCACAGAGGGACGTGGGATCAGGGAGGACGAGGAGGGAGCGACACCAAGACGGAGGCCATCTGGTGTCACACGTGTGACTCACCTGCCTTCCAGTGAAGACGTGACCACAGGAGCGGGAGTTGTGTCGTCCCAGGTGCTAACTCGAGAGTGGCTGATTCCAGGCTGGAAAGCTCTTTCAGATCCTCCTCCCTGCTGAGCACTGTGGTTTCTGATTCCTCAGCAGAGTCAGGGCGGCTGGACTAAGGGAGTCTCCGAGGACGCTCCTCCAGGTGCTGTCACCCTCCAGAGCGAGGCTACTTAATCCCCAGACTTCAGGCTTGACTTTTCTCTGCTGTTGAGGATAATAAAAAGTCATTATTTATTTTTAAATATATTTGTTTTATTTCTGAGTAATACATGCATGTGTTCCAAACTTAAAAGGTACATGAGGTTTAACTGTGAAAACTCCCAGTTCCCTTCCCCAATGGCTACTAATTTTACCAGTTTCTTGTGAATTCTCCCAAATATATTTTATATATTGCAAACATGTTTTTTTTAACATAAATGCTAGCATACTACAGAGGGTGCCCCAAAAATGTACATTTTAAGAAAAATGTACATTTTAAGAAAGGAAAAAATTTTTTAAATTGTAATACTCGGGGCGGCCGGATGGCTCGTTGGTTAGAGTGCAAGCTCTCAGCAACAAGGTTCCCAGTTCAATTCCCGCACAGGATGGTGGGCTGCGCCCCCTGCAACTAAGATTGAAAACAGCAACTGGACTTGGAGCTGAGCTGCGCCCTCCACAACTAAATTGAAGGACAACGACTTGGAGCTGACGGGCCCTGGAGAAACAGTGTTCCCCAATAAAAAAAAAAAAAAAAGGCTGGGTTTCTCCCCAATGGGGGTGGAGACAGTTGAGTCCGTTTAAAAAAAAATTTGCAATATTCAATACCAAAGATGCCAAGAAATGTATACACATGACTTGTATTCATCTTTTGTTATCAGTATATATTATTATAATTGTAGTTTTTTCTTTCTTAAAATGTGTATACATTTTTTTGGCACCCTCAGTATACACATTTGTTGGGACAGTTTATTTTTCATTTAACTCAACAGTGTAAAAGCATGTTGGGCCTTGCTGCTCACAAAAGGCCTGTGTTCAATAAGGCCTGGCCTGATTATCTTTGGGGGGGAGGGAGGAGTTGGATATCCTATAATAACAATAAAAAATCATGTATTTTACTTGTTTAGATCTTATTGCTATTGCCGCATGATTATTATTCCCAGAATGATTGATTCAGAAAAATTAGGATACAGGTAATGTACTGTACCGGTCAGCTACCCACATCCCAGAATACCCCTCATCCTGTTGCCTAAGCACAGAAGCCTGAGAACTTCCAGCTTTGATTGCACTGCAGCCAAGACAGCTCAGCAGGCTGGGGTGGGCCTGCAGCTAGGAGAGGGTGTCTGCTTTGATGAACCAGAGTGGGGCCAGATCTTGGGGACCCTCATGGTCAAGGGTCCCTCGGTCACGAGGGTCTCTTGCTGCTTTCATTACTCAGGATCCCAGGAACCATCCTGCCTCTTTCCCTGGGGTTTGGACCTCCCCCATCCCCCTTTAGAGTAACCCATGCAGGCCAGGCTGGCTGCTTCCCCAGCTCTCTTCAGTAATGGTTCCTAGACTTGGCCTTAGAAAGTTTCTCTCGGTAACACAATTGGCCCAAACTGCAATCTCCAGGATTTGTTATTTCTAAAAACCCTACGGCCAGTTAATTCAGCCATGCCTACATTTACCCTTAGCATCTTAGCTGGGCATGCAGTAGAAAATCCTCCCTCTGGGAATTTATCCTGCTGGAATCCCATTTATGTTAAACATATTCTAGTACAATATTGAAGAGTAATATCAATGATTCTCAAACTTATGGGGCATCAAAATCACCCAGAGAGCTTGTTAGAACAGATTCCTATGCCCTATTCCTAGAGTTTCAGGATTTCTGATTTACTGGGTCTGGGATGAACTGGGGAGATTTGCATTTCTACCCAGTTCCCAAAGGATGCTGTTGGTTTGGGGACCCACCATAGAGATCCACTGCTTTAAATCAGGGGTGTGCAAACTTTTCAACGTTTTCCACCAAGGGCCATATGCACTCAAATACACAAACAGCCGGGGAGAAGTACTATTGCCTCACCTGGTTTATTTAAGTAAACTAAATATATTTTTGGAATTTGCTGCGGGCCAATTAACAATGGATCATGGGCCGCAGTTGGCCCGCGGGCCATAGTTTGGACACCCCTGCTTTAAATGCTTAACCTTCTACTGAAGGCTTCCTCCACCTCCTGCTTTAACTGGAATCTCACCATCCACTGCAGTCCTTGCAAGTTAAGTCCTACACCTTATTCACTCCAGTTTTCTGGCCCAGATTCCGCGGTCCACCACTTCAGCCTGTCCCTGACCTGCTATCTCCTTCGTCTAGTTTACCCAGAACCTTACACCAAACTCTTCCTCCTCTGCCCCAGTTCCCCAACTGCTGATCAATCAAATCTCTCTGTCTCCAAATCTCTCCCCTCAGTCTTAGTACTCTCCACTCCTATTCATGAAGGCAAAAGAATCCACCAGACTTCCTTTTACCAAGGTATCCTACAGCCTGTCCTCATGGTTGGCATAGGCAGAACTGTAAAACTGCCCCAAGGTTTCCTGCCTAAATCCACAGGACTGTAACGATAATGGACTTTACTCCCACAATTAGACTGTTACAAGACACAGTTGACCTTTTCACAAGGTGATTATTTGGGTGGTCAGAAGCATATCACAAGAGCATTTTTAAACCACAAGTTTTTCTGGCGGGTAGCAAAGAGGAAGTCAGATTCCGGGCTTGAGAAAGACTTGATGTGCTGTTGGTGATTTTATTTTAAAATGAAGGGGCCACATGGCAAAGAATGTGGTAACTTCTAAGAGCTGAAATCAATCTATGCAAGGAAATGCCAGCAAGGACATTCCAACTGCCAGCAAGGAAATGGACACCTCAGTCCTATACTCACAAGGAACTCAATTCTGCTAGCTGTTGCAATGGCCCGGGACATGTATTCTTCTCCACAGCCCTCAAGTAACAGCGTAGGCCTGCCCGCAGCTTATCTGGCACTTGATGAGGTCCTAAGCAGAGAACCCAGTCCCGTCTACCTAGATTTCTGACCTATGGGCCTGTGAGATAATGGGTGTTTTTCTCACTTTTTAAAAAAAATTCAAAAAAATAAATTCATAAACTTAATTTTTTTACAGCAGTTTTAGGTTCACAACAGAATTGAGCATTGTTATTGTCCTACCCTGAAACTGGTTCCCAGAGTTTTCTGCTCCAGTAAGCTGTGATTCTGTGTCTGCCTGCCTCTCCAATTTTGGGGTCAGTGGTTTGCCCTGTGACCTCATGTAAGGAATAGAATATATGAAGGTCTGCCTGGGAACATTTGGGGATGTAAACTCTCACAGTGGCTGGGATATGTGCTTGGCCTTGGAAGGATTGGCTACCCTCCCAAGGACCAAGAAAATATTTACAGGATGTGGAGCCTGGCCTTCGCCTTGCCACAGGTGGGCCGAGCTCTGATACATCTAATCTCGTACCAAGGACTGGCCCCGGCTCCTAACCAGATCCGAGACCAGTTCCTTGTGTTGTTAACAACACGTGTGCTTATTGGCTCCTTGCTGCTGTTGTTAGTGAAGTCCTCAAAACCCCAGAAAGCGGAGGAGCAACAGTTGTTCCCCGGCTGCCTGGGCTGCTGTAAGGTGTTTCGCTCGTGCTGATGAAGGGCCGGTGCTGTTTCTGCGCATGATGTTTTGCCCGTGTTGATATTTTACCGGTGCTGTTTCTGCGCATGATGTTTCGCCCGTGCTGATAACTTTACTTGATTGGGATTTTGCCCTGCTGATGAAAGGCCGTCGCTGTTTCTACGACTCTAATTGACTGGGCCCTGGTGGTATGATGAATTGCCTCCTTGCTTGTTAGTGGTATGATGATATATTCCTCTAATCTCTGTCTTGTCTTACTTACTTTCACTTTGTAATAAAACTCTTTAACCCCTTCATCCCGGCTTGTGGTGGTGTGTCTTGCGTATCGGGCCTCGAAAATAAGTCTGTGCACAGCAATCGATAATACTTATCGATACACCTCAGTTCTCTGAAGGATTTAAGATTTGATTTTTGTTTGTTTGCTCAGCTTTTTACTTGTTAGCACAGCATGAAGACTTCTAACGTCCTTACCTGCCACACTAGAAGCCAGAAGTCGATGGGTATTATTTTAAGCCATTACATCTGTTAATTAGCGATTGCCTGCATGTCTGGAATCTGATGGAGGGCAGAGACCATCTTGTTTTGTGTTGTTTTGTCACCTAACACAACGGCATCGCACGTGTTCAGTGCAAATTTACAAAAAGTACGGTTACATTCTGCAACTGGAACATGACTTGGAAGTTGTAGTGGATGCTGTGTGGTACCACTTGTATCTGCCCTGTAACCCCCACACCTGACTTCAGGACTAAAGCATTTACTCTTCCTGCTGCTGAGACCCCTGGCAGCTGACAGATTGCAACTGACTTTACCTTCCCAGTGATTGTTCTTAAAGAGAGCCACCCTACCCAAGGCCAATGTCTCCTTTATAGGAGTATTCTGCATCACAGTGACTGGTCAATGCCAGGGGATATAAGGAGTGGCGTCTTGCCCCAACTGGGACAACTGCAGGGTCATGCAGCTCAGTTCTCACCAGATTGGCTAAGGCCTCTGCGATTGCGCTAAATCCACTTCTCCCTCTGCTTAATCTTGCTTTCTTTGTCCCTCCGAGATGTTATTCCCCAAAGCCCTCCCCATTAAATTTCCTGCATACAAATCTCCATCTCAGAGTCTGGTCCCAGGGTACTCAACCTGCCACTGGGTGCAATAGTCGCTTGGGAAAATTAAAGGGTAGGTGTTGTCAGGCGTCACCTTTCATTTTGGACTCCATTTTCCAAACTTACACTTGGCTTTTCATGTAGCCTCCAGGATAAAGGGAATACTCTGGGAAGGATTACAAGTCAGGCCAGTGTTTATTGGTACTACCCTCCTTTTTGTGCTTCCTCTTCCATATAATGGCACTAGCATCTTCCCCACCTTCTAGGGTCCCACATCTCCCTACTACGAGGGAGCCCTAGTTATAATCCTTTAAGTGCCTTGAGTTAGTTCACCCACAACACTTCCAACTCCTATTTCACAAGTGTCAAAAAGGCAATCAGATTCAACTCATTCATATTAACACACTAACACGAAAAGCCACTCTCTTTCATTTTTCTCATGGGAATTTATAGGTGAATGAATCAGACTGTTGGAATTTCTGGTGGTGAGTCGAGTTAGAGCAGCGGAACGCCTTCCTGGTTCGCATGAAAGCAAGGAAGCTGGGTCATCGGGACTCAAGTCTTCCCTATTCTTGTTACTCCAGCCAATGCATTTCTTGCTCAACCTTTCCAACTCAGTTGTGTTCTGGTGGGCTTGGGATGGTGGAGACAGTGACCACAGGGCAAAATCTGTTCATCTAAACTGACAGTAAGCCATTCATTCACAAATGCTTGAGTGTCTGTGTGTGAGGCTCTACACTAACCACCCCATGCAGATATGTGGAGGATACTGCTCTAAGGATATATGGCCTCCTTGAGAATGGAGAGAAGGTTACAGGTCTCGTGTTATGTCCTGAAATGGGCTTTGAAAGTGAAAACGCAGGTGATACTGGGACACATAGGAGAGTTACGTAATCCACCCCTGGGTGGGGATAGGGGTGAGAGGTGTTTTCCTGGAGTATCTAAACCAAATCTTGAAGTAGGGGTTAGGAAAAAAGTCGTAAACACTCATTCAGACCAACCTTGGAAATAGTGTCTTGCTGCCTTTTTGAATCTTATCTGAAAGAATTCATTGCCATCACTTTGTTAAGCTATTTCCACCATTTTGAGAAGTACGGTACTTGGTTACTATAGGAGTTAAAAATATGACATTTTCGTCACAGGGTAAGAGGCAACACTGGAGGACCCATCCATATGTATGCCCATACTGTCTACACTACCACCCAGAGAGCTTTCTGGAAGGCAGCCTCAAGCTCTCCCACATCTGCCCTGTTCTTTCAAATAACCCTGGGAGAGCCTTCAACCACATATAAACATTTTTGGCACTTAGTCAGCCTTAACCTGTATATTTATTGGGAGAAGACTGGTTCCACAAACTGACCATCTAGGTCCAAGGTTCTGAGAATAAAGTACTTTTGTTTGCCTAAAGCTTCTTTTGTTTCTACAAATGTACACTGGTTGAAGTAAAGGACATGTGGTACTAGAACCCACCCTTGGACACATCAGTTTTATTATTAGGGACCTATGATGTGCCTGGTCTTTCTATAGAAATGAGCAAGGCACAGTGTTATCCCGAGGGAAGTCCTGTTTATGGAGAATTCTACATCTATTTATTCTATCCTCAACTCCACATCCATTTCACTTTATCTAAAGGTCCCCGAGATTATAAAACAGGATAGATGACAGAAGCATACTCAAATGACCCAACTGTATTGGTGTTATCAGTGATGCGGCCATTTTGGGAAGGGAAGAAAAAGCATAAGAATCGCATGCATATGCAATTCAACTTATTTACTGTTTTACAGCTTCCAAAGGCTTTACAATGTCACATTTTCTTAACTCGGTTGTTGTATAATAGCTGTATTAGTTCAAATCAAGAGAAAAATCATGTTCTAAACCAAACATGACATTGTAATATTTAGCTATTCTTTGTAACTGGAACTCAGAAAATAGTTTCCTATGAAATAGTGATGGAATAATACATCTCCTTAAATTGGTTGTATAAGAGACTCAAGATACATTAAACACAGAATCATTACCAATATCTTTAAGTTTTCATCTGCAGGATAAAGCTCAAGGTCTTGAATCTCTCCCTGTTCCCTTTCCACTCCCTTCTGTTGACTCAGAGCACCTCTCCAGCTCTGCATCCTGCCTCCAGCTCCTATCACACTGGATGGCTTCATCAACTTTCTCAAACTGGGCCAACCAGGCAGCTGAGGGAACAGCCCCCTGGGGGTAGCTGTTCTGCTCTCCCACTTCCTCTTCATCTATTTTCTCAGGGAAGCCATGGCTCCCCCTACTGTTGTCTGGCTTTCTTTCCCCAACAACAAGGGTCTTCTGGGATCTAGATTGTAGGCTCAGGTCCTTGACTGCTTCCATGGTGATGCACAGTGGCCTTTCGTGAAGCGTGGTGACATCTCCAGAAGATGGGTACAAGTCTGAGTTCAGAGTATTATGGATCTCAACTCCGTCTTTGACTTCATCTGGAGGTGGCAGGATTTGGGGAACAGCTACGTGTCCCTTCTTTTCTTTATCCATCTCCACGATTAACCCTGACTTCAACATCTCATCATGTCTTACATCCTGACACTGCTCTGACCCGACAGCGATTTGTTCACCTTTATACGAAAGGGGGTCTTCACCTTCCTGAGGATTATTGGGCACACCCAGACTTTCACATGAACTCCGTGAAATCCCATTGTGCTGCACATTCTCTGGCATGGATCTACCATAAGCCAGGTTATACAAATGCACGGTTTCTTGGAAAGTCTTCCAGAACTGTATTATAAGGGATCCTTTGCCCTCTTCCATCATTTTCTTGTTCTCAGATGCATAGCTTCCTTGAGGTGTGTCACCACACAGAGTGTCATTAGGAGAGCTCTTAACATGTAGCTCCCTCTTCTGGGCAACCGAAGACCAACCCCCATCTGTTTCTTCGGGAATGTTGTCAGTTTCTATGTCACTGTTAGTAGAGAAAATGGTCACCCTGCCTATGTCACGGCTGTTGCCTTTAGAGTGTAAATCTTGTTTTATGCTCATATTCTCCTGCTGAAGTTCAGTTTGAGTCTCTTGTGTTTTCATTTTTTTTGCATAGCCACTGTAGTGCCAGAACTGTGCTGGATGATAACACATAGGGAATCCCGGTCTGCGGTTAAGTGTAGTGGGCAACGGGGATTGAGGTACGAGGAAGCCGGGATACTCATTGGGCACCACTGAACATGGGAAATACAGGCTTCCATTTCTGGACCCTAGGAAGAAAATATGGTGGTCATTTTGTCTCCTGCAACCAGTCACAACATTCAGCCAGCACACACCTGTATGGCACACCATGGAGTTGGTAACTAACGGCGCCCAGCTGCTCCCTGGATATCCCGGGATTCCACAAATCAAGGGGCAATGACTGAAACTGCAGGGCCGCCAGAACCTTGGGACTAGAGTAGGCATCTGTTCTGACTGGTCAGTTCCCAGGCCACAGTTAGCCAGCACATTATGAGTGTCACTCTTAATGACTTTAAAAGAGACCAAGCAAAAAAAAAAAAAAGAGAGACCAAGCATACACTAGGCATAACTCAGGGTTTTCATGGCTTCAGAAAAAATAATTCACATCAGGCCTTTACAAAATGAAGGGGAACAAAAGTTCTTCGGATTTCAAAGCCTTTGTAAAACTACTTATTCAGCACCCTTCATTCACATACACACACATTTCCCCCCCATTTCCACTCTTCAGGGTAATCACTGCAACAAAATATAGTTAATGTTTAAATTTAAAAAACTTATTACAGTAAAAGACACATTGCTATTAACCCCTCTCCAAATATCCCCCCTTGCTTTGAACATACTTATCCTATCATTCTTGCCACTTTCTGAAGCAGTTCTGGAAGTCCTCTTTTGTGAGGGTTTTTACTTCATCATGACAATGCTCCATGTCACACATCTCTTCTGGTACATGGCAACTTCTCTCAAATAAAAACATTACGGTGTGTCCTCATCCACCTTATTCACGGGACCTGGCACCATGTGACTTCTGGCTCTTCCCCAAAGTCAAAATGACCGTGAAACAAAAATGTTTTGAATCATATCAGGACATTGAGGCAGCCACGACAGCGCAACTAAAGACACTCACAAAAGAGGACTTCCAGAACTGTTTCAGAAAGTGGCAAGAATGATGGGATAAATGGCGGAGTATTTTGACGGGGATTAACGGCAATGTGTTTTTTACAGCAATAAATTCTTTTTTAAATTTAAATACTCACAGTATTTTTTTTATCAGACATCATACATCCTTGGGAAAGGCATCTGATTTTGCAAGACAATTGGCAAACAAAGTTAAGATAAAACTAGAAAGGAAGTAATAGTTCAAATCAGTGTTCCTGAGGAATTTACTCAGTATGATGAGGCTGACCTTACGAACTCAATTTCACTGTTGAGAAATGTACCAAAGTGCCTCTTATACCTGGCATAATATAGTTATACAAGCATTTGGGGTTTTTTCCCCTTCTTGAAAGAAAGGAGTAAAATCTCAGCTTGGAGTTTAACATGGTCTTTAAGTACAACAAAATAACGTAATAGCAGGTCCCTGTCACTAGACATCCCCATGGGACCATTATCCAGTCACCCATAGCAGAAACATAGGTGTAATTAAGGTTATTTTTTTCTCCCTCAATAACCACCCAAAGCTATCAGTCTATTATTTTTAATGTCTTCCCTCTTCTGTTACCAGTACAAAGTCCTCTCCAAGTTTGCACCTGATTACTATTAACGTTCTTGACCCATCTCCCCAACATATCACAGGTCTATAATCCAAACTCTTCCAGAATAATCTTTCTGACCCACTTTGATTCGCTCTCTCCAGTTACAGTATGTGAATGGCTTATCACAGCCTGTCAGGAAATGGGGAACAATGACTACATTCCTTAAGATGGCATAAAGGCCCTCATTATCTGGTTTCTCACTGTATGATCTCATTCTCTCCCACTAACACCACAGGCTCTAGCCATATGTCGGTTCCTCCACTACAGCAACTCCTCTTCCTTTTCTGGGACATCCTCCTTCCCCACTCCCTTCCAACTGCTACCAAAACCTAATTCATTTTTTAATAAAAGGAAATCCTGCCGTTTGTGACAACAAATGGAACTTGAGAGCATTTTGCTAAGAGAAATCAGATGGACAGAGAAAAAAATTGTTGCATGATCTCAATAAGTAAAATCTAGAAAAGATGCACTCATTGTAAAAGAACAGAACGGTGGTTGCCAGGGCCTGAGTGGTGGAGGAAATGGGGAGCTGTTAGCCAGTGGGAAAAAGCCTGACTGATCTTATACAAAGGACGAAACTGAGGCAGAGAATTTAATATTTAACACCCGCCCATTTATAGGAATATAAATTCAGCCCTAATTTCAAGTGTACAGCACTGCATATTGTGGTAGACTTCCCGATTCTGGATACGTAAGAAGCTTCAAAGCCATTCGGTCCTAACAAAGTAAAAAGCTGATGTGAAAAATGAACTTTTCTTAGATCCATCAGAGTCGTGAGGTTACAGGGCAAACTGCGACCCCCAGTACAATTATCACAACTTACAGGGGCACAAACCCAAGACATAACAACTCCCTGGGAAAGAGTGGAGTAGGGAAACCTGAACTATTACCGACAAATTGTAGACTCAGGGTGGACAAGTCTGAGAGATAAAAACTCCGGGAGTGGCACTCTTTTTTAAGTTTTACCTGCAGTAGCTCAGTTTCTCAAGGTACATCTACGAGACAAGTCCCTTGTGCCTCCAACAGGGAGAAGGGGAAAAGGAACCACTGTGACAAACACCAGAAGCATTCTATTCTTAACAAGATGGGACTGCAGGAGAAGCTACCAGATCACCAGGGCCAAACTGACCTGTGGGCAGGGAAATACCTATCTCCAGACCACACCTCTCCTATCTCAATGGGAAGGTAAAGCATATGTAAAGTTCTGTCCAAAGACACAATCTGACTAAAAGACACACCTAATATCATAGTCCTTTCACAACCATAAAACTATGATTCCTTCCCCACCCCCAATAACTTACCATATTACTAAAGGCCTATTTAGAGCAGTTCCTTTTATCCAGCACATGCCTGGCAATCAAGAAAGCATTACAAGACCTACTAAGACAAAAATCACATTGTATACAAAAAAATCACATTGTATACAAAAAACTCACTTTAAAGACAGCGAATAAAAGTGAATGGAGAAAGGTGTACCATGCTGACAGTAATCAAGTGAGAGTTGTATAAGTGATGGAGATAAAGAACAGCCTCACCTACAGGGTCATTCTTCACTAAGTCAGAAACCCTAATGCGTATGCCCTTAACAGAGGGTCAAACTACGTGAGGCCAAAAGTGACAGAACTGCAGGGAGAAATAGATTAACTCACTATTATAGTTGGAGACTTTAGCATCCATGTTACAAATGGACAGATGCTGGAGGTAAAAAAAAAAAATTACACAAAGACAGGTGAATTCAACAGCACCATCAACCTATTAAATATAACTGACATCTACAGACGTTGACGGAAAAATACACCTTTTCACACTCACAGAAACATTCGCCCAGACAGACCACGTTGTGGGCCATAAAACACACTTTTACAAATTAAAAAATACATTCATTATATAATGTCTGCTCTTAGACTACAACTGAACTAATGTAGAAAACAAAACAGCTGGAAAGTTCCAAAATATTTTGACAAACTAGCAAAAGCAATACAATGGAGCAAAGACAATCTTTTGAACAAATGGTCCTGGAAAAACTTAACATCCACATGTAAAAAAGTGGATCTAGACACAGACTTTACACCTTCAGAAAAATTAACTCAAATAAATCATAGACCTAAGTGTGAAATGCAAAACTATTAAGATACCTAGAAGATGACACAAGAGAACAATTAGATGATGCTGGGTAGATGATGCTGGGTGACCTTTTAGATACAACACCTTTGGCACATCCACTTAAAACTGGTAAGCTGGACCCCATTAAAATTAAAAACTCTACAAAAGACAGTGCCAAGAGAATGAAAAGACAAGCCAGAACGGGAGAAAATATTTGCAAAAGATGTATCTGATAAGGGACTATTATCCAAAATATACAAAGAACTCCTAAAATATTAAGAGAACAGCCCAATTTAAAAAAAGGCCAGACCTTAACACACCTCATCAAAGAGGCTATATGGATGGCAAATACACATGTGAAAAGATGCTCCACATCATATATCATCAGGGAAATGCAAATTAAAGCAATGAGCTACTACTACACATGTATTAGAACACTTAAAATCCTAAACACTGACACCACCAAATGCTGGTAAGGATATGGATCAATGAGAACGCTTAGTCATTGCTGGTGGGAAGGCAAAATGATACAGCTGCTCTGGACAACAGTTTGGCAGTTACTTCCAAAACTAAAGTTATTCCACAGAACTAGACTAAATAATCCTAAAATTTATATGGAACCAGGGAGTGGCCGGTTAGCTCAGTTGGTTAGAGCGTGAAGCTAATAACACCAAGGCTGCCGGTTCGATCCCCCCATGGGCCACTGTGAGCTGCGCCCTCCTTAAAAAAAATCTTAAAAAATTTAAACCAAAAAAGACCCCAAAATAGGCATAGCAATCTTGAGAAAAAACGGAGTTGGAGGTTATCATGCTACTTGATATCAAACTGTACTATAAGGCCATAGTTATCAAAACAGCATGGTACTGGCATAAAAACAGACATATAGATCTATGAAACAGAATAGAGAACCCAGAAATAAATCCACACTTAAATTATCATTTAATCTATGACAAAGGAGGCAAGAATATACAATGGGGGTAAAACAGTCTGTTCAATAAATGGTGTTGGGAAAAGTGGGCAGATATATGAAAAAAAAATGAAACTGGACCACATTCATACACCATATACAAGAACAAAATGGATTAAAGACTTTAGGTAGAGGTCACTGAATATGCATAGAATGTATCTGGATAAATACCCAAATTAACTGACAATAGTTTTTGCCTCAGGGGAATGGACTGGGAGACCAGGAAAAGGGAATGTGAGGGAAAGACTTCATTCCACGTTGGTACACTATTTTAATTTTTAGCCTCATGAATTTGGTTACTTTAAATACAAAATAATTTAAGCAAGTTTCAACTGCAAAAACGTTATTCAGAAGATAGTTATACCTCTTATTCTGAATAATTCCTAGTCAAAATGACCAGGCACAAAATAAGCCATGAGAATCTGCCCTGTAGGTTAATACAACCAAGATGCTTTGAGTCCACTTGCTCAAGTGCACTCAGGTTGTATTCACCCAAGGAACCTCTCTACACCTTGGCCACGACACTGTCATGTTTAAGACACAATTTCAGTAAGCTATTTAACAACTTACATATGCCTCTTACTTCCTAGTTAATGGTCTTCAGTGAATCTATACTCAACATCTTTTCTGTACCCAGCATCCATTCTACCTTGTTTTGGTAACAGGCCCTCAAGCTTCTTTGAAAAAGGAACTTTTTCTTTGAAAAAGGAAAAAGCCTTTTATACGACAGGCTCACACCATCTTCAACACGGGGCACACAATCTAGACTGACCAAGGAGACTAGGGCACCTACCTGGCTTGGTAATTAGAACAGGGAGAGCATGTGACAAAGGCAGACATGGAAAATCAGCTTTGAACTCTAGATGAAACTATGGAAGAGACAGCTCTTCCCTGGGATCACTAGCTATAAAATCATTACAGGCCTGGAAATGCCTGTAATGCATTTTTGTCTGTTTGAAATGATGGCTCAGATGAGGCCAACAGAAAAAGTCAAAATCTAGACAGAGAGAGAGACAGAGACTCAAAAATGGTTTACGTCCTTTGAGTCCTTCTCTATTTAGCCAACCTGAAGTGGCTTCACTCTTGGGATTCCAGGTTACACAAGACAATAAATCCTCTCTCTTTTTATTCACTAAAAAAAAAAGAGAAAAAGTTCCAATAAAAAATATAAACCTTGTTCCCACTTCTAGTACTCACCACTTTTAATTCTCTTAAACCACAACTCTAAAAGACAAGCATTTTAAACCTTAAGGGAAATGGCGTGGAAAAAAACGCAGACGTATAAAACCTCAGTCTTTTAGTTCGAAGAATGTTTAAGATACAATACATATTTCTCCGAGGAATTTCCACCCTGTCTACTTGAGCTTTCCTCACAATTTTTTCCCCTACATCATTTCAACATCTGTATCAGTTAGGGGTCTCCAGAGAAAGAGCCAAGGGAATATGCATACAGAGAGAAAATTTGCTTTAAGGAATTGGCTCATGGGTAGGTGCAAGTCCAAAATCTGCCAGAGGCAGTCACACCGGAGACAGTTCAAGTCCATAGGCCATATACTGGCAGAATTCCTTCTTGCTCCGACTGCAACTTGGAAATGGCTTCAACCAAGAGGTCCTTGCAAGACGCAGATTTCAGTTACCTAGCTGGGACCAGTGACCAATGAACTCGAAAGCACTCCTTCGAACACCTAGTCCATTACATGGAAAACAGGTGCATAATATACACAACACGCTTTACCCACAGCAGGGGACACAAAAGAGTAAGTTTAACATTATCTTTACTACGGGAGGTATGAAAAGGGAGAATCACCCCCTGAAGCCTCACATCCTGCCTAAGCGCCCTTCCCATAAATCCACTGTACTGAACAAAATCCTAGACAGCTACCTTCCAAAATTTTTCAAGTTTTGCCTATCATTTTTCCCCCCAAAGTACTTTTTTGACTTCAGCTTACTAGCTTTCTAACCTGTAGGCTTTGATGACACCATCATGGGGACTAGGAGCTCTGAGGTACCCCTTCCCACCGACTGGTCTCGGAACGTAAGGTTCTGCTTTGACTACTGTGACCCTGAGCAAGTCATTCCCGTATTTGTGAAACAAGGACAGCTCGCTGGGTGGAGATGTGCAATGAGACACTCATTCCTAGTATTCAGCAGAGCACCGGCACAGAGCTGCATTCCAAGTTTTCCTAGGAATGTGAACTTGACACACTGGCCCTCTGAGATGCCACAATCCCTTGTGTCAGGACAGGATGAGGACAGGGCGGTCCTGGAGAAGCCTCAGAAAACCTTCAAGCACTGGTTTTAGGGCGGGTCCGTAACCCCACTGAACCTCTCTGAGAGTCCTTACCTGCCCCGGGCACGCAGAATGGATTATAGGCAGGATTCTGGTACCAGAAGCCCGGGGAGGGCTGCTGCTGGGCCGTGGTGTGCACGATAAAGGGGCGGCCGTTACTGAGGTCAAAATTGTTTTCGGAAGAGTTCATTGCCTAGGCTGAAAAACAGATGCTGACATTCAGGAAAGGACCGTCACACGCAGCCTCGTAAACTGTGAGGGCGGAGAAGCCATCTCAGTCCCCCTTCACAACTCCAGGCCTGGGTGTCGGGTTCCTCACCTTGTCTTGCTGCTCACCTGGCATCAGGGACTCACGGGGCATTAGTGACACCAAGGGCTGCACCGCATTCGGGACCGGGGAGCGGTGCCCAAAGGCCGGTCACCTTGTGACAAGCCAGCCTAGGCTTCCTGCGCAGCCGCCCCCAGGCAAGAGCGAGGCTTCGGGGGCGCAGGCGCAGTTCAGTGCCAGGCCTCAAACATCAGGTGCCGCCCCCGAGGGCGGTGGCTCAGGCCGGGCCCCCACTGTCCTTGTCCTCGGCCGCTCCAGCGTGTCGGGCCAGCACCGTCCCCAGGCCGAGGCTCTGATCCGTGCAGGAGGCCCCCGGGCTCAGGGTCACCCTAGCCAGGCCTCACCTGCCTCACGCGCCCTCCCTTCTCCTCCCCCACCCCACCCCCGCAAATACCCTCAAGTCACTGAGTTCCAGCCCACCCGCCACTCCCCACCACCCCTGCTTCAAATTTGTCACACCGACCTGCTTTGAAGTCTGCGATTTCAGTTTGAAGTCTGCGACTGGGCTCCTGTGCGGTGGCACACCGGCCTGCTGCTACGCCGACCTCTGCAACCCGGGGCGTCCATGGCGGCCGTGGCGCTGCGCCGCCTTTATCCGCGCCACAGGGCGGGCACGTGCTGCGCGCGGAGCAGGCCCCGCCCCGCACGTTCCCCCGCGCATGCGGCCTGTGTGCGGCCCTGGCCCGCGGCCCCGCCCGAAGCCCCGGAGAAGCCCACGTGGGCTTCCCCCCCCCAGGCGTGGAGCCCGGCCCTGTCTGGTCAGGGGGAGCAGCCTTAACCCTCCCTCTGGAGCTCCTTCGTGCGCCTAGACGCCCTGGTGTTGGCTTTTCCCGAGGACCCGACAGTCCCGTTCCCCTCGCTCTGCCGACCGTCCCCTCCACTTAACCTGAGTGAGGGCAGCTTATCGCTCTTCTCTGAGCTCCTGGTCTCCTTCCGTCCTTGGGCCTAAAGCCACTGACCCTGAAGCAAGAGGAGCGGAGCGAGGAGAAGAGACGGAGGAGGAGGCCGACTTGGGCAGAGCGTACAGGCCTGAGAGGAGAAAGTCACACAGGAGGTGCAAAGGCAGGCTTCATGCAGCGGGGGTGAAATCGGGGAAGAGGCTTTGGCAGTTAGGACGCCACCGGTGGGGGAAAGGGGTGGGACAGAAAGCCACAGTAAGTCGTCTGTGGGGTGATAGACGGACAGCGGGAAAGTGAAGCTGGCAAATACGGACTGCTCTTTAGTTGCACTTTTTTTAAAGACAGATTTTGGTATTTCACTCTCCTAAATGGAGACATAGGGAGATGTGGCAGAAAGTGGAGAGAGGAGGGATGTTGGGATGTTGGGAGGAGGCAGAGGGAGAGTAGCTTCACCTGGTCGCAATGTTTTGCACAGAAGAAAGTCTTTGAGATGGGAGGGAAATGAAGGCTTCAAGGCAGGAATTTAAGCGCATTAGCATCTAATGCACGAGTTTCCCCCCCAATGAATAAAGGCGGGATTGACACTTGTAGGGAGCACTGAGAATTTGGGATGACCGACAGCATTACTGGGCAGAAACTGTGTTTGACCAGCAGCAGCAGTGGCTGAAACTTGATCAAAGTTTTTCTTTCACATAAAGAAGTCTGGAAGTGAGCCACCCAGGGCTCGGCTGGTAGCTCTTGCTGTCATGAAGAATCCAATCTCCTCTCTTTCCACTCTACCATCCTTAGCCCTGGCCTTTATCTTCAAATTGCCTCATGTTTCAAGATGCCTTTTCCAAGTAGAAACCAAGAGGATGAGAAGGGAAAGAGTGAAAAAAGAGCACAAAGGGCACACAGCAGCTTCTTCTATCATCAATTTTGCTCTTCAGGAATTTCTAAAAGACCCACGAAACTTCGGGTTTCAGCACATTGGCTTCTCATGGCTGAAAAGTTGTTTGTTAGCTGGGCATATTGCCACTTGGAATAAACTGGGATGCTGTGACTAAGGAAGAGAATGGGTATTAATTGGGCAGACAACTAACAATGTCTGCCATACTGCTGCTGAGAATGGAAGAAGCAGTAACCAACAGACATGCAAAAGGGTTGCTGGTAGATTTGAGGGCTGAATTGGGTTGGGGATCAGTTAATTTGTGTTGGCCGGCATCTGCACCGGTGTGTCACTTGCTCAGCCATGTTCAGTCACTTGGAGAGACACTGAATGGTTGGATGGATCAAGGACTGTGGTTTTGCAGGGCTTATGGAAAGAAAAGGGTTCAAGACAGTTCAGTGTGGTGGTGAGAAAATAAAGCAATACATCATGGCACATATTGCATATCCTGCACTTGTTATGACCCTGCACATGAGTGCCTCCTTAAATTTTGCCCCCCTAGATGCCTTGCCTTACCCTTCCTAGTGGCCTAGAATAGTCAGAAAGAGAAAGTAAATAAAGTCAGAGGGCAGTTGATCAAATGGAGAAAAATTAATGGAGGGCTTCCACATGAGAGTTAAAGAGCTAGAGGAGGAGGGTTGTGGTCAGAGAACGGACATCTGAAGTTTAGGTTTTCATAGTCGGAGCAGTTGCAAGTTATAACAAGGTCCACCAGGAGGCCAAGAGAGTGGTTTGCTGAAGTTCTATGGAGATGAAGGTCATTGGCCCTGAGGAAGGAAAAGATCGGCGAAGCTGGGATTTGGGATGAATCACCCCCTCCTTCATATTGTAGTCATTACAGGTTCCCATGTCCTCAATGAATGTGACAGAGTGACCGGGAAGGTGAGAAACATCCCAAGATGTTTGTATTCATAATTTCATAATGTTTTATAATGTTTTTCTTCAAGAGAGTCCCCCGAATTTTATATTAGTCCCCATAAAACTTGGATCTGCAAGCTGGGGGCCATGTCTCAGCCTTGCAGTGCAGGGAGAGTGGGAGATTGAAAAACCTCCCTATGAGGGCAGCTCAGGACTGGAGAGTCCTTGGAAGGGAACACAGCGCAGGGGCGATTCAGTAAAGAGGTTGAGGGATATGGTGGCTTGTTTGTAGCCAAACAGGGCTTCCAGGTGGCATAATTATTGAGAGGGCTGGTAGCTAGATCACCAGGGAGCAGGACTGGACTAAGAAAGTCCCAGAAATGCCTGCTAACTTGGTTTTGGGTTTGAGGCAGTGCCGGAAGATGTCAAGGATGAAACATACAGTGGTCCTTCCTGGTCCGTAGATTCCAACTAGACCTCTTCTGTAAGGTTTTTGTGTTGAGGCATTTTGTGTGAGGTGGGGTGTCAGAGGTTAGATGGTAATCGCTATTGTGCTGTTAAGTCCAGTTCGTGAACTGTGTTCTCTGCTCAAGATTCCAAATGGGTATTACCATCATGTCTATATTACGATGGGGACACTTGAGATTCAGGGAGGTTGATTAATCTGCTCATAGATGTGACGTTGCAATCCTACTGGATGGAAGGGAGTGGGCTGAGGTCTTTGGAGTCTCAGGCCCAGTGCCTTTTCTAGTGCTTGGGTGGTCAGTGTCGCCCTCATTTTGACAATGTGACAGTCTGTCTCTCATTAAAGCAGAATGATTTCTGCTTTCCTCTCAGTTGACACACTAATTTCAGATTGAAATTTTAAACACAAGTGTAGTGATGGTCTACGTTTCCATACCCTGAGCTTCATCTTTAACACATTGGTCAGTAATTCCTGTATCAAGGACGCTGAGGCTCACTAGTGAACCTTCATTTACTTATTCCCTCCACGAATATTGGAGTCCCTGCAATGTGACCAGCACAATTCTAGCCCTAAGGAAACAGCAGAGAAGAAAACAAAATTATAATTCCTAGGGAGCCTCCACATTTTGTGGAATTTGCAGTGAGACGCCATTTACAACTATCAGACGGGGGGAGGGGGGAGGAACCTAGAAACTCTGACAACACTAAGGGTTTAGGAGGAAGTGGTATGACAAGAATTTGTATACCCTGCTGGTGAGAGTGTAAATTGGTAAAATCACTTTGGAGGGCAAGTTGAGAGTACCTTAAAAAGTTGGAAAAAAAAAAAAAAGAGAAAAATGAGCCATACTCCATGAACCAGCAATTCTACTTCCAGAAAAATCCTAAAAGTAAATCTTGCATATACACACGAGGAGACATTTATTTAAAATGTTTGCTGCAATAGCATTGTTTATAACATTAAAAAATTGAAAACCACCTAAGTGTTCGTGAAATAAGAGAATGGATAAATAAATTATAGATAGATTATGGGATATTACACAGGAGTCAAATGAAGGAATTAGAATCACTTCTGTCTCCATGGATAAATCTGAATTAAATACAAGGTTCTAATTTATAATTTCTTTTATAAATGTCTTTTAGAGTTATAGTTTTCTTCCTATTGAAAACTATTTAAATTACATTTAAATAGTATTTCCTATTTAAATTACATTTTCTGTGTTGGTGGTGTGTATATTGACATTTATATATTGATTTTATATTCCAGCAACCTTGCTGAACTCTCATTAGTTTCAGTTTTTGGTAGATTTGACTAGATTTTCTACGTGGACACTCAAGTTATCTACAAATAATGACAGTTTTATTTCTTTTTCAATGACTGTCTTCTCATGTCTCTTATTTATTTTAATCTTCTAAGATCTTCAGGACAATATTCAACTAAAAAAATTGATAGCAGATACCAGTGCCTTGTATTTAATTCCTAATGATTCCTTATAATTGTTGTAGGTTATTTTCTAGATACCCTTTATCAACTTAGTAGGATCTTTTTTATTCCAAATTGACAGAAAAATTTAAAAATTTTTAGTGACTCTTGAGTTTTAGTAGATGGTTTTCCTGCATCTATTAAAAGAATTACATTTTTCCCCCCATCTTCACCTTACTAGTAAGGCAGATTTCTTAACAGATTTTTCTCCCATTAAACAATCCTTGCATCCTTTTGATACACCCAATATGGTTTTGATATATTTTAATATACATTGCAGGATTCCATTTGCTGGTACTTTAGAATTTTGGAATCTAAGAATTTTCCATTTTCACATTGTCTTTTCTTGGTTTCAAGACATTCTAGCCTCATATAATCAGATAACATGCCATCTTTTCCTGTTCTCTAGAGCAGTTTGCATAAGAGGATTATCTAAAATTAGTTAAGAGGACTGACACTACCCAACTTCAAGATTTACTATAAAGAAAGCTACAGTAATCAGGACAATGTGGTATTGGCAAAAGAATGGACAAAAAGATCAATGGAACAGAATAAAGAGCTCACAAATAGACACACATAAATATAGTCTTTGACAAAGGAACAAAGGCAATACAATGAAGCAAAGATAGTCTTTTCAACAAATGGTCCTGGAACAACTGGACATCCACATGCAAAGAAAATGAATCTAGACACAGACCCTACACCCTTCACAAAATTTAACTGAAAATGGATCATAGACCTACGTGTAAAACGTAAAACTATAAAAAGCCTAGACAATAACACAAGAGAAAACCTAGACGATCTTGGGTATGGTGATGACTTTGTAGATAGAACACCAATGGCGCAATTCATGTGAAAAAGAACTGGTAAGCTGGACTTCATTAAAATTAAAAACTCTATGAAAGACACTATCAAATTAATGAAAAAAGCATCCACAGACTGGGAAAAAATATTTGCAACAGACATATCTGGAAAAAACCTGTCATCCAAAATATACAAAGAACTCTTAAAACTCAACACTAAGAAAACACATACCCCAATTAAAGAAGGGGCCCCAAACCTTAGCAGAGACATCACCAAAGAAGATACACAGGTGGCAAACACGTGAAAAGATGCTCCACATCTTACGTCATTAGGGAAATGCAAATTAAAACGAGGCAATACCAGGAAGCAAAGATAGTCTTTTTCTCTCTACCTCTATTGGAATGGCCCAAATCCTGACCCCTAACACCACTAATGGCTAGGGAAGATGGGGAACGACAGCAACTCGCATTCACTGCTGTTGGGAATGCCAAATGGTGCACATGCTTTGGAGTACAGTGTGGTGATTTCTTACAAAACTAAACATAACCTGCCTTATGATCCAGCCAACTATTAAAAACGCACATTTTCTCTCTGCCACTGTAAGTACTAAGTTACACTTTCATGATTTTTAGAATTAGATTATTTGCCTTCCAAGCTAGGAAGAATGAAGCTTAAGACAACGTAATGCTTTGCCAAATTATCTCATTTTAACCTCACAATAGACCTAGGAAGTAAGTATTATTATTTTTCCGATTCTACAGAGGAGGAAACTGAGACCTGGGTAGATCAAAGAATTTGCCTCAGATTATAGATTTAGTGACAAAGTCAGGCCTCTTTGCAATGTTTTCCTTTAAACTTTTTTTTTTTTAAATACACAAAATATAAAAATCTCATTTTGGGCACACAATTCAGTGGCATTAAGTACATTCACAGTGTGGTGCTATCATTACCACTATTCACAGCCAGAACTTTTTCATCATCCCAAATAGAAACTCCATATCCATTACCCAAACACTTCCCATTCTCCCCTCCTACCAGCCCATGACTACCACCAGTTCTACTTCTTTGTCTCTATAAATTTGACTAGTCTATGTAACTCATATAAGTGGAATCATATAATATCTGTTCTTTTGTGTCCAGTTTATTTCACTGAGCATTAATGATTCATCCATATTGTAACATGTTTCTTCTTTTTTAAGGCTGAAAAGTATTCTATTCCATTGCAATAATATTCCAGTTTATTACTGTGTGATCTAGAGTGAGTTACTTAACCTCTCTGTGCTTCAGATACTCCATCTGTGGAGACAAGAGCAGCAAACTCATACAGTTGTTGTAAAAATTAAATGAGTTAATATATATAAAGTGTCTGGCACATCATAAGTACTCACCAAGTGTTAATTATTATTTTGTTGGTGGTATTATTATTATTATTACAAAACAAAGTCCTAGGACACTCAGAGACTGTTAGATATGTAACCCCTAGATTGGGACCTGCAATTACTAACAATCTAGTTTGCTTTCCTCTGCTAAAGGACAAACTACTGAAGGTTGCATTTTGACCTTTAGGGACATCGCTACATTTTGCTTTCTCTATACTGCTCTTCATATTATATTTCTAAAACACAAAAACCATCACCTTCCACTGATAGTTCCCCACTGCCTTTAGGATCAAGTTCAAACTTAACATGGAAGCCCCTTCATGATCTGTATTCATCTCTCGCCTTCCTCTCCAGATATCCTGTCATTCCCCTCATGGACTCCATGTTCCGGTCACAGTCAGTGACCTTGTTCACAAGTACTTATGGTGCCTACATAGGAGCTGTGTAAGGCACTGGAGAGCCAACAAGATATAAAAGTGGTTTTTGCCTTCATGGAGCTTACCTTATAACAACATTTAATTATAATAATCATAAGGGCTATGAGACAAAAAGTACTGTGTGGAAGGAAAATATATACTAGTGAAACCTACCAGAGTTCATTTAAACCACTGTCTTGGGCCAGCCCGGTGGTGGCTCAGGCGGTTGGAGCTCCGTGCTCCTAACTCTGAAGGCTGCCAGTTTGATTCCCACATGGGCCAGTGGACTCTCAATCACAAGGTTGCCAGTTCGATTCCTTGAATCCCCCAAGGGATGGTGGGCAGCGCCCCCTGCAACTAAGATTGAACACGGCACCTTGAGCTGAGCTGCCGCTGAGCTCCCAGATGGCTCAGTTGGTTGGAGAGCATTCTCTCAATAAAGTCCTGTTCCCCTCCCCCAATAAAATCTTTTAAAAAAAAATAAATAAACCACTGTCTTGACCCCTGCTATATTCCTCTGCTTGTTCCCTCCTTTTTCTACCCAATCTGCTCCACTTTTTTGGAGAAGCCTTTCTTGGCATGCTTGTTCTTCTTACATGCCCTCATAATACCCTGTGCATATTGCTTTCACAGAATTTATCTCACTTGTTGGTTTGCCCGGATATTTCCCTCCAATACTCCCATTCCTCCACGAGTCTTTTATCTCTGTATTCCAGGATATTAAAATAAATCTTTGTTGAATAAATGATGTACAGTTTTAAAAATGTTTTTATCTTTAAATATTTATAGACTCAGAAGTAGAAACAGTACAGAGGGTTCCTTGGGTACCCAGCTTCCCCCAATGGTAACATCTTATAAAACTATAAAACATTATTAAAACTAGGAAATTGACACTGGCACAATGCAATTAACTAGACTACGGACCTTACTCAGATTTCATCACCTTTGTATACACTTATATTTTTGGTAGGTGTTATACACAGTTCTCTCAAATTTTCTCTTTTGCAGTTATACCACAATCAAGATACAGAACTGCTGTTACACAAAGAACTCCCTCGTACCACCCCGTAATAATGATGTCCATTTCAACTAGATTTTCTCTGTATTATTACAGGGAAGCAAGATGGTGAGGACATATTGCACATTAGCTCTGGAATGCACTGTCCCCTCAGAGATGGCCCTGGTAACTCCTCCCCCAAATCCAAGATCTGTAAATCAGTTAAAATGTTAAAACTAACATTAAGGACATTTCAGATTATCTTAACATCTTAAATGATTATGATTTATAACATTCAGAAATGGCTAAGAAAAGACAACTTGAGAAATTTTGTAGTCGCATCTTTCTTTTTCCAGGAGTCATTTCAGTTTTCTGTCTTTTCTAGAATCATGACAAAGTTTCAAATGCCGTCTTAGGAGGATACTGTTTCACGGCCATTGGCACTTAATTAAAAGAAAATGCCTTGTTAAATAAAAAGGAATGCTTGAAGCAATGTCATGTGCCTAGTTTTGGATATAGATCACATGGCAGCTGCTGTCCATTCCAAACCAGTTAGTGTAATTGCTGATTTATGATGTCCCTCACCTGGATATCATAACAAGCTGTGATTGTCAAGCTTCCAAACTGAGACAAGACATGTAAGGAAATCAAGGTGTTGAGACTAACGATGCCACGTACCCCACAGTCACTTGTTCTTCCTCAGCGGGTGCAAGGACTCAGCCTCCTCTGATCGCAGCAGCACCCTTCTTCCTGACTGTTCTAACGCTCTCTGAGACGTTTTAAGGGGATAGCCACCTTGAGGGAAGGAATAGCAAACAAGTACAACTATTTGAAGATACATGTTCAGTCTGTTCTTTTCCCAATGAAGAGAAAACACAAAAAGATTGGCTTCTTTGAAACTCTAGATACAGCAATCCAGCCTGCCAGCCCTCAGTGTTTTAAAAGTTAAAAAGTGATGCTTTAAGTATTAACGAACGAGACTGTCACATGCCTGACCCAACCTCCATCCTCAATGCTTTGCTCCCTTATAGCCTTGTTAGAGCTTGGAAAAATTAAGTTTTTGCAGCCGCAGTTGGCCAAACTGCAGTGCTAGAAAATGAGATGTATGTGAAAGTCTGCAGATTTGGGGGGATGAAGTATTGTCCTGAGAAAACTTTTACTTTCCTGAAAAAACAAACAAACACATAGATGGCTGAAGCCACTCCTTTCTCCCTCTTCCTGTCTGGAACAAGGGTGTGAAGCCTCAAATTGCTGTAACCATTGGCAACCATGAGGGAAATGTCCAGAGAACTACAGAAATTGTGGCTCTGCTGTTGTTAAGCAGTTGAATGAATAATGGTAACTGCCTACCTGCAGACTGGTTATGTGAGCAAATAGACCAGAATTTAAGTCATTGAAATGGAATCTGTCACTTGCAGCCAAACACATTCCTAACTGTATAGCTATTAAAATGACACCTTTCTAGTCCTCTTTCACCACTCTAACTAGAAAACTCAGTCATCTTTTACCTTATTTTCCTGCATCCTCTTAGGAACCAAGTCTTGTTTATTATATCCAGCTAGCTTCTTTCAAATGCATTGTTCACAGTCTTCACTACCACTCAATGAGTTTGGACTCTCTCCATCTCCTATCTGGATTATTTTAAGTCTTTTAACCGGTATCCCCCCCCGTGGCAGTTTGAAATCCACCATGTTTCAGAATTAGTTTTCTAAGAAGCACCTGAGATCTTGCTCCCCTGCATCTGTTGTTTGGCTCAAAGACACACTTAGAATTTTTTTTTTTTTAAATCATGTTTCCAAAATGTTATGAAGATATTCTCCTCTTTAAAAATCTTAAATGGCTGTCTACAGGATGCAACACGAACTCTCCCCAGAGGTATCGTTAGCAGTTTCTGCTTTCTTGTTTAGACCGAACCTCCAGGATCCAGTCTGGCACAGAGCAGGTGCTCAAGCATTTGTTCAACGACTGAATATTTTGCATGGCGTTTGTCGTTAAGCCAAAACACATTTAAGCAAACTAAGCAGAGTGACAGCCCACCGTGCACTCAATACAGATTTGTCGAACGAAGCGAGTTTCTACATTCTGCTGCGAAATCCTTCATCGAGAGCAGAGCTGCATACACCCATCTTGATGTGCACTCAGTTGACCTCCTTTCCGACAGGAAGAGGCTCTTCCCGAACGTCTACACGCTTTGAGTTGATAACTGGTTGTGTACAGGCTCCACGTAGGGCTTATGCTAAAAGTGAAGTTAGGAAAGGTAGGTGACGGCGGTGTGGGCATTTCTGACAATCTTTGGTCCACAAATAACTTGTATCACATGAGAGAGCAAACGTACAACGTGCTGCTTGCCAGCAAGCTGTACCGACTTAACCCAAGCAGCGTGGGCCACAGCCACCAGCTGCTGCAAAGGCTGGGCTTGCAAGCAGGAGGCGCCCCTCCGGAACCTGCTGGCGGCGGAGAGCGTAGCCGCCCGCACTGCGGCGCCAACTGTCCGCAGGCTCCCCGGGCCGGCGCTCCCCAGGCCGGGGCGCCCCCTCCGCACCCCGACGGCCGTCTCCCCAGAACTGCGGGCCCTGTCAGGTGCTGCTCTGGGCTGTGGCTTGGCCTTGCCAGACCCGAACACGAAGGCTTTCGCGATGAGACGGGAAACCCGAACGCGCCCTGGCAAGCGGGGGGCGTGTTTTGGAGAGAAGGGGTCGAGGACACAAAGGCCAGTCCGCCGGCCGCCCGGCGTCCGCCCTCACGGCCCAGGTGTGCTGCTGTCCAGTCTCCTCACTCCCTGCAAACGTCTGGATTTCAAGGGGGGAGAGAACCGCCGGCAGACAGCACGACATTCGGTACTTGGCCGCCGGGGTTTCCCAGCACGAAAATCTCCGAGCCTCACCTTCCGCCAGGCTCAGCCTCAAGCCCCAACCGCGCGAACCCGCCGGCGCCTCAGGCCTGCGCGTGTGGGGGCGGGGCCGGGGGGGGGTCGGTGAACCCTCCGCCGCGCACGCGCCCTCGGCTGACCTTCCCCGGGAAACCCCTTCCACGGCGCTTCCCCGTCACCTCGCGCCGCCCCCGCCCTTCCTGCTCTTTCCGCTTCCTTTCTCGCGCCTGCGCGGACCCAATTGTTTTGGCTTTCCGGTGGGATCCAGCCAAGGAAAAGGGCGGGGGGAACTAGGCTAAGGGGGGCGGGGGGGCCTCGAGAACCCGGGAAACTGCCACACCGCCGCTGGTGGCGCTAGGCGCGCGCGGCGGTGAGAAGGGAGACCTGGGAAGGGCTGGCCCCCGGCCCCCTGGCCGCACGTTCCCGGGCTCGGCGGGGGCCGCCGCGGGGGCGGGGCGGGAGCGGCGGGCCGGCGGGAGCGGCCCCGGGGGAGGAGTCTGGCGGTGGTCTGGCCCCGAGCAGCGCGCCGCGGCGCCCGCAGAGGACGCGGATTTTCGCGCAGGACACACCGGCCGGGGGAGGGCGCGAGGGGAAACCGGAAGGAAGAGTCGGCGGCGGCGCCAGCCGTCCTGGGCGGGAGGCGCGGGCGAGACCCTGGCCTTGGCCTCGGCGGGAGGGCCACGCCCCCGCCGCCGCGCCCAAGGGCCCGGAGTCTTCGGGGCCACGGGCCGCACCGGATCCCAACCCGCGGCGCCGAGGGACGCGGGTGAGCAGGCGTCGCCGGCGCGGGGACGGAGGGGTGGGCAGGGGGAGCCCGCGATCTGCGGAGGGATTGGGGTGGGACGTCGAGAGCGCTGCGGCGGGAGCGGGCTCGGCCCTTTGTAGCCGGGCGGGTGCGGGGCGGCGGCGGCGGCATCTTTCAAACCGGGGACGTTTCCGCCGCGGGCGGGGGAGGGGCGAGGGGCCCGCGCAGCCGTCCGCACCCCGCGCCGGCCCCCTCTGCTGCCGGGCGCCCGGCGGGTGCGCCGCTGCGGGGGCGTTTCCGGCCCCGGCCCCGGCCCCCGGCGCCTCCTCGGCCGCGGGTCTCCCGGGCGGCGCCCTGGCCCGGGCTGCCGCCCGCCTGTGCCAAAATAAAGCCGTTTCCCTGAGCGACTCGCGACGGGTTCACGAGATGGTGGGCCGGAGGCGGGCTGGCCCTTCCTGGCATTCTCGCTTTCCCGGTCCGTCGGAAGTAACCCCGAGATGTCCGCGTTCACAGAGGGCCCTTTGTGGTCCACGGATGGTTTTAAACAGAAAGCAGAAGCTGCCCTTTGACACGGAAAGTCGTGGACGTGTTTACTTTAGACGGTGAAATCGTTCACGTATGTGAACCCGACCACCGCCCGCTTCCCTCTCCGTGGGAATTGAGAGGTCGTGGAGTAGCCAGCGATCCCTTGGTGGGAGGTGCAGCAGTTGCCCCTTCGAGTTCATGCCTTTGTGTGTTTTTTCTGGCTTAGCAATCTTAAGGTGACTTTTGATAGCTCGTTCAAGGGGGGAAGAACGTACGCTCACTCCACGGGCTGTGAAGCTCTCGAATTGTCCGCTACCGCGGTGGCCCGTTCCAGTGAAAAGAGAAAAGGGATGCAGAAGGTGAAACTAAGTGTAAAAGGGTATGTTTGCGTGGAGCATCTGTCTTCTGTAGCAGTTATCCTTGGGAAATGAGAACGTGGGGCGCAGGCCTGGCCACGTGTTGTTTGTGTATGAATCTGGACGTCGGGCTCGGGCGCTCGGGCACAAAACGCTGTGAGCGGTGTGGTCTGAACACAGCGGCCTTTTCCTTGGAGGGAACTAATGAACCGGGCGGGTGGTGGTGGTTTTCTCCTCCTTCTCAGTTGTGAATTTTTGCCTGCGTTTGAGGAGTGTGGACTTCAAATCGCGTGCAATTGCGAGTGACTCATTTTAGTTAATCTTTGGTCAGGACTTTTCTCTGACGTTTTCTCAGGACGTTTCTCTGACCTAAAGTAAGTGGGAAGGTAAAACCAGTCCGTTGTTTTCCAGGCTTGATGATGTGGAAGTTGGCTCTTCTTTCCGTCTGCCTGCTGATGTTAAGCTTACGTCTCCACTTTGATCTTCTGTTAGTCTGGTGTTTATGGAAGGCCTTTTGGACGAGGCTCTGAAATCCCTAAGGAGGGTGACAGTCGCTAAACGACAGGACTGTGGCGGTTCTATTGCGCGTGCTTTACCGTCCCACACAGCGCTCTTTTCTCCACTCGCAGGCTGGTGGGGAGAGTTTTAAGAGCTACAACTCGTCCGTTTTTTGCTCTCATAAGAAGCATTACCATAAAATGTTAACTTTATTCACAGAGCCTGTAGGAGATGGGTGGGAATAGAAGTGTCATAGTATTTGAGTCTTCACCCCATGGATTTTCTTTATCGAGGTTAATGGAAATAATGAGACGTTTCAGAAGCTCTAAACACTGAATGTGTTTAAGGTGGGTCCACGGTAAATTCATGGAAACTTGAATGCAACTTTCAAGCCAAAAAGTACCTTGGTTTTCCCAGAGATTTCACACATTGGTGAAAGCGTAGTTTTTTCTTGCCCATATTCCTAAGACCAGGAAAAACGATTGATTCTGTTGCCCTAAAGTATATGAATGAGAACGTCGGAGTCTTTTGGTATATCTCAGTCTTAACCATTTTCAGTTTTGTGGAGTTTGAATAGAGCAACTAATACTTAAGTAACTCAGAATAGTAGAAATGACAGGATGATTTCAAGTAACTTTTTAAGTACATGAAGGTCACTCCTGGTTCCTTTGCCAGGAATTTGCAGTACTTAGATTCCTCCGTGGGGGGACTTTTGTATGAGATTTGGAGAAAATAACAATCATTTAATGAGAGATGCTTTTAAAAAATTTTCCCTTTCTTTCTCTGCTCCACTCCCATACCTCTGACAAGTGGTGTCATGTAGCTTCCACAGTAGGCAGAGGATTCTAAGTATTACTGTTTACCTTTTATTTTTTTTAAGAAGCTGACGAACATCAGTAGTCATAATCATTGCTAATTGCCTATGCCCTTAATGACCTCATGAGTATGTTTGAATATCTGGGAAATATTTTCTTCTGCTGTTGTGATAGAAAAAATCATTGACTTGGTGGGAAATGAAATCCCAGTGAAAAAGTTAGGGTCAATTTCCCTTTAGCCTATATTTCTTCAGCTTTCATTCATTAATCACTGCAGAGCCGAAAAGGAAAAAAATGATATCCAAAATAAAAGGACATACTACACTCATAATTGTTCTGTCACAGATGGCGTCTCCTTTAAGTTCTTACTTAATTTTTAAAAAGTGAGATGACTCATTAATCATAACCTAGTACAGAAGCTTATAGTTGTGACCTGAATTTAC
Source organism: Rhinolophus hipposideros (assembly GCF_964194185.1). Taxonomy (NCBI): domain Eukaryota; kingdom Metazoa; phylum Chordata; class Mammalia; order Chiroptera; family Rhinolophidae; genus Rhinolophus; species Rhinolophus hipposideros. The sequence continues at coordinate 10,384,831 of NC_138064.1, forward strand.
TTCAGGTACTGAGCATAATCAGCTTGATGGAGCCATGTAGTCTAGTCACTTGTGGTTGGAAAGGGGGACACAGGAATAGACCTAAGCTCTGAATTTGACGAGTAGGGGACGCTATACTCAAATTGATCAAACTTGATCAGTTTTTCAAAAGGCAAAGTATTTGTTTTTTAATTGATGTTTGTCACAGTCCCCCAAAATTCTGTTTTGTGTAGTGGTTGACAGTCTAAAAGACCACGTCTCCCTGAATGTTCTCGACTGGCAGGGTTGTTTGGATAACTTGAAAGCAACCTATTTCTGGTACAGTATTTTGTTCTTAAGGAGAAACCTATCTCCTCATTGAAATGAATGAAGAAAGGCTTGTTTTATGACTCGTGCCTTCCTGGCTCTCATTTAGTTTTTCTGCACTAGCATCACCCTTCTCAAGATTAGTCTTTGTTGAACTAATTTCGTGATTTGTACCATCAAAATACTCCCTAAAATCTTGGAATGAATTTCTGTTCATCTGAAATACCGTTCACCCAGGGAGAAAAGAGACGTGTGTTCAAGTGGTGAGACCTTGTGATTGGGACCCCTAGACCTGGTAGAGGTGTGAGATTCAGGAGTTGAGAAAGTGCTACAAAAAGCTTGACCGATGAGTGCATTAATAAAAATAATTGCAAATGATTATGTAGTAGAGCTGTGTGTTAGGCACTGTTCCAAGCTCTTCTTAAAACTAGTTTAATCCTAATCTGTTGAGAAGAGTTCTACTTTTTATCTCCCGTTTTACAGCTGAACATACTGTAGAACAAAATACGTAACTTATAAAGGGTCACAAAACTAGTAAGTTGCAAAATTGGTCTTTCAAGCCAAATAATTTGGCTCCACAGTTCATGGTCTTAATTTTTTGGCAATACTCGACATTCAGAAAGCCTTGGATCCTTTCCAGGAAAAGTTTTCAGTCTTCTGTATTGACATGCATAGCGTTGGAAGACGCAGCAAGGCCTCCTCCGTCAAGTAACATATGACTTGGAAGCGCTTCATACAGACGATGATCCACACGGCCCTTTCTCTGTCACCGTCTTATCCCTGTGGTCTCATGTCTGTGCCGTCCTTGTTTGCAATCTCCTTATCTTTTTATACTTCCTTCATTTCACAGACACAGCTCAGTTAATTGCTCATCAGTCTCATTTTCACATTGAGTAGTTATTTCATCCTTTATTCCTTGATCTGTCTTAGTTAACATTGGAAAAGTTGCTTTGCTTCTAGTTGTGTTTCTGTTGCTGTCAGTGGAAGGGAACTGCAAATGACACAGCTGTGGGAATGAAAACTAGGTTTCTAAGTGAAATTAGAACCTTCTTTCCTCCTAATAAAACCACTGCCATCAACCTATGAAACCTTTAAAAGTATTTGGGATTTTTTTTATTTTTTATTTCGCCATTTCATACTTTTCTCCAATTAATGTTGGTTCCTATTCCCTCAATATCAAAATTTAAAGCTACAAAATGAATATAAAATTTATCACTACTGTTCCCTTTTTTATTATGAGTATTACAGTAATAATTTACTTTGTAAATTTTCTTTGCATATACACTTTTGAGTGTATTTTGGCTTTTGCAGCTGAGGACTTAAATACCTTTTTAATGCTGTTTCTTTATAGGAAAGTGAAGTGAGTATTTCAGGCAATCAACTTACATGTCTGACCTGCAAGTAATTTGAAAGTTGGGTTTTTTCCATTTCTGATTTTAAGATGAAAATGAAAAATCAGGTTAGCTCTATGAAGATTTACTTTATAGACATATTGATTATTTAAGGGAGGAAAACCTGTTGGAATAATTTTTCCTAAGAGGTCTGTCAGATTTTTAAGTAGAGTTGTATATATTACAATGGATTGCTGACTAATTGAATCCTAATGATCATTTAATAACAGAATGTTTGTTTTGAAACTTGTGTGTGGTGGAATTCACTCAGTAGAACCTTAGAGGCGTGGGTATTCTGGACTGTGTATTAGAACCTAAATTTTTGTGTTTTCTTTTTTCTCTCAATCTCAATTAATTCGTAAATTTCCTGCATTTATAGGAAGCCCTTAGATTTAGATAAGTTGGTCTTTGTCTCCTAATTATTTGCATAAAGTCAGTGGGTAGAGAGTAGGAAGGATCTTATCCTGTGTATAGCATTCTAACCTTATTCATTGCTATTTTTCTCTGCCATTAAAGCAAATCAATCAAAAACATTGAATTGAGTTCAGAACTTAGAAAAAGGAACGAGAATACCCATAGTTTTTATGTCACAGTACACTCATATTAGATTCTGAATTTCATAACATTGTGTTTGTGTGGCTCCCATTTAATTCTTATTCTCCTTGGCATTTTTCACTCTGGAATATGTTCTAGTGACCTGCTTTACAATATAGGATTTTCCTGTTACTTTTTCCTGTTAATCTTGCCTGGTGTCAGGAATTGTGGCATGTCACATTGATTTCCCAATCTCTGTCCTTTGGTTCATCTAATGAATCCATGTAGCCACTAAATTTCTTTATACAAGCATTGTCTTGTGTACATCTTTTGTTTTTCAAATGTATGTAGATATTGCATTTAATAAAATAAAAAGTAAGTTATTGACTATAAGTTTTTTTGTGTGTGGGTTTTTTTCCAACAGATTATCTTGGAGAGGAATGTCCCTTTTTTTCTTACCCTTTTTCATAAAGGGTACTCACACTAGGTAAAAGAAAAAGTATTTCACAAGTCCATTGAACCTACAGTAGGTGGGGAAAGCAGTTGTTAGGAGATGTTAAAATATTTCAGTTGAAAAGAAAAGTGGACTATAAATAGGTTAGATTAAGAATTATATTCAATTAAACTTTGAAGCATTTCAAGATTTGTGCTTTTTCCTTGTTTTTGTGATCTGAAGGGAGAAACATTCTTCCAAGAAAAACAACTTGAGTTATGCATATTAGTCACTGACTCTTAATATTTGATCAAGAAACAGTCTGGAGCAGAGATTTGTATATGTGGCCTGCAGCCTGTTACTGTAAATAAAGTTCTGTTGAAACAATCATGTCCATTCATTTACATACTGTCGTGCTGCTTGCAGGCTACAACAGTGTTAAGAATTTGGGACAGAGACCTTATGGCGTACAAAGTCTAAAATATTTTTATGATGAAAAAACAGAGTAGTACACCTTTTGAAAGTTTGTGGTTTTCTAAATTAATCAGTGTATATGTTAATAAATTCAGAAGGTTTAAATAGGTCTTCAATAAATTTTTCCATCCTCTGCAGTGCAAACCACTGTTAGCAGGGGGGGTAAGTGCCAACTACCTCCTTTGATCATTTTCTTTGTACTATAGTTTTTTGTGGGTCTTTTTTTAATGGTAAAGTAAAATTTCTTGTAGCTATCAAAAGTTTGGAAATGAAAGATCAAGACAACTAGATTTTAAGAAAAATGTTTCTTATACCTAATGTCCCTCATTTGCCTACCTCTTTTGGCTATTGAGTTGATCTCGTTTGGGTTTAAAACACACTGTTTTTAAATGATATTCATGGTATTGGCTACACTGAGAGTAAATGGACCTGGTGTTTTAGAGCTCTAGTGGTTGGCAACTCGCAGGCTGAGTACTTAGAACAATGACCAACACTTAGTAAATACTCAGTAAACATTTGTTGAGTTTGATTTAAGTAGCCATTAATTTATAATAGAAAATTAAGTAAACAATTGCCTTGATACCTAAAATTACTGTCTGAGGATGCTAACTTTTGCAGATAACAGGATATATCACTTATTTTGAAGTGAATTTTAGATATAATACAGAATGAAATATATGACAATATTTACGAAGAACAATTATAAAATGTGTCACACCATCGGTAATTAAGTAATATAGTACAAACTTTGAAATGTTTCAGTGTATTTAGGATATTGATTTCAAGTTTTGTTTAAAACTGTTTGTTACATGCAATGTAAGGTTATTGGTTGATCATCTTAAACTTTGCAACTTTTCACATTTTTAATTAATACATTTTGAAGTCCATGTTCCCAGAGAAGTGATACTTTATTTTGAATTGTCCTAGATACAGATCTGTGTAAGTTATTAAGTTTATTTACTTAATATGATATCTGTATGGCTTACTTTTTCTGCCTATTTTAATATTGATATGCTAAATAAAAATCACCTTATCAGATAGAAAATGTACCCTTAATTACAGAGGAAGAGGGTGGGAAATAGGGTGTATAAATCAGTGAGAATGAGCATTACATCGTTGACCCATTGTACTTTAAAAAGATGTCTTCAGTTATTTTAATACAGTTTCATGCATATGATTTAAAAATCAAACCTAGTATAGCCCAGACATAACAAACTACATGGGTCTCAAAAAAGTCACTGCCAAATATCAGGTCATAGTATGAGGTTAAAGAAATTACCAGAGTGAGCCCGTACAGCTAGCCTGCAAGAAATTCTGGGATCTAGGAGTGTGATCCAAATCTATCCTGGCCCTGGCCACCAGTTACTGTCACCTGGTGTAAATAAGGATGGGGACGATTTTGGTCCTTGCAGCTGGGTTTAGGCCTTTCAGTTTATTAATACATGCATTTCTGTAGATAAATTTCTCAGAGGAAGAATTGATAGACCGAGTTATTAAGCACTTACAATGCCATATATATATCTTCTCTAGACAATACTTCACTTGCAGTTCTGAAATTCAAAAGCTCTTAAAATCGAATTTTTAATAAAACTTTGCTTGCACAGCCTGACCTCAAGTAACATGAGGCTCTATGTAATATTATTTTTCACACTGTTCATATTTTCTACAGTAAAGATAGTAATATGTTCGGTTATGGCTTGCTGCCCCAGACTCTTTGATAGAGTCTTGTAATACATGATTTATGTACCATGCTATCTCTATACAATCTGAAAAATTTGAAATTCCAGAACATATCTCGCTCCAAGAGTTTTGAATAAGGCCTTGTAGTAATGTGTCACCTTACACTGCTGTATGAGAATGCTCATATTCCCACACCCTCACTGACACCAGACCTTGCTGCATTATTAATACGTGAAAATAGCTAGTGATTTTAGGTAGCATTAGCCTTAGGGGCAGTAGAACTTAGATTTATAGTGTAACTTGCAGATCTGGAAGAACAAAGTCATTACCTTAAATGACCCAAGGTCTCACTCTGCCTTTGCACCTGTTTTAGTTCCGTAGTTACTTGGCTGGAAATTGACAGTTTATATCAAGTTAGCAGTTCCTGCAATAGTATAATTGGGCAGGAAGTACAATGTGATCTCTGACATATAGGTGGTATTTTGTGAGAAAAAGTATTAGTGGTTCCAGTGATACTCATAGGTTTCATGGCAACAGCACTTGACTTTCTGATTATGGGAACTAACAGATACCTAATTAGAAAAAAGGTGGTAGTTTTTAACTCTTACCATGTTTCCCTGAAAATAAGACCTAGCCAGACAATCAGCTCTAATGCATCTTTTGGAGCAAAAATTAATATATGATCCCAGTCTTATTTTACTATAAGATCGGGTATAATATAATTAATATAATGCCAGGTCTTACATTAATTTTTGCTCCAAAAGAGGCACTATTGCTGATTGTCTGGCTAGGTCTTATTTTCGGGGAAACACGGTAATAGTATTCTGTGTGGGCTGTCCCTCTGCTTTTCCTGGTTTGTAATTTCTTTGCCATATCTTGTAAGTACTGATTTTTAAAGTTAAACTTTAATTCAGCTGGAGTTTTTTTTGATGAATGGTATGCAGTGTGACTACACCTTGGTTTTAGTTTCGTCAAGTGGTTAGCCAGTTGTTCCAACATTATTTGTTGAAATAAGTCAGTCTTCCTAATTTGAAATGCCATGTTTATCTTTATCATGTCTAATTTCTTATGTTTACTTGAGTTTATTGTAGATTTGTAATACATTTTAATATTCGATGTCATGAGGAAAAACTTGCCTCCCCTCCCCAAATATCTCGGCAACTTTTGTGTATTCTTCCAGATGAACCCTCGTCAAATAGGGTTTAAATTAGATTTGTATTAAATTTACATACTAATTTGGAGAAATTTTATATTTTTCTGATATAATATGGAGTCCTCTGTATAGGAACGTGTTTATTTTATCATGTTTTGTAGGGATTTTTCCCAGTAAAATTGTATTCTCTTACAAAGATTTCTAGGAAGGAAACACTGTACAAAGATATATATTACATATACTTCCCTTATAGAATTGAACTGCAGATTTAAAAATATATACCGTGTTTCCCTGAAATTAAGACATAGTGGGACCATCAGCTCTAATGCGTCTTTTGGAGCAAAAATTAATATAAGACCCGGTATACATTATATATTATTATTATATTATATACCTGGTCTTATAGTAGAATAAGACCAGGTCTTATATTAATTTTTGCTCCAAAAGACGTATTAGAGCTGATGGTCCGGCTAGTTTATTTTCGGGGAAACATGGTAGTTTATACTTTGGAAATAAATTGAGTCTATTTATAATACAGTTTAATAATTAAATGGTATATAAAGCTTTTGTGAATGCATTTAAGATATATCCCCAAAATGAGAATCTCTGCAAGATAAAGGTTTGTTTCCTCTTAAATTATGGTCATACATTGCCACTAAACAAATAAATAGATCTGGCTTTGTGGTAATTTAAATTCTTTGTTTTTAAAGAACTTTAAAAATGTATGCCTGTTATGTGCTCCTTATTTTCTAGAATGTTTATATTTTGTATAAAAGGCAAAAAGTTAAAACTACAAATGTTAATTTCCTTCAGTCTTTCTTTTTATTTTAAATGTAATAAACTTTTTAAAATGTCCTTTTTCTCATGTTTCATTTTTATGGTAATAGCTAAAGTTGAACTTCAAATAAATATAATTTATATTTAAGTCTGCCATTTTAAAAATTGTACTCTGAATTATACTGGCGTAGATACTTTAACTGAACTTTTTTTCTTTTTAGTTACCCAGAAGATCCAAGGGACATAGGATGTTGCCACGAAATCTACCTCGCGTGTTATTCTTTTTTACTCATCAGCTGCACAACAACTGCAAATTGGAGCAAGATGTCTGCAGACTGTGTTGAGAAACTCTGAAGAACCTAATTAACACACGATGACCTAGGAGTGATTTTAAGTCTATAACCAGATACTACTATCTATTAGTGAATGTGTCAGTCTTGGTTCTGAATGCTGCAGGTAACAGCAAGCAGAGTTTCTCCTTTCTTTATTTCTGAAGCATTCACTTGACCTTCCATCAGTAAGACTGACTTTTCTAATCTGCTCCGGGAGATATTAATGGAATGCAGTCATGTCCACTCAAGACGAGAGGCAGATCAATACTGAATATGCTGTGTCCTTGTTGGAGCAGTTAAAACTGTTTTATGAACAGCAGTTGTTTACTGACATAGTGTTAATTGTTGAGGGCACTGAATTCCCTTGTCATAAGATGGTTCTTGCAACGTGTAGCTCTTATTTTAGGTAAGTACTTTAATCTTGATTAGTTTGTATTTCAAATGCAGAATATTAGTTTATTTTAATGTTTTAATAGGAATTCTTTTTTTAGTTTTTTTAATTAAATTTATTGGGGTGACTTTGGTCAATGAATTATATAAATTTCAAATGTAGGATTCTGGAATATATCATCTGTGTAATGCACATTGTGCTCACCAGCCAAAGTCTAGTCTCTTTCCATCGCTATATATTTGGCCCCCGTTAGGAATTCTTTTAAGCATTATTTAAATTTAAAAAAATAGATGTCTTAATGTTTTGCTAATTTTCTATTCAGAGGATGTAGTGCTTTCCAAAACAGTTCATAAGTAAGGGACAGGTGAAAACAGTTGTTACAAAGGTTTAAATACAAGAAATTGGTTGAAATTGACTAAGAAAAGATTTTAATGATGGGGAGGTGAGAAGATTCAGATGTTATTTTTCCATTAAAAAAAGAAAAATGAATGGGGTAATTTTCATTTATTCTTGAGATGTCAAAATAATTGAATTTTAATAACTGGTCATTGTTAATATATTAAAAAGTACAGTAGGCTCTAATAATTTCTAGAGGACTTCACATATGTTAAGGACTTTTATTTCCTTTGTAAAAGTATATTTTTGTCATTCTTGGTTACTATTGTCATTTGTGATATCCTTTAGCCTTACCAGACTTCTTGCTAGATTAAAATATTTAGTAATTAATAACATTGTTGGTGTTCTGTATGTCTTAGAATTTTAGAAGTTAATTTAGTTATTGTTTGCTAATTACAAATAAGTAAAGCTTAACTTTCCACTTTTACGATCCTTTTCAATTTTTTAATCTTTTTTTAAGTGGGTTTCTCTTTATTTTGTGTTTCATGAGAAGAGTAGAAGTTAAGGCATAGAAATTCCTTTGTGTTCTGCCCGTATATTGAATTTTTACTTAACATTTGAAAGGGACAGGGCGAATACAGGTGAGTTAAATGTGGACCGCTCTATTCCTGCTACAAATATTAACAGTCAGGTGGAGATCAGCAGTGAATGTTAATTTCTGCTGCTCTTTAGTGGCAGCTGTAGACAGGACAGGTTAAATTTGATTTTCATGTACACTGAAGATGTAGAAACTTCACCTTCCTCAGTGTAACCCATCTCATGATTACAGAAGCTAAGGCCCAAATGCCAATTGCTTGCTGTGTCTGCAATTGCTTCAGGTTAAGTTATGGATTTTTCATGTAATTTCAGACACTGATTTTCTTATCTTAGAAAGCTTAGCGTATTTGCAAATAGTGGTTCCAAAACCTAGTTGATCATCAGAATATTATTGGGTGCTTTTACTAATAGATATTCTTAGATTTCAAACCTAGAAATTTGAGTCAATGGGTCTGGGTTACAGTTTCAGAATTTGTGTCTTTAAAAGCTTCCTAAATGATTGTGATGGTTATTCTTTTCCAGATCTGTTGGCCTAGTAGATGGTGTTAGAAATTCAAGGTTATAGAATCTTAGGACACCTGGGCCTATTAGCTTTCCCTTTCTGATGGCCATGGATTATAAATTGATTACACATTATTAGAAAGAGCTTTATGCCTTAGTTGTGGATTTTCAGATGACATTTGTAATCAGTAGAATCTTTGTGGTAGTAACCTTAGCAGTCATCTAGTCTAACTTTTAAACTTATGCAGAAATTCTAATATTTTCTGTATTGTCATCATCTCTGTCATGACGTAACACATGGGTTTATTTAGATGTCTTCCCTTTTTCCTTTTTCATTTATTTGTGATTATATAGATAACACTATTCTTTAAATTCTCTAGTCATGAGGTTATTATTTATTTATTTACTCCCCTGCCCCCCAAGCTCTGGTTCAAGCCATTGTTTCTCAGTCGAGTTGTGTAGGATACAGCTTCCTGGCCCATATTGGTATTAGGAGCCTTGCATCCCCCCCCCCCCCCCCCCCCCGGCTGTCAGTCGTCGATCGGCCGCTCACAGTAGCTCATGGCAGCTCTTTCTGGCTGCCGGCCACTCACGCTGGCCACCGGCTGTTCATAGCAGCACACAGCAGCACATGGCCACTCACGCTGGCCACCGGCCGCTCCCGGCAGCCCGTGGCAGCTCATGCCGACCTCCCGCTGCTCACGGCAGCCCAGTCCAGACAGAGCTGTTATTCACAATCTAACCTGTAGAGGGCGCAGCTCACTGGCCCATGTGGGAATCGAACTGGCGACCTCAGTGTTAGGAGCACGGAGCTCCAACCACGTGAGCCACCGGCTGGCCCTATTATTTACCTTTAACTGATTGGATTGGAATTGATTTTCCTTTAGACCAAGAAACTTAAATCTTTCATTAATGTTACAATCTTAAAGACAACACAGTCCTTCTAAAGCTACTGTTATTTCCTTATCGCTGGCTAGTTCCCTTCTTTAGCATCCTTGGTCTTCTGAGAGAATATATTCTCCTTAAAGCCAATCAGATAATAATGAGTAGAAATAATAAGTAGAAAGAATAGTCCGGTACATGTTTAGAATTAAAGCCAGTCATCTTGAAAATCCTGTGTCTGGGCCAGTTTCATAATCCTTAGTATAAACACGCTCATTATTTTCTCCCACATACATCTTTTTCTGGTCTGGGTAGATAAATTATCATATACTTCCACAATTTGATCTTTTCCCAAGTATTCTTCAATTGGATTTTGCTTTCAGGTTTGTAGATTTCATTATCTTCACAGATACGTAATACTGCTATCAGTCTTTATCATTAGAAATTTACTATTAGAAATTTTGCCTTTTGAACTAGATACACTCTTCCCTATGCAGTTTGAGTTGCCAGTTCATCCCACCAAGAATCAATACAACGTCTGAAATCAAAAGAGCCTCTGAAGTAGTAGTTCCTACTTGGTAACATTTACAGTTCTTTTTAGACCTCCCAATGAGAGAATTACTCAGCATCTTTTCCATTGTGGTACTTCAGCCTGTTAAAATATTATGTAATTCAGTATTTGCTCGCTCTTTAAAATGTTTGTTTAAAATGTTCACGATCAGCTTGGTTGGGCTGCTTCTGGCTTTGGTCTTCCGGAAGCACAGTTCCTTCACATAAGTCCATCATCCCGGTGTAATAAGCTATAGTCTGAATGACCAGGCTCGGTGTCATCTGTGTAATCAGCTGTTCCCTTGCCCTACTTTCTCTTCCAAAGTTACGACCTTCTACTGGAATAGATGTAAAAACCCCTTGTGACCCCTAAATCTTCTATTTTTGTCTCAGAGCTCTTAAAGTTCTTTTTCAGGCTTCTTTTGGCTAGCTCCCATTTTCCCATGTCAAACAGGTGAAGCCAGTAGCCATAGGTGTTTTTAGAGAGTTTCTTGTCCTGTCTAGGATGTTTTCCAGGAACAGTTCCTGCTCGCAATTACTTTAGGGTTTATTTATGCCCATCCTGTATTCTTCCGGAGGAAGTCACCACCCACCCTGATGGATGTTGTTTGTGCCAGTCCTCTACTCCCTAATTGCCTGCAGTCTTAGCTGCAGTCCTTACTGCTCATTTCTCTGGTGAATCTCTCAACCTTCTGTCATTCTTTTTTCTCCTAATTGAATTCTACCTCAGGTTGGTCCTTGGGATACTAGGTGGGCTTTTCTTCTAGTTTTTTAGTTTCCCTCATATAAATTAATTACACGTCACTTTATAGGTAATTCATAGTTAACTGCATTAATGCCTGTCCTCCAAAGTTCCAGTAATGCTAAATACTTAACTGATTATTTTTTTTTTCCATTTGACTCAATTGCCCTTACCTCAAATTAAGTATATCCAAAAATTTATCTCTGCTTTCTCCCAGAATTAACTTCCTTGGCCCTAACAATTTTTCTCTCAATGGTTGACAATATTTTTTCAGGCATTTACTTGAAAATAAACAGGTAGCTTTTATTCTTTCCCTGTTTACTTCCTATTGTCCCCATTCCCTATTTTGAGAAAATCACCAGCTCTTGTTGGTTCTTTGTCAAAGCTTTTGTATCCATTTCTGCCACTGTAGTACAGGCTCTTCTTATTTTTCATCTAGATTATTGCAGTAGTAGCCTCAGAACCAGTTTTCCTGTTTCTAGTCTTTGGCCCTTGAGGTTTGGAAGTACAGAGTATTTATCCTAGAGTACCTTTTATTACCTAATGACCCCATGCTCAAAACCCTTGTGTGCACCGGTATCTATAAGAAAAAGCTTAGACTTCTGTGTCTCATTTGGAGAACCCTTGCTCTGTGATCTAACTGCCACTCATCTTCCCAGTTCACTTCCTACTCTCTTGCATGAGCCCTGTGTTCAGCCATGCCCCTGGAACAAACGCTTCTTACGTCCTACCCTCAGTCACCCTCAGTCACGCTGTTATCCAAGTTGAATGCCTTCGTCATCTTGTCCCTGAGGGCCCACGCTAGTGACTGATGTGATGCCCACTTTTGATCACTACAGGCTTTTGTCTCCTGTGCAACAGTAATGTTCTTGGCATTGTTTGTTCACCTCTCACCTACATATGGCCATTCTACTTTGTATTCCTACAATGCTGATTCCTTTCCAGCATAGTTTCCTGTATATGCTAGATTCTTAGGAAACAGTCCTGCATGTTTTTAGGAAACCAATTGAGTAAATGAAGTTTTTAACAGCTTCGTTGAGCTACAATTTACATACCATAAAATCCACCCATCTTAAGTGTATAACTAATTGAATTTTAGTATATTTACAGAGATAAACAACCATCTCAACAATCTAATTTGAAACATTTCTATCATCTTGTGCCCACTTATAGTCACTCACCATTTTTACTACAGCTCAACTATTAGTCTCCCTTTTGTCCCTCTATATATTTGCTTTTTTGGGACATTTCATACATTTAAATAGAATCATACAATGTGTGGTTTTTGTGTATCTGGCTTCTTTCACTGAGCATGTTTTTGAGGTTTATCTGTGTGGTAATATGCATCAATGCTTATTAGTTCCTTTTTAATTGCTGAATAGTATTCCATTTTATAAATATAAGGAATATGGGCATACCTAGGAGATATTGTGAGTTCCATTCCAGACTACTGCAGTAAAGTGGATACTGTAATAAAGCAAGGCACACGGATTTTTTTGGCTTTCCAGTGCATATAAAAGTTACGTTTACACTATACTGTAGTCTATTAAGTGCAATGGTATTATGTCTAAAAATATTCTACATACCTTCATTTAAAAATACTTCATTGCAAAAAAATGCTAACCATCTGAGCCTTCAGTGAGTTCTAATCTTTTTGCTGGTGGAGAGTCTTCAATTTGTGAAAAACAAAAACAAAACAAAACACCACAGTGTCTGCACAGCGCAATAAGGTGAAACTCAAGAAAACCAGGTATGCCTATAAGGGAATTTTGATGTCACTCAGAATGGCGCAGTGGAATAATTAGGTCTGTCTTTGGCACTAGATTGTACTTTTTTGTTGTCTAGATTGTACTTTTTTGTTGTCTGTCTCAAATGTTTTCCCCGTAAGTTAGCTGTCCCTCAGCAAATACCCAAAATAAACATCCCATGTTTTTTCTTTTGAGCTCTACATTTGTTTTATACTAAACCCGTAAGCTTTGCTTTTTCCCTCTCTGCTTTAGGGCCATGTTCATGAGTGGACTCAGTGAAAGCAAACAGACACACGTGCATCTGAGGAATGTGGATGCAGCCACCTTACAGATAATAATAACGTACGCATACACGGGTAACCTGGCAATAAATGACAGCACTGTAGAGCAGCTCTATGAAACAGCGTGTTTCCTTCAGGTGAGCAGTTTTTCCTCCCAGTTACGTGTGTCAGCTGTGAGTTAGTTTTTTTCAAGAAACATTATTTCATCAGTGATACACGTATGTAATTTTCTTGTTGCAGATTTTAGAAGGTAAAAGTTTTTATTTTAAAATGTGTAGGGGAAAGACAGAATAGGATTTGATCAGCCAGTCTAATTTAGTTTTAGATGGGAACTTAATTAAAAAGAGAAGTAAACATTTCATATTGGTTTCGTATTCTGTGTCAGGTACCTGAGAATTCAGATTTCAAGTAAAAGCAATGTTTAACAGTGTTCATTAAATTGTAAGTGCTTACTAATTTTTGATGGTATTACTTTTCACAGAAAATTTCAATATCGTTATGGAAATGATCAAACTTAAGAATGTAGAACAGCCATTTGACCACATTGAGCTCTTAAGGGGAAGAATTTAAACTAAACTAAAATACTGTGCCTATAGTAGGTACCTACTATACCTATAACTCGGGGGAAACTAAGGCCATAGTAGGTAGCTTCCAGATGCTTTAGAATTAGAGTCAGTCACATCCTAAATCCAAGCTTGAAACAGGGAAATGCCAACTGTAAGTGCTGTTTTTCCATAGCATGTAAGTTCGTTAACTATTTTAAAGCCAGGAACTAAAAGCAGGTGTTTTATAGAATTGCTAAAAAAAAAAAAGATAAATTTTAAGAAATTTGCATTCCAAAGCACTTTGTTACTGTAAGTAGTGACAACTGTTCGTACAGTTTTTTCCATCCATGTTATTGAAACCCTTATACATATGATTGGTCAAATGCAAAATAGGACTGCTTGCTGGACTGAGTGGCCCTGGTCAGCCTGGGATGGGGCATTTTATGATTTTCACTATTAACCGCGTGAAATAATAATGGTTTTATATGCCAGAGACCATACTGTGCTTTATATGGGTTCTCGTATAATCCTTACAATAATTATTTGTGAGGTTTTCCCCATTTTATACAAGAGAAAACTGAGGCTTAGAGAAGTAGAGCTACTATTCTAATATTGTACGAGTACTGACTGGCCAATCCAAGTTTTGAACCCAAGCAACCCAACCTCTCACTCTAAATTGCTTTTAGTTAATTGCTATGATGTTGAATAAGCATAGTAGGTAGCACTTATTCAACTGCGATCTACTTTTCCTTCTTAAAACAAATGTAGAAAACTTAGAGTGGCTAAGGTGGGTCATCTAGATGCAGGAGATTTATAACTACACAGAAATACATTTATTGTTCCTTTGGTTATCTTAGCTCTCAAAATAAGAAAGGCAAATAATAACTATTCTTAGTCATTGTGCATGATTTTCTGATTTTGTCTGTGGTGTCCATTTTGAGAAAACCAGATTCCAGCTACCAGCAATGATCATTTTCTGTGCTATGATTTATTTCCGTTGTTCTCATTTGGTTCTCAATTATATATTTTTTAAAGCCTAGAAAAGTGTATAACTTATACGTGAATTTCCTTCCCTTTGCCTTAAGACTGTTTAGTTTCTTAAGAGCCCATTTAATGTTATAGTGCTGACTCCTAAATAGGGCAGTTAAGTAGGCCACTGGACAGGAAGAAGAAATGCAAAGCTATACGTAGTCTTCTAATTTTATTATAACGAAAGATGTGATCTCTTAGCCCAAATATCCGTATCTAAAAATAAAAACTATAGTATAGGGATCTGATTAACACATCTGTGTCTTAACACAAAAATAAAATTTGTCTATCCTACCTTGATCATCTTTGTTTTTTTTTTCATTTTTAGGTAGAAGATGTGTTACAACATTGTCGAGAATATTTAATTAAAAAAATAAATGCAGAGAATTGTGTGCGATTGTTGAGTTTTGCTGATCTGTTCAGTTGTGAGGAATTAAAACAAAGTGCTAAAAGAATGGTGGAGCACAAGTTCACTGCTGTGTATCACCAGGAAGCTTTCATGCAGCTGTCACATGACCTACTGATAGACATTCTCAGTAGTGACAATTTAAATGTAGAAAAGGAGGAGACGGTTCGTGAAGCTGCTATGCTGTGGCTAGAGTACAACACAGAATCACGATCCCAGTATTTGTCTTCAGTTCTTAGCCAAATCAGAATTGATGCACTTTCAGAAGTAACACAGAGAGCGTGGTTTCAAGGTCTGCCACCCAATGATAAGTCTGTAGTGGTTCAAGGTCTGTATAAGTCCATGCCCAAGTTTTTCAAACCAAGACTGGGAATGACTAAAGAGGAGATGATGATTTTCATTGAAGCATCGTCAGAAAATCCTTGTAGTCTTTACTCTTCTGTCTGTTACAGTCCCCAAGCCGAAAAAGTTTACAAGCTATGCAGCCCACCAGCTGATTTGCATAAAGTTGGGACCGTTGTAACTCCTGATAATGACATTTATATAGCAGGTGGTCAGATTCCTTTGAAAAACACAAAAACAAACCACAGTAAAACAAGCAAACTTCAGACTGCCTTCAGAACTGTGAATTGCTTTTATTGGTTTGATGCACAGCAAAATACCTGGTTTGCAAAGACCCCGATGCTGTTTGTGCGCATAAAGCCATCTCTGGTTTGCTGTGAAGGCTATATCTATGCAATCGGAGGAGACAGTGTGGGTGGAGAACTTAACCGGAGGACCGTGGAAAGGTATGACACGGAGAAGGACGAGTGGACCATGGTGAGCCCTCTGCCGTGCGCCTGGCAGTGGAGCGCAGCCGTTGTGGTTCACGACTGCATTTATGTGATGACACTGAACCTCATGTACTGTTACTTCCCAAGGTCTGATTCGTGGGTAGAAATGGCCATGAGGCAGACTAGCAGGTCCTTCGCTTCAGCCGCAGCTTTTGGTGATAAAATCTTCTACATCGGAGGGTTGCACATTGCTACCAATTCTGGCATAAGACTCCCCTCCGGCACTGTGGATGGGTCTTCAGTAACTGTGGAAATTTATGATGTGAATAAAAATGAGTGGAAAATGGCAGCCAACATCCCTGCCAAGAGGTACTCTGACCCCTGTGTTAGAGCTGTTGTGATCTCAAATTCTCTGTGTGTGTTTATGCGAGAAACCCACTTAAATGAGAGAGCTAAATATGTCACCTACCAATACGACCTGGAACTTGACCGGTGGTCTCTGCGGCAGCATATATCTGAACGTGTGCTGTGGGACTTGGGGAGAGATTTTCGATGCACTGTGGGGAAACTTTATCCGTCCTGCCTTGAAGAATCTCCATGGAAACCGCCAGCTTATCTCTTCTCACCGGATGGAACAGAGGAGTTTGAACTGGATGGAGAAATGGTCGCACTACCACCTGTATAGCTGGGAGGGAATCCAGGGAGTGCGCGCCTGGCTTACGTGCTTTGTCATTTTCTTTGCTAAACAAGAGAGGCTATGAAAGGACTAAATATGAGTACATAAAAATCTATCTTTGATAAATTTTATTTTTATGCCCTAGTTACTATTTGCATCAGTATAATATATATCAGTGAGTCTTACAGAAAGATATGCTTCCATAATATGAAATAGATTATCCAGTAATTGAGAAACTTTTATGTGTATCATGAGAGCATAGAATCTGGATTACCTAACATTGTTAGCCCTGTGTATGTACAGTTCCAAAAGTTCACTTATTAAAGTAGTTTCCTGTTCCTAGTGTGGTATATCGCAAATCGTGCTGAGGTTATTTTAGTCTATGTATTTCATTCCCGTGCTTCTGTTCTGAAGTCCTGGAATACAGTTTTTCAGTGTAATTAATTCAGCTGCGTTTAGCACTAACGTCCGTGTTGGTACAGAAATGTTGTCTAAATCCTGTACTTCAGTTGAGGAAGATCTTCCATCTTACAGTATTGCACAGGGAAAGCTATGACTGCAGGACCGGTCTCACTATACTGTTAGGTGCATGTATTCTTTTCACTAACTTATACTCGAGTCTACAGGTCTTCCAATCAGCTGGTCACTTCCCAGGCGTGGACGGAAGTTGCTGGGCTTGCAATGAGTTGCGATCCCTCACTGTGCGGGTCTGTGTGGAGCTTTAATCAGTAAATGTCTCCACTTCCTGTATTACATTAACATGGGCTCATGCATATAATTACCTGCTGCTGTTGTATTCCTTCACCTTAAAGATTTAGAGCGGGTTAACCAGGTCATTCATTACATCTTAATTTAATAACAAGCATTACTGTAGAGTGATTGTGTGTAGATACCGTTAGCTGTCAGGGTGTGTTTTTTTTAAGCTGTTGTGTGTGGGGGTAGGATTAGGAAGGTGAACTGTTCAGGAATTCCTGCACCAGCCGTGCAGGAGAGCAGACAACTCTGCGCTGCTCTGGCATTAATCCCAGGAACCACTAGCAGGAGCGGGCGCCGCCAACCTAACACGGGCACAGGTGCTTCGTGACAAGCGTTACTAGCATGTTCAACTGCATCATGTTCTGGCACTGTATTTTGAATGACATTAATTTATTAAATAAATAAATTGTATATATTCAGTATTTGTTTTTCTTTTGTGCTGGGAATGGTGTCATGCTGTGCTTTTAGTTTTAAATTTACTGGGTCAGTTTAGCTTGTTACACGTGGTTTTAGAATTCTGTTTGAGAGATACATATACATCTTGTGTGTGGTGGGGGGGGTTCCTTTTTTGTGATGTGAGTCTTACTGTATCAACATAAACTATAGATCAGAAACAACACCTTTCAACCCTAGTCGCATATTAGAATCACCTGGGCTACTGTCAAAAGCTCGCGATGACGCGTGAGCCGCGTCCTACATACGATGCCCCCCCAGTCTGGCGGGCGGGTCCGGCAGCGGTGTCTCAGCACTGCAGGTGACCCGCTTGTGCACTGAGAACCATTGCCTAGGCCTTCTGTCCAGGCAGACCTCGCAATAAAGCGGAGCTCTTGCTGGCGGAGGGTCTCACTTCGGTGTGTGAAAAAGGCACCATCTGTGAAGGCAGAAAAGGGAAGCACAATAAAACGAGGTGTGCCTGTATCATAAGCCTTCCTTCTAGGTCACCATTCTTCTAGAACATGCTGTTCTTCATGTGTACAGACTTCAGCTGCCTCCCGCTGCCTATGGAATGAAGTCCAGATTCTTTAGCACATTTAAGGCTCGTAATTTGGCTTTAGAACTTTTATAGCCTTAACATCGTGTTCCCACAAAACGTTAATCAGGCTTTTGCTATACTTTCCTGCCTTTGCTTATGCTGTTTGCTCCACTCAGAATGGTCTTTTCACCCTCACGCTGCCTGTGGCTCTCTTGTGTTACCCAAGATCTGTGCAAGGTGGTTTTTAAATGAATGCTTCCCTGATAACCACCTCTTACCCTGTGCTGAAGAGGCCCTTCTCCCATTGTCACATCCTTCGTCCTTTCATCGGTAATTGGACCAGTTCATTCTGTTGAGTATTTTTATGGGTTTTAATGCTTTTCTACAAAGTGATTGATGTTTTTGAGAGTCGGGACTTTGTTCTACAGGGCTCCATCTCCCTACAGCGTAGCATAGTTTGTGATAAATGTTGAATGAAAGCGGGTATATATGAATACAAGGGGCCTTGGGGAGTTTGAAATAAACCCAATATACCAGATTCTTCATTCTCGTTAGAAGTTTCAGTAGTCCCCTTTTTTCTTCACTTACCTCTCCATCCATGTTAGATCTGTTACCTTAATACTTCCGCCACCCTTGGCAATATCCTTTGCCTTATGATTTTGTAACTGTGGCAAAACCTGAATCTTAGGTGAATATGAATGGTCCTGACACGTTTGTGATACAAACTCAGCTTCAGTTTCATTTCAAATGAGTTCCTTCACGTGCAGTGCTCCTCACATGACTATGTGAAAGTAATTTCTGTTGGAGGGGTTTGATAATAGAACCCTTGTTTGAGGCCTGGTTTGCTGGGTGAGCACGGGGAAAACAGATGGAGGTTGCTTAGGAGCATGGGGAAGGTGTGGGAGCCCCGTGTCTGCTCTGTAACAAAGTCCTCTGAGGCCCGAGAACTGCTTTTCTCACCTTTGCTTCTCCCCATGCACCCCAGTGCTGTGACACTTCTTCCCTCCTCCCTAAAGGCTTACATAATTATGCAGATCAGCTTTGTGGGCCTTCTTTTCACCCTTGGACAGTGCTTTCTGAAACTGCTAGATTTCCAGATGAGAAGTGTTTATTCTGGATCAGACTTAATTTGGTCAGCTGAATTCTCTGGGGTATGGAGAGTTTTTCTTACCCTTGGCCTACTTTTTGTGGTACTAAATATCCTTTTACAGTTTCACCCTGTACTTTGTAAAACAAACACTTGAAAGCACTGCTTTCTTTGACTGTTTTTCAGGACGTCAGTTCCATTGGGCTTCTTGGAAAGCCAGAGGCACAGAGCCTCACTTTGGAAAGGAAGGTTTTCATGTCACAATATTTGTCAAGCGCCTACTGTGACGAAGCTCCCTGCCCTCAGTTCATTACACCAGTTCTGCCCAGAACAGGAAGGACGGTGATGGAGACAGGGCCTATGGGCAGAAAAGCACTGGCCTAGCTGAAAGCCAAGAGGCTCACTCACCCGCTCTCCTTGTGCTTTGATTCTCTCCCCTCCCCAATGCAGCAAGAGAAGCAGAAGAAAATCGCCAGTGTCATTGACCTGAAGTCAGCTCATTGCTCCATGTTCTCAGCAATGTGGGAGAAACTGAGGAAAGACAGGAAGCAGGAAGGCACAGGGACTCCTACCCTCCTGGGACCACCTCCCTTCGTATCGTTTTGTAGCGTGTATTTTCCTCTTCTCCACATTACCCCCGTTTTCAGTGATTGTTTCAATAGCTGTCTAACACGACAAGGAGCCTGACGCTTAGTATTACACTTGCGTATCATAACTCAGTTCTCTGTTGGCTGTTGCCAGCTTTTCATCACTCATAATGAAAAATGCCATGATAAAGAACTACACACATAGCTTTCTTCCTTTTGGACTGTTTCCTTGCCCTTAGCTCTTAGCAGTGGAATGCTGGCCAGGCCCAGGGTGGGATTAAGTGCATTTAGAAGGAGTGAGTTGCTCTCCTGATGAAGGTAAGAGCCATAAAAATGTTCCCTCCTGTGTTAGTGACTGTGCGGGTTAAAAGCTCATCGCTTTCAAAGC
Source organism: Rhinolophus hipposideros (assembly GCF_964194185.1). Taxonomy (NCBI): domain Eukaryota; kingdom Metazoa; phylum Chordata; class Mammalia; order Chiroptera; family Rhinolophidae; genus Rhinolophus; species Rhinolophus hipposideros. The sequence goes on from NC_138064.1 coordinate 10,405,137, forward strand.
AGTGGAACTAGTGTTAGCTTAACATTCAAACACAAAATACAACTCGTGCAGTGTGGGACTTGATACAGTCCGAGCAACATGGAGTCGGGGAGACCTAAGCAAGGAAGGAACCAGTGGTCAAGCGGCCCTGAGGGGCACTTTCAGGAAGAGGCTGGTGCTGGGTCTTCGGTGTGTGTGGTGGATTCTCTCCCCCATCTGGAGGGTGGGAAGGCCACAGTCACAGCCAGGTTTCAGCTGGCCAGGGTCCCAGTGAAGGTAATGGATTACAGGTTCCAGTGCAGTGAACCCCCAGTGCCTGATTTAGGAATCTCGGTTTAATGCTGAGGAACTAGAAATGCTGAGGTTACTGTGCAGGGACGTGAGAATTACAAACACTCATGTTGTAGGGAGACGAATCTGGGTGTATTGGGTTGGGTGGACAGGAAATAGGGCAACCAGTAAAGGTCAGGCATGAGACACTGGGAATGAGGGAAGTGAAGCTAGAAAGGGGTGGAACTGAGACATGTTACCGAGAACAGGGGACTTCGTGACTGGACGACCAGTAACAGGTCCTCAGAAAGGGGACATGTCCAGCATTGGGCTCTACTGTCCCCCGTCACCTGTTCAGCTCCAGGGCATTAACACTCCAGGCCAGGGAACACCGGGGCCTTCAACTTAACCCTGTGCTCAAGAAAGCACACCTTCCCAAGGACGAGGAAATCTGTCCGCTTCCTCCGTGAAGCACATCACAGAGCTCCTGCTTCGCAGGTCAGCTGTAAGAAAACCACAGCGCACGGAAAGAGAGATGAAAATGTACTAGGGACCAAGGAAATGTCAGGGGCTGTTTTGAAGCTTACCTGTCCAGGTGGGAAAAGGGACTGCTCGTGACAATGTCCTACTCCCCTGGGCGTTTCTGTCAGTGAGCACATGGTAACGTTATTATTGGTTGTACTCGGCAGTCGCATGCACTCAGCATTGCACAGAAACTAAGGGGCCCTTCCTGTGAGGGTCACCACCTTAAAACCTGAGGTGCCAATGTCAAAATGAAAGATTACATCAGCGCCGAGTCCTCTAGTTCATTCTGCGTGCTGCTTTCCTATGAGGCTGGCTTCGCTGCCGACCATGACACAGGCCACAGACCATACCGGCAACACAAGGGGCACCTCCAGAAAGACAGGTCGAGTACAGCTGTATGCAGGACCAACCGGATAATTTTATTCTCATTTTTCTTTAAAATAAAGATACAGTAGAAGTTTTACAATTCAGTATGATCAGACATGATTTATAATTTTAACATTCTTTTCAAATGACAACAGAAACAAAGAACTAGTACAAATTATAAAACTACCAGAGCAAAGAGAAACTACCTTTCTGATTAAAATATGTGCCACAGCTAAACGTCCTTAGAAAACGTTCTAAGATTTCTAAGCTAAACTTCCTTAGAAAGGGTCTGTAAAAAAACCCTGAATCTCAAATATTTAAACTATTTTTGTAACCACTAAATGCCTTTACCTACTTGTTAATCAAATGCTTCCTAAGTTTAGGAACCAATGACCAAGTGCCCTGAAACAGGTAAGTCGTGATCCTATTTTTTCCAGCTATAAATTATTAATATTTCAAGAAAACAAAGTATTTTCTAAGCACAGAAGCTTTCTAAAAACTTCAATTACCTTTTCTGGCTCAGTACTTGACTGAAATGTTCAAAAGTTTATATTGCACACAAATTTGAGCAGCATACTATGTGCATGTGAGAAGCTGATGGAAAACAAGGCCGAAAAAACCCCTAAATTATGTCCCATTTACATGATTTAAATATATAGTCTCTATATCTTTAATTAATATAAGTAAAAAGGGTAAACTTTAGAACAGCACAGAAATACAAATGCATTAGAGTTTTACAAAATATATTCAACCCCTTATACGTGCATAATCTTATAATATTGGAGTTACCATACAAGGGAGCGAGTTTCTTCTTCATATGAAAGCAGAAAGTCATGTGTACAAAGTTATTTATATGAAAAGAATAAAGATCCACATTCCCTTTCTTTGTCCTTGACAAATATTCATGGAATGTTGGAGATTATGGAAAAACAATTCCAATGTTATGAAGTCCAAAGACGAGGAATGAAAACACTGCGAGTCGCACAGTGCACTGCCTGCAAAGCCAGTCACCTTCTGGAAGCAGGGCTGCGTTCTCTGTCATGTTGAAAGGCTACCACAGCGCTGGGTGGAAAGGCCATGCACGCTGTGCCACCTCTGCTCAGAGAGAGAGGGCAAAGGCTGGTGCCACCTCAAGAGTCCCAACCAAGTTCCCGACAGAATAACAGGCAATGTTTAGCAGCTACCATCATAACAGGCTACTTTCCCAAATTGTTGAAGCAGATAAAGTTCTTGTGGTTTGGGATCAGCCCAAAACCCCTTAGTGAGCTGAGCGCTCCCAAACCCATCACCAGGCTGGGAGGGAAAAGGAACATCTGTCTGTAACTTCCACAAAACACAAAATAAAAACAAAACCTGCCTGCCAGAGACACAATGTTACAGCATCATTTTAAACCTGTAACTTCTTTGTAAAAAAATGCTTACAACCTTCAGCATATGAAATACTGCTCTCAAAATACTTTCATTCCGATTTTTAAGTCCCTTGCTCCTTAGCCTTGCAATAGCGTCTCACTCCTCTCCTTGCCTAATGTGCTTTCTTTCTCCTTGCCTTTCCAAACTAAATGATTCTAAAGAAAAGAAAAATGCAATGTTTAGTATAGGACTGGGAAAGCAAGATAAGGTTGAACAAATCACGTCACATGCTCAGGCTTGTTGCCCAAATATATTGCCACTATGTGTCTTAAAACAAAAGTAGATGGGAATTGTTTTAAGGCTTGGGGGCTAAGCAATCACTAATGGAGTTGGGGCTACACTGTTCATACCGGTTCCATGAAACAAATGCATATGCAAAATAACCGTAAGCCTTACTCCGACACACAACTTCTTCTAGTCTCCTAGTCCAGGACACAATAGCTTCAAGTCTCTTTTCCTTACCTGTGTCACTGTCATTATAGTGCCTAGTGGGAATTAAAGTATGCCAGGGACTTTTTCCAAACAACCTTACTGTTAAATCACCTAGACAAACAGCGAGGCCAACAGCAAGCTATAGATGCAGCCTGTGTGCCTAGCACACCTCGCTCCCTCAGGCCTCCTGACAAATACTCAGTTCTTAGACCCAGAAGCACTGGAGCAACCGTGGCCAACCAAAACCCACCTTTACCAGTGACGGGTCGGAAGATGGCCCAGTGGCCATCTGGCTCCTATGGCCCTCAGAGCCAGTGACCAGAAGTGAGGCTCCTGGGCTGGCCTCTCAGCTGGAGCCCTGAGCCCGAAGCCCACATCCGAGGCACACAGGCTCCCAGGATGAGGGACAGGTCTCCCGCCTTCAGTTGTGCTGGCTGTCCCGCGGCCCTGCCAACAACATAAATGGCCTCTGTTCCCTGCAAACTCCCACACCTCCCAGAACCTGAAGGAAATAGAGTGGCAATCTTTTAGCCATTTCTATGACAAAAGTTCTATCTCCTGAAATATTCATTTTATGTTGAAAGCCAGTTAAATGACCACTTTAAGAGTTGAACTCTTAACTGGAAACATTAATACGAAGTTCAATTAAGGTGTATATTAAAATGGGGAACAAGTGAGACTAAAGCAAAGTTAGACTTCATATAACTATATTTTAGTGGCATTTGAAAGTATGGATGGATTGGGTTGCTATTGAATAGAGAGAGATGGGAGTTTAGCCCTCTCATACAAACCGAAGAATGAGTCAGCAGTGAGCTGGCCGACCCCTCGCAGTACGCTTAGCACTGTGAGTTTCTGGCAGTTGAGAGGTAACAATTGGAACTAATACTATCACTCCAGCTAATGGTGTGGCCTGATGAAACAAGATGTTAGAATGAATTCTTTATAGTCTCAGTGCAACACTGATTAAAGTACCCCTTAAGGGTTTGTTTGGTATTACTTCTCTTCAAGTAATATTTCCTGAGAAGTTTAACTTTCCTAGCAGAGGTGGAGTGAATGGAGTTCTCACAATAAGCCCTTTAATTTATCATCACTGAATTCTTGAGTTATTATGCTCAACTGGAAGTATGTTTTTAGATTTGCTGGATTTGTGTTAAAACACAAATTGGAAGATTTAGGGATATTTAGATTATGTCCCCATGACCATTTTACATGCCCTAGAAGGATTTACTTTACATAAACATTTCTTAAGCAATAAATCAAATAGAATCAAGTGTCATCCTTAATTAGACCCCTTATTTTCCCAACACTCTTTATGTCGTGTGTAGGTTACATTCACTATGTATTTTCCACATATCTTTTGTTACTGAAAAAGCAGTCTGTCCCCTATAAATCCTCCCTGAGAACTCCCATCCAATGTCCCCATGAAAAGCAAATGACAGCTGAGCACGACAGATACATGAGGTCCAGTTGTGTAAAAGTCTTCAAGACAGCATGCACACAAACACACACACACACACACACACACAATCTAAAATGAATCCAGATGTCCTTTATGAAACACGACTGATGTCACGGCTGTAGTTTTCTTCTCCTGTTTCTTGCTTTTCTAAATGGGACCTACGATGAGATTTCTATTTAATATTTACAGGCCATCTTGCTTATCTTTTAAAAATACTCCTAGACGGGACTGATTACAGGAAGATTTTCCACCAGGGAAGTAGGAAAGCCAAGTGCCTTGGAAAGTTTTATGAAGAATAAGACTAAGAAAAAACGTGTAGGTTTGTAAATACCCAATGAAAAACTGTTCAAAAGAAGACATAGAAGGCACAAACTCTGAGTTAGAAAACGCTTGTAGAAGATTGCAACATGACTAGAGTTGACAGAACTAACATCGAAGTCTTTTAAAGTCTTGCCCTAAGTACGCCTTCGTGTTAAACTGCTCCAGCGTGGCTGTACCCATCATTATGCTATTTCTCTGCAAACCTACGTGAACAATTAGGAAGAGGAAGAAAAAGTACAATGACACCTCCTGATGTCTCAAAGCAAGTATTTAGGATCGGGAAAGAATAAGTTAAACACAAAACAAAATACTCTATCCTCAGAACTACTACCCACAACTTTCCTGTTTCTGGGAAGAAAGAAGTGAATCGACAGTTTTGTAGGTAGAAAACCAATAAACAAAGAATGGTCATATACCTCAGCAAAATAATAACAAAGCTGGATTGTATGGCCCCTTAACTTTATAAGCACATTTTAGGGCCAACTTTAGAGAAATTAAAATAGCAATATAACTTAATTTCAGCAAAAATAAATTGCAATGACCATCTAGGTATTCAAACAGCAAAACTGAACAAAATTTACATAAGTAAAAACTTTTCTAAAGTAAACAAATGCATACTATCCGAATTCAAAAATGATTAGACGGTACACTGTGTTTTTTAATCAGGCTCAGACTGAAATAAAAGTAGTCAATTTAAACCCCAACCTGGAAAGCCATCCCTGCTATGGTTGTGATTTCATTTTTTCAGCATTGTGTGACATTCATCCAGACAGAGGGCAACCATACATGTAAACATTCGACGACCTGTGGCCGATGAAGTGGAGAGTCCGGGAGCAGCAGACAGACAGGTAACACTTAAACCTAAGAAAGCAGCAGCAGCATCTGGAACCCCAAGCTCAGGGCTTCCCGTCAGGTGGCTCAGTGAGGCTCTGAGGGGTGGAGTTGGTGAAAGTAGAAAGCCATGAAGACATAGCTGTCTTTGCACTGGAAAGAGCCCCTCCAACCGACTGGCCTAGATGGAAAGGAGGGGAAAACAAAGGGAAACACGCATTCACTTTTGTTAAGAGACACCGAAAGACCAATGCTAATTAATAAATGGTAATTTACTGTAACGCATCAATATCTTAATAGTTACGAAGCGACCATTTGAATTTCTAGTTTCGAAACAATCCCTTTCCACGGGAATGTCTAATAAGAAATTGGACAATGTCTGGGTGTAAGAGCCTACTACCTTGCAAGCATTCTGGAGGTACTCAGCACACTCTTTCCTCAGTACCCACCATGCTAGGCCAGTGGTTCTCAGTACTGGCCGTGCATCGGCATTACTTGGAGACTGAAAAAAGTCCCGGGTGCTCGCTGTATTCTAAATCCAAAGTGATAATTGATAACCACCCACACAGGGAAGAATGGTGAGGGTGCGTTAGGGACATTTGATTTTGTCATCTAAAACGACACTGCATTAAATGAAGACATACAGAGCTCTACCTGCCTCAGGTCTGTTTTGATTTAAAAAACATTATTAATGGGTGGAAGAGGAGAACTGACCACAGACTGTAAATATCGGCAGCAGCACCACTAAAAATTAAGTAACAACTGACATCAGATACCTATGACAAAGTAGAATTTCTCTATTAAAAGATAAAAGTGAAATGCATAATACTGTACGGAAGCAAGTGCTTACAGTCCAATTCCATTCGTCGTGATAAAACAAACCTGGTGACGGGGCTATGTGCTCTGGGTTCGTCTTCTAAGACGAGTCTGTGCAGTGTTTCTCTCAGCCTGTCTATCTATCTCTAAGTGCACAGGTGTTCCACCTCCATGGACCCCTGCACAGAGAGCACGCAGTTCTGAGGCTTCTGAACTATGTTCAATAACATTAGTTAACCTTTCTCAGGAGCTACGTAAGGAGTTGGGTGCTATTTTTACAGGCTGACATGGCAAAGCAAATGTGGCAAATGTAAGTAACTGGTGAATCTGAGATAATGAAGAATTCCTTGTATACTGTTACACCATTTCTCTTAATTTGAAATTATATAAGAATAAAAAGTTAAAAATATAGAAAAGAAGGAACAAGAAATACCTTTAGAATGGATATGAAACAATTTTCAAAAATTTTAACTGAAAAAAGCTAGGTGCAGAGAGTGTACACAATACACCATTTGTCTGGCTTTGGTTTCAGGGTAACACTGGCCTCCCTGAAAGAGTCGGGAAGCATTACCTAATCTACCACTTTTTGAAAGTTTGTATAAAATTCATAAAATTCCTTAAATGTTTGGTAAAATCTGTAAGTAAAGCCATCTGGGCCTGGATTTCATTAAAAACCTTATGGAAAGGTTTTTAATTCAGTTTATTTAATAGATATAGGGCTATTCAAATTTTTCTGTTTCCTACTGAGTCAGTTTTGGCAGTTTTGAGTCTTTCAAACAGTTTGTATATTTCATCCATGTTGTCAAAAAATTGGCATAAAGTTATTCACAATACTCCCTTATCCTTTTAATTTCAGTAAGATCCATAGTGATGTCCCCTCTCATTCCTAATACTGGTAATTTATATATTCTCTCTCTTTCTCTTCATTAGCCTATAAAGGTTTTATTAATATTGTTGGTCTTTTCAAAAACCAACTATTGATTTCCCTGATTTTCCTTATTGTGTGATGTACAGCCTTACAAGACAGCAGTTCCTAATGCTTCCTTTATTTTTGCTCTCTACTATTTATAAAGAACTGTGGGAAGCTAAGGGAGGGGAAAACTCCAGTGAAGCATGAATCCTGGAACAGAACAGTGAACTCATTAGAAAATGCTGTCACTTCTCCATCAGATATGGCAAAATTTGCTGAACTTTGATATTATCTGGTGTCACGGCAATTTTTTTTAACGAATAAGACAAAAATTTTAAAAAAAGAAAAAAAACCTCTGTATTCGACCGCGGAAATTATGTTGTATTATTATGTGCTACACAGAGCTCTACCAATATATCAATGACATATTGATAAAGTTGACACAGAGAGATGCGTTATGATTCCTATCTAGTTTTGGCTAAAGGCATGCCTTACCAACAGCTTTTCCTGTTTGTACAACATTCCGGCTGGTTGAAACCATGACGTTTCCAATTTTTTTTCCACGTTCACTGTTTTGAACAGAACTGAGTAAAGGAAAGAAGTCTAAGTATAATTTAAAAACAAAAAAAATCACACACACACACACAAACACACACACACAATTCTATAACCCCCAAATTAGAATTATTGAGAAAAGAAGCTAGATCATTCATTACTTGTTATGCATCTATTAATTTGCTCATGTTTTAAGCATTGACTTTTCAGAAAATACTAGAAGAACATACAGATGAACCAGAAAGTGGCAAGGATATAAGGATACATACATATCGTTAATTCTCCCTATAGTCATGATTTGCTCAAGTTACTTCACCAGAATTAAAATGGCAAATCCTGTTATTAGTTCACACCATTCTTCACGAAACAGCAGTGTTTTCTCTTGGAAACATACACACTACTGAGCTAGAGACTGTCATGCACATATTTGGTTACTATTTGAAGCACAAGTCTATCAAGTGGAGAAAAACAATTCCCAATTAGCAATGAAACGCATGGCATAAAGTCAGACATAAGAATGTTTCTAGTATTTTCTCGAAATACTCACTGTGAGAATCTTAACCTCATGTCTGACACTGAGTACTGGCCTTGAAAAGGATGGCTGTAAAACAAAGTTTGAGTTCAGACTGTGAGTATCTCACCAATAAAGCTGCAGAACAGTTATCATGGGGGTGGGGGGAGTCGACTCAGCTGGGCTGTGGGGCTCTGAAGGTGTCAGCAGTCGTCCTGTGATCACAGCCCCCTGCTTCCAGTTGTGGGAGCCTCTCTGAGCTTATTTCCTCACTTGTGCAATAGGTGGGGTTTTTTTTCTTGGGTGGGGTGGTTTGTGATGCTCTGATTTATTTGGTCAGAGGTGGGGTCCAAGTATCAACATTTTAAAAAAGCTCTCAGGTCAGGTTACAGTCACTGACTTAGGCCATGGCCGTGGATTGTACCTTGATTCTGGTCATCTTATAAATGTGTGCCATCGGCCATATGACAATTCATAGACAGATCAGTAAAATCTGTACTTTCTATTAGAGAAGCAACTCAAAATGCATCTTAAAAATACACAAAAGGGTATAAATATACAAATTATATATATATACACAATCAGGCAACTTAACTAAACTTACACTATAAAAGAAGGAATCAATAAATACCCAAATTCTTATCTCACACTCAGGGGTCTCTCAGTCAATGTCTAACAAAGAAAGCAACCCTAGTGAAATCAATAGCACTTATAAAAACATCAAAATACTATTTATGGCTTTTCAAACAACAAATTTCCTAATTGGCCATATTGGCCATATTAACTTCTCTCTTTTTCTGGATTTCTTAATCACAGGTTGAAAGAATTGAGAGATTACTTAATCATTCTTGCTTATTAAGGAAAGTTAGAGGACTGTCTTCTCTGATCTTTAGGAGTTGAAGAAAGGGATTCACAGATCTCAAATCTTACAGTCAGTTTGGAATATTTCTAAATGATTCCCCCTGCTAACAATTGAAGATGATCATTTCTTGTTTTGAATTTGGTGAAAATATTGAAAATCTGTTGACTATCCTATCTATATCATTTCCCTATGTTTCAGGTCTTTCTTTCGCTTTCTCTTCAATCAAAGCAACCTTGATTTATTTACACATTTTAAAAAGTACTGTTTTACAGTCCTTTAAAACCCCCTCCAGCTATAAGCCTCATATGGACCTGCGTTAAAATCTGTAGGGCTGGTTGAAGTTAAAGGCAAAAGAGCAGATGCAGAGACTGGATGAAGGTCTGACGAGGGGGAGCAGACCGATGGCCCCACATGCCGCACTGTGGATGGCCATGGCAGACCCTGTCCCCACCCAGCCCGGTCACAGTAAATACCACTAGGCAAACAAACTCACATCTGTTTCTCTTCATCACTCTTTAGAATACAGAGCTTGTGGTTAGTGACGGAGAATACTTTGAACTCTTCGCCCTTTCATTAAATACTATTAAAATGTTTTTGCCTTTTTATTCTCTATGTTTTTGCCGCATTCAAATGGCAATATAGGTTTCTGCTATAGCCCAGTATGATGATTAAATTCACCAAAATCAGTACTGAACCTAGTCATTGTTCTTGATAAATGATACAAAGTGTAACAGACATGCTCTCCAAAGCCCTGCCACACCACCTCATCCTTGCAGATGCCCCAACCCCTCACCCCAAGTTACTATGACATAAATATCTGGATTTTTTTAGGGGAGGGAGTATCCTTTCTAGCATTACTGAAATCACACCCCCAGTTTCCAATCAGTACAAAGTTGATTTTTGCCCGATTCTCACTAAGAAGTAAAAGTTTAAAATACAAATGAAAACATTCAGTGTGTGCTTATCACTAAAAATACCATTATTTTAATATTTTATATTAGGAAAAATAAGTTCGTAGGATGCACACATTGTATCACTTCATCTCCTTAGACTCTACTCTGTTTCCATTCACACAAAGATGGTATTATTTCATGAGAGTCCCACTCCATAGTATGTTTAAATGTCTTTTATGTCTATGTGGGAATAAAGTCTTTGTCCAGTCAACATTCAATATTGTGACAGGCATTGAATTTTGTTGACTTTTAGAATCTGATGTGGAACCTAGGTTTGACCACAGGTCTAGGAGTTCAAATATCAACTTTCGTTTTCTTTATTCTTCATGTTTTAAAATAACTTCTCAGTATTAACCAGTGGAATTTCCTTCAAGGGTTCCATTTTGTTTGACCATTCTGCTAAGGTACAGATCTCGGGAAAGGGGGGGAACTGTCACGAGCTGAGCATTACCACGGGCCAGCACTTCCTCCCGAATTACACGGACAGCTGGGAGAAATGTGCTTCCCAAAATGCTTTGTGCTTTTCGTGTAAGAAGGTAAATAGGTGAGTGTTTTTCAGCTACTTCTCCATATTTGGGAGCCTTTTAAAATCTATTTAAGGAGATTCTTGACAATATTCACAGGGTCACCAAAGCTCAGATATGATTTATGGGGCACATTAGTAAATCCACCATTATGTTCAATCAGTCTTCGGGGATGTGCTTACTTCGGGTTTATTTCTGCCAGTGCCGGATGCTTGTTGCTATTCCAGACTCTGTAATTGTGAGTATTCTTCCATGCGGCAACGAAGGTTGTCCCGTAGTCCGATAATATCTTTTCATTATCTGTCAAGTAAATATTTAAAAGTTGAGCTGGATGGTAGCCAGTAGGGATGTGAAGATTAACAACCAAAAAGGGTAAAACAACAGTTTTACCCTCTCCCCCCCTGCTTTTTGGGGGAGATAGTCGACCAGATGTCAGGAAACTTGGGTCTAGTTCCAGACATCCTGTTAAGAAGCTATGTGGCCTGTGACGAGTCACTTAATTACTCAGAACTTCATTTTCCTAACCAAAAAAGAAGAGGGTTGAGCCAGATAATGTCTCAGGTTCCTCATAACTCCAAAATATGTCTACGTTCTCCTTAGCAAGGTTAGGAGACACGGTCTTGTTTATTAAACAAAAACAACAGGCTGGCCAGTGAGTAAATGTGCTGATGTTCACATACAGAGAAGGCAATGGGGTAGCTATCTTTCCACAAATGTCATTTTTTTCCCACAGAAAAAGATTAGAAAGCATACATGAATTGGTTCTTTTAGCCACTATTTTCTCTTCTTTCGATTCTGTCTCATTATCTGGTGACACTCAGTTTCCATGCATTTCACTGTCAACATACTTAAAATAACAAGGGAATTTTCATCATTAATGTTTAAAACTGTTCGGCTTTATCAATACCGTGGGGGGAGCCTCAAAGCAGGGCGTTTCTACTTGGAGGAACGGAAAAAGTTTGGAGAAATGATTCCAAAGGATATTGTTTTGTATTTTAATTGCAAGTTGCTTGCTTTGCAGGTGAAACACGTGACTTCTGTTGCTGGGAAAGGAAGAGAAGGGTGTACGTGGTTCCGTAAGCAGGATAAGGAAGTCCTTTGAGATCATATTCCTCAAATGGTTCCTTGGGCTGAATTTCCTTTAATGCATGGACCTGAGCCAGGCTACTTGGGTTTAAATAGCAGCTCAGTCTCTCACCAGATGGATGAGCAAGCTCTTTATCCTTTCTGTGACTCATCTTCTCTTCTGTACAGGGAGGATGACAAGGTATCTACCTCCAGGATTGCTGTAGGTGACAGGGCTAGGAGATGGAAGGGGCTCCAAACAGGGCCCTGCACATATTGACACACACACGAGGCAGTTGGTGACTGTTAATCTATGCTTACAGCGGCCCAGGCAAACACTTCTTAAAAAGTAAATGAACTAATTACTCACGAAGCTACATGACAGGGCAGACTGGGCTTTTCTTACTAGATTACGGTGTGATTCTGGGTTAGAGGATTGAATTTTGGTGTTTCAGCTGCTCCATTTGTAGAAGAGGCAGACATTTAAAAATATCCCCTTAACAAAGAAGAACTTGTTCCATAGCTTCCCTTTACAAAGGAAGAACACACCTGAAGCCTGGGTTTAAACTCTAGACATACTTACCAGGTGAAGAACTACCTTGGGAGGTGGCAGTGGTGGGGATGATTTAAAGAATCTACTGACAAGGCGAATGTACTCAAATGCCACTGTGGAACTATATACACTTATAAGTGGGTAAGATGGTATTTTCAGGTTACGTGTATTGCAGCAAATCAACAATAAAAAACAGTGGTAGAGATAATTCAAAAAAAGGAAAAACAAAAGCTCAACACTCTTATAACAACTCTACTGCACATCTGCTAAATGTCGAGGGTGGTAGGTGTCCGTGGTGCAAAAGCTCATCAGAGCTTCCTTTTCTATTTTTACGTATTTTCTTCTATGGAGAATGCGATGGTTTTAATATAGGACTGAGTCTATGGTTACCCGCTCCCTTTTAACTATTTAATACGAATAACATTTCTTAGTGAGGAATAAATTTGAAGGTTCAATCACTCAGAATCTGATTTCCAATAATTTCTAGTTTTTATATTTTTCTTTTCTCCCTTTATGTCTTAAAAACATGTAAGCAGTGTTTATAAATAGTCCCAGATACTGAGATACCCTTCCACATGGTAGAATACTAAGCACCCATATAAAAGTGACACAGATCTACATTTATTGTCTTGATAGATGTTTATGTTTCTATTATAAAAAAGACCTAGGTTTCGTGAACATGTCCAACGGGAGCCATTTTTGTAAAAGGGCGACCACAAATACCACAAAACTACAGTCCAAAAATATGCATAGAAAAAGGTGTGGAAGGATATGAAATACTCAAAATGCTAAGAGTAGTTACCTCTGCCTGAGGGAGTCACGGATAATTTTCCTGTGATGAAAATGTATTTCTTATGTAATTCAAAACATCGTCGTTGTTACCAAAGGAAAAAGCGCGGTGTGCTCCTTACCTAAGTGCAGTGTGGCTGCCAGCAGCGCGTGGATGTACACTGCAAACTGGGCTCGGATCCATTCGTCACCTCCCTCCCAGCCCGTGCCATCCAGGAAGACATCGTCTCGGTTCTCTGTCACGTGCCTCACCAGGTAATCTGCGAACCTGAGGTCTGCAGTGGTAGGGTGAAGCAACTTCCTGAGTTCTGGGTCATGGATCTGGATCAGAGCTTCTTCTACCTAGAGGGTACCCAGGTACAAGTCAGAGGCTGGGCATTCATGCGGATATCCATGCCACACTTTAAAGAGCAACTATTTGGGAAGTTGCAGCTGGAAATAAAAAAATATGAATAACAGTATTCTCAAATGGCGAGTCTAAGAAAGAGATAGGTTCTTACACTGAAGTTGTTAATCTGTCTATAGTTTTAAAAACTGCTCATTTTCTAGTTTTAGAAATGATGTTAAATATTTAGTTTTGAATTATAAAAGTAATTCATGTTGATTGTAAATATAGAGATGTATAGTATCATTTTCATCACACAACCGGAAATGACTACAATTAATAAGTACAATTCCTAAAAATGTTTCCTTTGAGTGCACAGATACTTTGTAATATTTGTATTATGTAACATTTGATATACAAAGAAATATATGTAACTTTCAGATTAGAGTTGAATCATAACAATAAAACAAATGCCCATGAACCCGCCTACTTGAGAACTAGAGTGTAACCAACAATGTTGAAACAACTCTGTGATCTTCCCATCTGTATCCTTCCACCTTGGACGGTATGTATCTATTTTCCTTCCTCAAAATTGGGATCGTAATACATACAGCTTTGAACCTTAGATTTTTCATTTATATGTTCTAAACATTTACCAGGAAGTATGTTTTGGTGCTGTATATTAGAAAGTACAAAAAAACCTTTGGGTTGATTTGATTTCCTTTCTTATTAAAATTATTTCAACTGTCAAGTTGAACAAACGATTTAAAATTCTTGTATATAGATGGCAAGATGTCATGTTATCTCTGCTTCTTTCCCCTTGATATCATAAGCTTATTAAGTAGGCTAGAAGTATTTAAATCATTTAAACAATAAACACATTTGAATTGTAAGATTGTGGGAGGACCAGACTGTCCAGATGGGAGTCCTGGCCCACCCACTATACTAGCTGTTTGATCTCTCAGTTCCTGAGGCAACACGGCTCTAAAAGAGGGGCAGTAACACCACCTTCTGCACAGGTTCTGAGAACGAGATGAGTTCGTATACCTAAGGCGCTTAGAACGCCAGGCACAGGAAGCAATTATTATCACTACTAGTGTAATTAGTATGCCCTCGTAATGCCATCTAAGACAGGAAAACAGGGAGCGGCAGTGTCGAGGACACACACTCACACAGAAACCTACTTCCACAATGGCATCACTGAGGTGTTTCTGTTGTCGAAAAAGGATGTTAGTAGCTCCAGCAACAAATCCCCGGACGGTGACGTCAGAGAGCAGATGGTGCTGCTGAAGTGCCGTGTACGGCAAACACAGATATCCCTGCCGTCAAAGAATGATGGACAATGTCAGACAGTAAGGGAACAGAGCTAACAGCAGAAAAGAAGCCCCGATTCTCTCCCACCTCCCTGCCGCCCCTCACGCAGCTCATCTGCCCAAGGTTTGCCTCACTACAGTAGTATTCCCGGGGAACCTCAGGTGTTGCCTCAGCAGGTCAGTCAATAGCTAACCTGTTCTGCGCACGGGCAGCTTGGCAGGTCTGCTACGAAGGCTGTCTCATTGCAGCACTTCGTTCTTGCTTCTACCTGAAAGCCTCCAGGGTGATTAACGAACTGGACTTTTTCCTTTAGGAAATGAAGTGCTAAGCCCATTAAGTAGTTTGTTGTTTAGCAGAAAGCTGTTCTTCCAGGAAAATTTTGAAACACACACACAGGCACACACCACCAATGTACTATTATGAGAAACACAAAGGAAGGCACAGCATTTGTTTTTATTGTCCTCTTGTTAAAAATCACCAAAAAAAAAAAAAACCTTCAAGCTATCTGTTCCTAAGTGTTCAAAGTAAAAATGACACCGGCAGTAGCATATTTAATTAATTTCCATTAGAATTGTATTTGAAAACACCATTCGAGTTGAATTGCCAAACCACCGCAGGCAGTTAGGTGTACAAGGCGGTGTGTTTCTGAATAAAGGTGTTAATGCTGGCACCAGGTACCGAAGGAGGAAATGGAATCGCTGCTGAAAGCTCCCGAATGAAGACAGGGTTTTCACAAGGCGCACAACCTGCCTATGAAGCCAGGAGGGTGCCGCACCCCTGCACTTGGTTTCAATCTCCAGGTTATGACATTTCATCACTTTGTACAAAGCACTGAACTCTTGTCATCTGGATGTCTTGTTTACAGCATGAGGTGAGTCTGAGGGCAGGATCTCTCCCTTCTGTTACTTCATCTTCTTCATTGCATCTAGGATGTACCCTGTACCGTGTTTCCCCGAAAATAAGACCAGTCTTATATTAAGTTTTGCTCCAAAGGACACATTAGGGCTTATGTTCAGGGGATGTCACCCTGAAAAATCATGCTAAGGTTTATTTTCCGGTTAGGTCTTATTTTCTGGGAAACATGGTACCCTGCACCTAACAGGTGGTTGTTTAAACATTTAACATGGGAGAGACTTCCAAAAGTTGGAATATAGGCCTAGCAACTTGGTTTTATTCTTATTCTTGACAATGTCTTCCTCTGCTCAATAAAATGCTAACAGACGCAGCAAAAAGAAATCCATGTCTGTGCGTTAGAGCTTCTCAGTGTAGTGCGTCTCAATCACACCCTCTTGTGACTAAAGGCTGAAAGGACGCCAGTCATTCAGAATCACAGTCAAAACAGCTGGTTAAGGCTCCCAGTTAACGCTTTATTTTGTCCCCAAGTACCTGTTTCTAAAGTATTTCATAAATATTACAGTATTGAATGCACTTTCAAACTTGACGTAGACCCCAGAATACCCACTCCCCCAACTAGAATTGAGAATCCCTGACAAAGGCATTCTCAGAACCACTAATTATTACAAAATAGCAATAAGATAATTTAATTGCTCAGAGCATTACATTCCTAACTGATGCTGTTAGTGCATTGTCAACAATGGAATCTTGTCTACGTCTACAAAATCATGAACACTCAGAAGTGTTTTTAAAAATCAATAGTTCAAAGCTTTTTAACAGTAGAAAAATGGCTTTCCTTAAAAAGTTATACATAGACATACTCTGACCCAGCATTCCACTTCTTGTAATTTATCCTACAGATACACCTGCTCATGTGTGAGGTTTGTAAAAAGGTATTTATTACATCATTGTTTATTATAGCAAAAGCCTGGAATCCTGACTATTCATGAGCAGGGAGACACACACACGTTCATCTATACAAACCCTCCAGCGATAGAGTGAAGTTCATCTCCAAGGAATATTTTGTAAAAAAGAATAAGGGGAATAAAAACAGGTTTAGTTTGCTACCATTTGTGTAAAACGCAAGGGGAAAAAATATCTAAGCATGTATTTATGCATAAAATACTCCCAGATGGAAACAAAAGACATTGATCGTGTTGGCTGCCACTGGAGATGACAAATGAGTCCCAGGGAAATGAATGAAGGAGACTTTTTATTACAGATGCTTTGGAACCATTTGAATACACCGAACCATGTGAAAGTATTATATATTCATAAAATTATTTAAACCAGCAGTTCAAAGTAGCTTTAAAATTTTGTCATCATTACTTTAATGATCAATTTAGCCTAAATCTCTTAAAAGGCCTTAACGTACAGTGGCGGCAAGGGCAAGGGTCCTTTCATACCTTTTATACCCCACTTTCCATTTTTCTAGGGTACGTTAACTTCCATATTTGGAGCTGCAATATATAATGGTAAAAAGAAAATTGAGGAGATGTCTGTACACTCATGTTCACAGCAGCATTATTCACAACAGCCGAACCGTGGGAGCAACCCAAAGGACCACTGAAGGATGAAGGGATAACGGAAGTGTGGCAAATACACACAAGGAAGGAAATCCTATCATACGCTACTACAAGGATAAACCTTGAGGACATTATGTTAAGCGAAATAGGCCAGTCACAAAAAGATCAATTCTATATGATTCCACTTCTATAAGATATTTGAAGTAGTCAGATTCATAGAAACATAAAGAATAGTGGTTGCCAGGGGCTGGGGTGAGGAGAGAATGGGGAGTTGTCATTTAATGGTTATAGAGTTTCAGTTTTGCAAGATGAAAACATTCTGGAGATCTGTAGCATAACAATATACATATAACTTAAAACTACCAAACTATACACTAAAAAAGTTATATGTCTTTTTTTTTTTTACCACAATTAATAAACAAATTTAAAAAACCCCCACACCTCAGCTTGGTAAATCTGGCAGAACTACTGTGAGCTGGGCTGCGAAAGCACAGTATGCCTTCTGTGTTGCGACTTGGAAAGAAAGGGCCACAATATGAGCAGGACCAAATGTCACTGTCTCATCTCACCTCTGTTCAGGGATGATAAGCATGTTCATTAATTGAAAGCCTCCATCTTATATGGATGTCAGTTCTTTCCAAAATTTATCTAGAATTTAAAGGGAATCCCTATCAAAATCACAACCTGTGTGAGTGAGAACATAAGTTCATCCTGAAATTCATGTGGAAATGCAAAGGGCTAAGAAACTCCTGACGAATAATAACAAGAGGGGAAGCCTTTTCTCTGCTTGACAGGAGGTGCACGGTAATTAACACAGTGTGGGACTGCCCAGGGAATAGACAAACACACCAGTGGAACAACAACAAAAAATCCAAAAACTCTTTCTTCAATCATACACAAAAATTAATTCCAGGTATTTAAAAAAAAACATGTGAAAGTCAAAACTATAAAGTTTTGATAATTTAGAGGATTAAATTAATTATTAATTAATTAATTTAGAGGATTAAATTAAAGATAATTTAGAGGATTATTTTTCTGGCCTTAAGGTAGGAGAGGATTTCTTAAATAAGACCTCCAAAGCAGTAACCATAAAATAAGAAATTCATAAATAGAAAAGGTACCTAGAATATATAAAGTCTCACAAATCAGTGACAACAAGGGAGGCACTCTAGAAGCTTTGAGCTAACTCTACAAAGGGCAATCCAAATGGTTAACAAGAACTGGAAGAGATGTTTAACCTTAACAGTGGTTACTGAAAAATATGCAAACTTAGAGCTACAATATACCTTCGGATTGGCTAAATATGAGTCTGACAATATCAAGTGTTGCTGAGTATATGGAGCAATGGGAATTCCTATGCGCTGCTGTGGGAATCAAAGTTGTCAGAATTGCTTTCGAAACCCTGAAAGTTGCCTCCAGTCCCATCTTCTCCTTCAGTACCCCAGTTTCCTCCTTACACTTCCTAAATCAGCTCTCAGGAAAGGTTCAAGCATATTTTAAAATCTGCTATCCGCAGCATTTACATAGTAAGCCTAATACCTAAGACGGATGTGAAAGGTATCATTCATAGGCAATTTCAAATACCAGAGAGACCGGACAGCTGAGGATTCTCTTCCAGACTTAATTGTTTTATTATGTAGAAATTTGTTTCCATTTATTCATATGCTGAGTCAGGAGACCAGTTAGCTTATTATTATATTCTCTTCAAAGCTCGATATCCTACTACAGCAATATTCTCCAGGCATCCATGCTACTCTCTCGTTATTTTTGAAATTACTTTTCAAGATGTTTGCTAACCTGATTCCCTCTGTTACAAGCGTTTTAAGATCTTCAAGAGAAAAAGAGCTCGAAGACCATTCACTTTTAGGAATAGTTACAATATTCCAAAGTTACTGACATGAAAGAATCAGTATTTGTATTTAAAAATGTGATTAAACAACAAATTTGATTTTAATCAGTATGTAACAAAACATAGAACCAAAAAGAAAAATGTTTCATTTATCATAATGATGGTGGTTAACCCATCATATATACAGTACTGGTATAATGCACATAAATAGAATATGCAGTCAAACATGGTTAACTGACAGCACATACAATGTATGTTTACAAAGCTTTGTTTAATTCAGCAACCTCACAGACAAAATCCCTCCCAGTTAATCTCCCTCTCTATAGCTCCACAATGATAGAAATTAGAGATGGGTGGGTGAAGCTGCAAGGTAAGGGCTTCGAAAAGCACAGGCAGTCATGACATCCACATGTGAGTTCAGAAGACCCACAGTTCGTGGCTATTAACTATACCCAGTCGTTTGACAGCTGTGATTTATCTCACATTCTTAAACCCCAGTTTAAACCCCAGCATTAGTTCAATCATGAAACCAATTAAGATAATTTGCAGAGATATAGCTGTCTTTCATTGTAAGATCATGATGCAAGAATTTAGAGCCTCGTACAAGTCCACTGGCACAAAGGAAGGCAATAAATACTGTTGACTAAGGAATTCAATGGAATGTTTTTTCTGCTCCATTTTTGAAACATAATTCAAGAGTGGCAAAAATTTAAAAAGTAGCTTTTCCTGAACAGGATGAAAAAAACAAAAATTCCAAATAACATAGCTACCATAATCTTAATGTATGACTGACATTAAGAAATGAAATCCTGGGACATAAGATCCTGAACCAAAGATTTAATTTGATTTCCTAAATTATGTTTAAGTTATTTAAAAAGTTACAAATACATTTTCAATGGTTTTTCATAAAAAGATGTAAAAATTTTTTAGGGCAAGTAAACCAAAGCACTATATTATATGTACGAGATGTACTAATATTTTAGTTAGCCATCTAAGCATTTTTTCCTCATAAAATCATAGCTTTGGAATTGGAGTATTTTAATATATATTCATTAAGTGTAATCAAGACTGTCTGGACTTTCTCAATTCATCTTTTTTTGAAAGGTAAACCTGAATGATTAAAAACAGACCCAAATCAGTGATGGCTAACCTCTTATCTACTAAGCTTTCAAACTTTTCCCAATCAAACGCCTCTGAATTAATTCCCTATAGCTTTACATTATGGTCACAAATGCCACAGCACTATCCATTCAGTATGTATTTTAGTTTTCAAGGAAACTCTTCAGGCCTGAAAATGTGTTCAGCACTCAAAGTTAAATTCTGAAAGGATTCTGTCAGATTCTTTAAGGGCCTCAAAAAGGACATGAAGTTTACCTTTGTGAAGATGGCCAGGGGCATGCCATACTGGTCCTCTTCCAAACCGGAAATCAGCCCTGGTATCAAGACTGCCTGGCCCAAGTGAGCTTGAGGTTGGACAGTAATCGGAGGACTCTCTGAGGGCACCGACTCCTTTGGAAATGAGTTTGTCTGTTCTGGACCCCGCTGCTCCCTTTCTTTCAAGGTGAAGTCCTCTAAAATACTAGGATCCAAGGTCTCCCAGTCACTTTCTGAAGACTCTGGAGATGGACGAGAAGGAGGTTTCAAATATTGATTTGCATCACCAAGTTCTTGTCCTTTGTTGCTGTCATCTTGTACTTGGAACAAAGGTCCTTCAGTCTTGATGGCAGTGTCTCCGTCACGGTTTCCTGTCATAATTTTCTTGACAGTTTCCGAGTTGGTGTTTGGAATGTTAGGGGTAGACACAGAAGCAAAATCAAGTGCAGGGGGATTACTTTCTTCAAGCCCAGCATCTTCAGACGTACTCTTTCGGGGTCTGTACTGAGAACAGTCACTGAGACCATGCTCAATCATGCCTGAAACATAAAACATTGGAGGACAGCTTGGCTTATAATAAGGTGAAAGAAAATAAGAGTTGTATATTCTGTTCTAAATAGAACTCTCCTTAAAAATTTCAATAAACTATGCTTGTACACATGCTAATAATAATAATTAAAAAAAAACATAAGAAAAATCTCAGATAAAAGAAAACCTATTGCCAAAATGAAAATGTCATATTAAAAAAGAAATGTTAACCCTAATGAGTTTATCCTTGAAAACTTTTTATCATTGTAAGTTTCGGTACAAAAGCTAAACAAAAGAAAGAGTAGATACTACTACCTTCTTACCTGGAAAAAGGGATAACACGGTCATCAGGGCACCCACCAATTTATTCACTGGAGAAATATAAAAGAGAACCTGAAATGGATTCAATCAAAACCAAATTAGAAAACCTGAGTCCACAATGATAAAAAAAAAAAAAAAAAAAAAGCACGCGGAAAGAGAGGGGAATCTCTTTTTTAAAGAAGAATAACAGCTAATAAGTATAGAATTAATAGCAGAATTAGAAAACCACCAAGCATCCACTGTGATTCAGGTAAAAATTACCAATGGATGCTAAAACTATTATGAAAGGTTGTTAGGCAACACGATATTCATATACATTCAAATTTATCACCCCACAGATTACCTATTAATTGCAAAGGGAAAAAACAAGTACCTTAATATGAAGAAATCTGGCAACCACCATATTAATCAAATGATCAAACTTCACATCACCAGTAACAGTACAAACAGTTTTGGGCCTCCTGATGTGATGCCCTGAGGACGTACCACCACCTCAATAGTATTCTTGCCAAAAAAGTTAAATCTGAAACTAGCCACAAGGAAACAGTCAGACAAATCTAACTTTATAATGCAACTAGTCTGTACTCTTAAAAAAAAGAAAAAAAAAGTCAATGTCATGAAAAACAAAAATAAACAAAAAAAGAGTGAGGTGGTAGACTAGTTTCAGAGTAAAAGAAAGCTCACAATGCAATACATGATCCTTGGTTCCCAGATTGAAAAAAACCAGCTTGTAGAACATCATTATGACATCTGGGGAAATTTTTAAATGGACTGTATGCTAGAAATCATTTATAGTATCATGTTAAGTTTCTTAAATGTGAATATGGTATTTTGGCTATACAAGAATATATCCTTATTCTTAAGAAATATATGCTAAAGTATTTAGGGATGAAGTACTAGCCAAAGTCATAAAGACAGAAAGTAAAAGGGTGGTTGCCAGGAGCTGGGGAGAGGGAGAATGGGGAGTTATTGTTCAACGGGTACAGAGTTTTAGCTTTGCACAGTAAAGACAGTTTTGTGGATGGATGGTGATGGCAGCACAACAATGTGAATGTACTTGACGCCACTAAACTGTACACTTAAAAATGATGAAGATGGTAAATTATGTTATGTGTATTTTACAACATCAAAAACTTTTTTTTAAAAGGTTGACCAGCGTACTAGTATATGTTAGATTCATTCTTTTTTGTTTTTAATTTATTTTCTTGTTAGAAGAAGGAATACATATTCATTACGGAAAACTAGAATACAGAAAAGTATTTCCTTCTTAAAACTATAATCTATGTTCTCACCAAACTGTTAATGTCTTTCCCTTCCGGTCTCTTTTCAATAAATATATATTTATTTATAAAGTTGGGATCATGGGCTTGATACGTAGTTGGACAAACTTTTTCACTTAACATGTCATAATACATCTTTACAACAACTAAATAACTCAAAATCTTCTTTGTTGTTTGGAATTATATACAATATACAAGATAAATCATTACTTATTTACTGATAATTCATTATTAAAAATGATTCTGTGATAGAATCTCTTAGACAGAGCTTTGTGTCCAACTCAGATTAATTCTGGAAAATGAATCTCAAAGGGGAGAATTTCTGGGCCAAAGGAATAAATATTTTTAAGGTAAGGAGTCATACTGGATATTGTAAATGGCTGACTCTCCAATATCCATTCCAACCATATTCCACCGAGCACAGTAATATGGTACATAAAACTGGCCCGATATAAGGATGCCTCTTGATTAGTCTAAACCAGAGGTCAGCAAACTTTTTCTAAAAAGGGTCAGGTAGTTAAATATTTTTCCTTTGCTGTCCTGTGGTTTCTGTTACACTATTTAACTCTGTCACTGTAGTGCAAAAGTAGTCATAAATAATAAGTGGATGAATGGGTGTAACCATGTTCCAATAAAACTTTATTTATAAAAATAGCTCGGTGGGCCAAATTTAGTCCAGGGGCCTAGTTAGTAGACCCTTGGTCTAAAATCCCCGATACAAATCTTTGGTCTAAAATCATGGCAGTCCCATCCCTATGTACTAGGAGAGTGGTCCAGAACCCAAGTATAAACCAATCAGTACAGGCATTTCTTTGGCAACAATTACTGGTTCCAGGTAGGCATATGGCCTCAGAGGCGCCAAACAAATTGAAGAGAAAAATTCTTATTAAATGGTTTTGGAAGAGGTACTGTCTCTGCCACCAGTTATAACTGAGGACAGATACTATTGACAGCTATCCTACACTATAAGGGAAACCAGGCTTCGGACAAAGCCAGGCTACAGACAGTAGAGCAAAGAGATAGGGAAAAAAAAATCTAGGTTCTTAATTATACTGTTGAACCATTCAGTCAACCAATCCTGAAGTCTGAAGTGAGCCAATACATTTCCTTATTATTTAAATCAGTTTAAATTGCATTTTCTGTTACCTATATCAAAACCATTCTGACAACTGAATGCTGTCAAACTGCCCCCAGAAAGATTGCATGAATTTTTACTTCTATGACAGTGAACAAGAATGTGTGCGTCAGCTCACCACAATTTGATAGGCAAAAAAGTTAATTTATACTGTATCATTAGGTTTAATTTTATATAGTATTTAAGAAACGTCAATGTTAAATATTGCATCACTTCAAATCTCACCTTTTTTTCAAGAAGAATTAGTTTAAACAGAATTAAGACCTGAAGAAAAAAAAGGAAATATTATATTAAAACAAGAAACACGAGCCGATTTATTTGCCTTTCCCCCTCTTCAAACATAACCATATATCATTTAATCAATAATATTAAATAACTGCTTTAAAAATACACTGAAAATTATGAACGTGTACTGAGAAATTACATATTATCTGTGGCCTCTAAAAAATGTGAGAACCACTTAACTCTCTAACAACATGTGCTTTTTGGAAGGAGTTGTGCCATTTTTGTTTGAAATATCGCCAAGCTCCTTAAAGGGCAGGAACTATTCATTTATTTCTGAATATGTCCAGAGAGTATGCGCAGAGCAGATACTCAGTTTACTGCTTATTAAATGAATGATGAATGCATGTAGGCCCTAGTCAACATATGCTTTAGTAATAAAGATGAGAAGGCATAAGTTTAGTATTTTACTGGCAAATGTTCCACTCACAGAGCAGCACATAAAATACTCTGCAAGATCACATGTTTCTCTCCACTCTTAATTTCAGGATACCTGAAATTACAAAGTCAACAGAAAAAAGTATCCTATCCTGCACAAAAATAAACAAGTGGTATTTGGAAACTTTTAGAAATTTCTACCGCACAAGCACTACCAACACTTTTGGCTCTGGGTCTTCATTCTGAGAGCTCTTAGAGGAACTAAAACATGGTTACACCACAATCTGCATTTGACCATACTGCACATGGAATGTGCCCAGTTAAAGGAACACAACTTGAGTACATCATAAATTAAATGAGGTTTCATACCTTGTGTTGAAAGTGAAGCACAAGATCTCGAGGAGACAGACCTACAATGGTAAAGAAATAGCTAATCTGTAACTACAACCTACTATTTTTGTCCAAGAAAGTTTTTTTTCCCCTCAAAGGAAAGGCAGGTAAGAAAAGCAGGAATATGCAAATATTAAAATATTTATGTAGTATTTGATTATGTACACAAGTACTCAGAATTTATCGAATTACAATTAATAGTCAAAGACAGCATTGTCCAGTAGAACTTTCTGTGATGGAAACATCCTAAATCTGTGCTGTCCAATACGATAGCCTCGTGACCACTGAACACTCGAAATGTGGCAAGTGTGACTGACAAACTGACTTTTCAATTTTGTTTAATTTTTATTAACTCAAATCTAAATGTAAGTGATCACATGTGACTAGTGCCTACTGCTTTGGACAATGCAGCTCTGACACCTTCTTCCTATTCTACAAACATCTTACAAATTATACAAACTTAGAAATTACGAAGCTTATACTGGAGTGGCAGCCAATCATTTAAATGTCGGTTTTGGTCACTGCACTCCATAGGCTATTATTTCTGAATCATAGTCTTCTCTGATCATTAGCCACAGGACAAGAGAAAATAATTTAGAGAAACATATGTCCTCAGCGTAGGAGGCTGTAACCAGTATAGGTCGTCGCACACAGGATTGCAAAAGCAGGCTACCAGCTTCCCTAATTCATGCTAAAATTGGAACTGAGTGAGCATAAACCACCATGGGATTGAAACTTTTTTTTAATCATGAAAAGGATACTTATTGTGTACCTGGACACCAATGGGTATTGTGGGTTGTCAAAATAATATAAATTCAACAGAATCCAAACTTGAAAAATCTTAGACTAGAAAAGAGCTAAGGAGATCTCTCTCTTCCTCTCCTTCTGTTAGGAGGGAACTGACCTGGTCAGCATTAGCGTAAGGAAAAGAAAAAACTTCCGTTATCACTCTGAAAAGCAGAATTGCCTTACACCATAATAACTGTGACTACTACTGGCACAAGTATGTTATAACCTTTGTCAACATAAATACCGGCTAATAGGATATTTAAGGAAGCAGAAGCATCAAATGATGAACAATTTGATCCCATGTAGAAATGTAATTCTGCTCATGAAGTGTTACATGCAATTCTGTGTGCCAAACAAAAAGAAAAGAGGGCATTTCTTTGGAATTGTAAAAAAGCTACTTACCAAGATATACTTGGGATCCTTCTAATGAAGTTCCTCCCAGGGAACTATTCATATGTTCATAAAGCTCCTATAAAATATAGATTCCGTTTAGATATTTTACTATCATTGTAGACACTGAATATGATGATCAGGAAAAAAATGGTTCTTTAATTGAGGCAGTGTGTCTTGCCAGGCCCTAAATTTAGAAACTGAAACCTTGGATGGAGTGTCAGCACTCCATCCATCTCTTCTACATTTTGGTCCTTGATGCACTCACATGGTGGTATGGATTCCTGGGATAAATTCCCTCTACTTCTTGCTAAATATCTAACTGTCCTACTCTCACTAGAGTCCAGAAGAGATTCCTGTTTTACACATTCATGGCAGCCTTGAGAAAAA
Source organism: Rhinolophus hipposideros (assembly GCF_964194185.1). Lineage (NCBI taxonomy): Eukaryota > Metazoa > Chordata > Mammalia > Chiroptera > Rhinolophidae > Rhinolophus > Rhinolophus hipposideros. The sequence continues at coordinate 10,431,433 of NC_138064.1, forward strand.
CATGTTATCTATCTGCAGTAAAACAGCCATGTAGTTTTTCTGTTCTTTTTTTTTTTTGCTATGAGTGTTAGGAACCAGAACCCTGATATATAAACATACTGTGCAGTGTATTAAGAAGATAAGCAAATTTAGACAAGCCATACCATAGCAAAAAGCTCTTATCTATTAATAGAAATGTTCATGTTAGTTATAGTCATTTGCAGTCATTTCCTAATAAAAGACAGTTTGGTTAAATGTAATAAAGTACGAATTGTACATTTTGGGCAGATCCCTGGCCCTTTGATGTTATTTTCAAAGAATGTCTTTCTTAAGCTCATAAATGAATATTTTTTACGGCATTACTGATGAGATTTACTTGTTTCATGAATCTGTCTTCAGCCAAACACATCTACAGAGGGGCATAAAATTACCTTTAGAATGGAAATTTGGGAAAAATCCTTCTCTTCAAAATAAGCATGTGTAATGAGTTGAAGTTTTGCTTGAAGTAAGCCATAGAGAGGCTTAAAGAAAAAAGAGAAATTACCATTAGTTTGATAATAGTAACAAATATTATCACACACAACCTCTTTTAACTAGAAGAGAACAGGAAGGAAAAAGTAACTCAACTTTAATATCTTATTATTCACGGCTGAAAGCCATTAAGTCACTTGTTCTAGCTCTCTGGCTGCAGCTGAAAAGTGCGTGGCACACACAAAGTAAGTGGCTGAGAGGTGGGCACAGACCTGGGTCTGTTCCATCACTCAGCTGCATGACTCTGGGCACTTTACCTCTCCTTTCATTCACACCTGCTTGCTGATGTGAACACGGGTGTATGAAAAGAAAGGACGTCTTGCAGAGTTGTTTTCAGAATGAAATGGCACAGAGAGAAGCACTTAGAGTATCCGGCACACAGAAAGCACCTAAACATTAGCTGTGATTATCACAATTTAAAACCCATTCTAATTCTGCACATTGTCCTACTGGTTTGTGGAGACATTTAATCCTTATAGCAGCTGGTTCTTAGATCTAGTTTAACATTCATAATCAAGCTTAAGTTCATTTCCCTTTTTTGTCCTCTATGGAGGCTTTGAACAACCATTCTGTGCTCTCTATCATAATATTCTTTTGTATACTTGAACAGTTATTGCTTCGTTCTTATTTTTCCTTTTTAAGACCCTCTTCTACCATTTCCATCCTTTTATTCTTAGTCTTCTTTTCTAGATGTTTGCTGATTTCTATGTTCTTTTTAATATGCAGACACCAATGCCATGTATACAGAGGGTGCCACATTTTAAGAGGGTATACACATTTTAAGAAAGGAAAAAATCTACTATTTAACTACTATTTAATTACTATTAAAATTGAAATACTCAATATATACCGATAACAAAAGATGAATACAAGTCACGCTTGACTTCTGAAATTACAAGAGGTGCTCAAAGCGGTAACCATCAGTGTCCATATACTTCTGATTATGGCAAACTATTGCTTAAGCATAGATAGTATCTCTTAAAAGTATGTACATTTTTTGGCACCCCCAGTATATTCTAATTAGTTAAAGCAAGCAATACTGGGATTATTTTTCCCCAATATTCCTGTTCATATATCATTATTACCATCTACGTACAAAATCAGTATATTTGAATAGACTACAATGCACTATGAACCACCAAACCTTTTTGTGTGAGCTAGCTTTCCCCATTCCCTATGATAAATCCAGGTAAAACTGTACGTTCACCCTAATTTTATCACTTAGTAGTTACATGTCCATGAAAATTCAGACAGTTTTTCTCTGGAATGTGTTTGTCAAATGAGAACAGTAAATACTTCCATCTGTTATGAGGATTACAATGACAATTATATCTAAAAAGTGTCTGGTACAGAATTCATACCTGACATACAGGCACTCAATATATAGCATTTAGTATTGTTATAACGGTTCTTTCAAGAATGCTTCCTCAGTAAACCTTCCAACATGTTGTATTGGCTTTAATATCTAGGACTCCTATGCTTTCTTTCCTTTGGTCATCTGGCCCAGTATAAAAAAAATAATTCACTGATGTATATTTTTGAGGTTACCATTCTAGAAACTGAACAGGGATCAGATTAGCAATCTACTAATTTTCTAATATTAGGGTCCTTTATAACCCTGCCTTTTCTAAAAGACTATTCTTGCCCTATGTTTAAAATTGCTATCTTGGAAGGAATGTCCTGATCCTCAAAATCTTATTATTAAGGCCTGCAGTATTAAATTATTATTATTTAGGATTTTGTATTTTTTTAAGCTTTGTAATAAAAGCCAAATAGGTCCTATTTTGCAAAACTCTACTTATATTAAGCAACATATGTTTAAATTGTCTCTGGAGAATTTGACACTTGCAGAAGAAATCATTAAAACCTAAATATATTTGGTGACTAGGCTAACGAAATCGTCTGAATTTTGGTTTAGGTTAACTGCAGAAACATTTGTATTCACTAATCATATAGATCTATGGTACTTAATATGCTACAGATCTGGATTTTTCCCCACAAGGGGATTTGGGGTACTATATACTACATGTAGAATTAGGCATTTGGTATTACTGGTAAAGGTGTTATTATCTTATTAGTAATAAAAATGGAACATCACAAATGATTTAATGAAGAGAGCTATGAAAAATAAGAAATGCTATATATTTCTTTTTTAAAATAAAGTTAAAATGACTATATGCTTGCATTTGATCAACTTATTTGTAGAAGAAACAACTTTAAAGTATTATGGTAGTATACTTGATTATGCCTCTTCCTTCCGTAGGACATTTTAAGTTTCTAAAGATCAAGTTAAGGCTTTTATAATTTTTTCAATGTAAAAGAGTCAAGTCATTCACTTCTTCTATTATCTATTTAAGACTCTCTTCTACCATTTCCATCCTTTTATTCTTAGTCTTCTTTTCTAGATGTTTTCTGATTTCTATGTTTTTTTTAATATGCAGACACCAATGCCGTATATACAGAGGGTGCCACATTTTAAGAGGGTATACACATTTTAAGAAAAGAAAAAAACTACTATTTAATCTGTAAATAATCTGTAAAACTACTATTTAATTATCTGTAAAACTACTATTTAATTACTATTTTAAAAACTACTTTATTTAATCAATAAAATCTGAATATAATCACAGTATTTTGAATTTCAGTAAAATATTATTTATTCAAAGTCTTGAAAACAAACCCAAAAATGGATATATGAACTACCTCATTTTGGTCAAGTGTCAACCTCCTTCCTCAAAACTTATCTATTACATGTCGTTCCTCTAATCTAGTTTTGGGTAGAGGAGCAAATGAGAGTAAAACTGCTGGAAGGCAAAGAGAAAAAGGAGCTGCAAAAGCATAAATAATGTGCCATCGGTGAATTTTAATATATTGTTTTCATCAATCTCGCCTTATTCTGATAATGCCTTACCCTCAAATAATTCTGCCATGAATGTTTAACACATGCATGAATGTGTTATGTGGTCTCTTACCAGCTTGCTTAGAACACAGACACTTTTCTGAACTGTCTCTCTGGTGACGTCTGCTTGCCGTACTTTCAATGCCTATTACAAACAAATAGCCAGTATTAGAAATATTTACAAATCATTCTTTTTCAACATAAAAATAGCACTTAGACAATATTTCTTGCATTTAGTTAATTAAATTCAAAAAGTATTTATTGACAAGCTCAGAAAATATTTATTGAATGAATAAGTGTCAGTCGGCCAGGGCACTGTGTGCTGAAATCTGGGAGGCAGTGGGAATAGAATAGCCAGAGACAATCTCTACTATGGAGGAATTGACAGTCTGATGGAGAATACTTTATGTGTAAGTTGTCACACTCACAATACAAAGCAACCACTTTGGCTCTGCTTTCAGAGACTATTGCTTCTGGTGAGGAGAGAGTATAAGAGATGACAAAAACAGCTTGTTTCTCCAGAGGTGAAGAACTGTCAGCAATTGTTAAATTAAGGTGGTTGTTCTATGCTACCTGGAGTCTATCCTATCCTGGCAGATCTGTATTGTAGCCCAGCCCTGAGCTGTAACTCATGCCTCCGTGATTCTGTAGATGACCATGTCAGAGTTCTACAGTTCTCCGCTAATAGAAACAAGTCTTGATTTGATTAGCTTCAGTTAAGGAAGTATGACTGCTCCCCTTCCAGTGTACTATCTAAAATCTCCTTCGACCTGTCTTTAGGACCAAGAGGCCTCAGTGTCTTCAACTGACTGATGACTGACGACTAGTCATTAAATTACGTCAAGAGCAAAGCCTTTCCTCCATCTGTTTTCTACCTCTTTGCCTTGACTGGATTCATTCATCAGATCTCACCTTGTTCAAAAGAAATTAAAGTCTTTCTCCTACCATGTTTCCCCGGTAAATAAGCCCCAGCACGATTTTTCAGGATGACATCCCCTGAACATAAGGCCTAATGTGTCCTTTGGAACAAACCTTAATATAAGACCCGGTCTTATTTTTGAAGAAACATGGTAGACTCTAGGTCCCTCTGATATCTGGCTTGTCTGTCTGGTTATCAGAGGAGGCTAGAAAAACTTGGGAGAAATGGGCAATCCCAATACACTCAGGTGTAGGTCAGACCCGGGGGTGAAGGAGATAGGCAGTATGAAATGCCATTTAAAGGCTATGCAGGGTATGAGAACCGCTGTTAACGACAACAGCTTTCGAGAACTCATTTTACCAGTGCTCACATAACCTGTAGGGAATAAGAGGTAGTAAAAGAAATGGATTTCCAAGAAGGGCAGCAGCTCAATTCATCTCATATAAAAGCATGTAAGGGTAACAGTGTATGAAGAAAACAAACGCAGAAAGCAACCATACAGAGTATCTCCACCACAAACAAAATAAAATGAAACAGTGCTGCTCAGAACCAAATCATGAAAGGGGAACTACTCATTTTATTTATTTGAATTTATTAATTAGAGCTATTATATTACAGGTGTTAAGCAGGCAGGTAGTTCAAGAATGATCAAAATCTTAGTTATAATTAAGATAACTTGTGAGTAGTTCGAAGCTACTGCAAGTACCGTGTTTCCCCGAAAATAAGACCGAGACGGACCATCAGCTCTAATGCGTCTGTTGGAGCAAAAATTAATATAACACCCGGTCTTATTTTACTATAATATAAGACCCAGTCTTATATAATATGATATAGTACAATATAATATGATATAATATAATACCGCGCCTTTTCGGAGGTATTATGCACTACTTCTAAAATGCTGCTTAAAAAAACACACCAAAAAACAAAAGCACCTGTTACCACTCTATTTTTCTAAGTTATATACCAAACACTAGAAATAGAAAATTCAAGGACACCATAAAATTTAAATACAGTATTTTGAAGACAAATGGATAATCTAGGTACCACTATTTAAAAACAATGTACAAAATATTACAATACAGATATAATTATAATCACCAATATCAACTTACAAAAATTCATTTGAATAAATTGGTACTATTGGGCAAACAGCTAAACTGTTTATAAAAATTTAAAATAATATCACAGGTGCTACACACACACAAAAGATTATGTATTTCCTCATATTTTACATTTTAAGTGGTCAACACATAAGAATTTTTGAGTGTTTTTTGTTGTTCATTGTAACTATCGTACCTTAGCTTCAATTTGTCGATAGCAAGAGATACCATATACTGTGGCTCCATTTCCATTTCTAGGTGGCAAGTGAAAAAACACAGTATCTAAGAGATACACAGAAAAATGTAAATACCAGAATGAGTTACTCTTATTAATAAATGACATTTGAAGTTATTATAATGCAATCATTAAAACAAAAACGATAATGTAACAGGGAACACATCACAACCACTGGTTTGTTACAATGAGTCTCACGGACTAACAGTGTACACTCAACACAAAAGGCTGAATTATAACAAGTCAAATTCAGACTATGATCACTTATCTCAGAAAATACTTCATCTATATAGGCTTATACCAGATTAAAAGAAAGTAGAGAATCATAAAAACCAAAGGCAATAAATACATGAATCTTGAATAGATCCAAGAAATTCCTGGGACCATGGGGAAATGTGAACACAGACTGGATATTAGATGGTAATAGGGAATTACTGATCAGTCTCTTAGCTGTGATAATGATATTGTAAATTGCCCTGGGAATAACCTTCTTAGGGGACGCATGTGAAGTAATAAGAAGTAAAGTGTCATGATGTTTACAACTGACTTTCAAATAATCCAGGCAAAACTACACATGCATAAATATAAAGAACATTTGTAGAATATTCACAACACCATTCGTTCAACTTTTCTGTATGTTTAAAAGCTTTCATAATAAAAAAGTTAAGATAAAAACATTTGCTAGGTTAAAACAGTATATTTAAATGTTAACCTGCATAGTAACGTTTGCTTCATGTCATCAAAAATTAGTAAATATTAGTAAAACAGGTGATCAAACCAAGTTCAACCTGGTAATTTGGCAGAGCTCTAACACATGATAGAATAAAATCCTTCATCAAGCCAGTCCACGCCCTTGTACAAGCGGGCGGGAGATTCTGTAGTGACTTCACAGCCTTGTCTTCTCTGAGAGCGCTCCCATGCTCTCCAGCCGACAAGCAGGCTCCTAGAGCACTGTGATGACAACGGGTCCAGGGGTGGAGAGCAATACCAGCTGCTTCCAGGTGGGCACTGCAGTTTGCAGGTAGAGCCTCAATCAATCTGTGGCTGGTGCAGGTAAGCCCTTTAGGTAGTTTGCCTGACAGGAGTCTGAAGTATTACAGAAATGCAGGAGGTGCCACCAGCAGCAAACGTCCTAATCTCTGGCTAATAATCACTTACTTTGGTTGGCGTCCTGGCAAGACTGGCGAAGGTTCACCAATCGTTACCAAGATAAGCCTGGCACGCTGCTAGAGATCCTCTAGTGCATGAATGGTCATCTCCAAACAAGCACTTAAATATTTCACAAATAATCACAATAGGCCAAAGGTTTTTCATTGATCAAAGTACTTAGAATTGAAGATGTCTTGGCAAAATAAAAAAAAAAAAAGAAAACTAATTGCTCCACTGTCTGTTTACATACCTTCCTGGTAGTTGTGTGCTCCATCTGGTAAGGCAAGGAAGGGCAAATACTTCCATTCTTCAGGTAAAGTGTGACTGTCGTGTCCATCGCCTGGAATCAGGGGCGGGTAAGAGAATTCAACCTAAAATGGTAAGGAATGTTAGCCAAAAGACTGTTGATCAAAGGGAGCATCTTATCATGAAAGGCAAAAATGCTTTGAAACGCTGAATACAGAAATAAGGATAAACCACACTTAATGCCATTTGACTCATCAGCAAACCTGTACTATAGAAGGGGAAAAAGAGAAAAGGAAAAAAAGGAATAAAAGAAAGATTTGTAAGTCTTTGCCCCTTTCTGATATAAAGGTTGTTACATTTAATGTGCATAAGAGGGTAGGGGATAGTGGCAGAGGTGACTGGATTGGAAATTTACATTTGGTTGTTGTCACCAAATAGTACCTGAAGCCATGGATTCCTGAGGAAAACAACATCCCATTGAACTGAGTAGAAGAAATCCCACAAAGGAGGCTGAGAAGTTGAGCCAAGATCTACGTTTGCTTCTTATGTCTGGCTCCTTTGCTCCCAATACTTGTAGCTTTTAGTTTATGGTTTGGATGGGAGTTTGGTAGAGGGGTGAGAGGGCATTAACCAACATTTCGGGTTATTTTTTTTTAAGATTGAGAATTGATAAATGGACGTCCAATGTAGTCTCTCTAACACTGTATCTTGTAGAAAGAACAAAGTTCTTAGTACGTTCCCCCAGTTTCTGGCATTCCCCAGGTTTATAGTATGTTCTTTGTGCTTCTAACATTTTCCCTTATTCCAGTAAGACTTGGTGAAGAAGGGACAATTAAATATATGGGACTTGGATTATCACATGACTTTGAAGTTCTAGGTGACCTATGTTTAATTTTCTTTCAAAATATATTTAAGCAGGATTTTGAAAATGTATTAGCAATATACTGGGGGTGCCAAAAAAATGTATACACGTGGACACTTTGGTCAACGTTGCTCAAGCAGTAGTTCGCCGTAATCAGAAGTGTCTGGATGCTGATGGAAACCACTTTGAGCACCTCTTGTAATTGCAGAAGTCAAATGTGACTTGTATTCATATTTTGTTACCAGTATATATTAAGTATTACAATTTTAATAGTTTTCCTTTCTTAAAATGTGTCCACATTTTTTTGGTACCCTCTGGGTATCGTATATTTGATCTTTGTCTCTCGTCCACAGTTCCTAAAACTCTTGGAATTTCCCAGAAATGGGGGCACTTTTATTATTCATAACAAGATCCTTTTAGTCCTATCAGGGTTTAAGCTAATAAGGTGATTCTTGGTGGTGGGGGGTGCTAAATAGCTTCAGGATGGAGCCTGGTCACCAGGAAGACCAAGCTTTGACCTCCCTGGAAGTCCACTGAGTTCAATCACTAGTGGCTAATGATTTAATCAATTAAGCCTATGTAATGAAACCTCCATAAAAACCTCTAAGCGATGGGGTTCGGGGAGCTTCGAGTTTGGCAAAGCGCTGAGGTGCTGGGAGGGCACGGAAGCTCCATGCCCCTTCCCCCAATACCTTGTCCTATGCGTCTCTCCTATTTGGCTGTTGCAGAGTTGAATCCTTTATAATTAACTAGTAGACGTAAACAGTGTTTTCCTGCATTTCAAAGCCTTACGACTAAGTCATTTTATTTCATACACTGTTCTAATACATTTAGTAGATGTGGTCTCCCGGTGCATAGAAAAAAACAGCAACAAATGAGAAAGCAGAGAGGGGAAGCTAAAAGATACAATGCTATGCTTTGGGTCAACACTAAGAAATAACTGCTAACTGTTTTGTCATCATTCTCTCACTATCAAAAACCCAGTTGAATCAGAGGCGAATGTGAAACTCTCTATGTTAACAAATGGAGAAGGCCACAGTATGAGTGACATCTGTTCTGGAGCCAGAATCATCCAGACTAACCTAAATTGTGTTCAGCATATTCTTTTTCAAAATCATTTCAACAAGATCTCCATGAAGAAAAAGATGGCTTAAAATGAAGTCTCCACTTAAGAAAAATGGTATAAAAATTTAGCCATAAAGTTGTCTTTGCAGCATTACTCAAAATAGCAAAAATTGGAAAGCTGACTCAGTGTCTGAAAAGAAGACCAGTCAAATAAATATTTCTACAAAACACTATTTAGCTACTTACAAATATTATAATTATAAACATTATAATTATATTATAAACATTATAATTCAACCTTTATTGATATGGAAAGATATTAATGGTATATTGTTACATAAAAAGGCAGGTCATAAAACTTGATTACAGTATATACATTTTTGGAAAAAGTTATGTATATTCATAAAAAAATAACTAGAAAACTGGAGGGATAATCATCAAGGTGTTAATAGATTTCTCTGGGATAACAAGGTGTTAAGTGCTAGTTTTCTTTTTTTCCTCACTTTTCTACTACAGTGAGTACATACTACATCTGATCATAAGAAATGTTATTTTTTAAAACAGCTGGAATACGACTAAAAATGATCAAAAACATCAATTTAAATGACATTCTCTAAAAGCCTCCTAGGGAGAAAGTGAGCTTTTAATTTCATGTCATCTTAACCAAGGAATATAACAGGACCAATCTGTCTCAAAATTACTCAGTAGGTAATGACTCCTCTCCTTACATAGCTTCATCTTCCTCTTGTACTGCTCATCCCTAGTAGACCAGGGTCCTTCCGCAGCCTTCCCTTTTCTAGCAAAATCTGTGCTCAACAAAGGATCTGAACCACATTAATAACATGGAAAGGGTTCCTTACCCAGATGCATAAGCATTTTATTAGGGATGAAGACTTAAGCCAGAGAAAGAAATTTAGGCATTCTAGCTTCCTGGAAGGAATTGTAAGAAGACAAAGGAACCTTCCTGATACTTCTAAATTTTCGTTATACAAGTTGACACCCTCTAACCCCCCACTTAGACAGGATGCCAAGGCCTAAATGGAAACTATTCTATTGCTCTAAGCCCTTCAAAGTCAGAGATTTTTATCATTTCAGCATTTGAAAAGCATGGCTAATACCAGGAAAAAAAACCCACCAAAGTATTCAGGTTCAAGATAAAAGTGCTGAGGAAGACCAGAAAAATACAATCTTGTTTTAGGAGTTTCTTTGAGTAGCTAAAAAGAATCTCTAGGTATCACTCTTCCCTAACCTCTAACTCTCCTAAGTTTGTTCTTTCTGTTCCAAGAATCACAAACGGTACCTCCTCAATGTTTTATCATTGTCACCGCAGGATTCCATCAATAGCAGGTGCCAAAACTACATGCTTGTCACCAGCCATCTGTCACCAAAACCTGAATGGCTCAGGGCTTGAAACTATCATCCAAAATAAACCAATCCTCCCACCACCAATCTCCTCAACCCATCCCTGAATCTGCAAAGCAACATCCTGCTACTTGTGGAGATTGGCCCACGCAGACCAACAGGAAAATATACTGTTCTCTTCACTGCTTCTAGTGGCTTTATTCACTGTTGGAACTAGTGTAAACACGAGTTCTAGTTCTTTTATAATTCTATTTTTCTAAGAAGTTCAGTCTGGTAAAACCAGTTTATTCAAGAATTAATAAAATTGCTAGCTATGTATATAAAACCATGAACAGAAAAAAAATCAGAACAGTGGTCAAAAATCAAGTAATAATTCAAACTTTTTATGACATCGCTTTGGAAAATAACTAATCCCTATTAATTGGAGTGTTAAAAAAAATTTCCATCTACGAAAGAACCAAAAAGTGTAATTCATATGCTTTTGATTATATTATTTTGCCAAAAGTTACACTGATCTGACAAATACAGCTTATATATTTATTGCAACAAAGCAAATAAAGGACAAACAAAACTCCTGAACACACAATCTATAACAAACAAACTAGTCGAGAGAAGATGCCCATAAATTCTCTCATGGCAAAGAGTCTAATTGCAGGTGAGTTTTTAAAGAAGAAAGGTCCTTTGCCAAATTCTAACTTAAAAACAAAGTTTTAGGAAAAGAGTTGGAATATCTCAAAACCATTATAAATGTCACGGGAGCACTTTAACTCACTTAACATGTTCTAAGTGTTAAGTATATCAGTCAACTAGAAAAATCACCACTAGAAGCTGACATGTTATATACAGAAGAATTCACTCCCACAGATTACCACAAATAAAAGAGAAAAAATGAGCAAGTGATAAAGCTATTAGATGTTCACTTAAATTTAAATGAAGAAATGTTTCATTAAAATACACGACGTGAAGGCTTCAAAGGTGGAAAAAAAACGTAAGAAACAACATGAACCAACTCGCATCGTTTGGGATCTTGCACACAGCCACATTAGAAGCTGACTTTTACCTGGTGGTCCACGGGAATCGACCCAGCTCCTTTATCACAGCACTAGACAGCAGCTTTATAACCTGAGTCGACAAAGACTGAGTCCATTCCCTTACGCAAAGTTAGCATGCTTAACCCAGCAGACGGCTGAAAGGCATTATTTTCAAACAAAGGTTTCACTTCAGTCCCTTGCATCTAAAAATTACAAGTATGGGAATTTTCGCTATGAATAATCTCAGTGCATAGAAAGAAGTGATCAACACGACCCGCAGCATTTGGAATACTTGGAAGAACCAGTCTCACAAAGCACCCTCACACAGTCCAAAACAATCTGAAGGCAATCACAATTCAATGCGCCATAAACTTTTTAGTCTTTTACACCTGGAAGGAAGATCTTAAAATGGAGACTAAAGTGGTTGATTAACACATCTTGCGGGAAATCTTTAATAATTAGAGCCTCTGAAATACCTGATAGACTAATTTTGTCTCTGCATTATCTAATTTTAGCAAGAATCCTGTTAGGTTTAGCCAGAAAACCTTTTTTCCCCCCATGCAGTAATTTTCCATTCACTGACCCCCCCCACTCTGCAACTTGGCTATAAATTCTCTCTTTTCCTTACTGTATTCATGATTGAGCTCAGTTCTATACTGAGGTCTCTTCTTTCCTATCGTAATAGCTTTCCTGAATGAAATCAGTTTTTACTGCTTTAACTATTGTCCAGCTCTGGTTTTTCAGACAGGGCCAAATTAGCTGTGTAAGTATGCTTAAGTCACTTAATCTTTCTGGGTTTCAGTTTACTCACCTGCAAATCCCTGCCAGGTCTAAAATTCTCATGAAGAATTCTGGTAGAGGAAAATGAGGTACAGAAAAATTAAGCAATTTGGACTTGCTGGTTATTATCCAGGTCTGACTGTCAGCATAGCGTTCATTTTACAAAACCTGTCATCACCTTTACCTCAGTGCTGAAACCCAAAACCAGACAAATCCAGAGAATTGCCAGGGTGGTTGGTACCACAGCCCAAAGTGCCTCTTTCATCTTACAATCTGTTGTTCAGTTTTCTTTAAATGTCTAAGCAGCATTACATTTTCCTTTCTGGAAATATAAATTATGTTACTCTTGCTAATAAAACAGGTATAAAACAGATTAATCTTGACTTTATATGACAGCAAAATTTAAAAGATTTTATTCTATCTCCTACCGATATTTCCTTCTTTTTGGTCTTTAAAGTTCCATTCAGTTTGGTTGGGAGGTGGGCCCCACTTTTTAATTTACCCTAAAAGACTCCTAAACGCTCAGCTTGAATGCACACATATGGAGCCAGAGCAGTTCTGTCTGAGTCCAGGGCTGTTTTGCAGTGTGACCTCAGCAAGAACTTTTTACTTCCTCCAAGCTTCAATTACTTCACGCACATCCAAAGTTAGTTATCAAGCAACAATTAAGATCAAAGAAGTTTTAAAGTATTAAAAATCTAATGATGATGAACAGTGTTTGCATGCCACGATACAAACTCAAGTATCTATTGTCTTACCTCTAAATACAGGGCCACATTTAAAAACTTATATATTCTATGGCTGCTTGGAATTTTGTAATGCCATACTGAATAATGCCACTTCCTCCTTGATACCTTTCTATGTCATTTTTACCTGAACGACAAGGATTTTGATATGACATTTTAAAGTTAAGCAGTCTTTAAAACACATACAAACACTTCCTTCATCACTTTTCTGTTATCCTCTAGAGAACTTAAATTTTGCCAATTGAAGTGTCCCGAAATGTTACATTTCCTGTGAAATGCAAGAAGCGAAATGCTCCATTACTTAGTGGTAGCAATGGGTGTTTTCAATATTTTAAGCATTTCAATTTCCTCTTCACTAGCACATTATGACATCATTGCCTTCCAGTATTTACTCTAAGCAATCCTGTTCCTATTTTTTTCCCTTGCCTTCACTACACAAGACTGCAAATGGGCCGTTCTTCCCTTTAGCATTTCCGTGAAGAAGCTTACAAATGACTTTGTGTTTGCACATTTCTTTGCTCCGTAAATACACCTGCTCTTACTGTAATGGAGCTGGAGGTACATGTCTCACCAAAAAACACGATCTGGACGAGATCAAATAGCCAAACCGAGGCCCAATGGGAAGGGGGGGGCGGAGTCAACACGGCCCCCACCGCGACCGATTCCAGGGCTTCCAAAGATAAACAAAGGAAGTCGATTTTCCCACCGCGCCGCACGTGCTTCAACCACCCTGGGGCGTTGGGGTGGAAGCCCACCGAGCTCGTCACCTGGAAAACGCAGGCCGAGTGCTGCATTTTTCTAAAGGCTCGGGTTATAGAGGTGAACACCCGGAAAGTCAACAGGGACAGAAACGGACCGGGGAGAGAGTGGGGCCGACCTCCGAGTCCTCCCTCCCCCTCCACCTGCCGACCCCAACAACCCCCACGGCTCCTCCGCTGCTCCAAATACAATTTGCAGGGGCGGGAGCAGGACGGGAGTGTGGGGATGGGCTGCAGGGGGGGACAGTGCGAGGAGCGGGACAGGAGTCGAGGTCAGGGCGAAGGGCCGAGAGCGCCGTGGGGGGGCTGCGCCGCGCCGCGCGGGGCGGAGGGGACGGGGCCGAAAGGCGGGGAGCAGGAGCCGGCCCCTTCCTCACCTGGCAGCCCTTCTTGTGATGAAAGCCCACCACCACGATGTGCAGTACCGGCCCCCGGGGGGCGCCATCGCCGCCCCGCCCGGCCTTCTCCATGGGCAGCCGCCGTGGGTCCGCACCACGACGACTTCAACCGCCGAGGGCGGCGGGCCGGGCGACCCCGCGGTCCCCAGGAGGACGGCGATCGGCGGATTTCAGGTGTCAACCCGGGCGCCGCATGAGGGCCGCGCAGGGGACCTGGAAAAGGCCGAGGCTTCCGCGGCTCCGCCCCGCCCCGCCCCCCGGGGCCGCCGTCGCGCTTCCCTCATCCGCTTCGGCGGCTTCCGGGCTGTCACCTGACGCGGCGGTCGCCTCCGGCGAAGCCGGGCGGTGTGAGACCTGGAGGGAACCGATGGGCCGGGCCTGAGCGTCCGGGGCGGGGCTAAGGAGTGGGCGGGGCCTGAGGGGAGGGGCCTGCGGGGACCTCGGCACACCTGTTTCCTGCTCCCTTGTGGCCTCTACCTTTTCCCACCTCCTTTGTCCTCTCCTTTCTCGTTAAAATTTCCTCTCCTTCTCTGCTCTTTCTTTTTTTAAAGTGTTTTCTGTTCATTCTCTTGGTACCCAATTTCTTCACTTCCTTTCCTAGAACTTTCTGGCCTAGGGTCTCTCTGCCCTTTACTCTTCAATTTTTGATAACTCGAAACATCGATGCGGCTCTGTAGCTGGGAATTCAGCTTTAAGTAACTTGCTTACCCAGGGTTTCTCTTTTGCTTCGTTCTGTTTTTGCTTTTCTTCCTACTTAAATATTATCTGTAGGAGTTTGGAGGCAACTTAAGGCCTGAAGCACTATATCCTTGACTAAAACGGAAGTTTACAGGGGAGATCTGTCAAATGATTATTCTAGTCTTGTTATCTAAAAAACAACATTTTTTTCATTCTATGTTTTTTTCTGGGTTTAGTACTGTGGTCAGCACAAAATATATGGGATCTATTGTCACCAGGGTTTTTAATTTCCTTGCTGGTTGTACTACTTCAATGTTTTTTTTAAAGCATTGAATCGCATCCTTTGTCAATTTAAATTGAAAAATAGAAATACTAACAGATTTAACAAATCTTATCCAGGGCAGTTTTGGGGTAAACTAAAGGAAGGTGCCTGCTTCAAATACTATTTGAGATTACTACTGTGTTTCCCCAAAAATAAGACCAAGCCAGACAATCAGCTCTAATGCGTCTTTTGGAGCAAAAATTAATATAAGATCCAGTCTTATATAAAACCCGGTAACATGTATCGTATCATATATCATATCATGTCTTATTACATAAGACAGGGTCTTATATTAAGTTTTGCTCCAAAAGACGCATTAGAGCTGATTGTCTGGCTTGGTCTTATTTTTGGGGAAACACGGTATGTAATTGGCTGTGAAGATTACCATTACTAATTGCACATCCATTAGGTTAAATAACCTTAGCAGTAGATATTTTTCCACTGTGGGCATTGAAATTTAAGGACTTGCATTCGAACGTAAGTATAGCTAGGAAAAACAGTAGACTTCCTATAATCAAATTTAGTTTCTATGATTCAGTAGAACTGTTTTAATGCTGGTAAAAATACTGTAGAAAATTTTCAAGATCTTCCTATCATTTCTTTTCTAAATTACAAAATCTTGGCATTGGCTCAAAACTGTGTGTGAAACTATATTTTTCCCTGTCTGCAGAATATGGTTACTGTTTTCTTCCATCTGCCTTGATGTTATCCACAATTGGCATAGGTAAAATTAAAGTCTAGTTGAACATCTTTTTAAAAAGATGTAAGGCTAGGGCATTTTAGAACTCTACATCTACAGATAATGCCAATTGTTCAATTAATTGTGCAGGAGACCCAGTAATGGCTTTATAAAAATTGTGTCACTTTGCATCGTAGGGCTTCCACCTAAGGTTAAATCATTTATTCACAATTATTATGTTGCTTAAATATTTTTTAAAAATATCATTTAAGATAATGCTATAAACAAAGAAGACATGTTACGGGGAAAATTGAGAAAGAAAGTAAGTAAGGAAATTTCCAGGATTTTTTCCATCTCTAAATATGCAGACTGGTTCATTTAACAGTTTAGAATAACAACTTTTACATTCGCTTTTAATGAGTTGTATTAATATAATAAATTCATTAGCAAGATATTGTCTATAAAGACAAATATGTACTGAGAAAAAATAGAAGTTTCTCCTTTATTATAAAAAGTGTTAGAAGAAGATTATCAAGATTGGAAATAACAACTTGAGATAATGGAATACTTTCTGAACATTATTTTGAAAGGAAATTTTTGCTTGTATTTTTATGATATTTATCTCCAGGGAAAGAGTTAGAAATGCTTTTCTGAACACATAATACAGAAGATGCCCCAAAAAATGTATACACATTTTAAGAAAGGAAAAAAACTATATTAAAATTGTAATAACAAAAGATGAATACAAGTCACGTTTGACTTCTGCAATTACAAAAGGTGCTCAAAGTTACAATCAGTGTAATTTTAATACAGTTTTTTCCTTTCTTAAAATGTATATACATTTTTTTGGCACCCTCTGTATATTGAAGAACCTCTTCCAATTACACATATTATATGATGAAGGTAAATTCTGTTTTATGTGTACTCTGTAAGTAAGAGCTAAAGGGAGAAAAAAACCTGGAGACAGAGCTATGGCATGTTTTTAAGTTCATTAAAAATGAACTATCAACCTGGAATTGGCCTGTTGTTTGTTTTTGTAACTTTGCCTCAGGAAATAACATGACAAATAAAACCACTCCCTTCCTGCAATCTCCATTCACTCTTCCGTGTAAATGAAATCTATCTCCTTTTTCAGAGTATAGTAGCTGCTCCGCCCCACCCCAGCTTATGCAAAGAGGATAGTTCCAAGACCCCCCCAGTGGAAGCCTGAAACCTCTGATAGTACTGAACCCTATATATACTTTTTTTCCTTATTAAGTCGAGAACTTTCACCTTTTCATATAACGGAAGCAATTTATGGCTTCTCTTTGGTGTATGCAAATTGCCACCATTAGGGCTTTTGCACTTTGGGGGCTATTAAGTGAAGTAAGGGTTACATGAATACAAGCACAGGAATATCAGGAGTGTGGATCTGATCACCAACAGGGCTACTAAGTGACTAATAGGTCCGTAGTGTGTGCAGCATGAAGATGCTGGACAAAGGGATGAGTCACACCCCAGGAATGGAGTGGGATGAGAGGGACGATGGGAGATTTCATCACACTACTCAGAATGACGTGCAATTTAACAGTTATGTATTGGTTATTTCTGGAATTTTCCATTTAATATTTTCAGACCATGGTCGACCAAGGGGAACTGAAACCACGGAAAGCAAAACAACAGGTAAGCAGGTGCTATATAAAGAGACTTTATTTTTCATCAATGATATTGAAAATTGCTAATGTTCATTTTGTTCTTGAAATGGAAAACAATTTACTTTCAGAAAACATATTTTCTGAGTTTTAAACTCTGTCAAGTAGCAACAATGCCTTGAATTTGGTCCCTGCTCTCATTATGGTATGGTGAAAATAAAACAAGAGTAGAGATAGAAAAGAAAAACCAGGAACAGAAAAAGGGCTTCACAAACTAATTTGGCATTACTTTGTCTTTGAAATCTTATGAAGATTAAGGAGGATGTTAATGAATGTGAACAAAATATTGAGAATCAATTTAAAGAACATTCATTAGACCATACAGTATACCTGGAACTGTGTGTGGTAGACACAGTACATTAAAAAAAGAAAAGAAAAAGAAATTGCTGCCTTAAAGTAGCTTATATCTAGCTATGAAAATAAGATGAATGTGTCCTTGAGCCACTTTTCTTAGTGCTTGGCCCGCTCCTAATTCTTTGGAGTGTGCTATCTTTTCTAATAAACTTTTCTATCACCACTTTAAAAAATAATAAGATAAATGTGAAACCAGCTAGCAATGCTATCTTTTGTAGCACCTACTCTAAGCCAAGCATCATGTTAAATATTATGAAATGAAGACAAGCAATAATAGCTACATTTAATAAATAAGCACTGTGTGCTAGTTCTCTGCTAAGCACTTTTCATGCATTATCTCATTTAAGCTTCATGACAATCCTAAAGTAAATACCGTGTTTCCCCAAAACTAAGACTGAGGTGGACAATCAGCTCTAATGTGTCTTGGAGCAAAAATTAATATAAGACCCAGTATTATATTATATTACGTATGTTGTATTATTAGTATATCATATTATTATATTATACTATAGACCGGGTCTTATGTTAATTTTTGCTCCAAAAGACACATTAGAGCTGATTGTCCAGCTAGGTCT
Source organism: Rhinolophus hipposideros (assembly GCF_964194185.1). Lineage (NCBI taxonomy): Eukaryota > Metazoa > Chordata > Mammalia > Chiroptera > Rhinolophidae > Rhinolophus > Rhinolophus hipposideros. Next base: position 10,449,795 of record NC_138064.1, read on the forward strand.
TATTTTCGGGGAAACACAGTATTAGTCTTGTTTTTTCCAATGGGTAAATTGAGACTTAGAAAGGTTAAATAATTTGTCCAAGACCAAATGACTAGAAGAAACTGTGGTGGGGATGAGATTTGAACCAAAGTAATTTAACTTAGGAAAGAATGGATTTAATCACTATACTACTTCCCCAAATTCTTCAATTTGAGGAACTCACAGTTTTTTGTGGGGGTGATAAGCCCCCTGGATAATCATAAGAGAAGACATTGTGAGAGCTATTAACATTTTTACAGGATAATGAGATAACCCACTAAGACTGCAAAATCAGAGAAGCTTCACAGAGCTGGTCATATTTGAGCAGGATTGATCAGAATTTGGGTGCAGAGTATCTTAAGTGTAATAAAACAAAATCACTAAGGACAGGGGTTGTTAAGGAAAACATTTAGGAAGGGAAGGGTTTTATGCCAAACTTGGAGGAAGTGTGTAAGATTTAAATTAAAGCAACAAGAGATGTTTGGAGACGAACACATGCCAATTGCACACAGTAGTCTACTTGGAATGCTGCTCCTGTCCCTTTTCTAAGCTTATCTAATTCTTATTCATCTTCCAAGACTAGACTCCTGTCAATTTCTTTGTGAAGCTTCCCAAGCTATCTATGTGCCAGTGGACAAATTATTTAACCTCTCAAAGGCAAGTCGTAAAGAATAGGAGTAAGCGTATTTGTAAATTTCCTGGCACATAATAGGGGCTTAATATTTACAAAATGCGAAACAGCCAGTCTTGGGTTGGGATTTAGGAGGCTGAATCCTAGAGCTTTGAACTCAAAGGACCAACCGTAAGGGCTTCTGAACCTCCTCACTAATGTTTGTGGTAAAGCATACCTACTTCTCTAGGATTCCTGAAACTAAGAGATCTTTTTGTTTTATATATTAAATTTCATATGCCTTGTGCATGTTTATTTGTCTTTCTCCCCCATTCATCCTTAAGCTCCTACAAGGGCAGAAGACTTTGTAGTTCTGTTCTGTACAGTTTTATATCCAGCAAAATGCCAGACAAATAGTGTACAACTGAGACATGTTTCTTCAATGAATGAATGATGTTCTTTTTGGCTTCTCCTGTTTACTCTTTAGCTTTAAGTTCCTAGGATACAAATATAAAAGTAGATTAAAGCAGAGAATTTTTTTTGCTTTGTATTCAAAACAATCGCAAAAGCATTAAGGTTTCTCAAGTGTAATGACATTGACATAGAGTGACATCTGGTGGTTGCCCATTAGACAATGTGTTAAGAAATAGTGAATGCAAAAAGTCTAAAAATTAGACTCGTAGATATAACAAGATTAAGAAAGATGAATTAAATGTCGTAGAAAAGAAACAGAAATATAAATAAAATAAAAACATATTTAAATCCACATCCTAGAAAAGTTTACCCAAAAATGCTGTTTGTCAGTGTCCACCCCCAGTGGACTTTTAAAAGAAGCGGTAGATTCCTTAAGGCAGTGAATAGTTTTCACGAAAATTGCAACACAATGAATTGGTGGTGGTAGGAAAAACGGATTGATTTATACTCGTTTGAAGAAAGAGCCTGGCTTGAAATGAGACGCAACTTTATATGGGGGGGGAAAAGAAGACCACTCCAAGTTTCCCCTATTTTGCAAAATCTTCCAGGTTGGAGGAGGAATTTATTCACAAGGCTGGGTATCTTGAACGTCTTTCGCAAACTCCGAGGGCAGAGTGGGTGCCCGTCGAGACCGCAGAACGCTCAGCGGACAGACACATCTCTGCCCTGGAATCAGGGCGCTGCGCGCGGCGCTGGAGGACGGGCTCGATCGCTCGCTCGGCCTCGGATTGGTCGAGCCTGCCGGGCGGAGGGACGACAGCGGAACCGCGCTCTTTCAAATTCGCCGCCCCGACGTCGACGGACGCGGGCCACTTCCGGTGTCGCCATGGCGGCTAACGCTACCACTAACCCGTCGCAGCTGCTGCCGCTAGGTAATCGTCCAGTGGGAAGCGGGGGCTGAAGCTTAGTGGCGGGGGCCGAGGGTCTGCGGCCGACGGTTAGGAAAACGTGTCGGGCCGACTGCGGTCCCCTCCGCCTGCCTCTCGGCCCCAAGTCTGCCGTCCTAGGCCGGCCGCGTGTCCTCAGCGTGGGTTAGGCTTTCGGGGTCCTTTCGGCCGGGGCTTGTGACTGCCCACAGCAGACGGTCCCCGGGAAAGGTCCCCACTCAGTGACTGCGTCGCCAGCCTGCTTTGTTGTGCGCTCGCCTGTGCAGGCGTGGGCAGCAGCGCCTTCCGGGTTAGACCCGCACGTGGAGGCCCCGCGGTCGGGAGTGAGCCTTCACGGAGGCCTCGGGAAAGTGGCGCTGTGTCCCGTTCGTTCATTCAACGAACTGGGCAGCGTCACTGCTCAGCACATTTAAGGCACGGCCGTGGCCTTCAAGTAGCACACAGACCAGTGCAGGATGCAGGGTGCTGGATAAGTCAGCACCAAACCAAACCGTAAGTCGGCTGAAGGGATGTTCAGGCCGCTGTCCGAGGGCAGGGGACACACTGCCTCGGGTGAGGGAGGCAGTGACCAGGGCGCATCTCTGGGGAAGACAGTTAGGCCTTTCTCTTCCGGATACGTTGTAACGGAGGAGGGGTCGAGTTAGGGGGTGTGGCTGTGATGGAGCATTTTCCCTCCACGTGCCCGACCTTTGGCATGCTCCGCCTGCGGCAGGCACTGTCTATTGGGATGCACTTTGGTAAGGAAACCCCCCCAGTTCCTGCATCCGCGGAGCTGAGAGTCTCAAGGGGGGGTATATTATCTGGTCGTCTAAAATAGTATAAAACCACAGCCATGATACGTTGTTACAAAGGAAAAGTAAGTGGGGGACGGGGACGGTTTTTTTCTTTGAATGTAATTATCGAACAGAGATACGTAGTATAAGATGTGAGGTTTTTGAATGAATCCTTCTTCTGGTTTATCTTTCCCCCTATGCAAGTAGTAAGTGCCAGTAGGCACACAAGTATTTGTTGAAGAAACGAATGGGTAAAATAGGCTTTTCCCTCTCCCCCTTTTTTTTTTCTTTAAAAAAAATATATATATATCCATAGAGCTTGTGGACAAATGTATAGGATCAAGAATTCACATCGTGATGAAGAGTGATAAGGAAATTGTTGGCACGCTTCTAGGATTTGATGACTTTGTCAGTATCCTTTTGAAAGATGGTGGGTGGTACGGGTGTTCCTTCAGTAGTTAAAAACAGAAGAACTACAGACAATCATAATATGATTGTACTACTGATCATTATAGTACTAGTTATCACTATCAGTACTACTGATCATTATAATTAAACTTAATGTGTTCTCCGGGAAGCGGAGAACTTTATTATTCTCAGCTTATTATTTTAGTGGTATGTGTACTGAAAGAAGACAAAGTTCCTACCAGTCACAAACGTTTTGAATTTGAGCCATTGTGTTAAACGTTACAATTAAAACTGAACAAAAGCAGAAGCCACGCTAAATTTAACCTGATACATTTATTTCTTAACACCAAATTTCAGATATGGTACTGGAAGACGTCACTGAATTGTGAGTACTGTTAAAAATTGAAGAATTTTTTTTTGGGGGGGGGAGTCTCCCCTTTTTTAATTTAAGGCAATTTTGGTACTATTGAGTCAGTAAAATGATGCATGAGAAAACATTTCCTGTTGGAATTACCTTCAAGATAGAAATTTTGTTTACTGATGCTAAACTACTAAAACTGTATTGGAAGGTTACTATCTTAATGTAATTGTTACTATGTTGCTAGGAAATTAGTAGAGACAAACCTTGGAGGTAAAAGACATTAGGAATCTTGGGGCTCAGGTCAAATCAAGGAACTGATAGTAAAAGCATTTAGTGCTCTTAATTAAATTAATTGCTCTGCAAAATATGTATAAGATAAAATGTAAATGATGGCTCATTTCTATTATAAAAATCGCAACCAGTATCTCTGCTTTCAGAATTGAATTGATTACAGATTGGTTTAATGGATAGGAATCAGTGGTAAGTAATAGTAAAAAGAGTGAGGAGAGTAAACATTTTATTTCGTATTTGGTCTCCTTGGCAAGTTTCAGTTTCTTTTATGAAAGTCAGCGCTAGTGGATGTGGATCTTAGACCAACCAGTCCACTCTGTCACGTTGGGGAAGAATGCATATCACCAGTGGATAAACTTTGTCTCTGAAACCTGTTGATATAATTGCGTGACCTCATGTTTATTTATATACAATAATAACCTTTTTAGGGATCAGAATGTTGGCTTTGATTATCTCTGTTTATCCTGACTCATTTTATCTATTCATTTAGTGAAATCACACCAGAAGGAAGAAGGATTACTAAATTAGACCAGATTTTGCTAAATGGAAACAATATAACAATGGTAAGACACAGTAAAGCTGTTTATGTTAGACCATTTTTGTGGGGCAGGGATTACAGAACTAACTTGCTTGACAACATAAATAAATATTCATGGCCCAGTGGTGCTTAAGATGGGAAAACGATGCTCCAATGTCAGGCTGTAAAGCTGAGCTGTTGAAGATGACATTAGGCCTAAAGATGCGAGGTGTGATCACACAGTACAGTGAATGTTTAAAAAAAAATTTAAAACAGTAAAAGATACATTGCCATGGATCCCCCTCAAAATACTCCCCTTTGCTTTGAACACACTTATCCCATTGTTCTTGCCACTTTCTGAAGCAGTTCTGGAGGTCCTCTTTCGTGAGTGTCTTTAGTTGCGCTGTCGTGGCTGCCTCGATGTCCTGAATCGATTTCCTTTCGTGGTCCTTTTGACTTTGGGGAAGAGCCGGAAGTCTCATGGTGCCAGATCCGGTGAATAAGGACACAATGTAATGTTTTCACTTGACAGAAGTTGCTGTACCAGAAGTGATGTGTGACATGGAGCGTTGTCATGATGGAGGATGATTCACAGCTCACTTTAAAACACACCTTCTCTCATCCGCAGCTCACACCTGACTACGCCGAACAAGTTGAAACTTGTCATATACTGTTACTAAGGTTCAACATGCCACTTCACGTATTGAAGATCCCTGCCTTTCCATTGGATGGCACTCGGCAGTAGCATTCACCGTATTTTGTGATCACAACAGAAAGGCTTCGTGTCACACATCACTTCTGGTGCGGCAATTTCTGTCAAATAAAAATATTACGGTGTGTCCTCATCCACCTTATTCACCGGATCTGGCACCTGCGACTTCTGGCTCTTCCCCAAAGTCAATGACCATGACAGGTAAACATTTTGAATCGATTCAAAACACCAAGGCAGCCACGACGGTGCAACTAAAGACAGTCATGAAAGAGGACTTCCAGAACTGCTCCAGAAAGTATCAAGAATGGTGGGATAAGTGTGTTTGAAGCGAGGGGGAGTATTTTGAAGGGAGATTAATGGCAATGTTGTCTTCTGTAATAAATTCTTTTATTTAAAGATTCACTATATTTTTTGATCACACCTTGTAAGTTTGCCTGTGCTTTTAAAATCTTTTACTAAGAATTATTGTTGAGACACTAAGTATTAAATAATGATGTTGGAATTGTAAACAGGTGCCGTGGAGAAAATGGGAATGTGAGGGAGAGACAGAGAGTAAAAGTGTCAACCAGGCACTCTCAGTAGGCCTTTTTAGATAACGTAGTCGTGGTGTTATTAAACATTTTCCTCCTTTGCAGCTGGTTCCTGGAGGAGAAGGACCTGAAGTATGAATGGATTCCCTTGACTTATGCTAGATTCTAGTTTTGTCTTATGTACTAGACAACAAAATATCAAATTTTTTTTAAACCTTTCATTGTTTGGATTCTGTGAAGCTAAGTTTCCCGTTAAAGGGGAATGCTTTGAAGAGGCATTGTAAATGCCATTTTTGTAAGTTAATCATGATAATCTTGGAAAAAAGAACAATTTGTTCTTTGAAGACTAAAATAAAGGTGTTTTTGGTTAATTGTCATTTTATTTATTATATTGCAATAGCCAGTGGAACAAAGCTTGCATTTGTTTTGTCAATTGCTTTCTTGTCATTTTATGCCTGTTTGCTTCCTCATTTACATGACCATTTGATTCTCAAACAAAAATTGTTCCAAACAAAATGACAGACTTTGAATTTGGACAGGTACATTTAAAAAACCTGAAATGATTACTTACGCAATTTAATTCAAACTGTGATGCTTTGAAATGAGGATTTTTCTCCTGAACTCTAGCTGTTAACTCCTATTAAAAACAAACAAGCAAAATACATGGATAGTAAGTATATACACATTATGGAAGTGTAGATTAGTAAAAAGGAAAATATACTTTGCTTTATATTCTCCAATATGTTCTCTGTACTCTCTTAGTACACATTGTTACAAAAACTTGGTCACCCTGAATATACTGTTTTGTAGCCTACATTTATGACGTTTTTTTGAATTTAAATGCCAAACATCTTTCTGTCAGCTATTTCAGCAATTAATGTGTTCATAGTATTTCCTTAAATGGATTTAGCATAACTTACTAGGTTGGTGCAAAAATAATTGTGGTTTTTGCAATTGTTAACCTTTTAAACCGTAATTACTTTTGCACCAACCTGATATTTAGCCTATTCTTATTATTGGCCATAGTAGTCTAAATCTTTATACATTTTTTTCTTAGAATAAATTCAGAAATGTGTAAGATCAAAGGGTATATATATATTGTCATGTTGTCATGTTGCCAACAAAAAGTTTGTACCAACCTACAGTTTTGCCAGCAGTAAGTTACCATCATTACATACTTACCATCCTTTACATAGTATCCGTTGGCTATATTCTGTTTTCTCTCTGTGCCATTGTGATAGGCAAAACCTGGTATGTTTACAATTTTCTGTATTGTGAACTCATTTTGTATTTTGTGAATTACTTATATGATCTTTTACCATTGAGATGCTGGTCTTGTTTTTTACTAATTTGTAAGAATTCTTAATTGGTTACTCTGGGTGATGTATTTTGCAGGTAAATCCCCATTTTGTAGTTCGACTGTTAGTGGTACATTTTTTTTTAGGTAAATGATGTATTTTTATGTAGTCGTGCTTGTCTTGTCATTTATGGTTTTTGTCTATGGTACACATGAATTAGAAAGACCTTTGCTCTGATTATACATTTTTTGGTTACTTTATATTTCCTATGTTTTATTTAAATCTTGAATCCATCTTCAATTTTAGTGTTTTCACGTGACTAAAGGGCCCAACTTTATTTTCTAAAAACAAAGCACTAATTTGTGTTATTTTTTAATTTTTGTGGTGTAAATACTCCTTCCTTGGCTGACTTCAAGCTGCCAAGGGTTGAATAGCTGGCTTGCAAACTTCCCAAAGGTTGGTTTTCAGGAGCTAGTAGCCTGTTGCCCCACCCAACTGCTTCTAACCCTTATTGGGGGGAATGCTTTCCCTGCTATTGTGTCTTTCCTTTTGAGGGGAGGTTAAATGATGTAATGCCATCACTTCACTAGCTACCCTATGTGAGCGGGGTTCAGCTTTTACTTTTTTCCTCTTAGGATCTCCTGGCCTGCCAGGAGCACATGGTCTGAGCTCTAACATGCTGTGAGTGGTAGAGGAGCCGACCTCACTTAGGGAGGCTTGCCTCTGGTTGTCTCGTCCATGGCTAGGTGGCTGAGTTGACTTCTGGGGTTGAGGAATCGGAAGTTCACTTGTGTACAGATAAACTGTGTCTCTTAATCTCGTCTTCGGCAGTAATAAAAAGGAGGGTATGATTATCTCATCTGCTTATACTATGGTCATATCGCAATTCATTTAGAGTAGGTTCTATTCTGAAAGGGGTTGTTTCTTAACCTCAGCCCTATTGACACTTTGTCTGGATAATTCTTAGTCGTGGGGGTTGCCCTGTGCATTGTAGGATGTTTGGCCTCTACCCACTAGATGCCAGTAGCATCCTTCCTCTTTCCTGCCCCCCCCCTCCCCGCCATATGGTTGGTATTTGAGACTTCATGATAGACTGTGCTCTGGTTCTCCATGGCTTTAATGGGTAAGCCCAGTGGGTGAAAAGAACAAAAAGAATGGGAATGTAAGGGAGGAATGATTCTTTTCCACTTCTGGTGTTTTTTTCTACATGGAGGAGGAATAATGAGTCTAATAACGCACCTGGCCTCTCTTTGTTCCCTTTTCTCTGCCCCGGGAGACATGGAGTGACTTATCTGATTAAATATAGGAAGAGGGAAATCGGGCATGTTTGTCTCAACTCCTTTTTCCTCTTGGGGTTGAGTTGCCTTCAGGGAGCATATGTTATGCTCTGCTTTTTGCTATAACTTTCATAGGGGTCTGCATGAAGACCTGGAGCAGTCTGGGGTGGTCCAGCAATACTTGTAGTTTTGTGGGTACATCTGAATAATCTGGGAGTTCCCTACTAAGAAGTTAACTGCAGTCCACAGATATAAGCAGCATCATCCACCTAGTGTCTGTCAGTAATGAAAGTGTTAACCCTTTTGCCTTTTTTCTCAATTGGTTCAGAACTCAATCAAGAAGAGGGGTGCTAATTTTTGGCCCCCTCAAGGACTCCAACAGCACTCCAGTCTCTGAAATACAACAACCTCCTTTACCTTCCTGACTCCTCCTGTCTCACCCTGCACATCTGTCCTGCACTGCCAGTAGAGGATTTGAATATTCAGCTAAATGCAGAATATGGTCATGTGACACTTTGGCTTTCCGACCTTTCAGTAACTTACCCTCCTACAACAGTGGCCCAAGTTCCTTAGCAGAGTACCGTGAGGGATACCCATTGACCTTGTCTTGCCTGAGTAAAACAATGTGTGAGGCTGACTCTTTCCTCTCTTTGGATTTTTGGCCTCACTCCTGTCAGGGCCCTGTGGGAATACCCTTGTCTTTAAACTTTGCTTCATGTGCTTTACTTCTACTCAAACTTTAAGAGTAGGTAGGCTCAAGTGTCACCTTCTCTAGGAAGTCCTACAAGACTCCCCACCCTTCTACCACTTCTCAGTGTTTATGCGTGACAAGTCATGGAAACATCAAAGTGCTTTTTCATTATACTGTCTTGAGTAGCTGCTCCCTTAAAAAAAAAAATCCTCAAGCAATTCATGACATGCAAAGTCCTGGTTTCAAGGGAAACAAATCCTGTCATGGAGCAGAAACTGGAGTCTGGGTCACCATTGACACCACCAGCATCACCATCTGAATATCTTTAAAAAATTTTTTTATTCTATAAAGTGATATTAGGGATTCTCAAGGATCTAGTTGAGTTTTGTGAACCACTTTATTATTATCAATGAATTAATTTAATCAATACAAATGGAGAAATGAACAAAAAAAAGAGACCCACCACATATGGACCAGTGGTGAAGACTGGTGGGAATGAGTCCTGGTTGATGAGTATACATGTCTGACACTCAGGTGTGATGTGGAACACAATTGGGTTATTGTGTCTATTGAAACTTTCTACAGAGATGTTAGCAATACAGAGATACTCTCGTATTGCATTTACAGTCACGTTTATCATTAATGGATACTGACAAACTCAAATATAAATAGATGTATAAAGAACAGTGAAGCATTGTTTAACTATGAGCACATGGTGAGGCAAAATATATTATTGATAAACATTGCAAAACTCATGCCCATTAAGATGTAAATGGATAAAGGTCTCTCACCTCTTTCACTAAGGTCCTAAAGATTCTACTAAGGAATTTTATTCTAGGTTTGTCTCAAGATTGAGTTTTTTCTTTTGTTAAGGTAAAAATTACATATACTAAAAAAACAACCCTAAATACTGAATCAACGAAATGTAGAAAGCAAGGATTAATGGTGTTAGGTAATTATCTGAGTATCGTAAGGGTTTGGCTGGCTTGGTTGATTGACTCGGAGCCGTGATGAAACCCGGCTCTGGCTGTTAGCAGGGACGCTCAGAGGCAGAAACTCAGGGAGCTCCCGCAGGGCCCGGTGCTGTGAGTCCTCACTGACATCTTGAAGTGGTGTGGCCGGTACTTGGTGTCCGGTCAGCCTGATGCCAGCAACTGTGCTTTGTCTACTCCAGTCATGAGGAGTGTGAGGTCGTGAGGCTGGAAAACAGACTTAATCTACTTTCTGCAAGTTTGACCCGGCTGAATCTTTGGTTATTAGACATTTTATTCTTGAATTTAATAAGAATAAATCATGTATGACATCATCTGGTCGCCAGAGGGCACTGTGGAACGGGCAGCTAGCTGCCAAATGCCAAGGCTTTTTAGTTTGCTTCAGAATTTTCTTGGAAGAGTTCAAGAGGACGTGACCACTCTACCAGAGAGCTGGACCCCAGCAATCCGAAGCTCCTCAGCCCCTCCTGTCCTTGAAATGCATATGCTGCCCACAGTAGGACCACAGTAGGAACCATTTCAAAGATGCAGCCTTGAGAGTGAGGTGGTGTTGAGACCACCTGGCCGGGAAGACGGGACTGAACCCAGGTAAGGCTTCTATATAAGCATTTAAGATCCAGGCAGGTGGATACAGATTTACTCGTTTTGTGGTCGCCCAACACAAAACTCGTAAGTTCTCTTGCTTATTAAACCTGTCACCTACTAAGCTATAGAGTAGTAGCTCTGCCTCCTTCTTTGGTCTCTCCTGGCCCTCCATACATGGGGGCCGGTTTCAGATTCACTTGACAAGCTCCAGAGGTTTCGTTTTGAGCCAGCAAAGCTGTATTTGAACTCAGGTTTCTGGTCTCCCAATCTGCTGTACTTGCTGGATCATAGCACAAGGGCAGGTAAAAGGTTGAAACTATACTATTTTATACTGCTTTTCGAAAAAGGAATCTTTTTCACATTTTCTGTGTGAGGTGCCTTTTTCGTAAAAAAACTAAGTATGTGAATGAAAACATGGGCTCTAGAATCAGACTCAACGTGGACTCTAATCCCAATCAATCATTTATTAATTGTGTAAGTGTAGGAGGTTACTTAATGTCTCAGGCCTTAATTCTTTCATTTGTAAATTGGGAAAAATAACCACCTTTCAGGGTTGTAGAAATTAACAAAGATAACATACATAAAGCATTCAGTATAGTTTCAATTATAGTTAATGCTCAAATAAATGGTGGTAGTTATTACTACTATTTAAAGAGCTGCCAGATCAACTTAATGGTTTTTCCATCATAGCAATTTCATTTCAACAATTCAGACTACCTTTTACTTAATCTGTACTATTTTCCTGAGACTTGAGCCCCTCGTCATCTTTGAATCTTCTGTCACAGAGCACATGCTTGGGCACAGGGGCTCTAATGATATTCACTGAATTAAGTGGTGACAGTAGAGTAGGAAGCTGTCTTTTGTCTCATAATTGCTGCCCTTGGGCACGAGCCCCTCATAGCGACCTTGTTGTTTGTCATTGTTTTCTTGCCAACTTCTCTTGAGGGCAGTAAGAAATAGGAAGGACCTTATTTCTGCTCTACTGAATTGCCTGGAGAGCATCTCTTGATTGCAGCTGGAAGTGTGACATTTAATTAGTGGAGACAACTGAGTCAGGCAAGAGGCAGCCTGCCAGCAAAAGGGTAAGAAAAGCCTGGGGAAGAAGTGCTGCGCTCCGTCCAGGCAATTGGGCCCAGGTTTCTCCTAAATCCAGACCGAGGATTCACATTGCCACAGGTGGAGATTGCCGAAGCTAAGGGATTTTCCATAGTGATGGGAACCACAAATGAGCCCTGCTGACACCTACTTTTCTTCTATTCTACCTAACATTTATTTAGGAAAAGAAATGATGAGCTCCCGAGAGGTGAGGACCTCATCCAATGAAGCCTGGTGTTGCGTCCTGCGCAACAAGGGCAGTGAGGAGGCGAGAAGGGGCGGTTTGGGTTAAGTTTTTAAGCAAGAAACAACCAGAGACTTAATGCAGTTAAATCTCTCCGAAGGCCAGGGGTCTCTCAGTCTCAGAGGGCTGGAGCCGAGAATAAAGCTGGCTGAAGGTTTTTATTGAGAGGTCTAAGACTACAAGAAAGCAACATTGTTACACGGTCTGTGAGGCTCAGACTTCCTAACAGAAAAATGTTTATTCCAATCCTTTGTCTGTTAACAGTGGAAGCACAAGGTCCCAGGATGTTTTTATATAAAGTATGTATCTTTTCAGGATCAAGTCTTTCACATTGTAACAACTCTGTTGAGAGAAGTGGAACCAGGTGCAAGGGGAAAGCCAGAGCCGGCAATAGACTTTCCCAAGCAGGGGGAAGGGGAGGCAAGGCCCCTTCCCATACCTGTCCAAGGCAACTCATTGGGGTCCCCACTCGGTTCCGCCTGGCTTAGGTTGTATCTCCTGTGAGATACCTTACTCGTCTTTGGCTGCAAACCATCTTTTGGGGACCAGACAGAGAGACATAAGGTGTAAACAAAGGATGGAACAGAGTCCCAGAAAGGCACAATTTCACAAACTCTTCTTTCCTTTAGGAAAGACATGAAGGGACATTTGGCTAGGCTGTTGTCCGACAACAGCCTGGCCTCCTGCTGGCCTAGTGACAGAGGCTTGTGCTGAGATCTGTGCCTCCCAGATCACAGGAGCCAGGATGTGATGAGCTGGAAAGGGCTTACAGCACCTCTCGGCCCAGTCCTGCTCCTTAGAGATGAGGATAACTAGGTCCAGAGAGGGGCCTTGACTTCTGAGGGACTCGGGCTGAGCTGGAACCAGTGCTTAGCTCATTGGAACCTGGTTCAGAACTCACGGCTATGCCACGTGGCATTCATGACGGGGTGGTGATGGTTGGCTTACCCTGAATGAAATCCCCCTCTGCTGCAGAAGCTGATTGAAATCACTTGTGTCTTAGCCCCTGCACTTCCCCATAGGTGTCCTAGAGATAACGCTTTCCCAAATTATTTCCAGAGAGCCATCTTTTCTGTACTAGGAGTGATGCCTCATCTGCCTCCGGGCCCCTGGTGCCTTGAAAAAGGCTATCAGCAGCAGGAGCCAAAGGGAGACCGGAGGAGGGGCTTAGTTGGCACTGGAGCTGGAAAGGAAGAGGGCCCAGGAAGGCATTTAAACAAAGCATGGCGGTGGGGTGGACCTGGCTTCTGATACCTGCTCTGCCATTTCTCATTGGTGTGACCTTGGAGACCGTACTTAACTCTAAGCCTTAGTGCCCTTCTCTGTGAGTAGGAACGATGATGTGTACTTTGGGGATATACGTGTAAGAAGTAAATGAGAATGTATGTGATACACGTATATCATATTACATAATATGTAAGATAACATATATGAACTATATGAGATCTGAAAGCACCCCACAGGTCAGTTTCCTCCCTCCCTCCTGGAAACCACTGCAGTGCCCAGAGCGCCTCATGTTCCTCACGGGCTCCCTCCCCTCAGCTCTCCTCCAGATGTGCAGGTTGCATGTTACAATGCCAAAGGTCAAAGCAGTTAGTGTTTTGTTTTTAAGAACAAAAGGGGGGATATTTATTGTTTCACAGAACTTAACATTCCAGTTACCGGCAGGGCTAGACCCAGGCGTGCTAACAATGTCAGCAAGTACAGTCTGTGTCTCAGCTCTGCTCTCCTCTGTTACGTCCATTCTCAGTCAAGCTCTCCCCTGACGGAGGTAAGAGTGAGGCTGCAAACTCACAGTCTGATGTCAGCAGAAAAGAGCACCAATAAAAACGACATTAAAATAATGTTTTGTAGGGGACCCTGGAAACCTGATTTTTGCCACCTCTTTCTGAGTGGTGCCCAGGAGAAATACATGCCTAGGAGGTAACAAGTACCTTTTCTTGCTTGGTTATGGTCGTGGAGACGGCTGCTTGTCCCCCAGTTTTGACTGTTTCCTTACATCTAAGGGATTTTCCCAGCCAACGACTACATTTCTAAGTCTCCCTTTCAAAAAAGTGGGGTCACGCAGTCATGCATAAGATTCTGGCCAAAGGGATGTGAATGAAGTGATGATCTATGAGATGGACACTGCAGAGTAATAAGTAGTTCCTGGCAACTGTGGATGGAGCTGCTGTCGCAGTGCATGACCCCCCAGCTGGCCATTTGCATGACTGAGAAGTAAATGGTCCTGTTGGACCCACTTGGTTAAGTCTAACCAAGACATAATGCAAAACACAGCATCCCCGTGAACTAGGTTACACCATGCTGGGGAGTCCTTTTGCCCAGGCTAGACACCATATTGGGCCTAGATTCAGAGCAGGTTGAAGACAAGCCTTTCTTTTCTAAAGAAAAAGTGGCAACAGCTTTGCTGATGGTTCAGATGTATGTGGTCGACAAAGCCATTAGTGGGTGGTTCTCAGGAGCTGGGAATGGCTGCATGAATGAACAAAGTCATCTGGCATTAATGTCAACTCCTTCACATTTTCTTTTCGAGCAAGCCTTTTAAGAGACCGTTTTATTATAAAAATATTCAAACATTCACAAAGCTGGAGAGAGTATATCCATTCCCAGAGTCAATAATGACCAACAGGCCATATTTACTCAATCTCTTTCATTCTCATTCCTCCCTCTTTCTCTCTGCCCTTCATCTCTTTTGTTCTTTTGGCTGCAGTCTTTTAAAGCAAGTCTTGGTCATTATGTCACTGCACCCCTAAATACTGTACACATTTCTTTAAAATAAGCATATTTTCTGACAGAACAATAATATCACCCTAAGCAAATTAGAAATAACTTGGTAGTATTATGTAATAGTCTGTATTCAGATTTACCCAGTTGTCTCAAAACTCTTTTTACAGTGGGTTGTCTAAATTAGTTTCTAAACCAGGTCCATGCATTGTATTTGGTTGTTACACCAACAAACTTGTGATCAGAGCTGCTGTAACTACAGGACCTGAAGGTCATGGTTATTATCACTCTGCCTATCCTTAGAGAGTGATCAGCCAGCAGGAGGTCCAGAACAGTGGGTCTAGAAATCAGATAATCAAATCCACAGGTCTCATGCCACACATGTTGAACACCAGTGACATGTCAGGTGCTGTGTTAGGTACAGGACAAAGGGGACAAAGATCGGTAAGAAGAAAGAAGCTCGTGATTCGATGCCCTATTAGCTGTGGGGCACTACACAGATATAGAGTGGAAGGAGAGGGCTGTGGGAGAACAAAGGGAAGGGGAGAGGGACCCCCTCCACTATGAGTGGCCAGGAAAGCCTTTCCTGCAGAGGTAATCATTGAGCTGAGTTTTGATGGTGGTTTGCCGGGTAAGGGGAAAAGCGTTCCACGTAGTGGGAACAGACTATGCCAAGGCACTGCAGCTTTCTAAAATGCTGCAAGGATCATGATCATCAGTGTTTTAAAAGTCATAGGTGATTATTTGCCCAATGAAGACAGTTCGGTTTTATCTACAGAATGTACCTTCCTGTTTTAAAAGGGGATGAAATATGTTGAGAACAAATTTTGGCAATGTTCTTTTAAAGAATCTACTGGATTGTACACCATTCATCCCTGCTCTGCCTGCCATCTCTTCCCAGGTCAAACGGTATTCGTTTCTGGCAAATTCCAAAATTCCATTTCTTAGTCCCCCTTTATCATTTCCCAATCTTTTTTCGTAGGCTGACCATGATAAAACCAAAATATAATGCTGAAAATATTCCCATTCTTAAAAAATTCCAAACCCTTAATAAATTGCTTTGTACCTTTGTGATTTTGATTATTCGTCTGGGCTAATGACACCCGCTAGCAAAGGGAACTCTTCACATGGTGGCTTCAAAGCCAAACCCAGGTTGCAGCTTTGAGGGGATTCTGAGGGGACCTCCTAAATAGCCCGATGCCCTCAGGCAGGAGTGAGATGGTCAGATTCGGGTCAGGCTCTCCATCACCCGAGCAGTCAGACCTCGCCATTTGTGAGTCAGCTGATAAAGCGGGTGGCCTGGAATGTGGGAAATGCGTCCTCCCATTCTCACTGGAGCTCTGAAGGGCAGGACAGATTGGCACAACTCTGCAGTGGGCAGAGGGAATATGGGGTGTTGTGTAAAAGTCCTGCACTTGGGGACTTAGCCTAGCTCATAGCCACTAGCTGAGTGGGCTTGAGTAGGTGACATTTAGTGTGCTCGTTCCCTCGTGGCAGGCGCTGTTGTAAGCATGCTACTCAACAGCTGAGTGAGGGGGGATGTATTATTGTCCTCTGTGTCAAGATTCGCCAGAGAAGCTGAACCAATAGGAGATATCTATAGATCTATCTATCTGTCAATCAGTCATCACCTGTCTGTTGCAGGGAATTGATTTACACAGCTACGGGCGGTTGGCGAGTCCAAAGTCCGCAGGGCGAGCCTGCAGGTTTGGCAAGAGCTGATGTTGCTGGGGGTGGAATTTCTTCTTTCTCGGGGAAACCTTCCTTTGTGAAAGTTTGGGTTCTTAAGGCCTTTCAGCTGATTGGATGAAACCCACCGACATTACTGAGGGTAATCTCCCTTGTTTAAAGTCACCTGATTGTAGCTATTAACCACAACTTCAAAACGTCTTCACAGCAACACCTAAATGAGTGTTTCATTAAAGAACTGGGTACTAGAGCCTAGCCAAGTGGACACATGAAACTATCACACCCCCTTATAAAGCGGAGGAAACTGAGTCAGAGTTAAGAACGCCCAGGGTCTGGGCGGCGATGTCACAGTCAGAATTCCAACGCCGGCTCCACAGCCGTGCCCTTGCCCACCGTGCTGCTCCACGGCCTAACTGGTTGCAATCTCCAGATGTACAGATGAGGCTGATAATGTCTGCTTCTTTCTACTCAAGGATTCCCGTACTTATTTCTGTGCTTTTATTCTGTCTCATTGCAAATCGGTTTTGAGGAGGCTCTGAGAAATCAACCAGACAAAAGTGTTTTGAAGGATATTCAGGGAAAGAAAAGGAAACCACATGACTGTACACCTGTACACAATGCCAGACACAATGCACATTTGTTGTCTAATTTAATACAAGAAAATGCAAATCCTTTATCACCTGAACTTCCTTGCTCATATTCGTACCCTTGATGCTTTTCACAGGGCCAGGAGTAGACACCCATTAAATGCCTGTGAATCAATTATTGCCCCATGGTGAAACATGAAGACGAGGCGATCGTTGGTGAGAGCTTCTGGGGCAGGGCAAAGGATTTTATGTGGGATCCAATATCTTCCAGGGGATGAAAGGTTAATCCCACGTCATGTTGCCCTGGAGAGGGAAAGAGGCGTCTTCTCCAGACTCATTGGGGAAATCATCTGCAGGTGAACCTGCTAAAATTATCTACTTCCTTTGTGCAGCACACTCCCCAGGCTGGAAAACACTGCCACATACGTCACCTGGACTCTTTAAAACTTGCTCCTCGTGTAGGCCAAGTCTCTCCACTGAAACAGCACTGAGTTCCTGTAATCCCAGCCCTGGAGAGTGTTCCCCTGGAGGGAAGCACATGCTTGTTTCTGCCCTGTGGCTGGTGCCACATCTATCCCTCCTTATATAAACGCAAAGCAGCAAAACTCGTCACCTGGCAAGCAAGGGGTTTCATGTTAAGTGGACGTGTATGAGGAGTAGTTTCCATGAAGTCAGGGTTCAGGTTCCACTTCCGAATTAGTGAAACACATTCTGGCTGACAACCAGATTTATTTCACCATAGCTCTGGGAGGGAAATGTTCTTCCTGAGGGGTGAAGAGGCAATGGCCTCTCTACGTGTCAGGAGGAGAGGGTGTGAGAGTTTGAGCTGACCTCACATGGTTTGAGTCTTGACTATCACTTCCTGGTTATTAGAGACGGAGGACTTTACCTCCCTCTCTCCAGGTCTCAGTTTCCATGTGTATATGTACATGTATATAGAATTGGGACCATATTATGTACATCATAGGGCTGTTTTGAATGTTGCCATGAGATCATATTTGTACAGAACCTGGCCTGTGGTAGGGACCTGGTACACATTGGGTCATCCTTTCCTGAACCACTGCTGGGGCTTGGCCCAGTGCATTGTGGGAGCTACTACTCCTCTGATGCTGATTGAAGCCAGATGAAATCTAGTTAAAAACTAGAAACATCTGAGGGGAGATTGTGGTTGAAGGGGTGGATTTGGGGACTATAATAGCAGATTCTGTCAGTGCCTCTTGCATATCCCCTTGGCCCACCTGGAGGTCACTTGTAAGTCGAGCGGACAGTTTCCATGTCACAGCAATGACCTGCTTCAAGCACATGGTTCTCTGGCCTGGTGAGCATATGATGCTTGGAAATGCTGGGGGAATATGACTCCAGGAGTGACTCACAACTAATGGAGATGGGAGCTGAAAGATAAAAATCCCAGCTTTCTAGCTCCCTGGTGGGGGCTATTTTGAGGTGTGTTCTACACAGTCTCTTCGAGGGGACCCAGTTGTTCATAGCAGCAATGCAACTACAAATGCATCCCATCACAACCTCGAACACACTTCTCTGCTCCCTCACTTGCTTCCTGGGATGACCTCAAAAGGACTTGTCCCCAAATCATTTTCAGGATCTGCTTTTGTGGGAACACCCAACCAAGAGAGAAACCATTGCCCTATTGCCTTCTGAGACGTAGGCCCTGCTCCTCCACCTGACCCAGCTTCTAGATATTCTAGATATTCTCTTCCTCTTTCTCATGAGCTCCTGCTCCATTTCATGACTCCTTTTTGTTTTTTGGGTTTTTTTTGGTAGGAGGGAAAGGCTTCAATCCCCATGATTGTGGAAAATGACAGTCTATCTAATTCTCTACTTTTGCATTTGTTTGCGATAAGCTCTTGTTTTTACTCTTGAGTTTTATCAATTGATTTCTATGAAGGTTTATTTCCTCCAATATGCGTTGCAGAATGCTGAGGTTGTTTTGTTTTTGTGTCTCTGAGAGTGGCTTTTATCTTTTGTTTGGCTAAGAAGTGCTCTCTCCATCCGATGCTTTGTTTGGTGCCTATTCATCACAATAAA
Organism: Rhinolophus hipposideros; assembly: GCF_964194185.1. Lineage (NCBI taxonomy): Eukaryota > Metazoa > Chordata > Mammalia > Chiroptera > Rhinolophidae > Rhinolophus > Rhinolophus hipposideros. The sequence goes on from NC_138064.1 coordinate 10,468,601, forward strand.
CTTTCTGTGCTTGGTTGCTGTTGTCTCTGTGGCAAGGAGAGATGCTTTCTGAGGGGGGACCGTGGCACTCCAACCCCGTTGCATCACACTGTGACACGTTGTGTAACCGGTCTACATCCACTCTGGCAGGAGTAGCCCAGGACTCCTAGTGCACAGGCCATACAAGCCTTTTTTGTTTTAAAGGTTTTTCCTCCAATGATAGGAAAGGAGCCCAAAGTAACAGGGATGGGGAAATTACAATTGCTCAAGAAATCTCAAAAAGTTCTAATAGTAATAATTTTATAGTCTACACTCAAGTATTATCGGTGGTTTATTTTCTTTATATGTTGTTCTTTCCTTGGTTCACATGGCAAGAGAATGAGAGAGAGAGAGAGGTGAAGCAACATGTGGCAGAAATAAAAATATCTTTCAGAGCTGGGCTTTGTGCCCAGGTCAGCACGAGACCTGCCTCCCCAGCCCGTCCTCCACTTCCATCATCAGGGACAGCTCTTTCCTGCTCCTGCCGTCGCCGCCTTGAGCCATCCCCTGGCTCCCCAAATATGGTGCTGTTCTGTGGCAGCTCATGGCAGGACTTGTCCCCTGAAAGTGGTGGACAGACTGGGGCTGTAGCTGGGCAGGCTGATCACTAAGAAGTTCAGCAACCAGGAGAGCGAGTAGAGGTCAGTGAGCATGTGAGAGGCCAAGCTTCTATACCATACAGAGTATAGGACACACTGATGGCGCTTGTTGGTATGATCAGTGGCGCAGAGGCACATGGTCCTCCAGAGTGAGGGCGGGACTCCAGTTTCCCATGCGCCTGACGAGATCAAAAGGACAAGAGTCGTGCTGCAGTTTCTGGAAAACTTATGGCCAGTCTGCTTATAGCAGCCGGGGCAGATCACATCATCACTATGGGTCCGCAAGCTGCTCAGAGGCAGGCCTTCTTCAGTATTCCGTGGGTGACTTCCATGCAGAACCTGCCATCCTCCAGTGGGTCCGAGAGAATATTCCAGCCCGAGGAACTGTCATTCACAGACAGACGGAACATGGAGTTTGCCTTGCTTCACTGAGAGAGAAGGAGAGCCGTAGGGTGAGTAGGATGATTCTGGTTGATGATGTTCAATATCCGGTGGCCGTCCTCATGGATGACATAGAATGACGCTTGTGGCAGAAAATGCTGTGCTGTGCCAGAGCCATTAAAGTTTATGCCATTTTTACTCATGGAATCTTCTCTGGGGCAGCTATTTCCCGAATTTGGAATTCTGCCACTGAGGCTCTCAGTATCACAAACACCACTCCTGAGAAGGACAAGAAGCAACACTGGTCTAAGATTCAAGTTGCTGACATTTCCGTGATTTTGCTGAGGTGGTCCACAGAGCGCACAACAGCAAACCTGTCTCTTACTTGTTCAGCCACCATCCTCTGTAGTGCCAGCATGCTATGATTTCAGACGTTATACTCCGAGTTAAAAAAACACACACCACAAAAACTCGAAGTATAGAATGATGAATATTAAAGTGTCAGATCTCTGTTTTAACCTTGGAACGTAGCTTTATGGTATTAGGAGACAATGCATAGGGTTACGGTACTGTTTGTTTTGTTTGTAATTGAACTTGTCTTGAATGAGAAATGTCTATGTTATGTTGTATTGTAGTGACAGATCACTTTTACCTTTGTTCTTCTGGTACTTTGAGGCCATAATCATATAATTTGCTTATGTAATTTCCTTTGTGGAAATTCATAGTTTACATATTTCTGAGGTTGTCAAAGATAACTTCCTATTAAAGTGCTTTGGGAACCACTTTACATGTGATAATATGATGGACATTTGGGTACAGCCCTATACGGAATTAGCCCTTTTCTTTTGAGTCAACGTTAGAAAATTATGAAATGCCTTGAATGTTGACTTTCAGGGTTCACATAAACTAGCTATTTTGCTTAATTGGAACTAAGCTCTGCTTAGCTAAACATGGCCAGCGACCCATTTATTTTCTGATGTAACTTAGACAAATCAGGTACAATGTAATTATACGTAAATGCAGTTTTACGAATTGCCTCTCTCCATCTTGGTATCACCATGACTTTTAAACTACCACTTCTGAAAACATGGTGACTACCCATGCTTACTAGAACTTCTAAGTCTTAAAAATCAAGTTATGTCCAGTAATAGAACTACCTTCTTTAAAGTTATCATGAAATTGATGAGCAAATTGTGACTGCCTTTGTGAGTTGCAAATTGAAGTTGGAAGATGTACAGTGCTTCCTAGTTTTTAGAGATACAGTCTAATATATCCTTCCATTTTGTTCTTTTATATTTTATTTTTAGCTTCTACCTTTCATTTTTTTCCTCCACAATTTTATGTTTGGGATTTCCCTCAAAATAAAGACTATCTTCGATCCATTAGAACTTATCCAGTCTGATTCTTTAATTTGCTTCTTGATATAGGAAATAGATGAGCTTGTTATGAGTGCCTCCATATGCATATTTAAACCTTTTCTTGGTTTCTTTCTGTATTTATTTATTTCATTCATATTAAATATGCTTTTGCCTTTTGTATTCTAAAGTAGCAAGTCTCTCAGGCGAATGATTGTTTTAACTACAGATTTTATCTGAAAAATATAGGTAGAAGAATGTTAAGAAAAAAGTACCAATAACTAAATCTTGATTATTTCATTAGGATAATGTTCAAAGATTTTCAAAAGTGATGGTGGGGAAAAACTCACTCAGGATTATGTTACCCACGAGCTGACAGTTTACGACAGTCAGAAATGAGATGCGATGCGGCCTAGACAGCTGAAGAGAAGGGTTGAACTTTATACTGGGGGTGCCAAAAAAATGTTATCAATATATATGGAGTATTACAATTTTAACACAGTTTTTTCCTTTCTTAAAATGTATATACTTTTTTTGGTACCTTCTGTATATGTATTGGCAGCACAACCAACCTGAATGATTCACATCAAAAAGAGAGGTGGGGAATGGATAAACAAATTATGCTATATCCATACATTGGAATATTATGCAGCCATAAAAGGACTGAAGTACTGATACACTCTACTACTTGATCGAACCTTGAAAACATTATAAGTAAAAGAAACCAGACACAAAAAAGTCACATATACAATTGTATGAGTACTGTTCTATGATGTACCCAGAATACACTAATCTATAGAGACAGAAAGCAGACTAGCGGTTACCAGACACTGTGGGTAGGGGAGAATGAAGAGTAACTACCTAATGGGTACAGGGTGCTCTTATAGGATGATGGAAAAGTTTTGAACCTAGAGAGCACGTAGTTGTACAGCATTGTGAATACACTAAATACCACTGAATTATACACTTTAAAATGGTTAATTGCTTGTTATATGAATTTCACTTCAATTAAAAAAAAAACAGCTGGAAGGTTTTTAAAAAAATCTGAGCCCCTACCTTTCCCAGCCCCACATTCTGCTTTGCCTCTTAAGAAAGCACTTTCACATGTTATAAGGGAGGTGAGGTGACTACCTGGCTTAGCATGACTCATCGTCATTTATTAAGCAACCTGGAGGCTTGGGAGCAGTGCATTTTGGGCAATTTGCTGATTCCTTTAGGCAATCTTAATGCTGAGCCCCGTGGGTAGCAAGAAATAGCATATGATTAGAACAGAAGCAATTACTCTTAGAAAAGCATCATTAATTTCAAAAGCTCTTGTCCTGAGCTATGTGGCTAAGTGGAGACAAATTAGGATGCTGTCTAGAGGAGAAAAAGTGAAGTTCTTTTTCTCTCTTCAGGACAGAAAGGAAACCTTACCTCATTTGTGCCAAGTAGTTAATTCTTCCCCTGGGGGTGGGAGTGGAGGGTTTGGGAGACGGTGGTTGGGGTAGGTTAGTCATCGGAGGACTAGGATTTGTATTAATTCTACTGAAAGCTGTTTCAGTTCTTTGTTGCTTTGTCTCCTTGGTGTTAAAAAGGAGCTGTTCACATTTCCCATTTGTCTCTATCATAGGTTCTTTCTGGGGTATAATTAGTAAGGAGTAAAGGGCAGTGGACCATTCTCAGGAGACCTGGTTTCTAGGATCCCTTTTTTGGGTCTTGCTCTTCAGTAAATCAGTGCAAAGCAAAGCAAAGTGGGATCACCTCCCAGGTCCTTATTTAGAAACAGATACTGAAATACAAATTCTTACTAAGAAGGCAAACAAAGCATTTGGACAGTGGGAACTTTTACTTTTCACTTCTGAAAGGATGTGAAAACAAAACAAAGAAAACCCTTAATGAATACCATTTCAACCAGCATCTTCCATTCCGTGCCTCATACCTTAAGCTCTCATTCAAGTGCTGGCTACAGCATTTACTTAAGGGTAAGTCATGTAACCTTTCTGTGTCGCGCTTTCCACCTTGCTGGATAATTATACCCATATATAACTGTTATTGTGGGAACCAGAGGACGTGGAAATGCCCTGGTCTCAGCTGGGCATCGCTGCTTCTCCTGGTTAGGTTGTCACTGGGACCCCCACTGATTGCAGGGACCCAGCCCCATCCTCATACACCAGAAGTGGTGACTCGTCCTGTGGTTTTTCAGGCCATGGCTTGATAATCTGTTGTGACCCTACTTCCATTCTGAATAAATGGCTTTTTAGACAAACTGGCAAAAAAAGTTCTTCAAAAGTTAAAAAATAGAAGAACAAATGCACACAGATCCAAAACAATTCTGTCATTTTCAAAATGCTGCAGATTTGATAAATGGTGGGAGTTTGGCATAAAACGGTTAAGAACACGCGTGGGTATGAGTCAGAAAGACCTAGATTTGCATTTATAAACTTGGACAGGTAACTTAACCCCCTTGAACCTGTTTCCTTGTCTGTAAAAGGGGATTAGTAATAATGCAATACTGACCTCACTATTGTAATGATGACACAAGATGAGGTCTGCTAATGTGGTAATATTTACTATGGGTCAGCACTTCATGTAGAGTTCATGGCAAACTTTATTATCTTCCCCCACTGCACAGATGAAGGACCTAATGGATAGAAAGGTGAGATAATCCTTAAGATCACACAGCCAGTAAATTGTGGAGCTGGCCTTTGAGTCTAGGATATCTGTCACCAGAAGCCCTGCTATAAATAGTAAAGTGCTGCATTTAACATCCCGCAGCACAGAGGACGTGCTTAAGTGAGAAAGGCCAACTCTGACTATTACTGTTTATCAGTGTACATTTCGCGTGACGAATCATGAGATGACTTTGTTTAAAGTTCCTTAAAATGCTCCAAAGATGACAAAGTAAGAATAAAGTGAGCCACCAGACGCAAAGACACGGAAAAGTGTTAAAAATTCGTTTTTGTTTATAACATAACTTGTAATCATTTATAAATGATTTTAGGCACACTGAGAAGGCCCTAACTTCCCGTGGTCAGCTGTGGCCTGCCCGCTTGTACTTGTGGGTGTCCCCTTCTCAAACCCTTCCAGTCATCATTTTGCCTTCCTGCTGAACCCCACTCAGGCCTTTGATGGAGCCTGTTAATTAAGCCGTGGGGAATAGGCCCCTCTGCCTGGCTGCTGGCTCTCCCAGGACTGGTCAGTGGGTTGGTCAGTGGGAAGTACTGGCAGGAGAGGGGCCAGGAAGAGGAAAGAGGAGGTCGGGTATTCTTCTCCTGTGGCTCACTGCAGATGGGCTGTGTCCTCCAGGTCCCTTTGCTAACCCGGGCACCCTGCCCCATGTTTGCTTTCCCTAAACTCCGCCCACTTTATTATACTCTTGTCAAATTTTCCAGTTTGAGGGTGCCGTCTCCTTCCAGCTGTGCCCTAACCATAAAGACAGGTAATGTTTTACGTCTAAAGAAGATGCTGTTATTATCTCTATTTTGCAGGTGAAAACAATGAGGGTCAGAAAAAGGTTAAGTCACTTGCCCAAGGTTTCAATGGTGTAAATGGTGAAAACTAGGTAACAAACCTAAGTCTGTCTATTCCACAAACCTCAGTTCACTGCAATTCGCTATGCTTTATGAACGGTCCTGAGGACAGTCGAGGCTGGAGCTATAGGCCAGGTTACCTGAGCTTTGTTGTTTATGCTTTTACCACCAGCATGCAGAGGCAGAGGCAGATGCTGTGAGGTAGAGGATGTCATTGGCCCCAATTCTTCACCCTGTGCTCCGTCTACTTCCCTCCCTTCCTGACTGGGTTTCACCATGTGACTTGCTTTGGCCAATAGAATGAGTCTGAAGTGATGGGTGCCACTGATAAACCTCAGTGAGCCCAGCAGCACTTGTAAGATCCAAGGACAGATATGTGGAGCAATCTGAGGTATGGTGGGGAGTGAGAACCAGGGCCAGGTGGAGAATTTGGGGTCTGGCTAATTGGATTGGGACAGAGGGGTTCCCATTGCCTGGGGTATAACAATTGCTGATTGGCTGGTGCCGTTCCATATTCAGGACTATGCTTCAAAAAACATCACCGTCTGGTTGTGGGAAGCTGTTGCACTTTGGTCTAATTTTTGTAGTTTTCATTCTTCTGGTTTCTAAGAGTGGAAACAACAGTGGATCAAAGAAAGTACTATTGTCAGGCCTTAAATTAAGCAAACTGTTAGGTAAAGACATTTGATGGATTTATCATTTTGCTGGGTAGGCTTTTGAGAACATTGTCTTAAATGTCAGCAAGACAGATGTAATAACCATTTCCTACAGCTAAGGGCTTTGCATCCCCTTTGAAGGCAGTGATGCAGTGACATTTCTTGTGGAGGTTGTATCCACAGCGCTTTCTAGAGAAGCTTTCATTCCATCGCTACAAGAGATAAGAGAAAGACTGCCTCCTGGTGGGCTTTTTATGTGCCTGCCTTGCCCCAGTATAAGGTGCTGGCCATGTCAGATCCATCTCTTTTTTCCTAGTATCTGATGCAGTTCCTGGCATGTAGCTAATGGTTGTAGAAATGTTTGTGGAATTGAAGTGAATCTTAGTCTTTTGCATTTGAGAGACTACTCTACAACCAGGCAATGGTGAGACCATCTATAAAAATACGACTTGGACTGACCATCTGCAGCAAGTAGTTCCGAAGCCAAACAAATCCTACAGCAATTGGCCCCAAATAATCGAGACTTGATTAATAACTGACAGCTTCCCTAATTTTTGCCCAGCTTCCAACGTGGGAACAACTGGAGGAAGCCAAATATATTTCCCTAATCAATTCTAGTGAGCTAGACTACAGCTTTCTGAGGCCAACAGCCTCCAATCGGAGCATGCCCTCAGGCTTCCCCTTTTCCCACACCTCTGTCTGCCTTTGAGTCTCTCCAAACCTGAATGATGGTGGCTGACACCCTTGCTGCAGCAAGCCCTGAATAAATGGCCTTTGCTTGTTCTCATTTGGGTAGCTCTTCATTTATTTCCACACTTTTGGAGTAACTGCTTTGTTTAATGAATTGAAATAGAAAGATTTAAACTCTTTTAACTTAATGCAACATTTATTGCATGCCCAGTATATGCCAGGTGCTAGGCTATTTGCTGTTTCCTATTTTAAAAGAAAAATGGTTATTGTAGTACTTTTTATTTAATAGTTTCTAAAATTTGAAATTCAAGAAAATAATTAAAACATTTAATTTTCAATATTGATTACAATAATAATTTTGTATTTTGTGACTTTATGAAAAATTCAGAGCTACAATTTATTAAATTATTTTATGTTAAGATTTATTTTAATAAAAGTATATGGGTAAGAACAAATCCCAAGTCACTTAGAATCTTACTTGCTTTTGGCTCCAAAATAGAGGTTGCAGTGCTGAAACTGTGTCCTGGAAATGATCATGGTCAGTATCCCTTAGAACTTTTTCTGTAAACTTTTCTTATAAATGGGCAGATAGTGAATATTTTTGGCTTTGTCAAAATGACTCAACACCATGGCCATGCAAAAGCAACTATAGATGACGTGTAATGAATGAGTATTGTTTTGTTCTAGTGAAACTTTATTTATGGACTCTGAAATTTGAATTTCATATCCTTTCACATGCCAAGACATGTTCTTTTATTCCCCCCGCCCTCCCCCCAACCATTTTAAGCAACATAAAAACATTCTTAGCTCATAAGCCATATAAAAACAGGCAACAGGCAGATTTGGCTCAGGCCATTGTTTGCCTTATAACATAAAAATACACTGAATTTCTTTTAATTTAACAGCTGGGAATACAGCTGTTATCTCAAGCCTTTAAAAATTTTAAAATGTTAAGAATCAACATATGCTTCATTTGTATTTTAAAAGCAAGGGGAAAATAAAGGATATGTCACTGTGGTGGGTTTATGAGTGATTTAAATTTTATTCTTTATGCTTTTATGTAGTTTCCAAATTTTACCCTAAATGCGTATCAGATTAATCATTGCTTTTCCTATGTATTTCTGCTATGATAGTATATTTCTTTATCTATGGCATATGGTATAAAGTATATGTCTTTCTATCTTAGTGGAAATTGATTAATAGATATACACATTTCATATAAAATTAAAAGGATATTTTCACATACATATGCTTCATATAATATTATGTATAATTAAAAAGAACATTATAATGTTTTCTCTATCTTTTGGTTTCCTTTAGAATTATCTTTCCTGTTTCTGGTCTAGACTCTGGCTCAGATCTGGGTGGGTGGGGATGAAACCGAATAATCAGCCCAGCACATGCAGATGTCCTTTAAAGTCTGAGGGAATTACAGACATTAGGTTTCCTTTCCTGCCTTTATTTCCTGCTACAGGGTAATGACAAGAACAGTTAAAACACTCCTGCTAATAGCCTTTAGATTTCAATCATAGGACCTGTGGCAGAAATTCAACTCCAGTAAAACCCAAGGTCCTTGCTGGCACTTGGGTGGCATGCTTGCCTCTCTCTGCTCACCTGTGCCTTTGACAGACACCTTTAATCAATCACTGCACGCTTTCCTGCTCTACCTAGGTGTGGCTCCAGATTCCTGCTAAGCACAGTGCTGCTGGCAGCCACTACCAATCAAATGCAGGCACACTACATGACACTGATTTGCCACGTGTGCTGTATTTTTCTCAATCTTGATCTCACAAAAGCTTGGATTTTAAAGTTTATCATGTGAAGAATAGTGGAAGAAGCTGGGAAGGGAGACTCATGTGCCTTTGAGATTTGGTCTTTTTTATTTAGACCATAAAGTCTAGTGTTTTTCCCCCCTTATTTGATTCTTGGAAGTGATTTAATTTAACACAGCTGAGGCAAAACATGAAATTAAATAGAATAGGAATATTAAAAATTCTGCTTTTAGGTTCAAAGGCCCATGTCCCAAATGTGGGAAGCAGCTTCCACAAACGGGCCTGGGTTTTAGTTGCTGACTTTGTCCAAACACATTGCCAGAAGTCCACGGTCTGCTAGATATTAGGAGGAGCAGTTCTAAAGTATTGTATCTCTGTTAGACCACATTTGGTCTTCAGACTGGGAATTCAGTATTGAGAAAAACATTAAATGACAACTAGAGTATTCAAAGGAGCACACTGGAGGAGAACAAAGGTTCTGAACAGCCTGTCTTATGGGGAAGAGCTGACAAACCTAACAGTTGGCTTGAAAAGGAGAAAGGCTGGTTGGAGCACAATGACTATCTTCATATATTTACAATTTTATCACTTAGAAGAAGGCACAGTTTGATTTGGTGTTGCTCTGGCGAGTCTTTGTTTTCAATAATTGGATTATAAATTTAGTATAAATTTAGTATATAAACTTAGTCTAAAATGTACCATCTTAATCACTTATAAGTGTACAACTCAGTGGTAGCAGATATATTCACGTTGTTGTGCAACCAATCTCCAGAACTTTTCATCCTGCAAAACTGAGACTCTACCCATGAATCAGTTCTCAGTGTCTCCTTTCCCACCAGTCCCTGGCAACCACCCTTCTACTTTCTGTTTCTCTGAGTTTGACTATTCTAGGTATCTCATGTTAAGTGAAATTATATAGTATTTGTCCTTTTGTGACTGACTTGTTTCACTTAGCATGAACTCATGGTTCATCCATACTGTAGCATGTGTCGATTTTATTTCCTTTTCAAGGCTGAATAGTATTCCATTATATGTATATACTGTTTTCCTTATTCATCTTTGATAGACATGTGGCTATTGTGAATAGTGCTGCTATGAACATAGGTGTACACATATCTCTTTGAGTCTCTGCTTTCAATTCTTTTGGGTATATATCCGGAAGTGGTGTTGCTGGATAAATAGTAATTCTATGTTTAATTTTTTGAGGAACTGCCATACTGTTTTCCATAGCAGTTGCACCAGTTTACATTCCTACCAAGAGTGCACAATGGTTCCAATTTCTCCATGTCCTCACTAATACTTGTTATTTTCTGGGGGTTTTCTTGTGTTGTTTGTTTTGTTTTGTTTTTGTTTTGATAGCACCATCCTAATGGTATGAGGTGCTATTGTGGTGGGCAGTGTATCTTAACCTATGGGAACCCGTGCTTCTTTTGAATGAAAAATAAAATCTCATAATAAAAATCTCATAATAAAAATAAAAATCTCAAGCCTTTTAAAATGTTAAGAATCAACATATGCTTCATTTGTATTTTAAAAGCAAGGGGAAAATAAAGGACATGTCAATGTGGTGGGTATTATGAGTGATTTAAATTTTATTCTTTATGCTTTTATGTAGTTTCCAAATTTTACCCTAAATGTGTATCATTTTAATCATCAGAAAAGGAAAATATTATGAAAAGTAATGAACTCTCCATTACTGAGATTAATTAGAGGCTGTAAGTTTTACTTTTACTTCTTTTTTTTTGGTCAGAACCCTATAGAAGGAAGTCCTTCACTGAATGGTAAATTGGAATAGATGGCCCAGAGATCCAACTTAAATTTTATCTTTGATTTTTACAGTAGACAGAACATTGGTTGGAGGCAGAAGACCTGAGAGCTCGAACTAGATTGGTATCCATCTTTATCCACCATTTACATTGGACAATCCATTTTAAGCCTTTGTTTTGTTTGGATAGAATGAGGGTGAATAATACCTTTAACCTTTCTAATTTACCAGCATACTGCAAAGACAAATGAAACGATAGAACATCTAGCAGGGAAACATCCTGTGTCATTGTTTTTAAGAACAATACTTGAGATGTTTGTTCCGGTACTGTACCCAGAGGCTTAGCAATGACGTCATAATGCCAGGGCGCTTAATGCCAGGGCATCCCAACCCTCCTCTGGCTCTCGAGCAGGTCATTCTCTGACCTTTCAAGGCTGAGTTACATGCATTTTCCCTTTTATTTGCCAATGCCTGGGGTACAGCTCAGGCGCCCAGAATTATATTATACTTCCATAGTCCCCACTGGGCAGGAGCCATGTCTAATTCTGTGTTTGGTTGACTATAAAAAGCTGTTGATACCCAATCGATGTTAAAAGAGCTCAGAGCTCAGCTGAGTTGCTTCTCTGCTCCTGTGTGTTGTGACTTGACCTAAAGTCATTCGATTACACGAGTTCGGAGCCTTCCCTGGAGCCCTCTGAATTTTCTTGGGAATTGTTAAGACTTCTTCAGCAGAGAGCAGTTAGAATAAGGTTGACAAGACAGAACTGTGAAGCTGGTGAAAATTGTGACTGTGCTGGAATGCGATGGATACGGGGGTTGAAAGATTTGGACCCTACTCTGCTCTGCTTCCACAAACATGCTGGTTTATTCTAGTTTCCCCAATCTGACCAAGGAGGAGGCTGGACTCTGGGATCTCCAAGGCTCCTTTGGGGGTGATTATCTGTGTCAAGCCTATGATTCCAGGTTAATGACCTAGGTTCCAATCTGGCCTCTGGGAGGTCTTGGGGAAATCATTTCACATCTCTGAGATTCAATGTTCTCTTCTGTAAAATGAGGATAATATTTATATTATAATGTTGTTGTATTACATGAGATAAAGTATATTTAATAGCCAGGGTTGTGTCTAGTGCCCAGTAAGTTCTCTAAGTATTCTTGCCTGCTCTCCTTTCCTTAAATAGGGGTAAATTAATCTCCATAAAAAAAATTAGCTAATTGACGCTTAAAGGGCCCTGTCAGGGATACTTACATTATACAACAGAACTCTTAAAGATGGTGCCAAATAAAACAAATCTGGACTCAGTAAGGAATGATTTTATTTGAAAGGATTATTGCAAAGGACTATCGCAATTGGGAGAATTCAAGTGTTTAAGGAGAATGCAAGTGTCTATAGAGGCGAAAAGGTTTTCTTTTATAGAGAGGAGTAAACAAGGCTAGAAAGAACTGGATGTGGGGAGTGGAATAAAAGGGTAGCATTGTTGGCTGGTAGATCAGAGCATATTTCATCCTGAGGCCAGCTTGTTTTCAGGAGGGGCTGTATGCTGGCTCAGGCTGAGAGTGGGCCAAAGTTCAGAGGGCTGGAGGAAGGAGAGAAAAAAGCTTAACCAAAGTTTGGTTAACAAGCATTTGGTCCAGTTAATCAGTGGGAATGAAATAGTGCAGCCAATCATTTATGAAGCAAAGCATGGGAATGTGGAGGGTCAGTGTCTAGCCTTGTAGTCAACAAAGGGGCATCTAAGTCCTTTGGGGAAGGGTGGGTTTTTGTTTGTTTGTTTGTAGTAAGCTGTTTTCTGGGACATGAAAGGGTGGGGAACTTTCTCCATCTTCATCGTTTTCCAGGAGCATAGGGCACAGGGAACATTCAACATTGTCAAGGGTAAAACCTTTGGGATCCAAAGTCACTTGATGGGTGACATCCTCGCAGGATGTTGATGGGTGACTCAGAACTTTCCAGTGCCCTCAGTGCACACTGTGCTGAGCGCCCACTGGTGGAAATCTGCAGGGAGGAGGAGGCCAGGTTGGGGCTCAGGTCAGCTGAGGAATCCCTGATAAAGTCACTGTCCTATCACATATTCCAACCTTAGTTGTGTTTTGCATTGCACAGCTGTCTTGCTTCCTAATCCAATGCCTGAAAACTTTTGGAATGGAGAGCAGTGTGGATAGGAGATTGGATCTAGAAAGAGGAGAGAGTCCCAGGCACAAGACTCCACCAGCTCCACCACTAACTAACCGGCTGTATTACCGTGTGCAAGACCTCTCTGGGTAACAGGATGGTAACTGGAATGTAATCCCAGGCTGCTTATCCTGCTTCTGGCCCCACAGTAGGGTCACCACCTTTCCACTGCAGTCAGAGAAGGGAGACAGCCTGCAGGGCAGGCTTATGAATAGGGAGGGGGGCTTATGAGCAGCCAGGGGGTTGCTCTGACTTCCTGTCATGAGAGCCCCTGGGACGTACTGACACCAGAGCAGAGAACTAGGCAGGCTGGCTCCCCTTTGCACCGCCACCGCTCTCTCTGGCCTCAAGCCCCCACAGGATGGGTGGGCAGTCTTGGTTCCCACAAGCGGGGAGAGCCCAGGGTGAGAGGCAAGCGGGGAGGCACTTCCTCGGGACCTGCGAACTGGGCTCTCCGGGAAGCACAGCCTGGAGGAGTAATGATATCGGCTCTAAGAAGGGTGATTGAGAAGAAAACAAGTGTAGGCTCCTCCTCCCGCTTGCGAATCCCTCCATCCTCCTGGGGGACTGAGGCGGCCCAGCTGTGTCGGGAGGAGCAGGAAGGACGTGCTCGGCTTTTGGTCCCGGGTGAATCAAGTGCAGAAAGTAGATACAAAAGTATCCCTGGCTAATGCCACGCCCTCCCGCTGCCACCCCCAGTGGGACAACCTGTCTCGGGACAACCTGTGCACACGGATCCCTCCAGCCGGCCCCGTCCGCCCGAGCTGTCAGGCAGGCGCGGACACCGCCGGGTTATCCGTGCACCTGGGGTGGGCGCGCGGCCCTCCCTGCAGCCGCCTGCTCCGTCGAGGAGGGGCTGCAGCCCGTGGGGTCAGAGGCGGAGCAGCCTCTGGGGGCGCTTCAGTGCCAGGAGGCAGTCAGCCTGGCAGGCAAAGGGTGTGGGTCCCACGGGGAGCCCCGGCCGCTCACCCGGCGCAGCCCGGCCCGCTGACATGGGCTCGGTCTCCTCGGCGCTGGCGCGGTCCCGCAGCACCGTCGTGCAGTTGGACTCGTCACCCCCGCAGCCCGAGGCGCCACCGGCTGCTCCGGCTGCTCGCAGAGACCGATTCGCTTTCTCCAGGATCCGCAAGCTCGGACGCGGGGGTGGAGAGACGCCCACCCCGCCCGCAGCCTGGGGGGCTCGGCCGGCCGCGGGGGCCCTGGGCGGGAGCGCGGAGCCCGGGAGGCCGGCGCTGTCCGCGGTGCTGAAGCGGGCGGGCGGCGCGTCCCAGCCCGAGTGGCCGCGAAGCCGCAGCGCCACGGGTAAGTCTCCTCACCCACGCGCGGGATCGCGGACAGCTGCCGCCGGGGCACCCACGGGGGGCTTTTTACCCGCAGGGGGAGAAGTGAGGGCTCTGTCTCCCAACGGCGTCTCGCTTTTCCAGTCCTCTTGCCTGTAACTTCTTTTGCAAGTTGAAACTCCTTTCTGGTTCAATAGGGGGTTATTTCCGAAGGACCATACTTCACAGGGGTTAAACGGTAGCTGGCGAGGCCCTAGGGATCCTCTCCCCAGCTTGGTTCTGGCGCCGGCACCCCGGGGAGAAGTCTCCCTTGTTGTCTTGGAAAGACCAGGGTAAAGGAGGCGCCCTTTCCCGTCTCCTCCCAGGGAACTGGGGAAAGGGCAGGACATTTCCTGCTCGTCCAACATTTAGTTCCACGTGTGAGGGAAACCAGTTCTTGAGCTAGTCTTTTCGGAAGGGACTTGGGGGCGTGGAGTTGGGAGAAGACATTTTTAGCAGCCGTAGCAAGGGAGAAATGAAAACACACACAGGATTTGGAGTGGACATGGGTCTGAGTCTCCATCTGCTGCTTTCGTTGTTATCTTGGGCAGGATACTGTCCTCGGGCCTCAGCTGTATCATCCGTGACATAGGGAGTATGAGAGCATCTCACTAGACACCATGCATGTGGAAAGTACTTTGAAACTGTAAAGTGCTATGCAAATAAATACTCAATATTATGCCTGAGCCAGATCTCTGAATTTCTTCAGCTGAAAGTGAAGGGAATAGTGAAGCTTTTCAATATTTAGTTTGATATATTCAAAGGCTCCATTTCATAGGGCAGGTCCTATTTTGTGTACGCAGGAGGAAAAGTCCTTCGTGGGTACATGTAATTTTTAAAAATCTCTCACACTAGCCTTTTGTTCTCATATATGGATTCCTACTTCACCCCAAGCAACGTTGTAGTGCTCACTGCTATTGTCTGTTGAGTTTTCAAGAGGGTACAGTGGATTCAGTGGGCAGTGTTGGTTCCCCTGGAGAAAAAGATGGGGTTGGTGGAGAGGAGGATTGGCTTACACTATCACTCATGAGAGGTAAGGATACATGTATCCTTATTCCCTTGAGAATTTTCTTGTAAAAAATATTGTGAGTTTATCCACCAGCTTTTATTTGTTTCATTCAAACAACCTTTTAAAACAAAAATGGAAAGAAGATACATACACGTTGTCCTTGCAATGGGGGATTTGTCATTGTAAAATATGTTCGTTTTTTCCATTCATGGGTTGTGTCTTTGTGGTATTAATGGAGAGAGAACCAGACCCGAAATCAGGATACCTGAGTTCTGCTCAGCTCTGTAATCTTGGGCCAGAGATGTATATTTTCTAAGCCTGTAGTATCTGCTCATTTAAAATGAGTACAAAGAGAGTTACACCATCTCTTATGCCATAATTTTCAAGGGAACTTATGGAGATAAAAATGGTCTGTAAACACTAAGTACTGTACAAGTGTAAGACATTATTAAAGTACTACCTGGAGGTTTAATATTTTCTAATGTGTAGGATGCAAATTTCGTTTTTATATAATCTTATCATGGTCTACCATAGTTACATTGGATAAAACATGGAATTCCTTTGTGAAACTCATCAATATTAATGTGTTGTGTGTGTGATATCAATTGAGTTACACATATATGCATTCATGGAAGATATAGCATATTTTTTCTCACATTTTTGATGATGTGGACAGAAAATTCAGATATTGCAATTAATTCACACAATACCTGCAAACCAATTTCTAGGAATTTACATTGAATTAATTTCTATTCTAAATTTGATGAATATATCTTGGAAATACTATTAACTTTAACTTTTTGATTATACAAGAATTGGTACAATTTCTTTCTTTTTTTTCATTTTCTTTTTCCCCCCATTTTCCCATAAAGAACATCTCCAATTAAAAATGACATTCTGCATTTTTTGTCACCTAGGATGCTTATGCAAAGTTATTCATTTTTTAATATTTTGCTCTTTTTTGTAAAAAGAAAAATGGTATTGAGCTTAAATAGTTGAAGTGTGGTGGGTGTAGATAGCTGGAATTGTAGATGAGGCTCAGTTTTATCATCTGTAAAAACTGAGGTGAGTTGCCCTCATCTGTGAAGCTGGGTGGCCCATTGTTGAACCAGACTGGATTTCTCCACATACCGGCTAGAACAGCACAGAACTTGTGAATCCAGGAACAAAGTAGTTATGCTGCAAACTACAACTTGTGCTTTGCAAGCCAAGCTGAATATATACATGTGAGCTATGTGCCAGATGCTGTTTTATAAGATGGTAGGATGCATAATTTTATTGTGATTGTATTAATACTCATGAGGCTACTAAGGCACAGAGAGGTTAAGTAACTAGTCACACTGCTACTAAATGACAGCCAGACTTTAGGCCCAGGTAGTCTAGCTGTGTAGGACTAGTATAGAACTAGTACAGACTATAGAGCTACAGACTAGCTCTAGAACTATATTCGTATCCACTTCTCTGTACTACTTCAGTGTTGTGTGTTTATTTCCCATTTGTTAGGCTTTTAGTTTAGTATTTGGGAAAGTCCTTTAAGAGTTTTATTTTGTCCCATCTATGATCAGGGGAACAAAGGCAAAGTACATTGTTCCTGGGAAGCAGGGGTCAGGGTATTCAGGAAGAAACAGTCACCTTGGATATGACTGTGGTCATATTAAAGCCAGAAAACTTTAAGGAGAAAGTAAAACTCAGAATGCAGTCGGGCCAGTAAGGCCAGCTGTCTCCCCTTGTCTAAATTTAAATGCTTTGAGCTGCTGAGAATCATTTTATTAAGGATGGTGATTGGTTCCCTACTCCTCTCTCATCATATTGTTGTGAAAATTAAATGAGATACGGTGTCAAAACCTAAGTGGGGATCTGGCATGTATTAAGCATGGCTGTTTTGTATGTTTGTTTTTTTTCAGAGCTTTGGGGCCCCACTCAGTGGTAGAAAGGAAGGACCAGGTTGATCCATTTTCAATAAAAGCAGATCTCAGAATAAACAACCATATGAAACAAACAAAAAAACCTTCCACAGCTAGCTGTCCATTGTGTAATAATCCGCAGTAGATTATCTGAGGCTCCCAGTTTTTCTTAGAAATTCCTCGAGATACGGAGAGATGTTGATATTATTAATTAAAGTGATTTTTGGTTAATAATATATGTTAAAATTATTGGGGATCTTTCAATTTTTCAGTTATATCCCTTTCTTTCCTATCTTTTGTCCTGCTGTTTCAACATTTGGAAAAGGCATGTTCTGAAATAGGTAGTTTCAAAGTACAACCAATATTTGTTAAATGGGGGTCTTGGAACATTGTCTTCCCGACTTCATTGTCTGCTTCTTGGTTTTCATTTAAGTCCTTTGTGGCTTCTGGTAAGGTCACCATGATTGGGAGGAAAACTTTTCCTCCAACGGCTTGAATTCAAGGTCAGGGGCCTGCAAATTAACTGACAATAGACAATTTAACAGGAGAGAAGACAGGTTTATTTAAATGCTCCCCTGAAGGTATACTTAATAACGAGTAACTTGTTGACTAGCCATTAAGTTGATATACCCATTTAACAGAAAAAGAAGGGCAGTTTAGGGCTTCAGTGGGAAACTATGGAAGGTATTTTTTGGAGGCTCTGCTTAAGTTTAGATAATGTTTCTTGCTGTTGCTGCTGATCAAATGTTTTCAGTTTAAAGTCAATTTTATACCACTTTCGTGGGTTGTTAATCCCTCCACCACTATTTGCCTCTAACTCAGTCCTTTCATTTGTTAGGATCAGTGGTTTTCAAATTTTGTTGTTTTTCATAATTATCTGGAGAGCTAATTCCAGAAGCCCAGGCTTGTTGAGTATGGGGTCTTACCAAAGTCACCTGGAGTCTTGCTAAAACACAGAATCCCAGGCCTCACCTTTGGAGTTTCTGATTAGTAAGTTTGGCAAGCAACCTGAGAATTTGCATTTCTAACATGTTCTGGTGAAGGGCTCACACTTTGAAAACCACTGGTCAATGCATGAAAACCTCTTAGAAGGAACCCTGTTCTTAGGTGTATTGTGTTAACCATTATGGAGTTCTTGATTTGGGATCTTGACAGATGCTATGGAGGAGAGAGACTGGATTCCAGGGAGCTTTCATTTACCCCATCTCTCTGCTTCTTAGGACCACTCTCTAAAATGTCAGGATAATTCTGATTCTTTACCAGCGATGCTTTTACTTTGCGATTAATTGTTTTCTGGAAGATTTTAGCTGAATTCGAAGGGCTGATGATTGATGTGAAAACAAAACAACACCCTTATTGTTTTAAAGATGAGAGGGTGGATGGGTGAAGTAGAGATGCCCCTAGTGTCTTCATCTTCAGCCCTCACAGCATCTCCTAAGGTGTGTCTCTCTTCTGAGTTAATTTAAACAGACGCAAGCAGCCTTCTAAAAGCTTAGGTTAGTACCAGGCAATACTGATGAGAACAGACATGTGACTGTCACACGCTGGGCTCCTGCGGATTTGGCATTACCTCCAGGAACTGCCACCCCCCGCCCTGCCTTCCCCCTGCGGAGGCCAGCCGGGGCCCCAGGGTCCTGTGAAGGCTGAGAAGTGTCCGAACCACTTTCCTGGGATTCTCTTTCCTGGCACTTACTAGAGTCTTGCCTTCCAAAGCCAATCTCATCTCAGGTCAGAGTTGAGTAATCTCTCTGTCCCTGAGCCACCAGTGTTGTGTTTGCCTCGGTGGGTGGGGGACTTGGGAAGGATGCCTCATTTCTGTACAGCACGTTACAGTTTAGAATGGCCCTAGAAAATCTCTTTACCCTTTGATTTTTAGGACAGTTTTCTGAGGTAGACGGGACAGATGGCCTTATTGTTCCCTATAATAAAGAAAGGAAATTTAAATCAACTTTTTATTTATTATTGATGACATGCTTTATCCTAGATCACTTGCTGTTAGTTAGACTTTCAGGTGGCCCATTATTAATTCTTCCAGGAAGCATGGTGCCAGGGAAAGAAAGAAGCTCTGGAATCTTAATCCTTCGCTTTGATACTTCCTGGCTGTGAACTTAACTTCTCTGGAGCCCATTTACTTATGTGGAAATGGAAGTGGTATTGACCTCACTTAAATAAGGTAATTTATGGCACTTAGCACTTGCCTTGGGACATGATAATCACTCAGTAAATACTGGTTATCTCTACAGATAGATAAACAGATCGGAGACGCAGGTGTCTTTCCTGGAGTCCCACAGCCAATGGATGGCAGAGCTAGAAGAGACATCTTCTGATTTCTAATCAGTTCTCTTTCCATAATACCAGGATGATTCATCAGTGGAAATAAAACAGTAAGTGTAGTGAGGAAGGTAAGGATGAGAGGGGTGTAGAACCAGAGAAAGTCTAAAGGCAGAGGGGAAGCAAGCGAGAAAACCCAAAGTGGTTCATTTGGTGTTAGAGGCTTGGGGCTCTGGGTTACCCACTTCTGGGCGAGGACACAGATCCCACCCATTTATGTCATCTTTAATGTTATATTGTCTGTAATTTATTTGAACTGTTTAACCTAGACAATGGTGTGTGTGTGTGTGTGTGTGTGTGTGTGTGTGTGTGTGTGTGAGTTTTCATCTGCCTTCAAGGTTGGGTAGTTAACACCCTCCTCAGAAATACTCAGTAAGAAGTATATTTCCATATTCTTCAACTATTCCTTTAGCTACTCCAAGAATATTCTTTAGTCTCCCAGTTGTGTTGGAAGTGTCTAGAAATGGTGCATGCCAGCCATGCCTTCCACACACTACTAGAAAGATGCAGAATTGGATTTGCATGGAGCTGCTAATGAGGAAACCCCATCCTCCGAGTCCAAACTCAATAACAGACTCTGTCCTCCAAGCTTCACCCACCAACACCTCCTGGTTCCCAGCTTACAGATTTCAGGAGGATTCCATCACGTTGCCATTTTTTCCTGCCAGTGAGAGTGCTGGGCTCCCTTACTGATGTCAGATCTTCCTAACAGACCTCAATAAAATTTAAGACACAATGGGAAGAAGGAACCATTAGATCAGTACATACATAATCTATTTTTTATCCCTCTTGGTATCGCAGTGGGTTTTGCCTGCAGCCTAAATGCTCCGAGAGTCGAGTTGACCTCGTTTCTATGTTGTTTTGAAGATTGCATGGCAGGGCTATTTGGAAAGTTTTCTTTATTTTTCAAATCCTGTCTGGCTGTAGTTTGGGAGGCCACTGAGTTAGTCCCTGGACTTTGATATGTTCACAACTGGGCATCTTCTTCTAGACCAGGAGACAAGAAATGTTACTCATCTGCGGGGACCTTCTTCAGAAAAAAAGCCTCTGTTCTGGAAGAAAAGGTGACTCTTAGTCTTGAAATATATGTGTTGCTTTATCTTCCTAGTGAATCTTGTTTTGTAATGATGTTTTTGGAAAGCAAACAGTATGTATATATTTTGATTGGAAAAGTGTGGATAAAAAAATGAATCATTATATTGCAGAGGAACAACAGTAACATTTATTGAGCACCTACTATGTGCCGAGGCAGTGTTCTAAGCACCCTTACGTATCAGCATTACACTGTGAAGTAATGCCATAGTTATTTCCCTGTTATAGAGGGATCTTGTGGGATTTGAACCCAGGTCTCAAGCACTGGGCCGAACTGCCCGAGACATCAGAAACTTGAGGACGATGAAAACATTTTGCCAACGTGCTGCTGCTGTGGGAACAAAGAGTTTGTGAAGAAGACAATTATGCTGTAAAAGTTTCCAGCAGCACATTTTATAGTTCTCTTTCATTATTTTAATGTTGTGGTCTAAATGTAATCAGTAAATGAATCGACAGATTGTCTTTGTCAATGTGTGATTTTTATTAGCAGTAGTGGGGCATTTTTAGTATAAGTTCATCAAAACTCGGGCTAACCAGTTGTCATTGCTTAAAAAAAGTTGTCACTTTTTAAAGGAAGTCAGTGAGATCTAGGGTTTACTCACGCTTTGCACCAGCTTTGCGGGGTATCTCTGAGCTTTTCTTTCTGGTGCTGGTATAGCGTCCCAGAACGGGCTATTCCCGCTGCTATTGGCTCCTGGTGAAAGCGCCCAGCCTGGCTGGAATGTAAGGCCCTGAGGAGGGGCGGGCTTTGCTCTGTGGGGCTGTAGCTCATCAGAGGCCCAGAGCTTTGGTCCTTTGGAACATTTGGGCTGGGTCAGTGTCCTGTGTTCCCTCAGGGGCCTCTGGTCCCACTCCCCACATAGGAACAAAGGATATGGCTAGGTCAAAAAGGAACACCACGGAGCCATAGGTAGGAGAGTCATATCACTATATTCTTTCTGGCGGCCAGGTGAGACACACGCAGTAGTACCACACGATCCGCAGTCCGCCATTCACTTCTCTTCCTGCCCACCAACCAACCAATCAACACAGCCCCGCAGTTACATTAGTAGCGAATTGGCTAACCGGTTACAGCTGATGGCAAACCAATCACAGTTGATGGTCATTCACTACTCGAGCAAGCACCTCGCCACGTGAGGCTGAGAGCCTGGAAACTGTTCTCTGGGACTCTGTCCCTGCACTCCACCCCTCAAGGGTCTCGCCTCATAATCTACACGACAAGCATCAACATAATGCAACAAGGCCACAGATGATGGGCGATCCCACTGTGCCAAATCCTGGGCCGTGAGCCTGTGGCAGGTAGTGGGGCTGTGCAAGTATGCTTGCGGAAGGACTTGAAAAGTCCACTGCCGCCCGTCCCAAGTAAAAGCAAACTGCTCTTGACACTCGGGTGCAATGTCAATGGAGAAAAAAAGCATTGGCCTAGTCCACTATGTAGTGATATGTTCCCAGGCACACAGTCAGACAATCCATCAAATCGTGTATTGAAGGCACTGCCGTGTGCAAAGGTCGCGTCACCTTATTTAACTTCCTATAGTCCACAGTCATTCGCCAGGTCCCATCTGGCTTTTTGACAGGCCATACTGGGGAGTTAAAGAGACCGTGCGTTGGCCTCACAATATGTGCCTTCTCCAACTCCAATATTGTATGACCAATCTCTTCCTGCCCTCCTGGCAGACAGTACTGTCGCACTGTAACCACGCGCCAGGGCTGTGGCAACACTTGAGGAGGGTGGTGAGCATGCCCGCGTGTCACTGCTTTCACCACCCGGATCCGGAGACGGAACTCTCCTACCCAGGTCTGTAAGCTGAGGCCATGTAGCACGTCCACCCCTAGAATATACTCCGGAACGGGGGAGACATAAACCTTATAGGTATGAGGGGGAAGCCTTCCTATACCCAGTGTTTAGGAAACTGCTTTCATAGTCACAGTCTTTCCCCCACAGCCATCAATGCAGATTGCTGGTCCGGGGAACAGTTCTGGGTTCCCATAAACGAGACTGCAGTCTGCGCCAGTGTCAAACCCTCCGCACAGTAGAAGGGGACCAATGTATGGACAGTTCCACGTGGGGCGTCCGGTCCCTGCTCGTCCCCCCTGACCGGGTACCTTGGTCCCACCCCTAATCAAGCTGGCAGGAGTCGGCCTCAAGCGGCTGCATGGAGTCCTGGAGGGACACGGGTTGCGCTTTCCCAGACTTCTCCTTTATGCTTCTCCGGAATTGCTGTTCTGGACGCAACGGTTTCCAAAGTTCCAACAAGAGTGCATTGGGTTGTCTGTCTATTTTCTTCCGATCGACCCCTGCTGCCACAAGATCATGCCACATCTGTGCGCGTGTTACTCTCTGAGGCCCACGACCTCGCCCCTTTACTTTTGATTTGGGCTTCCAGGTCTCAACTGCGCGGACCTCCTGTCTTAACTTCCTTCGCCTCCGGCTTTCAACATCCCTTAGGGTGGCCATGGCAGTTGTAACTTCATGGGTCTGTCGCCCCACATAGGGTGTAAGAATGGCAACCAAGGATCCAAAAGCACTCGCAGGTACAGTATCCAAAACCAGATCTCTCCTGCTGGCTGTAAAAAGCTTGTCATCCGGCCCCTGCATATTAAGGTTGAAAATAGCATGTCTCATACCCATTTCACGGATGATTTGAGTAAGTTCCATATATGACTACCATTGACTCACAGTGTCTGGCAGCTCGCCAGCCTGTCTCCATACTGTGCGTACAGCAGCAGTGAGCCACTACATTAGAGAATGGTTGCCCTGGTCATGGGCCAACCTATGGCAGTTCTGTAACCTTTGTCACAGGGACGGATGCACTGTCTTGAAGGCTAGCTTTTCCATCTCGCCTGGGGAGCAGAGAGTGTTGTCTGCTCCCTCATCCCATAAATGTAATAGCCAAGCCGAGACCGCCTGCCCAGCTCCTGCAACTCAGTGGGAGTGTAAGGGGTGTAGGTTGTGAACTCAGTCACAGCTGGGTTGCTGGCAGCAACGCCCCCGGGGCCCAAAGGTTGCTCACGGTTTACCCTTTGCTTCAAGATTGGCTGGGCTTGGGGGTTGGGAGCTAAGTTGTCTCCACTCGCTTTCTCTGCCTCTGCCTCAGAGTCTCCACTGTGGGGCCCCTCTTCCAACAGGCAGAGCGGAGCTTCCTACGCTTCCAACCGGGACACCTGGTCCGGCACCTGGGCCATTTCATTAAGCGCACTTTCCGTGTTGAGACTCAAGGCCGTGAGGAACATCCAGCCCATGCGGCTGGCTGTAGCCTTCTCCTCCTCCGGCAACCGCTCAGCCAGGACTGCAGGGCCCTCTCCACGCTGGCCAGAGAGCCATCCATGTCCTCCCAGCCCTCCTTGGGGGTCCAACTCCTGAGAACAGTGGCCACCGGACCCCACACACTGTGTGGGGGCCACACGTCCCCCACCCAGGGTCAGACTCCATTCCTTCCTGGTCGGAATCCTGCTCGCCATGCCAGGTGTCTGAGTGGGTGGAGGCCTTCGTGTAAGATGTCCACAACCCTCGGAGCCTACAGCAGCAGCACATTCCTAAAAGGAAGGTGACGGCTTCTATGTCCAGGAGGGAGGGGTGCCATCTGGAGACTCGAGTCTCCCAGGCAGACCGCACCTTCCATTCCTGGCGCAACTCCTCTCAGGCCTTCTGAAACTGCACTTTTACACGCACACGCTGCTCCACCATGCTTCGGTAGGTTTTGGCCGGCACCGTACCCTGCTCGCTGCGCCATTTGTCGTGCGGGGCGGCCTGCGGGGTCTCTTCTCCCACTCCCCACATAAGAACATAGGACATGGTGAGGCCAAAAAGGAACACCCACGGAGCCATAGGTAGGGGAGTCACACCACTGTATTCTCCCTGGCAGCCGGTTGAAACACGCAGTAGTAGCCACACAATCCGCATTCACTTCCCTGCCTGCCAACCAACCAAACAATCAACGCAGCCCCGCAGTTACATCAGTAGCCAATTGGCTAACCGGTTAGAGCTGATGGCCAACCAATCACAGCTGATGGTCATTCACTGCCCGAGCCAGCGCGAGGCCGAGAGCCTGGACACTGCTCTCTGGAGCTCTGTCCCCACAGTCGGTCTGCCTGGAGGGAGGCAGTGGCATTTGACAACACCGTCATCCTCCTGAGCCTGGGCAAAGTGTGTCGGCTGGGAGAGCAAGGCATGGCTGGGTGTTTAAGGCGGCTCCCGCTGCGGCTGCTCTCGGGCCTCTGCAGACTCACACAGGTGAGCAGGGGCCCTCAGTCTCTCCCTGGGTCACTCCCCACACAGCTCTTCATTGTTGGCAATTCCTGCCGACACATCTCCCACTAGACCTGTTCTGATTTAGAGAAGTGTGTTCTGAGTATAACATGTTGTGACTTGATCCCCAAACACTGTTTTTCCAAAGAATGTGTGAAGCCTGAGCCTCACACCATCTCACCCTGCTCCTGATGCTTCCTCAGTTCCCAAATGTCCCGAGCTTCAGCCTGGCCGTTACCCCACACCCACCTTCCCTTACACGTTGGAGAGAATAGAGACTGAGTGAGGGTCAGGAACGGGCTGAGGGCAAGGGATGAGGCTAGCTGATTAAATTGTACATACTGCTTAATAACACATTATAAAACTCTTGCCACATCAAAACAGCCATGTCAAAATGGCCATCAACATGTCACATGGTTTCTAATGGGCTGTGTGGTTCATTTCTCAGTAGAGAGTAACCACTTAGGCAAGTCCCTCCAACGTTGCATTTTGGGTTTCCTGGAGGAGCGGGGCAGGGGGTGTCTCCACATCTCCTTTGCCTTCCAGACTACACACTAAGGGCAGGTTTTTCCAAGAGGCCCTTCTCACCCCAACCCTGAATAAACATCCAGGCCATTCCCGAGTGCACTCTGAGCCTCTACATCCTAGAGGGAGGGAGGGAGAAAGGGAGTAGGGTCCTGGGAGGACCGTCAGATCTTAGATCAAAGACACTCAATGTGCCAGGCCAGCAAGCCCAGGCCCCCACCGACATATTCTCCCTGAGCCACTCCAGGGTGCCCATGGCAGGCATATCAGGTCACGTAGCTTCTTCCCTAAGAACCAGCCTCTGCCCAACTCAGGGGAAAACTGTTCTTCTGCAGGGAGTTTTCACCCACCATGTGGCCCTGCCAGCTTTTGCTTTTTCCACCGTCACTTTTTCCAAGCCATACTAATTGTGGGCTCCCCCGGGAGAAGGAAAGGAGGCTTGTACTCTGTGCCCTGGCCCCTCTCCAACCTCCAGCCTTTTGCTTTGTTGTCGTCAGTCCTGGGAATCTTGCTCCACTTGGTAGGGAAAAGGGGAGAGGGTATCAGGCCAAGTGAGGGCCCAGACCTCTGCCTGCACCCTGCCCCGCTTCTCAAGCTCTCATGTAATGAAATGACCTCAAATACAAGGCAAGTCCTCTCTTTCCCCCTTTGAGAAGATTCCTCAAAACACAATATATTTTTAAAAATGTCCTACTTGAACATACAAACTTTGAAGAGACTAGAAAAAGTCACACGTGTACCTTACTAATTTTGTTACTTTTGTTATACCTATTTAAAAATTTCAAGTTGCAGAAAATACATTAATTTCGAATATTACTTCTTACACACTTACATTTCACATACAAATTTTATTTCATCGTTTTTGCCTGCATTTTGATTACTAGTGTCATTGTCTTCACTAACGCCATGTTGGAGTCATCTGACAGTCTCCCAGAGCACATCATTTCCACCTCTGTCTAAGTTGTTTGTATGTGAGCCTTTTTTTTAAATCTGTGAATAATGCTGTCACTGGAAATTTTACTAGGCAAGTATTGATTGAGGTTTAGGTTTCAGCCATTCAGATTCATCTCTCCTGTCCTTTTTGGGAAGTCTGAGTTCTAACCCACTAGAAAGGAGAAATGGAGAATCAACCCCCTGAATCTGACGACTTTAGGTACCACGGGTAAGTGGCATCACCCGGCATTTGTTCTTCTGTGACTGGCTTATTCCACTTGGCATAATATCGTCAAGGTTCATCCATGTTGTAGCATGTGTCAGATTGTTTCCTTTTCGTATTTTAAAAAAACATTTTATTATTAAAGATTTGAAACATGCAGCAAGTTTGAAAGAATTTTTTAGCCAACACTGCTGTACACATCACCTAGATACTACAATGAACATTTTTCTATCCTTGCTTTATCACATATCTATTTACCGATCCATTCCTCCACGCATCCCTCCATTTATCTTATTTTTGGTTCGTTTCAAATTAAATTTTATCTGCAATTATTAGCACACTCCCTCCTAAATAAGTCTACATACATCTCACTAACTGGAGTTTGATATTTGTTGATCATTTTTTGGTTGTTTATTTTGAGGTGAAATCTATATACAACAAAATGTGAAAATATTTATTTATTTATTTATTTATTCATTTCTCCAAGTCAAGTTGTTGTCCTTTCAATCCTAGTTGTGGAGGGTGCTGTTCAGCTTCAAGTTGTTGTCCTTTCAGTCTTAGTTGTGGAGGGCGCAGCTCAGCTCCAGGTTCAGTTGCTGTTGCTAGTCGCAGGGGGCGCTGCCCACCATCCCTTGAGGGACTTGAGGAGTTGAACTGACAACCTTGTGGTTGAGAGCCCACTGGCCCATGTGGGAATTGAACCGGCAGCCTTCGGAGTTAGGAGCATGGAGCTCCAACCGCCTGAGCCGCAGAGCCGGCCAAAATGTGAAAATCTTAATTAAAGGGGCACATTTACTGAATTTTGAGAAATGCGTATACTTGTGTGGTCCAAATCCCTCTCAAGATACAGAACATTACCATGATCCCAGAAAGTTCTCTCACGCCTCTTCTCACTGAACCTCCACCCCATTCCCACTCATCGATGCACTCTTCTGATTCACTGTTCTGATTTTTCCCCACTGTAGATTATGTTATGTCTTCTAGAATTTCCTATAAGTGGAATAAATCCCACAGCACAAATTCTTCTGTGTAAACCTTCTATCATTGCACAAGTTTTTTTTTATTTTTTTTATTTTTTATAAAGGTTTTTTTTTTTAATTGGGGAAGGGGAACAGGACTTTATTGGGGAACAGTGTGTACTTCTAGGACTTTTTCCAAGTCAAGTTGTCCTTTCAATCTTAGTTGTGGAGGGCGCAGCTCAGCTCCAGGTCCAGTTGCCATTGTTAGTTGCAGGGGGTGCAGCCCACCATCCCTTGCAGGAGTCAAACCCACAACCTTGTGGTTGAGAGCCCACTGGCCCATGTGGGAATCGAACCGGCAGCCTTCGGAGTTAGGAGTGTGGAGCTCTAACTGCCTGAGCCACCGGGCCGGCCCCTGCACAAGTTTTTGAGAGTCACCTCTGTTGGCACAGGTGTCAACACAGGCACGCCTCATTTTATTGCACCTTGCTTTATTGCGCCCTGCAGATTTTGCGTTTTTTACAAATTGTAAGTTTGTGGGAGCCCTGTGTCGAGCAAGTCTGTTGGCACCATTTTCCCAACAGCATTTGCTCACTGGCATCTCTGTGCCACATTGTGGTAATGCTCACAAGATTTCGAGCTTTTTTCATTATTATTATATTTGTTATGGTGATCTGTGATTAGTGATTTGTTATGTTACTAAGGCAAGACCCTCCACCAGCTAAAAGATTAGGACTCTGAATGCTCAGATGATGGTTAGCATTTTTGAGCAATAAAGCACATTTTTATTAAAATATGTGTGTTGTTTTTTAAGACTAAAGCAATGCTTAATAGACTATGCCTAACAATATAGTATAAGCATAACTTTTATATGTACTGGGAAACCAAAAAACTCGTGCGACTCACTTTATTGCAACATTCGCTTCACTGCGGTGGTCTGGAACCAAACCTCAGTATCTCCAAGGTCTGCCTGTCATTCATTTCTGCATGTTGCTGAGTACTATTACATTGTCTGACTAGGCTACAGTTTACTTCTAATCTTATGGTTTTATTTTGTTTTCATCTGATCTGGAGGTATCCTGGTGTACCATCTAAGGTAAGTGTTTATATTTTTCCAGATTGGCTATCCATTTGTCTCAACAGTAGTTATTAAAATGTCCCTCTTTACTCTGTTGATTTGAGATGCTAACTTTATTATATACAGAACTTCGTTATTCACATTTAAGTCTATTTCTGGATTGTCTATTCTGTTTCATTAGCCTGAGTATCAGTCAAGTTCCTGGTAGGAAACAGAACTCCACTCAAATGGTTCAAATGAAGGGGCTTTAATGGAGGTGGGCTCAGGCGTCAGGGAACCTACAAGGGATTTTGAAGCCCCCAGAGACTAGCAATGGTGGGAGGCCATTGTACCCCTAGGCCTGAGGAGCAAGGAGAGGAAATAGTTATGGGGGTGCTGTGGCAGCTGGAGCTGTGCAGGAGGGAGCTACAGAACGGACGGAGCAGAGCCACTGCCTGAACAGTATCAAAGGAGCAGGGGAGAAACACCCTGACCTCTCTCGTGTCTCACCCTCTGAGCTCCTACCAGGGCCGCCCATTGGCTGAACCCACGGGAAGCCAGAGGGCAAAGGTCAGCAGATGCCTCAGGGCAGAGCAGAGAAGAGGGGGAAAATGATGAGTGGGTCATGGGAAGTAGAGGGACAGCAGTGCTGGCTGCTTGTGTGTTCCAAGCTGGCATCACGGTGTTCTGATTATTGAGGCTTTAGTAAGACTACTTCCAGCTCACGCTTTCCCTTCCTTAGAGATTTTCTGGCTGTGCTTGCCTGTTTATTTTCCTTATAAACATTAGAATCAATTTGTCTAGTTAAAAGTGAAACAAATAAAACTCAGTTTGTTGACATGTTTGTTTGGGTTAAGATAGATTTATATATTAACTTGGGAGAAAATTGGCATCTTGATGATGTTGAATTGTCCTTTCTATGAACATGTCTTTACATTTGTTCAAGTGTTTCTCGTGTGTGTGTGTGTGTGTGTGTGTGCTTCAATAGTGTTTATAGTTTTCTAAATGCAGGCTCATGTATCTTTCTTTTTAAGTTTATTCTTGGCATTTGTTATGTTTGCTGTTTTAAATGGGATCTTTCTTTTATATCATACAACCGGTTTTAGTTAGTATAAAAGAAAGCAGTCAGTTTTTGAAAACTACTTTGTATTACTGAATTTTCCTATTGTTGTAGTAGTTTTTTTTGTCAATTCTCTTGGGGTTTCCACATATATAACTCTATCTTAGTAGTAGTTTTATGTTGCTATTTCCAGTTTTTGTGCTTTCCATTTCTCTCTCTTGTCTAGTTATATTCATAATTACATTCATATTACCTCTAGGACCAGGTTACATTATAATAGTGAGAGTGAGTCTTCTTGTTTCTGACTTTGTAAGGATGCTGTTTTTAGAATAATTGTATTATATATGAATATATATATTATATATACATTCATATATTGGAAAATAATACATATTAAGGAATATAATATCATGTTGAGAATATATGTCTATGTACATATATAAATATATACATATGCATATATAGACAAACACACACACAGAATTATTCAAAGATTCCTATTTTATTTGGCTTTAAAAAAATCAAGAACAGGGGTTGAGGTTTGTCAAATGCCCTTTCAGCCTCTAAGGAATCAGTATGTCTTTTCTCCTTTGATCAGTAAATATGAATAATCCATAGAGTTCCTAATATTGAACCATCTCTGCTTTCCTAGAATCAGCTTTACTTGGATATGATATATTGTCTTATTGTGCTGTTATATTCTGTTGGTTAATATTTTATTTAGGATCTTTACATTGATATTAACTGAGATTTATCTTTAGTTTTTACTGTATGTGAAATATTTATGAGGTTTTGCTATCAATGTAATACTTCTCTTTACAAAAATAACTTAGAAGTTTTTCTTTCTATACTCTTGACAAATTTAAGTATCATTGAAATTCCTTGCTCTTTGAAAGTTTGTATAATTCTGCTGGAAAACCTTGGGCCTTTTGCCTTTTGGGGGGGGGGGACGACAATTTTTTGACAACCTCCTTTCTTTCTTCTCCAGAAACTAGAAAACTTACAGCTTTTTTGTTGTTGTTTTTCTTGAGAATCCTCAGGCAAATTATATTTTCCTAGAAAATCATCTATTTCATTCAGATTTTAAAATGTATTTATTTCTGGTTAAATAGTCTTTATAGCCTCTTTGAATTTTATTTAGTATTTTAGCGGGATGGGCTTGAGCTCCCCTACCAATTAGTGGGCTTGCACATTCCTTCCAACCCCCCAAATTTCCGATTTCCGGGTTCTTTGGTGGCGTCCATTTCTTCCCTCCTGTTGTCACTGCAGCACTGTTGGCTACTGCTCTGATTTCATCCCTCCCCACAGTACCACTGACCCAGGCTTGTGGCTGTAGCAGTTTACAGAAATTTGGGGGACAGAGGCTATAGGTAACATTGAGCTCAGCCCAGCAAACAACTTACAATCGTCCATTCAACTCCTCTCTTCCTTTCTTCCCATCATCTCTTGGCCTACCTCTTATCACTGTGCTCTTTTCTCTTTCCTGCCTACTCTTCAAAATCTTCCCTACTCTTCAAAATCCTTCTCACTTATTATGGAAAGTTATCCAGTTCTCTGGAGCTTATCTGTTCACATAAAATCCAGCAATAATCGTGTCCGGGGATGATGGAATTGGGACAAAACACAACTGACAATTTTCCCCTCCCTCTGCCCAGCTGGATTTTAAATTCCAGTCATTCATGAGGGTGGAGGAGTGTGGTGGGTGAGGAGGTGACTCCACTGCAATTGTGTAGAATGTCCTCAGTTTAATGTAAAGGATTCCTGAGTCCCATCAGGACGCTGTCTGTCTTCCAGGGAGAGAAGCCACAGCTGGTCAGGCACCAAGTCTGAGCCCTGTGCAATCCTGGCTTTTCTCTTCTTCTTCCCACCCAGGTTACACCCACTCTGTGCAGGGTTTTGACTGAAGGGTGTGCCTTCCTGCCTCCCTGTCTTAGCCAAGAAAAACCGAACAGCTCCAAGGAGCACCCCCACAGTCCCACATGCATGTACCTTACACAGTAACTGGAAACCCTTCTGAAAAATATTGCTTTTCATTAACTTTGCAAGAATGCAACTTTAGCATTTCATGCAATTCGATTTCCTAGATTCCATTTTTTTTTGCATTATGGAGGGATTTTATTGTAAACATCAATATGTTTTGCTGAACAAGAGGCAGTCTGCAACCAGCTTTGAATAGCATGTTTTTCTCCCTCATATACTAGAAATAGAGGCCACCCATGGCATGTGGGCACATGTGATGTTCTCCTCTCCTTGTTCTCTCTACAGTTTGTACCTGAGTGTATTGTATTAGAAAAATATAGAATTTTACTTATTTCCCCTTGCCAAGCTAGGAACCCCTCGGAAAGGCTTTCTTTTCTTTGTTTTTTTAAATCCCGGTACCTGATTCTGGGCCTGGCTCATGGTAGGAGCTCAAGAAGCGTGATGGAAGAAGTCCTAGGAGAGACCGGGGGTAAGTCAGTGTATTGCTGTGCTAGGAGCCAGAGGGTGCAGGGGAAAGACAGTGGGTACCACCAGGATGCTGCTCCCAGATTTGCCTCTAGTTCGTTTTGTGGCCTCTGTGAGGTAAGACACGTAGGTTCTCTGCGCATCTATTCTTTTTCGATAAAACGACGATAATGGTACTGTAATGTCTGCCGCACGGGGTTGATGAGTTTACCAAGGATGATAATGGACGCTTGGAAAAGCAGACGGAGCTGTACAGCATGATGACTTATTGATTGAGAGCCGGGGGATGGGAGTGCCTCTAAGGGGTACACAGCCATTCTCACAGGCTTCTGACTTGCACCCCATCTTTACCGTGGAATAGGTATCCTGAAAAACCATCCTTACAAATTCCTAGAAGAATTTATAAAGCACAGCAAACATGTCTTTAAATTCAGAGGTGGGATTGCAGAGAATTAAGGGAACCTCTTGGGGGCCAAGGAAGTGGTGGGGCTGCAGCTGTTGGGTAACCAGATGTTAAGTGCTCTGGGGGAGAGGAGACAAAGCCTCAGGCATCAGGTTAACCACAGAATTGGAACTGACACCCCTGAATCAAACTAGGACTCTCGTGAATGAATGTGCTACAAGGAATGTTTCCAACAATAAGAAAAAAATAATAGTATGTTACCTATTTTATGCTGGGTTTGGGTGGAGAAAAAAGTTTCTTTTAAGCGTTTACCTCTGCAAGTCTGCTGTTGCTTGCATTTAAGTTTCCGATTCACACTCCTGGGCTGATCTGGGATGTTATAAACTAGACTTTATAATAGAAATATGTGTAATACCCAAATATATACATTTGTGTAATATACAGCAACACACAATATAGTACAGTTGGGTTGGCAGGGCCCTGGGTTCCAGGCAAAGGGAATGTAAACACTTGTTGGAAAGGTAGATATTTATCCCTGGTTCCACATGCTCCCATGGGTGGTCTTGCTGAAATAAATGTTCCACCTAAAATTATAAGTACAGACTTGCAAAGAAACAGGCCACCTTCAGCTGAAGTATTTTGAATGAGCAAAGCAAGATGAATAGAATGTATGATTGCATGATCCCGTTTTTAAGAGATCCAACTCTCGTCTCTCGCACCTATACTCACATACGCCCCTTTCTATATACGTTTGCATGAGATTAGATGAGCATAAACAGAGTTGTTAACATGGGTTACCTGGAGGTGGATAGGACAGAAAGAAGGGCAAGGGGATGAACAAAACTGAAAAAGAGGTCTCCCCAGTCCTGCCCCCTCCCTTTCTGCCCACTCACAGCAGGCCACCCTGTGCAGGGTTTTGACTGGGGAGTGTGTCCCCTGCCTCCCTGCCTCAGCCACACAGCTCCAAGGAGCATCCCCACCCCCTTGCATATGGAGGGCGTGGCCATGGAGAATAGGTAGAGTCCCAACGCCAGTGAACAAATAAATAACAGCTATTGAAAATTAAGTTAAACACCAGTGTGGATGCCATAATTAACAGTCCCCATTTATTTATTGTTTGCTATGTGGGAGGCACTTTGTAAATGCTTTACGTGTATAACTAATTGCTTTATTTCTCATAACAACTCTGTGAGGTAGGGACCACCATTGTAATTGCCATTTTACCCGCCAGGAAAGGTAAGCACAGAGAGTCCAGAGAACTCGGCCCAGGTCTCAGGTCCACACCCCTGATCGGGGGAGCCAGCAGTTCCATCCCCAGGGAAGGTGCTTGGTCACCAGGCTAGCATGTGTGCCTGCACTTGGCGGATTTGGGGCAGTAGGGATGACCTTTGTGTTGGGGGAGGTAACATGGGTAAGTTCGGAAATATTATTCTTGTAATTTTAACCTTAAGCTTACAACCCTTACTATTAAAATAACAGAAGAAGTGGACAAGAGGGCATCTGTCATCTTTTGCAGCCCTCTCCTGGCTCCCACCCCCACTACCTAACTCTGTGACCGTTACTAAGTAAGAATAGTTGCCAAAGGCACCGCTGAATCTGTCAGCATAAAATGTGATGTAGAGAGCTCCCTGCCAAGGTGTCGGGTAGACGTGCTTATTGAAAGGAGTCAGGCTTCATGCTGACTGCCAGTCGAATCCAAGGCAAACCCAGCCAAGATGTCCACACATTTAGAGAGGACACGAGTGTGGTTGCCGTAGCCTTTCTGTCTCCACACCTCGGGTCGCCATTGACGATTCCAGTGATGAGTGATTGTAGTGCTGGTTTACATGTATCACGTGGCTTCTCCCTCCCAAGTGTCTTCAAGCCTTAAAATACCGCCTGTGGCTCTGACTGCTGGGGAGCCAGTGTTGACGATGTCATAAGAGACAAAGGGATGGAGCTGGGGATTTAAGTGCTGCAGGGTTAGGACTCAGAAGGGAGGTGAGACACGTTGAGAAGTGGAAGTCTGCACTGCAGAGAGGTGGGGATAAATGGTGTCAGGAAGCCGCCCGGAAGCATGAGATCCAGGCCTTTGGGCTTGTGATCTGTCTCCTACATCTTGGAGTTTCAAAAACGTCAATTTATTAATGTAATTGTCCTGCTATAAAACATTAATAGTCAGTGAATTCTCTCCTCCATGGAGAACGGTAATGCATTCAGAAACTTGTGTGATGACCATGAAGTCAGAGGAGAAGTGGCTCATGATGTTAAAGCTGGGAGTCAGGAAGCTTATGACCTCAGCTCCCACCTTCATTTCCGGTGGGGCTGGCTGGCCGCCCTGCCACCCCTGCCCCAAGGCCACAGAGACGGGGCAGGGTACACACCTATACATTCCTGCCTTCACAGGGCTCCCTGCAACCCCTTCTCTTGGCACCTTCTTTGTGAGACAGCAGTCAACATGATGAACTTGCTTTGTACTCTCATCCCGATGACTCACTTTGGGCACTTGTTTGGGGACTCATCTGGGGTTCAGCAATAACTGGTAACATTTACTGAGCCCAGGTGCTGTGCTCATGTTACACAAGGCCTGTTTCTCTCCATTTCACAAATGAAACAACAGAGGCTTGGAGAGGGTGAGTGTGGGGCAGTAGGTGTGGCGGTCCGGAGTCGGGAGTTTAGAGTCAGACAGACCTGGGTTTGCTATAGGCGAATTATGTAGCCTTTTAGAGTCTTGGTTTCTCTGAGTTATTCACTGGGCATAGGGACATCTTCATTGCACGACAGACAGAAGAATAAATAGATAATGCATATCAAAGTGCTTAGCACACTACCTGGCGCCTAGTAAATCCCTATTAAATGGGAGATACTATTAGTACTTAATACCATGTGCTCAAAGTCACACGCTAGCAAGTTGATAAAAGCAGAATTTGAACCCAGGCCAAAGCCCAGATTCTTCCGCATGCTGTTGAAATGCTGCAGAAACTTCTACAGAGGTCCTCCATCCTCTGAAGTGCCAAGGCCACTTTAGCCAAGCTTGTGTGTTGAGCCCCGACTCCAATGCAGCCTGCACTTCTGCTGCCTCTAAGCTGGTAACCCCTGTGGGCGTTGGCTCCCTGGCGCTGAGTTGGAGACCCCTATCGTGCCTCTCCTTCAGCCTCCCTTCCTCAGCTCTTTGAACAGTTTCCACCATGATGCGCTTTCCAAATAATCCCTTCCTGTTTGAAGAAATATTTAATCAGACATTTTATCGTTTTCCACAACCTTCACATCACTCGCAGACCATGCGCCTTAATTACCAACCCCAGCGGCCCCCATGGAGGGCCAGATAACTCAGGAGCTTTATGTGCACTTACTTCTCAACAATTTAAATGTCCACAAACAGCCTTGCACAACGACAGCCCTATACGGCGTCATTTGTGAGTCATTAGTAACCTGCATTTTTTTCTTTTATCCTTCTTAAGGAAAGCATAACAGGTACACATTTCCCATGAATATTGAACTGCTTGTGGCTTTGGGAAAATATCTCATAAAATGTGGTTAAGGGAAGATATAAGATGGGGTGGGTGCGTATTACTGATCTGGCAACAATAAGACAAACTATATGATTTCAGTGTTGGCACAAATCCAGGCAAAAACTTGACAAGAAATCCAAATTCAAGTGGCATAAGATTATGTTTTTAAATCATATGAAAACCAGTTCCGTACTTTCTAAAAATGCTGGGTATTTTAGGCTCCTAGCTGCTGAAGCAAGCATGTTACCTGGAATTATGCAGGAAATAACTACCGAGTAGGATGGCTGATCCATCCTAGGAAAATGACAATAACTGACAATTGAAATAAAGGCCAACGTTGTCCCTTTAAATCATAACCTTGTAGGTTAACTTTTCTTCTTGAAACAACTAAAAATGCTAGGCACGAAACTGATGGTGTGGCCAGAACTTCAAGACAGCAGTCCCGGCGTGGGGGGCAGCTCCAGGGGGCCGACTGGGATCTGCCCAGAAAGCCCGCTGTGAGAGGCCAGCAGTGAGGTCTGGGGATACGTCCAAGGTCCGGGCCGGGATGAATGGGGGAGAGAAAAGGAGGAAAGTTGGGCTTCTCAGAAAGGACTTCCATTTCTTTCTATTATCTCAGATGAGGTAAAGCCATTCTGGGCTCATCTCAGCTTCCTTTGCTTCTGCCCAGCTTGTCTTTCTGCTTGTTCATCTCCTTGTTTCCCGCTGGGGGACAAAGAATGGGGAAAGAAGTAACAATTGCTGGCTACCTCCCAAATGTCAGGCAAGGTGCCAGTGTTTTCCGAACATGGTCTCGGTTAATCCTCAGAATGCCCTGTGAGGAAGCTGTGGGCATCTCCACTTTACAGATCAGGGAACTGATGCCCTGAGTAGAGCTGACCTGTTAAAGGGACACAGGCTGGGTCAGGGAGGGCAAGTGGACGGTGGGGCTAGGACTTGAATGAAGGCTGTCTGACTGGGGGGCTCATGCCTTTTCTCTTACCCCTGGTACCTTTTTGTTTCTCTTTATATCTCATGTTTTGACCTTTTGATAAGACAGCTGTGTTTGTAATTTTCTGGGTTGTTCCCAGTCTCGTACATTCCGTCCTTTGGCCATCATAACTACCCTTATACTTGTATCCTTATGCCCTGATTTTAAAAAATAGAATTGCTTGGGGGTTTGCTCTTCTTATTTACTCCAGAATTATGACGGAAGGGTCGTACTTCGATGTGCTACTGATAGATCTTTTCAATAGGTACCATTTTTTTCATTTTCTGTCTTGGAAAATGTGTGCCTTTTGCACCATCATAGGGCCAACTGAACTGTGGTATGTTTTGTAATCGACACACCTGATTTCCTGTTACTGTCATGTTTTCAGCTCTACCACACTTTGGATGGTATAATTTTCTTTTCCTCTGAGGACATTGGAATCTTCCATTCTGCTGTGTGTACTTGTAAGAGAGAAAATTGTTGCCTTTGAGGGATATATAGTGATGTTCTCTGCCTGTTACTCTATTTCTAAGAGAAAGCATCCAGTAAGAGCCAAATGCAAGCTAAGGGCATGGGTACAAGTGCAAATGAAATTTTCAGACCTGTAAGGACCTCAGAGCTCTTCAAATTCAAATCTATTTTTTTTTAAATGAGGGCCCAGCAAGAAGTTAGTTACACAAGGTCATAAAGCTAATAAATAGTGGTGCCAGAACAATGTTCCTTTCCTTTCAATATAATACTTTATCTACCCTAACCCAGAGTGAAATGTGATGGGATGAATTGGGCCTTTCCTCTGTAGACAGGACATCTAAATTAGGAATCGTCACTGACATTTCTTAGGTACCCTTTTGTGCTTACTGGAATACTATTAGGAGAAAAAGGTAGATGTTGTCCACAGAGCAAGAGAGATGAGATGGCTCTAAGAGGGTGCTTCCCTGCTTTTCTCCTGGAGGAAATCTACATGAAAGAGAGGGTGAGTATGCAAATCGCCTGGTGGGCCTCTCTGGGGCTGAAATGTCTGCATTCCATGCAGTTCCATCATTTCCAACTTCCACTGTTATGAGAGAAGTCAGCTATCAGTTTAGTGGTTGTTTGACTACCGATCACCTACTTTTTTATTTTGTTTGCTTTTTAGCAGTACTCTTTATATTTAATGTTTTGCAGTTTTAATGCAATGTGTTTGGTACAATTTTCCTTTTCTTCATTCTGCTTGGAATTTACTGGTCAGCCTGGGACCACTTTAAACTAAATGATTGATTTGGGGTTTTTCTGCCCCCACAGGTGGTATAGATTTCAGCTCTGAATCTGTGTGAGTAAAGCCTTGTGATTAAGAATTCTTTGGGGGAGATTCCCCTCAACCCCTGCCCTTTTTCCCGTACTCTACCTGGAGACAAGATTAATACACTCAGGATCACTACTGTTTACTCATGGTGTAGGGAAGGTTTTTCTTTTCTTTTTTTTTTTTTTAAATCTAAGTCATACTGTGTTTCCCTGAAAAATAAGACCTAACCAGAAAATAAGGCCTAGCATGATTTTTCAGGATGACGTCCCCTGAAACATAAGCCCTAATGCGTCTTTTGGAACAAAAATTAATAGAAGATCCAGTCTTATTTTGGGGGAAATACGGTACCATTGAGGATGGTGCTTTTTTGGAGGTCCTAGTTTTTGGTGAGATCTCTAATTCAGCCTCCCACCCCATTTTGGTTTCAGGCTTTATTTCCGGTCCTTCCGTGCTTGTGAGGCTCACTAAAATCAGTCCCTAAGCCACCAGGGATTGACAGATGCCTCCAGAGAGAATGCCAGTTTCAGTACTTGCTTACCTCTCTGGATTTATGGTTTCTCATTGTTTCTAAGCTCTGAATATTTACTTTACTCTCATGCCAGCTTAGCCATGTAAGTGAAAAGAGATTGAAACATGTTTTACTACTATTTTAGGTGTCCTGTGCCAGGAGTCTTTTTCCCTGACAACCAAGTCTGTCATAGTGCTGAAGATGAAATTCTGTTCGTTCAGCACATTAGCCTGGCTATTATACTTGGATGTTATCTCGATATCACTCCAGGGCAACAGCCACGTGACCTCACCGTCTAGCGAAGGCGGCAGACATTAAACCATCAGACACAATAATGGATGGAGAGAATATGATGGTCATTTATACGGGGTGAATGGGGACGCAAAGGCAGGAGTGGAGGGTCCAGGGAAGTCTTCTGGCAAAAGCTGACTCGAGCTGGGTTTTGAAAGGAAAGGGTGGAGAGACAAAGGAAACAGCGGAGGGAGCTGCATCTATGGAGGCATATCTCCAACCCCACAGCCAGAGTTACTTGGCCATCCCAGGCTGGGGGACAGGTCCCAGTCCTGGTCTTGGGGTTTAAGGCGTCTCAGGCTTGGTGAGCCAGAAAGCAGCAGGCCTGGCTCTGCTGACCTTGTGCCTGCATTTCCATAATTAGTCTGATGCACAGGCTATGTTTATTTTTCATTTTTTTAAAGTAGAGATATAATTAACATGTCACTGGGTAAGTTTAAGGTGTACAAGGTGTGAGTTTGATTCCATACCAACATGATTACCATCGTAGCATTAGCTAACACCTCGACCAGCCCGCGTAATTAAGTCTTGTTTGTAGTGAGAACAATTAAGAGCTAGTCTCCTAGCAACTTGGAAGTTTATAGGACAGTACTGTTGTCTATAGTACATGAGATTCCTTGACTTATTGACTCTGTCCTGTATGTGCCCTGAAGTAACTTCTCCCCAATTCCCCATCCCCCAGCCCCTGGTAACCTCCATTCCACTCTGTTTTGAAGAATTCAGCTTTTTTTCGATTTCGTGTATAAATGATATCATACAGTGTTTGTTTTTGTCTGTCTGACTTACCTTACTTAGAATAATGCCCTCTGTCCATGTTGTTGAAAATGGCAGGATTTCTTTCTTTCTCATGGCTGAAGAATATTCCATTGTACACATCTTTATTCATTCATCCATTGACGGACACTTGAGTTGTTTCCGTATCTTAGTTATTGTGAGTAATTGTGCAATAAACATGGGAGGGCAGATATCTTTTTGATATCCTGTTTTCCTTTCCTTTGGCTATATCCTCAAAAGTTTGATTGCCGGATCACATGGCAGTTCTATTTTTAATTTTTTGAGGAACGTCCGTACTGTTCTCCATAGTGGTTGAACCAATTTCCATTCCCCGCAACAGTCCCGTGAGGGTTCCCTTTTCTCCACAGGCTCACTTCCAGTGTCTCTTATCTTCTTAGTAATAGCCATTCTCACAGGTGTGAGGTGACATCTTATTGTGGTTTTGATTTGCATTTCTTTGATGATTAGGGATGTTGAGCATCTTTTCATGTACTTGTTGGCCATTTGGATATCGTCCTTGGAAAAATATCTATTTAGTTCCTTTGCCCATTTTTTAATCGAACTGTAGGTTTGTGATAAATTGTATGAGTTCTTTGTATATTTGGGATAGTAACCCTTTATCTGACATATGGCGTGCAACAATTTTCTTCCATTCTGTAGGTTGCCTTTTCATTTTGTTGATTGTTTCTTTTGCTCTGCAGAGGTTTTTAGTTTGATGTAGTCCCATTTGTGGGCTTTTGGTTTTGCTGCCTTTACTTTTGGTGTCATATTTAAAAAGTCTTTGCCAAGACCATTGCCAAGGGGCTTCTTCCATATGTTTTCTTTTAGGAATTTTATGATCATCAGGTATTACGTTTAAGTTTGTAACCCATTTCAAGTTAATTTTTTGTGAGTGGTGTAAGGTAGGGGTCCAATTTTATTTTTCTGCAGGTAGTTATCCAGTTTCCCCAACAAACATCATTTGTCGAAGAGACTATTTTTCCCCATTGCGTATTCTTGGCTCACTTGTCAAACATTAGTTGACTACATATAGCGGGGTTCCTTGTGGTTCCGATTTCCCAGGCCTGCTCCTTTCTGGCACTTATCTGACGTTCTGGGTTTTAAGTCCTGTCAAGCTCTTCCTGGTCTCCCTGGGCACAGCACGTGACTGTAA
The DNA here is from genome assembly GCF_964194185.1 of Rhinolophus hipposideros. NCBI lineage: Eukaryota > Metazoa > Chordata > Mammalia > Chiroptera > Rhinolophidae > Rhinolophus > Rhinolophus hipposideros. Next base: position 10,509,497 of record NC_138064.1, read on the forward strand.
CCCACTCCCTCTCTCCAGTCTCATCCCGGCTTGTGCATCTTTCATAATCTCCTCTCGTTCTCTTTTCGCAAATACTCTGTAAGGAGTTTGGATTTCTGTGGGCAGACACCAAGTCCTAGGATGAGCTTCCCACCAGCCTCTGTCCCATTGGATGCCATCATGTTTGCTCTGGGCACGTGCGACCTGCCCCCGGCCCCCTCACATTGGAAGTGCTTCAAAGACTTACAGAAGGAAGGACTTGGTAGCTTTAACCTCTTTGGTATTACAGAGAAGGAAAAATAAAAATCTACCTGCTGAGGGCTCTCAGATATATGTCTCCAATTTAGAACTCTCTTCTGAACTACGCATCTGTACATTCAACTGTTTACTTGGTATGTCCACTTAGAATTTTCAGAGGAAGCTGAAAAATGCAGTGTGTATGCAGATGAATTCATCTTCTCTCCCAAAGCTGGCTTTTCCTTTCGGGCCCCCATCTTGGGAACACCACCCTGATTCTCTCAGATGCCTACGCCGGGAGTTGGAGCACCAGGCCTGTGTTCTCCCCCAACAAACCCTGTCAGATCCCCTGTCTGCTCATCTATTTCTGATCCTGTTGCCACTTCCTCAGCCCATTTCCTCACGATCAGTCATCCAGCTGGTGTCCCTGCCTCCGTGGTCCCGTTCTCTTCCAACCCACGTCCCCAAACTAGCTCTAAAATTGATACTCAAAGTGTGGTCGATGGACCAGCCACCTGACCTCACTTGGGAGTTAATTAGAAATGCAGAATCCTAGGCTCCAGCCCAGACCTACTGAATCAGAATCTGCTTCTAACAATCCCCCAGGTAATACCTAAGTACATTAGGATTTAGAAACACAGCTCTAAGATAAATATCTAATGATGTCTCTACCTTTTAAAGGCACTTTGAGGTTTCCTACTGCCCTCTGGAAAATCAGCACTCCTTAAACGAACCCCTGATGCCCTTTAAGATCGAGTGCCCACGTACCTATGCAGAGTTGTCTCTTTTCTTGCTGCTTGTGACCTCTGAGCAATGGTCACTGAACTGTTTTTAGTTCTGTGACAGACAAAGCGGTGTCTTTTCTCCAGGATTTGCATGTGATTTTCCCTCTGCGTGGCGTATTCTTCTCGGAAGTATTTCTTCGTCAAAGAAGCACTTGTGACCTTCCACATCTGATTTTGGTTTCCCTTCTCTTTGCTCCCATGGCACTCTGGATTTCCTTATCTTGCTAACTAATTCATTTTTTTTTTACATTTTTAAATAATATTTGTATAACACTTGTCTGTTTTGTGGATGAAAACCATGAACCATGTTTATTTATTCACTTGTGAATTCTCAGAACCAGCGTAACACTTGGCACAAAATGGTACTTAATAAATGCTTGTTAAATGGATGGGGAGCTCCAACTATACTGATGAGGAGTACGGGATACAAAGGACCTAGCTGGTGAATGAAGGGACTCATTTTGTTTTCTTTGAGCAGTCCTGTGTGTGTACACGCTTCTTAGATGAGTGGATGACAGATAAACTTTTACTTCCTTTGATCGGAATGCGCTCAAACAGGTCTCTTCTTAGCCTTCTGCAGACCGGGAAATGATGGCAGTGGGAATTGTTATATCAATTTAAAATGCAGAAACTGAGATTCAGGGCTGTTAAACAACTTGCCAAGGATTCCACTCACTGTGAGAGTTGGAGCCAGGACTGCAAAGCTCGGGATCGGGACTGAGTGAAGGTCAGCTTCCCCATTCCTGTCCTGAATGAATGCGTGCATGCGGCATCCATCCATCATTCTGACCCGTGTTTAGTACTTCATGCCTCTCACATCTCTAACACAGAGCACTCCTGCCTGGTCTTTTCCATGAACAGCAGACTCCAAGAGAGACTTTCCTTTGGCTCCTGCTCTATGGGATCCAAAGCCTCTGCCTCTCCATAGAATGCCAAATCTAGAAGGGACCTCATTCTCTAACGAGGTCCAGTTGGCTTCATTCTCTCTGTTCACCAAGTCTCAGAGACACAGAGTGACTTACCCAAGGTCGCACAGCAAATAAGGGGCAGAGCTGGGGCTCAAACCTGGACTTTTGAGTGATCCACTGGACTGGGTTGGCCCGTACGCAGTAGGTGTTCGAGAAGTGCTTATCGATGGTCTGGTGAGAGTTGCTCAGTGCTGGGAGCGCTGCAGCATATGTCATGACTCAGGCCTCTGTCACAAGCAAGCCCCTTGTGATTCTTAGTAAGCGGAAGAGAAGTGCACGTCGTGAGCTGCGATTATCTGTTCAACTTCCTGCAATTAGTGTCAAAGATAATAACTTGATGGTTATTATTAAATGTGTGGTAGTCCTGAGATGCCCCAGTGCTGCTGTCGGTTAGTTTTGAACAGAGACATCTGCTGGCTGAGGACTTGCCTCATGGTTCCGCGTGAGTGTGTGTGTGTGTGTGTGTGTGTGTGTGTGTGTGTGTTTGAATGCAATACTTAGACAGCCAGAGCAATGCCTTCCGGAATTTTCTAGCCCTATCTTGGAGATGCATGAGGAGCAAACAGACATGCACACAGGCTGGGAGATCTTCCTGGCCACAGTGAGGAGGAAGAGGGGGTGGGGAGCACAGACAGTGGGGTCAGATGGATGGGTTCATGTTCCCACTCTGACCTTTGGCAAGTTTCTAAACTTTTAAATTTGTAAAGTGGGTTGAGCATGTTTATCTCGCAGGCTTGTGGAAGGTGATGTGTGGGAATGGCTGTTCCAGCACTGGCACATTGCACGTGACTTAGGAAAGGTTTGTGACTCGTCACTGCTGAGGTTCCCCGGTAGGGGCTTGCACACAGCTTCTCCCCACGGGCCAGTTTTGGAGGCAGTTTTCGGGCTGCCAGCCCCGTTCTGAGGACTGAGTGACTGCAGCTCGGCATGACACTCCTGCGATAGGCTCTGTCCAGGGGGTCAGCAGCTGACAGCCTCTCGGCCTGGGGCAGAGCTTGAAGCCTTCCTGCCTCTGGGGAGGGTTCTGGCAGGACCCAGTTCTGGGGACAAGGATTCTGGGCAGGAGGGCCAGACAGAGACTGAGGAATCCTTTATTAAAGAGTAAAACAGAGACGAAGCTATGAGAATCGGGGCCCAGGTGGGGCCCAGCTCTCAGCAGGGCAGAGCCCTGTGAGCAGAGCTTGGGCCAAGGTCAGAGCCCAGGTTCCAGTAAGTCCAGGCAGGATGGAGCCTCATAAATGCCTCCCAACTAGATGCCAACCTCCTTCATGGAGGAGCACCGCTGTGGTGCTTAGAGAGCAGGTGCTGGGGCCAGGCTGCCTGGGTTCAAATCCTGGTTCTGCCATCTACAAACTGCGTATGTGTTTTTGGGAAAATATAGCAACTCTGTGCTTCAACTTCTCCTGTGAAGTGGGAATGCTAATCACATCTCTTACCTTGGAGTCTCCCTGGAGGATTAAATGAATTCATTTATGGAAAACATTCCAATCAGTGCTTGGATATGGCAGCAGTTAATAGAGATTTAGAGGGTTTTCTGTGTGCCAGGCATTGTTCCAGGCTCCAGGAATGTGGCAGGAGACCAAACAATATTCCTTCTCTCATGGAGCTGATATTTGGGGCTGGGGGACAGGCAGGTAATAAACAAATACACGGATAAATATATACCATACAGGATAATATGCAAGGTAGGCTAAGCAGGACAAAAGGGGTTGACCAGGAGGAGATTTTGGATAGAGTGGTCAGGGAAAGCCTTTCTGATTAGGAGAATTGAAAAGAGGCATGGTTAATTGAGAGAATTATGTGGATGTTAGAGGTGAGTAGATTTCCAGGCTGAGGAGAGAGTAGCTGGGGAAGGCCCTGAGGTGGAAGCATGCTTGGGCCGTCAGAGAACAGGAAGGAGGCCCAGTGTGACTGGAGCGAAGGGAGCCAGCAGGAAAGTGGGGAGTGAGGTTGGAGCAGTAGCTGGGGCAAGTGCACATGACCTGGTATGCCACGTGAGGCTATTGGATTTATTATAAAGGACATGGAATGCCATGGGGGGTAAGTAGGTAGCTGAGCGGAGCGCACTGACAAATAGTCTCTCTGGCTGAGTGGGGAAGGGACTGGCAGAGTGGAGAAGGGGGGCAACCTTTGAAGCTATTGCAGTAGCACAGGCCAGAGAGCCGTGGCTTGGAGTAGAGAAGAAATGGTGGGGTGACAAGGAGTAATCCTATTCTGCATGTATTTTGAAGGTTGAGTGGATGTGGAGTAAGGAAGAAAGAGCAGGGTCAAGGATGACGCTAACACCTCTGGTCTGAGCGACTAGAAAAATGGAGTTGCCAAATGCCCCTGGATATGAAGAAAACACAGAGGAGAAGGTGTTGAGGGGGAAACAGCCTTCTGCTTTGCATGTGTTAAGCTTGAGATGCCTCTGAGGCATCTAATCAAGGTGGCCAGGAAGCTACCGGGGGTGGGGTGGGGGGAGACTGGAACTGGAGGTGTGGGCAAGGTCACGTGGGCAGTAAGAATAGTTAGAGAAGAGACTTCCAGGCACTTGGCCTTGAGGCACCCGAAAGTTGGAGGTCAGAAAGATGAGGACAGTCCTCAATGGAGGCTGCGGAGGAGCAGCCAGTGAGGTTGGAGGAAAACCAGGAGCAAGGTGTCCAGAGCCAGTGAGCGGCGCATGTTTCCAGAAGGGAGTAGTGATCCAACATGTCACAGTCTGCCCAAGGCCCAATGAGGATTGAGGATGACAGTTGATTTGGGAACAGTCATTGGTGAACTTGATCAGAGCAGTGCCAGTGGAGCTGTGGGGACGAAAGCTCAGTGGGGGCAGGCTCAAGAGAGGATGGGAGGAGAGTAGAGGCCATCATTGTAGACATGTCCTCTGAGGAGTTTCATTATGAAAGTTGTGCAGAGAACTGGAGGAGTGTGCAGGAGAGAGAGAGAGAGAGAGAGAGAGAGAGAGAGAGAGAGAGAGAGAGAGTTTTATAATGGAAGAAACACATTTGTGTGCTGATGAGAATGTTGCAGTAAAGAGGGGGACACTGATAATGCAGAAGATTGGGGACCATGGCAGGAGCCAAGTCCTTGAGTAGACAACAGGGGATGGTCCTCTGTGCCCTGGATTGGGGCTGGCCTTAGCAGCTCACACACCCAACAGAGCCCTAGGCGCTGGCTGGGCATTTCCTGGGGGGAGGGGCAGCAGTGAATACTGAAAGACACATTGCAGGAGCCAACACTAAGTTATTTTTATATCTTCAGATTTCTGGTATTAGACGTACAGTGAATTTGATGAACTTATTACCAGGAAGTAGACGGGGCAGTCATAATGGCAGCTGTAGGAATTCTTGGCTTCCACATGATGCCATGTCCATCAATAGCTCAATTAAAGCTCTCAGGTAGCCCCGGTTTGTCAGCTGTGTCTGCATTAGGGAGGGTCAGAGAGAAACCCTCTGGAAAACTAATGGAAGTCCACAACTGGGATTATTTTTAGATATCCTGGGCAACTCTTGTTAAGTGTGGAATCTTGGGCTGCTTCCCTTAAGCAATGCTGGGAACTGATGATCTGAGAGGGTGAGTCTTCACATAACAGACCACTTCCTGCAGCTTGTGGGCAGTGGTCTTGCTTTTTTACCCCAATGTACAGCTTCTTTTTTTCTAGAATCTTGAGTTGTAGGAAGTCTCTGATGGCCGGCCCTGGTTACGGCTTATAAGCTTGCACACTGGCTGAGATACTGGCATTGTCCTCAAACAGGACATTTGGGGATTTTGCTGTCAACAAGAGCATCTCTTTTTCTGTTTCTGACATAATTTCTGTTTTTGCTTCCTGTTGAATGTCCAGCCTTCCCTCTTTTTCTCTCTGGTTTGCAGCCCAAGTGATTGCCTTGGTTGGTGTCTCTGATTCTTGGGTCTTTGGCTCAAAAAGTCTCCACCTATGGTGTCCTAAGCTGTGTCCTGCTGTCTAGACTTTGACTTCTCTCTGTCCTACCTGCATGTCTTGCCTCATATGGCTGCTGAGTTTCAGGCTGCCAGTCCCATGAGCTGATTGGCAGAGAGGTGGTGCCCAGCCATATCTGAGCCCTGATGAGACCCACCTGGCCGTCTGGACCCCCCTCATCCCTATGTTGATATTTTTTGCTGGGCCAGGTCTATGCTTGGCAGTGGGGACTCAGAGATGAATGGGACATGCTCTCGAGGCGCTGACAGTACAGTGGGGGAGACCAGCCAGAGGGAGGCCTCAGCTGAGGGAACTGCAAGTCCTTTTGTGGGGCAGGAGCTGAAGAGGATGGAGCTGGAGCTGGGAGGTAGGCCGGTGGGAGCTTGCACCTCACCCTGAGGGCAATGGGGAGCCACTGAAGGTTTCAGAAGGTGAATGACATGTCAGATTGGCATTGACGATTTGCATGTAAGAACCTCCCTGGTTCTGCTGCAGCTGCTGCGAGGAGTATGGATCGGAGGGGGCAGGGAGACTGGTGAGGAGACTTGGTTCATCGCTGCGTCTGCCTGAGCCAGGGAGGTGGCGGAGGGGATGTGGGAGCAGACGTTGTCAAAGACAGTAAATGCACTCAGTTGGCAGGGCTCCCGACTCGGCTTCAGAACACAACACCACTGAAATAACTTGCACGAATCCTATTCCCTTTCAGTCCTCATACAAACAAACCCCTTACTCTCCCAAACGTGTGGGGTTAGCAGCCATGCGTTACTTAAAATGCTGCGTTCTCCTCCCAGAAGTCTTCTCTCTTCGTAGAGACTGGGGGTGGGGGATGGGGGGAGGCATTGTTCTTCCTTGTGGATTCTAGTGCACCAGAAATCACAACCCCAGCCTATGGGCCATTGAGACAAAAACGGAAGAGGAAACTCACGTGCTGTTTTCAGCTTTTCTTCCTCTGTTGTTTGGTCTTTGCTTGGCGAGAGGCAGTAGAGTAGCGTGTTGGAGAGTGTGAATTTGGTAACTAGACTGCCTGGATTTGAATCCCAGCTCCACCATATACTAGCGACTCTGGGCAAGTTACGTAACCTGCCTGTGCCTCAATTCCCCCATTTCTAAAACAAGGATAATATGATAATAGTAAGTTACATCATCGTGTAATGGTGAAGATTGAAGGAAATAATCCCTGTAAAGCCCTTAGAGTAGGGCTTGGCCATGGTAGGATCTAATACATCTTAGCTGTTACTATCAGTGACTTGGGACATTTGAGCAGTGGGGAGGCGGGCGCAAGGATGAAATGCTTCTCAAGGGCAAAGCAACTTTAAAGAGACCCACCAGAATTGTCCTTCTCAACTGGGGTACCAAAGAGGCAGTGATGGAGCCCATTAACTATTTTAAAATAGCTAATAGAAAGTACACATTAACTTAAGGTAAGTATCACAGGCTATATATATATCACAATGCACTGTGGTTATAATGGTGGCTTGAACGAAGTGCTTTTGGTGGGAGAGGTGGGGCTGAGGGAGGACCTTAATCAGGCTCCCAACTCCTTTTCAGACCCCGGCCTTACCCGCTGGTGACTAGTCGCACCCCTCTGGGCAGCTTCCACGTGGCGCAGCTATTGAATGCCCTGGGCGTCATTGTCTAGTCCTCTTCAGTTCATTCTGTCTTGCTTCACTGGAGAGTGGAAGGGCAGGTGGGGAGATGGCTGCATCAAAGGCAGTGATTCTGGGGCCGTGAGGAGGTACACACACTGGGTGAATGGTGCACAGGACCTTTGGAAAGGGGAAGGCATCAGATTTTTATGTTTATACAAAGGAAGCTCGAGGAAATACTGATTTGGTCCATTCGAATAGCTGCCATGGAGGATGGCCCAGGGAAAAGAGATGGTCCCAAGGTTACAGAGAGAAAAGGCAGATGGTCCTGGCCTGGTGGCTGTACCCAGAGTGTTGTCACGCAGCAGCCTAGCCGACTGTCCTCCCCGTGTCTTTCCTTGAGGAAAGAAGAGTCTGTGAATCTGTGCCTTTTGGGGACTTTGTTTTGTCATGATGTTTACATCTCATGTCTCTCTGTCTGGTCCCCAAAAGATGGTTTGCAGCCAATGATGAGTAAGATTCCCCATGGGGGGGGAGGGGCAACTCACGCCAGGCGGAACCGTGTGGGGACCCCCAATGAGCTGCCTTGGAAGATCTGGGAAGGGGCCTTGCCTCCCTTCCCCCCTGCCTGGGAAAAGCCACTGCTGACTCTGGCTTTCCTCTCTCACCTGATTGTGAGAGAAGTCATGAGAGCGATAAAGATCAGCTCTCTCCGCTTAGCTCAAGGGAACAGTTTCAACCTGAGAGACTTGTCCCCGGGGAGGTGCATACCTCACCTACGTCACCATAGGACTTTCTGCTCTGGCTGCTAGTGGACGGGGATAATTGGCTTGGTTCACTTTTGTGACATGATGGATGAGTCTCACAGACCATGCAAAAAACAATGCTACTTCCTTGTATGATTATCAGTAAAAGCCGTCAGTTGACCTGATTCTGGGCTCCAGTCCTTAAATGACTGTGACACCCTTGGCCCTCTGAGATTTAACTGCATTGAGTCTCTGTTTCTTTCTTTCTTAAAACTTAACCTAATGCTGCCCCTTCTCATTCCCTCACTGCCTGTGTTGTGCTGGACGCAACACCAGAGCAGCGACCATCCTTTCCAGGGCTGCAGGGCTCTGTGGCTACAGGGCTCCCCGGATCCCCCAACAGCCCTAGTGGGCAGGGAAGGGCAGAAGCAGAGGCATTGCATTTTATGAGAATTTGAAAAAGCATGATATAAAATATTAATAAAATCTTACTTTATGCATGCAGTTCATAAAAATCCATCAGGAATCACATAATTTTAAAGTTGTCTGGCAGATTTCCATCAGTGTTTATGCTAATGCCACACAGCTCCTGGGTTCAGCTGGTAAACAGAATTACCTGCCACTATTTGTAAGGATTGGTTTTGAATTATTCAAGGTATAAATTAAATCAAGTCTTCAAGAATGCATCCCTTAAATAGAAAGCAATGGCCCTATCTTATCGTGGCCCTAATTTGGCAGATGTAAAAGGGGCTCAGGGAAGGTGTGTCACTGGCCCAGGCCATAAAGGTGTTGACGGCAGAGCAGCTGGAGGCAACGTTGCAGGACCCCAATGCCAGGACTTTTCCGAGAACACTCTGTAGCTGGGAGTCTCAGCCTGGGCACGATTGATGTTTTGGGCTGGGTTCTTTGTTGTGGGAACTGTCCTGGGCATTGCAGGAAGTTTCGCAACATTTCTGGCCTCAACCCACTAGATGCTATTAGCACCCGCCCTCCCCTCCCCCCAGTCCCTTTGAGCCCCCCTCAAAGTATCCTTTGTACGATCTGTTTCCTGACGGGATTCAGGAGACACAAGGAATCTGGGTAACCATTTTCCTGGGAACTCGGTGGTGTTTGTCCGGTATCAGGGATGACGTGTGACTCACAGGTGACCTTGGGCCTGCATGGAGCCGGGCACCATGGGCACAAGGCTGGCTGACAGCTGGGGTGAAAACTGAGTTCATGGGATGTTAGGGATTCAGAACGTTTCCTCTGTTGCTCAACACATGAGATCAAGTGTAACTTTGGGCATCTGTTCTGGTGACTGTCGATACAGAACAAAGCACAGACTTAGTAGTTTAAAACAATGACCACTTAATGATTCATTAGGTCAGGAATGGGGATTAATGCTCTTACCAAAGAGACCCCAGAGCATTTCTTTGTCTCTTCTGTCATATGAGGACAGCAGGACTTTCGGGCAGGTTGTGTGGCCATCCTGAACCCATGGGGCATAAGCTCTTCCCCTGCGAGGATTTTTACAAACTCACAGGAGTCAGAAAAATTCAGAGATCTCTGGGAGTCAACTAGATAACAGCATCCCAACGGCTATCATAAGTGAGGCGCGAAAGAGGATTCTCCAAGTTCATCTTCACATGCCAAATACTTACATTCATCCTAGCTCAAGGGGGTGGCCTGGGATCTGGTGTACTGTATTCTCCTGAAATCGTTTGGTAGTTAAGTCTTTTCTAAGAGGTTAGATGTCATACTGATTGATGAGGATTACAGAATCATGCTCTGGGGGGACCTCGGCTGCCATGTAGGGGGCAGAGGACGGGTGAATGTGGAAGGAATGAGCCGGGCACTGTCCCTGGGCTGGGGCGCTCTCAGTGGTTTCCGTGCTTGGGGATCCTGGACGGACGTGGAAGAAGACCACATCTGTCTGACTTGTAGGATCGCAGGCGATTAGACTGATGTCATGATAATCAGTGGGCCTCGCTGGGAGTCAGGATACAAATGTCTCGATCTCAGCTCCAACATGGACATCTCTAAAATAAGACTAACACGAGAAAGAGAAAAATATCCTCTGTAATATCGTTTCATAGACTCCTCCAAGCTTCAGATCCCATACGAGAAATGTAGGCTCAAGGCTCTAAATACATGCGGCAAATTAATTGCATGGAGATAAAGAATGGAGGTGATACCTCTAGACTAAAACAGATTTAAAGACGTATTGAGTGCTATGTGCAGACCTTAGTTGGATGCTGATTCTAACAAATTAAGCAAGCATTTGACTTTTAAGGGACAATTTGGACATTAGGACACTGAATATTTGAGGACATTAGGGCATTGTTCTTACCTTGGTTTAGGTGTGGTAGTGGTACTGCAGTTAAGAGAGACCCTTTATTGAGGTATGTAAGATTAAGTGATGTGATGTATGGAGTCTGCTTCAAAATGATACGAGAGGGGGGAGAGGTGGATGGAGGTGTAGAAAGGACGGACGTGGCAGTGGACTGATGGTGTTTGGGGCTGGCCAATGGGTCTATGGGGGTTCCTTATATTAGTTTGTTTATTTTTCGGCATGTTCAAAAAAGACAATACAAAGGAATGCCACGAAACAGGACGTGGTTAAATATCACATGATTGTAACAGATCAGGGATATGAATACAGAGTAAAGAGTATAGTATTGGAATAAAGAAGCCTAACTTATTGCTAGCAGAATATTCTAAAGCGAGCTTTTTGGGGTCTAAGTTAGTGAATACAGGAGACAGCTCTCATCGACAAATGCAGTACTTTAATATGGCCAGTTCTGAAAATGCTGTGCTCTAAAGGTTTTTAGAAAACAGAACTAGAGAATGCAAAGGTGAACTCCAGCTCATGCATTTCTGAGTAAATTTAATTTTGGTGACCCTTTCTGGAACTTGCTGACCCACCCGCCCCCATCCTTTCTTCACCCCTGCATCTCTCATCTGTGTCTTTATTAGATCAAGCATATTGTCCTGCCCCATGGTCTGCCCCGCTGGCCTGAGATTCTTAAGAGCAGGGACATGCCCTATCCTGCTCAATGTCCCCAGCCACAGCTTAGCGCCCGCAGCAGCGTGGGGCTCAACAGAGATGAATTGAACAGAATTGAATAACATTTGTTCTGCTCTGTGAACTTTGTGCCATATCTAGAGAAGTCCCAGGAGGCCACAGGTCACAGTGAGGGCTACCTCTGGGGAGGGACTTGGAAAGGGTCCTTGACATTTGAGTGATTTGAAGTGATCGCCTTTGAGAGGGTTCATCTGTCTTTTCTTTTATAGCACGACGCCCCCTGGTGGTTCTCTGTTGGAATAGCTTCTTCGTGGAGCTCTTGTTCACAGCTTTGGTTGTGTGGGAGAAGGGAATTTAGAATCCTTTCGTGTCCTCAGTTTAAGCTGCAACTGGCAGCTCTTGGTCACTTACTGCTCTTTAATACAGGAGTGGCCAGTACAAGTGAGCTCACCTCACATGGCAGGGCCCATTTGATGTTGCAGGTGGGGTGGCCATGTACAGCTCTGTAATAAGAGCTTCAGGAAGTCACCATCAGTGTCTGGTTTGGGGTCATTATGAACATTAGCTTATGAGAAGCTTCGTGTGGACACATGTTTTCCTTCCTCTTGGGTGGATACCTAGGAGAATAATTGCTGGGTTATATGGTAAGTGCGTGTTTAAAATCTTACGAAACTATCAAATTGTTTTCCAAAGTGACTGTACCATTTTACATTTCCACTAGCTGGGTCTGAGGGTTTCTTCACATCCTCACCAACACCTATTATCTGTCTTTTTGATTATAGCCTTTCTGCTGGGGGTGTGGTGATATCTCATAATGGTTTTGATTTGCATTTTCTTTCTTTTTTTAAAAAATTTTTTTGGGAATATTGGGTAATGTGTTTTTCCAGGACCCATCAGTTGTTGTCTTTCACTCTAGTTGTAGAGGGCGCAGCTCAGCTCCAAGTCCAGTCACCGTTTTCAATCTTAGTTGCAGGGGGCGCAGCCCACCATCCCATGGGGGAATTGAACCAGCAACCTTGTTGTTGAGAGCTCGCACTCTAACCAACTGAGCCATCCTGCTGCCCCTCTGAGAGCTCAGTGGCAACTCCTTGTCTTCAATCTAGTTGTGGAGGGCACAGCTCACTGGCCCATGTGGGAATCAAACTGGCAACCCTGTTGTTCAGAGCTTGCGCTCCAACCAACTGAAACTTCCGGCCACCCGATTTGCATTTTCTTAATGACCAGTAATACTCAACATCTTTTCATGTGTTTATTGTCTATCCATATACTTTCTTTGGTGAAGTATTTATTTAAAACTTTGGCCCATTGTTTATAAATTGGGTTGTTTGTCTTATTACTGAGTTGGAAGACTTCAAAATATAGGGTCTGGGGGGCCGACCCGGTGGCTCAGGCGGTTAGAGCTCGGTGCTTCTAACTCCGAAGGCTGCCGGTTCGATTCCCACAGGGGCCAGTGGGCTCTCAACCGCAAGGTTGCCCGTTCAATTCCTCAACTCCCGCAAGGGATGGTGGGCAGCGCCCCCTGCAACTAAGACTGAAAGGACAACAACTTGAAGCTAAACGGCACCCTCCACAACTAAGATTGAAAGGACAACAACTTGACTTGGAAAAAAGTGCTGGAAGTACACACTGTTCCCCAATAAAGTCCCGTTCCCCTTCCCCAATAAAATCTTTAAAAAAAAATAGGGTCTGGATACAAGTCATTTCAGTTATACGATTAGAAAATATTTTCTCCTGAGCTATGGCTTGTCTTTTCATTTTCCTAATGGTATCTGTGGCAGAGCAAAAGTTTTTAATTTTAATGAAGTCTAAGTTATCATATTTTTTTCTTTTATGGTTCCTACTTTTGGTGTCATCTGATTCTTTTTATTATCTTCAGGGAAGAAATTGGGGGCCATGTGACAATCACCACTGTTTTACTTGATTTAAGGCATTGAGAGGCAAATGTCTCTTCGTTGTACTATAGAAACACAGAGAAAGGGAATGTGACTGTGAGATGAGCAGGGGCTTTGCACCCTCCGCCCCATTGCTGACGTGCAGTGTGTCTGGGGAGGCTTGTGGGCCAGCCTGACAGTCCCACTCTCACATGGAGAGGAAAACCACCACATGGAAATGTTAGGCATCTGGGGATCCTCAGGCCCTGTAGCAGGGGTTTCCCCAGAAGATCTGACCTGATGACTATGCTAGAAGGGGAATGGTTTGAGAAGGAAGCCTCAGTTATTCTTTGTTTCAAAAATCTAAGTACCATTCAAGATTAATGATTGGCATCAACCTCAATTTTAGCTAACACTGCAAATGGGATGATAGATGCTCTACTCATAATATAAATGATAAAGAGATGACTCGGGGATTTTAGTATTATCAATACCTTTCCATTAATTTAAAAAATATTTATTAGACACCTGTGATGTGCCAGCCACTGTTCTAGGCCCCCCAGATGGCTAAATAGGACAAAGTAGACAAAAATCCTTGTTCCATGACACTTACCTCCCAGGAGTGGGAGAGACGGACAATACATAAAAAGGAAGGAAAATGATACAGTGTGACGGAAGTGAAAAATACTACGGGAAAGTCAGCAGGCGCTGGGGGATCAGGGATGCTGGCTGTATCATGCCGTTCAGGGTGGTCCGGGAAAACTCACTGAAGGGGTAATATCTGGTGGGGAAAGACATATGGGGAAAGAGCAGACAAAGGAAGAGGCCCCAGCCAGTGAAGAAGCCCCAGGGCATGTTTAAGGGCTGGAGGTCAGGGTAGAATGAACAAGAAGGGGTGAGGCAGGAGACAGGGCAGAGAGAGAGGACGTGGGGCCAGATAAGGTAGGTCTTATAATCCATTGACTTGAGCTCTCACACACAGTGAAGGAGAACACATTTTGTTTGGGTATAACTATAATGTCTAAATTTCTATTCCATTCAGGTGTATAATAGTTATGTTTGTCTCAGATTATTCCCTGAGCAATACAAGGAATTCAGTGTATCCTGGATCAATGGTTAACTTTTAAAAATGGCAAATGATACTGTACGGATAATAAAAGAAAACAAATGGATCTAAAATGTTATTACAGAGCTGCCAAAAAGATGAAAATACTGGCCTATGTACAAACGGATGAAATTTCAATGCAAAGTGCGTCTATTGTCTTTGAGAGAAGTTTTAAATGGATTAATTAAAAATGGAGATGGTGGGAGATTCCGAGGGATACTTGATTACAAAATAGGCTATAAATGAGGAACTACAATGTTATAACAGAGACATGCATTTAAAAAGCGACTCATCAGAGTATGCAATTATTAGATACAAGTAAGATGCACACATAAAGATAGTTTTACCCGTACGGAGTACCATGGACCGTCATTCAAACAGAATATCTCCCTTTGCACCGAGGGGATAGGCGGTACAGCCAAAACATACTAACTCTCCTTATGGAGTGGGCTTGGCCCACTGTTGGTGGTTTGTGAGCCCAGCTCACCGTCTATGAGGAAGAGACTTTTTGCACAGCTTTGTCAGAAACCCATTGCTGGCGCCCTCTGGTGGCAGATCCAAGGGCCGACTAGCGACTGGCAGCACCCTGGGCCTAACATTTCCCAACAGCTCTTATTCAGTGAGAAATGCCTATACCAAAGCATCTCATGTAAAATCTAGCACTCCCCTTTGCTAATGATGCATATTCCAGAGTTTAATAAAATTACTTGAACGCTAAGTTTGGCTTGAAGATAAATAAACACAAAATAAATAAGTACAAAAACTTTGGTGGACCATTTCTGCATTATCATAGCAGCGGATACTTTTGGGGTTGTCTATGTCCATCCCAGATCCTGGACTTCGGGCTCACACATCCATTTGCCTTTTGATATCTGCATTCAGGTGTCTAATGGAGCCCTTAGCCTCCCAGCTATGGATTTTCCCCCATCAAATCCAGCTCATTCCCTTGTGCCCCCAGGTCTCTCTTCTCTGATTCTCCTTAGGAAAGAATCTATACATCCATGAACTTTTGAAATAGCAATTCGTTTTGCATTCCACTGCCCTAGTTTGGGCCTACTTACCTGCTGTTTCTTGCAGCGCGTGTTCTGACCTACCACAGCACCCACGGTACTAGTTTATTGTCATTATTTGTTTCTAGCAATTGGCTATCTCCCCCACTAGACTATCACCTCCAGGGTACGCACTGGCTGGGTTCGAGGTTGAATTCCCAGGGCTCGGCATAGTGGGTGGCACCTAGATGGGGCTCAGTAAATAGCTGTCAATGAAACTAATGAGTTATCTGGCGGTTTTATGGAGGGTTTAGAGGTGAGGAGACCAGCGGGGAGCCCATGTAGGAGTCTCTCATCAGAGGTGATAAGTAAGGGGGAAAGTAAGAGATATAGTAAGAACCATGAAATCCAAACCCATGGGATTTGCATGTTGGGGGAAGGGCAGGGAGGGATGATATGACTCAGGACTTGTGCAGAAAGTATGCTTCAATGATGTGGCTGGACGTGTCAAATCATGCTCACCTGAGTTGTTTGTCTAATATAAGTTAGTGAACATTCAGAATTAGGCAGTTCCCTGCTTTCCCGGAAAGAATTCTCCTTTCCTATAGGTGGTTCTTGAAAAAGCGTACAAATGTCAAATGTGTGACGATTGCATAAGATACTTGGAAACTCTATCTTCTGAGAGCCAAAACCCATTTTCAGATCCCAAGTTACATCTTGTCTCTTAGGCTCCTTTGGTGATCGTCTGGTTTTGGAACTTAGTCCATGGTTTTTTTTAGCTTTTTTTTCTTTTCTTTTCTTTTTTTTTGGTTTTCCTTCACTAAGTGTAGACACATCAGCTTAAGTTCAGTGAACTCCCAGTTTTGGGAGAGTCTCTGATTCAAGCCCACATAATAATTCCCGTTTTTGTGTCAATTGTAGTAAGGTGGAGACTTATGTTTCTAATCACTAGTTCCAGCCTGTCATTTTTCCATTTTCTACACATTTTTTGACATAATAAGGGCAAAATGCAGTAAAAGATTCAAGTAAGCGCATAAACAATCTCTTTAATAGATGTGATTTGGGGTGCTACTAAAACTGAATGATGAACTGGCAGCTGGCATGAGAGCTTGAACAGTTTCCTTGTTGAATACTATAAAGATCTCTCATACCAAGGGCACTTTTGTTAAGCAGTGCCCCGCTAATAAAAGGCTGTGAAGAAAATGGAACGTTAGTTATATTTTGGGAAATTGGCAGGTAGTTCCATACAATATCTTTAACTGTACTCTCCTCCTTCTATCAGACCATCCTTTCCACTCACTGAGTTCATTTCTTTGATATGAACTTGTCACGTGCTGAATTGTGTCACCCCTCCCAGCCCCCCAAATTCTTATGGTGAGTCCTAACCCCTAATACCTCAGAATGTGACTGTATTTGGAGATAAGGCTGTTAAAGAAGTAATTAAGGTAAAATGAGGTCACGGGGAGGGCCCTCATCCAATGTGACTTATGAGAAGAGGAGACCCAGAGGGAAGACCATGTGAAGACCCAAGGAAGAGAGAGCCATCTACAAGTCAAGGAGAGAGACCTCAGAAGAAGCCAACCTTGATGATAGCTTGGTCTAGGTCATGTAGCATCCATAAATTTCAGTTGTTTAAGCTACCTAGTTTGCGGTACTTTGTTACAGCAGCCTTAGCACATTGACGCAGAACCCTTCACCAAACACCACCAGTCTTACTGAGACCTCTTGGATACCCTCTCAGCCTCGCAGGGTCTTGCCGGCCATAGAGGTGGAGAGGAAGGCCCCTTAGGGCCCACATGACGAACAGAGGTTGTGAGTGGTTGGATGACAGTTGCAACTGAAGTTATTCTTTGTCAGTAATTATGTATTGTCACTGGAGGTAGTTTAGTTTCATTGAAAGAAATTTGATTAAAATACGAAATTAAATCAAGTTAAATTGCATTTTATGAGTCTTTGTGTTTGGACCTCCTTTTCATCGAATCATTAATTGGTGGTTCATTTTATTTTTACTTTTCGTGTATGTACCTGGAAAGGCGTCTGTCCATGGGTTCAAAGTTAAGGATACAATGCCTTTCCTCCTTATCTTTGTCTGCTTTTCTTTCTGAAAAGAAAGGGTCTGGCATATTTCTAAACATCTTCTGAAAAATGTCCAGTCAGGAAGTAAGTTCAAAAGAGCTGACCTTTTGTGTTCATTAAATTATGGAGGAAAAAAAAAAATTATGGAGGAAATAGGTAATATTAATGTGTTTGCTTTAAAATGGCTAGAATCACAAGATAAAATGTCTTCGACATATTACTATGATTGTTTGGCATTTGTTAAGGGCTTAGTACTTGCCAGGAGCTTCCTGTAAATGATTTTGTTCAATTTTCACTTCAATCCCACAATTTAGGTAGTACTTCCTCCCTTTTATATGAGCAGAAACTGAGTGAAAGAGGTTGAATCACTCGTCCAGGACACACAGATGGACAAGAGGCGGGCTCCAAAGCATGTGTTTTTTTCATTATACAGCACAATTTTTTAATGATTAGGACAGCGCCTCAGATAGTTTTTGGACTTCTTTAATGGGCATTCAGTGACAAGAAACATGCACGCAGAGACCAGGTGTGATGATAACATAATCAGACTGATTTTGTGCGTGGTTACAGGAATCATTCTCATCGTTTCATAGTCACATACGTATATTATGTACAGTACATATCCTGTGGGTAGATAGGTGTGTTCATATACATGTAAAAAGACTACCCTGAAAGGGATATGATAATGCCTTTGCAAACCTCCAAAACACAGCCAGGTCCGATAGCCAAAGCAAAAGTTGGCAGTCAAATGCTGTAATAATATATTGAGTCAAACTTGAAAAATGCTCAAAAAAATTAATATTTGAAAATAGAATGACTTTGCTACTTATTATTAGAAATCACTCTTTTAACTTGATGCTTGGCCATGACCTTGGTTTACCTCGACTATGATTTTTGTTATTTAGTGCAGCCGTATTGCCTCTGGCTGCCACAGGCAAGTACTCTCCCCAGATGTTTTCAGAGTACATTTTTATTTATGCATAATGTAAGTATGTTTAAATGTGGACAAATGACAAGGTACAGGTCAATGGATTTTCATGAAATGTACTCACCTGTGTAGTCAGTGCCCAGATTAGCGAAAAGAACTTTACCAGCGTGGGAGAAACCTCCTCAGACCCAGGCTTGGTCACCACGCCCTCTCCCTAATGGTTTCCACTCTCCTAACTTTTATCGCCCTAGGTTAGTTCTGCCTGTTTTTCAACTTTATATAAATTGAATCATAGGAAATACAGTATTTTGCATTTGGTTTCATTTTTCAGCATTATAACATGTTCGTACACGTTGCATTTGTTATTCACTTTTATTTTTGTATGGCATTCCTTTGTGTGAGTATGTCGCACTTATTTTATCCATTCTCTGTGGATGGACATTTAAGTTTCCCCAGTTTTCGAGTATTATGAATAATAATCTCATACATATCTTCTGGCATAAATATGCACATATTTCCATTATGTAAATGTCTAGGAGCGGATTGCTAGGTCATACGGTATGTAGATTTCAGCTGGAGTAGATGCTGTCAAACACTTTTTGTCAAAGCAGTAAGTTGTGCCAATTTAGAGACCTATAAATAATATATGAGAGATTTAGTTGCTCTGAATCTTTGTCAACGTTTGGTATTGTTAGTCTTTTTCATTTTAGCCACTTGGTGGGTATGCAGCGGTAGCTGGTTGTGGTTTTATTTTGTGTTTCTCTAATGACGAATGAGGTGGGACACCTTTTCATATGTTTACTGGCCATTTGGATATCTTTTGGTGTGTGTGTGTGTGTGTGTGAAATGTCCGTTCAAATCTTTGCCTATTTTCCACTGGGCTGTCCATGTTTTTCTTATTGGTTGTAGGGATTCTTTATGTAGATATATGTCCCAGATAATGTTGTGGTAAAGGCAACATGAGAGTCCTGGGATTCTAAAACGGGGGGAGAGACAACAGAAAGGGAGGTGGGGGTGCCAGAGTAAAACCTCACTTTCTTCCACTTTCAGCCCCCGACATGGGAAAGAGATTTTAGGTAACAGTGGCTTTGGGGCCCTGGGTGGCTCTGCACTTCACCAAAGGGTAGGCCGGCCTGTGAATCTGGGTTTCAGAGCCCCACAGTCTGGGTATCTACATAGTATTATAAACTCACAATTTCAGATGGTCTTGTCCAGTCCCAAAGCCGGGACTCATTTCCCTTTTCCTCCCCGCCCCTCCACGCTCTCATCTCTCCAGTCCCACCAAGTCCTATTGATTTCACGTCCAGTCAAATCACTTCACCCCACTTCTACTGCACCTGCCTGCAAGCTCATCATCTGTCTCCCAGGCCACCTGTCCTGCATTTGAAAGAAAAGAAACATACCTAACTTTTGCATTCAAAGACGAGGCAAAGTGTATAAGCTGAAGGAAGCCCAGGGTCTTGGCAAGACTGAAATCAGGTCAGTGTTCCCAAGGCACGGATGTCGTTGCTTAATTGTTTTAGTTGGAAAATTCCCCTTGCTTAGCAGATGCACTTCTTGGCTGTTTGGCTTGACTTCCCTCTCCCCCCATAGCATTTCTAGGGAACTCTGTGCACTTCTGTTTTGGGGATAAAACAAGCTTGGGGGGCCCGTTCCCATGTCCTGCCCCTGACCTCTCCCTCTGGAACTGAGCTCCACAGTGGAGCAAATCTTGGCCTGGGGTTCTGGAAATGGCCTCACTCGTCTCTCAAAGACCCAGCTCCTTCTCCAAATGTGGATTATTTAACACACACTCATCAAAGTTGGTGGCAGGGGAGCTTGACATCCAAATGCATCCTGGGAAAGAGACAGGACTGCGGTTTGAAGTTCTGGCTGTATTGAGGCCGTGCCTCCAGGGTGTAGCTAGTCTATTAATGAGCAATCTAACCCTGTAATGATCTCAATTAACTCAATGTTTTCCCCAACCCCCTTTAGATAGTCTGCGCTCAGCACTGTGGGTTCACGAGCAATTTGAAATCCCGCCCAGGAAATGTGCTCTTCTGTTCTCCCTTCCTTGTATTCCCACAGTTCATGGCCAAGGCAGAATCTATCACTGTAGCTGAATAAGGCCTTGGAGCCAGAGAGACCTGGGTGCCAGCTTGATCCAGCCACTCAGTGGGACCCTGGACAATTCACGTACCTCACTGAACCTCAAAGTCCTCATCTGCAAAATGGAGATAACTCTTCCCTCTAGGGCCATTGTGAAGATTAAGTAGCTTCTGGAAGGTGCCCGGTACTGTAGCTAGAACATGGTAAGTGTTCTATATGGGTGGGTTCTCTTTGTCCTTTCCCCTGGGAAAGATGGCCAAATATGATTTCTGAATCTGGTTGTCCTGGGAGATTCTATACTCTTGATTGCAGGGCAGTATTTGCTGAATTGCTACAGATTCTGCCAGGCTCCATGGCATCCCTTATGGGGAGAGACAAAGGCAAGGTATGGAAGGTGATTTGAGCAAGTGAGCTGGAAACGGGTCCAAGGCCTGAAGCTTTTAATAATTTGTGTCCACTTCATTTCCAATCCATTCACACCAGTTATGGCCGTAGAGGGCTTTAATTCCCTCCCACCTCGCATGCAGGCCTGAGTAATTAGAATCCCCCAGATGCCCTACTTGATAGTTCAACAAACAGCGAAGACTTGAGGAGATGCGCCGATTTTCCCTGGGTTGTAGAAACATGGATGTCTATCATTTTTCCCGTATCGTTTTCCCACATTTTGGAAGTGATAATTAATTGGCATTATTATCAGATCCTCCCTCTCCTCCCACAGACTTTCTGAGTTAAAACACTGGGCAAATCTGTTTTCAAGCTGCTGCACCTCTGAGGTTAGGATGAAGGTCTGCAAAGTGGTCCAAAGCAGGGAGCAGGAGGCCCAAGGCACCTCAGGGTCATCCGTCCTGGATTAAAATCTCGTTGGCAATTGACAGGAAGAACTGATGTGGTTTCTGAGAACGTGGGGCTTACCCATTTAGAGTAGGTGCTCAGTGAACAGTGGCTAAATTGATCAATTAAATGGTGCTTCTCTTCTGAACATGCCAGAATATTTTGCTTTTATCTATTTTGCTCAGTGAGAAAGAGCTACTTAGCTTAGGTCTCCCCGGACAGACATATTATTCATTAAGTCAACCAGCTGATAACATTTTACTGAGCTCCTATTATGTGCCAGGTACTGAGCAGGCTGTAGTGGCCAAGAGAGTCATGTCTTTGCCCTCATGGGTCTCACAAGCTAGTGAAGGTAAAATGTGAGCAAGTAAGTAAAGAAATAAGATATGGGTAGATGTGTAGGCACTGCAGAGGAAATAAACTCTTCATAGGGAGGTCAGGTAAGAGTTCTCCGCTGAGGGGGTTAACTTGTAAGTAGAGACCTAAAGAATTAATGGCACTGAGGCATGCAAGAAGTTGGGTGGGGGATGGGGAGTGAGGTTGTGTTCCAGACGGAGAGAACAGCATGCGCAGAGATCCTGCAATGGGCAGGAGCTGGGCTTGTTCAAGGGAGGGAAGGGAGGCTGGTGCTCCTGGGATCGTGAAAGGTGGCGGAGTGCGGCTGGTGTGAGGTGCAGTTGGGCAGGGGGCAGAAGCCAGACCATGCAGAGACTCAGAGGCTGTGCTTACAAGTTTGGGTTCATTCGGACTGTAGTGGGAGCCCCTGGGATGTCTGAAGAAGGCAGTGGGATGCTCTGATTTGTGTTGGAAAAACATTTCTCTGGTTTTAATTTGGAGAGTGGATTGGAGGGAAGCAAAAGTGGGATCAGGGAGACTAATTAAAAGGCTATTTAACTAGAACCTCACTGAGATAGCACCACACACCGCTAGAATGGCTCAAATGATAAAAGAGTCTAATATCAAGTGTTGGCAAGGATGTGAGCAATGGGACTCTTAATGTTGCAATGGGAGTGTGAAAGGATATACGCATCTTGGAAAGCTGTCTGGCAGGATCTGCGAAAGCTGGATGTATACATCACTTATGAACCAGCAATTCCACTCCTGGGGATATGTTGAACAGAAGTGCCGACATACATGTACCAAGAGATGCGAAAGAAAATATTCATGGCAGACTCTCTCCATAATAGCCCCAAACCAGAAACAATCCAAATATTCGTTAACTGTAGAATGGGTAAATAATTTGTGGCATAGTCATCCAAAGGAATACAATGCAGCAAAGAGGAAGAATGAATTATTTCTACATGCAAACAACATGGGTGAAGCTCATACACATAATTTTGACTGAAATAAACCAGACGCAAAAGAACTACACTGTATGATTCCATTTGTATACATTTAAAAATAGACAAAGCAATTAATCTATGCTGATAGAAATCCAGACTTTGGGATGGTGGTGTGACTGGGAAGGAGCATGAGAAGGGATTCTGGAAATGCCCCATTTTCTGATCTAGGTGGTGGTTGATTACCCTTGATATGGGTGTGTTCACCTTGTGGAAATTGAGCAAGCTGTGTACTTTTCTATATGCATGTTATATTTCAATGAAAGTTTTCCTTAGAAAAGCAAGAGTGAGAGACCATTGTAGTAGCCCATAGGGAAATACATTTGACTCGGGTCAGGACGGTAGTAGTGCAGGCAGTCAGAAATGGTCATATTTTGGCAGTGTGGCCAATGGGTTTATTGATGGATTAGGGATGTGTGTGTGTGTGTGTGTGTGTGTGTGCATACGCGTGCACGTGTGTCTTGTGGGTGGGAGAGGTTAGGTAACTAGGAAAGGAGAATGACTGTTAGGTGTTCTGCCCATGTCATTACATGGATTATGGTGCTACTTGTAGGGCATCTACTTTGCACTGGATTTCAGACCCCATTGCCTAGTCAGGAACATCTTCCCAGTAATTCTCCCTTTTCACTCTCTGCATCATTCATTTCCCACCTTGAGATTATATCATCCTCACCAGCATATAAACATGCCGTTATTTCTTCCACCTTAAAAAAAATCCTCTTGGAGTTGAACTGACAGCCTTGTGGTTGAGAGCCCACTGGCCCATGTGGGAATCAAACCAGCAGCCTTCGGAGTTAGGAGTATGGAGCTCCAACAGCCTGAGCCACTGGGCCACATGGTGGGCTCTGCCCCCTGTAAGTAAGATTGAACACGGCACCTTGAGCTGAGCTGCCTCCAGATGGCTCAGTTGGCTGGAGCACATCCTCTCAACCACAAGGTTGCCAGTTTGATTCTTCCAGTCCCACAAGGGATGGTGGGCTCCACCCCCTGCAACTAAAAGATTGAACACGGCACCTTGAGCTGAGCTGCTGCTGAGCTCCCGGATGGCTCAGTTGGTTGGAGTGTGTCCTCTCAACCACAAGCTTGCCGGTTTGACACCCTCAATGGATTGTGGGCTGTGCCCCCTGCAACTAGAAATCGGCAACTGGACCTGGAGCTGAGCTGCGCCCTCCACAACTAAGACTGAAAGGACAACAACTTGAAGCTGAACAGCACCCTCCACAACTAAGACTGAAAGGACAACAACTTGACTTGGAAAAAAGTCCTGGAAGTACACACTGTTCCCCAATAAAGTCCTGTTCCCCTTCCCCAATAAAATCTTATAAAAAAAGTCCTCTTGATGCCTTTTGTCCATCAGCCACCACCCCATTGCTCTGCTTTTATGTGTAGCAACCCCCCTCCAAACAGCTCTCTATATGCTGTCTCCAACTTCTCTCCCCATTTTCTTTTAAACCTATTCTAATAAAGGTTTTTCCTCTGTCCTCCAGGAACTGCACTAGTTGAGTTAGCCTGTGACTTGAACAGTCAATTATTAGTCCTTCTCTTTACTTGACCCATTGTAGGGATTTGGCTTGGTGGACGACGTTTTCCTTCTTCACTCAGTTTTCAGAATAGTGCATACTTTTGATTCCTCACTGGCTGCTCTTTTACAGTTTCCTGATGTGATGTCTGGCTGGTAGCTGAAATCTGCCATGGTGGGAGTATTTACACCACAGACATTGGCACAGGAAGCCTGCAAATACAAATCAGGGCTCTTTTTTGTTGTTGTGTGGCTCTTTCTGCCCTGGAGAACTGGTTTACCAGCACAGCCCTCTTTAATAAGCTCAGGCAGAGTAATTTTTAGAGTATGACACAACACTACTCATTGATTTATAGGATGGTAGAGCTAGTAGAAATTTGGAGTCAGGTGTAGTGTCAATTTGTAACCTGTCAAAAATGCCTGGAATATCTCCTTACTCCTATACTTCTTGACAAATTCCTACTAGACTCTCTCAGCCTGTGTTGGTCACCCTTCCTCAGTGTGCTCAGTCATGTCACAATTTTGTGTCATCTTCTGGTCCCGTGCCTGTCTTTTATTCAATGATGAGCTCCTTGAATGTGAGCTGGGAGAGGCAGCTGTAGAGTAATGATTAATTGCCAGAGCTCTAGAGCAGGGCTGTCTGTGTCCAAACTCTGGCTCCATCACTTATGATCTAAGTCACCCTGAGCAAGTTACTACGTGACTCAATTTACTTCTTCTGTAGAACTGGGATAATAGTAGGACATTTCTTATAGAGTGCAAGGACTAAATAATTTCATATACACAAAAGTACCTAGAACAATCACCTGCCCTTAGTTAGCATTCAGTGAATTCAGCTATTATTAGTATTTATTTTGTCTTCAGTTGTCATCATGTTGTCTGGCACATGTCATATGGTACATATTTAACACATTCAATATGTATATGAAATTATATGAATAAAAGCACAAATGGAGGTAGAGAAGGGAGTGATCCTTGTAGGCTGGAGTAAGGGGATTTGAACAACTGATGGGTTTGCAATAAGGTTTGAAGGGTTGGTACAGTGTGGATAGATGGCGGAGGTGAATGGTTGCTTCAGCAGGCATTTGTAGAAAGAACCTTGCCTCCACATGTTAGGCCATTGGTAAACATAGAAACTGAATGTGAAAAATAATTAGCATGAAGCTGATTTCATCTCAAGTTAGTAGCAGACCTGCTATCAAAATTCCATTTCTTTCCTCCCCAGTGTCTGCTGAAGTGTTACTAAGTGTTTTACTTTAGGAATAGAATAAATTTTAATTATTGAACAAAGCACTGGAAGAGAAAGCAAGAAGGAATGGTCTGTAATTCTGGAGTAGCAATTTTATGCATTCTGGAGAAACTCACAGAATATGGCAGCATTTCCATAGCCATCCAAAAGTAATCTGATGATGATTTAAAGATTGTGACCCCTTGATTCTTTCCCCTCCCACATCCATTGTCACTTTGCCTATTGTGAGTTCTTGTTCCTTTTGGAACTCACCTGTGGCAAATCAAAGACAAGCTAATCATGCCATGCCCTGTGATTGTGCTAAAAGAAAGACTGCTTCACAAAAGAAAGGAGGGTATTAATTTGTCTTTTTTTAGGACCTGCACAGTGATTGAGGTTGACACTATTCTCTTTGAGGTTTTTATTCTTTTGTCATTGAGCAATTGTTCTTCACTTGATAGGAGTAGATCAGAGCAAGAGATGAGGCCTGATGATGTATAAGGGGGTGAGGACTGCTGTGAAATTTATCGGTAGTCCTCCCCCCTACTGCAAAATTCAGAACCTCTGGGGCCAGAGAGGTCTGAGTCTGAATCAGGACTCCACTACTTTGTTGTGGGTGACCTAGGGCCCTGGACACGTCTTTCAGTTTAAGCCTTACTCTCCTCTTCTGTAAACAGGGATTGTGACACCTACCTGGCAAGTGGTGTAGGTCTCAGTGAGATGCAGCTCTGTGGTGACATTATGTGGCAGAGCTCTAGAGGCTTACTAGATGCCTAAAAGATACTTCCTCCGTTGCTCTCGCTTTTCAAAGTTTCTTTCTTCCAGAAAGTGCTATATGTGCTATATGAGTGGTGGGATTTTCCTTAAATTGACATGAATATGTGAACATTAACATCCAGATGAAACCTTTGTTTTATGAATGTGTGTAGGAGTATGAATGCAGGAGGGTGTGTGTGAGTTCCTGGAGGGGCATGCAGGTACAAGTGTGACAATATTCCTAGGACAATTCCTTGCATGCTGCCTTCACCTTCACCTTTCTCTTCTCTTCCATCAAGAGAGCAAATCCATTAACCAAGAGGAATAGACAAAAGTAGCAGGCTGGTCTGAAAAGGCACTGGCCAAGAAAAACCCATTCTATTCTTACAAAATCTTTGATACTTGTGACAGACTTGATACGTGAAAATCAAAATACACAAAATTCACAAGCAGTTCTCATTCTAAAACTATACTATATGTTGAGTGGTCTCAGTGAAACCCAGACTTTTGTGGTCTTTACAAAATGTTACTACAAAGAAAGGTTTAGTGAGTCAGTAATCTTTCCATTAGTAGGTTGAAGAGTCACTGTTTGGCAAATTAGTGTTCATTGAATTGGCCTAAAATCACCTTGACTACCCCCTCCCCAACTTGGTGGGTTGTGGGCAAGGAAGCTTTGCTCTGTGTCCAAGGCCATGGCATTGTGGGGGGGTCTTTTATCCACCTGTTTCATTTTACATTTTGGGATAACAAAATGTATAATTTTGTTTTATTTCTCTATGCTCAGGAGGCATAAAAGGTACACAAAACTGAGAGAAAATACGTTTAGTCATCATAAAGCAGGTGCAATTAAACACCATCTTAACAAAAATTTCTGTAGGACTATTTTCACTTCAGAATGGACTGAACTTTTCAGCTTTCACACCTAGAGAAGGGTGGCTGTGCACAGGACCTGTTGAGGACCCATACTCAATTCCTGACTCTGCCACTGACGAGCCCCCGGTGTTGGGCATATTACCTGACCTAAGTTTGTTTTCCCACTTTTAAAATGGGAGTCATTATAAATACTCACAGAATTGTGACAAATGAGATCCAATAGCAGAATGTGGCCTGCTTTTCTATACTGCCTCCTTTGGACCAGGAATGTTTGCCTTGTGGGAATCATTCCAGGGGTCTGGAGGAAGCCTTGTCCACTTTCCCAGCTGGTCCCTTTTGCAGTGATAGTTTGGCCATTGCCCAGATGACGCAGTCCCTTCATGTGCTGGCCGGAGAGATAGGAGTCAACAGCACCCAAGGGGACAGATGCCATCACCCGGAGAGAGAGAAAAGGGCGAACTCTTAGGAACACCAATGTTTACCGGGCAGGGGGAGGGCAGAGGCCAGCCAGGAGCAAGCTGGGCACGGGAGTGCAGCTCGAGCCAAAGTCAAAATTCAAGACAGAGGGACTAGTCAAGTGCATCAGACACCCGAAAGGGGTCACCGAGGACGTGCTCCTCCCGTGATTTTCTGGTGTCTGACCGGCCAAATTTCTTTTCTTTGCCGGTAGAGGCGGGAGCCAGGAGCACAGAGGCTGCAGAGGAGCGGCACAGCCCCAGGGAAACCGTGGAGGAACTGGAGGGCGCAGGAGAGCAAGGTAAGCCCCATGCATGCAACGGACGTGGTTCGAAATCTTCCAAAAGCTTTGCTTTCCTCTGCTCTTACAACAGCCTAGGGAAGCGCACGCAAGCACTGTCAGTTCCATTGAAGTGATGGAAAAACCATGCCTGGGAGAGCTAATGCTTTTTCAAGCCATCATGGAGCCGGGATTTGCATCTAGCAGCCAGGAGCCCTTCGCCCTGGACCCGCCGTGTCTTTCCGGAGTTTCCTAAGCGTTTCCAGTTTCAGAGCAGCAGCGTGGTGCTGCTTTGTGCACGTATCTCGGCCACAGGAAATGCCTCGCTGCAAGACTTCTCGCTATCTCTTTTTGTGGGAAAAAAATTCCAGGCAAATGTAGTCCATCCTAACGTCCTCATGACTAATGATTTCATGATTTCTCTTCCTTACTGCCCTTCACCCTGATCACTTGCGCCATGGAAGTGGGGGGCCCAAGCAGGTGTGAGGCGTCCTGCCAGCACACCAGCGCCCCCAGCGCTGCTGGCGGGAAGTGCAGCTGGGTGGACAGCACACCAGCGCCCCCAGCGCTGCTGGCGGGAAGTGCAGCTGGGTGGACAGCACACCAGCGCCCCCAGCGCTGCTGGCGGGAAGTGCAGCTGGGTGGACAGAGCCCTGGGGACGGGAGTGGGGGAGCAAGAGCCTGTGAGGTTCTTTTCCAAGTGAGGTTCCTGCTGATGTGGGTTGTGGCATTTTGCGGGGAATGTTGGACAGAGGGGCCCCGTGAGCCTTTGGAGTGTGGAGGGTTTTTTTTCTTATCGCACTCTGGAGAAGCTTCTGTTTGGATTCTAAATATTCCCAGGTTGACCCTAGGTGTCCTGTGATCTGCCACAGAGTCTCCTATTGCCATTTCTCTCCTTGTTTATGTGAGAGGAGCATTGGTGTCATTACAGCTTTAAAGGAACTTTCTTCTAAGAGTTCAGGGTTTTTAAACAACTTTATAAAGTGTTGTAACGCATTGGGAATAACATGGGCAGTCAGAAGTTCTGGTGTCAGAACCTCGCTACCTAGTTGTTGGGGCGATCTGTTCCCCTCTCTGACCCTGTCCTTTTACCTATGGCTTCTCACCCTTCACAGGTCACTATGTCAAAAGTCACTGAAACGCATAGGTGGGGAAACAGTAACAATGACAATTATACCGCAGCTGCTATCTATTGAGTGGTGACTACATGCCAGACGCTGCTTTAAGCACTGGTCATGTATTAAGTCATTTAGTCCTCAGTTTCCACATGAGGAAACTGAGGCAGAGCCCAAGGTCATACCACCAATAAGAGCAGTGCCAGGATTTGACCTTGGCTGCAATTAACATGAGGGTGGGTAGGATGAAAATGATGTGAGTCTGGTTAGAGTGAAAATGACACTAGTAATGTAAGAAAGAAAAAAAAAACCCTGTCACTTTTGCCTATGTCTTTTAATCACTTATCTCAAAAAAGGGACTAGTGTTAATGTTATCTCCTGCAGGAAATTGTGGGCCAGACTCATGCGCCGCCCCCCACCTCTTGAACATCCCCTTGCTTTAGCACCATGTTAGATGATCATCTGTTCCCTTGTGAGTTGACCCATCTAGACTGTGAGCTGCCTGAAGGCAGGGACAATGACCCAGAGCCTGGCCCTAGCAGATGATGTGGAGCTTGGATGTCGGGCCTCTGGCTTCTCTTGGCATTTTCTCCTCCTCCTCTCTCCCCTCGCACTCCTTCGAGGCAACTGGATCTCTTCCGGTCTTCCCAGGAGAGTCCCTGTTGAGAAGATTTGACGCTCCATCTGAGTATCAGGGAAGCAGGTCTGTAGTCCTTTAAGGGGCTGCTGATTTTGGGGTGAGTCATCGTCACGATGCTTGGGGTTTCCTTGTTTCCCTTTGTGTAACACGAAGCTGAAGGTGGTCAGTGCTGGGGGCCTGTGCCAGCGCTGTGGATGGGAACCAAGCTCACCTAAGATCTTTGTTGAAGAGAGGTTTGGGGCTCCCTCCCCCAGGCACGGAAACCTCAAGGGCAGCTCAAGGGCAGTAAACTGCAGGGACACCGTTTTTGTATTCCAGGTGCGGGGATGGGAAAGGAATGGGGTTTACCCTGTGGGCTCTAACGAGCACCTGTCTCCCCACTGCTTACTGATGTCTTTGGACTTGATTTAAATAGGAAGAGGTAAAAACAGAAAGTGGGTAGAAGGGCCATCAGATGCGAGTGTCTGGAACTTGACACCCTTTCAGAAGAGAGGCAGCCTCGCATGGTGGATGGAGGTCCAGAGAGGAGTCAGGTGGTCACCCGTTAGATCTCACAGTCACCTTGCTGGCTATAGCTGGCCTCTGTTTCTTCATGTGTGAATGGGCATTGCTGTGAAGGCTAAAGGCAATTCTGTAGGTGAAAGGGTCTGCACCATAGTGGGGACCTTGACAAACATGAATTGAAAATTAAGAAAACTACCAGGAGGACCCACTGATTTTCTCTTAGTACTTTCAATTTAGTTGCTGAATTAACACCTCATTTTTACCCTTTTCCACTTCTTATTATTTCCGATGTGTGGTCTTGCATTTCTAGTTCAGTTTTCCTTGTGATTTGCTTCAGTTGTCACACATTTTGAGTCGATCCCGTAAGTGTTTGCTGAGTGCAGGTTACATGTCAAAAAAGCAAAAAGGATGATGCTTTGTGGTTTGAAGGATAATTTCAACAGCAGAAGGAGAATTAATTAACCTAAGAGGCAACTCATGTGAAAAGAGGAAACCAAATCACCTCCATGCTCCCAAATGGCCTTTTAAAAAAACTCAGTTGCCAAATGTATGTGCAAAAATTATCACAACGAAAAAACTACCTTTTGGTAACTTAAATACCTGACAAAAGCATCTCAGCATTAAATCATTAATACTCCCACCTGCTGCCAACTATAACTGCTTCCCTTTGTCATGATAATACAGACTGTCTGATTCTCTGGTAGAGTTTTTGGGCAGCAGTGTAATCAACATCTGGAGAAATTTGCTTGTGATTCTGAGATTTCAGTCATCTTGTCATTGTAGAGACTCCCTGCTTTCCCCACCCATGGAGATTTTTGTAACTCATGACTGTAATTTAGAATTCCAACCACACACGTCTGTCATCTATTCCTTGTATGGTGAACACGGCTAATGTTTTATCAAGTACCAAGAGATAAGGTGTCACATTACTGGTGATATGGTAGCAGGACTTTTCCATTAGGTCCTGGTTTGATGGAGGGATAAAACCCTTTCTGAAAGGAGGGCCAGGAGTTTTTAGGTGATGGATATGAGTTCTTCTTTCCTTGGTCAGTGGTAAAGATGGCCCGTGTGACCTTGACTCCTGGAGGATCCTTAGAGCACATTCCTGACTTAGAAGGCTGACATCTTAGTTTCCATATTTCTTTTTAAAGCTCCTGTCAGCAGCTGAATATTCATGTATTCATTCAACAACCACCTGCTTAGTGCCAGGCATTGTTCTAGGCATTTAGAATCCATGAGTGAACAGATGAGATGTAGCCTTCATGAAGCTTACCGTCTAGGGAATGAGTCCTTGATCTAGCTCAGGATAATTTAGTTTAATGTCTATTTAAAATTATAAAATGTTTTAAACATGAAAAAGTACAGGAAGTCCTTTAAATACCCATGTCTGTGTTGACAACTGACTTTGAAAATATTCATCTTCATTTTTTAAAAATCATGGGCCTGGTAGAAAATTTGGAGAACACATAAAAGAAGAAATGAAATTCCACCTATGTTCTTGGGTGGGGGGCCACTGGGGGGGCAGCCGGTTTTTGTCTACAGGAACTAGGGTAAGCCTGACTCGCTGGCCCCAGGAAACCAAGTTATTCTAATCCAGCACCTCCATGCGATCACTATTATCATGTTGTGTTTCCTTCCTGTCTTTCTGAAGTGCATTTTTGACATAATCACGACCGTATTGTATCCTACTTTGTAGTTTTTCTGAAATATCGTTGATCTTTATTCTCACTGTGTTCTGTGACATTTTCTCCAAAACACCGTGTCCTTATCATGAGTATCAATCACCAGCAGAGGCCACAGGCAGGACAGAAAAGTGGTGTGTGTGTGGCGTGTGTGTAGCCAGCTGTGTGTATCTGTGTGGGTGACTGTTTGCTGGTGATAGGACCATGTCTGCCCTCTTTGAGGTGAGTTGCTAAGCTGGAAGGGGGTCCTGGGTGAATTTAACTTCTTGTGAACAAAAGGTGGAGGAAAATCTGTCTGCTATAAATCATTTCGCTGAGTAGTTGGAACCACTCTGGTGTCAAAAATTCCCTTTGGGGCTGCCTGTCTGTTCTCGTTGTTTCCAGCGTTCTTGGTGCCCTTGATAATTGTGTTGCCAAGGTTGCCACTGAGAGGAATTACTTTCTCCAGGGGTTTCAGATCCACAGTAAGAAAATCTAACTCCATAATTCTATTCTGTGTTTTTGGAGGGCTTGAAGTGAGGTGCATGTGTAAAATACTTAGCACAGAGCCTGGCACATGGTGGCTTGACCCATGTTAGACCCCTGAGACACCACGCTCCCTTCCCCACGTCCAAGTGCAGGTGTGGGCTGACTCTACCTGTAATGAATTACCCATCTGGGACCTATTGCTGTGCATGTTGTTACCTTGGATGCTCCATATTTATTCGAATCCCCTGTTCCCCAGGTCCCAGTCAAGCCTCTTTGATGTGGCAAATTTGGTGGCTTCCTAATGATTATTCATTGACTTTCTCTCTGCTATTCTTCTTGCCTCTTCACATACTGGCATTTTTGTATTTCTATATATTGATGTTTAATAGTGGCAGAAAGAAAAAAAAATCACATGTCAGAAGATGATGCAATTTTCAATGACTAAGTGAGTTATCCTTTTGGCTTGCTTCCTAAATCCAGAGCTGTAACGTACTATTAAAATTGATTATACCCTTAACCTTCTGTCTGTGATAACGCCAACAACAGACCATATGAAAAAGAGGTGTTCTTTCTGGGGTAAAGCTTTAGTTTATATCATGGTGGTGGGCCTGGAGTTAAGATGGAAAGGCTCTAACTCTGATTGGAGCAGATTGTTTCCTCAGCCCTCACACAAGTGTAAACTGTGTCTGCATCCAGTGAACTGGAGGTCAAATTTGGTCAAAACAGTGGAGAGGATAGGGTTTCAAAGGATCCATGTTTACCAAACTCTCTTTTCTTTCCTAATTTCATTTCCCAGACCCCTCTTTCAGTTGGGTGGGGGCCATCTGACTAATTTCTGGCTGATGTAATGTGGGGAGGAAGGATATGTGTTTGTTCCAGACCTGGTCCCTAAAATCCTTCTTCATGGTCCTCTGCCATTTTTTTTTTTTTGGTCTTCCTTTATGTACCAGCTAGATGTGCACAGCATCCAGTGGAAGATGCTGGGACCTAAGGGTGGGTGGAGCCACTAGTTGGAAAGAGCCTGGGTCACTGAATAACTCTACAGAACAAAACCCAACGCCCAATTTATATTGGGCTTTGTAATGAGCAAGAAATATACCTTTATTGTCCTGTCAGGCTACTGAGACTTTGGATATTTGTTACAGAGGTTAGCTATGCAAACTAAGAAGGATTGGACACACAGTAGGTGTTCAATAAATATTAGTGTTTTTTTTTTTTTTCTTCCTGTTGGTTCTCAGGAAACACAGAATGCTAGAATCCTTTGAAGGGATTCTGAATTAAGAAGAGTTGATAGAGTATGTCTAAGTGAAGCCCTTGAGAGAAAGTCAGGAATCAAGCAGGGTAGCCAAATACATCGCCAATGGCACATGGTGGGGTTTGCAACAGAAGACACGGCCTCAAGTCAGGAGCCAGATAGAACCATCATGACGTATGGGTATGCCCATAGACTCCAGATTCTTTCTTGTTTTTCCCCCCCTTCTTCCGCCTCCCCACCCCCTCCACTCTGGCTCAAGCCATTGTTTCTCAGTAGATTCTTTCTTAAACCTTATTAGTCAGCATTCTGCAAAGAAACAGAACCAACAGGATCTATCTATCATCTATCTACCTACTTACCTACCTACCTACCTGCCTACCTATCTCTCTAGAGAAAGATTAATTGATTTTAAGGGATTGGCTCATGTGACTGTAGAGGCTCGGTGAGTCCAAAATCAGCAGGGTGGGCTGGCAAGCTGGAGACCCTGGGAAGAGTAGCAGTTCGAGTCCAAAGCCTGTCTGTTGGTCGAATTCCTTCTTGCTTGGGGGACGTTAGTCTTTTTTTCTATTCAGACCTTCAACTGATTGGATGAGTCTCACCCACATTATGAGGGTAATCAGCTTTCCTTTAAGTCCACCAATTTAATGTTAATCTCATTCAAAAAAATCTTCACAGAAACGTCTAGAATAGTGATTGACCCCATAGCTGGGTACTGTGACATGGCCAAATGGACACATAAACTAGCCATCGCGTTCTCCATGCCCCTCGTGGGTGCTCTCTGATTACATCAATGTAGCAGATTCTGTCAAGGTCTTGTTCCTATGCCACGCTCTCACCACTCCCAACTGCTGCATTGGCATTTCTTTGCCTGAGAGCTTCATCTGGCCACCAGATCTTGCTCTGCTGCCATCTGAGCAGGCCAGAAATACCAGGGAATTGGTGCCTTCCAGGAGCAACCCTGAACCAATGACTGATAAGAATGTCCCTGCCCCTTCTCTGCTGGGGTTGATAATTGTAGCACGTGCTTTACGCTGGACCCTGATGTTCGCAGAGGGTGACGCTGCAGTGGTCTGCAGTGCGAGCTTGTCTTCATTGCCGCTTTCCCTTCCCGGCTAACTTCCCCACTCCCTTCCTGACAGTTCTCACCTCCTGTAAAAGCATTTCATGCTTCCCACTCCCCATAGGAGAAAGTCCAAACTCCCCAGCATGAAAACTGAGATGCTTCATGGTCTGACTTGAACTTACCTCTCCAAGTATATCCTGTGCTCCCCTGGACCACTCCCGGGGTCCCCCAAGATTCTGTAGGGCCTTCAGAGCCAAGGTAAGGAGTTTTCACTGCATTCTAAGAGTTTATTCTCTTAGTGATTTCTAAGAGATTTTAGTTCTGAGAATTTTTCTCGAGCGATGGGTTTAGGCAGAAGGGTTTTAGGCAGAGGAAGGACATAGCTAAATTTGTACTTAAAAAGGTCACTTTGGTTGAATGACTATGTTGTATACCTGAAACTGATGTAATATTATATGTCAACTATAATTAAAAATAAATGAAAATAAAGGTCACTCTGGCTGCTGGGTAGACGGTGGCTTGGAGCAAGATTACGGCAGTTTGGGGAGTTAGGAGGTTGTGGTGATCGTTCACGGGAGAGACGGTGTGGCCTGAACTGACGGAAGGGCGGTGGATAGATGCCAGATATTTTGGTAGTGGCTGTGCCAGGATTTGGTGACTGTTTAGATGAGAGAGACAGAGGGGACAGTGTGACTTGTAGGTTCTGATCTGATGGTGGAGTATTTGAGGACCATTTCCAGACATGGGACAATTGGAGGTTAGGAGTAAGACCTTGATGATATTCTGGAAGTGCTATGGCTAGGAATCCGAAAATGCCTGAGCATGAGGGGCTGTGTGCGGGCAAAACTCGGCCCATGGTCCACTCGCCACGTTCTGTGTGTGTCCTGGCACGGGCTGCTTCTCCCCAGAGGAGGGCACCCTTTTCTCATCCTCACAGAGGTACCATGTGGCCGTTCCCAGCAGAGAGCCTCACCCTAGTGAGCTGGGCCCAAGGAACCCCTAATCAATCAGAGAAGAAATTCTTCTGTAGGGATAGCCGGAAAGAGGGCGGAAATGGTGGCGCGGCCTGCGAAGTAGCGGGAAAGTGGAAGCATTACCCGCTGTCCTCCGATACCCCAAGGAACTGTGGAGCTGGAATACGAAGACAAAGAGTTCAGTTTGGGATGAGACAAGGTTAGGTGGATGTAAGAGCTTCTGAAGAGAATGCTCAGGAGAGTGACCTGGGCTGAAAGTAGACATTTGAGAGTCACAAACAGGGCTATTCAGAGCTCAGGGCGGAGGGAATGGAGTGAGAAGGTCAGAGGTTCCCAGATAAGAGGTTCTCTGGTGAATACAACAGGAAAGGACCTGGCTGAGAAAGCAAGAAGGAAAACCAGGAGCAAGTTGTCTGGTGTGGTCCACAGAGTTCGATGCTGCTGAGAGGCCTAGAAGATGAGAACCGCCACACATCTACTAAATGTGATGCTAAAGGGCAGAAGTGTTGTGGAATGGGGACGGGGATAGAGGCTGGTGGGTGGGAGAGCGTTTCCTGAGCGTGCTCTCTGAGCCAGGCCCTGTTACAGCCCCGACTCCAGCTCGCAGGAAGCATGTGAGCGTCCGCAGCTCAGCTGAGTGATGGAGCCCTAAAACCTCTGGCTCCATTGCTCACAGGATGATGGATGGCATAGAACCAGGGATAAGTGAGCTCGGAGCGTTGTTCCTCCTGCCTCTG
Organism: Rhinolophus hipposideros; assembly: GCF_964194185.1. Lineage (NCBI taxonomy): Eukaryota > Metazoa > Chordata > Mammalia > Chiroptera > Rhinolophidae > Rhinolophus > Rhinolophus hipposideros. The sequence goes on from NC_138064.1 coordinate 10,545,502, forward strand.
GATGTGGGTTACCTCAAGTACTCTATTTAGAAAACAAGCAGTGATGATGATGATATTATTAAAAATAGTATTTATTGAGAATTTACAATGGGTCATGTTTAGGGTAAGTTTTTAACATAAATAATCTCATTATAACTCACATATTCCCTATGAGATAGGCATGACATCTCCATTGTACAGAAGAAAAAACTGAGGCTCAGAGAGGTTAAGCAACTTGCCCAATATCACACAGTTATCAAGTAGAGGAGTTTTTCTTTGTTTTTATTAATTTTTAAATATTGCTAACCTATTTATTCTGGAGCTGTGTTTTGAAGTGGCTCCAAAGCTCAACATAGAGGAAGACAGAGCGGAATGGAGAACAGGAATGACTGAGAGTGACTGTCCTGCCCCAGTCACCGCCTGGCCAGCATTGCATGTGACTTCTGTATTTACCCTTTAATTCATCAAATGTTTTAGCGAGGGCCTACTTTGTGCCAGGCACTGTACTGGGGTTGGGATGGAAGACCCATCTGTCTACTAGCAGTTCATAGCCTTGTGGGGTGATCGGAGTGCAAACAAGCAGTATGAGTGCAGCGTGACGGTTCTAGGATGGAGACGCAAAATGAGGTCCAGGGGCGACTTAAAGTGGAGCGAGTCCCTCCCTCTAGGAAGGGCAGGCAGGCGGGCAGGCAGTGCTTTCCAGAGGACCTGGGACACCAGTGGAGATGATGGATGATGAAGGATGATGAAGAGGTTCCTGGGCAAAACAGACGGGCTGCAGGGAAGAAGATTCCAGGTTTTGATTGGATTATGAAAAGGAAATTCAAGCAGTCATTTTGCTCTCCCATACCCCACCTCACTGCAGCGTCACTAATTTTCAAAATCTCATAACTGCAAAGGCTATTGGAAAATTCTCCCCAAATTCTTAGTGCAAAAAAGAAAGTTAGCTTATTCTAATTTGCCCCCTGATGTTATGGGGAAGGCCTCAATCTGGGACTACCTCAGCGAATGTTTTTTGAGACACCGGAGGCAGGTACTGAAAAATAATTATGTTCACAGATGCACTACTAACGTGTAAACTTAGGAAAAAGTTCATGAATAGGTAGGAGGCCATCCCTGTCACAAAGAAAAGTTGCCTCCATGTGCAAGTTGGATTCTGTAACCTCCGTCTGGGCCTCCAGGCACCTTTCTCAGACCCTCAAGTATGTAGACACTTTGCTTTTTATTCTCCCTGTTTATTTAGATGGTCTCTGCCATCCCTGGGCCTAATTATTCGAGAAACAAAGAATGGGGTCTAAGGAAGCAATAAGGCAGAAGGAAAATGAAACGGAGAAGAGTGTTAGTGACAGCTGAAGAGGAATTGCATCCATAGACAGACTTCCTGAGGCTGCTCTCTCATTCGGACCCCTGGTTCCACAGATTGGTCTGGAACCTACTCTTATAAATTCCCCTAAGGCAGGGACTGTTTCTTGGTTAGCATACTGCCTAACACACAGTTGGCACTCAGTAATGTCAGTTTAATTTCTCCTTTCTCGGTTCATTTCTTCCTCCTCTCTGTCCCTCCTTGAAGGGATTGTGTTTGATGGATGAGTTAAGACTTTGGCTGCAAGCAACAGAAACTCCCTTGTCAGATCACTTACAAGAAGGGAATATAGTATACGGTACTAGGGCGTCTCATGGAATTTGGGATGAGTTGATTTTCAGATCCTGGCTAGAACTGGGCCTGGAATGTACTGGAACTTTCTCTTCACCTCTCACAGTTCCTATTCCCAGCAAAGATACTCGTCAGTTCCATTTGATCCTATTAATTGCAGCTAGGGGAGCAGAGCTGCAGTTGAGACACTTCACTTCCTGCAGCCATTTCTGTGCTGCTGTGAACGCGAGGGGGCCCTTCCCAGAATTTGAAGTGGTTGTCAGACAGCCCAGTGGGTGTCCTTGAGGGGTACAAATAATGCTCTTATTGGGGCAACTTGGGTTTATTATTCTTGGACCACTGGCTGTTGGGAAAATATCAAATGGTAGTCGGTTTCCTACCTGAGGATGGTTGACATGCGTTAACAAAATGCTGAGGAGCTGTCTGTCTTCTCTTTGGTATGACAAGTAAAAGTTATTTTCCTAGAAAACTGCCTTTCGATAACATATGCTACATATAGTGTCTCGTCTTTTCCTAGATGTTTGAAAACTAATGAGCAACACGTTCTTACTCCTGACACCGTTCGCCTTCTGGAGAAACAGGTAGCGGCGTCTGATAGTGGGGGTATCAAAGGAGGTGATATGAGCCCTGAGTCAGAGGAGGCTCCTGCCAGATGTTGATTTTTCTACATCTATTTGTTTTATTTTGAAGGACCTTCTTTGGTCCATGAGCTATAAACTAATTTAGCAACTGAGTTCTGTTCCTACTCTGCTTTCTTGGGATGAAGCCAGAGTCATGCATTCCATCTTGGGAGAAATTAATCTCCATCTAATTAATCTTGGCTAATGACTGGATCAAACTATTAATATGTATATAGTTTCCTTCCTTCCTTCCTTCCTTCCTTCCTTCCTTCCTTCCTTCCTTCCTTCCTTCCTTCCTTCCTTCCTTCCTTCCTTCCTTCTTCAAACATTTGTTGCTGGGCCTTCCTTGTTAGAATTCTTCCAGTAGTTCAAAAAAAGATCAATTCCTTCCAAACTTATTTTAAAGTAAATATAATAAAACTAGAAATTTACTATAACCTAGAAGTCAATAAACATTTACTGGAAAGGGTCAGATAGTAAATATTTTTGGTTTTTCAGGCCACACAGACTCAACTCCTCTCTTTGGTTTAGAAGCAGCCACAGACAATATGTAAATAAATGAGCATATTCCCATAAAATGTTTGATGTGGACACTGAAGTTCGAATTTCATATAGTTTGAATGTGTCACCAGACATGTTCTTTTGAATTTTTTTCAATCACTTAAAAATGTAAAACCCATTTTGAGCTCAAAGACTCTACAGAAACAGGTGATAGGCTGGACTTGACCTGCGGGCATTTTGCTGCTGATCCCAGCTCTAATGACGAGAACATAGCATCCACGCATGTGCTTGCCTGTCTTGGTTTAGTTTTCTTACTTCACAGGCATTCTTGGAGGAGCATTTCTGAGAGAGCAAGCAAAAGCAGTGCTTCTTTTGATCTTGGTCTTGCACTTGTTCTTTCTTGGCTTATGTAATATTAGCATTCAACTTCACTTGGTTTGGTGTAAGACTTTGCACTTGAAGCGTACATTTAGTGGTTCTGTAGGTGTGCAGTCTGTTAAACCAGGGAGGGAGATAATGATTCTGGGGAGAAACAGTTTAAAAACAGTTCTAATTGTTCAGGCAAGTTATTTTTACCAGTCTTTAGGGGACAGATAAATGATCACATTGTTATTATTTTTACAGATTATATTTCAAAAAGCTTTTCTGCTAAGAGCGATTCAATTCCAAGTTTTAATTTCACTCACTCAAGAAAAAATTTCCATTGCATGAGGATTTTTTTTTTTCTTGATAATTTACTATCGTAGACTAAAACTGAGGGTTTTCAGCCTTCTCATTCCAGGGCTTACAGTGACACAAAAGAACTCAGGAGCTTCTGCTAAAGATTTGGGAAAGTGGGAGCAACACAGGGAAATGGCAACTATAAGAAACTTTTGGTGGTTACTGTATTAAAAATATACAATATGATATTTAATATATTACGATATATGTAAAATTTTACATGTAACATATTCTTATAAAATTAATGGTGACAACAATAACTGAAATATACTATAGTCACAGAGCAGAATTTTCCACCGTGTCTACATGATGAAATTGGGAGTCGCCTGGTGATTATGATAACTGAAAGCTCTCTACATGTCTACGTTTCACTCATTGCCTCTCATTTCATCCTCATTGTAAAACGAGGAAAGCAAGACTCAGGGACATCTAGCATCTTGCTCAAGGTCATATAGCTGGTAAGCGGTGGGGCAGATTTCAGACCCAGGTCTGTCTGTCCATAGATCCCTTTTCAAGCTTTCAGTTTGTAACCAGTTCCAGTCTCAAGGATCACCTCAGGGTGTGAGCACCCCCGGGCTCCCAAGCTGAGATGGGCCGTGAGGCCCGTGGCACCCACTGCCTTTTGGATCAATTGATCTTGCCATTGACCTAAGCAAACCATCAATGTGAGTGTGGTTGTGGGTCTTCCCTGAGAGAATTTATAACTGAAGTTCCAACTATAGCTGACATGAAAAATACCCTTTTCGCTAAAAATATATGGTCAATTGAAGAAGATTCAATTCCTGAGACATTCATTAACCTGCGGGCCAGTGAGCTTGAGGGTTTTATGGGTCCCCTGAAATTGTATGTAGAATACTGCACATGTGCCTTTTTTGGGGGGAGGATTTCTAATTTTAGTCAGATTCCGAAGATGTGTGGACCCATCACTCAGTGTTTGCTCATTGTGTCAAATTCCATCACAACAAATGAGGTTAAATTCATTGTAGTTCCCCCAGTAGGCTGAGCATAGATAGCATGTCATTCCACATGTGACACTGGGCAGACCCCACCAAGGGTCTCATTTCTGGTTTCTTCAGGTGAGCACCACAACCCCTGATACAGAACAGGCCGACAGTAAATCCTTACTAATTGCTTGCTGGTTCACGGGAATGATTTTCCGGGAATGATTTCCCCTGTTTAAAGCTTGCCTAACTCAGTCATTTCAGGTACTGGCAGGACTAGTGGTTAAATTGGTGGTCATTAAATGAAACTCCCGCGTCCAAGCACTGCCACTTTCAAGCCGCAGGACCTTAGTCAAGCCTCTCTTGGCCTTAGTTTCCTCTTCTGTAGCAACAGAGTTAGCTGTGGGCAAACCTTGCCCACCTCCACAAATTCCAGGAGTCTCATATTTGGCAAAATCAGATTGGAAAGAGCTAGGACAAGCCATTTGGAATGGGCTAGGACTTGTAAATTGTAAATTGCACAGTTTAGAGTCTTTGTGTGAAAGCGCTTGGCCACAAATGTGGGTTACTTTGGTAATTATCTTCTGGCCAGGGGTTGTTGAGAAGTAATCTTGTTGGGGCTCCAGGCTAGTTCAGGGGACAGCTGCTGGGAGGAAGTGGGCGTGGCAACCCCCCCACCCCCCCCCCCCACACACTTCCTTGTTTGGAGTAAACTTTGGCAGCATCTGCCCGGCTCAGATGTTTGCTTTTCCATCTGTTGATGTGCTTGTTGGGAGCTCTCCTGCATGCCAGAGAAAACATCTAGAAGTACGACGCCAATTCTTAGCCATTCCCTTGGGTCCCCAAACCCCACTAGCCTCTAGAGGGGGGAAAGCGAAGCTGAGATAGAAAACAGACGTGCCTGTAGCTCGCTGGCTTCAGCGGTTCCCAGAGATTAGGGTGGAAACGACGAGGGATTTCGGCTCGCACTCGCCAGCCCCCCCCCCACGCCCCGTGCGCGGTGCCACCCTTTCTTAGCGCGTCTCGTCGCACCTGGAAGTTGGCATTGGAGATGGGGCAGTTGCGATGCTGGCTGAGTCCTCCGTGTGCCTAGCGCTTAGCTGACTTAGCGGTCCCCGTGCCTGCGGCTGGCGCGCTCCACTCGCAGCGAGGGCGGACCTGCGGGGACCTGCGGGGACCTGCGGGGACAGCGCGTGGCGCGGCCGGGAGTGGGGACCGAGCGGGGCTGCGCGCTCTGCCGCGGGGGTCCAGGGACGCGGGCGGCAGAGCCATGACGGAAGCCAGCAGCAGGAAAGAGGGCTTCAAAAAATGCCGGAGCGCCACTTTCAGCATCGATGGCTACAGCTTCACCATCGGTGAGAACTTTCCACTCCCTTCCTACCCTCGGTGTGACTTCTGCTTTGGGCAAACACCCTTTCCGGAGGCAGGGAAGGTCCTTTCCAAGCGAGGGCGGGGGGCGGTCAGGGTCGGGCTGAGCCGCCACGGGGGGCGGGGGGGGGTGTGTCCCGGAGCCACGACAGGGCCAGGAGTCGCGCGTGTGGCCGAGCGCTGCGCCCACGGTGCCCCTCGCGCTGCTCTCGCCTGGCAGCTGGAGCGAGCTCAGAGTCATGCCTCTCCTCACGGCTCCATGTCCTGGCTGGGATTTTAGTAACTTAAGTCAGAAGAGGAGGGATGGAGTCAGGGATGGAGGCAGCGGGGTGGAGAGATGGAGGGAGAAATGCCGAGCGAGGGAAGTCAGCGACAGAGAGGCGTGGGTAGAATAGACACGAAGACAGAGACCCTCAGACGGACCCTCAGAAAGACAGAATGACAGACATCCAGACACAGGCGTATCAAGGGAAACACCAAGACACCAGGTCAGAAATCCAGAGACAGAGACGCAAGACGGAGACCCGTAGAAATGAGGAATGACAGCCGTGCCAGCAGTGGTAGGAACGAGAGACACGCGGAGTGTGACAGCGGTCTGCTGTCCTCTGGGCTCCCAGTGTCTCCCTGTTTTCTTTCCTTCCCAAACCCTTTACCACGAGGGGAACCAGAGAGGGCTGGAGGGATCTTCACGGCTGTTGGAGGGAGCAGGACCCCCGGACTGACCTTTCAGAGGCAGAATTTAAGGTGACCAGCGCTTGATGCTTTTGCTATTGGTCCCACGCCGTGCACTGTTTTAAAACCACTGGTCCAGAGCTTGCTTCCTCACCTTCCCAGGAGGCGGGCAAAGCTGGGGAGGCTTCCTCTGTGGAATGTCAGAGTTTGGGGAGCAGTAGGGGAGAGCTAGGGGCCAACGAGTTGTTCTGGAACTTCTACTTCTGAGTGTGCTCAGGTCACCACACTGTGCCTTTAAGTCTGAACTTAACCCCAAAGCCCTTGAAAATGAGGGGCATGTTAATTTGCTTTTTGGTGGCACATCCTTGGAGGTGTAGCAGGAAATTGCTAGGGGTAAGAAGAGACCGCGGGAGATGTGCTTACCTCTGGACCTTTTGCTCCTTCTAATGAAGTGACCCAAGATTTCTGGGGCCTGGGCTGAACACCTAACTTCCAGAATTAAGTCTAAACACGCTAGCCTGCCTCCCAAGCCACTCCGTTTTTGTTCAGCTTCCCTTTCCTGCCTCAACTGTCACTTCAAACCTGGTTCTTCCACCCACTCATCATTGCTTGCCTTGCCCAAACACACCCTATCTCACCCCTCAGAGCCTTTGCTGGGCTGTTCTCACAGCCGGGAATGCCGTCCCCCCAGTTGTGCATTGAGAAATCTTGTCTGTCCGGGCGCTCACTTGCCATCTCCTCTGCCCTCCTTCCCCATCAGCAAGAACTTCTTCCCTTGCACTCCCCTTAGCCTCACAATCATCTGTAAGAGCTCACCCCTGCCTCGGATTATTTATTTTGGCACCTATCTCTTGCCTTCCTTGCACTACAAATTCCTACGGATGAGACTGTCCAATTCATCTTCCACTCTCTAACGGGGATGTTGGGCGTTGGAGAGTGTTTGTAGAAACGAATTAAAAGTTGCCAAGGTCAAAAGTGATTCATTAAAAGGCCATTGTCATGTTAATATTAATTTTGTTGAATCTGGTAAGAAAAATTCCAGAAGTGATTTTTAAGTTTTGCCTAGTAATGCTCTGTGAGATTTTATCTTCCAAAAAGCATGGCTTCTGAACCCCAGGTTTATGGTGTGGTCCTCCCCCTCCCAGCCCCTTCCCTCCTCCTGTTCCCATCCCCATGAGAAGCAAAGGTCTGGCAGATTGCTAAGGTGTCCTGGTCAAAGCCTCCTCCAAAGTGAGCTGGTCACCTCCAGGTGAGAGAGCTGCCCGTTCATTTCAGCTCAGGGCATTTATTCATTCACTCCTTTCCATCTGCCCTCCTTCTTCCCACCCTTCTTCGACAAATGTTTATTGAATTTTACTGTGTGAAAATGAAAAGATAGAATTAAAAGATATAATTTAGCACAATGCCTGCCACATGGCAAACATTCACTAAATGGTAATTGGTGTAATTATTCAAGGCACCAAGCTAATATCATGGGGAGTTTATGAAGATAAATCAGACTCAGACCTTATATTGAAAGAATTTGTACTTTTTGGGTGATGTGACATATTCATACATAACATTTTACCAAGTAGAAACTGGTAAGTGCCATATGAGACATTTTAGAAATTTTAGGCCAATACAGGTATTTTAGAAAACAGATAATCAAAAAGAAAGAATTTTATTACCCAATGCTACTTTAATATCATTAACATTTCCTGCATATACTTTCAGTACTTTTTTGTTTATACACAATTTTTTTAAACAAAATGCAATCACAATGTCTGGTAATCTGTTATTTATTATCTAACTAGTTTTGTTTCTGCTACATGTGGAGTATTTAATCAATTTCCTAGTGTTGGCTATTTAAGTTGCTCTTAATTTTTGCCATAATAAACAATGAAAAAAGAGTACATCTTTGACTATATCCATGAATACTTTTTAAGGATAAATTTCTAGAAATACAATTGCTTCATCCACAGGTAGGTATATTTTTAGGGATTTTAAAATCATATTGCTTAACTACCCTCTGGAAATACCAATTTACACTCCTACCAGCAATCTATCAGGTACTCACCACATTCTGATGAGTACCGGACGCTATAATTTTTTTAAAAGTTGCTGGTTTGGGAGGTGGAAGGTAATATCTCAATGCCACATTTCTTTCACTGCTTTTGTAAAATTGCCTTCTCATGTCCCTTGCTTGTATGTTTCTTCTTTGCAGAACTTTATCATTTATTAATTTGCAAGTACTCTTAATGTATATATATTACTTATACACATAACTAATATATTAATTATATATAATACATAATTATAATTACTATACATTAATCACTATAGTTATATAATTACTACATAGTAATCACATAATTATATGATTACTATCAATAGTATATATTATATACACACATGTACATATATCTGCGCATGTGATGTATATTTCTTCTTCTGACAAATAGTTCTTCCAAGCAGCAGGACTCATCATTCCTGCAACACTGGTTTATGGCAATGGCAGTCAGGATTTGAGAGCATCCAGATATCTTGTAGCCGACACCTGTGGTGGCCAGCTTGTTACACAGTGTCAGCAGGGAGAGTAAGTGGACAGTGAGAAGAATCCTGATGAGATCCTGGTGGTACCCAGATGTGTCCTTTTCTCAGGTGTCTGACCTTCTGTCATTAGGAATCACTTCCTCTTCTAGTCTGTTAATTATGCAAAATCTCCGGGTCAAAGGACTTCACTAAAGGAATTCACATTATGAAACTGCCGGCTCAAGAGATTCTTGCCAGAGGAGACCTATGAGGACAATGGGGGTTTTGGAGGCGCTGCAGGAGGGGAGGCATGACCCATCCTGTGGCAAGGTCAAGAACTAACTTTCCTTGGCGGGCCCCTGACACAACTTCTCTCCGAGAGTGGACATTTCTGGGCTGAGGGAAGGCATCCACTTCCGGTTCAGACTGGGCAGGGAGAAGGCTTCAGTCTTCACCGGGCTTGATACTCCCCGGGGCTGTATTATTTGGGGCACTTTTGGTAGTGGCCATGCTGGGAGGCTGGGGACAGTCTCTACGGCCAGTCAGTGGGCAGAGGCCAGAGGCGTTAAACGTTTTGCAATGTACTGGATGGTCCTGATCTATGAGGAATCGCCCTAAACCCAACAACACCCCCATGGAGAAACACTGTGGGGTTCCCTGTGACACGGCAGCCTGGGGCTCCTGAACGGGCCTATGACCGGACTGCAGGGACGCTGACGGTTAGGGCTGTGTGAGTCGAGGCAGCTGTGGGGTGTGGGCCGGGCACTGGACTAGGTGTTTTACTCAGCTCCTTCGATCACCTTTCACGACGACTCTGAAAGAGCGCTGTTTTGACCCCATTATAGGAGAAGAAACTCCTAAGACCCTGAGATGAATAATTTTCTGGAGTCACCAGCTAGTTAGTGGCAGAGTTGGGTTCAAACCACGCCGGGCCTGACTGGTGAGCCCAGGGTTTGTCCCGTGCCATGCCGCCTTCCACAGTGGACTTTATTTCTGTCTGAGCCTTGGGACCAGTCCCTTGTCTCGAGGAAGAGAGACCTGGGAAACCAGGTCGGCTGAGCCAGTGCAGACCGGAAAGAGCCGGCCATTGCCACGGTGGCGCGGGGCTGCTTCTCGGAGGAGGGTGAGGCTGAAGAAACAAGGCTGTTGCTCTGCCACCACTGGAGGCCGCCTGTTCACCTGTGGCCCAGGACTGTTGATCTTGTGCCCTTTTTCTAGCATCTTCTCAGGTCATGGAATCAGGTATGTGGTCAGAAGGTCTTGGAAACACACCTATGAGGTCACACAAGTGATCCAGAAAATGCCTGCCATTGAGCCTTTGTGATTTGACAGCCCTCTCCCCAGGAAACCATTGAACTTAGGATTATGACAAGTGGTAATAATGATTATCACAGTGGATGGTTGTGCGACTGGGCCTGAGAGGGAAGAGGTGTAGGATCGTTGTTTTCCAGAAGAACGCTCCTTGTCTTCTGGGTTTTGGCTATCTTTTTGGATTTGTATTAAGTTGACTCATAGATTCTTACTTTCTCCATGAAGCTGCCTGAAATACAAACACACACCTCTCCCCATACAAACGCCCCCCTTCCAAACTGAAGTATGTCTGCAAAACACAAAAGCACTTTTTTTAAACCACTTGAGTGGGCCGCAGTCAATCTGCTTTGATGCTCATTTTATAGATGAGAGTGGGGCTCAGGGAGGGCCCTATTTTCTTTCTCTTCTCGGTGATGACCTCTAGGGTGTCAGAAGGATGTGGGTGAAGCCAAGGGCTGGGAGAAAGTGAAGTTGGTGGGGCGTATGGCAAAGAAGCGGCTTCCTTCAATAATGAAGCTGGTTGTGTTGTGGAAAATTCTAGGCCTGTGCTGAAGAGGTGTTGCTAACAGAGGGATGTGTTTCCTATAGCAACTGCCACCGTCTCCTTTGCCCCTCTGTTTCTCTCTGTGGGGTTGTCCCAGTGGAGGAAAACAAGGGGCCCCCAGATAGCAATCAGGTGCCCAAGGGGCTAGAGTGCGAGTTCCCTGTCCCATCCTTGCCGTGCTGTGAGCTGGGAACCCATGGTCAGTGGAGGCGGTCTGCTGGCAGGTGTTTCTCTTAGAGGGGTTCTGGGGCAGGCAGAGCTCCGTGGGTCAAGGCCAGGGTGACTTGGCTGCATGTAACAGTGGTGTGGCCCACGCTCTAGCCCAGGCACAGAGGCACCTGGCCTCCCTTGTGCACATGGCTGAGGACTTTCTCAGCCCAGACTGGTCTTGGTGCTCTTTTGGGCAAGTGTCTTGTCTGTCTGGGTGGGGCAAGACCTATGGGCATTGTACACTGGTTGGGGGTGGTGGGGGGGAAGCAGAGAACTGGATAAGAATCCATAGTAAAATATTCTACAGCCACAATTCCCTCTAGCTCCTCACGTCTCTGAGGAGACGGGATGGGAGTGAGGGGGAGGATGTGGCATGAGGGGTCGTGCAAATTGGGACTCACAGTGCCTGCTCTGGCACTCATCGCCCCCTCTGGTCCCCTTTCTGCATCTTGGGCAAGTCACGTCACCTCTCTGAGCCTCAGCTTCGTTGTATGTAAAGCGGGGAGCACGATCCTCAGGTACAGAGCTGTGCTGAGGGTTAAGGAATGTGGTGCTGCAGGAAAACATTGCTTTGTTCATTCTAAAATACCTTTAAGACGCTTTTTGTTATTAGAGAAAACTTAGCACTGGTTCAAACGCCCTTTCACGGCATTTTCATTTCACAGGGAAGCTGTGTCTTGTCTTGAGGAATGAGGCTGTCACAGTGGGGTTGGGAGTGCACACGTGTGGGGTGCCTGTCGTAGTGGGGAACCCTGGGCTTTGCAGTCTCACAAAGACTTATTGTGCTGGCTAGGTGAGTCATCTAGCTTCTCTGAGCCTCAGTTTCCTTCTCAGAAGCAGCGGGGCTACTGAGACCTTCCTTTTGGGTGAACCATGGCCAGGGGAGTGCAGTGCCATGGGCAGTGCCTGGCTGTCACATTGTACGTGTTCGCTCGATGTCCTTTCCCTTCACCTGAAATCATACTGTGATAGAGCTGGCTCTAGTGGGAGTGGGTGAAGGTCCGAGGGCGTGACCTGAGGACTTGTGGGTCCACTGTGGGGCAGGCTCACAGGTGGGTCAGTGTTGGCCAGAACTGCCCTTTGCAACTGTGCTGGGCTCTGACACCAGATGGGAATGAGAGCAAAATGTGCCCTGGGTGCCCCGCTGCTCTGCCATGGACGGATGTGCCTCCCAGAGCCACACAGGGTGCCAGGCATGTCTACTCAGCTTCCACAGACCTGAGCAGAGTAATGGGCAGAATCCAACTGGGGGCCATGGAGAAGCTGGGGTGGTAGGAGAACAGTGTTGTAGGAATGACCGTCTGACCCTGGCTTGGTGATCTGTGCTGGGACACAGCAGGAAAAGGGGACCAGGATGGTTACACTGGACTTAACAGTGTCCAGACCATAACAAGCTCTGGAGGTAGACACCTGGGGTTCAAAGCCTGAACCCCATCTTTTATTGTGATCGTGGTCAGGTGGCATCACATGGCTGAAGTTCAGTGTCCTCTGTTGTGAAATGGACATAATACATAGTATCTCCCTTGCTGGGTTGGGAAGTTAAATGAGGTGATGCAGGTAGAGCTCCGAGCAGGGCTGACATCTGCTGGGCACGGTAGGCACCATGCCCGGGGCCCACAGTGTTTTTGGGAGCCCATGAAAATATTTTAATTTCTTGAGATCAGAATTAAAGATCAGAATTAAAAAACAGAATTTTAGATTGAATAAAATGTCTTCATTTATAATATTAATGTTCTTCATACCAATGCAGTCCCGGAAAATATTTAAAAAGCTTTAAAAAACTATTTTATGGAGGTAAGGGCTGCAAAGCAGAAGCGTCTACGTAGGACCCATGGACAGCATTATGCGGCTCAAGCTTCTGGTGCACTTCCTGGCACATATTAGGCATTCAGGATTGTTAGCTATTTGTCTCAGACTGTTCCGGCTGCAGTAACAAAAATACCGTGGACAGGGTATAAACAGCAGAGATTTATTTCTCCCAGTTCTGGAGGCTGGAAGTCCAAGATTAAGGCACCAGCAAATTCGGTGTCTGGTGAAGGCTAGCTTCCTGGTTCATAGATGGACATCTTCTCTCTGTATCCTCACATGGTGGAAGGATGGAGGGATCCGTCTGGAGCAAACTCTCTTCTAAGGGCACTAATCCCATGAGGCTCCACCCCTCATGACCTAATTACCTCCCCAAGGACCCACTTCCAGATTCAATCACATTGGGGATTAGGTTTCAACCTGTGAATTTTGGGGGGACACAGACATTTATCTCTAGCACTGTACTGATTGGAAGTTCAGGAACATTTGGTGACTAGGCACTGTGGAAAGGCAGGGGGAGCCACGGGGGGAAATGCAGTGGAGTGGAAAACATATATTGGAGTCAGAATCAGGAGATGGGGTTAATTCCTTACTAACTTGCTCTTTAATTCTGGGCAAGTCACTTAACATGGGCCTCAGTTTCTCCATCTGTAAGTGAACTGATTGGGGAAGGAAAGCTCTGTGGTTCCTGCCACTCCCAGAAGGAGGTGAGCTGTTCGTCCTGAAGGCCATGGTCGCTTTCTCAGAGTGGGAAGGTACAGTGGACTGAATGGCTGAGTGCGGTGCCCTGGGAATTTTGGATGAAAGATGCTTTGCAGAGCGCAGAGCACAGTGGAGGCGAACTGGATGTGGGACTAGATAAGAGCTCAGAGTTGAAATTATTCTTGAAGCCGATTTGATTTTGTGTATACAACTTTGTGTGGTAATTCTCACTCACAGGGGAATTTGATAAAGTAAGATAATAGAAAAAAATGTGTGTTGGTCTCCGCCCCGGGTTCCTGGCACAGGGGTCTCGAAACCCTTGCAATTCCCAAGTGATCAGAGCACGAGGGGCATCTGGTTTTCTAATATTTGGCCTTTGACTTATCCCTGACATAGGGCTCCTAAAAGCCTTGTAAATTCCTAAGTGATAAGGGCAGTAGGTGCATTTTTTGTCCTAACGATGAACGGTGGGTGGCTCCTGGATGGGGGCTGGTCACTGGAGAGACCAAGCCACGATTAGAAGCTTGGCATTTTCGGCACCCCTACATTCCTGCCCTCTCCAGAGAGGACTGGAAGTGAAGGCTCCATAAAAATCCTAATAGTAGGGAGTTTGGGGAGCTCCCAGTTTGGCAAATACATCCATGTACCAGGAGTGTGAAGCACCCCAACTCCACGGAGCCAGAAGCTCCTGCACTTGGAACCCTCCCAGATCTCGCCTTATGTTCAATTGTATCCTTTATCATATCCGTTAATAAACTGATACAAGTAAGGAAGTGTTTCCCTGAGTTCTGGGAGCTGTTCTAGGAAATAATCAGATCCAAAGCGGAGGAGGTCGTGGGAACCTCCGAGTTGTAGCCAAGTTGGACAGAAATTGTGGGAACCTGGGGACCTGCTACTTGTGATTGCCATCTGAAGTGGGGGACAGTCTCTCATATCACTGAACCTTTAACCTGTGGGATGTGAAGCTCTCTCCAGGTAGCATCAGAATGGAGTTAAATTGTAGGGCACTCAGCTGGCGTCACAGAATTGCTTGGAGGTGGTGGTGGTGGGGAAACCCCACACAGCTGATGACCAGAAGTGTCAGAAGTGAAGTGTTCTGGATGAGGAACAAAGGCGGCAAGACTTTATCCTGGAGTTTTTTTCTAATATAGATAATCATTGTGCGAGACTCAAGGAAGGAACCAAAATGTCAACGTGTAGCTGCCTGGGCTTTCTGGCCATTTCGCTTTATGATATCAAATTCCAGTGGCAAATGGAGGAATGGTGGAGATTTCTGAGTGTTTCTGCTTGCCTGTTGGGTTAGCTCCATTCTGATGTGATGTGAAACTTCCATTCATGTTAGTAGGTTTGTTTGTTAGGAACAATAAATGTGATTAGAGAGAGTAGTTATGGAAGCACCTAACATGGGTTCTGCTTGATAAATGCTTGCTGGATTCGAGAGGCAGTAGCGATTCAGAGCATGAATTCTGGAGCTTGATTACCTTGGTTTGAATTTTGGCTTCACAGTTTATTAGCTGTGTGGTTGGACAAGTTACTGAACTTCTCTGTGTTTCGATGTGTTCATTTGTTAAATGAAGATAATTATATTACCTGTCTTCTAGGGTTTTAATACGTGGATTTAATAAGAGGATTAAATAAGTGAATGTCTGTCAAACACTTGGGATAGCACCTGGTATATAGTTAAGTTCTATATAAATATTTGTCATATTATTTTCATAATATTATTACAAATTTGTAATATATACCCATAACATATTCCCACAATAATGTTATTATTAACATGAAAATAGTAATAACCAACTCTGAGTCTGGCTTGATCAAACACCCATATGTACTGTCCTTGAAAAGCCATAAGGATGACCTTGGCCTTCTGCTTTCTGTTGTTCAAACTGGCCCTTCTGCCAAAAGGCATTCACTCTTGAGTCGTTGGGCCTCAGTGTCCAATGCTGTCCAATTGTTCTTGTTAATCCAGGCGGGCCTCCAAATGTTCCCATCCCCTCAACCAGCTAATCACTTCTCAGGACTCAGTGAGTCACTGGTGGCTTTGCTCCATGAGCCTCTACCTGCCAGGCCCTTTGTAGATGCTTACTTAGCTCTCCTACGCCAGGATGCAGGGTGGAGAGGAAAGGGATGCAGAAGACCTGGGCTCTAGCCCCCTTTCTGGCAGTTCCTGTCCCTGTCATTGCGGAAAGATCATTCATTAACCGCCTTGAGCCTCAGGTCCCTCATTTGTAAATGCGGATAACACGTCCTTCTTTGTTGTGACCTTGGGAGAGTTCAATAGGATGAGGAGCGTAGGAACCCAGCTCACGTAAGGTGCCAGCAATTGGTAGCTGTTGATGGTGATGATGGAGAGGCTCTGAAGCCAGGGAACAGGCAGGTCTCCCAGACCCACAGCTGCTTCCCCGGATGGTGCTCACCAGCTTGCCCCCTGGCTGCCTCCACAGCCCTTGTCCAACCACTTAGGTCAAGTGCTGGCACAGCTGCAAGGCTGTCTTTGTTTTAGTGTGGGATTTCCAACCAGGCCATGGCTTTGGAGAGCCGAGGGCTTCCAGCTGGGTCTGGTAATTGGTGCCAGCTGCTCTGGGGAGAGCCGGTTGGCACTTCTGTGCTGTTTGGCAGGCAGGCCCTGGAGTGTGGCAGGAGTTTGGCCTGAGAACCAGGTCTTGGCCTTCCCCAAGGGGCCCTGGGAGTGCTTGGAGGCAGAGTTACTGGAAGTTGGTTTTTACTTGTTGGAGGGCAGCTTCTGCTGGACAGAGGGCCAAACCAGACAAGACGGCATCCATAATTATTCGTCCACATGTGCTGCTGCCAAGATTTGTTTCTCCGAGAGGAAATCACGTAAATTGATTTGCTGACTTCTGCCTTTTCTTGCTTCTTCTGTACGTAGCTGGTGCATCTCTCTTCTTGATAACAGAATAGAGTAGCTCAGGTATGATTCCATGGGCTGGGAGAAGACCCTAAGAGAAGGATCAGCTATCCTGGACTCGTATCACTAACAACTATTACCACTTGGTTAGCCTTAAAGAAAGAGCTTTTTATAACGGTCTAATCCAGCTTTTACAAGAGGTTACAGTGGGGCAGTGACTGATAAGTGAGGGTTTCAAAGGTCTCCAGAGTTTCAGGTCCAGTGCTCTTTCCTTTTTCACTTTGTATTATGTTTTTATTGGGGGGGGGGTTGGAATGCTATATTGGACCTGCTGAATGATATGGTATATTCTGTGCATCAGACATCTTGACTATTGGGGAGCGCCTCGAAGAACTATTGTGGTACACATGGTGGAAAGACTATTCCTTCTTTACTTTTGGACAAACCAGAGGTTGAATTGCTGAGCTCTGATGTTTACCATTTATGAGCTAGATACCTGACTATTCTCTTTACCTTTCTGAAGCTTACAAAGTTGGAATAATAATGTCTGTATATGATATGACGTATAGAAAGTGCTGGTCCAGTAACGAGACCATCTCAGGTACACATAAATCTTAGTTCATTTCCCTACCGTTTTCTCCTTCCTTCCTTCCTGCCAAAGCTGAAGGCATTTCGGCCGGCTTAGCTGTTCACCCTGGAATCACCAAGTAGGGGAGCCCTCCAGCCCTTTGGAAGCCTCGTGTCTCTGAGCGGCCCCAGGAGAAAGCTGGCATTGTTTCATCTGACTCTTGGGCACAGGGATCCCAAATGAACACAATAAGATGTAGGCAGCAAGTGAGAAAGTGGATGGATTTCTATTTTAAAGTCACTAGTTTATAATTTCCAAGAAAGGCACATTGTGTCTAATGACTCATCTTTCTTTAACAGTTGGAAGTTACTTTAGATTTTCAAATTTTGTCAAGTCAGTGAGAACTGAAGGGGAGTCCAGCATCTCTTAAGGAGGGCCAGCAGGACCATCTGCTGGGCCCCAGGGAAACCCATCTCTACCAAGATGCGTTGTCTTCCTTTGTCATCTGGGTCATTCATGAGACAGTGAAAAAGTTGAAAAGAAGCAGCATTGAGGCCAGTTGTGTAAGACTGTCAAGTTTGGTCTTAGTGACTACGCAAGGAGACTGTTTTTAGGGGTGATGATGCAGGCGGTTCCCCCATGCTGATGATGACAATGATAAGGTTCTACTGTTTGTGAAGCACTTTCCCAAAACATCATCTCATTTGATTCTACCAAGAACCCTGCAAGAGAACCCTGAGCAGCTCCATTTTACAGGCGGAGAAACTGGGGCATGGCAAAGTCAAAGTGACTGGTTTCAGAACCATGACTCAAATCCAGTTTCTTCATGTTGGAAAGCTCAGGCCTCTGAACCGGAAATCTGGGAACCATCTCAGTCACTTCCTGTGTCCCACCCCCACCTCTAATTACTCATGAAGTCCTGTAAATTTTCTTCTCGAAACTCTTTTCTGTTCATACGTTCCCCTCCATCTCATTTGCCTTAGTTCAGACCCTCCTCTTCTCTGACCGAGCAATTTCAAATGGTTCCAAGTGGTCTCGCTCCCTCTCAACTTGCCTGCCCTCCAAACTCCTCCCAACTCGGCAGCTAGAGTGTTCTTTTGGAACACACAGCCGACCCTGCTGCCCTCCAGTTTAAAGCCACCGAGGCGCTCTGCATTGCTGGCAGGGTCAAGCCTACCTTGCCAGGTAGGGCTCACAAGCCTTCCACGATCTTGTCTTTGCTTTTGTCTAGGCCCATACTTTGTAGGGTCCCTGCCTGCCCAGGGACTGTAATCAGTCACTTAGCCTTTCAGCTATTGTTTTAGGCACTAGGAATACAAGGTGAGTAACGCTGAGGAGCCTGGCAGGGTCCATACATGAGGGGCATCACTGTGCTCCATCCTCTGATGGATCGGCCGGGGTGCTGTGTGAGAGCCGGTAGCGGGACGGAACCTGGTCTGGAGGACTGGGATTCCCTGATGAAGGGAAGAGGGAGCATCCAGGTGGGTCCTGTGCAAAGGTCCTCTGGCTGGAGGCTACGTAGAGGAAGAATATGGATCAAGAAGAGGCTGCAGAGGTGGCCGGAAGTTCTTGTCGGCCAGTGGAAGGGTTTGGTCTTTTTCTCAAGAGCAGTGGAAGGCAACTAATGGTTTTAAGCAGAAGTGACATGATCAGATTTGTGTTCTCAAAAGCACTCCCTGGCTGTACTGTGGCAAAGCATTCCGGGAGTGTTTACTGACTGGTCCCACTCTTGTGGATTGACTTGCTACGACCGTGTGTGAGGCATTCCTCCTCCTTATCTGGGCCTTTCTGTGTCCTTCTGAGTACCCATTCTCTCTTTGGAGCAAACCAGACAAACTCTCAGGCTGCCTGTGGGGGCTGGAGGCTCTCTTGATTTTCCTAATGGCTTACTTCATTTTTTAAGAAAACGAAGATAAGATTATTAATTTTATTTGCCTGGAAAAATGATCCATATTCATTTTAGGAACTCAGGAAAGGAAACCTCATTTTTCAGAGATGACCTGTGTTAGTATTTGGGT
Source organism: Rhinolophus hipposideros (assembly GCF_964194185.1). Lineage (NCBI taxonomy): Eukaryota > Metazoa > Chordata > Mammalia > Chiroptera > Rhinolophidae > Rhinolophus > Rhinolophus hipposideros. Next base: position 10,564,496 of record NC_138064.1, read on the forward strand.
AAGTCTGTTTCCATCTTTTTGTTTATCCTAGGTTCACGTAATAGTCTATTGCAGTTTTATATTTAAATGGGACCCATCCATGCTATTCTACTACCTGCTTTTTACAACTTAATTGTAAGTATGGGCATTGAACATTACGCAGCTCGCTCTCACTCCCACTTAGTGCCTAAGCCCTCTTTTGTGCTCATTTCAGCTTCTCTATTCCTGATACCCCACAAACCATGTGAAATTTATCTGAGCATTTCACAGTATGGTCTGTTTGGGCAGTGCTGTCTCACCAATTACACACATACACACTTTATATACAAACATATGCCTTCCACAAACCCCCACATGTTCTCTCTCTCTCTCTCTCTCTCTCTCTCTCTCTCTCTCCCTCCCTCCCTCCCTCCCTCCCTCCCTCCCTCCCTCTCTCTCTCCCTCTCTCTCTCTCTCTCTCTTTCTCTCTCTTCCCAGGGAAGTGAAGAAAGCAGGACTTGAACTCAGGGCATGTAAAGCTCACATGGTTGTGTGTGAGCCTGACTATGCATGGAGATATCAGGGAAGGGCTCTTCTTACACCTAGGAGACATGCTTTTGGTAAAAGGTCCAAGCACTATTGGAATATCTAACATCTCATTTTATAGCATCCCAACGAGGGGGATGAGGGAGGCAAACAGGGTATTCATCTCTTAGGACCAGAATGTTTCTTTCTGGTTTCTTTCAACCGAAAGTTCCATTGCTCACTCATTCCTTCATTCATTCTTTTACAAACATTTGCTAGGTGCCCATTAACTGCCCTGCAAATATAAAGAGACTTTAGACAATTTTCTCATTTTTTAAAAGTGTGTGGCTTACGGGGAGACTGATGTTAAAGAATAATATCCTGGGCCCAGTGTTGTTTGAAGGACTTATAAAGGCTGAGGGAGGCAGGTCTCACTGCCTGCAGGAGTCAGCAAAGGTGTGGACTCATTTGTCTTGTCTTCCCTTTCCCTCCCGCCTTCCCTTCCCTTCATTCAGTTTTATTGAGGTATAATTTCCATACCACAAAGTCCACCCATTTTAAAAGTACAATTCACAATTTTTAGTAAATTTGCAGAGTTATGTGTGCAATCATCAACATGTATACAATTAACTACTTCACTGTTTTATTTTGAATAGATCCATTATACTGATATATATATTTATATATATATATATTTGTTTATTTGCCAATCGATGGACATAGATTGTTTCCATTTTTTGGCTAATATGAATAAGGCTGCTATAAATATTCACGTACCAGTTTTTTGGTGGACGTATGTTTTTGTTCTCCTGGGTAGATTCCTAGGAGTGGAATTGCCGAGTTGTATGGTGAATTAGTGTTTAACTTTTAGTGACCTGCGCAGCTGTTTTCCAAAGTGGCTGTGCCATTTTACAATCCCACCAGCAACGGATGAGGGTCCTGGAACTGAATTTTAAAGAAGTAGGAATTAACTAGATCAGTGGTTTTCAAGTATTGCCAGGACTGGCTGTGTAAGAACCAAACAGGGAGTTTCCTAACGATTTCTGGGCCTTATGGCTTGGGTATTCTGATTCTGTAGTTATGGAATGGAGTCCAGGCCTGTGTGTTTTTAGAAAGCTCTCTACGGAAGTCTGATGTGCAGCTTTGTTTGGGAATCACGGAACTGCATGAGGCTGAGGATGGGATGGGCAGGGGTGAGATTTGGGGGACATTCTAGGCAAAGAAAACAGCACGTGTAACCACACCATGCTGTTCTAGGCAAAGAAAACAGCACGTGTAACCACACCACAGCATGTTCTTGTTATGGTTGGCAGTAGCAGTGGCCAGAGAGAGAGGCCAGGGATGAGACCGTGGTCCTGTCAAGACCTAAGGAGGGACCAATTAATTCATTGACCTATCCTCCTAGTTGTCTATGATTTTTTTTTTTAAAGGGAAACTAAGTTTTTTGAGTGCCAGGAGCTAGGCTCAGAGCTTTATGTTTAGTTTTCAAGAACCCTTTGTACTCATTCTTCTTCTCAGTTTCTAGGCGAGGAAACAGAGGCTCCGCAGATGAAGTAATAGGGTTGGGATTCGAAACCAGGTCTGTCTGGCTCTGCATTCAGCAGCTTGTCCCCGCTCTGTGCTGAGCACTGTGTGAACAGCGGCTCAGGATTTCATACCCATTGTTGGAGAATTCATTGTGCAAAAGATTGCAATTGACTCTCTGGCTTGCTGTGAAGTCATGGCTCTGTGCTCTTCTTTTCCGTGGGTTAGAGGTGTAGTAGGTTTTGTCTAATGGACATGGCAATATTTAAACATTCTACCGGTAGGGAGGGTAGGGAGATGCGATACCAGGTCCCTCAGTTAAACGCCTTGAGGCTTGAGTTCACATCTGCTTCCGTGAGAGTCTTCTGGCTGCTTCTTTCTTCCAGGTTCCTGTTGATCAAAGATGCATTTACAGGCTGCTGACACTTGACCCCAGGTCTCTGGGGGCTGTCAGTCTGAGCTGAGATGAAGTGGGGGGTGGAGGCCCTTTGCGTCAGGCTGTTTTCAGAGTTGGATGCACTGTGCGGGGAAAACTTATAGTAATTACCGAGCAGATGCCCTTAATGAAGTCTCCGCTGGATTTCCAGCTGGCAGTGCGAGCTCTGCACTGGGATGGGAAGATCACAGTCACTGGGTCATTGGTGACATCACATCCTCCCCTTGTTCTCATAGCAGCTGTAATCGTCTCACTGAAAGTGTCCCTCAGGGTGATGGCAAGCCATGTCTTTTTCCATTAATGGGAATCCATGGTACTTTCTTTCATGCTAAGGAGTGAAAGAACTAGCATATTAACGCTTTTGAAAGGAGAAAAAGCTTCACGATTTTCAGCATGAGATCACCACTATCCTTGTATTATTTGAACAACTATTATGTAAGTTGTACATGTTGATTGTGGAAAAACTTATAAAAATTGGCAAGGAGAACACAAAATCCTACTTGTAATATCAGCGTGTCCAGAGCCTCACTACTAACATTTTGATAAAGCTATGTTTTTTTTCTGCTAGAGTTGTTACACATATGTACATTCATTATTTTTTACATATGGGACCATCACTGGATCGTTGTTTACTTTTCCTCGTATGTAACAATGTACAATTAATATCATTTCATAGCAATAGTTTTTTTTTCAATGGAGGTTTTAAGGTACCCTGGTTTATTTAGCTGGTCTCTTTTGTTAGACGTTTAAATTCTTCTTTCTGGCTGTCCCATACACCACCTAGTAACTATTGTTGCTTTTATATCTTTATAAATCCTTTTTGCTTTAGGATAACTTCTTAGAAGTAAAGTTATTGAGTAGGAAGAGTTGAATATTTTTGAAGCATTTGAAGTATATATTTTAACCCCCCTCCCCCATGTTGAACCAGTTTACAATTCCACACATAGAGTATGTGTTTGCCGGTTGACCCTTAGTTTACATTGGATCTCAATCTTTAAAAAAGTTGTAATTTGACAGGTCAAAAAATGGCACACATCTCTTCTGTTAATTTAGTTGATTATTTCTGAGTTTGAACCTTTTTTCTGATGTACTGTTTCTTTTATACATAACATTATATTTCTTTATAAATAGCATATTCTCTTTTCTACTGGAGTGTTCTCTAATTTATCTAAACTTTATATATGAAGCCTATTAAACTTTGGTGATCTTTGCTGCAAATAATTTTCACTATTTGTAAATATGCCTTTTAAATTAAACTTAATTTGATGTTCAGACATTAAATTTTAAAATGAACCAATCTTTTCTTACATTTATTGTTTGTATTTAGAAAAATCCACATTGAAGAGATTATGAAAATATGCATCACTCTGTTCTTCTAGTACTTCATATTTTTATTTTTACAAAATCTTTAACTGAAGTCTTTGAATTCATCTAAAAGTTATTTTGTGATGAGATTTAATTTTGTTTCCCTTTTAAATTTATCCATTTTTTCCTGCACTGATCGAAAACATTAATTTCATGAAGCAATTGTGTTACACACCTATGCATATACACATCGGAGTCTCCTTTTGGAATTTCTGTTTCATTTTTCTATCAGTCAGTCTTTTCCTATGCTCGTGTGAATGTTACATAGTTATTTGTGATACATTTTAATATCCAGTATGGCAAGGCTACACTCATTCATCGTTTTCAAAATGTTCTTGATTATTCTTGCTCGTTTTACCTCTTGATGGACTTTAAGTTTGTTAGCTCGCCCTCAAAAGTCTGTAGGATTTCTTGGTAGGGTTGTAGTTAAGAGCATGATTTAGCAACTTCCTATATGGTTTAATTCTAAATAACCTCTAAAAAATGTTCCATGGGCACTGAAAAACAGGGCATATTTTCTGTTTTCGTGTATAGCATTCAATATATTTATTAAATTAATTTAGTTAAAATTATCTACTCCAAACTAATTATCCATATTAGTAATTATATTAATACTATTATTCAGGTCCTTTATTTTTCTGGCTGATTGACCTGATGAAGATTACTTGTTTGTTAAAAGCTTTCTTATTGTAAATTTATCTTCCTATTTCAGTATTAGCTTGATCTATATTTTGCTACACTGTAACTTGTTTTATAGTGTTTATGAGAATTATATATTCCCTATCAATTTTATTTTTTTTCAATATAAATGATTCCCTGGATATATACTACTAAGTGGTACTTACTGTTTTCTTTCTTCATATTTACAATATCCTTTCTGTTTGTGTGTGTGAGTACAGTATATTCTCATGGTTAAAAACGCAAGTTAACCAGGCCTCCCCACACCTTCCCAAAGCTTTAAAGGCTCCCTAAACCCATTTCTGCAACCCTGATGAACACCCTTCATTTTCTCTCTCAGGTGTGTGCAGATGTGAGCACATGCATTCACAGTTTGCCACCGAATAATTCTGTACATGTGTAATCCACATTTTTTCCCCAGTGAAAAATATGTCATCATCTTTCTGTTGCAATAAACATAAAAAAGCACCATTTTAAATGAAGTTCTTCTTGGTTGGAAATATTTGTATTTTTCATCAGTTCATGAAATTAAGCTTGTCATTTTTTGCCCTTATTCTGTTTGTTTACTGCTTTGTTTGTGCTTTAGGTACAGTATTTTGTTTTTTGCTCCAATTTGATCGTTTTAATTTATGTAATTGGGGAGATTAGTATAATTATTATTATAATTGTTATATTTGCTCTTCTCCCTGACATATTAACAGTGTTCTCTACTGAAAAAAATGCCACGTTTCTCTTTCCACTTTTGGTATTTGGTATATGGACTGTGTTTTCTTTACCTTTGCTCTTTTCCAGAGTTTGGTAGGCATATGTTATAAAGGGCTTTTTTAATCAGCTTTTTCAGATTGTCAGAGTCAGTTGTGAAATAATGGTACCTTTGGTGATAAGGTATTTAGCCACTTTCACTTGTCTTACCCACTAATTAGGCTATGTTGATACAATCCTGGGTTTAAAAATCCAGATTTTTAAAATATTAGTATTTTAAGTATTATCAAATTTTCTTTTTGCTTAAGTTTTTATATTTTATTTTAGATTTTGAAACAATGTGATGGTTAATTTTATTTGTCAACTTGATTAGGTTAAGGGATGCCCAGAGAGCTGGTAAACATTATTTCTGGATGTTTCTGTGAAGATGTTTACGGAAGCGATTAGCATTTGAATTGGTAGACTGGGTAAAGATCATCCTGGCCAAAGTCACCAGTGGGCATCATCCAATTTGTTGAAAGATCATGAGGTACAAATTGGCAGTTACAAAATAGTCATGGGTGTGTAAGGACAACATAGGGAATAATGTCAGTAATATTGTAATAACTATGCATGGTGCCAGGTGGGTGCTAGACTTATCAGGGGGACCACTTTGTAAGTTATAGAAATGTCTAACTACTATGCTATACACCTGAAAGTAGTGTAATACTGAATGTTAACTGTAATTGAAAAAAAAAATTAAAAAAAAGAAAGATCACAGGACCTCTCACCTCCATAACTGTGCGAGCCAATTCCTATAATAAATGTCCTCTTATGTATATCTTTATATATCCTGTTGGTTCTGTTTCTCTAGAGAACTCTGACTAATACAAATAGCTTTATTGAGGTGTAATTTACCACAAAATTAACCTACTTTATGTATACAATGAAATGATTTTTAGTAAATCTACATAATTGTGCCATTACCACCTTCCAATTTTAAACATTTTCGTCACCCTTAAAGAACCCTTACGTCCACGCACAGTCCTTGAATACAGTTTCATAGCCAATTGTTTACCTCTTTTAACTGCGTAGTTTAATTTTTCACTGCTAGTCACTTTTGTGCCTTCCTGGAACTTTCAATCATTAGATTGTTGGGTTACAAATGCAAGAGACATTCTTGAAGCTCCTGTGTATTTTAAGAGCTCATGCATCTAAAAATCCTTTTCTAACATGACAGATAAATTGATGGCATAAAATAGCTGATGGTAACATTTTTCTTTTTCAAAATTCTGAAGCTATTGATTCAGTGGATTTAGCTTAGCTTTGGAGAAATCGGAAGGCTGACTGATGTTGCATACTTTTCAGACAACCTGGTTTATCTGCCAGGATGTACACACACACAGACACACACACAGACACACACACAGACACACACACACACACACTTTTTTTGTTTTGTTTTAATGAAAGAAACTTTATTGCTATACTTAAATAGTTTTGCAAGCATGTGGGTAGATTTGGGTCTCTTTTAATTTACATTTAAAGAAAGCCAAAGGCCCATCTGCTCTGCTTATACAGTTTTTCTTTAGGTTAGGAATGATTTCTTCTATTATATCTGATTTTCGCTTCTTTTCCATTTATTCTGAATTCTCCTTCATGAACCTATTATGCCTATATCGACTCTCCATTCTCTGTTTTCCACAACTAGAATCACTTCAATTTCCATATTCTTTCTGATTTTCCTTTGGTTTGAGCACTAGTTGGATGTCCTACAGCATCCATCTGGTTCTTTAATTGTCTCCAAGGTGTACATGACTTCTGTTTTTATTTTCTTGCGTTTTTATTTTCTTGGAATCCTTCTTTCTCCCCTGCATTTGTTTTCTTAACAATGTTAACTGTCTTTTAATTTCCACCTGCTCATGTCTCTACTTTGTTTTGTTTTTTGCCGTAAGTCCCATTCTCTTGTCATGCTTGGGGCACGTTGGTGTGCATTACTCCTAGTCCAGTGTCCTATTTCCACTCGGCCATTACCTGATGATTCCGGCTCTACGAAAGTGGCATCTTCTGTCGCCTCCCATTGCCTGATTCTCTGGCACGCTGACAGTGAACAAGCCCCAGTGACCAGCATGCATTGCTCTCAGGGTTCAACCTGATGGTATATTACTTTTAGCTAAGAGAAATGTACTGTGCTACCATCAAGTCTCTTCTCACCCACATTCATCTTGCATTTTCTAGAATTTGTGGTTTCTGCTTAGATTTGGAAGAGGGAGGGGGTGGAGGTGGGCATGAGGATAAGGGAATAGAACCTGAGGCTGAGAGATGGAAGGGGAAGTTTGAAACATCTTTCTTTCTTGCTTTCTCGTACTCTCTCTCTCTTTGGTCTCGCTCAGTCTCTGTTTCATTCATCAAAGCCAGGGTGTGTCGAGAGCTGGCAGCTCAGCAGCTGTTGCTTTAATACACCACCATCCAGTCTTTAATCCTCATCAGTTGCTCCCAGGTTCTGGTGTGGGGGGTGGTCAGTTTTGGTGTTGTTATGACTTTTTACCTTTTTCTATGTCTTTGTTATTAACGAGAACTCAGCAGTGTCTGCGTTGGGGACTTGTAGCTCTATACCATTTTGGGCCAGAAGCATCATATTTAATTCTCTAAGACTTGTGTAAAAAATGTTTTAAACGCCTATTGGCAATTTGTGAAGAGTTTGTAAAAGTGAGGTTTATAGAGAATTAAAAAATAACCATTCATATCTGAGTAATGTCATATGTTGCTTATCATGGGAAAACTTGGCATATATGCAGTTTTTAAGTGATGTGAGGTGTAGGGATATATATATATAAATATATATTTTTAAGAATGAGTCCAGGAGAGAATAGCGAAGAACTGTTCTATAAAAGCCAGGATTTCCTTCTTTCTATGCTAACCAAAGCCTTATTTTACAGCTTTCTCCAGTGCTAGTAGTCGTGGTTATGATAATAGTAGCGATGTTTGTTGAGTGGTCCAGGTATCATGTTAACTCTTCCCATATAGTAGCTCATTAATTCTCACAACAACCCTGTGAGATACTTATTGTTATTTATATTACTGTTTCCCAGAAAGGTTAACCGATTTTCTTAAGGTCTCACAGCTTACAAGTGGCAGAGCCAGGGCTGGAATCCAGGCCATCTGGCTCTGGTGGCCCAGCTCCAAACCATCACACAGCATGTCTCTCAGAATAGCTGCCTTTCATGTAGTTCTCCTCCTAGATCCTTAGGTTCCATTTAACCCCTAACTCTAGGATTTCATGTCTGTTTGCTCTTGCATTGAAATGCCTTTCATTTGTGTTAACAGATGAGCTGAAGGTGATGTTTGGGATGTTTAAATGTTTTGTCTTCCTTGTTTTTTGAGTCATGGTTAGATACCAGTTAATATCTAGATAGGAAAAGACACAGGCTCATTTAAGTCCTGTTTACATTCGTTTTTGTCAGTTCTAATACTTTATTTCTCGTCTTTGCCTCAGTTTGTTGTACTGTAAAATGGGTCTGATGATATACCTATTCCTTAGGGTTACAGTGAAAATTAAAGAGCTAATAAACAGAATACGTACACGACAGTGCTTGGCACATGGTATGTGGTTAATAAATCTAGCCATTGCTTATATTATTAGTAGTATTGTTGTAATAAAATTTTCTACTTTCATTATAGCCATTTGTACCCCAAGTAAGTGAAAATAAGTTTGCATTTTCACATACTGGATGTCTGGGAATTCATAGTTAAGATTTGCCAAAGGATGAGCTGCCTCCTACAATTACAGGGTCTTACTAAGTGAGCTTGGTCACGCATCGTGTCATCATGTCAATGAATTTGCCGGGTGTTTTTACCCATTGCAAACGATCCCTTGTCTTAGACATTCAGTGCAACTCTGGAGCTTTAATTTATCAGCTTTCTGTGGTCCTGTGGTTTGAGAGTACATGTATAAGTGAATGACAAGGGGAACTCTACACTTCAGTTCATTGACTTCCCGCCACCTCAACCCATTTCCAGGAGCTGTTTGCAAGGACAATCCAGGAAGACTTTTTAATTTTGTTTTCTCCAGCGTTCCTGCCAACTTGCAGTTATGGAAGTCTTAGGCTAGAGACTAGGATACAGAAGGGGGTTAGGAGACTTCATAGGAGAGAGAGCTATAGTCAGATTGAGCTGTTTTCCTGCTGTTAGCATTTCTTTGTTTGATGTTTAAACTCTTACTCTGAAGCATATTTTCAGGTTCGCCGGCTTTCTCAGTTTTTGTCCAGCAAGATTCACTGTGGAAGTACAAAGTATGGGCCATGGAAAGAGAAGCCACTAGCATGACCGGCTGTGCAGAGGAGGTGCCTGTGGGAGCTCGCAGGAGCCGGCCAGTCTCTCCTGGCCCACTGACGTCAGTGCGGGCTGGGCGTGGGCATCCTGCCGAGAAGTTTTTAGCAGAAGTGCTTTTTTTTTCTTTTCTCATTTTAAACTCTGAAATGCATGTCAAAGTGTTCAAGGTCTCATCTGATGAAATACATATGCTTGCTTTCTTTGCTTAGAGTAGAAAGGGTGCCCGAGATGGAAAGGGAACAAGTTTCCTTAGAGCTGTAGCATCTTGGAACTTGGGGAATAAAGTTCTGGGTTTTAGTCCTTTGTATGCACCTCTAGCTGTTTGACTTTGAGCAATAGTTGTTGCAACCTGGGCTTACATTACCGTAAATTCAGGGAATTTAATTTGATCTGTGGTTTTTAAATAGTTCTGTAGCATCCTAGGGGTCCAGAGGCGCTTTAAGAATTGGGCGAATGTTTGATTCAAAGATCAGTTGTAAAATATATTTTTAACTTTTAAAAAACCATCATATGTGTTCGCTTGTTGGATCAAACGCAACCATTTCTTGAACACACCAGCAATTGTAAACATGGTAATTTATGTTGCAAGATTAACTATTTTTTCTGGTAGAATTCGGAATAAAGCCTCTTCTATTGTTTCAATTTATTTGAAAAGTATCCTGAGACTGCAGGGTGAGTTTGTCCCTACTCATAAGTACAATCAGAATTGTTTTCATCCTGTGTAACCAATACAGAGAAATACATTGATCCAACGCACAGCAATCATCCTTAACCCCCAATCTGAAATGTTCACGTCCAACAAAATAGTATGTATTTAATCTCATTGACCCACTTTATAATAAATACAAAAGTTTTCACTTTTAAATACAATTATGATAATTATATCCAGATTGAGGTTCTGTGTAAAATTCCATTTGACTAAAGGGTTTACTGCTAAGAATGTTTGAGACGTTGCTCTAGATGTTTCTAAGTGTCCTTCTATTCTAAAACCCTCTTAAGATTTAACTTTAAGCCTTCCTGTTGTCCTTGGTGTATGCTCGTTACTACGCAACCCTCCACTCCCCTCTTCTATAATGAGAACAGTGCTCACGGCATGTTTTGAGATCTCTAGAAAAGCGGCAGCAGCAGCGTGAGCTGATATTCTAAGTACATCCTTCTCCTCGGGGACCCACACACGCTGGTGGTACTAGGAATCCGTGTTTTTAGATTTGGGACACTTTCACATTTGGTTTCTGTGAACGAGGCTGCCACCACAGTTATTTTTGTTAACGAATCAATCGGCATCATGCTAACTATAGACACAACTGTAGCGGCAAAGCCCCCTCCAATCAGTTGTGCTAGTCTTTGAAGGTAAAATTCACACCTCACCCTCTGGTTCTCGGGGACGTCATTTATCCTGCCGACTGAGCGAGCCCTGGAGTGAATGCCATCTTAGTAACAGACAAATAAATGCAAGGACCCACCAAGGAAACCCAGTGGGTTCTGAAACCCAGTTCCAGCTCTCACTGTGATTGCTCTGTGTCCACTGTGGCTAAGGAAATACTTGTGGGGTGACCGATGTCCTTTGGTGTACCCCCAGCATACTTTCAGAAGTACTGTAATTACAGGAAGCTCTGGGTTTATATTTCTACATTAGCTCAAAGCACAGGACCAAGACTTTATCAATTAATTTTTATGGATGGCTTTGCTTTCCTCTAATATGTTTTGCAAAATGCTGGCTGCCTACTTCCCTGGTTCATGGGACTCACTGTGACAGGCTGTACACTGTCAGCCTCTCACTGGGCACCCTCTGACTTACGTTTATTATTGCTGCTACTGCAACTTCCGTTCTGTTTTGCAACTACTATTATTTGAGTGCTCTGCTGGAAGAGTCACTTCCTGGGTGTGCTTCACGCTCAAGTCGATTTCTCCATTGCCAGTTATGAGGGCATTTCCTGTTTAATAACCTGAAACGCCCCTACCCTCATCTCCGTCTTGAAACAGATGCTACAGAGGTTACTGATTAATTATTTCATACCTAATATCATAGGGTTATCATACAGTAGATGCTAAATAAATACTTGTTAAGATTAGAGCATTGGCTGGTCTCCTTTTGCCCAATGTATTCTTTAAATCTCATTGGCTAGAACTGGGTCCCATGCACATTCTTAGACCAATCACTGGCTTAGTAGAAGGGGCTTGTCATTATTGACTTAGACCAATCATAAGTCATTCCATGGACTGGCTCTGGTACTGCCCTGCCACAGCAACTTTAGACTGTGTGGTGGTCTAGGCCGCTTCCACCCGGGCTTCTTGTTATCCCTCCTCCACTCATCATGGTCTGAATGCCCTTCCAGACTCTCTAGATCCCTCCCCACTTTTACCCACAGGCATCACACTTCCTTCCCCATTCAGTCTTGTCTGGGCACCCAGGGGACCAGGCTCACCATTCTTCAAGTTCATTCGTACCTCAGGGCCTTTGCACTTGTAGTTCGCTCTGCCTTGGATGTTTATCCTCATGGCAGCCCCATCTCATCATTCAGGCCTCTGCTCAGCTGCTGTATCTCAGAGAAGCCTGCCCTGATGGTTCTATCGAAACAAGCCCCCCGCCCCAGCCCTGTACCTTTTCTATCACATCACAGATTTTATTTCTTCATAACTCTCTGACTTGTATTTTTGTCAGACTTGTGTTTTTGTTACTTACTTCTCTCCCTCACCCATCAATTAGAATGTAATCTCTAAAAAGACAGGGATTTTTGCCTATTTTGTTTTCAACTGGGTTCCAGTGCCTGGCGGCATATGGCCGGCTCCTGAAAACAATTTCTAGAATTGATTAATTTGTTCTTTTTTAAGTCTCTCTTCTGCTTCTGCTAATGGTGCCACTTGCTCATGCTACCTTTCACCTTAATCAGAAAATTGGTATTCATCCTTGATTCCTCTACTGGAGGTTTTATCTCTTACATATTTTCAAATCCATCCCTCTCTCCATCTCTACAGCCTTTTTTTCTGTTTGGGCTTCTTACCAAGATCATAGCTGTACCCTCTTAACTTGTCTCCCTCTGACAGATTTCTCTCTAGTGAAATTTTGAGAGTGATCTTTTAACAATGTAAATCTGACTGTTCAAATTGTCTGATGGCTGGCTTGGATCCTGACTGGAACAAAATAAATGTAAAAAGATACTTTGGATACAACTGGAGCACAGACTCGGTATTGATATTATTAAAGAATTGTTATTTTTGTTGGCTGTAATAATGGACTTGTGGTTATGTTAAAATTTTTATCTGTTAGAGATAAATACTGAAGAGTTTATTGGTGAAGTGATTACCTGGAATTTGCTTTAAAATACTGCATGCCTTTATTTCTCTTGCACTTTTGGCTTGGTACTGTCCCCCATTTCCCTTGCCACCTGCTTCCCCTGAATAGGAGGTCCCCCAGATATTCTTACATATCCATTAGGAACTTGCTCGAGTGCCACCTCTTACATGCAGCCTTCCCTGATTACTCCATTGGAATTGATATCTTCTTCCTGTGAACACACACACATAATACCATGAGTTCTTCATTCCTGACGGTAACATTCTGACCCAGTTATATATATATTTGGATATATATCTGTTTCTGCTAGTCAGGTTTCCTTTGGTTACAAATGACAAAGACTCAACTGACTTCAGGGAAAAACCTTACATATTGACTCATAAAACAGAAAAAACCAAAGAGCAACCAGCATTAGGCATACCTGGATTTAGTGGCTCAAATTATGTCCTCAGGTTAATTCTCTGTCCTTTCTCTTTCCGTCTCTTGTCTCTACTTCCCTGTGTGTTGCCTTCATTCTCATACAAACTCTGGGTGGTGGTGGTTTCCAGTAACATTATCCTTGAAAGAGGAAGTCATTCTTCTCTTTCCCCATTATTCTATCATAAAGTCCTATGACAGAGTCTTTTTTTTTTAATTAAATTTATTGGGGTGACAATTGTTAGTAAATTTACATAGATTTCAGGTGTACAATTCTGTATTACATCGTCTATAAATCCCATTGTGTGATCACCACCCAGAGTCAGTTCTCCTTCCATCACCATATATTTGATCCCCTTTACCCTCATCACCCACCCCCCACCCCCTTACCCTCTGGTAACCACTAAATTATTGCTATGACAGAGTCTTGTTGGCCTAGATTGGATCATGTGCTCATCCCTGAACTTACCACTATGTCTGGGGGATAGTTGGATGCCCTGATTGGCTGCACTGATTGGTCAGGTGACTAACCCCAGAGCTTAAGGGTGGGGCCAACCTCACTCAAACCGCATCATGTTAGCTGAGAGGGGTGCATATGCCCTGCCTAGTGCTGCTCATTAACTGAGTGGCCGTGCTGTTGTCTGGGCTAAAGGGTAGAGAGAGCACGAGGTGGTGGTGAAGTGAATTCTCTTCTCTCTTCTTCCTTGCTAATCTTGCCCTCTCTGGAGTGGTATACCATTTCTGTTAACTGCTTCAACCATTACTAGTCAATGAAAATTAAAAAAAATAAATTGACATAACATATCGTTTCAAATGTATACATCTGTTGCTATTATATATTTGAATGAGTCTCATCACAAACTGGACTACTGCCCTTGCTTCCTGGCAAAACCAGCCCAGATTCCAAAGGAAAATGGAATTTGGATTAAAGAACAATAGGGGACATTGTAGTGTGAAACTGGAGGAACAAAAAAGCATCTGTTTGGGCATTTTGGAAAAGCCTGCTTGAAAAGGAAGAGAGACGTGCAAAAGGCTTCTGGGTAGAACTTTGATTAGTGCTATATGGTTGGTTAGTTTCCAGCTCCATGATAGGCCCAGAGAATGTGGGGCATGGAACACTCTGGTTCATCAACTGTAGGACAGATAGAAAAAAGATAGGACCAATGTGGGCACTGAATCAGTGGATCCATTTAAATAATACCTGGGGACTTTTGTCAACCATTCCTTAAACATTGTACTGCACCCAAGTGCAGTCCTAGATGGCACCCATGTTCCTGCATGAGGTCCCTCACCCCAGTGGACACAGTTGATGAGAGACCTAACAACTTAGGTCCATTTTGGAGGTAAATCAAACGCTCCATGAAAGTAGCAGAGTGTAAAAGGCATAGCTTTTGAGTCAGATGGACCTATGTTCATATCTCAGTGCAGTTGCTTGCTAGCTGTTTGACTCCAGGCCTCTTGTATACATAATGCTTCGAGCCTCAGTGAGTTAATCTGTGAAAGGATAAAAATACCGACCTCCTAGAGTGGTCATGGGGGTCACTGAGATAATGTCTACAAAGGGCTTGACTCTCATAGGTGCTGGTAAATGTTGGTTTCCGTTCCATAGAGCATTATCTTGTATGACCCCTGCAGTTTGCACATTCAACACCTATCAGTGTTTTAGGGATTCTCTATCTAGTGGCTCTCAACTGTTTGGAGTGTAGGGGCACCCTCGTGACCTGGGGAGCATTTACAATCATCATTTTGCAAATCATAGTAAAGATTGGATCTGGCAAGAATCATCAGTGGATACAAAATCTAGGGGGTGGGTAGGATTTTTTTCTTTGAATTTTTATGTGTTCATTTGAGTCAAAACTTGAGCAAGATCTCACATGCTCCCCTGGGTGGGATTTTGATGAAGAGCAGGATATTTGCATGGTCCTAAAGCATCTTGAAAGGGAGGAAATAAAACAGTAGGGATACTGATGAAAAATCTGACATCACCTTTGAGCAATCAAAATTAAAATGGCTTATGAAGCAAATGGACATTGGGTGCCTCCAAACGTGAGAGAGACCCTGAGAAGGAAACCACATCATCCATGCAATGTCTGGCTGAGAACACAAAACCTCAGCCTAATCACAACGCGATATCAGACACACACAATGAGAGACATGCTCTTATATATAAAAAGAAAGTATGGGGGACGCAGGGCTGCAGTCTTCCAAAACGTCAATGTTATGAAAGATAAGGAAAGGCTATTGGAAATGTTCCAGATTAAAGAAGGCTAAAGAGGCATCACATTTAATTGTGATGACCCTAGTCTAACCCTAGACTAGATCCTGTTCTGGATGGAAAAATGCCATAAAGGTCACTATCATATCAGAAAATTAGAATAGGGCTGGTAGATTAGATAAAAGCACTGTCAGTGTAAATTTATACTGACAACTGTATTGTGGTTATCTCTATTCTTAGCAAATGCAACCTTAAGTAATTAGTGGTCATAATACGTGTAAGTGACTCCAAAATGGTTTAGAAAAATGTATGCCTACACCCACAGCTATACCCACACTCATATACATAAACATGTACATATGTGTGTGTGTTGGGGGGGAAAGAATGAATAAAACAAATGGAGAAAATTGTTAACAGTAAATGAATCTGGGTACAGTGTGTATGGGTGTCCTTTGTACCATTTTTGAAATTTGAAATTATTTCCAAAAACTTAAAAACCCTACATCGTGTTCTTCCCATTTTCTTTGCCCCTGGAGACCTGGGTTACTAGGGATGTTGGGTGGTGATGAATGGGTTGATGAACAGGTGTGCACTGAAAAGCCTTCACGCTCATTCTAATATCTTTCCAGCCACACCTGATCGAAAGGAGGAAGCTGGACTCTAGTAGAAATCATATTTGATATCTGAATTCTTTAATTACAACTCAAAGGCGGTAAAACCCAAAAGCATAATTTTGCAGATACTTGAGTAAAATGATGTTTGTGACTGAGGACTGAAAGATCCAGGGAGGAAAGGCGGAAGTGAGACCTTATGGCACTAGGAGGGCCATTAGGTGCAAGTTTTCACCCACACACCTAGGTATGCAAGACTTCCGATCTTTCTAAAAATCAGATTAAACTTTATTCCAAGCTCCCATCCCAATTGGTTGGTAGGAAGTTCAAAGAGTTATTACTGGGGTTCCCTCCCCCCCAGGCTCTTCCCAGGAACAAGAGCATCACTGGTCCACACTGAGGACCGTGGAGCTGCCTGGTCCAGCCTGGTTCTCTGCAGGTCTGGTTGGTGGCTTTGCTAATTCTCCACCGTGTTCAGTACACAGGGACTCTTTGGCCAGTCTGGGAGCCTGTGTGCTGGGGGTGCTGCCATGCTGGGCGCCTCTTGTTGTCACTCTGTGCCACCACCCCGGTGCACTGCCACGTAGTAGGATGTGGGCCCCTGCTACTTTAGGGACCCATCCCCAGTCTGGATCTCTTACCATCTAAGGGATTGCCTCCCATCCCTCCTTTCAGAACCTTTAAAGTCACCTAGCGCCCTCTGTGCCATCTGCCTGGACCGCCTGCTCACCCACCAACATAATTTTTTCAGTGACTTTAGGATTTTACAAAAGAGGGGGCCACAGATTTAGCTACCTGGTTAATTGCTTGGAACTGGGTATGAGGTGGAGGTGGGAACCATAGAAAATACAAATTAATGTCAAAAATTACAAATGAATGTCAAAAAGTATTCTGACACATAACTTTTTATCTTCTATATATAGTTCAATTTAGAATTAAAAAAATTAAAAATTACTCCTATTAATATGGGCAAATCAGGTGAAGTTCTACCTGGTCTTTCACAGCTGTTTTCTTACCAACCACTAGATGTCACATCTGAAAAAATCCTGGAGTAGCCACAGGTGTGAGCCATCTATCTGAAGTCAGCACACAATTTTTATAAATATTGTGGTTTTCAGAATGGAGACTCAGGATAATTTAAATCCATTAGTGTGTTTTTGTTTTCAATTAAGGACAATGCTTTAAAACTGGTGGCATGTTAAAAGAAAAATACAAAGTGGCGATATTGAACTGATGCCCAGGGAATGAATGATTTCAAAATATGAATGCCTTAGCACCCACCAAAATGTCTGTGTAGCTTTTCTGATTCCTGTTGTTTAGCTGTCATATTAATAGGCCCTTATGGGCAAGTTCAGTGTAAAAATCAAAGTTGACTTAATTCCTGGCTTCTGACCCAAGAGGCCAACAGTGAACTCAGAGAGCAAAGATAGGAACTTTCTGGCTTCTCTCAGTCACCTGGGTGACTTGTCCCATAAGTATTGTCCCATAATACTTAGGGCAGCCTTGAAAAGTAGTGATAATTACACGCCCCCATTTTTCCAACAGGAAAACAGAGGCCCAGTGGGTTGCATAACTTTTCCAAGGTCATGTAGCTAATGAGAATTGGAGCCAGGCTTCCTGACCTCTCCACTGCTTACTGATTAGTTCATTTACATTCATCAGACTGTGTTCAGTTACTGCCCTTCCCTTCATTGCCCCCTCCCTGACCTGGACTCTGATTTTCACAGACTTCCTGCTTTGGGTCAGACCTGAAGCCAAAGTCCTAAGCACTAAGGTCTCCTCTGGTGAGACGACCCTCATCAGTGAGCTTCGAAACAGGAAGATCCACGTAGCAGCTCCCCGGAGACTGGTTAGGACCAGTCTTCAGAGTCTGACCATACTTCTTTGGTTACAGCCCAATGTTTAGGTGGGACAGAGAATTTCTGGGCACCCTTCCATGGCCGGGTGAAAGAAAGGACACACTGCAGGTTTGTGTTGTGTGTTTGGCCAGTGGCATGGATAGATGGTGTAACGGAAGTTGTTGAGAAATGAGCATACAGAATAAATCGATTCATCTTCTGCTTGGAGGCCTGAGGAGCTTATTGGGGTGACAGGTCGCCCCCATTGACAGTGTTCTCTTTCTCTAGAGTGATTGGGTCCACTTCAGCTTCCATAGCGATCTCAAAGGGAGGAAATATGATGTTTGCTCAAGGACTTTCCCTGAGGGTGGATGAACACATAAAATATTTCCTTAAGAGTAGGGCTTTTTGCTTTTATTTTTTTATGTTTGGCTTGCTTTTAAACATTTCAGTCCAGTGCAGTGAGAAAACCATGAAATTTGAAATCAGATCCAATTATAAGTTCCAGGAATATCTCATTATCCACACGAGGACACATAGAGGCTTGGGAACTTGCCTGAGGTCCCCCAGCTGCTGAGAGGGGGGCCCAAATTGAACCCAGTTTTCCTGACTCGAGGCAGTGTCCTCTCTAGAGCAGAGACTTCTTGGCATGAACCTTTTGGGCGCTGGTCCAGCCATACCCACCTGTGCTAGAATCTGGGTGGAATCGAATGAGGCACCGATGGAGGGGGAGAGGAGAAGGAAGAAGGAGGCAGGAGAGGGAAAGCCCTGAGTTGGGGGCCTCTGGCCAGCCTTACCCCTCTCTTCGTCTCTGTTTAGAATATGGGGAAGCAGTTTATCAAACTTCTCTTTGGTGGGAGAAAAAGGCTGATCGCATTTCTGGGCTTGGGGACCTGGGAAACACACACAATATGAAATGTTTGAAAATCAGAACTGTAAAAACATCTTTTCCATTTAATAAACCTCTACTGACTGCATGCGTCGTGCAATGCTACCGAGGTCCAAACCATGGAGTGGGATGAGGAACCTGCCAAGATCTCCCCCGTGCTGGGCGTACCGTGGACGTTACCTTTTTCAGTCCTCACCATTGCTCCAAGAGATAGGTCCTGTTTCCAGTTCATGGATGAGAAGACCGAGGCTTCAAGAGGATACCTGGCTTGGGTCTGGCAGGCCTTTTGAGAGCAAGAGTGGCCTGTGGAAAGAGCTGTGCCTTTTGAAGGATTCTTTGAAGGTATAAAGAAAGATGTTTTTTGGCTTGAGGGAATGAATCACAGAAGGCTGTAAGCTTGTCTAAAATAACGTTTCAGGAAGTTGGCTGCCGTGCCCAGTGCGTTTCCTGGAGCTTCCACGTGTGAGCCAGTCCCGAAATTGAGGTACTTTCGTTCATTGGCCTCGCTATTACCCTGCCCTTCCCCACTGGCCAGGCTTTTTTTTTTTTTTTTTTTTTTTAAACACAATGATTCCTCAGGGACCCGAGTCGTGAATTCCCTTGGCTGGCAGAGGGTGTGCCAGGCGCGTAGACAGCTTCTTAACTGAATTCACCAGGGGCGTGCCCCTGGCCTTGTCCCTCTGCACCCCAGCCCTCCCCAGGTCGTGCCATGTGCCGGGGTCCAGCTCCCATGTGTGACAATTCACTGGTGACAGAGTCACTGTCAGGCTCTTGTGTTTTGAAGAGGCAGTTAACAGACAAGGGCTGGGATTGATACCAGATCCAACACAGGCTCCATTTTACCTCATAGCCTGGATTGTGCCAGACCTGTGCTAGGATGTGATTTAATTCTGAGAAGTAGGTTTTATTATTCTTATTAGATAGATGAGAACACATTGATTCTAAGAGGTTAGGGAACTGCCCACGTGGGAGGCAGAGCCCAAATTCAAATCCAGAGGCATTTTTCCTATACCTTCAGGGCATGTGTCCCTTCACCTGCTGCCCCTGGAAACTCTGCACAGGAGCCTGGTGTCTTTGAATCTGCCCCTGTGGCTTCTCAGAGACTATCCAACTTGCCCAAGCTCGTAGATGGGAAGGAAAGCTTGTAATCTGCTGTACTCATCTCTTTGGCTAGAGAATAGCCCCTTTGAGAGCTGGGCTCTGTCTGTCTCTCAACAGGCACCATCCGGATGCAATGAAGATATTTGGTTTTGCTCCCAGAGACAAAATGTGGCCTTGCAAAGCCAGAGAGGACTGGGCAGAGCTTGGCTGGTGTCTGGTTGTCCGGGAGCAGCCATCTGCTGGGCTCTGGCAGAAACCTATACTAGGCTCAGGCAATGGAGGTGAAGGTGAACTTGAGTGGCATTGTATGTCTCCTGCTGCCCAAGAGATGACCACCATCTCTTCTGTTTCACAATTGCTGAAGAAGTTATTACTAGTAGTAATAACAGATGATAATACCAATAATAAAAACACTCAGAATGATTACAACAAGCACCATTCTAAGCATTTTATAAATATTAACTCGTTTTCATCTTCACAACACCACTTTAAAGTAGGTATAATCGTTATGGATCTCTTTTATAGACGAGGATAGCAAGGCACAGAAAAGTCACATAATCTGCCCATGATCACTCAATACATGAGGGAGCTGGGACTTGAATTTCGGGAGTTGGTGTCTGGCGCATCGTTTAAGTGGAAGTAAATCTTCGTTGAGACCTCTTGCTTTCCAGGCGTGTGTGCACACCTGGAATAGAGAGGCAGCTGGTGGGAGCATTGCCCCCAAAAGTTGCCGTTCCTCTTGCTCATTTGCTTGTTTCGTCTCTTCTTTGTCTTTCTTTAACTTCTCTAAAATCTTCTATTTACTTTTTCATCATCTCCATTCTTTCCGCATTCCTGCACTTGCACAGGGGAGTCGGGCATCAAACTTTGCCGGAGGGGCTTATCTGTGAGCTAGCTCCAGAGGTCAGGAACTGTGGGCCTGCTAATCCCAGCAGCTGCGCAAAGGCCGATGCATAAAATAGGCTCCATACATATTTGTAGGATGGGGAGATGGATGGAAGGCTTGATGGCCTGATGAATTTTAGCTCTGTTGCCCAGGGTGACCTTTCCTGGGTCAGCAAGGGGATGGGGACTGACTACAAGAAGGTAGAGACAAAGCAAGAAGCTGAAACCGAGGATTGGGTTGGGAGTAGAAAGAGGCACCGTATATTGATTTGCAGTTCATGAGCCATTTTTGTATATCATGCCGTATTTAATCCTCACAATAGCAGGATTAAATGCACATGTCAGAGGTAGAACAGAGGCTGTTACTTCCATTTTACAGATTAGGAGACTGAGGCCAGGAGGAAAAGTGACTCGCCCAAGGTTACGTTACTGTATATCCAGTGGTTCTCCCACTTCTCCACAGGACTGGCCAGACCCGGAGCAGGGCAGGGGAACGAGGGGAGCAGCTGAGCAACACCTGTGGCCAGGTGAGGCTGAGTGGGCAACAGGAATGCCTTGGCTAGGCTGGTAGTGATGTTGGTGGAGGGAACTGGCTGCTTGTGGCAGAAATACAGGCCCCCTGATGAGTTGGCTGCCATTAAGACCTGGTGCTCATGCTTTGGAGGAAAGGGAGCTAAGACGTGGCTGCCCAGGGCTTTGTCACCAGACAGCTGGCTCGGCAGTCTCTCTCTTGGGCCCTTCACTCTGGTCACCTGCTAGGCCTGTAGTGGGAATCGCTTATCTGTAACTGCAAACAGGAGGTCCACAGTAAGCTTTTGGAAAACTCCATTATACAAGCTACTTGTGCCTTACATATACACACTAGCACAGAACCTTCTGGAAGGTGTCCGTTTGTTCAAGTTCAGATGCTCAGGTCTCTCAGGATTAATTCCTTGTGCGAACGAACCTTGCCTTACGTGAAATGGCAAAACACATTTGAAATTAGTTTCAGTAATTCTTATGAAATGTCTTTTCGTTTCTTTCCCTTATCTTCCTCCCTATGTAATGAGTCTGGCTCAGATGTTTACCATCTTTTGCCTCCTGAATGGCTGCCCTACTTCTAGTCTTGGCCCTCCAGTTCACCTCCACTGTGGCCACAGTATACTCTATCCAAAACACAAGTATGATTGTGTCACTTCTCTGCTTCAACAGTCAGTGTGTCCTTAGAGCCCTCAAGGGGTTTCGCCCCAGAGCCTGCCAGGCCATTCACTCACTATCTGAACCAGCCTCTGTTTCTCCCGCCCATGCCGGCGTACTCTGGGCATGCGACAGTGTCAGCCACGTCACTCCCGAGCCTGCCATGTATTATCCTGCTCTGTACTCGCGTTTCCGCTTGGGGTGTTCTTTCCCCTCTTCCTGGGTATTCTTCCAGGCCCACTGCAAACGTACCATCCTCAGTGAAGCTTTTCAAACTGCTTTCTTGCAGGCAGGACACACATCCTTTCCTCTTTGGTTTCCATAG
The DNA here is from genome assembly GCF_964194185.1 of Rhinolophus hipposideros. NCBI lineage: Eukaryota > Metazoa > Chordata > Mammalia > Chiroptera > Rhinolophidae > Rhinolophus > Rhinolophus hipposideros. The sequence goes on from NC_138064.1 coordinate 10,586,747, forward strand.
CATTTCATAATATTTTCAGTGTTAGACTCAGAACACTGCGTTTTAGTCATTTGCTTGTGTCTGGCTTCTGTGATTGTCTCGGGGGCAGTAAAGGGAGCCTGCTCAGCTCAGTCCCCACTGTCCCATGTGAACCGTGGCTCCATCCGATGAACGTTTCAGGACTAAATGAGAGTGAAGCCAAAGGCCAGTGGGGGTTCCCTGTAGCTGTACCCTCCTTCTTTCTTCTCAAGGGCAAGTAAGCGTCCAGGAACCCATAGGTCTGATCATGTTTTAGTAAATGATGGTGTGTGTGTGCGTGCATGTGTGTGTGTGTGCACCATACTTTCTTTCTGAGATTTGGGCTTCAGGGCCCCAGGATTCTACTTCTATTACTGTATTGGGAGCTCCTGGCTCTCTTGGTGCAAAACTCTAGATTCCATTATCAAATGCCTCTTATGTGCCGGTCACTGAAAACCAGATTCTCTCATGCACTGCCCATGGTGCCTCTAGGAGACAGGTGTGTTGTCCTCATTCAAAAGATGAGGAAACTGAGGCCTAGGGAAGTTAGGTGACTTGGCAAAGGCTACCTCTTAATAAGAGGTAGCCCTGGGATGCTCAAAATGTGGTCCACAGGCTGACTGCATTGGCCTTGCCTGGAATCTTGGGCAAAATGCACATTTTCAGCCTATACCAGCCTGTGTGAGTCAGAAATTCGAGGGTGAGGCCCAGGTATCTGTTCTAACGAGCTCTCCAGGTTGTTCTGATGTACACTCATGTTTAAGCATGTTGAATGTGGTCTAAATCTCCTCTACCTTCCCCTTGCTCACCTGAATATGTGTGCACACACACTCACCACACACACATATGTGCATACACGCACACACAGACATGCACACATCACACACTCACATTCAAACAGGTCTGTGCATACAAAGCCCAGGCTCACTCTCCTGGCCCTTGTGTGCTCTCCCAGTAAGAAGAGGGAAGGGTGTGGGGCACGGCTCCTCTGGTGTAGAAATAAATCTGGGTAGTTTATCTTGGTGTCTTCCGTCTGAGTGGCCTGGAGTCCCATGAACTCGTTAATGCTCTTTAACAGCTTTGCAAAGTGACGTCAGCAAAGGACCCTGGGTTCATGCTCTGGGCTCTCGCCGACCTTGGGGACCTCTTGTTATCAATGTGGGTGATTAGCGAAACAGAAACCCATGGGTTTCAGAGCTCTTCTGGGAATAGGTTGGCAGTGGGGGAAGGTTCAGTGCTTTAGCTGCTTTAGATGGCCGCTTTCCATAGACTCCTAAGAAGAAAGGAAAGATGATTGTTTTCCAAGATGTAAGGATGTGCATTTGACTTTCTGGGGTGGCCATTATCTCCTGAGAGAATTTCATTGGCAGGGAAGGGCTTGTTGGAAGCATAGAGTTGACTGCAGGGTCTGGGACCCCTCTCTCGGGCAGCCCTTCTTGGAAGTAGACAACTCCTGGCAGAGATCCCGTCTGCCTGCCCCTCGCTCACCTGCGTATGTGTACACCCATATACACACACATACACATGTACACGCACATATGTGCATACACATACACAGACACACACAACACACACACTCACAGTCACCCACTCTAAAGGACTTCCCTAAGGTGGTGCTGTCTCAGATGAACAGTAGAGAAAAAGTCAGGATCTTTCTCTCTTCATTCATCTCCAAGAAAATAGGATTTATTTACTGTTTTTGGAATATGCTGATACCAGTGAGGGAAGACACCAGGTTTCTGGTTGTATTTTAAAGTCGGGGGGAAAGGAGACCTCGCTCAGGAGCTCTGGTGGAGACACTGGTTTTTCTACCTGGGACCCACACCCAAAGTTTGGTACCTTTTCATGAATGTGTGGAGGACCCAAGTTTCCTGGACCTGTCAGTTCTGTGAGGTCACGGTAGCAAGTCTGGTGCCACCGGCGTTTGTCCCCACTGGCATCACAGAGGACTTCCAGCCCCCTCAGTGTCTCACTGTTGTTCCTGGTGGTATCCGTGAAGGGTTGTCGCATGTATACAACCACGTTTCCGTTCTCTTTCTACGACCACAGTAACAACGACCCCCTCTCAAACGCACTCTTGGAGTCGAGTCCAGCGCAGATTCGCTGACGTGCTCCGTGTCGTCTCATTTCATTGTTTCATGGGGACACAGGGCCCTCTGTGAGTCCCCTGTCCCCGTCCTGCCTTACTCCCTTCTCCTGATTTCCTACATTTTCTCAGTAGTGAGCAGCCTGTGCTTTCCAAATGCATGATGCGATCCCTCTACCTCGGATGGTGTTCTTAGGTGTGTCTGTTTGGGACATTTCTTTATCTATTTTAAAAGATCAGACACCACCTGGTCCAGGAGCCCTTCCCTGACCCACTGGCCCCTGCCTTCAGAGGGGACACTCCCTCTCCCAGATGCTTGTGTGTGTGTGTGCGCTCTTTCTGCACAGCATTCCCCTTTACTTTACACCTCATCTCCGCATGTCTGACCGCAGTGTCCAGCTTAATGCCTGGCACCCTGCTTGTAGTACAGGAATGTTTACATGAATGACGCTGATGCCGTCTTTACATCAGTCCTGCAAGTGATCCAGAGCAGAGACTATTGGCTCCATTTGGTGGATGAGGAAACTGAGGCTTGGAGAGGCCGCGCCACAGGCAGGCCCTGGGTCTTTCAGCGCTGCGTGGTGGAGGCAGGTGGCAGGTGTCTTCTGCCTCTAAAGGCAAAGGCCTTTGCTCTGGCCCCTGAGCGGAGCTGTGTCCTGGCCTTCCCGGGCGCTGCCTTTCCTCAGCTGCTTAAACTCGTTTGTCGCTTAAAAGCCTGGAAATTCATCACTTTCAGAGAAATGGGAAAATGGTGAAAAGAACAGCCCATTATAAGCAGATTCTCTTTCTTCCTCTGGGGTTTCATTCCTTGCAAGGCATTTGCATGAAGAATGGCAGCTGTTTCCTCTGGAAGGCTGGGTTATGCCGATGGGTCACCGTGGGGCTTCAGGAAAGGCCAGGTTGGCTGTGGACGGCGTAGAAAGGCTATTTACAGAGGCAGCAAGAAGGATCTTGTTGTAAGGTCACCAATAAGGTGGCCCTAACGACTCTATTTAAATAAGGCTTTGGAGAGGCTGGATTTACTGGGTGTTTGGAAATGTGAATTCTGCTTCTGGAGATGACCTTAAATCTCACTCAATAAGGGATGTTGCGACCACTTCATAGTTCGTTGCGAGCATTAACTATCCTTCCCTCTAAGGTATGTCGTCTCTCGTCAAGACCCCTGCATTAGCCCCAGTGGGTCCTTCCCACCTCAAACCCATTCCCCATACAACGGCCAGAATGATCTTTAGAAAACACAATTCTGAATTTACCTACCGACGCTTCACCTTTTGGTGGCTTCCCATCCACTATGCTGCTCCAAGTGTGGCCCATGGACAGCTGCCAGTTTGTTATCAGTAAGCCACGAGAAAGGACACAAATTGAGAGCAGGCATTTACAAACTTGTATAGTAACTGGCAGAATAATTTTATGTCTGTTATGTCTAATAGTAAAAGAAAAAAAATGGGGCCTGTCTATTGTATGTCTTTTAATTTTAATTTTCTTGGATCCATTTTTATTGTAGTTTATAAAAATATCAGTCCCATTGGAAATTCGTAGCACTGGTCTCCAAAGCCTGAAGCTTCTGGCCCTGCCTGCCCCCGGGTTTGTTCTTCCGTCCTCTCACACCCTCCTCTGTGCTGCAGCCAGTCTGGCCCGCTCACATTCACCCTCCTCCCACGTGGAGCTCTGCAAATGCTGTTCCCTCTGCCTGGAACGCTTCCTCCCTGCCCGACCTCACCCTGGGTTTAATTCCTGCTTATCCTGCAGGTCTCAGCTCACACATCAGTTTCCCAAGGAAGTCTTTTGCCTTTTTCTCTCCAGACTAGCTAGTTATGTGCTTTCTTTGCCCCTGGTTCTTCTTTTTCATAGTGCTTTACAAAACCGTTGTCAAATAATTAATTGTATAATTTGTGGTTTAAAGCCTAGTTTCCCCCAAGTCTGTAGCGTCCATGCCCGAGGGCAGGGGCTGTGCCTGCCTTGTGGTTTGTGCCCTGTAATCTGGGATCTTGCAGAGCCCCAGGCACGGAGGCCATGCTCAATAAACAGAACGAGTGAATGAAGAACCAACGGGAGAATGTGCTTTGAACATTGTCTATGTGATGGTGTTAGCTTTCCTTCTAGAACAAGAGAGCAGTTGCCGAGGAGTAGGCAAGTCAGAGAGGAAGGGACTTACCCAGGAGATCTGGGATGATTACCCCTGAGTAACTGGAAATTGCCTAAAGTAGTCTTAATCTGTAAGTATCCTGCTTCTGCAGGGAAATACAACATGGAATCCTTCCTGGAAACATTAGCCATCAATTGGGATGTCTTTCCAACTTGGGGCTCAGATCTGATTCCTACAGACAATCAGATGAGATCTTAACTACAAGAATGCACTTGGGCGGAGTGCAGAGTGGGATGAGGGAAGCGGCAAATGACAGGCTCGGAAAGAGGACTGTGAACAACCTTCGTAAGCAACACAAGGAGTTTGGATTTTATTTTAACTGCAAGGGGGAGCTGCAAAGGTTCAGGGGTGTGGGGTAGACAGTGGAGAAGGGGCAAGAGGTTATGAATATTTTAATTAGATTTTTATTCCTCATGGGTGGATGGTGTAGGGTGTATATTACCCTCCTCTGAGCCAGGCACCTCCTCTGTGTGGGCCCTGGGGAGAGAGCAATCCACAAGACCTGGAAGAATCTTGAGGCAGGAGAGCAGTTGGAGACTGCTACAGTAATCCCAGAGGAAGCATGGTGGCTGGAACAGGAAACTAAGGTCATCCTGGCAGTGGTGGGCCGGAAAGAGGCAGACAGACTAGAGGTAGAGTTGAGAGGAGTCGGTGATGGATTTGATGTGGAAGGTGAGGGAAAAGGAGTGAAGCTGTCTGGTCTGGAAAACTGAGGAGGTGATGGCACCTTTCCCTGAGTTGCGGCTTCCGGCTGCTCGTGCTGTGCTTAGATTGGGCTAGTCCAGCTTCCAGTGTGCAGGCAGAGGTGGGTTGGTAGAGGCCCTGAGGGGCTTAGTCCTGGGCTGCCTAGGTCGGCCTGGACTGTGGACATGTCAGCTGTAGATGGGTGAATGCGGAAGTCTATCCAGCTGTGAGGGACCAGGCAACAGAAATCAGCTGGCTGATGGAAATCTGTTCTCACAGTTTAAAGAATTTAGCATCAGCCGAGTGTGTGTGTGTTGATAATCTGTCATTTTCTTTATCTGCATCATGCTTCACTAAAGCTCTTGACTTAATCTGGCTTGACTGGTACAAATGTCACCATCTGGCACTAGATCATGTGCCTTTCCCATGAAAAGGAGCAGAATGGTTCCATTCAGAAGTGCAAGTCCATGACGGGATGCCTTCGTGGAGGGAGTGTGGCAGCCAGACCTGAATTCGTAATCAGCCTTTCCGTTATGGTTTAAGTAAAAAGCTTATTTGGTTTAACTGCAAAACAGATTTCCTGCAGGAAAAGGTCTCACAGATTCAGGGGCTTTACTCTGCCCTGAATCGTTACAACAAAGCCCTGGCTGGGTGTGTTTCTGGGGGCCTTGGGGCCTGTCGTTTCAGCGATGAGTAGTAAGATGTGGCTGAAACGTTACCAGTCATCATCACCCAGCGGTTTATTAATAGCTCTCCGGGCACTGGGCAAACAGCACTGATATGTGGTTCAGTAGAAAGTGCACTAAGCAGGGAGTGCGAGCCTGCAGTAGGGTTGCTCAAAGGGTGCTCTCTGGACCATGCACATCAGAATTGTCTGGGAAGGGAGCCAGGATTCTGAGTCATTTGGTCTGAGATGGACCTAGGAAACTCCACTGGGAACACGCTCACTCCCCTCGTGCTTCTCACGCACACCCGATTTGAGAGTTGCTCCTAAAAGCCCATGTTTTTGAGTAAGACAGACCCCTGGCTTCCGCTCTGCCACTTACTGAGTGAGTGTAGCCCAGGGTTGCTGTTCCCTCAGCTTCAGATGTGTCATCCATAAAATGGGGATAGTAGCAGCGTCTGCCCCATAGACAGGTGGTTGAGGGGATTCAATGAAGTGCTTAACACAGAGCTTGGCAGGTGGGACGTGCCCTGTACCTGGGAGCTATTGTGTCATTATTCATCTTCTGCCAGGCCGGCTGACCTGGGGCAGCTCATGTCTTAATAAAAGTTATAGAGGTTTAATGCGGTGCGGCCGCATATGTGTACCTGACTTGTAAAAACCGAACACCCTCATTTTTCTCTTTTATATAATGTAAAATTCTCCAAATCTATATTTTGCATGTATATTCTTTATTAAACACTACCTCACTGCATGCATTTATCTTGCTCACTGTTTAGTATGATTGTCTCCATAAGACCAAAGAGACGGTACTTTGCGATGGACTTCAGGGATTTTCAAAGGCATTCGTGAGCACATGGGGTTTGTGAGCACATGTGGTTTGGGCCTTCTGAGCTAACTTTAGAACCTCACCCCCACAGGAGGCGTGCCTCCGCTATACTTAAGACAGGACGATTGACTTATTTTTGTGCCTTGATTTTTAAAAAATCTGCAAAATTGAAATAATCTCCTGGGATGTTGGGGGGAATCCATGAGCTAGCAGTTGTGAAATGCACTTAGTTCTTAAAAAAGAAAAAGTTTTAAAGTAGTCCAAAGCAGAATCGACAACAATAGTCACCAGTGTGGTGAGGGTGGCCCTTTAAGATCAACTCCCAGAAACGATCTGGGCATCTTTTGTCCTCTTCCCACAGCTGTGAACGGCCTTTTGATTAGACTGGTGTATAAGGGACTATTCTCCTTTCCCCCCACATCCCATGCAGTGAGGACACTAGTGCCATTTCCCACCGTCCACGTAAGCCTTCGACTTATTGCTCAACGGATCCCGCAGTTAAATGCCTGCTCCTGTGGGCTTCCATTTACCCACCTCCAGCAAAGGAGAATGCTACCACCAATTTTTGTAGCTTTCAGAGCAACACCTTCAGTGAAATGATCTGGACTCTTTGCCTAAGAACTACATAACCTTAGAATCTAGAAGGGATTTTTTGTGCCACATTTGAATCTGCTCCCTAGCATCCCGGATAAGAGGTTGTCCTGCTCGGACGATTTCAGCAATGAATGGGAACGAGTGATCTCCTGAGGCCGCCTACTTCCTTCTGGCTACCTTTGACTATGGCACTTCTTCTTCATAATGTTGTATAAAACATTTGACTCTCAAGGGCTTCCCTCCGTTGGAACCTTGCAACTTAGGTCCAGCCCTTTTTGTGGATGACAGCCCTTCACATATTTGAAGTCTCTGGATATTTCTCTTCCTTACCTTACCATGGACAACTCTGCTGAGACGCCCACCCACCGTGTCTCATGCCTGTGCTCCACATATGCAGGAGCATTTATGTGCAATGCCCCAAACAAAAGGAAGCGTTTCACAGTCTTTTTTCTCTAAGCGTTCTGTTTGCCAAATGTTTGTGACGTTTTGCCCATCAGTGTTTTTGGAAGTTAGTTGTGGCGCAATGTCTGTGTCAGAGTATTTGCTGCCCCCGCGGGTCCGGGCATGTTGATTTGATGAGACGTAGTAATGGTTATTTGTAGAGGTTGTATTTTTCCTTTTGTAAACCTTGCCTATTCTTTTAGGTCTCTGCAGAGCTCACCGCCTCTGGAGATCTTCTGTCACTCTGTCGTGTTCTCTGGCTTTGTATCTATATAATTCATCAGTAGCCTTTCTTCCATGTTCTGGGAAATCCCTTCTGGGGCTGAATCAAGCTGTTGTTTCAATTTTACATGCTGTTTTCATTCTCCATAGTTTTCTCTTGACTCCCCTGCTAGATTTGAAGCCCATTTAGGACTCTGGCTGGTACATAGAAGCATTTAGAGTTCAGTGATTTTTGCATTCTTGGTGTTCAATGACAGTGATATGGATTTGGTCTTCTCTTTAATACTAAATTCTCTCCCTTGGGGACTTCACCCATTGCAGCGGTTTCTATATGGAGTCCTGTATTGTCCATATCAAACTTCAGACCCATATGTCCCATTGCCAACTGGATCTCTCTACGTATACACCCCACAGGGACCTCAAATGCAACATGTACAGTATCGACTATCTCTTACACTCTCACCTGGGCCACCCAAGCCTGATCTGAATGGCAACATGTCTTACTTGAATTAACAGGCAGCCCCACATAGTATGTTCTGTAATTTATTGAGTTGAGTCCATTCAACTTTGGAAATGTCCGTGAAATTCATCCCCTCCACTCCATTCCCGCTGTCATGCCTCCCTGGAGGCCCTCATGACTGCCATAGTTCCCTGGTACTCAGGGCATCATTTATCCTTCTTCCTCCAGGTCAACTTTCACCTCATTGCCTGAGTGGACCTACTACAGGACAGGTCCACCCATCACCTACAGAATGAATTTAATTCATTGACTTCACAAATGTTTCTCGAGAGCTGACCGTGTGTGCGTCCCTGTTCTGGGCATTGGGGACACAGCAATGCACAAGACTGAAGCCCCTGTCCTTACAGAGCTGACATTGTGGTTGGAGAGGCAGGCAATAAATCAAAAATCCTGAGCTTGGCCAATAAGGCCCATGACTGTCCAGCTCTGCCCTTTGTCTCCTGCTCCATCGTGCACAGCAGCTCGGGTCATGGTTCCCAAACGTCCCACACTCTTGGTCTTTGCACATGCCAAACCCTTTCTTCACCTGTTAACTCCTATTCTTCCTTTATAAGTTCAAGTGTCACCTCTTCTGGAGAGCCTTCCTTGACTTTCCCAAAAGGTTGGTCACTCCTTTCTGGATCTCTGCATCAGCAATGCCAACTTTTCTGTGATTGTAACTGGAAGGTTATGATGATCTGTTTACATGACTTTTTCCCCCATGGAGGGCTTCTTGCAGGCAGGTGCTGTGTCTTATTTACCTCCTCAGCCTCAGTGCATAGTATTGTGCTTGGCACAGAGAAGACACCCAACACGTTTGATAAAATCATAGCTATCATCTAGTGACATCTTAAATGCTACCTGTGTATTGTGACAAGAAGTTATTTGTATGAGTTATCTCATTTTGTTTTCATAACAGGGTTATGAGGTTGGCACTGCTATTAAACATATTTACACCTGAGGAAACCGAGGCTTTGACAAATGCCCAAGGTCACACAGCTGGTAATTAGGAGAGTGAGGGTTGAGTGCTCATCTCTTGTTCTTTACAGACATGCATCACTGCCTCTTGCAATAATATTTCTTGAATGTCAGTGAAAGGACTTCCTAGAAGTTACAGATTTCACGTTCCTACACCTCCGTGCAGGCTCACTTTTGCTAAGTGCTTCTTTTCTGTGTTCTAAGAAGATTCCAAATCCCTAAACATTATATAGTCCAGCCAATGGGTAATTAGGGTTGTAATCCCTGTAGGAGCATCTAACATCTGTGTTTTCTTGGCATTATCTCGCTGGCCTTAGAAGCAGGGAGAATATACACCCCACCCCCTTGGGACCTCCTCCAAGGGGGCAAAGCCCTTCTTTTATCATGAATATAAGAGTCAATGCCTGATACACTTGGAAGAGAATACAGAGCACAAAATGTTCAATAAGTTGTCATTGGCTGGAATCAGGCCCACTCCAGAGAGCAGAAGGCAGGATGGGAGGGGTGGGGTGGAGGGAGCAAGTGAAATGGACTGGGCTGGACTAGGGACAGAAAATGACATTGGGCAGCAGAGCTCACAGAAATGAATTCTGCTTTCTTCATAAATGGACTTAGGCCCAGCTTTGGACAATCAAGGAGCTTGTTATATTGCATAATTATAAATGCAAGGTATTTCAGGATTGGAAAGTATCTTAGAGGTTTTGTTGTTTCAGCTAAAGATAAGCGAAGAGAGGCCTGACCGGATGGCAGTACCAGGGTAGGGTTACCATGGCTCCCGCCAATTTATTTACTGATAGTGAGAAATTTAACTCCCTGGGGACTACCATACATGTTGTGGCCAGTGCATTTTCTCCCTGGAGAGCACACTTAGCAGAGGAGAGGGACCTTTGGGGTCCCTGAGACCTTGGCCAGATCCTGCCCTGTCACACGCTGGGTGGATAAACTTGGCCCGGTCACACACCTGGAGGACACAGGTGTCTGCTTTGAAGGCTTTCCTGGGGACTCTGTGAGCTGACACGTGCAGAACACGAGCTGCTGCAACAGGAAGTTGTGCTCAGAGAGGTTAGCACTCCAGTGGAACAGCTTGTATGAAAAGCCGCCTGGCCGTCAGAAGTGTGGTTGGTGAGATTAGAGTTCGCACTGAAAAATGGTCTGCTTTTGGGGCGGCCGGATGGCTCAGCTGGGTAGACCTCCACAACTAGATTGAAGGACAACTTGTAACTGATGGGCCCTGGAGAAACACACTGTTTCCCAATATTCCCCAATAAAATTGAAGAAAAAAAAGAAAAACAAAGAAAGAAAATTGTCTGCTTTTAATGGCTGCTTTTGTCCAGTTGTGACCGGCTGCGGCAGCTCACTTCCACCTGGGAGGCCCCTGTCAGTGGGACTGTGAAAGCCCTGGCTTCTGTCAGGACAGTTTCTGGAACAGGATTAATGTTTTGTCATGTAACTGACACACTCCTTTTCTTGGGTTTCCTTTTGTTGTTAGTCACTGTGAACTCGGTGCCATTAATTTCCGCTCTGGGTTTCTTGAAGTCACGTCCTTGCCAAAAGCCCTTTGTGAACTCTTAATAATTTTGGAAGTCCCGGGTTTGGTGGTTTTCAGACATAAGCATGAATCAGAAGCATGAGGGAGAACCAGTGTAAAGTGCAGATTCCCGGGAGCCCCTCCCCGTCCCCCCAAATTCTGATCCACAAGGTGTGGGTAGACCCGTAAATGTGCATTTTAGCACGTTTCTTGGGTAATTCCAATGCAGGAGGTAGGATGATGACACATTGAAGAATGTTTGCCTACTCCATTAACAACAGTTTTACCCAGAGCCTTACAGTTCTTGTGATATTTCTCAATCCATGGATTTATGGAAACAAATGTTAGTGTTGGGGAACCAGGTGTAACGTACCTATCCCTCAGTGGGCCTAACATAACCTCCGGGTGTGGTTAATGGTCCTACACACTCATGTGACAATCAGAGAGGAACCTTACAACTGAGATGGTCTTCACGGTGTTCAGCAAAATTGTCAAACTTCTCTCCTGAAGCCCTGCAGTATCTTGTCTGTACCTCTTTCGTGATGCCAACCTCTTTTAAAAACCTTTGGGTTCTCCGTGTGTATTTGTGGGATGAAAGAATGCAGTCTCCTCCCTTTGGCAGAGCCCAGGTCTTTAGCTTCAATCTGTTTAGTGGGTGACTGGGTGATAACACCATCTAAGCCCCATCTTTGAGCATTCCCAGGAGAACACCACTTCCAGGGGGCTGTCCTGGGTGGAAGGGAGAGTTTTCCAGTCACATCCATTTTTAGAAACACAGTATTCATCAGGTTTACTTCCAGCAGAACATCGGGAGCTTTGCATTTGCCTGTGCGCCCTGTATATCTCCGAGGTGGAGACATGGTTTGGAGGGTTCTCAGCAGTAGCTGACAAGGCCCTCTTCCCGTGGGTGGTGCTGATGTTCTGCTGAGTGCTCATGGGCAAACAGCACCCAGGCTGAGGGAGCTGGTGCCTAGACACCCACAAAGGAAAAGGCACTGCCGTGGTTCCCATTCTCCATGTTCAGTGTCAAGGATTCCAGACACATGCTCTCAGAGCACTGCTTCCCTGAAGGATAGGCCAGGTCCAGGCAGTCGCTTCTGGGATCCTGAGAGAGCGGGGGAGGCCAGCTCTCGTGTGTGATTCCGGCTGCAGTGCCTTGGGCTGCGCCGAAAGCTTTAAGCACCAGCCCAGGCTCTTGCCTTGTGTCTTGTTACCCAGAATCACTACCAGGTCCTCGACTGCCTGCATCCCGTGTGTCCACCCTAACATGTCCTTCTCCTTTTTCTTCCCCATCTCTGCATGAAGGTAAAACACAGCGTGCGTTCGTTCGTTCGTTCATTCATTCCACAAATCGAGTGTGGAGGGTGCTGCCTGCCTATCCTGCTTCTAGGCTTTTTCCTCCTACATTTCCATCATTTGTCAGACTGTGGAAGGAACTCTCTGAGAGCAGGAGCGTGATGTTATCTTGTCTTTGTAGTGGGAGTGTATCTCATAGTAGCTTTTGTAAAATCTGTCTCCTTGGAAACCCACTGACACCTAAACCCTCATCTTGACAGGCTTTTGTGATGTGCGTCATTCTATCGCCAGTTCAGAAACTCTTATGTCTGAGTGTCCTTCCTGGTTGGGAATACCGATACTCTTTTGTCATCTTCTCTATTGTCTGTACGTCCCAGATGTCACTGTTTCTGGGAAAGAAGGTGATAAAGGAAACTGGCACTGGTTTAGTATTAAGAGCTCAACCCCTGCCAAGTGCAGATATCATCAACCCCCATATTTACGTGCAGAGAACTGAGACCTGGATAAGTGACTTCTCCCAGGAAAAGAGGCAGGATTTGAACCCCGGTCTGCTGACCCTTACTGACAGCTGATCTTTGGAAGGACTCTTCCAGGCCCTACGCTGACCACCCCCCACGCCAACCATGACGTTCTTGAAGACTTGACTTTCCGTCAGCTCTGTGTGAAGGAGGGGGGCTTTGTTTTGCTATTTCTGGTGTGCAGTCTGAACCATTTTAAGTCCACCCAGAGCCAGTTCCCATGACAGACCAAGGAAAGTGTGAATCATTGAAAACCACAGAGAATTTCCACATCCCATTTTCGACCAGTGCCGTCAGCTTCCTCCTGCTCGAAAACATCTCCCCGAGCTGCTGACCTGTAAGGGCTCAGAGGACTAATCTGAGCGTGCCCTTTCTCCCTGCCTGGCGAAGTGTGTGCACCAACCCTGGAAGACAGGCGCTGCCTGTGTGTGGAGCCTGCTTTCAGTGTTCATTTATAAAAGGCTCTTTGTCTCAGAGCCATTTGTCTGGAGAATGCCTGTGATCCCTGTGCAAAAGTGTAGTGCTTGTGCGATCCATGCAGACCTTCTCTCCCTCCTCCTAACTGCTCCCCCCAACCTGCCTATGAGACTGTCTCTCTCTAGTTGTCCCCCAGGAGTCACTAACTAGTGTCAGGCACCCCAGGAAGCCCAGCCCCGGCTCATCTGTCACCATCTCTTCGACTTTCATCTCTGTATGGCTCTTGTATCCTTTCATCTGACTCAGGGTCTCTCTTCTCTCCATTATCCTAGAACTTCAGGGAGCCCTATGATCCTCCTTATTTCCCTGAGAAAATAGAAGAAATCAGAAGAGAACTTCCACGTGCTCCCACTGCTATACCTTCCACCTTCCTGCATTCCCATTCACACAGTCTGCATTCATACCAACACTTCCTGTTTCTCCCCACGTATTCTCTCCTGGCCCAGCAGACAGGCTGTGTCAAAGGTCAGCGCCTCCATTTGTGCAGTGGACTGGATACCCTTTCACCTTCCCACGAACTTTCTTACAATGATTTCCCCTCCACTGCCTCACTGATTTTACTTTTTCTACTGGATTATTCTTGCCAGCATGTGAACATGCTCTAATAGCTTCTATCTTAGAGAGAGAGAGAGAGAGAGAGAGAGAGAGAGAGAGAGAGAGAGAGAGAGAGAGAGAGAGAGAGAGATCCTTTATGCACATAAACGTCTCCTCCAGTGGTTGCCCCATTTCTTAGATCTTTACAGGAAAATTTCTGCAGCATAGCTTTTGTACACGTTGACACAGTCTTTTCTCGCCAGCCCATCCCAATCCTGCATCCCACCACGACTGCAGTGGCAGTGCTTTTGGCGTGATCACCCATGACTTCCCCATTGGCCAAATTCAGCAGCCATTATATTTGACCCCCAGCAGCATTTGACACAGTTGCCCACTTCCTCCTTCTTAAAACCTTCTTTCAAGTGGCTTTGAGACACTCGTCTAGGTTCTTCTTCGGTGGAGGGTCCTTCTAAGTTTTCTGTGCTGCCTCAGGGTGGAGTCTTTGGGTCTCCTCTATCTACATTTACCTTGGAAATGAGCTAGTTCAGCCTATGGCTTTAAATACCAGCTATATGCTGACCACGGTCGTCTGAAATTCTCCCCTGAATTCCAGACTCATATATCTCATTGCCTAGTTGATGTCATCGCTTGAATTTTTAATAGTCATTTTAGAAAGCATGTAGCCAAACCAGCCTAGTCTTCTCTCCCTCGTCTACTCTTCCTCCAGTCTTTTCTGCTCAGTTCGTGTCATTGTCATTCCTGTAGTTGTTTGGACTAAATGCTTTGTAATCATCCTTGGCCTGTCTCTTTCCTTTATATTCTATTTCTAACCCACCAGCAAATTCTGTCATATCACCCTATAATCCTGAATTTGATCATTTCTCACCACTTCCAGCTCTCTCCTTTGACCAACCCACCATTTTCTCTTGACAGAGCCATTGCTGTAGCTTTCTAACTAATCTTCCTGCTTTCACCCAGCAACTCTTAAAGAATCTTCACAGAGCAGCCAGAATAACCTTTTAAAACATGTCAGATCATATCCCTCCCCTGCTCACAACGAAACCCTCTGAAGGCCTTCCTCAGTCTAGAGCGCCCCATGTGTCTAGTTCCCAGCTCTCTCATTCTGCTCCAGACACAAGGGCTTCTTGCTGCTTTGTGAAGGGGTTTTACCTTTACTCCCCACCCCCGATCTCTGGATTCTGGTCTCTGCTCAGGTATAGTATTTCCTTATCAGAGACTTCCCTGACCACACTATTTAAAACAGTACTTTCTTACTCTCTATCCCTTTTGCCCTGCTTTATTTTTCATAATAGTAAGTAATGCCATCTGACATATTAAATATGTCTTTGTTTTCCACTCTCTTAAGTTCCATAAGAGCTGAGATTTGTCTTTTTGTTCACTGTTGAGTCCCAAGCTCCTACAACAGTGTCCAGCACATAGTAAGCCCTCAATTAATGTTTGTAGAAGGACGGCACGCATATCCTAAAGTTAACCTAGACAATTCATTGCCATAAAGCATTCTTTAAAAAAATTATGAATTATTGTAGGCCCACAAGGTATACTGCATAACACAGTGAACATCCACGTACCCGCCACCTATTTAAAGGAAGACAATGCTACTCTGTCAGGATGGGCTAGTTTATGCTGCTGTAACAAAACAGCTCTCAAATCTAACTGGATTAGAACACATACACGTACAAACAAACAAATACTCTGACCTCTCTCTCATGCTGCACGTCCATCCATGGGGTGGCTGAGGACGTCCTTGTCACTGATAGATAGTGGCAAAGGAAAAGAAAGATGCCAACGGTATACTCTTAAAGGTTTCTGCCTATAAGTGACACTTCTACATACCTTTGCTTGGCAGAAGCACACCTGGTAAGCTTGCCCAGCTTAAAGGGATGGGGAAGTGCCTCCTACTGAGTATCTAGAGGAAATGAATGCCAATACCTGTGAACAGATAGTCACTGCTAGTGATTCACAGTTACACGTGTAGTTAAAACTCTACGTGAAGCCCCTCCTGGTCTCATTTTTACCCTGTCTTTAGAGAACGTCACTGTACTCAATTCGGTGACATGTCATTGTGGTGTTAATTTTCATATCCCTGATTATTAATGAGGTTGAACGTCTTTTTATGTTTACGAACCATTTTGTTTTCCTTTTTTTGTGTACTGTTGCTTTTGTACTGATTTATAGGCGTTATTTATATATTTTGAATACTACTACTTTACTGGTTATAGGAGTTATAAATATTTTCTTCTGCTTGATGGCATATATTGAGCTTTGTTTGCGGAATCTTTTGAAACAGAAGTTTGTAAAGACTTCATTGTTTACTTTTCAATTTTTTCCTTTGTGGTTTCTTTCCTACCCTGAGGAAATAACAGTTTCTTTTGAAAATTTTGCATTTCATGTTTAAGCATTTATTCTTCCTGGAATTAAAAGTTGTAAAGGGTATAAATTAGGACTTTATTTTTCTCCTGTATGGATAATGAGCAGTTGTAAACATCACTAATTTGTGATGCCTATTTCTGTTATATGTCAAGTTTCCATATAGCAAATATTTCAGGACTCTTCCCCAAAGTCAAAATGACTGTGAAAGGTAAATGTTTTGAATCGATTCAGGACATCAAGGCAGCCAAACAGCACAACTCAAGACACTCACGAAAGAGGACTTCCAGAACTGCTTCAGAAAGTGGACGAAAAATGGGATAAGTGTGTTCAAAGCAAGGAGGAGCATTTTGAGGGGGATTACTGTGTCTTTTACTGTAATATATATTTTTTATTTAATCATTTACTATATTGTTTGATCACACCTCGTAAGCTGGGAGTGGTCATTTTCAGTGATATCTAAAATGTCATCTCACGAATGCTGTTGAGCCAGGAGAGAACCAGCTGAGTGATTTCAGCCAGGTCACTCTCCCTCCCTGAACGTAAGGGTCCAGGGGAGTCTCTGTGGTTCTAGAGGTCTTTACGTCTGTCATATCTTTTACCTTACTTGGGTAAGCTTGGGCTCCACTGTCTGGAAAGGAAGCTGGGTGGGTCTGGGGGTGGGTCTGGAAGGACCTGTTAATGAGACAGTCCAACAGGGGCAGAGCTGAACGGCAGCCTCAGGAGGTTGGAGCCTTTTAATTGGCATCTTCCACAGAATAGCAAATTAAGTGCTTAGATTTCTTCCTTGTGCTCCTTTTCCCTTGGCTCTTGTTACTCTGGCTGGAGCCCAGACAGAACTGAGTTGCCACTTGGGGGCTGTTGCCATGGTTTCAGGGGCTCCCAGGGAGGCCTGTGCAGACTCTGAGTCCTCCCTTCAAGGTGGATGACAACTGCCTTGAGAGCCACCAGGGAGGGCCTGGAAGCTTCCACTTAGCAAAGGTTTCTCTCCCAGGACCTGACATGCCTACTGAGGGACATACTTCTCACCTGTTCTGAAGAGGTTTCTGAACTGTGGCCCTTTCAGCTCCCCCTTCCCTCCAGTCACCTTTGTCTTTAAGCTTGGACTTCAGAAAGTTGTCCAGTGACAGACGTGTCCTCGAGACCCTTCACTCACTGGCTTCACCTACAGTTCAAAAAGTGATTCTGATGCAAAAGAAAGTTGAGACAAGTAGCCTAGATAGTCTAGTTCTGATCGTGTATGGTTGTGCTTAGAACACCTTTGTATCAGGGCCAGACCTGCCTTCTGCTGCACAGGATGCCAGTGCCAGCTGTGCCACACCCAGGGGTGTGATCTAGGGCAGCGCATTTCCCCTCTCTGGGCCTTGTATTCTTCCAATGCTGAGGGAAGGTTTTGAGGCAGATTATTGATTGCCACCATCTTTCTAGCTCAGATGGTCTAGAGAGCTGTGACGGTACCTCTGGCCGTTGAACTGCGGGGGATTTGATATGGAAATGCTTGAAGTTACCGCAAGGAAGGTATCGAGGTCTGCTGGAAAGAGCAAGGGCTTTGGAGTCAGACAAACATAGGGTCCAATCACCACTGACCAGCAGGATGGTGGTTATCTAGTAGAACCATTGTTGGCCCCTATGTGCCTTTGTACAAATTAGAAAAAGATGCCCCTTCTGAAGCCACTTTCTGCTGGAAACTTTTCAGGATACCCATAGAAATCTGCAGTGACTATGATGTGACTTGTGCTTCTTAGAAGCACAGCCTGCCCAGCTGTACACAATAGCTGTCTGTGTCCTTGGGCAATACTCAACGTCTTGGGACCTCTGTTTACCCATCTGGATAAAGATAGTGATACTTATCACACAGCGTAATGGTGAGGACAGAGGTTTGTGTAAAAAGCTCAGGGCTTGTATAGAATAGTTGTTCTGGAAATGTAAATTTCACTTTTCTTTTTCCAAGAAGAATCTTCCTGGGATGTGGTCTTTAGGGCCCAAAGCACCTCCCCTTTCCAAAAGAGCAGCAGGTGGTGGACTAGTGTTGCCAAGGTGGGTTTGGAGCCTGGAATCACATCCTGTCAGCTGGCCTCAGCTTCCACAGTTGTCTTGCGAGTTCATTCCAAGGTGCCTTGGAATGCTGCCTCTGCTTGCCCCTCAGGAGGGAAAGGAGAACCCCTAGTGGCAGGGTAATCACCTGGGGCACAGAGTGGCGTCACTGTTGCGAGGCAACAGGGAGGATCAGGAGAGCCAGGGCCAGGAGGGAAGAGCTGCACAGACTGCAGGGAGCTCTTGCTTGGCTGGGGGTGCCCCCGGAGAGTCCTCCACGTGTTGGTGGGGGGGCAGAAACACATGGGCTGGTCATGCCAGTCCTGCTCCACCCGGCAGTCAGGGAAGAAACACTGTCACCCACTGGGTCAGGGGCGCTGGGATGGAGGCTCCTGGTTGAGGGGTGATGGAGCTCTCCTAACACAGAGGTGATGGAAAGAACCCTGGCTCTGGCGTTAATTCCTTTTGCATTTGAATTTCACGACTGCAAATTGTGCACCCCCCCATATTCCTATGTTGAAGCCCTAATGTGATGGTATTTGGAGGTGGGGCCTTTGGGAGATAGTAGATCATGAGAGTGTCACCCCGTGATAGGATTAGTGTCCTTATTAGAAGTGACAACCCTGAGAGGTAAGTGTTGTGACTTAATTGTGCACATGAGACAAGTGACTCAGAGAGGTTTGGTGACACAGCAGGGAGCCAGGATTCCAACTCACGGCTGTCTGACTTGAAAGCCTGCCGTCTTTCCACCTGCCATGATGGAGAACGGGCATAGAGAAGACTCGTGCAGGATCACAGAGGGCCTCACTCTCCAGGGGCAAGTGCATTTGGGCCCTGATGCACCAGTGGGCATTTGTGAGTTGGAAAAAGTGGAGAAAGACATAGAAATCAAGGGAAAGGTGTGAATAAAGGCTTGGGGTAGGCAAGTGCGCAGAGTGGGCCCTGCAGGTAGAGAGCTCAGTACAGAGTGCAGGGGTGTGGAGTGAGGGCTGGGAGGAGTGAGGCTGGAGGGATGACTGGGATTGCTTACGGAAGGGAAGGCGCTGGAGACGACAGATAATGTTACAAGATAGGACAAGATGGAGGATTGAAAACGCCAGTGCCCTCAGGGACAAGACAGTAAAATGAATTAGGGAGTTGGTTGGTTAATATTTGTTGAGGGGGCCTTTGAGCCAGGCACTGTTCTGAGTTCTGGGGGTGCAGAGAATAAGACTGCTGGGAGCTGCCTTCAGGGAGGTTGTCTTTTTTTTTTTTTTTAACTTTTATTTATTTAAGTGTGTTTTTCCAGGACCCACCAGCTCCAAGTTGAGTAGTTGTTCCAATCTAGTTGTGGAGGGCGCAGCTCACAGTGGCCCCGGTGGGGATCGAACTGGCGAGCTTGTTGTTAAGAGCTCTGCGCTCTAACCAACTGAGCTAACCAGCCACCCCCATCCCCTTCTGTCTTGTGTCGAGTGTTTGCGACGGAGAAATGTGTTAATCCCAAACTGACAGGTGCCTGAGATGGGGGTAGTGGTCAGGGAAGGCCTCTGGGGACATGCCATTTAGGTTGAGACCTGAAAGGTGAGGAGGCCGCTGTGCAAGGGATCAGATCTGTAAGAGGCAGGGTCATGTAGTGGTTACGAGTGAGGTCCTGGAACTGGGCCGCCTGCATATGAATTCGGCTCTGCCATTGACCAGCTCTGTGACCTTGGGTGGGTCACCTAACCTCTCTGTGCGTCAGTTATGTCATCTGTAAAGTGGGGATACCCATAGCCCCACCTCTCAGGGTCATAAGAGGATCGCATGTATTAGCACGTGTAAAGGGCTTAGACTCATACCTGCGTGTGGAAGGGCCGGGAAGGGTACCACTACTACCGGAGTCCCTTTTCCCAGTAGCACAGCACTCCCAGCAGGAAAAGCAAGTGCAAAGGCGCTGACACGGGACTGCATTTGGTGGCATTAGAAGAGAGAAAGGTGGCCAGTGTAGCCAGAGCTTCGTCAGCCAGTAGATGAGATTGGCGAGGTCCAATCAGGGAAGGATGTGGATACAGCATTTGAACACAGTGAGAAGCCCTGGAGGGTTTAAGTAGGGAAGTGATGCGGTTTGATGACTGATGACTGAGCACAGGGAGCAGGAGGCCCTGGGAGGATGTGGGGTTCGTCTCAGTGAGGTACCCTGGGTGCATGCCCGTGTCTCAGGTAGGCAGCAGGAAGGAAGCAGGCCTGGCGTGAGCAGCAGGGATCCGTGCAGCTGCTGCGAGCTGTTCCCGACGGAATTCAGGTCGTTTACTTTTACACACTCAGCTTGCCAAGCTCAATACACCTGCCTCCAACATGTGACCCCTAAATGGTCCTTGAACTTCCGTCCAGGTTAGAAGATAATTTGCCAAGCTACGAGCAAGCCTTTAACTGGTGGGTTGGGAGCAGGCTCTTTGCTTCCGGACAGAGGAGAGTTCCTAGCCGTACGGCCTGTCTGTCCCAGGGCCTCTGTGACTTCATGACCAGACTCAGCTTCCTCCACTCATTCACCAGCCCTTCACTTAGCAGCATGTGTGTGCCAGGCTCTGTGCTAGACTGGAGGGACATAGTATGAGAAGACGGGGCTCTGCTGTGACGAGCTCAGGCCAGTGGGCATCTGAGTGCCATGCCCAAGGGCACAATGTCCTGTTCCTTGTTTTATTTATTAAATGCATCTGATCTGTTCAGCCTGCAGCCAGTTGGTAACGATGCGATGATTTATGCTGTTGACACGCACTCCTGGGCCACATTTGGGAGGGGTGTGTGTGTGTGTGTCTTCACACGGATGCTAGCTCACTAGCTCAAGGTACTGCGAGGAGCTTGGATTGAAAATACAGCCGCTCTCGTTAGTCCTGGCTGTGAGGTTAACTTCTTACCTCGATCTGAGGGGCTCTGTTCGTTTTGGGCATGCTGGCCGCATGTCCAGGGAGGTAGTGGTCTTCTAGTTCCTGCCTCTCTCCTTGGACCCTCCTCCTCACATGCACACACTGTCAATATCTGTCCCTTTAGTAGGTTTCAAAGTCGTGCTGCTAACATTCTTTCTCACAAAGTTACTGAAAGAAACCAAGGGAACTGGACATGACGTTCCATAGGGGGCACATTCAAAACCACCCAGTGGCTCTCCAGTGAGCTCTTAGAAAGTGTGCTCGCTGCTCCTTTTCAAAGTGGCTGATGTCCTTTAACTTCTTGCTACTCACTGTGGCTTTTGGACGCGCACCATGGGCATCACCCGGGAGCTTGTGTGAAATGCAGAATCCCGGGCCCCACCCAGACTAACTGAAACAGAATCTGCGTTTTCACAATATCCTCAAGTGGCCTTGATGCCCAGGAAAGTCTGAGGCACACGCCTGGGCCACATTTGGGAGGTGTGTGTGTGTGTGTGTGTGTGTGTGTGCAGCCTTGTGGAAAACGCCAGTCCTGTGCATGGCTTCTGAATATACAATGCAGAAGATGGCTCTCGGGTGCTCCGTATGTCTCCTGAGAGTCAAGTAAAAAGAGAGACTTGCCTGAGAAGGTGGAGATTTGGCTTAGCCTGAAGAATTGTGGAAAGGAATGTTGTGAAGCAGTTAGCGGGTTGCTGAGGCTTATTTAAAATAAAACATGTATTCTCTTCTTTTGGCAATGATTTAATGGATTTTACTTTGGTGGTTATTTTTGTCAAATGAGGAGGGAACGGGGCTTGTCTGGGAAAGAGAGGGCTCAAGGGGCTGAGGGCATGGAAGCTGTCATCAAATGTTGGAAGGGCCCTCAGGATGAAAGGGAAAGTGGAATTGGAGCAGACAACATTGTTTTTCACCTTTAACATTTTTTTTTTCAATTACAGTTGACATACCACATTATATTAGTTTCAGGTGTACAACATAGTGCTTAAACACTTATATACCATGTTTCCCCGAAAATAAAACCTACCCCGAAAATAAGCCCCAGTTAAGATCTCAGCCAGATGGACGCATTTAGTACTTTACGACAATGTTCCAGAAGAAGATGACATGACTGATTGAATAAACGTGAATTGTTGTACATGAAAAAATAAGACATCCCTTGAAAATAAGCCCTAATGGAGCAAAAATTAATATAAGATCTGGACTTATTTTCGGGAAACACGATACCCTATGAAATGATCGCCCCAATAAGTCCACTATCCACTTGGCACCATACAGAGTTATTACAATATTATTGACTCTATTCCCTATGCTGTACTTTAGATCCCCATGACTATTTTTATAACTGGCAATTTGTACTTCTTAATCCCTCCCCCTTTTTCACCGAGCTCCTCACCCCCCTACCATCTGGCGACCATCCGTTTGTTGGACCAGATGACTTTTCAGTGGCCTCCAGCTCTGTGAACTGTTGAGAAAAGAGAAGAGCTCACAGAATTGGGCTTCAGTCCCAGTTTTCCCACTTACAGGCCCTGATTTGGGCAAGTTACTTAACTTTTCTAAGCCTCAGTTTCCTTGTCTTAAAATAGCAATAGTAATACTCACCTCATGGGATGGTGTGAAAATTAAATAAAAAGTGTGGAAAATTAAATAAAAATTCCTATCAGTGCAAAAGGTATAAAGTAGGGGCTTAATACATTTTAGTGTCCTTCCTTCTTCCTCTGGTACTTCTTTTCTTTGCCTTGTTTGGGATAGTTAACAGTTTGAACAGCCAGCTTGATATTGGATTTTAATCTGATACATTTCTGATCCTTGTTAACTGCTAGTGGTTGGTCTTCGGCTGGTTGGCTCAACTGGGGTGTTTTAATGAGGCTAGAATAGTAGGGGCGCCCTGTACAGGCACTGCTGTGGTCCATCAGACAGCACCCCTGATGGGAGCTAGCAGTCCTGTGGCCTCATATGTGCGGTGGCTGCCAGGCAGGCTGGACAGAGCCTCACAGGCTGTCACTGTGAGGAAGACCTCTGGTCCATGTTGGGTGGCAGTGTTTTGGACTGACTGCTGACCCTGGACCAGTGTACCAGCCCCTGAATTTAGAGCATGTGCACATACCATCTGCAGATGCAATATGTTTGTTGATGGGAAGGAAAGAAGGCAGAGTTGCTGCAAGAGGCATTTTTATAATGTGTCGAGATATCAGTGCTTTCCTTGCACTGCTTTTTTTTACTACCCCCTTTCTCAATAAAAAGCTTTTCTTGCCAGAAAGGGAAGATTTGTGGTATAGTTGGCTCATCTCAGTCTGCTCCCAAGATCTAGAAGGTACCACACCTGTTCCTTCTCCCTGGAACAGCTTCCATCGTCCTTTCCTCCTCACTAACTCTCACCTGTCCTGGATGTCCTGGAAGCCTTCTGGTATACCTCACTCCAGGCCATCACGATCTTCCATTCTGTGAACAAAGACCCTTCTTTTAGCATTCAGGAGAGTTTGGGCCATGCCATGGATTAGTATGATGTTTCCCTAGCTCAGCTGCAGGCTCCCTGAGGTCAGGGCCTGGTAGGTTGGCTAGGTGGTTTCCATGGAAATGCCAGGTACCGTGATAAATTCATATTGCAACAACTCCCGTAATCCATGTCAGGAAGCTCAGTGCCAGGCCTGTGGGTCTCAGGTCGACTCTGGCCACCCAAGGACCAGTTCTATCCATCCTCAAATCCAGCACAGCAAAGGAGGAGGGGCCCCGGGGGCACTCAGTACATGTTAATAGATTGTGTGACCTGAGTGACAGGAAGCGTGGAAAGTCAGTCTGAAACCCAGCAACTTGGAAAGAGGCACCAGGGCGAGGGAGCGAGGAAGTGATTGAAATAAGTATATTTCACTTTGTTCCATAAAGGATTGGTGCATAGTGCAAAGTAGAAATAAAATACAATTTGTGGAATGAAGTAGGATATAGATAAACAAACGTGTGAAATCAGGACAAGGGAAGAAAGAAATTCATTACATGAGCCTTTCCCTATGACCTTTATTCCTCTAAATTGAAAATAAATAAATAGATAAATAAATAAATAAATAAATAAATAAATAAATAAATAAATAAATAAATAAAGGGAAATATGTTTCCTAAAACTGTCTGCTCTGGTTGGTAAGGCTTATTTGATTTTTGCTCTGTGTATATTTCTTGGCACCCTGGGCTGAGCCGGCGAGCCATTCTGCCCTGTGGCATGCACGCCTTGCCCTCTGTAAGGATTTGCCCATCACTCGAGGAGAGAAGGGCCTGGAAGGCTTGCCATCCCTTGCCACTCAAATGATCGGCTTTGATGAGTCACCACTACAAATTGGTTTTATTTTCTTTTGTGCAAGAGCCTGATTCAGAGTCAATTTGACAGCCAAATTGGCCTAGAAGATATAATGAGGCAATGCTGAACATTTCTGGGTAAAGAAGTGGGGAAAGGAACAGGCTGAGAGCTGGTGATACCTTTTGTGTTGCTGGGCACACATTCCAGAACAGAGTTCTATTCTGTTCTAAGGAGCCGGAGAGCTGAGTGCATTGCCCTGCGGAGCGTCTGGCTTGAGGCTAAGTGCAGGGGAGACCAGGGGCTCTCTGGCCAGCCCTGGGGTTTGTGGCAGTAGGGCTCCTCAAATAGTACTAACATTCGGTTGTTAGGAATGAAATGGGTGACACAGGGGTTAAGAGTGCTGGCTCTGGAATAAGGTGGTACTGGGTTCAGTTTCCAGGTCTTCCACTCACAGTTGCTTCATCTCAGGCAATTTGCTTACAAGCTCAAAGACTCAGTTTCCACATCTGGAAAATGGGGAAGTAATAGCAATTCCCTCAGAGTTACTGTGAAGATAAAATTAGGTAATGAATGAGCATCTCTCATTTGAAGCAGCTCCAATAACGTATTTTACATTAAGTATTTAATTGACTCAGTCATCCTTATGACTTATCCATTTTACGGCCCTATTCTTTTATGTTCCATCTAACCTGGCAGAAATTTTCCTATTTACCCATCTTACTGCCCCCCCCCCCCAGCAGCCTCCCTGTGGCAGGCGTTGGTACGCTTCACAGACATGTCTTGCTAAGCTCAGAGTTGGCATCAGAAGGCTTCTCAACCTTGATTCGGCCATCACCGGTCGGAGTTATGCATTTTTATGCTTAAAACGGATCCTGGGGTTATCACGCATCAACATTTATCAAACCCAGTGGGGCAAAGGAAGCCAAACCTTTTGCTTTTCCCTTGACAAGTCAATACGTGGGAGTTACAGAGAAGGACTGCATCCCCCTCTCTGAGATTGCTGGATTCAGAGCTGGAAGAAATGGAGGACGCTTCCCGCTGTGCTCCCTGGCCTTGGTCTGACCTTGGACAAGCCACTTCGCTTGGAATGTCAGTTTCCTCATCTGTTAAAGAGAATAGGTCTTGCCTCCTAGAGGCCATTTGTATGAGTCATAGTGCTTTCCATGCTGAGATGAATTTGATTCTTGTTTCTATTCCCTCATTACCATTTTCTACCTAGGGAAGCTTTCGTAGGGTTAGGGAGACATCTGGTAGTTGGGGCTGATGTCTGAACATGGCAGCGAAGCCCGTCCCTTTGTAATTAGCTTCTCCCTTTTCTGGATCCCATTGCTGTGAGTCCTGGTCCCACATATCCACTTCACAAAAGGACCTCTCTTGACGGACGATTTCCTGGGCTTGTGCCGGGTACAAGGTCCCAGGCAGGTGACCTCCCCCATTTTCTGCCGCTGGCCCTTACTGGGGAGAGTGGCTTGGGGGACAGGGTCAGACCTCAGTGTGACTCTTCTTGGTGTAGTCTCTCTGGAGCAAGCTCCTATCTGCCTTCCCTTCTTGGAAGGCAAAGGGGCCAAGTGGAAAGGACATGGGCTTTGGAGCCAGATACCCTGGGTGTGGATGGGATTTCTATGCTCTTGGAAAAGGTGCCGGAGCTTTCTGAGCTCCAGTGTCCCGCCTGTCTATCAAACGGGAATGCCAGTCTTATTCAGTTTGAAGGCAGGGCTATGACTGGTTGTTCGAGCTTCATCTGGTATCTGCCCTTTGGTCAGTTTTTAATAAATATTTCTGAAGGGCTGAATGGATACTTACAACATATGTAAGGCTCAGTGCGTGTCAGGGTCCTTGCACCTCCCTCCTCCAGTTCTAGTTCTTGGCCCCCATTGCACTCTGCATGATAGATGGGTAGAAGGTTGGTCACTGATTTGTACAATAAACATTGTGTGCCAGTCACTTAGATGCTGGGAATATAGTCGTTTTTTTCATTGGCAGAGAATCCATGCTTGTCTGGGGTCTGTGGATGGAGAAAGGAAATAAACCCAATGACTAAAGTACAGAGCTTGTGAGAACGTGATAAGTGTTGTGGGAAGAATAGAGCAGGGAAGGGGCAGAGGAAGAGGGGAGTTGGGATGTAATCTCAATCAGATGCCCGTGGAAGACCTTTCCTTAGGAGGTCACCGCTAAGCACAGGTAGTTCATGATCTTGAACCAAGTCCCTTTCTCCTCAGCATTCCATCTAGTTCTCCTGGCTCAGGTCTTTGCAAGTTGAAGGCAAGGTGGGGTGAGCTGAACATCTGTGAGCAGTTCTGAGCTTTACCTTCTATTGTAACTAAGAAGATGTCTGGAATCTCATTCCAAGCCTTTCTTCTCTGAGAGTCCCTTGTGCCTGGCTTTCCAGCAACTAGGCTTCCCTCCTCACCTTGGGAGGGTTCCTGGGCCAGCCCCAGAGCTTGTGGCAAAGCAGCAGGCAGCCAGTGCATTGGGCAGATTGCCTTGCAGGAAGCCAGGCTCTGCCTCGCACCAGCCTGCTCACTGTGTGTTTGCCCTGGCACCTAACACCCCAGCTGCGTTTACACTCGCCAGGTGCTAGGGCTTTCAAAACAAGGGTGGCAGTGTTTTTGGTGCTAGTTTTGGTTACAAAGCAGTGTGCACCTGCAGGCCACCACCACAACTGTTTGGACCACCCTGCCCTGTCCTGTTCTGATGGCCTGGATTGTTTTTTTGTTTAATTTTTTATTGGGGAATATTGGGGAACAGTGTGTTTCTCCAGGGCCCATCAGCTCCAAGTCGTTGTCCTTCAATCTAGTTGTGGAGGATGCAGCTCAGCTCCAAGTCCAGTCGTTGTTTTCAATCTTTAGTTGCAGGGGGCGCAGCCCACCATCCCATGTGGGAATTGAACCGGCAACCTTGTTGTTGAGAGCTCACGCTCTAACCAACTGAGCCATCTGGCTGCCCCTGGCCTGGATTGTTTGTGGCTTAGTTGGGACATCAGACCCGCCTTCTTTGCCTGGGGTCCAGATGCCCATTGTTCTGAGTTGACTTCCTGTCTCACCTGCCTCCCTCCCACTGGTCTCCATGGCAAGTCCTTACTTCAAGATTTGTTTCTGGCCAGTTTTTTTTTGGGGGGGTGGTGGAGGGAAGGGGGCAATACACAACATACATACCAGGGGAACAATATTTAGAATGCTGTTTCTCAAACATGAGTGTAGTTTCTGAGGCAGTTGATTAAAAATTAGAATCCCCACTTGTAGGGATTCTGATTGAGTGGATCAGGGATGGGACCAAGGAATCTGCATCACCACCACCATCATCATCATCATCATCATCATCATCATCATCATCATCATCATCAAAATCAGTTCTTTAGCTGACCACACAGAGGCACAGCTTACTTCCCTAACTTGCTTGTATGTCAAGGCCAAGTGAAATCTATTGTTGCAGTGCTCCCAGAGTCTAGCCCAACTCCCAGCTTCCAGGTGACGCTCAGCACCTGTGTGGAAGGTTAGAGGCAATGGGAGGTGAACCTTTCTATAAGGAACCCTTCACAATGTGAAGAGCTGCCCACTGATTGATCCCCATACTTATGTTTGCAGTCTTACTAATTGCATTTTTCTTAAAGTAGGGACATATCTCTGTTCAGGATTTTAATGACAAAACAGTAGTACCCTGAAAAGAACTGAATAGGGGTAATTATTTTGGAAGGAATGTGAGCCACACCTTCATCCCTGAGTGTTGCTTTGATAACGATGTAGGAAGTCACACCATTTATTAATGCTCCAGAACCTTTAGCTGCTCTTTGGACTCACCTGGGATGTGAATAAGGACTGATGCTTGGGTCTCTTCTCCCCGACTCCCCGTCTCCCTCTGCCTTATTTAATTAGTCTGGGGTGTGGCCTGGGCATTAGGACTTTAAAAGTTCTCTAGGTGATTTAATGTGTGCCAGGGCTGCAAACCACTGACCTAGAATGTGTAGAACCAGCTGGAAAGGGGAGTGGGAGATTCATTTCTTAAGTCTTACAGGGAGCCTTGTTGGACTGGAGATGGGAAGTCCCTAGATTCAGACTGCTCTGAAATTTGAATCTAAAGCACATTTTATATAAATAAACAAACAAACATACACATACAGTATCCAAAATTATATATATATATAAAATAATAGTCAATTGTTTTCTACTCCTTTAATAAAAACATGCTTTCCTGGGCCGGCCCGGTGGCTCAGGTGTTTGGAGCTCCGTGCTCCTAACTCCGAAGGCTGCCAGTTCAGTTCCCACATGGGCCAGTGGGCTCTCAACCACAAGGTTTCCAGTTCAAAAAAAAACAATAACAAAGAAACATGCTTTCCTTATTATTAACATGGCACATGCTTATCGCAAACCATTGGGTTTATACAGAAAAGTACAAATAAGGCTCAAAGTCTCCCCAAATGCCAGCCCACAGAGGAAATAAGTGCACCTGTATCTGGTGCACACGCTCCTGGTTTTCCCGTGCCTGTATGCACACGCAGCCTAATATGCAATTGAACAACGACAGAATCAATGACACGTACTGGTCAGTGTGCTTTGCTCAACAGCATGGCATGGATAACTCCGAATGTACACATTCACTTTTGGAGCTCTTACCAAATTCAAGCTCTAATTACACCTGATACATGGGACCTCTACTTTACTGTTAAATCTTCCTGCGTACCTTTTTAAATAAAAGGCAAGCAGCAGTGTAGGAAGGCTCCTGTATTGGCCAGGGAGCCAGGTGTGTCTGAGTCGTCTCCTGAGCATATCTGGGCAGCTCGTGACCTGGGGACAGAAGGGCTTAGCAAGCCTGGCCACAACCACTTTCTGTAGTGCTGGTGTCTGTTGAGTTTTCGTTTCATTCTTTAGTCTTTGTTATTTAAGAGGTCTGTTTTTATTTGACTTCTGGACCACACCACAAGCATGCAAAGCCCAGCACCAGCCAGCAGAGAGTTGTCCCCTGAACACGCAGGACGTGGAGCTGCCATGGGGGTGTCTCCACCGCGATCCATTGTTGGCCTGAGGGGCTGCACAGTCCTTCAGTTACTGAGAGAAGCGGACGGTCTGCATACAGAGTTGAAATCTCCTGATCTTTAAATAAAGAGAACCAATTGCTTAAACATTAAAAAATGTGAAGCCAAATGAAACACAGCTGGGCTTTGTACAGTCCTCTGGAAGCCAGTCTGAAGTCCCGGTCTCCTGAGCCATCTTGGCAGTTGGGATCGAGTCAGTCTACCTCATCCAGTTCTGAAAATACTGACTGCATGCATTGTTCTGTGCGCCAGTCACTGTTGGAAAGACTGGGAATGTGATGAGAAGTTACGACCCTTGCCTTGGTGGGGTAGCTTATCGTTGAGAGCAGCTGTTCTCCAAATAGGGTCCAAAGAACAGGCATCCTCAGTGGCTCACTTGGAAACTTGCTAGGAATGCAGATTTTGGGGCCTCAGCCCAGACCCACTGAATAAGAGTGAGCATTTTAACAAACCTTTCTGGTGGTGCCGATGCCTGCTGAAGTTTGAGAACTGCTGATCTGGAGGGGGACTCAGGCAATGGGCAGAGATCTCTGGATGGAGAAGGTGTGGTGGGTACCAGGGAAGCTTTTCAGAAATGGATGGCTCCACTTGGATCTGAAAGGATGAGTAGGACTTGGCCAGGTGAAGCAGTGGCGACAGGTATCTTGGAGAGGGGGCAGCAGAAGCCACAGTAAGGAGGAGGAGAGTGCGTAGGGCGCGTTTGGGAACTATCAGTTTAGAGCGTGTTGCTGGCAGAAGAGGATGCACTAGGAGATTTCGTGAGCTGAGAAAAATAAGGGGGGGCCCAGTTCTCCGTATGAGGCCAAATTAGCTGGATTGTAGCTTGTAGGTGTTGGGATATCACTGGAGACGTTTTAACAGGGAAGTGTGGCATTGGGTCTGCGTCTAGGAAAATAATGCTGGCAGAGGGTTTAAATTCCTTCTGAGTGGAGACAACTCTCCTGGTACTCCACTGGCCTAGACCTTGATTCCTGCTTCTCCTGGCATGACGTGGATCCGGGTCAGCAATTCCCATCCTTGGATAGGGTGGAGGGAGAGGAGGAAAGAGCCCGTGAGTGAGGAAGCAGCCACTGCCACATGAATAATGGGTCGCTGTACCTCGGGCCTCCCACAGGGAAAACATGCGCTCTCCAGGTTGAACATTTTCGTGGTTGCTGGTGTTCTCAGCAATGGCAATAGGCTGTGTAATATGACTTGAAAAGCAGCTTATCCATTTCTGCAGCCAATATTTTGGAAACAAATCCTCGCTCTTTTTCTGTCTTTAGAGGTCTGTGGTGTCTAAAGAGGAAACAGTTTGGACTTAAGGCTAGAGAAACTCATGTCTGTACTGAAACTAGAGCTCCCTCCTTCTTCCCTGTCTGTCTGTCTGTCTTTTTCAATTGCTGGGGTGTGAGAGATCGTGGGAACAGGATGAAGTATCACCTCCCCCTGCTGGTCATTTTACACAAAGTTTGTCATGTACAAAGAGAGTGGGGACCGTGGGGCAATGCAAATAACAGAAGTGCAGAAGTAGATTGAGATTGAATCGATTCATTTTTAAAACATGGTCCATACGTAGTAAATTTAAAAACATTTACGTCTGTGAGAGGGTGAAAGGAAGTTTTTGACTTCATTTTCTTGCAAAATGCTGTAGTACGCTGATGAAGCAGTTATTTCTTTTGTCCTGCTGCTGCCATTTCTCACACCTTAATGATGACATGAGCAACCTCCTTTATTTCGCCTGTTTATTGAATGTTTTTTCTAAACTGAAATGAACAGGTTTTCCAACTGATTGCTTTGGGTGTTCATTCAAGTCGATCACAAATGCTATACAGCCTGTTGACTGTATATATGAAACAGCCAAGTTATAATCGTGATGGGCTTTACAAGTGATATTTACAGTGAGTGAAATTTGTATTTCTACCTGATAATTGATGTCTGTTTAAATCACAAAGATAGTGGTCATAAATTTAGGGGATATTGATGAGGACTCTATGACATGGTAAAATGATGGCCTTTTCTGAGGAGGGTACACTGTTCTGAGAAGCTTTAAGGGTAAGGTTTTCTGAAAAATTTCCTGATCCCCTCATTTTGAAGCCCCCTGTTTGTTAGAGTCTAAATCTAAATATATTTCTTAATAAAAGGCAACCCTTTTATCTTCTTAGATCCATGCCTTGGCTTTGCCCCTATTCATTTGGCAAGTTGGACTTACGTCAGGTGGTTGGGGTGCCTTTGCGTGTCGAGGGACAGTCTGAGGAGAGGAAGCTTGAGGCAGAAGAACGGACGTACCCTGGCTAGGAAGCCAGGCGTGCAGGCCTCTTGCTAAGTGGATGCAAGCCAGTTAAGTCCTCCAGGAATAGTGAAGTTGATATAGCTTAGGTCCTCTCCAGTTTTATTCAGATGTTCTAATCAAATCAATCAAGACATTTGACCGCAGTTAGGCATTGAGAGCAGCATTGGAAATACCGAGAGCGAGGGAGCAAAGTTGGTTTTATTCTCTTACAAAGACTCTTAAACTAGAACTCCTGTTAAATCATGCGAGAGTTAGCGATAGGTTGGGCATATTCTGTGGATACACATGCCCTGTTCTTAAATGCATCTTCTTTTTTTTTCCAGTTGCAAATGAAGCTGGAGACAAGACTGCCAGACCCCTTGCCCGCTTCTCCAGTGAGTAAATCTTGTTTCACTCCTTTCTCGGGCTCCCTGCGGAGAGGACTTTTCGCTTGTGTGGTTCACCCCTGTAATCCTGCCAGGTGTCAGTAAAACACTGTCAAAAAAGAGTAATATAGGAAATGTCTTCAATGGGTTAATATGCCATTTGGGCCCCATCACAGGGGTGGGGGGGGTGTGATCTACTCATTACCACTTTCCTGTTCAGTTCTGAGAACTGTGGTTTATCAAACTGCTCTAGGCTTTGCTACTTGAACTGTGGTTCCAGGAGCAGAAGAGACATCACCTGGGGGCCCCAGGCTCTCCCCAGACCTGCTGAATCAGAAGCTGCATTTTAACAAGTCCTCAGGTGATTTCTGTGCACACCTCGGAGTCGCTGCCCCGGGGAACCCCTCACTGTGCCCTGCGGTGGGGTGGGCTTTTTATGAAGATAGAGTGATTGAATATGTGCACTGCTTCTAGCTCTCAAGGCCCATGGGCCGTGAAAGCATCATCGCCACCCAAAGTGGACTATGGGCTAGGGCCAGGGCTTTGCCAGAGTTCCGTGACATTGTGAAGCTCAGATAGATGGACTAGTTTGCCTTTGGGACAGGGGTATTCGCTAGGGTCTCGGAGCTCCCCCTGAAGTTTACTTGATTCCTTGTTCCAGGGTCTTGATCCTAATAGGAGAGCTGAAGTCAAAAGCCTTTCTGTTTTCTGTGCTGGTGTGCTCAGCAACTTACCGAGCAGGTTAATGGAAACCGGGATCCCAATGGGGCGAGGAAATACCAGAGATTGAGCAGGGTGGGGTGGACATACTCCCCAAGCTGGCAGGGCCTCGTGTGGGGCCATGATGGAGCTGTCAATCAACACGGGGGGATTCTCTCCCCACCCCAACCCCCCGCCCCCTCAGCGCCATCACTACTCCACTGGCTTTCACTTAAAGTCACTTTACGTATCCTTTCTGGGCCTCAGCTTTCTCATCTGAAAACCAGGAACTTCATACCCATCTCTTCTCCTTTTAAAAAAGTTGCTTTCTTTTGAAGTCATGGCATGAGAAGAGCTACGCAAGTGTCCACTCACCGCGTTGTTCACATAGGGTCAGTCACGCCTTGAGGATGGACACTGCCATAACAAGTTTTCATAGGAATCATTTCTCTATTTATACGGTCGAACCTATTGTTTCTCTATTTATAGGGCTTCTTCTAAATTCTGCCTTCTAGTTCCTTTTTGGGAGGCTTCAACTCTTTGGGATTGATTCCTAGAAACGATTTTTATAGAACTGTAATAATATATGATAATGAAAGAGCCTTAAGTGCTCGCATTTTAGAAACTGTGTTATAAAACACTTGCTTCTCACAGGCCCCAATTTTCACTGCCCTCCTACCTGGAATCATTATTTCCAAAATAAGTACTTCATCCCACAGCTCAAGCAGGATAACAATTATGCTTTTAGTCCCTTTATTTCTTCATCTCCTGAGCAGTAGTCAGGCGGATTAATAAGCTGGAATGGCAACCGGATCACGCCGGGTGCTCTGAGCTCTGAGCATCTCCACGGGAATTCCTGGCCTTCTGACACGCGTCACAGGGTATCGGAGGGGGATGGGGCCCTTTCACCAGAAAGCCAGAATGAAACCTCGCGTGGTCAGTCCCTTCACAGCGAGAAGAGGGTAACTTCTCTTATACATGGCTTGTATAACTTCTAAATTGTGTGACCAGGTTGGGAGGATAATGTGTCACTTGAAAGCTGATCAGTAGAAGATAAGTGAAGGGCTGGGATATCTATGTAGGAGAAAAGTAATCAGTGGCAAACCAGTTAAGTTGGGCTGATTCTGAAAAAAAACAAAAAAAAACAAAAGAAAAAATATTTTCTGACTTTAGTACAATATTCTGGAAAGAAGTCAGATGGAACATTAGCTCCTAAATCTTTTTGTAGCAAATTAGGTGGCTTTTAGGAAGGAAATAATAATTCATAATGTAGCCTCGTCTGACTGAGACTCACTTCACTTGGTATGGTGTGAATAAAATGTTCAGTTTGGGAAAAGTGCACGGATTTGGATGACGATAGACTTTTTTCCCCCTGCATACTGGAAGATGAAGTACGACACCATTTTCTCATTTTTGCATCAACCGGATGTATGTAAATCCTGACTGTGTGCATTGCTCAACATGGAATTACGCCAATGGGAGTGGGAAGCAAGAGTAAGGCTGGAAAAGCTGTGAAAACTGGATCCACTGGGGGTGGGTGGGAGGGTGGGGGGTGGTCAGCAGAAAAGAGCTCAGGGAGGGAAGGAAGGGGCTGGCGTAGTGCCCCCCACCCAAGTAATCCCAACGTTTTCCTTCCCTTTGGGGTTCTTACATCTTGATTCCTGATGCTTCTGTAATATGCTGCTCATTTCTGTACAGATTTTGCCCAATTTTGAATGTATGTATTTTTCTTGGGTTCCCCATATTGCAACAGAGATGCTGTAATAATTGTATTAGGAAACCCTAAGGGAGAACCAGAGGGAACTAGAGGGCAGGAGTCATGAAAACATCTCGTTTTTCCAAGGGCTGGTTTCTGATCCCACCACGGCCAGCTGGTTTACCCACCTTGCCAGCCTCATTCTGGTCCATTTCTGAAGAGGGTCACTTCCACAGTGCAGCTCCCCTCTTGGCTTTCTTCTCAGTACCTTGTCTCTGCGTGGCTGATACCACCACCCAGAACCATCGTACCTTCCTCAAAGAAATCAATACCAAAGCCCGTAGGTCAAGCTCAGTTCCTGTCACCTTTAGACTGGAGACACTTGATGAGCCTTCAAATGGCAGTGTTGTGGTGGTCGATGCTATGGAGTGAGTTGTGAGACCCTGGATCTTATCAGGGGACCATTCACCACCCCTGCCCCCATCATTTCGGGCTTAGCAGTGGGTTTTGGTCAGCTTGACCTTAATCAGAGCCTCTAAGAAACAACCTTGGGGGCATAGAGTAGCTAAGAAGTCATTCTCCTAGGAGTGAGGGTGCAGAAGGAGAAGGAGGGAGGGAGGCGTTTGAGATTCAAAGGAAGTGGAGAATATTATCTTCCCCTCAGAAAACTATAGTAGCATGACAGTGTCTAGGAGACCGTGGGGGTAAGTGACCCTGACTCTAAGATATACATTGGCTTGGGACCAACGCATGGTTTGGAATGGCACCCATCATGCGGCCAGCTGTCCTGGGGCTGGAGCTCCTAAGTGGGGGGCTTCCTGTGCAGTGGGCAGGACGAGCCAGTAGAGCACCTCATGTGGGTACTACATGCAAAGCTTTCTGACAGCCAGTGCTCACATCAGCCTCCTGGTGTCTCCATTTTACCAATGGGAACAGATGTTGGCTTTAGCTAATGTGAAGGACCAAGGTCCAGGAGGCCCGGGATAGGCCAGGCACTAACCCTTCAGTCGCTGGATGAGGCTGGGATCCCTAAGGGGGATAGTGGTCCTCGTAAGCTGGGACAAATAATATAAAGTACAACGGCTGCACATCGTGAGAGCTCAGTAAGTATTGGTGGTTGTCATATATCAGTACTCTGAGTCACCTCCCTCCCTCCCTCTCTCCCTCCCTCCCTCCCTCCCTCCCTCCCTCCTTTCCTTCCACATATATTTTGAAGACTTTTCGGTGCCTGGCTCTGGAAACACACCGATGAGTAAGTTTGTCTTCAAACATCTCACAGTCCAATCAGGGAGATGGAGACGTGTGGAGGGAAATGCTGGAGATTGGTACAGGAGCTGTGTGAGCCTGATGGCGGAGACCTCATCCGGTCTGGCTGGGAGTGGATTCAAGGAGTCCTTCTGGAGGGGACAAGCAGTAAATGAGGCTTGGGGAGTGAGTGGGAGTTAAGAAGTAGAGACGATAATGTCTAATCTTAAAAAAAAACACCCCAAAGCCTTCAAAGACCATCTATGTTCACGATGCTAGGTACAATGCCTGACTGAGAAAGACAAATACCATATGAGCTCACTATATGTGGAATCTAAAAGACAAAAGCAAAACTCATGGATTATAAAATAAGTACAACATCATGACTAATGTTAATAATGCTGTATGATACACCTGAAAGTGGCTAAGAGAGTAGATCTTGCAAGTTCTCATCACAAGAAAAAGATTTGTAACTATGGTGGTGACGGATGTTGACTAGATATATTGCGGTCTTACTGTGGATCATTTTTCAATATATACAAATATTGAATCATTATGTTGTACACCAGCGACTAATTGAATTTTATGTCAATTTTATCGCAGAAAAAAAGAAAAAGCAATACAATTTTTCGAGAGGCCATGTGTAGTGTCCAGACATGGCCACAGGGTGGCAGGCAAAGCCCAGAATTTGGTGTGAACCTCTATCTACTCCAGGAGACAAAAGAGGCTCCACTCAGTGCAAAGCACAGAGCTTTTATGGACAGGTGGGGGGGTGGGGGGGGACTGGGAGAGACCTTGCGGAGGGAGGCGTTGCCCCCAAAGCTTGTGTAGTGGGCAACTGAAGTGTTGATTGCTTCCCTAACTGAGGGGAGAATAATTTCTCCCCTGCGAAGGGTAGTGGTTGAAAAGAAAATAAAGGTATTAAAAGCAGTAAGAAAATGGAGCCTAATTTGACCACTTTTGCTTTGGGAGCTAAGAATCCAGATAGTGTGGGAAACAGTATCGTACTGAAGAGCCGTAAGAGGAGTAATTGCGTCGATGGACGATAAAGCCAAGAGAGATCACCTAGTATTTTTGTACTGGATGTATGATCTGGGTGAATGACCAGGACAGAGTTGGGTGGGGACAGACAGGGACGTACAGTGAGGGTGAGTGTTGGGGTTGGGGTGGAGGTGAGCCAGCGCCTCTTACATGGTGATGCCCATCGTGCAACCCCAGGGCAAACTCAAAATCGTGTCTGACAGAGTGCTGGACTCCACCAGCCAGAGAACTGCCTTAAGGGCCTGTCCCAGCCAGGAGGGTCTGTTGCCGTATTAGGAGCTTGAGTTGGGGGTGGATGGGCGATGGAACCAGGATGATGAGAGCAAGGAGAAGATAAGATGGGTGGGAGAAAGGGCTGAGAAGTGCCACGAGCAGTGGCCGTGGCTGCTGGCTGGATATTCAGTGTTCTCAGAGGCATGTACTATGGGTGCCCCAGAGTCATGGAAAGGGCCCAGGACAGGGCAGGAACTGTGTCTGGAGAGTTTCTGATTTGTCTTAAGCAAGTCGAACTATTTCTAAAATGTTCAGATCCTATGTAGAGCCTTAGGTCCACCTCAACAATACCCAAGGACTGACCATCTTCATTTCCCATGTGTTCCCGTAGAAAATTATCAACAATGGCAGCTCTAGAATTTCCATGTATGAAGAGCTCAGGGGCAGCAATCTAGCTCAGTGGTCTTCAAAGTGGGGTCCCTGGGAACTTGTTAGAAATGCAAATACTTGGATCCCTCAGCAGATCTGCTGAATCAGTAATTCTTGCAGGTGGGTCCCAGCAATCTGTGTTAGCCAATTATCTTGGATGCGCACCAAAGTCCGAGAACCAGCAAGCTAGTTGTGATGGTGGTGGTGCAAGGAGAGGCAGCGGCCATAATGCAGAGCAGTACAGTGTTTTGATTTACTTGTATTATATATCACACAAAAATACAATGAGCAGGTTTCTGTAATCACTTATAATTGCATAGGCAGAAGTCAGAGCAAATGTTAATTGTCCTTATTGAA
Organism: Rhinolophus hipposideros; assembly: GCF_964194185.1. Classification (NCBI taxonomy): domain Eukaryota; kingdom Metazoa; phylum Chordata; class Mammalia; order Chiroptera; family Rhinolophidae; genus Rhinolophus; species Rhinolophus hipposideros. Next base: position 10,624,173 of record NC_138064.1, read on the forward strand.
GAATGGTATATTATTTTCATTTTATTTCTGTTGGAGGAGCTTGGGGGATGGGGCTGATGGTAATTATGGGACTCAACTCTTATAACTGACACCGCTCTGTACCATCTCTTGAACCTAATCCATTGTCTTTCTGGGGTCTTCTACCTAGTCCTGGCCTCTACCCTCCCACAACCAGGTTTTCTTATAAGAGCTGGTTGGCTGGCCCACTGGCTTCTTTGCTGGCTCCAAATCACCCCTCCCCCATCATCCTCATGTACCATCATCCTCCAATTCTAGTTTTTCTGACATATTTGTGCTTCAGAATCACAATTACTCCCCAACTTCTGCTCACCCAAGATTTATGTGCCTGACCACAAGGGGCGCTTCCGCTTGGTCTTACTCCTTTTCTCCCTTGCTTTCGTCCAATACAATTGTTATCAGTCAAGCACATCTGCTTGGTTTAGTAAGCAGATATATAAACCCATTATCATAGATTTGAAAAATTTCAAGTTAGACTAGAATTTAAAAATGACCCAGTCCAAAGCTCACCTACCTCATGGAAACTTAAATCCTCTCTATGGCATCCCTGTCAGCGGGTCATGAGCTCTCTTCAGGAACCCATGAAAACTCACCTTGGCCTGGAAAGCATTGGTGGTCATGGTCACAGTGAAGGACTGGAGTGTGTGTATGTGTTTGGGGACTGAGACTCGCTCTATTTTTCCCTTTTTGAGTGTATGTGATCCAGTCTTTGAATACGTCTGCTATGTTACTTCGTCCCCAATATGTTAGCCATTGGTCCACCGGTGGACTCTCTGACGATACCGTAAGTAGCTTCTAGGAGCTTGTGGATGATATGTAACCCAGATGTCAGCTGGAGGCTCTTGGTCCATTGAGATCTAGGTAAATAAACTCAAATCGCTATTGTGTGTCCTTTGGAAGTTCAGAGCAGTCCTCACTGTTTCTGTGAATACCTGGGATGATCTAATATTCTTCTTGCTTTGACTCCCTACCTCTGTTGATTGTTTCCCTCTATCTGCTCCCAACAATCTTCATATCTCCTCTGACACAGACTCAGACATGGGGCAAAGCCCCTTCTTTTTGTCTTCTTCTGGAGTAACCAAAGGCCATTGGTCAAAGCAGAACTTGAACGAAGATTAGGGATGTCCAAGAGAGATCACAGTATGCAATTGCATGCAGACAATTTAAATTTGTCGTTTTGTTCTCCACAGCCCTTTCATCCATCCACCTCTAATGCTTTTTTTTAAAGACCACTTTGCCCATGCAGCTTCTGTACTACCACCCCTCGGTCTTCCTCTCTCTGCCCTCCTCTATTCTTCACCCTTACTTCCACTTCCCTTTTAGGAACAAAAGGATACTCCTCCATTTCTCATGCAGGACAGCTTGATCATCACACTAGATGTGTTGGTGTCTGCTGACACCTTTACCCGCAGCATCTCACCTCTACCTTCAACTTATTTGTTTTTTCCTACATGTGGACTAATTTCTTCCTCTTTAATGGGAATTGTGGTCCAGCCCGTTGAGATAATTACAGATATGTACTCCTTGCTACATGTTATACGCGTATATTTAAAACTATGATTAAATTTTTTTTGCGTGTAATGTGACCTCAAGAAGGACATGGAAGGCAGGGGTTGGCTGTTGCATAGCAAGTCCCTCTCATATGTACTCCTTTGAATAAGGTTAGGATGAACCTAACCATCCTAGGATGGTACCAGTGAAAGGTGGGCTAGGATAACCTGAAAACTCTCCCATTGTTTTTTTTTTTTTATAAGCACGTAGAAACGCTGAGTAAAATATTTTAAAAACTACTTTAAAGTGCTTTAAAGTAGTCTAAAGTACTTAAACTTGCAATAAAGAAAGTGGATTCTGCAGGTGGCAGAAATGAAGGACAGATTTAATAGCAGTCCAGCTAGCTGTAAACATGCCTGCTGACTCTGCAGCTATACTGTGTGGGTGAGGTGCTGCTAAGTCCATGGGATCTAGTAACATGTGTCTTACCATCCACATGGGAAAAGCAGTGGAGGTCTTGGGCTGTACCGGGTGAGGAGTTGAGACTTCTGCCTGAACTTGGACTCTTAAAACATACGGCAGATGGCCTTTTCCAAACATGTTTGCAACTGTATGTCCCACCCCAAGTGCTCTTCTTGCAGTGCGATGTTGACAAGCCTCCTACTGAGATGTGAAACCTATGTTCTCTCCCCTTCAATCTGGGTAGCTTGTCACTGTGGCAGAAACGATACTCCTTGACTTGGAAGTTAGATTAGCAAAGGTAATGCAACTTCCACCTGGGGCCTGTTAGGATGCTTGTTCTGGGAACACAGTTATCGTGCCATGAGGAAATAGACACCATATGGAGAGCCCACCACTGGGACCTCTCCAAAGTGCAGGTCTGGGAGCGAAATAAATGGTTGTTGTTTGAAGACACTAATTTGGGGTTGACTTGTTATGTAGCAATAGATGACTGGCGCAAAGGGCTACATTTTTAATGAAACAGCAATCTGCAAAACAAAATACAGTTGACCCTTGAATAACACGGGGGTTAGGGGTGTCAATTCCCACGCAGATGAAAAATTTGTGTATAACTTTTGACTCCTCCAGAATTTAACTACCCTCAGTATCTACAGGGGATTGTTCCAGGACCCCTCACATTTACCAAAATCCATGGATGCTCAAATCCCCTATATAAAGTGATGTAGATAATGCATACAGTTGGCCTTCTGCATTCACGGACTCACAATGAGGATTGAAACAGTACAGGTACTTATTGAAAAAAATTTCCTGTATAAGTGGACTCACATAGTTCAAATCCATGTTGTTCAAGAGTCAACTGTACGTTCGTAAGGATAGGGAGGTAACAGGGAAACTTGCTTGCCTCTTCTGGCTCTTGGAGAAAAGTATCCCCTGGGCAACTGAAACTACCTGCATGGTTTAGGAATTCTTTCAAACTAAGAAATTAATGAAAATTGGTTCTATCATAATCAAATAGAAAAACATGGAAGACTCATATGAAAAAATCTTCTGAAATACAGCCCAAGTCATAAGGTATTCTCAGAGAGAAAACAGGACCCACTAAATATAAGCTCACAGTCAAAATGAAAAAAAAAAAATCCATAGGGGACAACAATTCATCACAACGAGCAAGAGTCAATGAGTGCAACAAATAGAGAATTAGAACCCTAAGACCTGGAAATAATATAATGACAAGCTGAAAGCAAACAAACTCAGAACTCAGTCCATTTAAAAATGATTAAAAATGTAAAAGAAATTGAAACTCTAAGAAAGAAATAAGACATTTTGAGGAAGAAAAGGAAGATTTTTAAAAGAACCTATACATATTCAAGAAATGTAAAAGGTAGCATTAAGAAAAAAATAAAAAAACAGAACAGAAACAAAACACAGCTTACCCAACTGTGTTGGCTAGGACTGAAAAGGGAAATAATGAACTGGAATGTAAGTCTGAGGAAGTTCACTAGAATGCAGCACAGGTGAACATGAAAGAATGGTTAAGCAATATGGGAGATTCAATGCGAAGGTCCAACATACATCAAATAGGAATTGTAGAATGAAAGACCATAGAGCATATGAGAAAACTACTAACTAAAAATGTAATGGCTGAGGATCTTCCAGAATTGAATAGTGATATGAATCATCAGATTGAAGAATCATACCTGGTTTCAAGCAGGAAAATAAAAATTAACCAATTGCTAGACACATTATAGTGAAACTGCAGAATATAGATTACCCACTGTGTCTGAAGCTGTGATTTTAGTTCTTCTATATTAAAAGAACCTTGAATTTTAGTGGGGCCCGTGTCCCCATAACCCCAAGTAGAATGCATTCCCAAGGTTCTCTTGAAGCTGGGTGTGACCATGTAACTAAGTTCTGGTGAAAGCAGAACTGTCAGGGGAAGGTTTCTGGAGACTTTCTTGAGTCTCTTATGTACCCTTTATTCCTTCTCTCCCTTGCTGCTTGGAACACCAATGTGGTACCTAGAACTCGAGTTGCCATCTTAGACCCCAAGGATAATGGCCACCTCTAAAGAAGGGTTGGTAGAGTGGGAATCTGACGATTTTGTGGAACAGATCTGCTATATTAGCCCTGAAATACCTATCTCCAGATTTTTACACAACAGAGACATAAACTTTTCCTTTGTTTAATCTCTTGAGATCTTGAGTCTCTGTTACTGAAACATATTTAATCCTAACTGATGCATCTACTAAGGAGATTGGATTGACTACAGACTTCTCAGTAGTATATGTAGAAGTCAGAAGATAAACTGAATAATATTTGTAAAGTTATGAGGGAAAAGAACCGTCAGCCTGGAATTCTGTACTCAGACAAATATCATTCAAGAGTCAGGCCAAACTAAAGACATTTTTCAGGCCAACCCATTCTGAGAAAATTTGCCGCACGTGTACACATGTCCTTGCTGAGAGAATCACTAAAGGATATATCTTAGGAAGAAGGTAGTTGAACCCAGAAATAAGAATGAATACAGGAAAAAATTATGACCCATTATTTTATGTGTTTAACAATTAAAAATTAAAAAGAAGATTCGAGCGATTGCTGTAGACATAGACAAGATAATTTTAAAATTTATATTGAAAGCCAAAGGAACTAGAATAGCTAAAACGATTTTGAAAAAGAAGAATAAAGTATAAGGAACCAGTCTATTCAATTTTAAAACTTAATGCATAGCTACGCTAATAAAGACTATGAGGTATTGGTGAAAATATAGATCAATGGAACAGAACAGAGAAGCCAGAAATACACATACACAAATATGCCCAACTGATTTTTGACCGAGGTGCAAAAGCGATTCAATGGAGGTAGTATAGAGTTTTCCACATCTGGTGCTGGAGTATTTGGACATTGAGAGGCAAACATATGAACCTCAACCTAAGTTTCAAACTTTATATAAAAATGGACTCAAAATGGATTATGGACATATATATAAAATGTAATACTACAAAACTTTTAGAAGAAAATAAAAAGAGAAAATCTTTGGAATATCGGGCTAGGAAAGAAAGAGTTGCCACCAAAAGCATGATCCACAAAAGGAAAAAATTGATAAATTGGACTTCACCAGTATTAAAAACCTTTGTTCTGCCAAAGACCCCATTAAGAGGTTGAAAAGATAAGGTACAGAGTGGGAGAAATATTCGCATATAATGCTGCTACCTACAATATATAAAGAATTCTCAGAACTCGAAAGTGAAAAATAAACAGTCCATTCAGAGTATGGTCAAAAGACATGGACATACATTTTACCAAAGAAGATAAACAGATGACAAACAAGCACTTGAGAAGATGTTCAATTTCACTAGCCATTAAAAAATGCAAATTAAAATCATAATGAGATACTAAGACACACCTATCAAAGTGGCTAAAATAAAAAAATAGTGATCACACCAAATCCTGGCAAGGATGCAGACAAACATGTATTCTAAAAAGTTTGGCCAAAAAAACACACAAAAAAAACCTAAACGTGCAACTACCATATGACCCAGCAATTACACCCCTGAGCATTTCTCCCGCGGAAACGAAGACTTATATTCACACAGAAACCTGTACCTGCGACCTCACACCTATTAAGATGGTTAGTATAAAAAGAAAAACCAAAAGATATAAAAATGTTGGCAAGGATTCGGAGAAATTGGAGCCCTTGTTCACTGTTGGTGGGAATATAAAATGGTGCAGGCACCATGGAAAACAGTTTGATAGTTCCTCAAGAAATTGAAAATAAAATTACCCTTTTATCCAGCAATTCCACTTCTGGGGATGTACCTCCAAAAACTGAAAGTCGGGGCTTGAACAGATATTTGTACACTCATGTTCAAAGCAGCATTATTCGCAATAGCCAAAAGGTAGAAGCAACTCAAGAGTCCCTCAGTGGATAAATGGGTAAACAGAATGTGGTATACACATGGCACGGAATATTACTCAACATTAAAAAGGAAGGAAATTCTTACATATGCTACAACATGGATGAACCTTGAGGACATTATGCTAAGTGGAATAAGCCAGTCTCAGAAAGACAAATATTATATGATTCTACTTTTATGAGGTACCTAGAGTAGTCAAACTCGTAGAGACAGAAAGTCTATGGTTGCCAGGGGCTGAGAGGAGGCAGGAATATAGTTTAATGGGTACACAGCTCAGTTTTGCAAGATGGAAAGAGTTCTGGAGTTCGATGGTGGTATAACGATATGAATATCCTTAATGTCACTGAACCAAACACTTAAAAATGGTTACGATGGTGAATTTAATGTTATGTGTATTTTACTACAATTTAAAAAACCCTGTACGTGAATATTTACAGGAGCTTTATTCCTAATTGCCCCCAATTGGAAACAACTCAGATGTATTTATCCAGTGCGTGGTGAAACAAACTGTGTCACAGTCATACCATGGGATACACTACTTGACAATACAAAGAACAGCCTATTGATCCAGGCAGCGACCCAAATGAATCTCCAGAGAGTTATGGTGAATGAAAAAGCCAGTCTCGAAAGGTTCTATACTGTATGTATGATTCCATGTATATGGTATTCTTGAAATGACAAAATTATGGAAATGGAGAACAGATTAGTGGTTGTGAGGAATTAAGGAGGGTGTGGGGTGGGAGGGAAGGGGGTGTGGCTCTAAAAGACCCCGTGCAGGATCTTGTGAGGGCATGCTTGGCATCAGTGTCAATATCCTGGCTGGAATATTGTATTACAGTGTTTCAAAATTGTTACCATTGTGGGCAACGAGGTAAAGGATATGTAGGATCTTTGTGTTATTTTTTACCAGTGCATGTGAGTTTATAATTTTCTCAAAATGAAAAGTTGAGTCAAATATGCAAACCTTCAGTGACTTCTGATGGCCCCCAGAATAAAGCCAAAGTCCTTTGCACACAAAACCCTTCAAAATCTGGTCTCAGTTGACCTCTTCTGTCGTTCTAAGTCATCATTTAGGTCCCAGAAGAACAAAACTAGTTCCCTCTGCTTGAAATGTTCTCTCCTGCTGATCACCAAGCAAACCCATTCATCTTTTAAAACTCTGGTCAGAGGCCACCTTTTCTATAAAGCCTGACCTGACCCCCAGGACAAACTTATCACTCCCTCCTTTGTTCCTCATCTATATATTTCTATACACTTATTACTTCCTTCACACTGTTTTATAAGTATCTCTTTAATGACTGTCTCCCTCCTAGATTTTGAGTTCCTTGCAAGCGGGAACTGTGTGTAAGTGTTCAATAAATGTTGGATCAATTGGGCTGAAAACAGAGTGAATGGACCTGTTCCAGAACAACTCCAAGCAAAGAGAGAAAACCAACTCATCCCCTGGACAGTTCTTAGAGATTCATACTCGTTTATCTTAGAATAGAAGAAGTCAGATGCATTTTAGCTTGTGGGACTCCCATGTTTTACCAGTCACAACTTTCCACGATACCTTCCTTTCAACAAATATTTATTGGGCACCTACTGTGTGCTAAACACTATGCCTAAGCCCTCTCCCTGGGTAGGCAAGCGGTTGAAGGTGTTGCAGTGGTTCCTGCCGTGGTGTGCTTTAGGCCTTGGCCAAGCCTTAGGTCGAAGCTCAGGGTGGACACATACAATCTTGTAGGCTGTGAAATGTGCAACTGTAGGGAGCATCATCCTGCTGGCTGAGCTATGTCGTGCAGTCCTGGAGACTGCTGAAATTCTCACGTTTGAAGCTGCAACCCTGTGAACCTCTGAAAGAATTGCCAGACTAGTTTCCAGGTCAGTAAATTTTATGAAGTTAGGTTCCCTAATCAAGTTAGAAAGGGAGGTCAAGATGTGAAGCCAATTGGGTGAGAAGCTGAAGAAAACCCATGCAAAATACAACTGAAGCACATGGCAGGAAGAAAAGACTGATAAGATATTCATCTAAGTGTTTAATGTGGTTTCTACAGTCTCAGAAGTAGGTGTCTTAGAAGCAGATAAAAGAGGTAACCTTGAAAAGACATTCTGGGTGCAGGAGTGTAAAAATGAATAAGTCACAGTTCTTTCCCTAAAGGAGTTTACCATTAATAAATAATCTATTGTCTTTATTTTATTACCAGCAATGGTTAGTTTGGGCCAAAATTAGAAAGAGCTCTTATCCGTGACTAATATATTACCCAGAAGCCACTGCTTTTCTGGAACTCTTGATCAAAACTCCAAATCTCCAAGCAATTGCTTTCAAATACTTTTATTTTCGATCACAGTACACATACCATTCAGACACGTCTCGGATGAATGTGGCACGTTCTTCCAAATGCTCAGAGCACTTTCATACGTACTATATTACTGAATTCACTCCCACCAAGTTTTTATAATGAGGTTGAAAATCAGTCCTGGAACTTCCCAAAGGAATGCTATGAATCATCCAGCAGATGGTAAGATTTTGGATTTTGCATGCTTTGCAGACATTAGCATAGGTAGTTGTGCGGTGAAAAATTTTCACTTAGTGATGGGGGAGGTGGGGTGTGAATTAGTGAAAGTCTAACTTATGAAAAACTTAAAAAACAATTCTACTAACTCTTCAGTACGTACCTTACACTCACCGTTAGAGTGTCTGTCAAGTAGATTTCACTCTTAATAGATGGGCCGCTCTTTTAATTAGCATACTAAATGAAAGCTGTCACAGTTCTTCAAAACAGCTTGCCTTTAGTTTTATCCACATCATTACTCTGCTGAACAGACTCATTCTTTTGATGTATGTCAAAGGGTAATTGAGACCCATCCTGTTGGAATTGATGGTCTCACTACGTGGTGATCCACTGATGAATTTCTAAATAGACTTTGAAAACTAGGTAGGGGCTGTGCCCACCAATTGCGTAAGACAGAGACAAGACATTGCTCTGCAGCAGCTTGGGCACCCTTGTGCCTGCTTACTCTTTAGGCGTGGGTTATGTGTATCTTAAGGTGCTAATCAGCTGTTTGGATAGGAATGTCCGTCTTACTCTCTGTTCTTTCTGCTGAATTTACTCGGCAGCCCAGGTAGCCAGTGAGTGAAACCTGGGGAGACCTACGTGCCTTGCCTTTTGGAAAACAAGCTTTGTATGAATCTTTTTGCATCCTAGAGTCATTAAACTAGAGTTAAATCTAAATTAAAACCCAGAAAAACAAAACAAAACAAAATCAGAAACAACCTCTAACATATTTGAGAATTTAGAATATGTTATCACAAATCAAGTTGTATTCTTACATTTCCATAGGGAACCTACCACCCGCCCCAACTCTTTGGTGTGTGTGATATCTTAAATAGAGTTAAATTTTTAAATCTTTTTGAAATTGCAGGAGACAGAATTTCTGAAAAGCTTCTAAAACTAAGAATTACTAAATCAAAAAGAACAGAACAGGACCTATGGGAGTGATTTAAATATATTCAAAACATTATTGATCCTTAATTTTTTTCTATCATTATTGTTTTATTTTAGTGAGAATAAAACTCTCCATCTGGCTTTTATTAGGTTAATTCCTGACCTTTATGCCACAGCCCAATTTTCCTACCTACTGAGAATTTTAGGAGTCTTCTCCTCCCAGAAAGAGAGGATATCTACAAACCCATGTCACAGATGTTTTGAGAACCATTGATGGTTTCCAAGAATTAAAAAAAAAAAACCCCAAAACCACAAAACTTTTCTGGAGAATTAATTCTCTTCTTTCCTCTGTGCTTTGCAGGATTCTACCTTGTCAGCCTTCAGCCAGCATCGTCTTTGTGTATTTTTTTTTTCTTTAAATCAGGAGCCAAGTTGATAAATCACTTGTCAGATTTAAATGGGATTACCTCAACACCTTGGGCTCCTCCTGCCAGCAGTCTATCAGACTGCCACCATCAGACACATTTCAAAATGATTCTGTAGTTATTTCGGATTCAGATTTTCCTCATCTCATTTTCTTGCTTTCTTGTCTTTTCTCAACCCATTAAACTCGCCTTGCATTATTCATCTCCCCCTGCAGCCTGAACTTCCTTCTTTAAAGGAAGCTCTAAACTGCTTTCATGCAAGAGGTCTAAGCAATGTCAAGGCCCCCCCTAGTAGCAGATAGGGTGTATTTTATTTCGTATGTAAAAAGATGCGTGTTTCGTAGTAGAAAATGTGGAACATTCTTCTTGAGCTACACTATGTGTATGTTTGTCATCTAGAAAGTACAAATGGCGTGATGGATCACCCTGAGCCCTGGATCAGGAGAATGAGAATTTGGAGTCAGAGCAATATGTTATTTTCTAACTCTATGATCCGTGCTATCTAATCTCTTGGAGGCTTAATGTCCTAGTGTTCAATAATGTTTCCATAATACTGACTTCAAAGGGTTGATTTGATGATTAAATAAGGTAACACAGGCGAAGAAGTCATCATGCCAATGCCTAACACATAGCAAGTACTGAACAAATGTTTGTTCCATCTAAATCCGAGCGCTTGTTCTCTTAATAACCTCAGTGGTATGGATGCCGCTACCGGTGTTTATGACCCTGGAAGATTTAGAATCAATCTGGAGGGCTCATAGAGTCCACGAGAAGTTGTCTTTGTCAAGAGAAGGGAGAGGATTTATGGCAGGGACAGAGATAACAGGAAAAGACAATGTATTAGGCATTGAATGAGAGTCAGGAATAAGTCAAAGGAGAGAGGACCGCTGGGGTGGGGAAGGGAGGGGAGTGGGCAGAGCAGAGGAGGTAGAGCGGGCTGAATGGAGTTGCTCATTTCCTGCACCTGAGTCACATTATTTTTGGTGCCCTGAAGGCTTAGCTTATCTGTGATTTCCCTCATGGGGTTTTAGATTTTATTGAGAGAGACCTGTGTGACTCTATCTGTTTACATATTTTTGCTTCTATTTAGTCAGAAGCATTTCATGCTTTCAAAATCACCTTAAAATAAATCAGAGCAGGGGAATTTTTACTTTTCATTTTGTCAGAACTCACCATTTCAGTGTCCCTGGAGAGTGCTCTGCCCACGTTTGTGGAGAATCAGAGGAAGGTTTCTTTTCCCCTCCCTCAGAGTTCAAAGCGGAGAGTACCCCCAAAGGCTCACATCAAATTGAGTTGGGATGAACCACACAGGGGGCTGTTGTGACCCTCCTAAGGCAGGAATGAATAGCAGGTAGGATTCTGATTGTATTTTCTAGGGCACAAAAACGGTGTGGAAACTCTATGTTGCATACACCTTGAGCCCAGCTTCGCATCCTCTTGGCTCACTTTTTAAGCTCTAGCTATCCTGCTTTCTCTTGATTTTTGTCCTAGGGAATCTCTGATGATATGGGAACTGCCCCGCAGTCATTTGTAGTAGACCCAAAAGGGTTAGGGAATTAATACCCTCCCTCGAGGTATCAGAGCCTGCAGGTAAATGCTCCCTCTTCCATTCCTCAAGGGGGTACTTCTGAGCATCACCCACAGCTCCTTTGAAGATCTCTGACAGCAATGACACGAGCAATGGGAGGGAGGAATTAGGATTGTTATTATCAGGTAGTCACACTACCTGTGAAGTGGTGTAGTGTTATTTGAAAGTGGCCTTGGATTAGCTGTCAATGTATATTGTGAACTCCAGGGTAAGCACTAAAAAAAAATAAAAATAATAAAAGAACTATACCCAATATGCTAACAGAGACAATTGAATCGCATCACGTGCTGGATTAAAACCACAAAAGGCAGAAAAACAATAGAAACAAGACAAAAGTAGAAACAAAAAACGAGCAACAAATAGAAAACAGTAATGAATATGGTAGATATTAATCCAATTATATCAATAATTCTTTGGATGTTAATGGATTAAGTACACCAATTAAAAGATTGTGAGAGTGGGTCAGAAAACAAGACCCAACTATAGTTTCCTACAAGAAACCCACTTTAAAGAAGACTGATAGATTAAAAGTGAGTTGATGAAGAAAAATATACCATGCTGAAACTAATTAAAAGAAAGCAAGAGTAGCTAGCTATATTAATTTCAAACAGAGCAGACTTCAAATCAAGGAGAGATATCAGGGATAAAGAAGGTCATTACACAGCGCCACTAGATACGGCTAGGCTAATTATAGGAGAACTTAAGGGGAAACAGCAGATGTTGATTGTGAACAGCATGAGAACTTTGATATTGCTAAAGGATAATTTAAAAAAATTCATACAAATACACAGTGAATATATGTCAAACAACTTATTTAACTCATTAATTGATGAAGAAACCAGTAAGATGTTACAACTGGGTTGAAGGAGAATCCAATGTGCAGACAAATATACAAGTCCATCAGGAATACTGAAGTGAATTTGCTAAATAGAAGTAAAACTGGCAGCATTCATCAGTATCTACAAGGCGATCACTAATTGTATTCCACTGAATACAGTTTACGTTTCTATAAACAAGAATCATTTGCATTACTATCAGTTTTCTCCAATTTACAGAACTGTAAAATAACTCCAAGATAATAAAAAATGAGATAACCAAGATGGGTGACGGGTGACTAGATAGGATACCCTCCAAACTTTTTGCCCATTTCCAAGTCTTTAACCATTTTTCTTGACGATGTTTATGGAGAGGATGGGAATGAGGGGTAGGGAAAAAGTGACTAATTTTTCCAAAAACTGGCCCTCGTTTGAACAAGTCAGTAGCTTCCTTGCGGTTTTTTTCTACCTCTCCAAAGCTTCTTTAGGGCAGGGGTGGAGTAGTAATAAAGGTTTCTGTATGTCTTGAAGTGTCCAGCACAGAGCTCTGAAGTGCTCAGCCTTGTATTAGAGTATTGGGGACACAAACATAAAAGTCCCCTTCTGTTGATGATTGGCATGTTTCAGTGAATTCGTCCTCCAGGCATATCCAGCATTCTTAAGACTTGCCATTTTGTGTTGTGTTGTTCACCTAAAGCAGACGTTGTCAATAATTTACCTTCTGAAAGAGATGGAAACAGAAATAAGCAAAAATCTCCTCACAATGCCCCATGTTATACCAGCTTCCTGGATCTCTCTGGGGTTTGTGCCTTAGGGCCAGGTCATAGGTGAGACCTCACTAATGAACTGTTATAATTAAATTCTCCCAGAGGGAGCCCACGTTTTACTTAATTATGGCTTTTATCAAATCAGATAACTGGCTGGGACATTCCAGAACAGACCTGGAGCTTTGATAAATTGTCTTTAAAATATTTATTATTATTTTAGTTTTCTTATTATTATTTGGGTTTGGTGAGAAGGGTAATTTTTTTCACTTTATCATGCTGTGAAATTTTTTTATCTTAGTCATGATAAAAGTGTTTATTGAAATACAGTGTTCTCATTTGAATCACATATTTCTCATCTGCATGCTTCCTCTTCATGAATATGGAGAGGATCTTTGTCTATATTTTCTATCTTGAAATGTAGCTTTTCAGAACATGGTTCAACTATGGGCCCATAAGCTGCCCTGTCCCCAGGATTTTCTAATGGGATCACAGTCTACCTGGCTGCCTAATAGCAACCTTAATCCATCTTGACACTTCTCCCTTCTCTATCTTCAGTTACCAAATCTGATACTCTACTTGCTTATCTCCTAAAACTACCCTTTCATTCTGGGCCTTTCCCAGACCCCTCATTTTCTCATGGCTGATTTGCCTTCTAGCTGGTCACCTCAGTTCTAGGTTCATGTACACCTTCCACCTGCAGCATGGATAACTGTATTGCTGGTTCCCAACATTTTCTTGAGCAAAGACTGCCCCCCTTTAAAGTTAAAAAACAACAAATCACCGATGATCCCATGAGAGTAATTGTTCTCTGGACTCTCAAAGGTAAAGAGAAACTTGGCCATTTCCATTTTTTGACTTTCCCAGAATATTAAAAAAAGTGAAGAGATGCCAAAATAGCTTATAAAAATTGTAGTGTGTTTTAACTGTTCATAGTTAACAAGTTTATAATTTTAACATGAGAGAAGTATGCAATGTAATTATGTCTTTCATGACAAGACTGAAGGATTTATTGAAATATCAATTCCTAGTGCTTACAGCTGGTACCATTTGGATATGGGAACACCTTTATATTATATGATGAGCATACGTGTAGCATTTAGGAATGCATTTGGCTACAAACAACCAAAGACCTAAGAATGTAATAAGTAGGTATTTGTATGTCTCACATCAAGAAATCTGGAGATGGGGGAGACCAGGGGTGCTGTTCAACTGTGCTGTCAGGGTCCCAGGTTTTTTCTTCCTTTCCACTTTTCCATATACAAGATGTAGGCTTTTGTTATAATGCTTGTCACTCCGTGGTTACAAGACAACTGCTATAGCTCTTACATTATGCCCTACTTCCAGCAGGAAGAAGAAAGAAAGGCAGAAGGTAAAAAAGGGAAAGGCCACATTTAAAAGCAAAAATGTTTTTCTTCTGTCATAACTTTAATTTCTTATTCAAAAAGAGATACTAGCCCCAGGAATTTCCACCTCCATTTCATCAGCCAAGATTATAACATATGGTTAGCCATAGCAGTAAGGGAGGCTGGAAAACTGAGTATATTGTTTTCTAGCCTTTTTGGAAGTAGAAGGCAAATGAAAAGAGAGTTGGGAATGAATGTTGAATGAATCCTATTTGTAGCTCTTACCAGTCTTCTTTGAAACTTGCCAGTGTATCTTTGTGGCTGTTGGTACAACTTCTGGAGGTGTTATCATCTGTCCACTTGGGACGTTAGCTTAGGTCACATGACCCTTCTGATTTACTGACTGAGAAAGTACTGAAAAAGCTGTTATGTGCATGAATTTGTAGTTTATTAATCACATCTCTATAGCCTTAAAACATAGTCATATATATGTAAGACTTTGTTATTCTGTCTACAGATAAAATGAATCATAGACGCCCTTCATATCACCCTACTGTTCCTCACAGGTTCACTACTCTACAGCATGCCGGTTTCCTTTCTGAAACACAGATATGGTCATGTCACCACAACCTTGCTTAAAAATCTTTACTTCTTTTTTGCCTACAGAAGAAATTCTAAGATTAGCATTGGATTTAAGGCACTTTACAACTGGCCCAACCAGCCCTTGGCCTTATCTCTGCCCCCTCTCACTTTGCTCCAGCCTTAACAAGCTGCTTTGTTATGCTTCTGGGCCTTTGCACGTGCTGTTTGCACTGGACGTTCTTCTCTCTCTTCCCCATCTGCTGAAGACCTGCTTTAGGTCCATATTAGATGTCATGCTGTCTGTGTAGCTTTCCCCAGGGCCCTGAGGTGGAGTGGGTGAGCCCTGCTGTGCCTCCTAAAGCACTTTATTTGCTCCTTTTATGGCGCATTGTCCATTTATTGTGATTGCTTATGAGTTGACCAGTTCCCAAGGGAAACATTCTCATCTATCTTTCTATTTCTAGAGTCCAGAAGAGAACCTGGAATATTGAGGGAATTACTATGTGTCTGCTGAATGAATACATGAAAGAATAAAGGAAAATGGGCAGGGAGTTCATTGTAAGGCCTTCACTTAGATCAGGTTTAAAAACAACAGACTGCTGCTTGTTCTTCCTTCTAGAACAGACCTTGACTAACGTAGAGCAGACCTTCGTTAACATAAAACCAGACCTCTGCTAATAGGATCAAACCTTATTAAGATATATGTTTACTACTTAAAAAAAAAACAAAAGCTGCCTTGCATTTCAGGAGTTGGAGGGGTCTGTTTCCTGCCACAAAGGTGCTTTAATTTCCTCTTGGTTGCCAGAAAAGCACTTTGGATGTGGGACACCCCCCATGGGGTCAGTCATGACCATGGTGTTTAAAAGAGTTGTTTGCTAACCTTGGGTGTCCTCGTGAGGTTCCCCCCTTTGTGTGTGAAATTCTTTTGATCTTAGCACCAAAGCTGTCCTTCAGGCACAGCAAACTAGGGTGTTTCTTCTGTTGTGGGTTGTAGGCGGCTCATCAGGGTCTTGGAGAGGCATCTCGATGTGCATGCAAATCTATTTTCTACCCACCTACCACACGCATGTGTGTTAGCCAACACTACTCCTTACCCTCCAGGCACACCTTCTCATGCCCCATAAAGAGTTTTTGTGTGAATTAGGAAAAGGTACTCCCTCTGCATGGCTTGGCGACCTGTCCCTATTTTGTGCAAAGATAAAGGCTTTCTTTCCTCTGGGAAGAATGTAACTGGCACAAGCCAATGTTAATTGGGTATTGGTAACGGCCTTGCTTTCAGGCTTATAGACTTCTTTTATAATAACTATTTGCTTCTTTATTATTTTATTTATTATTTATCGATTTGTATTTTTATAATAGTTTTTAATTTTAGAACAGTTTTAGATTTACAGAAAATTTGCAAAAATAATACAGAGTTCCCATTTACCCCATACCCAGTTTCCCCCCCTCATTGACAAATATATGGTATATTTGTCACAATCGGTGAACCAATATTGATACATTGTTATTAACTAAAGTACACAGTTATTCAAATTTCCTTAGTTGTTTTTTTTCTTTTTTCTTTTGTTTCTTTTTGTTTTTTACCTAATGTTCTTTCTAAGTTTCAAGACCCCATCAGGATTCCACATTACATTTAGTCATCATGTCTTCTTAGGCTCCTCTAGCCTGTGACAGTTTTTTAGACTTTTTTTTTTTTTTTTTTTTTTATAACCTTGGCCGTTTTGAGGAGTACTGGTTGGGTGTTTTGCAGAATGTCCCTCAGTTGGGATTGGATTTATCTGATGTTTTCCCCATGACTGGATTGGTTGTTTTAATAGGTTTTATTATTATTTAGGTATGGTAAGGCCACCAGATCAGGGGATGACTGCCAGTGAAAAGATTGTTAATATTCATGGATCCCAAAAGAGGGGGTACACATCACACCAAGGAAGCAATTCTGAGAAACACAAGTCAGTTAGGTGGTGGGGGTGAGGACCATGAACAAGAGTCTTTATTGTGGTTTCTGCAGGAAGGAACGGGCAAGGCAGGCTGGGCGCACTTAGGATTGGCTAGTTGGAATAATTTCAGTGGCTCTGGGGCAAAGGGGGCTGTCCCTAGTTGTCTAGTACCTACCCTGGTGTGATGGGAGCAGGTAGATAGTGGTCTGGGATGTGAAAGCTAGGTAAGGGAGTGTAAGCTAGGTTGGGAGTGTGGGCTCTGGTTTCATTAGTTTGTATTTGAAAAACATGCCCCTGGGAGGAAGACTCCTCCTGAAGAGTTGAGGGAAGGGAGGAGGCAGCAGATGAGGGAGGCAGGAGGACAAGGCCAGGTGACTCAGGTTATTATTGGATTGTCCCGAACAAGGCCTGTCTGGAATATGCATGTAGGGCAGATGTCAAAGCATCACGTTTACAGAAGTTAGAAACATGTTTAATACACTGGGGTTATGTGTTTTGGGGAGGAAGACCACAGAGGTAAAGTGCTGTTTTCATCACATCAAAGGTACATAATATCAATGTAACTTATCACTGTTGATATTGACCTTGGCTACCTGGCGGATCAGGCCCTATTTTGTGACATCATATTTATTTTGTGTCTGCCTTTGACGTTCATCTTATATTTTTGAAGTGTTTGTAGGGCAGGATATTTGTAAACACACAGCATAATTTTCCTTGCATTTTGATTTTCCAGGAGAATGAACCTGCCTATTATGAGTTCTCCTTAGAGTTGGGCCCCTCACAGAATGGAGCTTTGAAAACATGGGCCTTAGGCGAGCTGAGTGCATAGGGCAGACTTGTGTCTGAACATCCTTACTATTCTCTAAAATGGTTGTCCTTTGTATTGAATTTATATTGTTCTTTAAAAGGTCGTCCTTCCAGCTGCTGAATAAATATATAAGTAAATACCTACAGCTCTATCAGAAGTTGATCACCGCTGAACGAGACAGGATATATAGTATCCATAATACTTAACTATAAGTCAAAATATTTAGAGCGTTGGCCTGTTGCTACATATAAATTGAAAATTCTCCGGCTACTCCGTAAATTGCCTGACCAATATCCTTTGGGGGTCCTCTGCTCTTGGTGGAGATCATGGGCGTGTAGAAATTTCTCTGTTAATGCTTTTGAAAGTGCTGAGTCGGGCAAGGCAGGACATGGAGTTGGTTGGTAACTCACCGCATATCTTTTGTTCCCTTATGTCTCAGGGTCTATGTCTCAGAACTGTCTGTGGAACTCTCTCATTGACGGGCTCACAGAGAATGTCAAGGAGAAGCCACGGCCAATGATTGTCCATGACCCCCGACCACCAGAAGAAATCCTAGCTGATGAATTGCCTCAGCTTGACAGCCCGGAAGCCTTGGTGAAGACATCCTTCAGGTTTGGTGGATTGCAACTTAGTTTGTTTTTTCTTATTTGCCTGTGGAGTGTTTTCAATCCAGTTGGATGAATCATCGGTGTGGCCAGCAAATTACCTCATTTCTTTGCACTGAGTAAATTAGAATTGATGAAGGAGTGTTGGAATTAATGCTAGCTGGACTTCTGGATGCGTTTCCTGAATGTAGGGAAGATCATATCAGTAGTTAAGTTGCTGTTGGCGTTTAATTGGTATTGGCATTTAAATGCTGAGGCAAAGGATTTACTGATGTTGGCAGTTTGAATTGGATTAATGAGTCTTTTGCTTCAAAGGAGGATGACGCATGGAGATAAGTACACAGAGAAAAAGCACATGGTGGGAATTAATTCAGCCCTGTGCCTTTAGAGTCTCTTTCTGGGGAAGGTTTCTAGTTGTAAGAGATGTGAGAGCTGCTGCCTCCTGAAAGGAAGCGAGGACCTTCTTGTGTGATGTCCCGGGTGGTGTTTACTCCGTTCTCGTTTATTGGTTAGTTGCGCGTCTTCCTGCAAAGGCCTCTTTCTTTGTCTTTCTGTATTGTACTCCTCTTTCATCTTGACTCTGTCCCTCACCTTCTCACCTGTATTAAATAAAAATCAGTCTGGGTATGGATGAGATATGTAAAAGTGATTCTTTTTTTTTTTTTTTTTGAATGGCTTTTTCAAACTCACTTTTGAAATACACGGTAGTACTGGTATAAGAAGTTAAGATTTCATGATTTTGCTAGCATGCCTATCTCTCCGTTCTCACTGTTATTCTAATTTTACTTCTTTTGCCTTTCTTTCCATTGTATAATGCTTTCCTACTCTCCACAGGGCTGGTAGAACATACAAACCTTGTTTTTCTCCCCCTATAAACAATTCAGACAACTCGTGGAGTCCATGAAATATATTTGAAAAATGTGCTCTCTTTCGCATCCAGGTGATGTGTGTAACCACTCAGTAAAAAGCCCTTTCACTGTGTGAAGGTTCTTTGTATAGACTGAATTATAGATGAGTTCTGAAAAGCAGTGATGAATAGGAGCTTGGATTTCTTTATGTAATGTGACTGATGCCGTGGTAGAACAAGAATTGCAAGGCAAATGCCTTTGTTATTCCTGGTATGGGTTTGGTTACTATACTGTGAGATTAAAAGAAAAAACAAAACAGTCCAATAGAGAGAAGTACAGTCTGTGAAGCTGCGATTCTCTGCAAGTCATGTATGGAGGAGGGGAGGCTGAATGGCTTTCTTGCTCCATGTGTTCTCATCATGGAGCGTCTGTGGTGGAGCCAACCTCTTTATGAAGAGCCTTCTTGTAGCCACCCTTCCACCTCAGGTCAGGTTCATTGTCTTCTCCAATGAACCATTAAAGAGTTACTCCGATGGAAAGAACATCTTGTCTGCTAGCCCAACACCATATGACCGTCATTCCTTCTCTTTGCATTCCCTCAGTGCTCTTTAGTAGAGAAATGTATTGATGGCCACGAACTTCATTTGATCTGCTAGCTGTATTAGATGTCAATGTCCTGGTTTCAGAAATAGATTAAATCATAAGTGTGTTAAGGTCAGGATTTATATCTGGTTCCTTGTAACATTTGGTGTGGTAGGAACAACACAGCATGTGTAAATTGCCATCCCCTCAGCAACGGGAGCTAGAAATCCACTGGCATTGGTTATTCACTTATTAACCTCCTTACAATAACTGTGTGCTATCCGGAAATCATCCTTTCTTCCACAGAAGATAGTCAATTTCGGTTGCAGTGTTAGAAGGTGAATATTCTCTAATGCAGTTGTCCCTTACTGTGGAAGTCACGTCAGTTGTGAGATTCGTTGTACATAAATTACTATAAGCAAAGTACTAAAATATGGGAACATTTTCCTTATCAAGCAATAAATTAGAGCAGAGTCAAGATTAGCCTGGTAACGCCACTTGTTTTCTATACGTCTTTGGATTGCAAAGAAAGGAATGAGTTGTAGCTAGATTTTAAATGATGCTGGGAGGAATGTATCACTCGTGTTCTCCCCCCATTTCACTCACGAAGTGAAAAAGCCTGAGAATTGCTGATCCCAATATTAGTGACTCTGGGAAATCCAGGAAGAATAGTGTGTTATACCGCTACCCTTTAAAATCTCAGGGGTGCACTGGTGATCAATGTTCTCAGGTCCTAAGACAGGTTGAGATGTTGGTTTTCTTTTTTTTGACTCTGAAATTCAGAGCCTCTTAGCTACCACGGTGTGTGTGTGTGTGTGTGTGTGTGTGTGTGTGTGTGTAAAACACAGTTACGCACACTCACACATCCAGTTAAGGGGTGTGATTGTTAGCATCCTGCCCTTCTCAGTTCTGGAGGGTCCTGTTAGCTGAGGAGGACACGTGTTTTTCATCATGAATGGGCATCCTCTGTCCTCATAGTTCCTCGGTAAGGTTGTTACCACTGAGTGACACAGAAGTGGTAGCGTTGGTGATTCCCTTTTCTTTCTCCATATTCGCACTTGGAGGACGTTTGGACTCTGGGGCCACAGAATGTGGTCATCAGCATTTTCATCAAATAAGATCCAAATTGCAATGCCAGTGAGCCCTATATGCCAAAATATCAGGAAGTCTGGTCTTTTCCTGGGGTCCTTCTCCCTAACTGTTCCCAGGGACCCCCAGGCTTACTAACAGTGGTTTCAGAGTCAGCCCTTGTACGCTACCTCCTGCCACCTGCCCGGGAAATGGGCTCTCACTCTGCAGGTGGGCTTTCTGACCTCAGTGAAGTTATAAGTCTACGTCACCAGCCCAGACGCCCTCTTTCTTGTGATGTCTCCTCTTGCTGGCTTCTGTTGTCCTTTCCTGATACCTGGCCTCAGCTAGCATCACCACTGCCTCTTGGGCATACTCTAACAATGTTGAGCCACAAAAGGAAGGGGTCAGATGCTTCATTTTGCTTTCCCCAGAAATCTTTTCCAGCTCTTCGCAAGTATGGGGAGATGGTACATACAGGTCACTCCCAGGACAAAGTGTGTACACTTGTTTCATATTTGCATAATATTTCCATTTACATAGTTTTTTTCTAGATACAAGGTACAGTCTGCCCTAAAGGTAAACTCTATTCTCTATTCTCAAAGTTATGAAGTGTTTATACGTTTATAAATGGTGTTTTTCAAACATTTTCTGAAGTTTGCATATTTCAGTCTTCCCCAGGCTCCCTGTTAAACAACAATAACAGTAATAGCTATTCTTATATTCTGAGGCATTTCCTAACAACTCAAAGATGACTTCCATTGTAGAGATGAAGAAATTGGCCTCAAAAGGTGGAGCCTACAGTTCTGAATGAATTCAAACACAAACTAATAAGGACAATTGCTTGTGAATTGCTGGTCAGCAATGGCGGAAGCAAGGGGGAGCTTGGGTAGAATATAGGTCCTCCTTAATCTTTATCAGCCCCTGGGATCCCAACCCAATAAATATGCCACCTATAAATTCACATAAAAAGCATGCCTCTGGTGCAAATGCAGCTTCAAGACAACTCCTCTTCCAGCCAAACTACCATTGGTGGCCAACTGTCTATTGATGTCAGTCAGCCATAATGCCAGTGGGTGTAGCAGAAAGTGAGAATTTGACACACAGATTTGGAAATGAGAATTTTGGAAAATAAGAGGCACCACCTCTTTTCCCCAAAGCTTATAAGTTGATAGTTGGGGTGTGGGCAAATGCTGTCTCAACTCTGAATACATTCCCTGCCTCTCTCCCTCTAGTTCTTTGCAGAGCAGTGGTGACGATGAGGCAAATGTTCTGTGTCTTGGAGCAGACAGTTCAGCAGCGTCTTGGGAGAAAGGCACCAGTGCTTGAAGGGAAGGGTCTCCTCATTCCTGTCCGTGTTCAAATCCCAGCCAACATTGCTGGAAAGGAACAGTTTTGTGCTCAGCTAACTATGGACTCTAGTCTTTATTCCTCAGAAGAGGGATATTCTAAGTTACCCAGGTAGGAAAATTGGACTTTGGCAAGTGGGTGTACTGGAATTTAGTTTCAATTCTGTTACTACTGACAGATTGCTTCATCTCTTTGAACCTTCATTTTCTCATGTGAGGGTTGGAGTAGAACAGTGGTTCTCACATTGAATGTGCATCACAGGTATCTGGAGGTCTGTGAGGACAGACTGTTGGGCTCACGCCCATGTCAGGGTGGGGTCCGAGGATGTACCTCTTGAACAAGCTTCAGGAGCTAATGCTGCTGGTCCAGCGACCACACTTAGAGGACCCCTGGGCTAGATATTTAATATCCCGTTGAACTCTAAAATAGTTTGCTGTGTTAATTTGAGCAGGTCACTTATCTAATTTGGCCTAAGTTTTTTCCTCTTTGCTATAGAGATAAAGATACTCACTTTCCAGGGTTGTTGGGGGGAGATTTAAAGGAGGTAATACATGTGAAAGAGACAAGTTCAGTGTCTGGCAGCCAGGATATGCTCAGTAAGTACTAATTGCCTATTCCTGTCCAGCACTCCTGGAAACCCTGTCTGCCTTTGAATGTATATACACACAGAGGAAATAGGATCACACTTGGGTTTTGTGGCTCCCTCCAGGTGCAGACACTGCGCTCTGAATGCTCACTAAGCCTCTGGCATGAAAAGTCTGCTTTCAAAACCTGAGACTTTTGCAAAGAAGTAAGTGGGAACTATAAGTAGATAAAGAGGCTTCCATGTCTGGAAAGTAGACACTCCTGGGAAATGCCCTCAGGTGCCTGTTTTCCTCGTCCCTCATGACATGTGCCTTTGAACCTGCTGTTTCGCTCAGGACTTTCTTTCTTTCTTTCTTTCTTTCTTTCTTTCTTTCTTTCTTTCTTTCTTTCTTTCTTTCTTTCTTTCTTTCTTTCTTTCTTTCTTTCTTTCTCTCTCTCTCTCTCTCTCTCTCTCTCTCTCTCTCTCTCTCTCTCTCTCTCTCTCTCTCTCTCTCTCTCCCCTTCCCTTCCCTTCCCTTTCTTTCCCTTCCCTTCCCTTCCCTCTTTCTTTCTTTCTTTTGATTAAAGTTGTTTATTGGGATGACAATGGTTGGTAAAGTTATATAGGTTTCAAGTGTACAATTCTATAACACATCATCTATATATCACATTGTGTGCTCACGACTCAGAGTCAGTTCTCCTTCCAAGGTTTTTCTTAAAAGAGATGAAAGTAAACTGACGCTGGAGCTTAAGGAAGCGAGAGTAAGTCCCGTCAGTCAAATCAGTGACAGGAATCTCAGGACCAGCCTCTAGAGGACCCAGGAGAACAGGAAAGAGCTGGCTGCTGAGAACCTTTTCTCTCGTCAGCCTCCATTGTGCACCATTTGCAAAGGTGAGACCCAGCCCAGATTGCACTGGATGTCGGGGAGACCAGTGTTTATCGAGCATCTGTTGTGTCCAGGAACTGTCCATTCATTTGCTCATTTACTCGCCCCAAACCCTGGCAAGGTGAGTAGTGTTAAACCACTTGTACAGGTCAGGAAATGGACTTCAAGCCACCCAGCAGGTGGCAGAGTTGGAAATTTCAACCCAGTGCACCTGGGTCCATAGCTATGGCCTCTCCACCATGTTCTACTACCACCACTTCACCTTGGCTTTTATGCTTCTGGGTTTGTTGTTGGTGAAATAAAATTGCGTGATTGGTTCTAATAATTTGCCTGTGCAATTTGGATGTACGTATATAATTTGATGCTTCTCCTAGGGGACTGACCCTGTTTTGTTACACTAAATCCTTTTTCTAGGCTAAACTTGCATTTTTAATACACCCACCCTTTTGGGATAGGAACCCCTTAAGGCAGTGCTTCTCAAGCTTTATGTCCAGTGAATTCCTTGGGGGATCCTACTAAACACAGATCTAGATTCAGTGGGTCTGGATTGCAGCCTGTGAATCTGCATTTCTAACAAGCTCCCACGTGATGTGATGGTCTGGGGAATCACCTTGAGTATTGAGCCATGGGCTGTGGAATACCACAGGTATGACTTTGCAAACACTTCTCCAAACTACCGTGTTTCCCTGAAAATAAAACCTAGCCAGACCATCAGCTCTAATGCTTATTTTGGAGCAGAAATTCATATAAGACCTGGTCTTATTTTAATATAATATAAGACCCAGTCTTATATAATATAATATAAGACTGGATATAATGTAATATAATATAACATAATACAATTAATATAATATAATATAATATAATATAATATAATACCGGGTCTTATATTAATTTTTGCTCCAAAAGACACATTAGAGCTGATGGTCCGGCTAGGTCTTATTTTGGGGGAAACATGGTATGTGATTTGAGTCATGGTTTTGAGTCTCAGTTTCCTCATTTTACAAACGGAGACAGTGAAATAACAACACAGGCATTGGGGACTGTTGCTAGGATTAAGAGGGTGAATGGATGTGACAGCCCTTTATTCCTTCTCTCTGGTTTCAAAACCCTGTTGAGGAGTGGACTGCTCTCCATGCCTGGACCCCTTCTTCTGTGTCTGAGTTGTGTCATGAGCCCCAGGCTGCGAATATCAGCCTTGTGGGTGCCTTGTGAGCAAGGCTGGCCACGGGCCTGGCCTCCTTGGACAGCAGTGGGAATTTGGAAGCCATCCAGTGCATTGGCCATCTCGGTTACTTCCCTTGAATTATATGGTTCAGCCTAGGTCGAGTTGCCAGGTTTGATAATTTTGCATTTGGAAGAAGAGCACACTCACGCCCTAGAGAATCACCGCGGGGCTTGATGAGCTTCTCTTCCCACGTAGAATGGACTTATTTGGGCTTTGGCAAAAGCGTTCCTGATTCTATACATAGCTCACTAAGAATATGTTGCAGAGAGCAGAACTGCACTGAGCCAACAGCCTTGGCTATGGATGAGGTTAAGGCCTTGTCAGATCCCATTTAATGGATTGTGTTTTCCATGAAGAATTAAATCGTTGAACTCATCCTCATTTTGGCTTTTGGCAGTCATTTTTCCACCGGGGGCTGCAGCCAAGAAGCCAGTTTCTGACTTGATTACTTTCAGGAAATATGCAATCTGTCTGAGGATATGGCATGGCATGGCATGGGGTGGTGTCCCCTGCAGCTTCGGACCCCACCCCAGGATGACTCATAGGTTAAAATCCCCAGGTAGTTCATGGGAAGTCTGGTCACACATTTTTCTCTATCACCGTATGTTGAGCACCCACTGGGGACTTTGGCGACACCTACTTCCCTGACTTCGTGCTGCCTCCCTGAAGGTGACGTTTTCCTCCTCTAATCTTCACTTGTCCACACCAGTAGAGTCTTCCTCAAATGAGAGAATGAATTATGAGGTTTTTTTGTGTTTTTTTTTTAATTCAGAGGAATTTCTATTGCGACGTTGGCTTTCCCAGAAGGGAAATATTTAGGCTTCTCTTTGTAAGTTTCATGAACACATTTTCCAGTGCTGGAAATTGACAAAGCGTATATGATGCAGGTACCATTCCTCATGCATTCCTGGGCCTTTCACATTGTTTCGGGAAAGAGGTAGTTTGTCTCCGTCGTGGCCATGTCAAGGCAGCTCTCACGTCTTTGAACACAGAGAGTGTACTTGACCCGTGACTCCAGCCCCTTGCGAGGAAATTTGTCTGCATGATGGCTGAGGCTGTGTTTCCCGAGAATACTCTGAGCCAATGACTGAGAGTGTCAGGGAAGCTAAGGCTAGCTGTTCTGGGAGACATGGGACTCCTCTGATGGTGACATTGGCTCAGGGACTCCCTGATGGCCTTGTTGAACTTTTGTTAGAACTCCACTGTGGTCTAAGATACTTCTACCCAACCTTCCTTCCTTCTCTCCTTTACTAGGAGTCAGATTTACATCCCAGCGCTCCCAGCCTTCCTGGCTTCTTTCCCATTTTCTCTTACAGATGTTCCCCTTGATACGTTTCTTGCATGTTTAATCCTGTCTTGGCATCTGGTTCTCACAGGACCCAGGCAAACACAGTTCCCTGCCACGCTGTGACCATTT
This sequence comes from Rhinolophus hipposideros, assembly GCF_964194185.1. Taxonomy (NCBI): domain Eukaryota; kingdom Metazoa; phylum Chordata; class Mammalia; order Chiroptera; family Rhinolophidae; genus Rhinolophus; species Rhinolophus hipposideros. The sequence goes on from NC_138064.1 coordinate 10,650,300, forward strand.
GCTGGCCCACCATTGCCAGTTCTGTGCTGTGAGCACAGCTTGAAGGCTATTGGCCTAGATATACTGGGCCAGTCTCTCTCTTTGAGTTTATATTTTATATGTCATGTGTCTTCCCCGTGGGCTCTACTGATGGGATAAACATGGAGCAGGCCACAGTTTGCTTTAGTACCTTGTACTTTTTTTTTTTTTTTTGTATTTCTTTTTTTTTTTTAAATTTATTTTTTATTTTTTATTTATTTATTTATTTTATTTATTAGTTTCAGGTGTACAAAACAAGGTAATACTTAGACGTTCATCATTTATATCCCTCATACTGTGAACCCCCCTCCCCCCATCCACTATCCCTCCGACCTCACACTGAACCATCACATTATATATATAAAATTATAGTTGGCATTCATTAATGTTTAGCTTCTGGTGTACAATGCCATGATCAGGTATCCACAGTATCCCTGAGGTGGTCTCCCAAATAGGACACATGTCCATCGGATACCCAACAAAATCTTTACAACATTATAGAATACCTTCCCCAAATTAATTTTCAAAAAAAACCCTGAGGCCATCTTGTGGTTACCAGCTGCTTCCAAATCCCTTCACCTTTCCCCTTATCCCCAACCCCCTCCCACATACCCATCTAACCACTCTCGGTTTTTTCTCTGCGTCCCCAAAACTGTCTCTGATTAGTTCATTCACATAGTCTTTTCTTTAGATTCCATATATAAGTGAGATCATATGGTACTTGTCTTTCTCTTTCTGACTTATTTCACTTAACATAATGTTCTCTAGATCCATCCATGTTGCTGCAAATGATAAGATTTCTTTCTTCTTTATGGCTGCGTAATACTCCATTGTAGAAATGTACCACAGCTTCTTAATCCAGTCGTCGACCGATGGGCATTTCGGTTGTTTCCATATCTTGGCTATTGTGTAAAGTGCTGCAATAAACATAGGAGTGCATACAGATTTTTGAATTGGAGTTTTGGATTTCTCCGGGTAAATGCCTAGGAGTGGAATTACTGGATCATAGGGTAGTTCCATTTTCAGATTCCTGAGATACCTCCATACTGTTTTCCATAGTGGCTGCACTAATCTGCAGTCCCACCAACAGTGCACTAGCGTTCCCTTTTCTCCACATCCCCGCCAGCATTTGTTGTTTGTTGATTTATTGATGATAGCCATTTTGACTGGAGTGAGGTGGTATCTCATTGTGGTTTTTATTTGCATTTCTCTGATAGTACCTTGTACTTTTATTGCCTGTAAGAGACTGCTGAAACATTGGGATTAACTAAAGAAAGTACAACATAAGAGAGGATAATTTTAGGTCATATCCAAAATACGACTGTTTCTATGTCCAAGGGAAATGCTCAGAAATACTGAGCACTGTACAGACGGTTTGCTTATGGACACCTTCCTGGGTTCCCAGCCAGGAGAGCTGTCTCCAGGACCAACTTCCCCTGCACAGCACATCCTTCTTCAAACCAAACACATTCTCGCTGGGCTGTTGGGGAATCCAGGCTTCCACCCACAGGAGTGGAGCTCATCTGAGGTGTCCTACCCCCCTCACTGTACATCCCTCAGAATAACTCCCAGCAGCACATTTTGCAAAGTGTAAGTGATTCATCCTGGAATAATCCCTCAGGGAGGAATGGGGAGCTTCAGTACTGTCAGGCGGGGGCCAAGAGCCTGGGAGCCGGCACCCGCATCTCTCTGCCAGTGTGAAGTGTGGCTCAGCCTCCCCATGTTTCCCGATTAGGCACAGGAAATTCTGTCCTGGGCCACGCAGAGACCTGAAGTGTGTTGGGAATCTCTAAATGAAGGAAGTCCTCCCCGTCCCCAAACCCCTCCAGCAGTACGTTGGATCCCACTGAGGTCTGGTTGTGACTCTCATATGGTTCTCGATCAGGTGGTCCAGCCTTTAGCCCTTGGCTATTTTGTCCCCTTGTCAACCTCACTGGCCAACTCCTCAGTCACAATCCCAGGTAATTTCTGAGGTTTGGCCTCGGGAGCTGGTGGGAACATTCTAGGCCTCTCCAAATCACACAGAACCCAAGAGACAATTGGGTAAGCTAAAGCCTATCCTCCTTCTCCCTGACTTTACTAGCTACTGGATTTACTTGGATGTAGACCCTCCAGTTTATGGGCAGATGTTCCCGTAGAGAGAGAAGAGGACACACAGGCTTCACCGCCTACCCCTCTTCTGCCCCAGTTTCCCTCATCTCTGTAATCTCCTAAGTCAGAAAAACTGGCCCTCTGGCTTTCTACTTCTCTTGCATTATGTCCTCCTTCTCCCCAGTACCAGGCCTGGGGCTAAGACATAATGGTGGATGTAGAGGAAAGGGACGGATTGGCCTACACTGGGAAATAGCTCAAAAGCACCATATGTTATCCCCTAGAAACTTTTGGTGATGAATGACTTTCCCGTATTTTTTTTTTTTTTTTTTGCAGTAAAATGAAGGTACCCTAAATAAAAATAAAGCAAAATCCTCTAAAACTGTGTCTTTCAATAATGCAAATCTAGATTTATCTAGATTGGTGATTGGTAGCTGTCCTTTTCAGTGGGGGCTTCAGTTACATTTTTAATCTCATGATAATGTCGCCTTATGTTTGACTCTGTGGAAATTTTGCTAACATACTGTAGGTGTGCAAGATATTATCAGTGGGGGAAGCTGGGTATGTGGGAATTCTCTGTACTATTTTTGCTGCTTATTGTCTGTGTATAATCATTTCAAGAAAGGTTTAAAAGCATTTAGCATAGTCCCTAATATATATTAATTGTAGTTTTTGAAATTAATAACTATCACCAAGAATTCTGTTATTCTGCTCAAGTCCAACTCTTTGAGGTGTGTGTGTGAGTGTGTGTGTGTGTGTGTGTGTGTGTGAGAGAGAGAGAGAGAGAGAGAGAGAGAGAGAGAGAGAGAGAGACCTCCATCTAAGAAAAAGGATACCAAACAAATTCTAAACTTATTTCCCTTTTCTAATACACTGAATGTCAGTGGTATCACCAGCAACTAGAAGTGATTTCCCTCCGTGCTGTAATTTCTTTTCCTGGTTGAAAAACCTTGCTATTGACAACACTTAGTGGTCTCTGTTCTCTTCAGATTTATTATCTACTTTCTATTTCAGTGGTTCTTAGTTCAGGCTGCACAGTATACTCACAGTGATTAAACTAGCATCCCTGGGGTATGGCCTGGCAGCGGCATGTTTTAAAGGCTTCTTTGGTTACGCTGAGTCCAGCAGGCACCGCAGGCTCCCCTCTGGCCTCCTATTCCCTCCCTTCTTTTCTCTCGCACGTCCACATTCCCTTCCAGTGTGTGGCTGCCTCAGGGCACCATATTTTTACACTTGATCTTAGCCAAAAGGCCGAGAAGCGATGGGGCACCATAGTTTTAATGACCATTAAGGCATTTCCTGGCCGTAGTTACACATACAGACTTCGCTCCCTTCTTAGAGGATTTATCTGGAGCTGGTGTCTAGAGTTTTGCAATGATCACAGACTGAGCTCTCCCACCCTGCAAGATGCCATATGTCCACACCATTTAAGATAACTGAAGTATCACCAAATGTCCCTTATGTTGTCTTTCTCCAAAAGCCAATTCAACAGAATGTAGGCAAATTGCATGTTTTCTTTTAGGAACGTGATATGAGGAAGTTTTCAAAAGCCTGTTAGGCACTGACTATTTTTACTTACTATTTCAATGGCTGACATGTTTTCACCACCTTCTGGATAAACTGACTTGGAGACAGTGCCTCAGTTTCTTAGTCACCAGTCATCCTTTCTTCATCTTCTTCAAAACAGAGTTTTGTTATAAAAAGAATATACTTACCTTGTAGAACATTTAAAAAATGGTAAAATTAAAAAAAATTCCTAACTATAATCCCTACAATCATTTTGGCATCTTTTCTGAAGCCTTTATATCAATACCTTACTTTTATAGTTGTATCCTAATCTTTTTACTGAACATTTTATCTTAAACATATTTACATGTTGCTGCATTGTGTGTGTGTGTGTGTATGTGTGTGTGTGTGTTGGACATTAAGGTTGTTCCTAGTCTTTCACTCTTTAAAAGAATGCTGATAAAAATCTCCAGGCATCTAGATATTACTATATTTTAAGCTGGGGCCTTAGGGTAGATTAATAGAAATGGAAACACTGGCTCAAAGAGCACCTTGACTCTTAATAAACAACACTGCAGGAAGAGTCCTGAGTTACCCATTTCAGTGGGGCTTCATCCGGCATTTCCAGTCAGCATTGAACTCCTTAGATTGAAGGTGATGGTGCTCATTTCTGACAGCTTTGAATGGACGATTCTTTTTTTTTTAAAGTAGCCTGCCCCTTCATTAAAGTCACATAGTGCCTATGCTGGTGGTTTCTGTGATTTTTTGCTGACGTACTATTCACGGGAGTGATTTAGTCACTTTTTGTTCTGCTCTTGGTAGGCATCAATATCATCCCTCTTTCGTATATTAGCAAAGTAAGGTCAGAAAAATTGAGTGACTTGCCCACGGGCACACACCTGAGAAGCAGCGGAGCCAAGAGTCAGCTTGAATCCGTTTGGCCCCAAGAGCTTTGTACTTTCCACGCTCCGCTCGTCTGCCTATCTGGACCCTGGAGCACAGAGAATGGGGTCATAAATTGTTCCTGGGGTGAGGAGTTGGGGGTAAAGAGAGTTGGAAACATGTGCCCAGGAAAGACTACATGAGGTTCTTGCCCTCAAGGAACTTAGAGTTCAGTGGAAAAAAATATAAAAGTTAATCAATAAGGACTGTATGGTACAGTAGTATTTGTTTTCCTTCTTAAACTATTACTTAGTGGATATAATATTAGACTATAACTAAAATAAATGCGATCATAGCAATAAACAGAGAGGAACATTTTTACAAAGAGCTTTAAGATATTGCTGACATAGGAAAAAGCTGTACATGGTCAAATATTCAAATGGATGAGTTTTGACACTTGTGTCACCTGTGAAACCGTTACTGTAATCAAGGCAATGAAGACACCCGTCACTCTCCAAGAATCCTTGTGCCCTTTTGTCATTCTTCTTTCTCGCCCTTTCCTTGCTATCCCCAATCCATCCAGTGGTGACCACTGATTTGCTTTCTGTCACGATAGATCGTATAGATTAGTTTGCATTTTCTAGATTTTGCTATAAATGGAACCCTAAAGTATGCATCCTTTAAAAACAATTCTGGCACTTTCTCTCAATCTAACTATTTTAAGAGTCATCCCTGTTGCTGCATGTGTCCATAGATTATTCTTTTTAATTGCTGAGTAGTATTCTGTCACATGGCTATGCCATGGTTTGCTTATCCATTCAGCTGTTGATGGATATTGGCATTTGCCAGTTTCTATAGTGTAAATATTCTCACCGGGGCCAATTTTCTGCTGCCAACAAGAAATCACAGAAGGCAAGAGACTGGGTAGAGATGCAAGGGACAATCTGCTCCGTATATATGCTAAGAACTTTGTCCTGGGCGATAAATAAATATGTATGGGGTGGAAGGTATTGGAGCATCTCACGGGAACAGTCCGTAAGGGCTTTTTCGAGTTCTCTATTCTGTAATTAAAGTGGGGCTCGTTCCCACTTACAAATAGCTGGTTTGGGGACTTTGCTCATGTGATACTTAATAAATACTATTGTGTTTATAGAGACTATCTGGTTTGAAGGAAGGTTTATTGCTTAGAAAATAACTATGGATTATGGGTAGGAGTGAGAACTATTTTTAGGATGTTATACATTTGTGAATATTTTAAACAATGAAAATAAACACATGAATCTTTTTTGGGGGGAGGGTTTCTTTAAAAGTCTTTATATTCCCTACTTAGACATATTGTTAAATTAACCTCATTTTAGATATCAGGTGGAATGCACAAGTGCTAATTTTCAAAGTTAATAGAAAAAAATGTAGAGGCAAAACTGAGCTGCTTTACCTTGTACTTCATTGTTTTATACATCTTCCTCTCCATGCATAATAAATCATGTTCATAGGGTAACAATTCCCATTTATAGTAGTGCTTTTTATTTCACACAATCCCAAAATATTCCCCTCGGACCCTTCATTCATCACTGAATAGCAGCAGTCACCTGGCAGAAACACCTTCAAACCATGTCCATGTCACAGAGGAAGTCTAATCAGGGAATGTGGTCAGATATGCCACGAGGGAGGAGATGGTTTAGAAAAGAGCAATTCTTTTAAAGTAGGGAAATTGGGTCAGGCATGGACTTGGGGACTACTGAGGGTTCACTCATTTACAGTAATCATTTGTTGAGCTCCTATTATGTGCCAGGCATTGTACTGGGTACTAGGTATACAGCGGAAATGATTCCTGTCCCTGTAGAATTTACAGCTCCAGTACCTGGCAGGGAGCTAAGGACTTTCTCAAGCCTAGACTCAAAGGGGCCTTCCAAAATGACCATATTTATCCCAATCAAACATCAAAGAAATCATGGGATCAAATACTAGCTTTTCTGCTCTGGTCAATTTAAGCCCTGTGGTCACTGGGTGTTTGCTCCATTAAGGCATTTCTGAAACTTACAGTGACCAAGCATTCTTTGTAGGTTTAGGCGAATCCCTCACTTCCTTGTTCCACACTGATTAAAGCACAATAATGTGGAGGATGTTTTTCTTGAGAATTCTGTCTTGACCAAGGCCTCTGCATCTCTCTGTGTCTCTAGACCTGCACTTTTTCTTCCTTGGGTTAACATGAACAGGCAATAAGGGCAGGGCAGGCTTTGAACCTGGGGTCAGCTGCTCATGAATGACTTTGGGGGATCTGAGAACGTCTGAAATGAGGGCCTAGGGTTACATATGTCTGTTGCAGGGAATATGAAACTTTCAGCAGATTCCCATGAGGATTTGTGATTTGAAAAAGGCTTCAGAATCTTCAGTGCTTTGGAGGAAGCAGTGAATAGATGGCCAGTGACCTGAGCCTCTCTGTAGCCATATGTCAGGCAAGTTGTGAACCTTGTGGCACCTCAGTTTTATCATTGGAACAAGAGAGAAGTATTTTCCCTTTCCACCCATCGGGACTCTTGTGAGGTCAAAAGTGAGAATTGTGCATGAAAATGCTTAGGAAATGGCCCAATACCATGCAAAATGAAATGTGACATTGCTAATATTGTCATGCAGATCCTGATGGTGGTGGTGGTAGGTGACTGGAGGGAGAGGGCCTGGAAGAGGAGTCAAAGGCTGAACGAGGCATCTTTCCCAATCATCAGATAGAGGATTAGCTAATCTTTCCTTTCGCCTCAGTGTCCTTACTTCAGCCAAGACTTAGGTCTGTTGCTCTTGAACCCCATCTCATCCCTGGGTGAGAATAAGTCAGGAGAAAGAGGAGGAAACCTCACGTTAATGACATACACAAAGAACAGAACCCCACGGCAGAGGGAAAGCACACTTACTAACAGAGTAAGTAAACCTTCTAAGTAAGTGGGAAGGGACAGAGAAACATACTTATTTCTCCTAAATATGTTTCACCTAAATCTGGACTCCTCTGGGAAGACAATTTGGTTTTGGACCCCAGGTGACCTGGATTTGAAGGGGGACTCTGACATATGTGACCCAGGCAAGATTGTGACCCTCCAAGTATTGGTTTCCTCATATATAGAACAGAAATACTCATAGTTGCACTTCATGGCTGTTGTGAGGATTTAAAATAGCACAATATGTAAAGCTCGGCACAGGGCTTGGCCCATGCTGGTGGAGCAGAAATGTTTGTCCCCTGCTGCTAGGAGGTGGTCAACCAGTATTTGTTAATGAATCAGGCCCTCACCCTTTCATGGTTCTTACAAGGGCCTGGCCCCATGCTAAATGCTTTACATGCAGTCACTCATTTAATCTTTACAGTACTCTTTTGGGATATATGCTACTATTTTGCTCATGGGACTACTGAAATATAGTTAAATACCTTGTCTAAGATCACTTAGCTCTCAAGTGATGGAGTTGGGTTTTGAACCCCTGCAGTCTGTCTCCAGAATCCAAGTGATTAATCGTTGAATTGTGCTTAACCCCTCAGGTGAGTTTGAATGGTTCCACCTGTCCCACTGGATGCCCTTCAGCAAGGTGTGATATTTTGTCATCTTGGCAGGGTTCCTTGTGCATTTAAGTCTCAGAGTATTCTTGGGAAATCCTACTGAAAAAGATGCTCTATTTCTTAGAAAAGGCCAGAGGGGAGCCTGGGAGGGTTTGGGAGCTGTCTTCGCCAGCCTCTGGCTTGCTGCAAGGACATTTCTTATTTTGGGATCTTAATGTGGGTGACTCTTAGAATGGTGTGAATAACATCTCCCAGAGAGGGGTGGTCATTATCCCAGTGTATAAGGCAACCTGCACTGATGGTCCAGTGTGAAGTGGGTCTGCTGGAAGCCAGCCAGAGCACTTTGGGGATAAGAGCAGCTCGGGGGTGACAGTCATGCTGTATTTTCTGCCTGGATTCAGTTCTGCAGATCTGTGTGACCTTGGGCATCCAGTCAGACTGTCGCTAAGCAGTTGCCACATCCTTCCAAAGGGCGGTGATGATAGTTCTTGTCCCACTTAGTAGTTGAGATTGACAACTCAGAGAAAAAGGTTATCTCCTTGATTGCAAGTAGAAGCTCATTTTCTAGACAGGAAATAAGGGAAGCTTTTCCCTTTCTTGGGCTTCATTGCCGGAGGACAGGAGCTGTGTCTGTTTGTTTGTTTAAAGGAAGTTTTTAAACAATAGGTTTCTATTATAAAAGTGATACATACTCATAGAAAAGGGAAAAGGGTAAAATATCACCCACTGTTCTTTCTTTTCATATCGTTAAAATTTGATTGATTTCCCTATAAATATATTCAACTTCTCTTTAGTCACATAGTATTGTGTTCTAAAATTTAACATTATAACTGAACATTATAACATGTCCCTAAGTTTTTGTGAGCATCAAAAAATTTTAAGTGTCACTTTGTGATGTACCATAATTTAGTCAACCATTTGTTGATATTTGGAAGCTGAAGTGTTTCCAGTGTTTGTGCAAATGTAACATAAACAACGCTGTGATGGACATCCTTGTGTAAATAGATTTTTGCAGCTATAGGATAATTAACTTGGGATAGATTCTCATATCCCAGGAAGAATTCATAGAACTCCCCGGAAGAGCGATTCATGAGCGATTCATTCATTCATTTATTCAACAGACGTTTATTGAGTGATACTATGTGTGAGGCAGTGACCTGGGTGCTGGTCATACAGGGGTGGATAAGGCCTTGTAAGCCCGTGAAGGAGTTTATAATCTAAAAGTACAGACAGCTGTGCCAGTATGGTAGCCATTTGCTATATGTGGTTAGTGCCACCGAACAACTGAATTTTTAACTGTATTTAATTTTAACGAATTCAAATATAAGCTTTCAAACTGAGATCAATTCAGATATTGGAACACTAATGTTTTCCATTAAGAATTACGTCTGGAACAACTTGAGCATGAACCTACATTTTCAACTGTACATTTTATGAAATCTAAATGCACTCAAATATTTCTATTGAAAATTTAGCTTCAAAAGTGAGATGTTCTATACAAGCAAATTACACACTGCTGTCTAAGACTTAATATATACAAAAGGTAAGCTATCTCATTAATAATTTTAATATAGATTACGTGTTAAAACATTATTTTGGATTTATTGGGTTGGATAAAGTGTATTATTAATTCACCTATTTCTTTTTACTTTCTTAAATGTGGCTGTGAAAACTCAGATATGTAGCTTCCATTGGGTTTCTGTTGGCAGTACTGATATGACTAAAGAGACGTGTGATTCATAGCGTGAGACCTGGGGCAGACGGCCCTGAGGAGCAAAATGCTCTAGGAATTTGGGGGTTGGGGAGAAGAGAATCATTTTGTCGGCAGCTGGGTTCAGCAAGGCTTCTTGGAACAGTGTCATTTGATGGAGACTTGAAGTCAAGATAAATAGTTATTTTTATGGTTAGGTTTTGTGAGGGGAGAGCAAGTTCCAGTGAGAGGAAGTAGTGGTCAGAGTTTGGGGCCTGTTACTAAGAAGTATAATGGCTTCACTTTTTTTTTTTTTTTGATGCTATCAGCTTTAGCTTTGCCTTCTCTGAAGTCTCAGGGGCTCAAAACCCTCTCATGCCCAGACTCTGCCTGAAATATACCTCCAGTCCCACGGAGGGCGATAGAAAATGTGTGGGGGAATTTTGGTTGTTACTGCGCCTGGAGGTGGGGGCCCGGGGAAGATTTTAACATCCTAAAAAACAAAAGGGGTCCAACATAAGGAGAAACTGTTTTGCCACCAAATGCCAATAGCAACCCCATGGAGAACGTCCTGATTTAACCAACCGAATTGCTTCCGGAGTGTTTTCTGCCTCCCCCAAACTTCCTACACCTTCTCATCCCTCCCTATTTAAATTTGTCTCCTTGGGAAAATGTGAGTAGTTGAAAATCTGAAAGCTGGGTGAGGATCCAGTCCTCAGATTGGGAACACAGTATGTATTATTTTTTACTGCAAACAATGAGTACCAAAATGAAGTGCAAACATCGCGGTCTTAGGAGTCAGAAATCTGGCGTCAGCCCTGCCTATTGATCTGTTGTTACCCTTTTGGGCAAGTCACTCCGGGTGATCAAGTTTGTGAAATGCGATCAATACTACCTATTTCAGAAGTATCGTGAAAATAAAATAAATGGAACTAAATGAAAGCATAAAGGGGTACAGTGCTCTAAAACCCAAGGCACTATTTTGAACAAGTTAGTAGTAATAATAATTTTACAGTAATTAACAGTTACAATTGTAGGTATTATTACCAATGCCCCCATAATCATTAATAATCACATGAAAACCACCAACAGTGATTATTATGCATTATTTTATTATATTTCAAAGTGCAATGAATAAGCAGTTATGAAGAAACACTCCTTTGAACCCGAGAGTAAGATCGTTGCTTAGGCTGGAATCCCGGCGTCCGTCTCTTAGCCTTTACTTTTCTTCAGTGTGGATTGTTGTAGCTCGTTGGCAAGTGCAAGAGTTAATGGGAGGAGGAGGTGAGAATGCATGATTCAGAAGGTGTCAGCTAAAGCTGAAGCGTGGCTCTGTTGTTCTTCATTCAGTGAGAAGTTATATCCTGTGCAGTAGCTCTGGAATTCGTTTCTCGTTTTCCATTCTCTCCAGCTATTAGTTTGGCTCAAGCCCTTGGCACCTCTCCCCTTTCTACCATAACACCCTCCCAACTGGCCTCTCTGCCTTTAGAATCTCCTCACCCAGACCACTCTGCATTTAAAAACCTTCAGCGGTTCCCCATTGCCTACAATCTGTGCTCAACTGAGGCAATGGGAGGCATTGTTGAATCAAAGTAATTTATTACGACTGGTAATTAGAGAGCAGGAGTCTGAATAATTTATTCTCTTTTTGGTTTACTCTTTAAAAACCAATTAGAGCAAGGTTCACTGTATCATTGCTGTCTAGTGTGGGAGAATAAGGGTGGAATTAGAGCTAATGCTTGGAAAATTCGTGAATAACTCCCGGATATGCCTGCAGGCGGTGTCATTCATCATTTATGTTGTGGGAGAAAATAGTTGAGAACCAGTAGCCTGAAAAAGAAAATCCACATTCCTTTGCATATCATAAAAGGGGTCCATGATATATGGTCCTTGTTTTCTCCGGATCCTTCTCTCCCACCCCCTCACCACTCCTGCCATCCCCACTAGTTGTAGTGACAATTGTTTCCTACCCAGCATGTGTTCTTTTTTCTTGTGGGTATGGCAGCCTTGTCCCCTTTGCTACAAACTCTGTTCCTCTGCTTTCAGCCTGTGTGCCTGGGTGCTGACCCCATCCCTAGCCTCTCAGACTGGGCTCTGTACCCATGCCCGGCCAGCAGAAGTAGAGGGTTCCTTCCACCACTGAGATTGGTTGGAGATGGGTAGGTGCCTCAAGATGGGCCAATCAGAACCAACCCGTGGTTTTGCAGGAATTAATGGGAAAGTGGTGCTAAGTTGGTAGGATGTATGTCTGGGCCTACCAGGGGCCATGTCGCCACCACGGGGAAAAGCCCAGGTGAGTCTGAAGCTGACACAGAAGAGAGGAGTGCTGAGAGAGAGGGTGGCACAAAGACCTGGTGGCATCGTTGGTGTCCTTGGGTCCACTTGAAACTAGACAAAGCTTGGTTTTATCAGCTGACATATTGTCTGTCTGTCTGTCTCTCTTGTTGAAGTCAGTTTGAGTTCAGTTTCTATCACCTCAAACTAAGCGTCCTGACCAATATACTGGAGTCCCTACCACTCCAAGCGCTTTGCCATGGTGGGTTTTGGCTCATGGCTTGGAATGCCTCTCATCATCTCTCACCCCGGAAGCAGTCTGTGTATCTGTCCAGGCCCAGGTTAGACATCCCCACTGCCTGTCCTTCCGACCTGGGCAGAATGAGTCCCCTCTCCCTGTTCCTGTTGTTCCGGGTCACACACATCATTGCACCGTCTTACAGTTAGCTGCATGCCCTCACTTACGAGATGCTTGATTGCAGACACTTTCTTGTTTAAACTTATATCCCTAACTGTTTGCACAGCTGCTGTGAATAGACAATAAATCTTTGTTGACCTGAATTTAGTAGTAAAAGAGAAATAATAAAAGGAAGAAATAAAGAAAAGTACATTTTGTCCTTTAGAATGTGAGCCTTGGTCTTGGGCTGTGGGTAAAGGAAGATGGGAACAACTTACTGAATACCGGGTTAAAGCTACTTAATCTCTTTTTCGGGGAACTGTTTGTGTTTGACAGCGGCACATACATTGTACCCCTAGATGGGAGGAATTTAGCACAGCACGTGACAGGGGCAAGGAGAGAGGCTGAAGCGATGACTGTAAGTTACGTGAAGTCACGGTCAGTGACACTGTCCTGCTGAAGAACTCCTCTATCAGCTGATGGCATGTCACCTCCTGGAATGTCTCTCGGGACCCTTCCTTTCTCACCATTCGCAGTTCTCACACGCAGTTCATCCTGTGTGCATATCGGGGAGTATGTGCTATCCACATGGCATCACTCACTGTAATAAACCCAATCACTTGTTTCAGGTAGTGTTTGCCAGATTTCTCCACTGTACTATTTTCTCCTTTCCAGACTCTTAGCCACTGGATACCAGTCGCTAAGTCCAGCCAGCCCCCACTCAATGGGGGATGGGATTAAGTCCACTTCCTGGAAGGGAGAGTATGAACCAATATTATTTGAAGCATCCTATTCTTTATGTTTCCCCATTTAAATGCTTTCAAAGTCTCTAAATATATTTGAACCTCAATGACAGATATAAATCATGGACTCAAAAGCTATCTCCCTAACAACTAAATGAAGAGCTTTGAAAATTTTTATTCCACTGGTACGAGAGAGCGTCCATTCTGAGGAATCAAAACACAGCGAGCAAATGAACCTATTAGCATATGATCATCCTATGAAATTGCACACCGTGGAGTTGGCTAATAACCACAAAGCAGGGCTTGATTCACTCATTAGCTCCATTATTCCATTATTCATGAATGCACAGCCTCATTCTTGGGTGAAGCAGAGAGGCGCCTTGGCTTTTTACCGTTACCCCCAGTGTTTGTGGTGGCCAAGGTGCAGAAGTGCTGGGTTGGTTGGTAAGGGAGGAGGGCAGAACGGTGCATTAGGCCACTGCAACAGCCACAATCACTCCCTCCCTAGCCAGCTACTGAGAGCATCAGGCATGCCAGAGAGGAACCTGCAGAATGTCTGCTGGGAGGTGGAGTTTCTGGCTTCCAAGCCTACTTTCTCAGCTGTCAGGAAAAGTGTGAAGGGAATACTTTTGAAATAAAAATTGAAATGAATCACAGCTCTAATGGGTTTCCATTTATAATCTAGTTGGGTGAGATCATCTGGGAGGATGACTATTCTACATGTGAGGCCACAGGTGATGTAAGAGCAATGCAGCTGAGGGCAAGAAGCAGGCCACCTTCAGACTCATCTGCTAATTCACAGGTTGATTGGGACGGACAGTTCTGCGAGGCAGGAGCTGGAAGCCAAGTGTGTGGGTGTGGCATCACACACAATACTCTTCCAGGTATGATTAGTCAAGTGACCTTTGCAACTTCATCTCTTCTAAGTCTCAGATTTCTCATCTGAAAACTGGAGTTAATGAAACTTTCATTGGATGGTTGTTGCAAGGATGAAGAAAAGATACTGCCTGTTAAGTACCTACCTGGTACATAAGAGGTGACAGTTACATCAGAATGCTTCTGGTGCAACTAACAGAAAATCCAACCCAAAGTGCCAAAAAAAAAACACAACAAAACAGTAGGATATTTATGTTATTTCCCATAAATAGAAGAAAACTAGTAGGATGACTCTGGACTGGTTGGTTCAGAGGCTCAACATTGCCATTAAAGCCTCTCTCCATCTTTCTGCTCTGTATCCTCAGCAGGATGGGCTAGCCCTCAGAGTAGCTCTCCTCACGGTCATAATATGGCTGTTGAAGTTCCAGGCATCAAGTTTATAGACGACAAGCTCCAGAGGAAGATGATGTCTTTCTTAAGAGTAAGGAAACCATTTTCAAAAGCAACCCCACATCACCCTTCTTTTCCCAGTTGACGACTCTTGATGTCTCATTGAGAAGACTACATCACAGATTTGTGTCTAAATTGTAGGTTGCCATCATAGGTTTAGGCCAATCAGGATCCACTCCTGGGCCGCTATAATTGATTTAGATCAATCAGGATCCACTCCTGAGGCAAAGGCTGGTCCAGTCTCCCTCATGCCATGGCCACATATTTACTATCATTGCAGAAAGTTTCACTGGACACCACTCCTCTCAATTAACCCCTGGACCTTTCCAGTTTTAAACTTCTGAAGAAATAAGAGACTCAGGATTACTGATTTCTATGTATGGATTTAATAATTGGATTGGTTGAAATAAATAAATAACAAATAAAAAGTGATTTATGGGTCAACATTTAGACATTCTTACCATAAGTTGTTTGTCAGTTGATCCATATAAATTGAAATGAATGATTCTAAATATGTCTACGTTTGCAACATGAGTCTTATTAATTCGTATTTCATTTGTTTTGTGCCTACTCATTTGTGCCCACAAACCTCAATTCTTGGGTCTTCCAGGAGTGATAATCTCTGACATTATTTTTTGTCTTCTCTTGGTCTGCCCAGTCTCTGCATTACCCAGTTGTTAACACCTTCTCCAACCAGAAGATGGGGAAAGGAGAACTTATTAGATTCAAATAGTGAAACATTGTCAGTGTCTTGGGTGAAGGTTTTATGAGAGAACATTGGTTGAAATAAGGAATTTGGTTGATTTAATTATCTCCTGGTATTATTAATAATAATACTTTATATTAGAATATCCCTTTCACATTTGTTATTCTATTTAATCTTCACAGCAAACCTGTAAGTTATCATATTATCTTCGTTTTTAGACAAGAAAGGAAACTAGATTACTACTACATAATATGGAACATTAGTTGCGGTTATGCTTTTTAATAAATTAGAAACTTGGTTCAATAAAACTCTCACTGAACATACACAATATGCAATTCAAAAGATTATAAAACTAGAAAATGAACCCAGTACTCCTGATTCAAAATTCAACGCTATTTCTGTCATTCCTGGCCACTTTTCTTTGTTCTCTACTATCTCTTTGTATCTTTTCCCTTTGCCAGAGATTCTTAACAAATGGCCACACTAAACTCTCACAGGAAGTTGTGAAACACAAAATAAATGGACTCAATTCATAAGTAATCATGGAAGAACTTGGGAACTTGACATAAAAGTTGTGCTAAATTATAATTATAGAAGATATAGAAATTGTAATAGAATTTCCTTCTTCAGAGATGTAAGCACTTATGGATTGATGCAAGCCTCTTATTCACTATAAGTACCCATCTCCACGTATGCACTGGAATGATGGCAAAGAAAGTGGAGGGTAGGAGTAGGAGATGGTGATTTGAATGGACAGACACATCTCTTTTCCCTAATGTGTTCTCTGTTACTATTGTGTCCGGAGAGGAAACACTCTTTCAACTGATGTAGACAAAACTTGGGTGAGGGGTCAAGTGAATCAGATAACAAATAAGAAAGTGGAAAATGATTTTTGACTCTTTTCATTAATCTAATGATGAACAGCCTTGGTCACCTCCCCTCTGCTGCTTCTCCAAGGGACAGAGGAGTCCATCCTCTGGGAATGGGTCCATTCCTCACCTGGTTGGTTAGTCAACTTTAGGGTCTTTATTTAACTGTGGTTACTCATCAGCTCTCTTCCAGGCAGTCTCCACATTGCTTTTCAATTATGGTGACAACCATGCAAAGCATATGGCAGGGATTAAGTTGATTGTGTTGTCCAGAAAATGGAGCATGGGCTCCAAGGGCACTGCAGTTGCGCAGCCCTTGAAGAGCCAGGTGATGCTGACTTTTTTCCTAATGGAGAGTGAAGATGGAAAGTGCTGGGGCTGGAGGTGGGTCTCCGTCTATTTTTAGATCACTGTGGTTGCTTGCTTGCTGTGCATCTTTGCTTGCAACATGAAATCTGGTTTCTGGAAGCAGACTCCCCTTCACAATATATATTGTGTTTAGTATTTTATAGAGTCTTCACCGAATCAGACTACTGCTTTACTAAAACACTGTGATATGCTTATGCCCCATCTTGGATTACTGTATATGGGAGTAAAATGAATGAATGAATGAATGAATGAATGAATGAATACATGTTTCTGTGAGTAAGGGGGAACTCATAAAGAAAATACAATGCTTTCTAAATGCTGGGTTTAAAAAGAGTCCCCTGGGTGTAATTGCTTCCTTCTTTTCTAAGAACTGCTAAATAAACAACACTGAACTACTTCCAATGAAATAAGTGAACTTGGCATGTCTTTTCACGTGAAGACAACTGTTTGGAAAAGGACACAGACATTTTAGATTCTGTTAGGCTCAGGCACTCCCTCTGTTTACGATGCAGAAGAGATTTATCCTGCGAGCAAAGAACTAAGCTAATCCTACCTCAACGTGGATCAACATTTCAGCAAACTTTGGCATTGCCGTTACTGCCATATACTTATTTTGACCCCTCTCTCTTTGTAAATAAATATGAATTTTTATCAGAAAGAGTCTGAGCCATTTTGAATGAATTCATTCTTTCAACAAGTATTTATTGGGCATTTACTATGTGTTAGACACTTCTAGGCATAGAAAAAGCAAAAATGCATGCATGAATTAGGGTAGTTAGCAGGGTTGACCATAGAGGGCTATCTGTGCTTCCTTCAAAATATCCCTTCACAGGTCATACCGCTCACCATCACTACCTCAAGAGCTTTTTCAAAGTATTCTTTCCAAAACAGCTAACGGGACTTGCTATGAGAGGAATTCTGGTAATGCAGATTTCTCCATTGGACTGCATTTCCCTTGATGTTTTCGTGTTCCTTCTAGATTGGCATGACTCTTAGTCTGTTGTGAACTCTTAGTCTGTTGTGACTCTTAGTCTGTTGTGAACTCTTTTCTGAAGACTTTATGTCTCTGCATTGATGTCACTGAGAAGCCACTTAACGGTTTTACTTAGAAGCAAGGCACAATGAGTTTTGCAATTTTAGAAGTTCTACCATCAGAGTGAAGAATGGAAGTCTTTGTATCTCTTCTTAGCGTTCCTTTCTTTCCTCATCCTCTTCCTGTTGCACTTTTTTCCCTACCGCTTTACTGGGACTGCTCTTGTCTGGATTTCTACTGATTCCCATGCTGCCAAATCTGATTGCAACTTCTTTGCATTCATCTCACTTGGGCCATGCTGCTACATGCCACAGAGTTAACCACTTCCTTCTTCTCCAAGTACCTTTTCTCTTGGCTAATGTGATCACTACATTCTCCTGTGTGTGTGTGTTTTTTTAACCTCATGGCCATTTTATTCTCAGTCTCCTTTACTCTTCATCCTCGACTAGAGCTCTCCACTGTAGAGGGTCTTAGGGCATAGTTTTCAGCTTCTTCTCTATCCTTACCTTTGATGATTTTACCTGTTCCATATATTCCTCTTTTGTGTCAACACTTTGACAATTATGTGTGTAGGTATGGTTTTCTGCAATGTACTTTCCCCGAGTCTGTACATTTTAGTCTTTACTAAATTTGGGAAATTTTGACCATTTTTTCTATTATTTTTCCTGGCCTAATTTCTTTGTCTTCTCCTTCTTGGACTCCAACTACCTTTATAGTAGACATTTTGAAATCTCCCACAAGTCCCTGAGGTTTTTTAGTTTTTTTCAATATTTTTTTCCTCTGTTCTTCAAATTAGATGATTTCTATGAAATCTATCTTCAAATTCCCCGAACCTTCTTTGTCTTCCGCTATTATAAACTCCATGAATTTAGCATCCATGTCTGTCATGTTCACTGCCTGGAACAATGCTTGGCAGTGCGAAAGAGCTGTTGAATAAATGAAGGAAAGAAAGTGAAACCATTTTTAAGATAATGTCTGTGGTTCAGAGTGAGGCAAAATGAAGCTGAACTAGGACAGTGGCAATGTGGAGGAAGAAAAGATGGACTCAGTAAAATATTTTATAATAGTTCATATTATCAGATCAGGTCAAAGTTCAATTCAAGTAAATTATCCCAAGGCAGAGAGTGAATGAATTAGGTCTAATAGGCCACAAGGACTCTAATGAGATGGCTTTGTTAGGGCTCTTAAGGGTCACTAATTCATTAATGGGAGACTGAGGTTCAGCTCTAATGTACAAGTGACCAAGCATTTACCTCCTACCAAGCATTTAAGAATTTAAAAATTTCATCTATCCAGTGAACCAATCAACCAACCAACCAACAAATTATTATCCTTACAGAGAACATACCGTAAACTGAGTCCTGGGCTGTACCCTGGACATACAGAGGTGATTAGATACATACCTTATGATGTGAGACTAGTAGAGTCAGACATTCAAAACCATCAGTGCCATCCAGCACGATAAAATGCTCTATTAGTGTTATGTGCCAGCAACTCTCACTTTTGAAAATGAGTGTAAAAGGTTCAGGGAGCATTTTGAAAGGAGGTGCTTGAGTTGTGACACTTGAAGGATGAGTAAAAGATCCTTAGACACCAAGGGAAAGGGTTGTGTGCCGATCCATGTAGACCTAAGAGGTCCATAACCTGTGGGAAAATTGCAGCACCCTATGGTAGACTGTGGCAGTCTTGACTCACAGAGATTTATTCTGACCTCTTCAATTTGAAGAGGCTAAGAAAGTGCAATAGGGCTGAGAACACAAAATGCCCAACAAATGTTTACAATAACAATGGCAGTTATTATCATTATTAGTATAATGGGGACTGGACAAAGCATGAGCTCAGGAGATTGTCCTGTACTTCCTGTTATCACTTGCCCCGTTGGGAGGATTAAAGGGGATAAAGGCTAAGAGGCCATCATTTTTCAGGGTCTTTGCTTCTCTCCTCATCCTCAGTTTAATAAACACAGTTATGCTATGTAAGTACTTCATTGTCTCCTGTACCAGAGGTGGTTGTAGAAAAGAAAGGTACAAAAGAGCCTGATTTCCTGCTGGTTAGATTGTTGATGAACACTGCAAGGGCAGGAGGAGTTTGGCTATAAGTATTTAGGGAACTAAGGGACTGTGGAGATCATTTTGTAGCTGAGGAACAAGGGGTCTAGTGAGAGAAATTCAATATGCTGAAGGTTCACATACGAATAATGACCATAATAGGACAGTAGTCCCTAAATATCTTAAATCCTAGTCAGGTACTTTTCCCCTGAATACCACGTGAAAGGGAGGGAGAGAGAAATAAGGGAATGGGGGTGGGAGTGGGGGGGGTTGTGGGGATGGGGGGAGGGAGAAAAGGGAGGAGAGGAGGAAATCTTTACTTAATAATATTCATATATTCAACAAGTGTGTCATGTATTTTCCTTACCTTAGTTACATACGTTTTATATTTTGTAATGGAGAAATGTTAGTTTCCGTTTCTTTCAGGAAAAAAATCTGTATGGTATTTTTCTCTCAGAAGGTCGATAGATAACTTCTGTAGTGAGAGAGAGAATGATAGTAGTTGTTCTGATAGTGAGAGACACCTTTCCTGTTGGCCTGATTTTTGTGTTTGCACATATTGGCACTATTTTCTGAAAATAAAAACAAACAGCAACCAGAAAGAGAAATCTATATTATCACAAAAAAATAATGTAAGTGAGCTTGGTTGTTGGACTTGTGCGTTGGGAATATGCTTCCATTATTATTGTGTGAGGTATGCTGTTTCCAGGTAACGGTGAAGAAAAAGCTTGGAAGCTTAGAATTACAATTTTATGATCCTATAACTTTGTACAGTATCATATAAAAGAATTTAGGCCTAATTATATTGGAACAATGTGTGCTCTATTTTAATCCTGAACTGAGAAAACAGAGTCATTGGGAAGATTATTTCTGTCTTAACTCAGGAGAAGAAAAAAGTACGTAAGCCCAGTAAAATAATTTAGGGTCTTGGATGAAAATAATAAAGAAGTTATACTATTACAAGACTATTTTTGTGTAATTTCAAGTGAATATGGAGTTACTAAAAGAGAGTAACAAAAAGTTTTGGATCTGAGGAAAACTAGTTAACTGCAAGGCAACTGAAAAAGCAAGAGTGAGTGTGGTAGCGTTGTTTATAAATCACTACCCATACAACAGCTCGGTAAAGAGAAACTTGGGAGCTATTAGCCATTATAGTTTAACAAATTAAAAAGGATATTTTACCTATTGCAAAAGCACTATGTTACATGTTCATTAATATCCTAAATTTGGTAAGCAAGTAAGTATATGTTAATATATTAGTGGAATTAGTATAAAAATAGGCAAAAGAAGAAAAATTTAAAAATGTAGTTTCCATACCCAGATATAACCATTGTAATAGCTTTTATATGTTTTTACTACTTGTGTATGTTTCTCAAAAACAAACTATTATAATAGTAAGTTATTAATTATAATTTTAAATTTATAATTTAATATTAAATTATAATTATAAAGCAAATTATAATTTGCTCTTTGCATGCACATTATATCAGGAACACCTGTCTGTGTCAGTAAGTGTGCACCAGTAAGTGTATATCTTCAGTGCAGGAGTCTCGACCTTTTTTTCACTCCTGCACAATTGAGGGATTAAACAGTCTTGGTAGTGGTATTCTATTTCATTTTTTTTTTTTTTTAGATAATATTCTTAATGTAAATTCCTAGATGTGGATTTTTTTTTTCTATGTCATTTTTTAAAAAAATATTTTTTTATTGGGGAATATTGGGGAACAGTGTGTTTCTCCAGGGCCCATCAGCTCCAAGTCATTGTCCTTCAATCTAGTTGTGGAGGGCGCAGCTCACTGGCCCATGTGGGAATCGAACGGGCAGCCCTGTAGCGCAGAGCTTGCGCTCTAACCAACTGAGCCATCCGGCCACCCCTCAATTTTTTTTTTCTCAAAGGGACAAAGAGATGGAGTGAGAGGAAGGAGGAAGGATGGTCAGTTTATGTCACAAAGAAAGCCATGTGACTAATAGTAATCCACAACATCATTTTTAATGATTGTATAACTTACAGTGTTCTAATTTCTAATTTTTGGCCATTTAGGTTGTTTCTCATTTTTAATTATAAAGTGTCATATTGTGATAATCATATTTTAATAGCAGGTTCCCCCCCACATCTAATTATTTCCTTACAATAAATTTCTAGACATAGAATTACTCTATCAAAGAGTTTTTCCTGCGCTAGCAGTATATTGATTTTAGGCCATTGCCAAATTGTTCCCAAAAGTGTCATACCAGTTGATACTATAGCAGGTAGTTTATGAGCTTGTCCATGTTCCACTATTTAGGCCAAGATCATTAAAAAACATTTTTGGTAGAGAAACATTATCATCGTTTCATTTACGTTTTAAAACTGAATAAATGAAGTTGGACATTTTTATAATCTTATACACTATTAGAATTTCCTTTTCAACATGAACATGTCTCTTGATAATAATTCATATTTATCTTATTGAATTGTAAGAAATATGACATTATTTCATTTGTATGTCATTACATTTGTAATTTCTTTCTCATATGTTGTTTACTTTTAATTTTATTTTGTGTGTTGACATATGGGAATTTTCACAAAGTCACATTTCTCAATCCCTTTATTTTTTATGCTTAGAAAAATAAATCTTCTAAATAAAATTTCTAAATAAATTTTCCACTTTCATATCATATAAACAGTTCCTTGAGCTATAATTTAGCATTCATGTGGCTCCATCTTTCTTCACTTATATCTTTAATAAGATGTTATTTATTTTGGTGTTTTGCATAAGATAGGCCCTAAATTAGTATTTTACCAAATAGCTATATAGTTAATGCAATATCAACTCTTAAAATTCTATCTCCATTAATGTTACATGCCACATTTTCATATGCTAACTTTTGAAGTTCACTTCAGTTCTTTCTTGACTTCCAATTCTAATCCATTCATCTGCCTGCTTCTTTTCTGAATTTGCATCACATTGTTCTACTTACTGTAGCTTGATAAACTATTAGTACCTGGTTGGGTAACTTTCTTTTCATTACTTTTGTTTTTCTTTTTCCCAGGAACATCTTTTTTTTTTAAATTAAAGTTTATTGGGGTGACAATTGTTAGTAAAGTTACATAGATTTCAGGTGTACAATTCTGTATTACATCATCTATAAATCCCATTGTGTGTTCACCACCCAGAGTCAGTTCTCCTTCCATCACCATATATTTGATCCCCCTTACCCTCATCACCCACCCCCCACCCCCCTTACCCTCTGGTAACCACTAAACTATTGTCTGTGTCTACGAGTTTTTGTTTCTCATTTGTTTGTCTTGTTCTTTTGTTGTTTTTGATTTATATACCACATATCAGTGAAATCATATGGTTCTCTGCTTTTTCTGTCTGACTTATTTCGCTTAGCATTATACTCTCAAGATCCATCCATGTTGTCACAAATGGTCTTATTTCATCTTTCCTTACCGCCGAATAGTATTCCATTGTGTATATATACCACAACTTCTTTATCCATTCATCTATCGAAGGACATTTTGGTTGTTTCCATGTCTTGGCCACCGTAAATAAAGCTGCAATGAACACTGGAGCACATATGTCTTTATGGATAAATGTTTTCAGATTTTTTGGGTAGATACCTAGAAGTGGGATTGCTGGGCCATACGGTAATTCTGTTTTTAATTTTTTGAGGAACCTCCACATTGCCTTCCATAACGGCTGCACCAGTCTGCATTCCCACCAACAGTGGATGAGGGTTCCTTTTTCTCCACAGCCTCTCCAACACTTGTTACTATTTGTCTTGTTGATGATAGCCATTCTAACTGGGGTGAGGTGATATCTCATTGTGCTTTTTATTTGCATTTCTCTGATGATTAGTGATGTTGAGCATTTTTTCATATGTCTATTTGCCATTTGTATGTCCTCTTTGGAGAAATGTCTTTTTAGGTCCTCTGCCTATTTTTCAATTGGATTGTTTGTTTTTTTGTTGTTCAGTTTCATGAGTTCCTTGTATATTTTAGATATTAGCCCCTTATCGGAGGCACTGTTTGCAAAAATCTTCTCCCATTTAGTTGGTTGCCTCTTTTATTTTATCGATGGTTTCTTTTGCTGTGCAGAAGCTTTTAAGTTTGATATAGTCCCATTCATTTATTTTAGCTTTTATTTCCCTTGCCTTTGGAGTCAAATTCATAAAATGCTCTTTGAACCCAAGGTCCATAAGTTTAGTACCTATGTTTTCTTCCATGCAGTTTATTGTGTGAGGTCTTATGCTTAAGTCTTTGATCCATTTTGAATTAATTTTGGTACATGGTGACAGATAGAAGTCCAGGTTCATTCTTTTGCACGTAGCTTTCCAATTCTCCCAGCACCATTTATTGAAGAGGCTGTCTTTTCTCCATTGTATGTTTTTTGCTTCCTTGTCAAAAATTATCTGTCAATATTTATGTGGTTTTATTTCTGGGTTCTCAGTTCTATTCCATTGGTCTACGTGTCTGTCTTTCTGCCAATATCATGCTGTTTTGATTATTGTTGCCCTGTAGTATAAGCTAAAGTCAGGGAGTGTGATACCTCCAGTATTGTTCTTTTTTCTTAAGATTGCTTTGGCTATTCGGGGTCTTTTGTGGTTCCAAACAAATCTGATGATTTTTTTGTTCTATTTCTTTAAAAATTGCCATTGGGATTTTGATGGGGATTGCATTAAGTCTGTATATGGCTTTGGGTAATATGGCCATTTTAACTATGTTGATTCTTCCAATACATGAGCACGGAATGTCTTTCCATTTCTTTGTGTCTTCTTCAATTTCTTTTAAAAATGTCTTGTAGTTTTCAGCATATAGGTCTTTCACATCTTTGGTTAAGTTTATTCCTAGGTATTGGATTCTTTTTGCTGCAATTGCAAGAGGAATTGTTCTTTTTCTGAGATTTCATTATTAGTACATAGGAATGCAATGGACTTTTGTACTTTGATTTTGTAGCCGGCCACATTACTGTATTTGTTGACCCAGAAACATGTTAATCAATGTATACATACCCCAAATCCCATGGAAATGTCATTAAATGTATAGGTTATTTTGAAGATATTTTACATCTTTACAATATTGAATCTTTCAGTTCAGGAATTGGTGTGCTCGCTACTTATTCTAGTCCCCTTTTATGTTCTTCAAGAAGGTTTTATCAATTTTTTGATATGGTTCTTTTAAATCACATACCTAAGTATTTTATATTTATTGTTGCTATTAGAAGACCCCCACCTTCCACGTTATATTGTCTTGATTTTTGTTGGTATATAGGAAACGTATTCTTTTTTATAATATATTTTGTTATTTTTCTTTCTGAGTTCTTATTGGTTCTTTTTGCGTTTTCCTGGGAGACAAACAGATCAACCCAGAAAAGTTTTCTTCTATTATGTCTTTGATTATTACTCTTATTTCATTGGTTTTGCTCTTTCATTAAAAGCTCCTATTAGGTTAAAGTACTCTCTCAGTGTTTTTCTTTGCATTCTGAGGAGCTCTTAAGTTGGTCTTCCACATTAATCCCTGTATCATTAGAGTTCCCCAGAGACACAGAACCAATAGGATGTACGTAGAGATAGAAAGAGATTTATTATAAAGAATTGATTTATGTGATCATAGAGGATGACAAGTCCCAAGATTTGCAAGTGGCGAGCCAGTGACCCCTGAGAGTCCATGGTATAGTTTCGGTTGAAATGTCAATAGGGTTGAGACCCAGAAAGAGCAGTTCAAGTTTGGAGGCACAAAAGAACCAATGTTCTAGCTCAAGGCAGTCAGACAGGAGGAGTTCCCTCTTACTAAAACGTGGGTCTGTTTAAGATGGACTTGTTATGGAAACTTGAGCATTTCCCATTAAGCTGTTGTTTTTCTGGGACCCCTCTGGCAGTGCCCGTAGGCTCCTTAAATGAGGCACCCCTGGAGTTGTAGCTAAGACTTTGACTTAACCTGGGACTTTTCAATGTCATTCTGTATGTTTCTAGCTGGCAGTTTTGGCTTAGCAACTTGAGTGTTTGCAGTCTTTCTTTATTTCTTCCAGTTTCCTGAGAATCCTCTTGAGCTTTTAGTAGACTTGGAATTTTAGCATAAACAGAGGATATCCAAGTATATCTATGATCAATGTGAAACGCAGGGATTCAGAGGGGGAGGGAGAGAGGAAAAAATAAAAACTCACTTTCAGCTTGCATTGAAGCTGGTACCTTTCAGCTCTCTAGTCCCCATGCCTGGAATACCCTCTCATTACCTGGCTTGGCATTTGGCACTACTCCCCACCCTGGAGGAACTTCTAGAAGGAGTTCTGGATTGGATCCAGAACTCAGCCACGTCACCTCTATGCTATCAAATAGCATAGAGCAATTGTAAAATGCTTTGATCTAGAGATACAAGTAATGTCATGTTTATTTTTATTTTTTAAAATGAAATCAAATCTGGCTTTATGCTCTACTAGTTATGGTTGGGGAATAATTCTGATCGTTTTTATTGGGGCTCTCTTCCTTCTTTATGGAGTCATGCAAAGATCTCAGCAGTTACTGGTGTAATGGAAAAAGGACCTGACCTTAATAAGTCCATCTTAATGGTCGTCACCATTGTTGGTATCCTCCCATCTGTTCATAGATGCTCCAGTTGAGACTGGTTCTTCACGTCTTTCAGGCTTTGCTTGTATACTTGTCTGTGATGATGTCCATGGGTCTCTCCTCTATGATTTCAGGCTTGACCATGGTGATGCTCTGCAACTTTCCACTTCCTCTTCCCTACCCTTACTTCCCAAAACACACTCACATGACTTCCCAGGCTCTGGGAATCCAGTCCCTAAGGAAAAGACAAGTCTCTCTTCCTCTTGTTGCACCAGTGTCCATCCTGTCCTCCCCTTAGACAATTTCTCCTAAATTATTGTCCTGTTAACTCTTCCCTGAGGGTAACAGAAAGCAGCTCTCAAGGACACAGAGTCCAGCTCCCTCTTGAGAGGGAAAAATGGAAGTAGCTTTAATTCTTTTGACTAATGAGTTCACAACAACATCCCACCCCCTCAATTAAAAGCAGAGTGCCAATTTAATTTCTCAAGAACTCACTCTATTCCAGAATTTCTTTAGTGCTTTAGGGGGAAAAGGTCGGCAGTGGATTTTGAATACTTTTGACCACAAACTACCATAAGAAATCTACCTCTAGTCAGACTGATCAAGGAACTAAGAGAGAAGACACATGACCAATATTAGGCGTGGAGGAGGGGACATTACTGGATATTCTGGTACACAAACGTGTACATCTGCCCATATGTGTGCCTACATGTCTGGTAAACTGACCAATTGTTATAGGTAATAAGTTTGAAAGACTTTAAGACACAAAGAGGTGACAGAGTGCTCTACTGGAATTAGAAGGCTCTCAATCCAGTTATAACTCTGGTAATAATTTTGAGCAAGTTGTTCAAAATTATTGGCCTCAGTTTTATTATTTATAGAAGAATACATTAAACCTATACCCATAGGCCCTGAGGCCCAAAAGGAATCATGTACATGAAATCACCATAGGAACTATATAAATTTCTATTTAACTATGAGATAGTTTTTTGATAGTTCTTATTATTAGCAGAGTTTGGTCAAATAGTTTGGGAAGCCTAATCAAACTGCTTGATATCAATATGTTTCTCTTGAGCTTTAAAACAAAATCTCTCAGGGGTTGGACAGAAAGAAAAGTTGGTCAGGTCAAGGGAGGTAGACATTTCAAGGATTTTTTCCCTCTGATAGACTTTCAAAGACACACCAAGGTTTTGATTTCTATATTTTGTATCTGCATACTCTGAGGAGCAGAGAAACAGATTTTCACGTGCATAGTTGAGTAATAACCTGCAAATAATAATGCTTTTCTCATATGGTCCAGGAAGTCACAGTGAGATGAGGCATGTTAGCACTCCATTTTCACGTTTAGTTTATTACCGTGAAAGGGGCTGTAAGGTGCTGTTGATGACCTTGTCCAGAGATGTGAATGAAGCTCCTAGAAGAAATAAATATGTGGTTCTAAAGGGCATGCATTTTATAATTCTATAGTTTCGTAGTCCAAAGCAATAGCAAAAGAGGACACAAATCACCTAATAGGGCATGTGGACTGAAGAGGCTTTCAGACCGACCTCTCACTCTCTAGCTCACTGCTCCCTCAGCTCCCAGCTTTCCAAGGTTACTACACCTTCTGTGTTTCCAACAGCTCATCAGCCCTCTCACCCCAGGTGGTGGAATCGGGAGAGGAAAGTACAGGTGGCAGAAAAATTCTGGCACCTTCTCTTTTACTGTTTTACATATGTATGTGCCTATTATGAGCACCCCCCTGCCATTTGGGGAGGTCATTAAGGTGTTTCCTTGGAATAAATCTGACAAACCCCTGCCTGCTTCTTGCTTATTAGGATGCATCAGCTTTAATCAGAAGCAGCAAGGACACCCTCCTCTCATCCCCTGAGAAGAGCAGGTGTATTATCTTAGGTACGCTGAGCTCATTAGGAGCGTCCTTTGGCAATAAGGTAGGTACAGGTCTGTGCTGGGAGGAAGAGAGGTATGTCAAGCCTTCCATAAACTGAGTAGCATGTGAACGCCCCATAGCAGACTGAGGTGCAGAAATAAAAGGGGGAATGGTTTGGCTAAGGTGATGCTGCCAGAACATCACCTGACGTTTCAAAGCACCTTGTAGCTTTATCCCAGGAAAATGTCACATTTAGGGACAAAACTTTCTTGTCTCACACTTCTCTAATGTTTTGGAGATTTTAAGGGCTCGGTCTAAGGAAACTTTAAAACACTCATCATTTGCTCTCTTTTAAGTACTCCAGTCTCCTGGGATTTTCTCACACTTTTACTTGACCTCTGTCATCCATGCCATTTTGTCCCTGCCATCTTGGTCCCTTAGTCATGTGTGCCACTTGATTGGCTTCGGACAAGTCACATCTTTCCTCTGTGCAAGGACTTCTGGGAAGTGTAGTTCTTCCTTCTGATGGCTGTTTTCAGAATCTGCCCATACAGCTTTCATCCTTTCTGTCCTCAGAGAGCTGGGGACAAAAAAGCCATCCTTGCCTGTCACCTCACTCTACTTCTACTCCCTGAACCATTTTCCGTAGTGGGGACGGGGTTCCAGCAGGTTTAATATAACCAACACCCCACATTCACACATGACTCCAAAATGTTATGGATTTGGTGATAATCTTTAGAAGATTTCAGGATCTGTAACAAACCTACTATCGTTGGTGTCTCAGAAACATCCTTACTGTCACTTCATACCAGCTTCTCTGCTCCGAGACTAAAAATCTAGGAACTTTGAACTAGTGATTTGTAATTTTTGTACTTTCTGATTTCATTTGCTTTCATTTTTTTTCCTTCCGATTTTTAAGGAGATTTCATCCTTTTGAGCCTAATTCAAATCCTTGTTTTGCCATCTGGTCACAGCCCTTTTTCCTGCTGTGTTGTGTGTGAAAGGAGTCACTTTGAGTTTAATTTGCATTCAGCCCAGGGCCTCCCCTCACCTCTTTCAACAGTGGCCCTCCTGGCTTTGTTGCTTACTTAGTGAGAGCACATTCGAGGTGATAACGTTTTATTTGTAGCAAATATGTAGTTGTGTTTGGAGCTGTTGTGGAGTTTCTGAAATTTCTGTGGAGAATTTAAGGAGATTTTTTTTCAGTTTCTTCTAAGGCAGTTAAGGTTGTCTCCTAATAAGCTCAGTCATTACTTTCTTCACCTGTTTCTTAAATCTTAAATGCAATATTTGGAGAATACCATCCATCTTCGGAATTTAATCAGATGGCAATCTCTGAAAGGCTGCTACCGTGTTTCTCCCAAAATAAGACCGGGTCTTGTATTAACTCTTGCTCCGAAAGACACATTAGGGCTTATGTTCAGGGAACATTATCCTGAAAAATCATGCTAGGGCTTAGTTTCCGGTTAGATCTTATTTTCGGGAAACATGGTAGGTTAGTGGCAATGGCACCATCTTGAGGGACCATAAATCATCAGTGTCATCGTTCCTAAACTGAGGTTAGTCTTCTGCTTTAAATTAGGCAGAGAGCGAGGGGAAGGGCGGGGAGGGAAAGAGATAATGAGAGAAAGGGCCAGGGGAGTGGCACGAGGTGGGACACATATGGAGCTGCCGTCTTCTTTTGGTCAATCATGGGAGAGACCTGTTCTTCCTGCATTGTCACATGAAGCAGCAGGACTCGGTAATGAAAATAATGCTGACATATGTATGCTATCATGTGCGAGGCCCGGGCCTGTGCTTTTGGTAAAAGACATCATTTAGTGGACAGTTCATGGGCTTTGAAGACAGACACAGCTGATCTTTCACTTTGGTGTTGGAATCCTGGGCGAGTGCATTTTCTTAAACCTCAGTTTCTTCATCTATAACCTCACTCTGAAAGGTAGTAAAAGAACCTGCCAGAATACCGGCCCATGACATGCCCTCTATGGCAGTTTTATTTCATGATCCTTCATTGATCCCTCTTGACCTGAGTTTGGAACACCTCATCTCAGACCCAAACATGTCCTCATCTTGTCCCTATGAGATACATTTGCACTTGCTTTCTGTGTAATTTAAACCTTTCCTCCCCTTTCACGTGATGGGCTAGTGATTCTCTTTGGCTGCCCCTCTGTCCTGTGCATGGTCATGTGTGTGTCTTAAAATGCAAAGCCCTGCTGTGGGCAGTAGTCAGCCCTTGGCCACCTCCTCTGTCAGTGCCAGATTGTGGCCAGGAAGAGTTTAGTAGGTAATGAATGTGCTTTGGCGACTCTCTCTGTGCTTTATGGAGATGGTGGGTGAGAACGCACACATACTGTTCCAGCCGGCCTTGGCTCTCTGGTGGTTGCCTCAGGAAAGCTAATTCATGCACATATGTGAGTATATTGGGAGGAACATGTGTACTCATGCTGGTGAATTGGCATGCTTCATATTCAGGTATTTATTTAGAATGTGGGCCTGTGTCTGGCACAGTTCTATGCACTGGGCATAGCAGTGAACAAAAGAGACCAAAGTCCCTGCTCATATTTAGCTTCC
The DNA here is from genome assembly GCF_964194185.1 of Rhinolophus hipposideros. NCBI lineage: Eukaryota > Metazoa > Chordata > Mammalia > Chiroptera > Rhinolophidae > Rhinolophus > Rhinolophus hipposideros. The sequence continues at coordinate 10,680,780 of NC_138064.1, forward strand.
ATTCTCTAGTTAGTAGCAAATAACTAAAACACAGAGCATGTCACACGAGACAGGGCTAGGGGAGAAAAGTCAGATAGGAAAAAGGAGTGGGAGGGGGGGTGGGGAAAAAGGTGGGGACCGTGGTGACATTTCACTTGAGGCCTCTCTGAAATGGTGAATTTGAGCAGAAGTGAGGGAGTGTCACACAGACCTGGGGGAGAGAATGTCAGGCCAAGGGCATGCCAAGTGCAAAGGTCCGGGGCGGGAGGTGATTGGGGAACATCAAAGGAGGACAGTGGGCTAACGGTGGGGAAAGTGAGAATGGCAGGTGGGGGGAAGAAGGGTAGGTCTCTATGAGGCCAGAGATCATGCAGGGCTTTGTAGGTGGGAGATGAGGTCACTGGATGATTTTGAGCAAATTTAATTTATATTTTAAAAGGATCACCTTGACAGCTGTCCTGAGGAAAGACTGAGGAGGGATGAAGGCAGAAGCAGGGAGTCTAGTTAGGAGCTCTCACTAGAGTCAAGGTGACAGGAGGTGTGCGAGAGGCAGTGGAGGAGTGAGATGTGGTCAGATTTTCAAGGTGGAGCTAACCAGTGTGGACGTGCAAGGAAAGAACGGGGGCGGGGCAGGGGAAGTTGAAATAGCTTGTTCCTCTAGAAGGCAGACCTGGGACAAAGAATATTACAGAGGAGCCAACTTTGGCTTAGGAACAAAAGAAACAACAGCCTCAAAGTAAGACTCACAGCTGTCTAGTGAAGAAACGGGTGGCCCCTGTGTCGCTGAAGCCCCTGTGCCTGGGAGAGTCCCTGCTGAGCCCCGTAGCCCGAGCAGACATGCTCAAGTAGGGCAGGAGGGGTCAGCGCATCCTTCTAGAAAGAGTCAGATGCTTTGTGGGCCATACAGACTTTATGCTTTGTGGGCCATACAGTCTGTGTGGCAACTATGTCATTCTGCCAATGTAGTGGGAAAGTTCCATGGACAACACCGATGGCTAGGTTTCAAAAAAATGTATTTACCAAAACAGGTGCAAGCTGGACTTGGCCCCCACCTGCAGTTTGCTGTCTCTGGGCTGGAGGGCCACGAGAGGTCCTGTCCACCTCAAACATTCTTTTATTCCCTGAATTAAAAAAATCATCTCTACTTCAGGCATGTCTCAGAATGGGCGCTCAAGGTGGAAGTGCAGCAATAGTACATTTCATTTTGAGTTTATTGACAAAGTCCATGGACCAAGGTGAGTTCTTTGTTTCAACTTGACTAGGCACTATTTAAAAAATATTAATAACTCCTCAAGAAACACGTTTCATGTTATAAAAATCTGAAGACATCTCAGAGGACATCTTCCCTCTGAAGAGAAGAAAAGAAAAATCACCTGTTATTTCACCAAGCAGAGACAGATTTGCTGAATAGAAAAATGCCAAAATCTATCCTGTGTGTCCTTCTGGACTGCTTCATTTAGGCCAATGGTTCTCAACTGGGGACAATTTTAGCCCTCAGGTACATTTGGCAATGTCTGGAGCTATTTCGAATTGTCACAATGGGAAGTAGCTATTGTCACTTTAAAAAAAACAAAAATAGAATCAAAGGTAGATACTATTTTGGAATCTTTTCCTCCACTTAGGTACAAATATCTTATCCATTCATATAAACCCATCTTTTTGTTGTTATTAAAGCCTTTGTGTGAACCCTTCCTTCATACGGATATACTATGACTTAACCTTATTTTTGGATATTTAAGTTATTTCCAGGATTTTTTTTTTTTGCCATCATAAACAACGCTATGTGAATTCTTGTACATAAATATTGATGCATTTGTTAAATTTGTACCCCAATGACTCACACTGTGCCCAGAGTAGGGTGGGTGTTTGATAAATGTACCCCAAGGCTGAGCTGCCATTTCTGTCCCATTCTTCTGCTCCTACAGTATTTATGGCCAATTCCCTGTCTGTTACTTTGGCCAAGGGGCCCTATTTTACCTCAAGTCCTGGAGTGAGGACCAGATGAATCAGAATGTATGTGTGCCAGGAGTAAGGCTGAACTGAAGAGAAGGCACGAATATTGGCACAGAAGCTCATGTTAGCCGGCATATTGCACTGAGTGACTCAGATTCCGTTTCAAATCTCCATGCTGTGGCACAACTCGAAGGTCTGGTTCTGTCGGCATGGACCAGCGCAGACAGACCTGGGTTGATCTCTGACAATGTGCGGGATGCAGGAAGAAATCACGGCCAGATTTTCTAAATCATGGACATTAATGCTGTGCATCCTACATGCTTATTAGAACAAGCAGGGAGAAATGTGACACAGGATTTGAGCCAAGTGTTGATTTTTGTCATGGTACTGGGGACATAATAAGCACATACTAAATGCTTAGGGAAAGATTGAGGTTGTGTATATCTCTGTAATTTCCTTCTGTAACTGTGGCCTGGCAAACGCTTTGAGCCTTCACTGTCTCCTGGGTTGATCCTCTAATTTTTTTTTTTTTTAAATCTATTTATGTTTCTGTGTTTTATTTCTTTATTTTGTTTCCTTTACTTTGTGAAAGAGTTCTTAAGCCTATATTAGGATGTTTTGATTGAAATTGTAATTGTTTTTATCATGTCTTTAATTTCCAAGAGTTATTTCTTATCCCTTCATTTCACTGAAGGTACGTATGGTAGTTTTTGTTGTGTCTTGTTTTAAAATCCACTCTGACAGCTGTCTTTTAGTTGGTATATTTAGAACACATTTAGAACATTCACATTTAAAATAATTATTGGTATAGTTTGATTAATATCTGTTTTCTATTCATTGCCCTTTTTTTTTTTTTGGTCTTCTACTCTTTTTCAACCTTCTCCAATTTTAATTGAGTACTTTATATACATTCCATTTTCTCTCCATCTTAGTATATCAATATTTCAAAAAATTTCTTAGTGATGGTTCTAGAGTTTACAATATACAGAGGCTGCCAAAAAATGTATACACATTTTAAGAAAAGAAAAAACTATTAAAATTGTAATAATATATACCAATAACAAAAGATGAATACAAGTCACGTTTGACTTCTGCAATTACAAGAGGTGCTCAAAATGGTTACCATCAGCGTCCAGACACTTCTGATTATTGCAAACTACTGCTTGAGCAACATTGACCAAAGTGTCTACTTGTATACATTTATTTGGCACCCCCAGTATATTTACAATTAATCCAAGTCCACTTTCAAATAATACTATACTGCTTCACAGGTAGGGCAGGTAACTTATAACAAAGAATTCCCAATTCCTCCCTCCTATCCTTTATAGTATTGCTGTTATTCATTTTCACTTACCCAGAAGCTATAATTATTCAATACATAATTACTATTATTATTTTGTAAAAGCTATTATCTGTTAGATCAATTGAGAATAAGAAAAAATGTTTCATTTTATCTTCATTTACACCTTCTACAATGTTTTTTCCTTTATGAGTTTTTGACCTCTGTCATTTTTCTTCTCTCTAAAGAACTTCTTTTAACATTTTTTGCAAAGCATATCTACTGATGACAAATTCCCTCAATTATTGTTTGTCTCAGAAAGTCTAATTCTCATTCAGTATTGAAGGATAATTTTGCTAGATACAGAATTCTAAGTTGATGCGTTTTTTTTTCATTCAGTGATTTAAATATTTCACTTCATTCTTTCTGCTTACATGATTTCTGAAGAGAAGTCCAATGTAATTCCTATCATTGTTTCTCTGAAGGTAAGGTGGGATTTTTCCCCCACCTTTGGTTTCTTTCAAGATATTCTCTTTGTCTTTGATTTTCTGCAGTTTGAATACGATATGCCTAGGTGTGGGTTTTGGTATTTATACTACTTGGTGTTTTCTGAGCTTCCTTGATCCGTGGTTTGGTGCCTCATTAATTTTGGAAAATCCTCAGCATTATTACTTCAAATATTTTTTTGTTGCTTTCTTTCTCGTTTTTCCTTCTGGTAGTCCCATCATGTATATGTTATACCTTTTGTAAGTGTCTTGCAGTTCTTGGATATTCTGTCCTGTTCCATTCTTTTTTTCTCTTTGCATTTCAGTTTTGGAAGTTCTATTGACAGACATATATTTAAGCTCATTGGTTCTCTCCTTAGCCAATCTACTAATAAGCCCATTTTTAAAATTTCTGTTCTGGTGTTTTTAATATCTAGCATTTCCTTTTGATTCTTTCTTAGAGTTTCCATCTCTCTGCTTACATTATCCATCTGTTCTTTTATGTTGTCCACTTTTTTCCATTAGAGCTCTTGGTATATTAATGATAGCTATTTAAAATTTCCTGTCTAATCACTCCTAAAATCTCTGCCATATTTGAGTCCAGTTCTGAAGCTTACTTTGTCTCTTTCAGATTGTGGTATTGTTTTTGTTTTTGCCTTTTAGCATAACTTGTCATGTTTGTTTGAAAGCCACATATTAGAAGAAAGGAACTGAGATAGATACGCCCGATTCTTTAGGAGTTAGGTTGTATTTACTGTAGCTGTGGGGTCAGAAGCTAATTTTTTCTCTAGTGTCATTGGTTTAGTCTCTCCTGTTGTCTTTGGGTTTTCCTAGAGATTCCTTTAATTCCTTTTAGCTATAATGCTCTTTTATTATATAGGTGCCCTATTGATGTGGTGGCAAGGTGTGGGAGCTGATAGTTTCTTTTTTAAATGTAAGTTTTCATCTCCTTAAAAAATCTCCCTTGCCTCTCAGTTTCTTTCTCCCTCTCCCTACCCATCTTTTATGTCACAGACCCTCTTCAGATGTCTGGTATTCCTTGACTAGCTGTTCATATTTAAGAGTAGGGCACTAAAACACCAGTTGTAAGCTCTATATATGGATGGGAGGGAGAGGTGGAATGGTTCCTGTAGATTGTTCCTGTAGATTTACCATGATCTGCTTGGGGGAAGAATTTCTGGTATCAATATATATTTTTTTCTTGGGCAGGTTCAGATTGCTCAGGGAAGAATCTTCCAGTGTCTTAGCTGGGACCTAAATGCTTATCTGCCAACATGGTTGGTGTTAAAGTGAGTAGGGCAGAGTATCCCCTCTCCCTCCAGAGATGTTCTGCTTTACTGTCCCCAAAGAGCAAACCTTCAGACTTGTTGAAATAAACAAATTTTCTCTATATATGGAGCATTGCTGGGATTTTGACATCAGATTCTTAATCAGATCTTCAACTAAACCTCCAATTTCCAGCCTTTCCTTTTCCAGAGGAACATGCTGCTACTAATTACTAAGACTTTAAGTGTATTCTTTCTTAGGTCTCCTGAGTCAGTTACCACTCATCTCTATGCTCTTCAGGATCCAAAATATTGTTGCTATTCTATTTTCTTTCATTTTCTTTATCTTTGTATGCTATGCCTTAAAAAACTCTTCTGTTGGAAAAGAGATAGGGGGAATACAAGATGGCAGAGTAGATAAACACTGTCATGCGGGGGACCCTGCTTGCTGTGCCATTTGTCGTGCAGGGTCTCCACTCCCGCTCCCCACATAAGAACGCAGGACACGGTAAGGCCAAAAAGGAACACCACGGAGCCATAGATAGGGGAGTCAAACCAATATATTCTCGCTGGCGGCTGGGCTGGAGACACAGGAAGCAGGATCTACATAATCTGCCTAACAGCAGTCCGCGCTTGCCAGCCACCATCTTCTTGCTAGCCCCCATTTTTTTCTGCTAGCATAGCCACAGCCGTTATATTAGTGGCCAATGGCCTACGGGTTACAGCTGATGGCCAACTAGCCACAGCTGCTGACCATCTGGTCACAGTTGATGGCCATTTACTACCCGAGCCAGCACCTTTCTATGTGAGGCCGAGAGCCTGGAAACTGTTTTTTTTTGGGCTTTGTCCCCACAAACACTGTGCTTGCCTCCTCCCATGACCACATTGAAATTACAACTAAATTACAGAACAATCAATCTGGAGAACCATCTGAAGTCTAGTTGAACAGAAGTCCTATAACTAAGGATATAAAAAGAAGCCACGTTGAGACTGGTAGGAGGGGCAGAGATGTGGAATGGGCCAGCCCAACACCTATGTTTGTTGGATAAGAATTAGGAGGAATATCTCAGCTGCAGAGGTTCCCCTCACCCTGCCAGAGGAATGAGAGACCTTAACCCCACACCAGACTCCCCAGTCTGGAGTACCGGTGCCAGGAAGAGGAGCCCCCACAACATCTGGTTGTGAGAAAGAGTGGCAATTTGGATGATCCCAGTGAGATGGAAGGCTGTAGGAAACCTAGACATCCTTTTAAAGAGCCCACACACAGACTCACTTGCTTGCAGGTACTCATCCTGGGCTCTAGCAGAGGGACAGTTACTTGGGAGGTGTCCGAGACATACAGGCACAGATGGAGTTGTGTGGCTTCAGGTCAAGGACTGGAGGGATAGTTGCCAATTTTTCTGTGTAGAAGCTTCCCACCTTGCAACTGGCAGGCACCATTTTTTCCTCTTGAGTCCTTCCTCCATGCCCATGGCAAAATATGAATCTGATTGGCCTGGTGAGCTCTGCTCATGTCACCCCGCTGACTCCCTTGGACTATACCCCATCAAACTCATGCAATGCTGGAGCATTATCTCGACCAGAAGCCAGCCTCACCCATGTCGCACTCTTTTTTGGACAACTCTCAGTGGTCTGTGGGCCCCAGGTGGGCAGCAGCTGTCCTCAGTGTGCTCTGAGACTTTTGCTGAGTAGCTCCAGGCTCAGCACTGACACCAAACCAGAATCTACATTAACCTAGTGAACACAACTCATTCCACCCTAGTGACTCCCTGAGAACTTCCTTCACCCAACTCCTGTACCACACAAGACTCTTATCAGTGGCTGGGTCTTACGGGAGCTGCCAAGCCTCAGGGTGCCCTCAGCTTTTTGTGGAGCTACCCCAGGCCTGGTACTGGTGGCAGCCATCCTCGGTTTGCAGAGTGGCTTTCCCACATACCTCTAGGTCCAGCACAGGGAGCAACCAACTGCCGATCACTTTGTAGCTCCTACTGCACAGTCCCTGGCTGGTCGTCAGCAGTGACTGACCTTGGATAGCACCAGAGCCCCATCCAAGAGGCCCAAAATTAACATACTGGGAGGACGGCTGGAGACCACTACCCAATTAGCCCCACAAGTGGCACACCCAAAGGGCAGTCTTAGCAGACACCAGAGCCCATGGGGGCAATTCCCACTCAGTGGGGTAAGCCCCCAACACAGCAGTTCATAAGCTGTGGACGTGGTCAGACCTCACAGTCAGTTAGCCTAAGGGTCAATTCCACCCTCTTACATGCCAACATCAATCAAGTTTCAAATATAACTGAAGGGTGCACACAGCCCACCCAAGGGACACTCCTGGAGCACTTGGCACAGGTGACCAAGGAGACTGTGCCACTGGACATGGCATAAAAACAGACACATAGATCAATGGAACAGAATAGAGAGCCCAGAAATAAACTCCTGCCTATGTGGTTATTTAATCTATGATACAGGAGGCAAGAATATACAGTGGGGTAAAGACAGTCTGCTTAATTAATTGTGTTGGGAAAACTGGACAGATACATGCAACAAAATGAAACTAGAGCACTTTCTTATACCACATACAAGAATGAACTTGAAGTGGATTAAAGACCTAAATGTAAGACCCACAACCGTAAAACTCCAAGAAGAAATATAGGCAGTAAACTCTCTGAGATTGCTCTTAGTAATAGTTTTTCTGATCTGTCACCTCAGGCAAGAAAAAATAAACAAACGGACTAATCAAACTACAAAGTTTTTGTATAGTGAAGGAAACCACCAAAAAATGAAAACATAGCCTACTGAATGGAAGAAGATATTTGCCACTGATACATCTGAGATGCGGTTAATATCGAAAATTTATAAAGAACTCATACAACTCAACACCAGGGCAAACAAACAAACAAACATACAATCCAATTAAAAAATGAGCAGGGGACCTAACAGACATTTCTCCAAAGAGGAGATACACATGGCCAGTAGTCATGTGAAAAGATGTTCAACATCGCTAATCATCATAGAAATGCAAAGAAAACCTCAATGAGATATCACCTCACACCTGTCAGAATGGCTATCATGAGTAAATCAAAAAATAAGCATTGGTGAGCATGCAAAGACCCTTGCACTGTTGCACTGATGGTGGGATTGAAAATTGGTGCAGCCACTATGGAAAAGAGTATGGAGGTTCCTCAAAAAATTAAAAATAGAACTACCATATGATCCAGCGATTCCACTTCTGGGTATTTGTCTGAAGAGATCCAAAACTCTAATTTGAAAAGATATATGCACCCCTATGTTCATTGCAGCACTATTTACAATAGCCAAGATATGGAAGCAACCCAAGTGCCCATCAATAGATGATTGGATAAAGAAGTGGTACATGTATACAATGGAATATTACTCGGCCATCAAAAGAATGACATCTTACCATTTGTGAAAACATTTCCAGCACTATGGTCTTATGTTAGCCAGGGGGCCCAGTGTGGGAAGTGACATGAAGTGTGACAGAAACATTTAGGTGATCCTATCTATTGTGCCACGTGGACACTCCATTAGTTAGAACAATGGGATGGTGAATCCAATCAATCAGTTCTTAAGGGCATGTTTGTGCAATTCTTTCTTTTTCTCCAGCACATTTGTCAAGTACTGGGGAGAACATAGAAATGCCAAGTAAGGCCCTGGGTGGGGATGGACGTTGGGACTAAGTTGTTTAGCAAACAGAAAATCAGGAGCAGGAAAACAAGTGTGTGTGTGTGTGTGTGTGTGTGTGTGTGTGCGCGCGCGCGCGTGCGTTATGTATGCATGTGTAGTCATCTCAGCCATTGCTTCAGAAACTGGTGTTTTGTGCTCATCTTTCTTACTCTGGCAAGTAGGCGGGTCATGGAGGGGTCAATCTAGATTAAAGGGGAAGGTCAGTGTCTGATTCTATAAAATACTACCTTAGGCAAGACTGTATTTACATAATTTTCTGAAAAATTCAAGTAAAGCATCATCTACACTTTTTCCTTAATTTAGTACAAATTGGCAGCTCAAAGCATATGGCATGAGTGTGTGATTTAAAGGAAAGTAGATTAATATGCCACAAGCAGGAATTTAATTTATGGCATTGGATGACTAATGGAAGCAACTAGAACTGTGGATTTATTTTATGATCAAACATAGCAGAGTTTATACCACTTATTTCCTTAAATAAGAAGTTCTTTCTTAGGAATGTCACCATAAAATAGCCTGCAGTTTGATAGGATATACAGGAATGTTTCCCTCCTTCTCTCCCTTCCTCCCTCTCTCCCTTCCTTTCATTTTGTCCACAGAAACTGAGGGGTGGCCATGTGCCACCTGCTCTGCTAGGTATCTGGGAGTGGAATGGAGCCTACGAGCATAAATAAAATGTTTGGGGAGAAGTGTTCTGAAAAATTGCTACAGCAACAATAATTGCTCTTAACAATACACAGAAAAGATTAAAAAAAAGATTTATAAATATTTTAGATAACCATGAAAATTAAGTAAAATATATTAAATAAGCACAAAAATAGTTTTAAGTCTTTTAAAAAGAAAGTTACTGATGGGTTCTTTGGTGTCGATAGAAGAAAGTAACTGAAGTGAGGAAATTTCATCTTGGACCTTGTAAAAGAGTCCTGGACTGAACCAGGAAACTTGATTTTGCTTCTAAACATTGCCACTACATAGCTGTTTGCTGTCTGCAAAGCATTGTGTTCATGTGTTTTACCTCCATTGTGTTAATGTTGTTCTCTGGAGGAAAAATGTTAAATCAAGTGATATTTCAGGTCCTTTCCAAGACCACCATTTTGTACACTGTGGACTCTTTTGCATACTTTGTATAAGTCTTTGTACATTATATGATTAAATAAATTCTACATTAATTGACTGAAAAACAAAAAGGTAAAAATGTCTGTTGGATCCCTCTTGTTTACAAAATCCAGTCTGAGCTCCAGAGCATAACAAATTAGGCCCTGCAAAAGCCTGCCTCCTTGTTGCCCATGACCCTGACCTTTTACTATGGGCTACAGTCATTCGCCTTTTCTCAAGTGCACCATCAGCTGTGTCTTTCTGCTGACTAGAGATCCCTGCTCTGCCTCCCCTCATGTCCACTCTCAACCTGTGTCACTTTCTCAGGTTCACTCTGACTCTTTTTTTTATTTTATTTTATTTTATTTTTTTAATTTTTTAATTTTTTTAATTTTTAATTTTTAATTTTTTTGTTAGTTTCAGGTGTACAAGACAATGTAATACTTAGACGTTCATCATTTATATCCCTCACACTGTGAACCCCCCTCCCCCCATCCATTATCCCTCCGACCTCACACCGAGCCATCACATTATATATATAAAATTATAGTTGGCATTCATTAATGTTTAGCTTCTGGTGTACAATGCCATGATCAGGCATCCACATTATCTCTGAGGTGGTTCTGACTCTTTCTTTAACCCAACTCAACTATCACCTCTTCAGTGAGGTCTTCTCAGACCTTCCCCTTCCCATGCCCACAGCCTTTACCACCACCCACACAGAAGCAGTTGCTTTGTCTGCTGCATCCCCATGTTCTTGGTCGGTTGTTTGGGGATTGTTTTGTTGTTTGTTTTGCTTTTTAATTGAAATATAATTGACATACTCATATTGATTTAATTTGTTGATTGATAAGATATCCGTAAGATAAAACTCCCCATTTTAACTCTTTTAGATTATAGTTCAGTGGCATTACGTACACTCACATTGTTGTGTAAATGTCAGTATCATCCATCTCCAGATAGATTTTCACCTGGATATGATTTTTCATCAGCTTAGACTTGAAACTCTCCATTCCCCCCAGCACCTGGCAGCTGCTATTATGTTTTCTGTCTCTATGAATCCCCATTATTTGTAATGAAAAATTTCAAATATATAATGAAGGTGATAGTAGAACATCACATATCTGCCAACTCGACTATACAATTAATAATTGCTATATTTGCTTTTCCACAAAATTGTCAATCCACTCATCTCTCTATCATTCATCAACCCATGTTATTTCCTCCCCATGTTATTTTTGGATGCATTTCAAAGTAAGTTGCAGACATCAATCTCCTTTCCCCTAATACTGCGGCATGCATGTCTTCCCGAAAGTTCAGCATTTGTTTGTGGCAGTAAGTAGACGTTTTTAATTTCAACAATAGTGGACTGATTTCTTCAGATAGTTTAGTACTTTAGAAAAAGAACTCTGGGCCCACTCAATAGGAGAGATAAGACTAGGATGATCTTTGAGGAAATTATTCAAAGGTCTCTATTGCAAGCCTAAGACACACGGATCTAGCGTCGCTCCAGAAGGTTCTGAAAGACACGTAACCAGAACAAAACAACAAAACAAAAACCTAGTTCAAGTAAATCCCTACAACGGAATGAAGTACAAGGAGTAAAACCTTTGGAATCAGATAAATGTGGATCATAGTCCGAGATGCATCTATCTTTGTACACAGCTTTCTTCTGTTTTGATTCGTAAATTTGATTTGGCTTATCAAAACACAAGAAACACATAGAAATGAAGTAAAATCCATGAGCAGGGATTGTTATGGTTATTTGAATTTGAGTTTCGCGGCATCTTTAAGAAAAGGATAGATACAATCATTTCTATAATTCTCATCGTCCCTAAGGAGAAAGGCTCTCCAAGGTCGTATAACACTGGGCAAGTCACTTAACGTCTGTGAAGCCCAGTTCTCTCAGCTATAAAATGGGGAAAATAAATGCTTACCTGCCTCTGCGTTGTGGTGGGAATTATGTGGGTCAGTGTCTTTAAAAGGGCTTGGCACAGGGCCTGGCACACCAGTGCTCAGCAATTGTGAGCTCCTCTGTCCTTTCATGCCATGTTACCTTGTCACTCGGCTCCTTCTAAAAATGGGCTGTAAAGCGTCCAACGGAATGAACATTTAAGAATTGTTGCTTTGGAGATATTTGAACATTTTCTGCTTAACAAACTATTGTATGAGCACATGCTGTATTCCCCTCTGATGAGGGCCTTAAAAAACATCTTCCCAAACGATTAGTGCTTTTCCCCCTGCCTTTGGTTGAAGTGTCTTGCCTGCTCAGCGAGTGAATGAGTTTCTGAGGCTGGATTCCCAAAGTTATGCTGGGAGAACATCAATACAAAAAGAGGGTGAGTGGGGTTTCCACGGTCGGTTAAGTCTGGGGAACACTGCACACTGTACTCCATTTTGGAAGTTCATAATACACCTTAGCATGTTAAAACTCTCAAATGCCCTCCAGTAAAGGAGCCCTCTTCATATTTTGTAACCCAGCATTTTTGTAACTTGTTTGACCAAAGTCCATTTTTATGATGACAATTTATAATTCTGTATAACATAATGTTATGGGAAATACTGGCCTGAGCATGGGATAAGTGTTTGGTCTTGGTACCTGTTGAGGCTAGAGAGGGGCCAGGTGTCAGGGACCGTGTACTGAGTTATTCTGTGGGCACTTTACTTGCAGCCTAGTTTGTTGAGGTGTCATTGGAGGTGACAGACTGGAGGATATATCCACATTCGCTGAAGGACAGTCAACGTCTGATGCACCCTGTTTCTAAAGTTTAAAAAATGGAAAGAACAGCTTCCCCAGAAGCAGCGATCTGATTCTGCAAACTGAGTTAATGAAGAACATATGGGTTATTTAGGGTGAAGCAAAGCCACACGTTATTTGACGCCCAAAGTGGGCTGGAGAACTATGATAATAAGCATGTGTGTCTCACTTGGTATTCCCTGACCCAAGTCAAGGCTGTGTGATTCTGGCCAAGCCACATAAGCTGTGCAGCTGCTCACTGTGACACAGCAGCAAAGGGCAGACCAATCCTAGTGGAGGAAGGCTGCCAGGAGTGATACATCTCAGGCACCATTGTCCGGAGGGAAAAAAAACTGAAGATGAATGTGGGACTGAATGTACATATGTTCCCCCGGGGGGGGGGGGTAGGGGGGTGCCAGATCTGCCTGTCCTGGGAGCACAGGCTTTGACTGCTGTCTGACTTTAGCCTCATCAGAAATGCCACCGCTGTCTACTTTCTTTCCCAAGGAGATTTTCAGTCTTCAGGCAATCTGAGCACGCAAGTCTTTTTGTGCAGCGGGACTATTTTTCTTCATGAAATACCAAGATGATTTCAGCAAGCATTTATTAAACATTTCCTGTATGTTCTGGAGGAGAAATTAGCCCAGTCCTTGCCTTCAAAGAGTTTATTTAATATAGAGGAGCAGATTGTCTTTTAAAGAAATACGGACAATACATTAGTAGAAAGAGATGCAGATCTTAGCTGGGGTGGGAGTAGGCAGAAAGGAGTGTTCCAGATAGTGGAGGGGGAAGGTGCTGGGGCCAGAGCGGGGACAAAGCCAGTCATTTTATGGAAGCTCCAGGCAGTGTGGCTGGAGTTGACAAAGGTTGCAGGGCTGGTGAGGCTAGGTGAAAAACAAGGGATAAAGCTGGAGAGGAGGTAGGATTCAGGCAAAGATAGCTTCCCTGCCATAGTACATATCTGGGACTTTATCCTATGTGTAATAGGGAGCGACTGAAAGGCTTAAATCTGGGGAGCCCCCTCATCATAGCTGCACTGTGGACAGAACCCTTGGACTCCTCTATGGGGAGACATGAACAAGTGAATAAATTATACATAGGGCTTGGGACTCATATGTAGTTGTGTGGTTGGCAGTAGTAGCCATTCAGAAGCAGTCTCCTTATCCACAATAATAACTGCTTCCCTTCTCCAGAAGTTTTTAAAGTTGCATTTAAGTAATACATGCAAACTTATTTCGCACTAGAGAAAGAAATCACTTGACTTGAAGTAGTAAAAATCTACACACCCTCCTCTGCTAGCAAAATGTCATGTGCTCCCCCCGTCTGCTTTTGTTGTTTGGTTATTCTTCCAACACAGTCCTCCTCCCTCATCCAAGAATGGGAAGAGGGTGAGACTAAGGAAGGATATGGTTGAGCTCTTGGTGTGGGGATTTGAGTGATTGTGGGCAGGAGGTGGCTTGTGAGGGTTACAGGTAGCATCTCTTCCCAACCCTGTGTTCAGTGACATTCTGTTGGTAGCTTGACATTCACTATGGTCGGATTATTACCATCACAGAAATCAGCAAATGCCACAAATGAGCCCCGCCCCGCCCCACCTGCAGAGAGCCAGGTGTTTAAACACTTACCAGCATGCATTGCAATGGGGGACACTTGCATGAACAAGACAGAGATAGGCAAGGGGCCCACACACTCCTGCTGGAGAGGGAGGAGTCCCTTTCCAACTATTTTTGGGTCACAGTGATCCACTCACCTTCTTTTCCATGTGGGCATTGTTCTGGCGATTAAGAGTGAGCCAGAAGATTGTGCCTTCCTGTGCTCCCAGCCTGGGGAAAGCAGTGTATTTATTGAAGGACTCATCAGTCCCTTGGGATTATCCTGCAAAGCATACAAGCTTGTGTCAAGGGCCTCTCGCCCCAGGCTCCCACTGGGCTGGCTGCTCAAAGCCCACAGGGCGCAGGGCAACACTTCAATTGTTTTGGCTTGTTTTCTGCCCTTTGGTGTCTTTGATCAAGTCACTGGATGATAAAGAAGGAGGTTCATTTCTTTTGTGTCATCTGTCACAGTTTAGATACCAGGATACCATACCAATGAGACTCCTTAAAGAAAGAGTTCTTTGCCAATTGACAAGCCACTGGAAGACAACAGCCCTAGGCCTGGCCCAAAGTTGGCATACATGTTTGTGGAATGAATGAGTAAGAAGTACTAGCAAATGGCGTGATCCAGGCTCTGGAGAAGTAACATCATCTTTCTGAGCAGCTGGTTCTCATCCCAAGCAGCTGAATTCATTGATGTCCCCTCTGTAAGATATTGGGCCAGATTTCTTGGGTAAATTCGTCAGGGGTATAAATTATAATGAGCAGAACAAGAGGTACAATTGACTCTCTGCAGAAAACAGATGTAAAAGGTAACTGGATTTGGGAACGCTCCCAACTGGAAGTTTGCTTTGGGAGTCAGCTGGAGGAATTGATACTGGTGTGGTTGCATGTGTAGGAAACGGGATTTTTGTTCTTCAGCAAATTCTCACCAAGGACTCACTCTTGTGATTGCAGAAGACTATCTATTAACTGGCTGGGAAAGAAGCCTGCTCTTTTTCAAGGTAAACCCCTGGGAGCCAGTATTTACCTTCACGAAGGGTGTGCACTTTTAATTTTCTCAATGATCTTTTTAAAGACTTCAGTTATTAAAGACCTCAGTTATTCTGCTGAATTTTCTAGGTATTCTTGAAATGATTGCATTTTCTATGTGTATATTTTCATTTCAAGAGGCAGTGAGGGGGACTGTCTTGTTCTGGTTTGCCCGAGACCTTCCTGCATTTAAACCGGAACGTCCTGCATCCCAGAAACACTCTCGGTCCCAGGCACATGGGGTTGGCGGTCACCCTAGAGGCAGCTGTAGTGAGGCTGTCGTTGGAAGTCAGATTATCTGTGCTGACTCGCTGGGTCACTGTGAGCAAGTTGCTTCCCCTCTCACCACTTTCCTGCTCAGAACAATGGAGAAAACAGTGCTGACTTACACGCATGTTTGGTCGATTCAGTAAGCCATGCACATAGTAGGTGTGCAGTCAATTTTTCCTTACAAAAGTATAGTTTTTCTGTCACCTTGGCTTTTCTGTTTTAGCATTTTCAAAAAAAGCAAACCCTCAAAGGAAATAATAAGTGGGGGACTTACCTTCCTGTAGACTGTCTCCTTGGCTGACCAGTGTGATCCGGAAGTGAGCTCCAGACTCACTCCTGATCGTGTCCAGAGCTCATGGCTTGACATTGGCCTGGCAGCCTAGGCTCACCAGGAATGTTTGTGTGTTTCATGGGGAAGAGGAGACAGCCCTGGTTTCTCAGTCTTGGTGTCAGACTCGGGTTATCCGGAAGTTAGTGTCTGCCTCAAGCTTCCAGTTTTAGAAGGCTGAAAGCACCAGTGTTTAGCGGCCTGCAGGGCTGTGTCCAGGTACTGACCTGATGTCCAGCAGAGCAGGAGAGAAGGTTCTGAAGCCTCAGACATGAGAGGAGGTCATGCGGCCTTAGATAGGAAGGTAGGGAGTAAGACAAAGAAAATATTTTCCAAAGTTTGCTTTCCAAAACGCCAATCAAGTGAAAAACATGCACTTTTTGAGGAACTCCTTCCTTTTTCTTTTCTCACAAGGCTACAAGGAGTAACACCTGTCTCGTGAAATAAAAAACAGGAAACATCCTTGGAAACTGTAAACATCATATCACTTCTCTCGGGTTGGTTTGGAGGCCTTGAGAATGAGACAGCGGGCTTTCAAGGCTTGCCTTCTTAGAATGTAAGGAGAAGCTTGAACGATGTCAGTTTTGTTCCTTGGGCCCAAAACCTTGGAGTCATCCTTGACTCCTCTCTTCTCTCACATATCCACAATATTCTTCTCTCCACCCCATCCCCTAACCCCCAGCATCTTTTACCTGAGTAACTGGATGTGTCCTCTCACCCCTCCCCTAGCCCCAGCCATGCTCTGTCCCCATGCCAGCAGCCAAAATGGGCTTTGGA
Source organism: Rhinolophus hipposideros (assembly GCF_964194185.1). Taxonomy (NCBI): domain Eukaryota; kingdom Metazoa; phylum Chordata; class Mammalia; order Chiroptera; family Rhinolophidae; genus Rhinolophus; species Rhinolophus hipposideros. Next base: position 10,697,277 of record NC_138064.1, read on the forward strand.
AGATGGGAGCCAGATCAGGCCGCTGCCCTGTTCTGAATCTTGCGATGAGTTCCCATTTCACTCTGAGGAAAAGCCAAAGTTCTTGCAATGACTGACAACATGGTTTTTTCACAGCTGCCCTTTATCTTTCCAACCTCACCACCTGTGACTCTCCCCCTGGCTCTCCTGACTCCATCCATGTTAGTTCTTTCTTCCTTCTGCATGAGGGCCTGGCTCTGGCGGGTCCCCTCCCTGGCACACTCCTTTGCCTAGCTCACCGTCTCCTCTCCCTGAAGATTTTGCTCAAATCTTCTCTTCTGGAGAGGCTGACCCTGATGACCCTGGTCAGTGCGGCAACTCCCTCTCCCTCTCCACATACTCCCAACCCCCTTCCTAGACTTTGCCTGTTTCCCACAGCTCTTGCCATGAACATAGCATATAATTTATTTACAATGTGTTTATTTTTTTATTTTGTCTTTGCTTTAGTCTCGGAGAAGATCATATTAAATGTTCATCAAGGCATAGGGAAAAGGGTGGGCAGATTTGGGTTCAAATCCCACCTCTACCATTTATTCCCTGATTTGCAGAAGTTAATTAACCTCCCAGAGATCCGTTTCCTCATCTATAAAACAGTAATAATGAATTCATTCAGCAAGGGTTCAGTAAGCGTCAGCACTGTGAAAGGCACTGGGGATAGAGAGGCAGACCTGAAAGACACAGTCCTTGTTGTTATGTGATTGTAACGAGGATTAAATTCATGAATGCGTATTTTTTTTTATTGGACAATTGCAAGTTCTCTCCTAATAAGATACAGCCCGTTGCTTTAGTCAGCTATTTGTACATTCCAGCCAGGTAGAATAGAAGGGGAGGAATGTACAATGAAAGACACAGCTATATCAGGGGAAATGCACGATAAACCGTTTTTTGTTTTTGTTTTCGTTTTTGGTTAAAGAAAAAAAAGCTTCGTAATCAATATCCATTCCTAAGTAAAAGTGGGATGAGAAATTCGACGGTCGTTAACCTGGCATTTATGTATATCTCCTCATTTCATATGTACAGTTTATGTGGGAACTGCTACCATCCTCTACCAGCCCTAATAGTAAGACCAAGTCTCAGGAAGGAAAAGCATTAAAAGAAAGCTCAAAAGAGACGGTTCCTGGGGGGCGCGGGCGCGTCCAGGTCAGTAGAGGCAGATGGTGTGCGGGGAGGTCCTGCCACCCTTCTCCTGGAGCTCCAGCAACAGCTTATCAGTCTCGTTCTCCATGTCCTCTGTGTGCTGAAGGCACTGGCAGAGCTCGGGGGCCTCTGTGCAGTTGTCCTGGACGCCCACGTTGATCACGAGCACCGGCTGGCAGGTCTCCTGCTCTTTGGAATTCAGGTCTTCCGCCACCGGCTCGTACACTGTCTCCTCGCAGGTGAGGATCAGGTCGAACAGGTCCTTGCAGTTCTGGAACCTTTCTGGCCCATGCTTGATTCGCTTATTTCTGTCCAACATAAGGCAAAATGCGGTGGTGGGAGACCCACCCATGATATCTGCTCCCATGGGCTCGGCCAAGTCCTGCGCGTGACATAGAGGCTCACCTACACATATCTTATACCTGGTAGAGAACTTGTTATATATTTGGTGCTCAACAAAGAGTCTCCTTTTGAAGAACTTAAATATGCCTCTTCTTAGTTATCTTCTCCTTTTAGTTCATGCCATTTTCTTTTTGTGCTAAGAAGAGCAAACTAGATTGAAACAAATAGATGCACACAGATGTCCTTGAACCACAGCAGGATTTTTGGGAAAAGGGGGCTGGATGCATTCCAGAGGAGTTCGTTTCAGAGCCTCCTAAAATACATATGCAAACTGTAGCATACACATTATATGTAAACAGGTACAGAGAAAGTCTGTATGTCTATCAGATTTTCAAAGAGTGCCCTTGATCCATAAAAGTTTAAAACCTCTTCCAGGATACTGTGGTTGAGCTACTATTCCAGGTTCCTCTACATAAAGATTTGTAATGGACACTGAAATGGTGATTAATTCCCAGGTGGAAGATGGCTTTTGTCTGGTATTGGTGTTGAGCTTCCTGGGTGGTGAGAGGAAAGCCTGTGTAAGCCAGGGTCTTTGCCTTTTGAATCCCGGTACCGCTGGAATTTAGAGGTTTGATCCCACGCAGATGAAACCACCCATGAGATGGCTGGGATGACAGCCATGCGAGAAGTGTAAGCACAGATGTTATACATGCTTCATTAATCTAGGCTGAGTACAGGTCACAGAAGGCAGAGTCCCTCAGGCCCTCTGCCTCATTCTGTGTTCTGATGTGGGGAGCCTGAGAAAAGGACTAGCCCAAAGGGGGCTAAATGCAGAAGTTTTGTATTTATTTATTTATTTATTTATTTATTTATTTATTTATTTATTTATTTAGCAATAGGCTACTGGCTCACTTAGCTTCATGCGTTATTTTCAGCTCTGTAGCATTTAATCCCAGCTTCCATCCTTCTGTCTTCATTTCCATGTATCATTCCAGGAAAAAGTTTTCATTTCTTCTTGCAAGAGAAAAATTAGATAAAAAGAATGAGAGTTTAAAAGGCAAGAAAACGGTACCAGGGAACTGCTTTGTCTGGCCTTCATGGTGCAAAGCAAGTGAACATTTTCCTGTGGTCACTTCTCCTCTTGGAGAGAAAGAAAAATGCTGCTGGGGCAGAAGGAAGGAAATGGAGCGGGTGACAGAGTTGTTTCTTGGGTCTGTGATGAGCAGGGTGTCTTATCTGGAGTCCCTTACTCAGCTTCCATTCCACACATTACTCAGTGTGCTTGCATATTCTCCTTTTGTCATTCGAAACGCTGGGGAAGAGAGCCCCCACTGGGGTCTTGGGCACCAGTGTGGCGGTGCTCGTGGCTTTCCAGAGGCTGAAGGTCTATTTGTAGACCCTGAAATGAATGATGGAAGCAGTTCCCATCATGAGAATCTCAGGCTACTTTTCCCCCTCAGCCTTGATGAGGTATAATTGACAAATAAAAACTGTATATATTCAAAGTGTACAATGTGATGTTTTGACATATGTATGCATTGTGAAATGATTACTACAATCAAGCTAATTAACATATCCATCACCTCACACAGTTACCTTTCCTGTGTGTGCTGAGAACACTTAAGATTTACTCTCCTAAAAGCAGAGAGTTGATTAGTGGTTGCCAGGGGTGGGGAGTGGGGAAAAGCAGGAAACGGGGAGATGTCGGTCAAAGGGTACAGTTTCCTTTGTACAGAATGAATACGTTCTGGAGATCTAATGTACAGCATGGTGACTAGAGTTAATAATACTGTATTGTACACTTGACATTTGCTAAGAGAGTAGCTTTCAAATGCTGTCACTGCAAGCTCCATTTTATCTTTAGCATTGCCACTGTCTGCAAGTGTGGCTTTGGCTAGTGGTCTCTTCTCTACTTTCTCTCCTTGTTCCTATTTGTAAAGCTGTTTAAAGATGGCATGAGGGGGTCTGTAGTTGCAAAGTCATAGTACCCTCATCTGGGGGCCATTTGTTTACCAGACACATAGTAAGTCTCTCAAATACCTACTTCTGAAAGACACCATAGTAGGTCAAGGGCGGGTTTCAAATCCAGCTCTGCCACTTGCTGTATGACTGTGGGTGAGTTAAGTTTCAGTGTGAGGGTTTCATGGGATATCATGCTTGCAGAGGGTAGTACATAGAACACACAATAAATCGTAGCTATTATTATTATTATCACTATGCCACTGCTATTACTATTACTACTCATGTTGGTAGCAATATTTACATTGGGGTAAGGAGAGACATCGGTTATTGTCCTTTGGAGGAGATCCAGGGTTAAACCTGCCCTTTCAGTAACAGTCAGGGCTCTGTCCACACGTGGCCTCCTGGAGCTACATTTTGACAACTGTTCAATTACCCAGATAGCCGAAAAAAATGTCAGCTATGGGTCCCGATGCATTATAGATGTTGGCCCTTTTCTTCCCCTGCGTGGCACTGTTCTTGTCCTCGGAGAACAGGAAGGGTATTCTCTCGCTCGTGTTCCTTGGAGGCAGGCCAGAGTGGAATCCTGCTTCAAAATGTTACTTCCCTTGAAAGGTGGAAAGCATGAGTCACATCTGGTCGTCCCTGTGGGTTATTTCCAAGCAGCCGCTCCTCTGCACCGCTTCGCCCCTGCACCATTTCACGGGTGATTAAAGGCAGCCAAGCGCGTGCTCTGCTGGAGTGAGGTCAGAGCCGCCCAGGCGGTGCAAAGAGGGATTTTCCTCTGGCAACGTCACAGAGCCTCGGGGGACGCTATCAATTGCGGCTGTGAAAGCACCTTCTGATGGGATATTGATTTGGCGCATGGTTAGCAGCAGCTGGGACAAATGGGGCCTCCCCGCTGCTGCGGGGGCTCCAGCCGCCTGGGCGACACACTGACGAGAAAAGTGTGGCTCGAATGTTTGCAAAAGCCTGGAGAGATGTACTCAGCCAGCCTCACAAAAGGACGCTGGGCTGGGCTGCCGCCAAGATGGCCAGAATAAGGCATTCGCATGGATTTAAAGAAGAGCAAACTCCGATAAGCTCAAATTTGAGCTTCTGCTTAATTGGTTTAAAAGGAAGAAAGAAAAGTCCAGTGACTACATTTTTAGAAGTCTTTTGGCCTTGAAATATGCTGCAGCCTTTTTAGGAGTAGTCCCCTTGCCCCACCCCGCCCCTTGATTTTATGTTTTAAAAGATTTATGATGATGCACTTACTGGTCATGGTTTCCAGAGCTAGACAGTAACCGAGTGTGTGGGGAGGGGAGGGGGGGCACAGGCCATTGCTGAAATTCTAATCGTATTTATAATCAAATTAAATGATGTAAGTCTCCCTGCCAATATTCTGACATAAACACATTTTTCTTTGATGAGAATATTGTTTCTAAAACCCGCAGTTATCAAATAAAGCTCCCGGGTCACAAATAGTAAATGACAAATAAATCCTTGACCGCGTTTGACTTTGAAAAGTTCATGCATTGAAATTTCCTCTCCGAGCGGCTGATTCCAGCCTATATATAGTGAGAGACAGATAAATCCTGCAATAGATGAGGAGGAAAAGTGGTCAGAAGGCCCAGGTCACAGTTGCATCTTTAGGAATTGCTTGGAATTGGCAATTCCTGGCAGAAGTGGTTGGTTTCTGATGGACTGAATCATATATAGGAGTATATGATAAGTTGTTACTCTGATCATTAAAATTCGAATTTCCATGCAAATGAGATCTGCTTCTGTACAGGGCGCAGAGGATGTTTTTACTGTGTTATACAGTGAGGTGGGGACCAATTTTCAGAAATGTTCTTTGAACCTGGGTGGGGGAGGGGAAGTAGTAAATGAAATCTTTCTTATGGAGAGGCTATTTGTGAATTCTTATGTAGAGACTAATTCTGCCCATAATGAAAGCAGAATAGCTTCTTACAGGATCTTAACGGACTTGATTGGCATGCTACTTTTCCAAGGACTCAGCACTCTTTCCTTTCAGTGCTTTGGTTAAAATTCTCCAGTGCTTCCTAAACTCCACTGAGGAGAATAATTTTCATTTCTTCATTTGCATTTAGCCCAGGCATTGGGGACACCACATAACTACTGTATGTGTGTGACAGTCCACCTGGTTCCATGGTGGTTCTGACAGCACATAAGCACTTTTAGAGTCTCTTGCTAAGATTTGCTTTGCATGCTAATTACTTTTAAATTGTTTCCCTAAGTTTCCATTCCTCTCCATAAATCAGGTCCCACTCTCGACTTATAGGAGTCTGTTTATATCTCAGGAGTAGAAATATAAGCATATGTCAACTTCTGACGGGTCTGTCAGTCTGTACGAGTGAAGGATTATGGGCCAAATCAAGGTGCCTTCAGGGTCTTTTTTATTAGCATTGATTTGTCAAATGCATGTGGGTGGAAAGCATTCATGGAGACATTATTCTTTTATTCTTCTGGATCTTAAAAATCCTTTCGCTTCTGAGAATCACGGGGACTAGAATGGACCATTTAGATGTCCCCAAGGACAATTTTGAAAATACTGTCAGAAGTAATTAATATCCCTCATTCTCTTTGTGTGCTTAATCACTCAAAAAGTAACATTTCACTTATCTGGAGGGTACAGGGACCCTCCAGAGGTGCAGCTGCCAGATAATAGAAAGTTAACCCTTTATGTACCAAAAGGTAACCTAGGCAGTGCCTTATTGTCTTTCCCCGAATGACCCACACATTTGGTCCAGTTGAATATTCATTTGTTTCCATGTCTCAGTTTTACTCTTTGAATATAGTTTGCGTGGCAGAAATCACCTTGGGCTATAAAGGAAATAAATTGCATAGTCCTTCTCAGAGAAGGTCAGTTGGTCATTGGCCCATTGGTCTGTTATGCACTGGGAGGGCAGTGATGGACAAAACATCTGCCCTCTAGTCTCATGGTTCCTATAGCACCGTGCATGTTTCCCCGAAAATAAGACCAAGCTGGACCATCAGCTCTAATGCATCTTTTGGAGCAAAAATTAATATAAGACCTGGTATTATATCATATTATATTGTATTGTATACATTATATATTATATTATATCTGGTCTTATATTAATTTTTGCTCCAAAAGACGCATTAGAGCTGATGGTCCAGCTATCTCATTTTCGGGGAAACACGGTAACACTATCAATGGGAAATGAGTTCATCATCACTGATGAATTAGGTCAGTGTTGTCACTCTGGATTTTGGATGTTGGAGCTCTTGGATCTAGAGTCTCTCCTCAGTTCAGGTGATTTTTTGAGATCATTCAGCATCTCTGATTAAGCCAGGGACATTTTTGCTCCTTTCCAACCATTCTTTACATGGCAAGCAAAGTAATCTTTATGAACATACATCTACTCTTGAAATCCCTTCATGATGTCCCATTGCACTTCAAAGGAAAGCCAGACCTTCACTGTCCTCTCAAGGCTCCACTATGGCGCCTACTCTCCTGCCTCCGGCACCTCGTCCTAGGCTGCTCTTCCCTTTGCCACCTCACTGCAGCCACAATTTATCTCCTTCCAATACTTTGACCACATCAAGCTCCTTGCTGCCTCAGAATCTTTGTACGTGCTGTTCCTTCTTGTCAGAAATATTTACTTGTTACCTGGAGGACTTCTTTTCCTCCTTCAGGTCTTGGCTCAGATGTCACCTGTTCACAGAAGCTTTCCTTGACTACGTGGTGGGTTAAAGATGGCCATCTTTATAAAACCTGTGTCACTTCTTCCTGCCCCAACCCTCCCCTTGGGAGGTGCACTTTGTTTCTCCTGACCTTGAATGAGGGCTAGCCCTGTGATTGCTGTAACCAACCAAATGCCGTGGAAGTGATGCCGTGCCCAGTCTGGGCCCTGCCTGGGAGAGGACTGGTAGCTTCTACCATACTTGTTCTTGCAATCTAGTTGCCATCTAAAGAAGTCTAAGCTAGCCACATGGAGAGACCATGTGGAGAAAGGGAAGGAGAGGTCCCAGCCTTCCAGCTGTCCCTGCAAGGGCCCCAGACATGTGAGTGAAACCATATTGGATATTCTAGCTCTAATTTGTCATCTAGCAGCATGAGAGACTCCAAACAAGATCAGAAGAACTGCCTGGTCAACCCACAGAATCTTGAGAGATAAAAAATGATGGCTGCTGTTCCAAGCCACTACATTTGGGGGGATGGTTTATTCCAGAGCAATAGTTGGCTGACATCCCTGCCTTTTTACGAGTAAGTCTCACTCCCATTGTTCTTTGTACTGGACTCTTTCTTCTCTTTTCAGCACTTTTCACTTTTACAATGATGTTTTGGTGTTTATAATCTGTTTAGGATTGTTTCCCCAGTTAGACTGGTGCAGTTGCTGGATTTTTTATTGATCACTGCATCCCTGCTATGTATCGCATATGAATACCTGACACATAGGAAGTACTCAGCAAATGTTTGTGGAATGAATGAGTGAGTTACAAAGGTTCCAGTATTCACTTGTTTGGGAGATTCTCCCCCTCCACCCCCCCGGGTAACAGAGACAAGAATCTGCAAATCTTTTCTGGTGGCAGTTCAAAAGCCATTTTGAAAATAAAAATTGTATCCTTGTTATAAATCATGCTTGTTAAATCACAATTCCACTTTGCCTCGACTACACACCACTAAACAGATTTTCATGATTCCCTATTGGCAGGAGCATAAAAAGACTAACCTGTCACGTGGCAGTTCAGACCCACCTCAGTCTACGTATCTAACCTTTGCCGTTGTCCCTTTCTTGACCCTCAAACCCCCATCACACCAGGTCCCTTGTCATTACCTGGGGCACCAGCCATATTTCCACTTTCCTGGAGTCTCCATTCTCTAATCCTATGGAGGTTGGACAATTAAGTTCGTGAACTCAACCTAGAAAAAGGGCTACACACCTCATTGCTGAATATCACTATGGCCACCTTCGAAGTTCTCCCCTTGGGAAGCTATGCACCGATGCCAGCACCTAGTCCACCCTTCAAAGTAATTTTGGAACTCTTTTTCTGGAATGGCCATCAGAGCTGTCATCGTATTACCCTGGATGTCCTGAATGTCATCAAAATGTCTTCCTTTCAATATTTCTTTTATCTTTGGGTAAAGAAAAAAGTCACTGGAGACCAGATTAGGTGAGTAGGGAGGGTGTTCCCATACAGTTATTTGTTTACTGGCTAAAAACTCCCTCACAGACAGTGCCGTGTGAGCTGGTACATTGTCGTGATGCAAGAGCCAGGAACTGTTGGCAAAAAGTTTAGGGCGTCTAACTTTTTTACGCAGCCTTTTCAGCACTTCCAAATAGTAAACTTGGTTCACTGTTTGTCCAGTTGGTACAAATTCATAATGAATAATCCCTCTGATATCAGAGGGAACAAGTTCCGAAACTCAATTGTCAGACCATGTATTCATTTCCCAGCAGATGCTTTTCCTTCCAGAAGCCTTTGCCAACGGCCTATGGTTTTAGTGGGCGTTCCTCCTTCTTATCTATGAAGAAATTATCGAACCACCTCCTCAGTTGGAAGCCAGAGTCCTTCTTGAGGCGTGGGAAAGCAGTTCTGAGATAATGGAGCACTGTGCTGGGAATCCGGGGACCTGGCTTCTGGTCCCAGCTCTGCCAGCGTCCAGTACGGGGCCTTGCGCACAGTTACTTCCCTTGATGGTGCTCTTCCTTCCTAGTCGTATAAAGAGGAGCTTGGGTAAGGGGATTGCTAACGTCAATCCCCTTTCAATCCTTTCAATGCTCAGGTTTTCCGCACTCAGATTTGCTTTACAGCGATAATAAGAACAACCTGCTGATATATGTGCATTTGGGTCCAATTTGGCTGACTCTAGCATCAGCAGTTTTCCATGAACACAAATTTCAGTTTCATTAGTACAGCCAAGTTAATTCTGCTGGGTTGGCAGTGTGCTCTGAGAGACGGAGTGACCACCACAGTGGCCAGGAGGCAGGCAGCCTTGCGCTGTCATGATGCCCGGCCACTAGCTGGAGGGTGGACCAAGGAGGGAAGCCGAGGGACCGCGTTGACTTCGTTTCTAAACTGGGGATAATAATAATATGTGTTGCACTCCCTTAAGGGTTGTTGGGAGGGGCTAATGTGTGTCATATGGCATGCGTTGATAGGTCATTATCAAATAGGTATGGAAACAAAATTATTAATGTATCTATTTATCAAAATAATAAAGCCTCTTTTATTAACCTTGGGTGCTCTGCCCACTCCAAGGTTCCTGTGCTTTTTCCCGGTTTTCTTCCTTTCATTTCCTGTTGGATGGATGAGATGGGGGAGGAACTGCTGTTATATGAGAACCTCCAATGTTTAGGGCACTGGCCATACATTGTACTTTTTTTAAAATTTCATTATAACAATCCTCTAAGAGAGGAGTTTTATTAGTCAGGCTTCTTTTAGTTGTCAATGATGGAAATCTGATTCAGGCTAATTTAAGTGAAAAAAAAAAGGGAGGATGGAACGTTTATTTGAGCCATATAACTGAAAAGTCTGTGGGTAGCTGGCTTCAGGCATGGCAGGATCAAGGGGCTCAAAACAGCCTTTCACATTTTTTCTTTGTCTCTCTAGTTCTTCGCTCTGCTTTTCTCTGTGTTGGTGTCATTTTTCTGGTACATAATAAAAAGATAACCCTGGGCCAAGGTAATCTCAAGCCTTATAGCTTGTTCTCAAATAAAAGAGAAATAGACCTTCTCTTTCTTGCCCAGTGGTCACATCAAATCTTTTATAAGGAAGCAGGATTGGATCTGCTTTAGTCCCATGCCACCCTCAGACCAGTCCCTTTGTTCAGAGCTGCAGAGTGGATGGCTGATTGACCCATCTAGGTTATGTTCGTCATCGTCACATCGATACTCAGGTTTTCCTATAGCTTTTTGGGGCCCATGGAAAGCTTGATGAGCCCTGGCCAGCCTGTAGGTTTCAACTCAGGGTATGTGAAATGTGCAAAGGGATCTAGAGGTCACTGAGTCAACCCAGCCATGGCTGGAGAAGAAAAGTGTCTTGTTTTAGGTCACATGTGATTCAGTGCCACTCCAAGTCCTTTTCTTTGCCTGTGCCACCTCCGTTGGAAGGATTACATGAGCTTCTCCTGTCTGAGCAAGTGAAGGATCCTGCCAGAGAGAGGGGCAAAAACTATGGGTCACATTCAGGTCACATTCAGGTTACGTCAGACCACTCCTGAGCTGCGACTTCATCCTGTCTTTTCTCCCATCTCCTCTCCCCGCCTCTCTGGGCCACTCTGGGGACAGTTGAGATGTTGGCTTCTCAGAGCCCCATTTCAGATGGGGCTGAGAATGGGGCCCCCAGGGTTTAGCTAGTCCACTGCCTCTTCCTGTACCTCTTTTTTTTTGTAGTGGAAGTGGTTCCTGAGACAGAGTTTGCCCCACATCATAAAACCAAACAAAGATGATGTCAAAAGGAAAAGAAGTGTGACTGTCACCAAAGAGACCCCTTGCTGGAAGCTGGTAGAGAGAAGAGCATGTGGACAATGTGTTATGGGGCCAGCTCACATCTTGTGTGGGCGGAAAGGAGGGGCTGCTGTGCCCAGTGGTGTGACTTTCAATGTCCCAAGTGCTTCTCCAGAATTGTCCCCTTGACGATGCTCGTGCCAAGGTGTGAAGATATATCAAGGGCACCGGCTGGCTTCTTGGAGGTCAAAACAAATAGTCGTAATCTCATACTGGAAGATGGGTGCTCATGGCAAACAATGCTTTGGTCTCTTTTCTTTGTCTGATTCTTCCCTCTTTGTAACCTGAGGAGCTCGTTTGCTGGATTCCTCTTACGGAGCCCTGGTTACCATTTGTCCCATGTTCCTTGCACACTCCTGTGGCAGGTTTCTAGAGAACTGACCTCAGTGTATGATACGTACTCAGGGCAGCAAGTAACCTCCACAGGTGACCATGCCTCCCTCTGCTTAGAACCATCCATGGCTCCCTGTCACCTACAGGAGAGAGCCCTAGCTTCTTCTATGAACCACAAGGATCTGGCTGACCCTTCCAGCATGTTCTCTCTTTCCCTAGTCAGACACTTCTATTTATGGATCGCTGCACATCCACGCCTTCTCCTGCATCTGCGTTACTTTTCATGCGGTTCTCTTTCTGGAATCACCTGCTTCCACTCACCTGCCTCCACTCACATTCATGTAAGTAACGTCTATTTATCCACCTTCAAGATTCAATTCAGGTGTCACCTCCACTATACAGCCTTCCTAATTTCCCCTCAGTACTAGGAGCCCTTCATTTGTGCTCCTGCAATCTCACCCTCTCTGTCATATACCTTTTTACTTGTCGTTTTATATGTCTGCAGGGAGATGGTATAACAAAGGGAAAAAACATGAGCTTTGCACGCTGGTCTGGGTTTAAAACCTGGCTCTGCCACTTATTAGCTAGATGTCTTTGCAAAAGTGATCTGACCTTTGGGAGCCTCTTCCGTCTTTACTTGTAAATGGGCACAATGAACTATTCTGGAGCATTTTGTAGAGGATGCAGTGAACCGACCTGTGATATGCTTAGTACGTGCTTGGCACATGGTCGTTCTCAGGGATGGGGAAGGGTAGTGGTTGTGGTTATTGTGATTAATCCTGAATCATGAAATCTTAGAGCTGAAAGGGATTGGAGAGGTCATTTTCATGTCTACAAAGCCTGATGTCTGTTCCCTTATCAAATAGGCATCCTGTTTTGCCTTGAACACTGCCAGGGACGGGGAACTCACTTCCTTTCTGATACTAATGCTGATACTGCAGAGGCTGGCTAGTACTTAGGCTAAGTTACTATAGGTCTACTCGGGGGACTATTTTAAATTGGCAGTCATATGTATGTATATGTGTATATGTATGTATGTTTGTATGTCTACATATATTTAGTAATGTTTGACCACCTATGACTTTCTAAAAAAATCTAACTCAAGAAGTTGGGTGTCGTGCAGGGCGTCCCGCTGGGTCTCAGCTCCCGCTCCCCACATAAGAACGCAGGACATGGTGAGGCCAAAAAGGAACACCCACGGAGCCATAGGTAGGGGAGTCATATCACTATATTCTCACCGGCGGCATCCGCCTCTCTGCAATCCGCTCTTGCTAGCCCCCCATCTTCTCTGCTAGCGTAGCCACAGCAGTTATATTAGTGGCCAATGGCTTATGGGTTACAGCTGATGGCCAACTAGCCACAGCTGATGGCCATCTGATCACAGTTGATGGCCATTTACTACCCGAGCCAGCACCTTTCTATGTGAGGCCGAGAGAGCCTTTACTGTCTTTACTTTTGAAATCTGAGGTAGGCATTTGAGTTCCTTATAAATGCTATTTGAAATAAAACATTCCGTTGCTTAAAAAATTTGAAAACTTCTGAACTAGATTATCTTGAAGATCCTTCTAGCTCTCCAAACTACTATGGCTCTAAAATAAAGCAAAGTTATAGGCTTATCAGCTTTCTAATACTTGCTTAGTTTGTAAACATTTTCTAAAATGAAACAAAATCATGAGTTCAGAAAGTTTTTAAAGAATATTTTTTTGTCCTCTATTTCTGATGAGTTTAATTGCAGTGAAAGGCTATTCCTTTCTCTTTCTTCCTAAATTTGATTTTCTCTGAATTAATCAAAATCCCACTAACACTAGGAAAAAGTCATAGGAATAGTGTGGGGCAGGAAGTTGAATGTCATCCTTTGTCATTCCCTTCTCTCCTTTCATCCCTTGGAGATGAAAGTCCTTGGAGAAAGCATGATGTAGTTAAAATATGTATTCAGCAACAAGCATCTCTCTTTTTCAGCAATTCCTTTCCCCAAGTCTCTCCAGGTGACCTCACAGAATCATAAAAGTAGAGCAAACATTAAAAATCTTTTTGCATAAGTTCTTTGCTTTTAAAGATGTGGGAAATGGGGCCCCAGGAGGGAGACAATTTGTATTGCATAAGGTAATGAGCTGTAACTCAAACTCTGGTCTTTTCCAGTTTAGTTCTCTTTCTAGTGGGTGTAAATAACCTCCTACTTTTTCAGTGTTCTTATTGTAAATTGGGATGATAACAATAGTATTTGCCTCAGAGTTGTTGCTAGTATTATGTGAGTGGAGAGCCCTTAGAATATTGCTTGTACCATAGAAAATTTCTGACACGTTTGCTGTTATCATCATGACTATACTTCCATATTCTGACAGCAGGCTGCGCAGGGTGCACAATCTGATGGAAACCCCATTGGGTTCTGTTGTGCACCCCCAAAACAAACTGTTAAAATAATCTCTTCTTTTAACATCCCATCCCCCCAGGTGACTGTTCCCTGATGGGTGAAATTGGGTGGCAGTTGGTTTCATTCAGATAAATGAATTTCACGTTAATATGTTGGCTGTTTAATGCTATGTTTGCCAGGTAGTAATAATACCTTAACTCAATAATACCTTAACTCACAATGTATGTGCTTCCAGAAAACCTTTAAAGACGGACTGTAATGGCTCTGTGGCGTGTGAGTGTGTGAGTCCTTTTCAATCAAACAGATCTGCCATCTCACCTTCAGGCAGGTCCCTGCTCCATTGGAATATACAGGGCTAGCCAGGCCATCCTCAGTGCGCTCATCTCTAATTTCTGGAAAGCAAATGGCAATTCCAATGGGTGAGCATTTAGGATTTAGATACTACTATTATTTTATTTCTTTATCCAGGTCACATGGGTGGAACTTGAGCAATGAGCAAAAACTAGTTCTTGCTTTTAGGTTCATTTTACTTTTGATAAATAGGGCACTACTTGATAGAAAAAGAAAGCTGGGAGTGTGGCTGAAAGACTCATTACCTACCTGCCAGGGAGGAAAAATGCGGCTCTAGGGCAGGCTGCACTATGAATCTCAGGAGCTGGGAGTCCCAGGTTTGAAATGGCTCCTGGGAGTGATGGTAGCTTCGCTTAGAAAGGGGTTTGGCCACCAGTTCTGTGATGTCAGGGCTTCCATCAGCTTGAACACTATCTTTTCCTTTTCTGTCATTGGTCCCTCTGTGACTGCCCCCCTCCCAACTCCATACCTGGTCCCACTCTGCCAGGGCATTCTCCGTTAGTGACGTTGTGAATGGCCCCGGGGGACACTGACAGTGAGCCGCAGGTCTGTGGAGCTGAAAATTCCTAGTGTCAGCAGCCGCCCACCCGTCACCCGGCAGGGACCCCCGAGGAGTGTGTAGCATTAACCAGCAGACACTCCTCCATCCTCATTGCTTGCTTGTTTGTTTGTTTATGTATTTATTGAGAGAGAGGGGGAGAGGGACGGAGACCCATTAGCAAGAACACACCAAGAGTTCGTAAGTGTGATGGGAACTTACCAATTGCTTTCCTATTTCAAAATGGAAGCGCCTCCCCGGCGGGCGGCGGCGTGTTAAGTGAGCGCTGCAAGTGAAAGCTCCGCGAGCCTCAGCCGCTGCCGTTGGCCCCGCGGGCCCCCGGGGAGGACACGGACGCCACCCCCCTTTCTCTCCCATTTCCACGCGTGGCGCCGTGCTACTCCTTTTGAGCGCGTTTCAGGAGCCGTGGACACCCGCGGGTGGGGGGTCTCGGCGCGTGGGTCCCGGGGGTCCCGGGCGGGAGCCCGGCGCGCCCCTCCCTCCGCGCTCGCGGTGCCAGACCAGACGCCAGCCCCGCGGCCGACAGACGACTTTTCTCAGTTGTCAGTTTTCTCGCTTGTCAGCAGAGCTGCTGCTGGTAAGTGAAAGAAAACAGAGAGGGGGCTCGCGGGCAGCCAGGCAGCCAGGCAGGGGAGCGGGAGCCCGGGAGGGGGGGCCGGGCGCCCGGTGCGGGGCGCGTGGGGCGGGGCCCGGGTGCGTGGCCTCCCGCTCGGACCCCGCGGCACACCAGCTCGCCGGCGCATCCCCCTCTCCGCTCTCCTCTTCTCACTCTCTCCCTTCTCCCTTCCTCTCCTTCCCACCCGGCCCTTTCTTCCTTCCCCAAATCCTTCAGCTGCCACGCGGGTCACTTCTGTGGCTTTTCGACTTCTTTTTCCTTTAATTATATGTATATTCGAATAGATCCCAGGTGCTTTCTTCTTGAGCAGGAACACAACCCCGCCCCCGGGACATTAGCCGGGACCATGGCTGGTCACCCTCGCTCCCTCCCAGGGGCACCTGGGTCCCGGGCCGCCCGCCATCCGAGCCCACTTTAAGTCCGGATTTGGGGGGCGCAGACGCGGGGAGCGCACAGAGAAAGGGACCGGCAGACGCACGCTGAGATCGGCTGGGGCTCCGGCCGCATCCAAGGAGGCGGGAGGGGACAGCCCAAACTCTCTCAGCCTCACTCCCCGTGATAACCTGCAGCTATGGAGTCGCCCACCAAGGAGATTGAAGAATTTGAGAGCAACTCTCTGAAATACCTGCAGCCCGAACAGATCGAGAAAATCTGGCTTCGGCTCCGAGGGCTGTAAGTACATGCATTTACTTCTTTTGCCCCATTTCCCTCTTGCATCAGTATTTTACTACACAGCCATCCTCAGGAAGGCTCTCCCGGTTCTCCATGGCTCTTTAAATACAGTTCAGAAGTTCCACAGCTGCTTTTCTGTTCATTACAGCCACTGCTACCTTCCTTTCAGCAGAGAGACTTGTCTTTGTGACTTAGAATGCCGTGCTGTTTCCAAGTCACGCTTTCCTTGGGGGACGGGGTCATGTCTTTAGATTTCAGTTGTAATAGCTCAATACCCACAGAGATGTTTCTGGGTTTTTTTTTTGCCCAGGGAGAAAAGTTTGGGGACTCAGGTCACAGACTTGTAATCAAAGGAAGAATTTTCTCTGTGAAGTGCTTGCAAACAGCCTGGCAGGTGGTCCAAGAATTTACCAAAAATTCAAATTCAACATGCATTCTGGCTGTTAAATTCTCCTCTTCCTCTTCCTAGCCTAGTTCAATTCCTGATATTTTCTTAGGAGTCCTTCTAGCAGGGAAATGGTTAGTAGATGGAAGGGCTGTTTTGGAGAAAGTGGGGGTCAGGGCAACATTGTATTCCCTAGCAATCTTTGAACAATGTAATAGGGTGTTTGCTTTCAAGACGTGGCCTGAATTCTACTTGGACTGATGGACAGAGTTGTCTAATTCATTCACTTCATTGGGTTCTGTCTGGTTTTAGGTACTGAGGAGAGGTGACCTGAAAATATGGGGTGTTTTCTGTGACTCAATTTCATAAATAATCAACTTCTGGGCACCCAATCCGGAAGCTGTAGTGATGCCTATACGTCTCCAGGTTGCTTCTCAGTTGACCAGGCAAGTCCCAAAGACACCTCCCATAATGACCAGAAACTTATTTCATCAGAAATTTGGCATCAAATATCTAGTGCTGTTTAAAAGAAAAAGTTTTCCCCAAGTATAGTCTCTAGACATTCTGTTCCTAGCAATGCAGCGGTGGGAAAATCAGCTTCCTGTTTTGCTGCAGTTAACTGTCTTTGGAAGCACATGCGCATGAACAAAACCCAAACTAAAACAAATCAAAAAGGCACTGATCTAAGTCAGCTCCATGTTAGGGGAGGCTGCGTCCCAACCAGGATATTGAGGGTTGTAAAGGGAAGCAAAGGTAGTATGTGTTTCTTTAAGGGGTCCCTATTTAAAGTGCAGTGTATGAAAGCTCTCCTGTCACTTAACCTAAATGCTCTTCACTGCCATGAATCTAAATGGGAAACCATGCCAAATAATAGGACGTTTCAATTGTCTGGCTGCTGCAAGCAGAGGCAGTCACTTATTTGGAAATCTCAGTGGAGGCGCATGCAACACACTGCCTCTTTCAGAGTGGTGTTTACAGTAAGCTCCTGTCATACGTAATAAACATGGCATCTGATCATATTTTGGTGCACACAGAAAGTTTGTTGCATCCATCAAGCCTGGGTCCAAGGTATACAATATCAAAGTGTTGTCGAACTGGTCTCCTTGCCAGGCTAGAGGGACTCATGTGCACACACTCAAGAACTGCTTCTCTCGGGCTGCTTTGCAGTTAACACCTACTCCACACTCCACAGAGCCCCTCAGACTGGGAAGGAGTGTTTGGGCGTATCAGGAAGGCTGAGCTGGGATCTTGTACAGTAAAGCATTTAGGGGTTACAGCACCCAGTCTTGCAGCTGCTTTTGTTTTGTCTCTGTTAGGCTCCTCTGCCCAAAGTGTTGGGGTGAGATGTATCCACATTTTCATTTTTTTAGTCTCTCATATCTATCCAGCACCCATGTCTTTGGAAGGCAGCTATGCTCACCACTATACCACCAACGTAACATAAAAGGTGTGGGTTGATTCTTCTCCAGATGTGTGGCTTTGAATCCCTCTTTTTACCCTTCCTGCTGAAACGCCCTGCCCAACAGCGATCGTAGGAGATCTGCAGCTTCACTTTCTAATTTGAAAATGACATGTTACTATTGTTATTAAGACACATTTTTTTTTTTTTTTTACTACTACTGTTATGGCTCTTACTACCACTTTTTTTCTTTCTTTTTTTTTTTAATGTAACAGTAGTGCTATAATAAGTTGCTAAAGACTCCGGAAACCAAAGCACATGCTTGTTTATACGACTTCGAATAACACTTTTGCAGTTGACAAAATATAGAAACCCTTAGGAAATGGAAAGGTGTGTGTCTATTTGTCCACACAACAGATGGTCAGTAAGAGAAAGGAAGCTGCTCTTTCAACATTTTGTCTGTACCTCCCGTGCTTAGAACAGGGTTTCGTACATAGTAGGTACTTGAATAGTAGGTGATGAAGGGAGCATAAAGACCCAAGTGTCAACTTTTTAATGTTCACAATGAAGGTAAATATACATTTCGGTCAGCTGATAGGCCACATGACCTAGCAACACAATATTCTATGAACTAGAGGGGAGGCAGGTTTCACTGACATCATTACCCAGGCCAAGCACAGAAATCTAAACTGAAGTGGGACTGGGCAAGATGTGGCAAAGCCACGACCCAGGCTGAACCCCACTCTTGTGTTTGCCCAGGCTCTCTCTTTCCCTCCCCTGACTGCTCCCCTTCGCTGTGCTGGCCAGCAGTGGGCTTCACCAGTGCAAGAGGATTGCTGAGGTTGTCATCTGTGAAGAATGTACAGTGTAGGAGAGTACAGGGGATGAGCCCCTGTACTTACAACTCTACCTATTCCCCTCCCAGTCCCTCTTTTTTACTTCTCGCCATCTGAATACTACCGTGTTTTCCCGAAAATAAGACCTAGCCGGACCATCAGCTCTAATGCATCTTTTGGAGCAAAACTTAATATAAGACCCGATCTTATATAATATTATATAAAACCCGGTCTTATATTATATTAAAATAAGACCGGATTTTATATTAATTCTTGTTTCAAAAGACGCATTAGAGCTGATGGTCCGGCTAGGTCTTATTTTCGGGGAAACACGGTACATATTTTTTATGTTTAATGTCGTTCTCCTTCAACTAGAATGTAAGCTCCCTGAAGACAGGTTTTTTTTTTTTTTTTTTTTTTCGGTCTGTTTTGGTCATTGGTGTAAACCCAGTGTCTACGAGACTACCTGGTATGCAGTAAATTATCAATAGGGATTTGAAACCTAGAGCTGTTTCACATGTTTCTCTAGGAAAGAATTAGGGAAAACTCTTAACCTCATCTTGTAGTATCATTGGCATATTAACTGTGTGTTGAATGTTGCAAATGTGAATTTTAAACACTGTCTACGCCAGCTGAGACTACCTGCAAGCTTAGGTGCTGACCATAATGACGTCTCCCATTTCCCTTAAGCGGGGGGCTGCACACCAGCACACAGAGTGGCTGCTGCGACTCCAGGGCTGTGGTGTCGTCCGTCTCCCTCTGCAGCCCTGCCAGCCTCTCCTATACATGCTCACAGGACTCTGACACTGCACAAACACTGCACACCTGAGTGTTCTTGGTGACACCCGTGGGGGATGCTGTCCTCTTACATTTCTGGGTGGAGTCTCCTTTTTGCTTTTCCATAGACCTCAGTTGTCCTCCACATACTGTTGCCATACCCCGTTCCTGTGAAGGTGTGGGTGGATTTTTGAAGAGCTCCTTCCCATAGCTGTTTTGTTAGGGAATCTTCCAATCAAGGGAAAAGATGACCGTGGCTGTACTTTGTTCCTCTGATGATGTGGGGAGCCTCATGGCTGCCTGGGTTTGAATCATGACTTGTACCTTGGGTCCTGACCAAGAGTTTTCCTATTGCCAGCCTGCTCTGTGATGACAAAGAGGTATTTCTATGCTTTAAAAAAATTGAAACAAGAGAACAGGTTTCACTTATTCTTTGGCATTTATCATCCCAATTGGAATTAAGCTATCATGTATTCATTTGCCCAATGAGGGGGTAGTCAGTGTAATACATTTTATGCTTATGTGGCACTCTCTATGAAGATGGTGATGCTTTTTTCTCTATTATATAAAGTAATATTATAAATATAAAGGAAGGTAAAATGGTTATTAGGGTAACAGATAGAGACTATTGTATTTGTCTATCCAGAAAGCTTCCTCCCACCTTTATTATGGTAACAGATGCTGCCCCCCCTACCCCCACCCCTGCTGACTATCCAGACTGGCGAATCGTACAGTTTCACCTTCCTGGTAACGGTGGTTAATCTCAAGAAGCCACGCAGGCACAGAGTCCTTCATGGAGATTGCTCCATCGGCTGAGGGAGACGGCTTCTTTCCCTTCCTTTGGGCTTTCCTGGCGGCTGTGACTGGTTCCATTTCCCACTTCATGGAGAAGACCTTTCTATGATGGGACACAGTGAGGCCAACATCCCAAGAGAACCAGAGGGGAGAAGACGGAAACCGCAGGGTCTGTTCCCAGAGGCCTCAGTTGCTGCCATGGCTTCTGATTCTGTCTGTTGTTCCAGCTCCACGAGCCAGTCAGGCTCTGTCTCTGCTTGGGCTGCTTTGAGTTTGGTTTCTCTGCAAGAGTGTCCACTAAGGCCCTGCTGAAGTACAGAGAACTTAAGTGACTCTTCCAAACTACACAGCAGAGATGGAGGTGGGGAGAGCCACAGGCAAAGAAGCCCGGATCTTCGGTTTCATGTTTCTTAATTAATGAAGCCCTGTATTTTCTTCTACTCGTGTGAAATTTTTAAGTGTCGTCAATATTCAGGGAACGTGACTTTACTCAGTTAACATCTATGGAGTGTCTTTGACACGCTAGGCAGTTTGGTGAGCTCTGCGCAAAAGCAGGTAGAGACTTACCTGCCCTGGAGCAGTTCCTAGGCTAGCAGGAGGGGCTGATGCAAGTGGCTGGAAGTGATGACTGTAGTTACAGAGGAATGCACGACAGGTACCTCTTCCTGGAGGACCCAGAGGTGTTGCAGATGAGCAGTGAGCTGTGGATTTGTAGAGTCCGTAGAGTCACAAGGAAGAAACTCGCACAGATTCCTTTCATTCATGTCAGCCTTTGGCAAAGATGCGAAGAAGCCTTTTGCAAAAATGCAAGGAAAACAAGGAGTTATCCATTCAGCCCAGAATAAATCAGCCAGCATTCTGAGCTGTTGTTATGGACAACTGGAAAGCTGCTTCAGTTTAATAGGATAGAGCCTGAGTCCTAGTGCCTTTCTCATTGATAATTCCCAAAGGAGATGATATGGTTGAGTCTATTTGCTGTCATTCAGCTGTCTGGGTAACAGGGTTACTGCCACTACCATTCAATCCCCAAGAGCCTTAGTTACTTTCCCTAAAAGGTAGCTGTGTGGTATCCTCTTGCACCTCATTGCACCCCCCAGTGCAATATTGAGGGATAGGTAGAAGTTCATGTGCAAAGGTATGGAAGCATGGGAGACCTTGGCCTATCAAGGAGGAGTGAGAGAGTATGTTGGAAAGGAAGGCATGGGCCTAGTGATGATACGTGGAATTTTACAAAATTTGCTTTTTGTTTTCCTCAAAAGTATACATTCTTATAGTTTAAGAAGGCAGGTATTTGAACACATTTTACTACATTACACACACAAAATGTTATGTTCGAGGCACTCCCCATTCACATCTTTCTGATATATATATATATATATATATATATATATATATATATATATATTTTTTTTTTTTTTTTTTTGATACATGTAATTTTAAGGAGTTTGTATTTTATTCCATAAGTTATAAGGAATTGTTGAAAGACTTGAAGCTGGAGAATAACAAAATGAAATTTGAATTTTAGGATGGCTATTCTGGAAGAAGTGTGGAGGACAGAGATTGGAGATGGTACTTGAGACCTGGAGACCAGGAGAAATTGCCTGAATTGGGGTAGCTCCAGTGACAATGAACGAACGTGGGGCACAGGAGAATTGACAGAACAGAGCAGAGCGAGAGGAGAAGTTGTCTTCCAAGTTTGTTTTGGCTTGGAAGTCTTATTGTGTTTGGTGCCTTTTGCTTTGTCAGGGACCATGGAGAGAAGAGCAGATTTGGAAAAACGCAGATTGATTAACTTGGCTTTAGACATGTTGAACTGGAGTGGCCTCTGGAATGTCCAAGCAGCTTGTGGTGATAACATTCTAGAACTACGGAGAGACCTTTGGCCTGGAGTCGTGGGTCATGGTTCTAAGTTAAAGCCTTGTGAACAGATGACCGAGGGAAGAGGGGCTGGACTTGAATCTCACTAATAAAGTTATTCCAAAAAAGAATTTGAACAGTTATTGTTTATTTTCCTCAGCTTACATATTTTAATGTATTAATTGGTCCTTCTACCCTCTCATTTAATTGGAAGTGTCAGATGGTTCAGCATATTTTTATTGGGCTGCTATTGTGTACCAGATACTAGGAGTTTCCGAAGAGGTATAAAACATCAGAGAAAAGCTCTGCTCTCAGGAAACTTAGTGTCTAGTTGGGGAGGAAAGGTCATTCTATTTACATGTTGAATTGAAAAGCTCTAATAATAAAAGTCTGGGCAATAATTCATTGCTAAGTAAGTGATATTGACACTATCTAAGGTTCAGAGAAGGCAGATATTTATATTTGAGACTTTTTTTTTGAGTCTGTCTTTTCTAAGTAAAGATCAATTAAGTAAGTCTACTCAAATATGTTCTTGTGTATATTAAAGCAGACAAAGGGATGAATATCATAAAGGATAAGTAGAATGGAATTTACTTGAATGCAGTATATTAATACATAATTACTTGCTAATCATAATTTGGGTGTGCTAACTTATTAGGTAATTATAACTCAGTATTTAGGAGCTAAGTGTTTGTTATTTTGACCAAGCTTTATAGCCTCTATCAGTTTGGAAGAAGCAGCCCTAAGCAGAGAGATTTCTGTATTTTTAGCTCTGTTTTCTGTCTTTAATTTTCTTTGGCTCATAGAAAACTACTTTCTTTGGTTCCAGTTTCCCCTTATGGAGGGAAAGTGCTTAGATGGCCTACTTCATGGCTTTTTGAGAAACGACTAAGAAAAATGTTAAACATGAGGCACATAAAATAGTCTGTAACAGCTTTGAGAAGGACCATCACAATTTCCCATTAGTAATAAAAAATGAATTCTACAACAAATGAGACACTATTTCTAGAGAAAGTATACTGAATCCACGTGAAGCGTTGGTATTCTTCAGGTGTATTGGAGCATACTCTTTAAAGACCTTTTGACAGCTCTTACTAAATAAAAGAAACGAGTGTTCAGGAATGTAAGAAAACCCAAGATGTCCCTAAGTTATGAAATCATGAAAAACCTTAAAAGAATAATTTACTCAAGAAGACAATTTATGATTATAGGTAATGAGTTTTCTGGACATATTTGAGTGCACAGACACACATCTAACCCGCAGGAAGCTCGTCTATCCCTCATTCACTCAGGAAACATTACTCTAGCACTTACCATGTGCTAGGCTTCAGGGATACTGTGGGAAACAAGAGAGAGGCTCCGTCCCTCAGAGAGTGCTCAGTCTTCAGGTAGTGGCAAATATTAAAAATACAATTCCACAAATAATTGTCCACTGTGGTGAATGCTGCAGAGAAGTACAGGGTACTGTGAAAACATATAAGAAGGGGCCCAAATCTGGTCCATGAATCAGAGAAGGCATCACTGAAGTAGTTAGAGTTAAGCTGAGAGAGGAAGAATAAGCAGGTCGTAGGTAAGTCAAGAGTTAGTTCTAAGGTATTCATGGCTTGGAAAAATACCACGTGCAAAGAGCCGAAGAAACATGGTACCTTTGAGAAGACAAAAGAAGGCTGCACTGTAGACAGTATGGAGACAGGAGGCTCAAGACACTGTGGGAGAAGGGCAGGTCTTGCCTCATTTTTCAGATCAGGGGTCTTGGCAATGGGAAGGTAGGTCTGTAGGGATGGATCTGAGAGCTTTTCAGGAGGTAGACTCAACAAGACTTGGATATGGGGGATGAGGAAGAAAGTGGAATCTAGGATAACTCCCAGGTTGTGAGCTTGGCTCCCCAGCTGCCATTTACTTAGGTTAAGATCACTGAGGGGGCAGCAGGTTTGCAGGTTTGGTTGTGGGCAGGAGCAGAATGAATGGAGAGTAGAAATCATGAGTTCAGGTTTGGACACATCGAATATGAGGGGTCTATGAGATGTCCCTGGTGAAGGCATGAGCAGTTGTAGCCTGGAGATCAAAGGAAAGGTCTGGATTAGAGAAGTAATATATAGCCTAACAAAGAAGAAAAATTTATATACACAGATACAAAATATATACACGTATATGTATGTGAGTGTGTACTTGTGTGAATGTGTTTGAATGATGCAAAATTAATATTCCTATAATTTTTACAACTAGAGAAAAAATAGCTTAGTTTGACCCTCTAAATAGTCTGACAGAAGGTACCAGGAGACTGTAAGTTCATGTAATATTTCTCTCTCTCTTTTTTTTTAATGAGGGCGCAGCTCCCAGTCGCCCATGCGGGGATCGAACCAGCAACCGTGGTGTTATCAGCACCACGCTCTAGCCAACTGAGGTAACTGGCCACCATGTATATTTCTCACTGGCATTTACTTGTTTAATATATGGGAAAGGTCAGCTAGCAATCAATGTATATAGTTTTGCTCAGAACCCTTCTTATATTGACGACTTGGCTTTTCCCATCAAACATAGTTTTGAAGCAGAAACAGAAACCCGGGGGATAGGCAGGGTCATTTCTATTATTCCAAGGGCAGAAAGAGACCGTGACCCAAGAAGCCAAATGGGATGAGGCTTTCCTCACGGACCTTCTGGGGACCAGGCACGAGCCAGGCAGTAGGCCCGAAGCCTGGGGCCTACCCCACAGCAGAGGGGCCTGGTGAAGCTTGGCTGGGTGGAGGCTCCGTAGACCCTTCAGGGGGCTGGTCCAGGGCACAGAGCCTCCAGCTGCTGCTCCAGAGGTGCCCTCCAGGGGACACACCGGGCCTCTGTTTCTTAGGGCAGTGCTCAGTCCTGCCATGGCGCTGGCCCTCCATACCTCCTCTGCCTCGTTCGTGGCCCATTTCCTGCTCTTTAAGGCCTTCCCCAAATGGTCCTCCCTTCCTGCATTTCCACCCTCTTCTAAGGGCCTATTGCTGTGGCCCAGTATTCACTACTCTGTTGAAAACACAGCTCTTGTTTTAGACACTCACCATGAGAGTGCATCGAGTGTGTTGGCTGAAAGTCATCATTGGGCATCCAAAGAACATTGCATTCTGTTGATTCAGAGTCCAAACAACTGAAATGCTTAAATAACCAAGACTTTCTGTACGTTCTAGAGATGTGCTGAATAAATCCTGCTGTGAAAGATTAATCCTGGAAAGCCACTTCCAGGTGTGTTTTAGGAATAGTTCACATTCAGACGAACTTCTCTTCCTTTGTTTCTCTACCTCTCTGACTCTTGTCTCAGGATGACTCTGAGGGGTCTTACACTACCTGTCAATGAACCCCCTCCCCCAAAGTATATTACATGTAGTATCCTGTCCCAGGGGGTTGTTACTTGGAAACCCTGTGTGCTCACTGTGAGTGACCATAAACACTTCCCTGAATAGGACCCCGTGTAGCTCATGTGTGAAATATACGGATTAGCGATGATAAATCAAACTTCATAAATGTTGTTTAGAACTGCCATTCTGTCTATAAAACCCCTGACTGAAATTGGTCATCATTAAAAAACAAACAAAAAAAATAACTGAAAGAATTGTTCCAAGCACCCTTTCTGGGCGTCTTGGCATAGTTTCGGTGAACCTAATTGTAGCGAAGGAGATTTTTGGTTCAAAGCTTCAACTGAATTTAGTTAACAGTGGTGCTCCACATGGTCCCAAGGAATGCATCTGCTAGGTGGCTTTCTTGATGTTGTTGTTCTGTATTTTGGATATTGGTTTCATTTTTGCCACATTTAAATTGTTGGAATTTACAGAGTCTGTGTTCAGAGAAGAGCCGTATACAGATGACCCTACTGTGAGAGAAGGCGTCAGAGGAAATAGGAAGGACTTCTGCTCCCAAGGAGCTGTTGTCTTGACTTCAGTTCACCTGGCATTGTAAATGGCCAATAGCTGCTTTCTGCCAGGAGTGAGTTTTTGTTTTAATGAAATATATTGGGGTGACAAGGGTTAATAATGTCATATAAGTTTCAGGCATACAATTCTATATTACAACACCTGTTCCATGTGTGTTCACCACCCCAAGTCTAGTCTCCTTCTGTCACCATATATTTGACCCCCTTCACCCTCTTCATCCTCCCCCTACTCCCTTCCCCTCTGGGAACCACCATTCTGTTGTCTGTGTCTATGAGTTTGTTTGTTTATTCTTTTGTTGCTTTTTGGTTTATATACAGATATGGGTGAAATCATATGGTCCTTGATAAGGGTTGGGAGAAAGGAAGTAAAAGAGGAGAGAGGGTACTTCTACAGTAGATAGAAAAGGCTTAGAAAAATCAGACTGGTTGCTGAAGTTAAACTTGGCAGGAGATGTTTTTGTTCTGGCTAAATATACATGGGGAAAAACAAAATAGAAAATTCACTGAAGCAACTCTCTGGATAATTCCCTTTAAAACACCTACCCGTCCCCGAATTCCAAGGATAACTCTATGAAGAGTGAGATTTTGTTTTTATCTTTTGCATTTTTTTTCCACTTTGGCAGTGTTGTCACAGATATGAAGAAATATTGTTGTTTTCAGCCTTTCTCATTGATGTTTATCTAACTAGGAGCCAGGCTCCCAGGAAGGTCACAAAAATCTCTTCCCTTCCCACCCACACATTTTTGCTGTACTTATAACACAGCAAGTGGTTGTAAATATGGGACTAGAGGGATAAATCATTTATGCAAAAAAAGTACTACTTGGATTTCTACAAGCGTGACATTTACTTTCTATTTTCTCTTAAAACCTTTCCATATTTTCTCACTGCTGCCACTGTGTAGCTCACTGCCCAGCTTTAAAGCAATAGATTTTGTAGCTAGAGGGGAATATGGTGCTTGGTCTGCTCATAAAAACCTCTTTCCAGAAGAGCATTTCAGCTTTCTTTGGGGAGGGGTCCCGTTACCTGTTAGACAGTAATCCCAGTGCTGGAATTTTTAACCCAGGCCCAGGAGACAAACAGGTAGGAACAGGAGATTTGGATTTCTGTGTCTGGCCAGCCTTCCTCAGACAGATGAGTGGGGTAAGGGAAGCTGAAGAGACAGGCCTGACGGGATGGTGTGGATTGGCTGTGTGAGTTGATGCCTTTCCAGGAGGGACTTCTTATGGGGTTGTTTACTTTGGATTAAACCTTCTCCTCAAAGGTTCCCCCTCTTTCCACTGCCCAGACAGCACTAGAAAGAAACCCATTTGTTTCCAGGAGTGAATTAAAAATTGATAGTCGTTTTTTACAGCTCTGCTTCAGATTAGCATTCTGTCATCTTCAGCTTTGCCATTCTCACGCCCAAACCATACTGTCAAAGGCTTCTTTCATTTGAATTTGATCTCATCACTTTTGGTTAAAGCATGCTGGCGTTTTGGACTTTGGGAATTGCTGTCGCTGAGTATGATCTTCCTTTTCTAAGTGGCTAAATGAAAGGGTGTCAGTCTGTAGGACAGTTTTCCCCAATAGAAAACCTAGCAGAAAAACTCTTTAGACAATTTAAACAAAAATAACTCTTTCCTAACTATTGGGTTATTCCTGGTGAAAGTGAGTTTATGTCATCTCATTGTTTTTTTTTTTGTTTTTTTTTGTTTTTTTTTTAATCTTTTGTCATGCCTTGGATCTTTGGCCAAGCAGGAAAATATAATCGTTGCCCACGTGGATTTTTATTCTGTAGCTCCTCCATTAAGAAATACTTGAGCTAGTAAGAAAAGAGAGGCTCTCACTTTGTCTAATATCTTCTTTTTTCTCTTCGAAACAGCCTGCAGGAAGGTGCCAGGAGATGGCAATTTATATGTATTTTTCTCATTGGCATTTGCTTGTTCGAAATACGGGAAAGGCCATCAAGCAATCAATATACATAGCTTTGCAAATCTAGGTTTTAACGTTCATGTCACGGAAATGAAATCACTGGAGGGAATGAAAGAAATGTACAAGGACTTTTCATTCTCAGTGACATGAAGAATAGTTCAAAGATAGGTTCAGTAGAAGTTCTAGAGATATCCAGTTCTGTTCAGTCTGCAACCCGTATGCCAAGGAAAAACACCACCAGAGGATCTGACGATGGTTCAGATCCTCTCGCATTTCGTGGGTATTTGAGGCATTTTATCTCAGTCCACTTTCCCATGAGTGAGTCACATGTGATCTGAACTTCTCTGAACATGTAGTTAAGCCCATGAGTCTTGCTGTGCCCTTTGTTTTCCTGAGTCTGTCCTCTAGTCTCCTCTCCCTTGAGGGAACTGAGGGCTCAGAACCCACATTTTCAAAGCTGTCTGTGCGTCTGTAGCAGTAGTGGCCTCTGTTAGGAAGGATGGAGATGGGATCTGCTGGGATCTGGAGCAGTCATTATTATGCAGAAACCCGGAGAACACTAAGGCAGAATGGGAATTCTCTCTGTGCCTGCGTGTATAGTTGGTACATAGTCAGCTTCCCATACCAGAAAACCTTCTTGGACCCAACTGGGACGTATCTTGCTGTCAACTTAGAAACCAAACACAAGTTTTGATTTTTCGAAGCCAGCTTGTTTGAATATTAAGCCTATTTATAAACCTCATTATTGCAGCACCCATATGGCTCTTAGTCAAAGATACTCACTTAAAAAAAGTGAAAGACTGCCAGGCGCTTTGTAATTTAACATCTATGCGTAATTGACTCTCACTTATCCAGGCTCCCAGGAATGATGCCTAAGTCATCCGTGTGACTTTGGAGTATGTGAAACTTACATGTAATGGTGGGTGTGCCCAGTACTTTGAGAACTCCCAGTCATCATAAAGCTAATAAAGCCCCTCAAAAACACCCTTGCTCCCACCTCATTGCTGTCTGTTCTCTGCCCCCAGGCAGGTCCAGGTTTACTGTGGACAGAATAACCCCCTGTGTTTGCTTAGATTCATCCTCTCTCTCTGTGACGGGGGCCAGGAGAGGTAAAATGGAATTCGGGGTCTTGAAGACTCTGCTGAGTGACACAGTCTTTCGGGGAACATTTTTAAATATTGTGGAGGTCAGTGCTCTTTGCTCTTTGATGAAGCTTCGATCTCAGTATCCACTTAGAATGTGATCAGCTGGATGGACCGAAGACTTTGAGGGCTGATTTTCTTTTTTAAATTAAAGTTTATCGGGGTGACAATGGTTAGTAAAGTTACATGGGTTTCAAGTGTACAATTCTGTAATACATCATCTATATATCACATTGTGTGTTCATCACCCAGAGTCAGTTCTCCTTCCATCACTCTTTATTTGAACCTGTTTCCCCTCATCTACCACCTTCATCCCTCCTTACCCTCTGTTTAGTTTAGTAACCACTAAACTATTGTCTGTGTCTATGAGTTTTTGCTTCTTTATTTGTTTGTCTTGGATGGATCTTGAGATTATTACAAGGGCTGATTTTCAAGCTCATCACTTCCCTTGTCTTGTCTGTGTGCGTGCACCCAGGCACACGCACACACCATTTGATACTTCTTGGGAAACCCACAGTTCCCTAGAAACATTCCAGACTTAAACAGACATCGATTTTCAATGATGACCAGGAGTCTTTTAATTTGCTTACAAGGTAAGTGGATATGGGTCAGTCAATAATTCTTGTTATACACGTAGCCCATGATATCTCTGCATGGGGTTACAGCTTTTGGGGGGGATGCCTAGGGATTCTGTGTGAGCAAGTCAGGGGCTTCAGTATTTAGGGAACTATTGATGAGAAGGATCATTGTGGAAAGGCAATTTTAAATATTTCTAGTGATTATGATGGTATCCACATTATAAATACCCAGTTTTACTTTCTTTTTTCCTGCCTTTGGTGCTGGTCCAACTTGTCAGTTCAGTTAGAGGGAAAATACCAAGTTAGAAAATGTCAAATCAGAGGGAAGTGTGTGGTTCTGCTAAGCTAACTGGGACCACTGGCGGGTGAGTGTCTGAGTGTACAACCTGCAAGGTCCCTTGGGCACTGGTGATGGGGGAAGCTGGGCAGGGTTTCTGCTCCTCCTCTCAGCAGCACTGAAATTAGCACCTGCTTTCTTTGTGGATCAAGTGTTCTAAGATGAGAATTGGGAGTACTCAATTTTCCACTTTAGAAAGCAGTCCTCACCCTTAATTTCTTTACTTTTTTTAAATCAATGAAAGACTTTTTTTTTCCCCCAAAACAAAATTTGGAGACCTATTGAATTACAGTACCATTATTATTTATTCAGTATTATTGTTATTAATATAGTAGCTGACCTTCTTGAACGTTTACTGGAAACCCAGCCCTGTGCTAAATGTGAAAAAAAAATAGATTCAGTTTTTACATTCAGCTCTCATATCGCCTTGCAAAGCGGGCATTATTGTTAACCAAATTTTACAGATGAGGAGACTGGTAGTTGGGAAAATGATGAAAGCTGCTAACGTTCACACATCTTATTGGACATAATAAGTTGGGGAAGGCATTTGAGCTCAGGAATTATATTTTACTACTTCTCCTTAAAGACAAACAATGCTCTGTGTGTGTGTGTGTGTGTGTGTGTGTGTGTGTGAGTGAGTGTGCGTGCTCCTGTGTGTGAAGGGCAAAGACCATTCTGGGGAACAGTTCGGAAAGCACTGTCCTAGGTCTGCATGTATGTGGTTTTCTTAGCCTGGCCTTGTGAGGACAGCCTGGCTTTTGCCTGAATGTGACGCCATGCTCTCTCCACCTCCCACATCTCTGGCTTTGCCCAATTTCGGAACACAGCAGCCCTGGTCATTCTCTGCTTCTGACGCCAGCTCCGACTAGCTACACGAATCTTGAGATTTGTGATATATTGTTTCACGTTTCAAAAAATTATAAATTTAAAGTAAGTTTGAAAAACACCAAAACAGAACATTTAAAAACATTCCCTTCTTCTTTCAGGTTGTGAATCAGGGATAAATTCGGTTGACATTTTTAAAAACAAAAGGCCAAAAATAAAGTGGGTTCTTTTCCAGCTCATTTGCTGTGTTTGGATGGAAGGAACCCAGTATGTTCTATTGTTGTTAGTTTTGTTTGTGTTTGTCTAGTGTCTAAGTGTCCTTCTGGCATCCTTTGACTTCTTTGCCTAATTTCATTTCCATTTTCTTTGAAGGCTTCAGAGTTGACTTTTGGTCTCAATCACCTTAAGGTTCTGTATCCTTAGGCAAGTTACTCAACCTCTCTGAGCCTCACTTCTGTCAAGTTTAATAGGGAGGTGAACCTCCCAGGGTCTGTAGGAGGTCAAAGTGAGGAAGTTATGTAACGAGCACTGAACAGAGGAGGTTGTGAGACCCCCAGGGCCCCCCCCCCATGTAGAAAACCACGGCTGTGATAGATGTCCTCACTGCTCATAGTAAATCATCACCAAACAGAAGGGACATGAATCGAAAAAAAGCGTTTTTTTAAATCAGTTTCTTGATCAATTCATTCATTCTACAACAAGATAATGAACAGCTGGTACTTGCGAAGTCTTGTGTTAAGCAAGGGAGAAACACTGGTGGGCAGTGGGCAAGCCATCATTCTTGCCATCAGTGTAACAGATCATAACCTTCTGGGGTGTCAAATGCAGTGCTGTGGGTGAGCTCTGGCCACCACGGCACACACAAAAGGGGCGTTATCCAGTGTGAGGGGCCCTAGAGGTCTTCAGGAGGAGGTGATGTCTCAACTGAGAGCTAAAGGATGAGTAGGGCTCAGTCAGGCCTCACCATCTGGCCCAGTCAAGAAGATCTGTGAGTAGGGTCTTGAGTAGGGAAATTTCAACAGAACAAAAAGCATTTCCTCTTGTGCTTTAAGGGCCGACCATCCAACGCCAGTGTAAGATGACACTATTTGGATTGGGTCTAGCTTGATTTGGGGACTCTCTGTGTCTAAATGGGACAAGAGGAGAAGGGAGAGCTTTAGAACTTGTGATGCCAAGAATGCATCTATGAAGGTGGGAAGTGAGTGTCAGGAGGATGAGCTGGGCTGAAAATCACATTTTGGTTTCTCTTTCTTTGGGCCTACCAAATGCACAACGCATAATTTGATTGTTGTGCGTGGCGGGTACAAATGATTCATTTCTTTTCCCGACAGACATTTGTTGTGTGCCATGTGCAAGTCCATGGGACAGATACAGAGATCCACACCGTAGGACCCCTGACCTCAAGAAGCTCCACCAAGTGGCAAAGGGACCTAAAATTCTTGGAATGCCCCTTACATGCTATACACGGTACCTGGCAAATTCAATGCATTATGTCCTCTGAGGTCATTCCTTCCGTTTGATAGATGTGGAAAATGAGACTTGATTTAACGTAGAGCTTGCCTGAAGTCTCACAGCTGGAGGGGAGGGGAAGTTGGGTTTTGAACCAGGTCTATCATATTCCAGAGCCCTGTTATCTTTCCGTAGAATCAGAGATGAGACAAGGCAATGCCAGAGGTGACCCTTTCCCCAAGTGTCATCTTAAAAAAAAAGTATAAATGTTATTACCTTTTAAAAACTGTCCGCAGCACTTTTCAGCTGTATTGGCTTCTGTCTGCCTCCATATGTGGCTGGGTCGGGTTGGGCTGGTTTGAGGCGGCTAGGTTTGCCTTCCTTACCTGCTTGCTTCATACTGACATATTTCTCCTTGGTGAAATCCCACCCATCAATCCAGACTACCTCTTTCACAAAGCTTCCTGAGCCACCCCTTGTATTGGTTATTATAATAAAGTAACACTTTAGGCACGTGTCTTAGCTTCCTTTTTGAGAATTCAAATTCTTTCAGAGAGTGGATCTTCAAGTTATTATAAGGAGTAGCGAGGCATGTTAATGCTCGTTACTAGCAGATGCTGACAATGGAAACTATTCTTATTTTTGTTCATCTTTGATTTTTTGGGTGCTCCTAGCAGTGCCTTGGCAAATAAATGCTGGGAGAATTCTGTGGAAGCCAAGAGCAAAAGTTGTCTTCTTTTGGCCTCTGCAGACACCCTCTGCTGATAGAACTAGTTAGGCATTCACCTGGCCTCCTGCCCTTGCCTGTGGTCCTTGCCCACTCTCAATGGTTGATTTTTCTGGTCCTGCAAGAGTCTCCTTAGGTCAGTTTATTAGACAGCAATCCAAACGGCCACAGACACGGTACCACAGCTCACTATGCTCCGTGCCTGTAGGTGAAAACTCTGCCCTTGACTACTACCTGGACAGTGTGAATTGTCATTGAGACAGGGTCCAGGCATGAAAGAATAGGTGGTCAGTGCACATTCATCACAGCTTTTGGAGGGAGTGCAAGGCACTGTTTTCGGCCCTGGGATACAGTGGGGAGGCATACGAAGAATCCGCCTTTGGGGAGCTGACATTCAGGTGGGTTATCTCATTTATTTCTCACCACAAGCTCTTGAGAGAGGTGCTCTGATTATTCCCCCTCTACAGCTAACACACTCGTGTAGCTGACCTTCCTCTCTATTTATATAATTCGCACATGGACGTATCTATATAGATTCATATAATCCTATATATATCCATATAGTACATATCCATATATATTCATATGTCTACATGTGTAACTATGCATATATAGGTGTACAAATATTTTATGTTTTTTCTTATTATATTCATAATGCTCACTTTAAAAAGAAAATTTGGAAAATTCATATAAGTGAAAATAAAGGAAATGATCCATGCACCCATTACCCTGGGATGGTGGCTATCATTCTGGTGTGTTTCTTTCAGGGTCAATAGATACCAGTGGGTATCTAGTCAAGACCACTCTGTAGGCTCTGTGTTGCGTGCTGCTTTCTTCACTTAACACCTAACACTGCCATGCTTGTTTTCATTTGACCAGAGATGTAACAGGTCATAGGGATTCTGTGTTTGAAACCACTGTGCCTTTTCTAAAGCATGTGACAGACAGCTCTATTAACAAATCAGTGGCTTGGTTTCCTAGGAGCAGTGGCTGTAATGGGAATGCAGGTGTGGAACTAAGGACAAGTGGGAAGCGTCGCACTTCCTAGAGATGCTCCCATTTCCTCTCCCAGCACCTCCTTTCCTCTCATCTCCTGTAGCAAAGAGCCAATTAAAACTCTTTTGAGGGTCTTCAGTGTCTGCAAACACTGACACGAACTTGAAAAACAGTGGGATACCCGGAAAATAACCTTTTATGGCCATTTTCCCCTTGAATGCCACTTTGACCTAGGTGAGCTAGTCAGGGCAGATGGTATCTCCATTTGGAAGGCTAAGAAGTCCTCAACCCAGGAGATGTGACCCAGGCTAACTGAGGACTGCACATAGGAGAGGTGGACGGAAGTCCATCACTTCTGCTTCTTGGGGAGTGTCGTTCCACGAGGCTGAGCCCACAGCTGAGCCGTCAGCTCCTTCCTAACGCTGCTCTCACCACCTTTGCTTCTAGACTTTCTCATTGTCTGCTTCCTCCTGTCACACAGGGTGTCATGCGGGAGACCCTGTCGCTGTGCCATTTGTCCTGAGTGGTGGACTGCGGGGTCTCAGCTCCCGCTCCCCACATAAGAACACGGGACATGGTGAGGCCAAAAAGGAACACCCACGGAGCCATAGATGGGGGAGTCATACCACTATATTCTCTCTGGCGGCATCCGCCTCTCACAATCCGTGCTTGCAGGCTCAGCCACCATCTTCTTGCTAGCCCCCATTTTCTGCTAGCGTAGCCACAGCAGTTATATTAGTGGCCAATGGCTCGCTGGTCACAGCTGACGGCCAACTAGTCACAGCTGATGGTCATCCAATCACAGTTGATGGCCATTTACTACCCGAGCCAGCACCTTTCTATGTGAGGGCGAGAGCCTGGAAACTGCACTCCTGGCTCTGTCCCCACACTCACTTCTTCCTTTTCTGAAGACCTTATGTCTGGTCTTATGGGCTAACTGTGTGATTACACATTTACATTTAAAAAAACACATATTTAAAGGGACTTCAGTGCTAGATGAAAGAGCTAATAATTACTGACCATTTAATATGGACCACACAGAAGAAATGCTTTCTAAGCCTCGGCCCATTTACTCCTCTGTGAATCTGGTAAATGGAAGGGCTGAGATTTTAACTGGATCTTGCTGTCTTTAAGGCCTGACCTCAACCAAGATGCTACAGTGCCCTCAAAGAAGAAAAGGAAGAACAGGGGGCAGAACCATTGAGCGCTGGAGTTGTTATTTGTAACCGTGAACTCGATGGTTATACGCATCGGACCACGATATGACACAATAACCAAAGCTTTTAACTGTGCTTCGAAACCCACAAGCCTTACTGAGAGAACCTTCTACGAAGTGTTCCCCGCCCTGTCCAACCCCGCTGACGCTATCTTTTTCTAACCCACTGCCTGCTGCAAACCCTTTCCTGATATGTGTTTATGCTTCTTTTCCTACAGGAGGAAATATAAGAAAACGTCCCAGAGGTAAGAGTGTCTTCCTGAGAAAGGGGGACTGGTTGGTTGAGTCACTTGTGGCACAACTCTTCACAAATCTGGCTCATGGTGGACTTTCGTTTGTAATAAACAGTCTTCTGGTTCCTTCTCAGTGAGTCACCTGCTTTATCTTGGGATGGCTACTGCTGTTGTAATTATAAATCGATTGCAGGCGTTTAGCGTGGTACAGTAAGTGTCTGCCTTCACATGAGACTGAATCCAGTGGATTAAAAAGCTTGTTACTGCTGAGCTGTCTAGTGATTTTACTAAAACCTTGGCCCAAGAGCAGCTGGGCTGGGGATGGTGGTGGTGCCGAAGGTTTATGGATGGAAGCACAAAAGGGTCTTTACGCTTTATGATGTTCGAATTTTCCTTTGCCTGGTTCACTGACAAGTGCCCTTGATAACATAGGTACAAAATGCTTGAAGGGCAGGGATGGTCTTTTTGATTTAACTGTGGGAAGAGTAATTTAAAGAAGAATATAATTTGTCATCATCCGCCACTACTCCATTTTATTGAGAAGAGTTTGGAAAGCATATTCTAAAGAAATAGAGGTGCTTAGACCTTTTGTTCTCCAAGCATTCAAAACCTGCAGTTTAGCCCAAACGGCTTGTGTCTGCTTTTCTGCATTGATTGTATTTGACTTTGGGATTATAGCTTTGAACAGATTACATTCAGATCAAAAACCACCAATGCAATTAAAATCTGCCTTTAGGTGTCAACAGTGGTACTTTCAGATCGACCACCTTAAGGTTACCTTTCGTAGTGAACATCATGTCATAGCAGATGGAACATGGAAACTATGTTCCATGGTTTCCAACTAAAGCCAGTGATCCACAGTTGTGGTGTGACAATTTGATATGCAATGGAGAAGTGCAAGAATCATTGCGAGGAGATGAACTAAAATCTTCAAGCTTTGGCGAGGTTGCGATCCTTTTTGAAATATAGTGAGCTTATGCAGATGGCTGAATACTTCCGTCTTGTTCGGGTTCATCAGGCTCATGGTAGTAATTGGATGGGAAGCACTGAGCAAGATGTAAGTTAATCACTCAAGTTAGAAGGCATAATAGCCTTCAGTAGTAAAAGGTAATTTATAATTTTCACATGTAGTTAACCTGGGGTATGAGATGTTTCAGAGTTGCCCCAATTTTATTTTAAGGAGAGATAAACAGACAGGTAAGAGGGAGTTTCATAAGAGAGCTGCTCAAAGTTGTCAAGTTTCAAATTACTATGTCAATTATTTTTGAAAGCATATTTTTACATGTCTGACGTGAATGCTGTTGCACTGTATGTCGATGTAATGAAAAAAAAAAACAGACTGTCTCGTACCAGCTTCATTGAAGTCTTGCAAAGTGCAAATTAATGAAGGATTGGTTTGAGCTCTTCTATTTTAAATCACATCCATATTTTCATATGAAATAGATCCATGTCTACTAGTCTATCTCGAGGAACAAACTATTCCTAAACTTATGGATTAAAACCACCATTTTTATGTGCTCACGATTTAATGTGTCAGGAATTCAGGAAGGACTTACTTTGTTGAGTTGTTTGAGTTGGACCCACCTGGTGTTAGCTGGGGCTGCTGGAGATGGAGCGTCCACTTTTAAAATAGCTTCTTTACTCACATGTGGGGAGTCCTGGTGCTCCATGGAGCTCCTTTCTCTCCACATGGCTTTCATCTGCGTCTCCATGGAGCTTGGGCTTCGTACTGCTTGGTAGTCTCAGGGGAGCTGCACTCTTAGCTGACTTCCTAGCCCATGTGTTCCAAGAGACCAGGAGTGGAAGCTCCTAGTTTCTTAATTACGACCGGGTCCAGAAACTGGCACAGTGTCATTTCTGCTGTATCTTATTGATCAAGGTATCACAGAACCACTCAGATTCAAGAGAAGAGGGCATTGATTGCATCTCTTGATGGTATTAAAGAATTCGAGGCCTTCGTGTACCAAACTTTCAACCTTTTCCAGAATGATCTTGTTTGAGACCTTTCCAGGGACCTGTAAATTTGAAGTATGTGGATACCTCATGTGATGAATGATAGATACTTTTAAGTATATCTTGATATCTCTGTCAGGTGCTTGTCTGTCTGAATGAATGTTTGTCAATTTAATGATTCATTTGGGTTGGGAGTAACTGATTTTTTTTCATGTAAGGGACAAGCATACTAGTGTGGATTCAACTGGTTAGTTAAATTCTAAATATAGTTATATGGCTTTGGTTAATAATTAGTCAAATAAAGCTGGTAACTGCATGTACAAAAACTAAATGACATAAATGTTATATTAAAAAGCTGTAGATCTCATAGGTTTGCTTTGGACATGAAAGACAGCCCAGGATACAAAAACAATCTACCTTTGTTCAAACATATTTTGCTGCATTTCGTTTCATTTTCACTTACATATTTACTCTCCTTTCAAAGCCATCTTGAAGAAAAAACATCTACTAGCTTTCAAAGTCATCATCATCATCCTGCTACAATTCAACCGAGTTAGATTTCTTTATTTAAACATTTCATGAAATACTAGGCAGATTTTAGTAGCCTAAGAGAATGTTTTCATGACAGGGAGCCCACTGAGTCTCACTTTCAGCATTAAGGAAAATGTACTCATCTCTTCCAAGACCAGAATTTCAACTGAAAGAGTGATGTTGTAAGTACTCTTTACTGGGTTAGCTACTGGATTCCAGTAGCTTTACCCTGCCCAGAAAACCTTATTGGATTGGGTTTTAAATCAACACAATTAAGAGGAGCCATCCTTTTGCCTTTTGAATGAGTCTTGTCCATGAGGGCCAATCATTCCAAGAGATTTGCTGAAGTGGAGAAATGGTAATTTGACAGCTAAGAGAGGATTACACAGGAAACCTGCTTGTCCATAACATTCTCATTAGGTTGTTTTTAATACAGCTGCAGCTTCAAGTTGTCAGGTTTGGCTTTGAGAAGTTTATATCTTTGAGAAAGCGTGTCAGACCATGTACAAAATAATCACAAATACCTAGAAATAATCTAATACTTCTGGGATGCCCCTGAAGAAAGGAATTCTATCAGAGATGATGTAAGCTGAATCTGTTAGAAGTGCTTCTCTCTCTCTCTCTCTCTCTCCCCCACCTCTTTCTCTTTGTCTCTCTCTTTCTTTCTAACACACACACACACACACACACACACACACACACACACACACACACACCCCTATTTCAGTATGCCAGGCAATGCTGTGATTGCTGAGCACAATCAGAGGCAGAGGTAAAAATAAAAGCTTGTCTATAAACCTGAGGAGTTGGAATTTTTAAGCCATACCAGGAATCAAACCCTCATTAGCATGAAGGTTTCTGTTGATTTGTTTATTATTAATGCTAGTCTATTTAGATAGTTTAAGTAGAAGTTCTGGTTCTGAGTTTATCTGATTTAATCATTTATGAATCTAGAACGATGTCTGCGAGCAACTAAATTTAGCCACAGATATCTCTCATCTTTTTGATAATCATATTATATCAATAGTCACGTGCTTAGTACTTTAGAAAAATCTTTCAATTCAACAAGTTTACTTAGTACCCATTATTCCCATACCCTTAAGTAAATACTGGAAGTAAGAAGATCTGGAAGAAATAGCCTCTGTGAAGAGGTACACAGACTTGTAGGTGAGACGCATGTGAATAAAATAATTCTAATAGATACTGTAAGTGCTGCAATAGAAGGTCATTGGGGATGATTAGATATATTGGGAGGAACTCACAGCTGGTACACTCCTCTCTCACTAAATCACAAAGATAGCCTGCTTATTCTTCATCGTGTTTGAAAGTGTGGGCTTATGAAAGTCTAGTAGGATAGTCCAGAATCGTCTCTTTGTGTTCTTCATGTTTTTAATTATTTTTAAAATGTGTGTTTTGTTGATTCTGTAGGTTTTTTTTCTCAATGGACAAATGGCTTAAAAATATTCTGGCCATTAGAAGGAAGACAGTCCAAGACAGAAACATATGTGGAGATAATCAATAAAGTAGACGTCGTACGTGCAGGTAGTGGAGTGGCCTCTCTGTTACAAGGCAAACAAGGAGTTATGTTTTTCTCCCAAGTGTCTAATGTCTTCTTTCACTTGGATTTTTATATGGCTCAGTAATCACATTTGATGAGCCCAGTGATTGATTAAATCCAGCAAATGCTTCTCTTAGTCCAGACTGCCCATGTTCAGCCTTCATGAATCACCATGCTTATGAGTCATCAGCAGAACTGCCACCTTTGCTGTTAATAATAGATTGTCATGTTTGGGGGGGTGGGCAGGTGAGTGGAGATCACTGTTGGGGGAGGTTGCCTTCTGAGCAATCATATTGTTGTGTTAGCTGGTGCAGCTTCTGCTGAATTGTGCCCCGGTTTCATTCCTGGGACACACTAAGACTGGTGAATGCTGAAGCTCTTTCACATCATCGATGTAGAAAGGCTGGACTGTTGTCCTCTACCGTTGCAATGAAAAATGACAGCTAAGTAACTTATTGGGAAAGTTAAAGGGTGACAGGATAAATCAAGGCACATATTTTTACAAATATGTGGATAAACAAACCTACTTACTACTTACTCAGTAGCACTGATAGTTAGAGCCTAAGGATCAGTGATGACATCAGGGCTAAGAGGATCTTCTAAACGATAAAGTCCGTTAAAATGTGTTTTCCTACACTTGTGATGATGAATAAATTCTCAAAGTGGTAAGAACACGTGTATCAGCTATGAGACTATGTCCCATTTACATTCCAAGGTTGCCAGCTGAATCGGGGCAACTTTCCAGTAATGTAGGATGTCAGGGCTGACCAAAAAGAGCAGTGAAGTGATATGGTTACAGCACAGATGACAGGTGGACACATTATCCCACAAAGGATAATGCCTAAGGCAGTTAACATGGGAAAGGGCCTACAAATACTGTAATTTCAGGTGAAACGTAGCCTGGGGAGAAAGGAGGGTGATAGAGGGTCTGCACAGATAGTTTGGTGAGAGTTCAGAGTGTCAGACAGCTCATTGTTATTCCCTTATCCCTTTCTCACTTAGTCGCCCTCCTACTATTGTCAGCAGGCGTTTGGGGACCAGGTACACAGATATAGACCCAAAAAGACTGTAGCAGGAGTTAAGAAATAAGTTTGGTGAGAGAGGGTGCTGAGATGTAGTCAGAAGCTCAAGAACTGAGTCTGGGTCGTATGTGTAGATATTAGTAACAAGAAGGACCTTGGCATCGAGCTGTCATTTTCTGAGTCAAGAGGGTCTTCTGGGCACCATTCAATCTTATTTTTCTCTCCTATTTTCATGTCTGATAATTACTATCATTCTTCCACTCACCCAGGATCCAAAGTTTTGAGTCACTTTATATGTTCTCTGTTGTGTGTGTTTCTTTAACTTTAAGTTTTGGTCTTCGCCTCTACCCATGATCTTACAGGTTGTGGGCTTTTCCTTCTCACTGTTTTTATTCCCATGATCTTAGCCCAGTCTCAATGCTCATTTTTTCCAGTACTGAGTAGCCTCCTAACTACTCTTTTTACTCTGGTTTCTTCATCTTTTCCATAATGCTCAGCTATGTCTGGCTATGTGTGTTTAAAAAATAACAACAACAACAACAACAACAACAACAACACAATCACCAACAAATCGCCATTGGTTTTCTTTTGGCTAATAAAGACCTATTTTCTATCTAGGATTTTAAGTTTCTACATCTGTCTCCAACTCAGCGTTCCTGCTCTGTCTCCATGACTGCCTTCTATTCACCAGTCAAGTTGAATGCCTCACTGATTGTCATATCATATTTGCCTTGTGTTTTTTTTTATCACCCCTTATTTGTTAATAATCCTTCTAGTATTTTGTATGATCTCATTTTCACCTGCTGAAATTCCATGTTATCTTCAAGATCCAATTCAAATGCCATTTCTCCTCATGGAGCCTTTTCACATCTTTCTACCTAAAAGAAATCTTGCTTTTTTAGTTTCTACTGCTCTAATTCACGTACAGGAGTTAGTTTGGGTGCATGTCATTCTTCTTGACGTCATTATGATTTTATTGAATAGATAATATGCTCCCCCAAAGTTTGGTGCCCTGGACATAATTATTAAATGTGCATTGAAATGTGGATTGAATTTATGAGTGAATCAGATTGGGATGCCCCATATATTTCTACCGTGGGTCAGAACTAAAGTCAGAATTACCGGGGGGAACTATGGGTAAATAAACTTAGATTGATAAATGACTCTTGCTTACACATGTCTTTGCCAATCACCATGTGTGCCCACATTCCGGGTCCATTTGGACCTCACACTGGCCAGGGTTGAGTCCTATGAGGTCAGCAAGCCGGATGGCATGCATGGGAAAGAACCAGAAAGTACATAATTGCCTGGATCATTAACTCTGCTTTTCTTTTCTACTTAAGTTATTCCAACATGGAATGCTAGCTTTGGGTGGGAACTCTGAGAGAATCTTTGCTCGATATCAATGCTTTAATTTCTGTTTTTCCTCCATTCAAGTCCTGAAGATGTTCGGTGCAATGTGAAATGTACGCATATTTGTTTGAGGTGATTGGTGAATATTTGATAACTGCATGGTATGCACGTGGCT
The DNA here is from genome assembly GCF_964194185.1 of Rhinolophus hipposideros. Lineage (NCBI taxonomy): Eukaryota > Metazoa > Chordata > Mammalia > Chiroptera > Rhinolophidae > Rhinolophus > Rhinolophus hipposideros. The sequence continues at coordinate 10,739,073 of NC_138064.1, forward strand.
GTTCTGTGGTGTTTTGCCAAAATGGTTTTGAGACTCAGTTTCTTAGATTGCCTAATAAGACCTCAGTGCCTCTTGAAGACTTTAGTAGTACTTATGCTGCACATATCACTGCGCTTCAGAAGCTAAGCCCAGACTTGAAGTTGCCTGAGCTGGCAAGTCTGTAAATCCCTCCTGTTCCCAGGGGCCCTCAATACTACAGAGGCAGAATTGACTTGATTGATTCAGTCACTGGTGAGAGCTCCCACACTGGGGCCAAGTCCGACCCCCATAGTGGCAGTTTAAGAGGCAGCGTTTGGAGCCCTTGGGTCCAAACCGTGTAGATGAGAGTTTCTTAACCTTGGCACTATTGATGTTTTCATTCTGGGTGCTGTCCTGTGCATTGTAGGATGTTTAGTTATATCCTTGGCTTCTTCTCCCTGGATCCCAGTAACAATCCCCCTCCCCCTCATTGTGATGACCAAAACTGTGCGATGGACGGTAAAATCACCTCTATTTGAGAAGCAGTGGTATAGGTGAAAGACTAAGAACCAGATTAGAATTCAGTCACTAATTTAGCTGTGCCGAATTTCTCCTCTGTGGTCTCAGTGTCCTCTGTAAAGAGATGAGGTTGAACACAAGGATTTCTCTGGTTTCTTTTGGCTCAAAAATGATATTCTCTGATTCTAATTACTGAGGTCCTCCCACAAGAAAGCCAAGACCACTAAACAACGTTGGTGGTGCTGGCAAGCACTCTGCCCTGTAACTGAATTATCTGCAAGGAGCAACATTGCCAACTAGTACAAAGCTTCTGGGTGGGTGACATAGTCTGGCCCCAGAGGAATGGTCCTTTGGCCAGCAGCTAGATCTCTCTTGGTTTAGATACTTCTAATTTCACCTAAAAAATGTGAACTAATCATGAGAGGGACATTCTAAGGACAATCGGCAAAACAAACTTTGGCAAAAACATAGATATGTCTAAAGGGCACCCTGCTGATGAAATTTATTGTGTGTCTACTGTGTGGTAGATGCTTCACATGCTTTATCTTGTTATCTTCACGGTGATTTGTTTTACAGATGAGGGACTCCGGGAAAATAAGTAACTTGACTGAGGTCACCCAGCAGAGAAGTAGTTGGGCTAGCATTTAAAGGCAGGTCTTTGATTATGCCAAAAGCTCTTTGAGTTCCTTCCATCCCTGTGGTTTCATAATTTTTTACAGCTGTGGGACCTCCCAACCCCATGAAGCCACCCAAAGCTGAATAAAATCAAAGGATCAGAAAGATCGGCCTTTTGGAGTTCATTTCCCCACTCTGTCAATTGTTCTCATCAGGATGTTTTTATGTTTGCAATTTTTCATATTTGGCTTTAACCCAAAAGTTGAAGCTCTCAGGAAAGTTTCATGAAGACTTCAAAAAAACAAAAACCAAAAAACAAAACAAAACTCTAAACCAACTGTATTTAAATAATGTGACTGAAGGGAGTAAAAGTCCTTCCCCTCCACCACCAGGTTCCTTTTTTTCAACACGAACACAGTGGTGACATGCCGATATGCCAAAGTTATAAAACCTCACCAAGCTGTTTGTACAGAGCTGCTAATGTAAGCGCACGGTGGCAAGTTTGCGAACTTAATTGTCAGACCTTGTGTAAATGCTAACAACTATGCTGTACATCTGAAACTAATATAAAATAATATTGAATGTCAACTGTATTTGAAATTTAAAAAAAAAGAGGGGAAAAGGTGAAGGGGATTAAGAGGTCTCAATTTCCAGGTATAAAACAAATAAGTCATGGGGATATAACGTACAACATGGGGATTATAGTCAATAATATTGTGACAACGTGGTACAGTGTCAGATCATTGCTGCACTTATGGTGATCATGTCTTTAGGTCTATAAATGTTGAATAACTATGGTGTATCCCTGAAACTAATGTAATATTATATGCTAGTTGTATTTTAATAAAAACATTTGAAAAACAATAGAACTTGAAACCATCCCTAAAAGAAAACCATCAAGAAATTTGACAAATGCCTTTGTCACGTTGCTTAATATTGTTGAAAAAGCCCAGTATGTAAGATGTTCTCCTTGGGAATTAGTAAGTTCCACTCGGGTGTCACACCTACAATTAAATTAGTCTTTAAGTCTGGAAATAAAGACCAAACTGACAGACTAGAAAAAAAAATAGTACTTACCACACATAGTTGATTGAAGGGTTAAATGAGATAAAGATTGAAAGCATTCAGTATGCTTCCTGGCTTTTAGTAAGTGTAAAGAGTATTTGAGCTCTTATTATTAGCATTATTGTTTTGACCTATGATTCATTGTTTATGTAGCAGATTTATGAATTCTGTTTTGTAGTTTATGTAACTGACATAGAAGATTTTACAGGTGTATTAGATGCCTTTACATTTTATAAGAAAAAATTTAAAAGCATTTTTAATCATGCATTGAAAGAGATTTTGAAGTTGTCTCAAAGGGATAGTATTGTTTTGTGTAAATACAGTATACTCAGTACTGAATTAAATCTGAAATCACAAATTCTCCATGCTGTTATACTTTATTATCCCCGAAAAAGCATAAAAACCAACAGATCTTAAACAATTTGAAATTATCGCATATTGTTACATAGGAGGCAATAAAACAAAACAAATTTACTGGTACATGAAGTCCTATGCCTTACATGTGGGGGTGCAGAAAGTAAATGATCACAGTCATTGCAGTAAAAACTAGGAGCTACAAAGTGAGCCCCAAAATAAATTGGAATGGATTCCTACTTAGTACCCCAGACACAAAACTGTCCCTTGAAAGTGAAACAAGTCCAGGAGCCAGTGCAGGACCTCTGAAAGCGTGGCTCTGCCTGGAGTCCAACAGCAAGCTCCTCCTGCTGTGAGTTTGTGAATTGGGAGACCTCTGCCTCTAGGGGATAGGATTGTCCTGATTGTCGTGTTGTCCGCTGGCATAAATACAAATGGAAGACTTGTGGGTTGACTTTTCTATAATCAGTTCCTGAATCTTAGAGATGTTTTAATCATGTAGATCATGATCGAGAGGTTCTTAGCATCAGCGCAGCAATTAAATAGCTTAAGAACCTGATGTGTGCAATCTGGACTGTGAGGTGCGTATCATCCTTTGCTGTTATGCCCAATCCATGATTCCAAAACATTTGCCAATTATTTGTGGTACTTTTACTACTTCTAGTGTACTATGTTGTTAGTAATAGTCATATACTATTTACTGATGCCACTGCTTGCTCATAAGCCATTATCAAGAGAGAAAGATAGAAAATGAACGCTTTCGGTCATGCACACCAGGCCTGTTTGATGGGTAAGCAGTAGCCTCACTTCTTCAGAGGCCTTAATAATGAAGGTAGTTAATAACAATATGGGTGATGGTGACGATGGTGGCGGTGATGGTGTTGATGATGGTGGCAGTGAGAGGGTTGGAGGTGGCCTGTGAGTATACTGCTATTCATAAGGACTGTGGTTTATGCTCATCAGATCACACGAGCTCCATATTTCACCTGTTTGCTTTCTATCTGCATTTTCTCCCCCTGCTGATTTCTCTGTATTGAGAAATGTGTTCCCGGAGCACGATCTGGGGATTTGACAGATGAGGCTCTGATGAAGCCATTGTAAAGCTAAAATCGCTTCCCATTTACCATCATTATTTTGCATAGAAAGAAAATTTCCTTAAATTAGTCTCTTGTGTGGAAAATGAATCATGTTTAAAGGTTACTTTTGCTCTTTAGATTGATGGGGTGGATGGTTCCCTCTCCTTGATATCAGAGACCTACTACTGCCATCGGTTTGCGTGGGATGTTGTAGGGGCATAATTATACCAGAAGTCTGTAAACAGCACAGTGATGGCATTGGCACCCAGAGTGTGGATTCTGGGATCTGAGAGGCGCAACTTTAAATCTCACTTCCACTCCTTCTTAACTTTGTGATTTTTCAGCCAGTGAAGCATACATACTCTTAGTGTATGGGCTACAAATAGTACCTAACTCATAAATTGTTGATATGGATTAAATGAGACAATGTATGTGTGATATATGATCTGGTTCTTGGTATCTAGTAGGTGCTTAAAAATATTAGCTGTTAATATATAATGCCTTCCCTCCCAATAAAAATTAACGGCCACCGAATGCCATTCTTCAGCACAACTAAGAGTGAGACTTTGCAAACTCCTCTGCAAAACTGGGTCTCCCTCAAGGGCTCATTCTGCTTGCACAGGAGATTGATTCTTTAGGATCTCGTCAGGGGAGTAGTTGGAGTGGTGCCAGCAAATTATGGGCAGAGGTAGGAGAAGCTGCTGCCTTGTGTTGCAGGTTATTCCACCAAACTGTGAAGACAAAGTCCAGGTCTGCAGAAAGAGTCTAAAACAAGGAATCCAACTGTTTTAGCCAGAGATTCTAGGTGTCTTCAGCTCAGTGCTACTCTCTTCATCCCTGTATCCATTGTCTAAGAGGTCCTGCAATGCACAGGTCAGTGGGCAGGGACTCACATACCCACCAGAGATTTAAAGGGGATGTCAAATTTGCAAAATGAAAGCCAGCCCTCGTGGTTTGCATTAATGATACTACTGAGAGGTTGAACAAAGAGCAGAATAAAAGGACTCAGTTTTAAAATGAGTTCTACCAAAAGTATTGAGTAAAATAAAGCGAAACATATTTTATTTATGGATATGGGCTTTGCCTTGTCTGACTCCACTTCCAGACTCTCCATTTCTCTACATGTTTACTGAGTATCAAATCTGTGATGGTCAAACACTGTGAGACATTGAAAAAAAAAAAAGAGAGAGAGAGGAAGATACGATTTTTACCTGCAAGGAGCTAGTGGCATGATGGGAGAGAGATAGGGATCCAGTCAGGAAATTTCAATGTAACTTTTTTGATGGAGGTGCCCAGGCATAGAGAAGGGTACAATGCTTAGTTTGGGGTTCAGAAAAGGCTTGCTGGTGATGCCACCTGAGCTGAGACTTAGGGATGAATAAGAAAACATAGCCAGATGTGGAAAGGTGCTATGGGTGTTTATTTAGAGGAAATAACATGAGCAGAAATTGATTTTTATCACCACTTTTGTTATCTGAGTCCTAGGCCCTGCTCTGGCTTGAGTGAGGTTTGGTATGGCAGGGTCGCTGTGCTGTGGGTTTCCTTGTGGGTGAGCTGTGCGCCTTACCTAGCTGCTGCACAGGGAGGTAGAGAATGACTCTAAAGACTGCAAGCAAAGGAAAGAGGACAATTAATAAAGACGTTTCCCTACTTGAGGGAAGGCAGTGTGGCCACCCGAACATGATGGACCACTTGTATGTCAGAACAGCTCATCCCAAAGAAACCAGGAATCATTTTAAAATGAGAATCAGAGGGCAGATGGAAAGGATCTCCTACATCTTCCATAAGAGAGTAGAGATTAAAAGCAGTCATGATAAATGTCCCTTCCGTCTCTGTTTTCTTAAAGAGTTTTTATAGGGCTGGTATTATTTCTTTCTTACATGTTTGATAGAATTCATCAATGATCCCATCTGGGTCTGCATTTCTTGTGGGAAGATGTTATTCAAAGAGTTCTTAAATGATACCAGAATCACTAGGCAGGTCTGTTAAGTTGCAGGTGACCCCTGAACCATTCAGGGGTTGGGGCACCGACATCCATACAGTCGAAAATCCATGTATAACTTTGATTCCCCCAAAACTTAATTACTAACAGCCTACTGTTGACTGGAAGCCTTACCGATAACATAAACAGTTGATTAACACACATTTTGTATTTTATATGTATTATATACTGTATTCTTACAATAAAGTAAGCTAGACAAATGAAAATCTTATTAAGAAATTCATAAGGAAGAGAAAATACATTTACAATATTGCTTGAAAAAACCCCATGTATAAGTGGACCTGTGCAGTTCAAACCTTTGTTGTTCCAGGGTCAACTGCACAACTTGCTGAGGCTCGACCTCCCCAAGTTCTGATTCTGTGGGTCTGGGTGGGGCCTGACGATTTTCATTCCAAAAAAGTTCCCAGGTTTTATTGAGGCGTAGTCTGAATAACCACTGCCTTAATAGTCATAAGGCTATTCTGATTTTCTATTTCTTCTTGTGTCATTCTTGGTAAGTTGTGTTTACGACATCTGTGTTTCATCTATGTTGAGATATTCATTGGTATAATGTTACTTACCATCTTTTTAATGTCTGCAAGATCTTCAGTGTTATGTCATTCCTGATTTATTGGTAATTTGTGCTTTCTCTCTTTCTTTATCAGTTTTGCTACTTATTACTTGTATTAATTTTTTTTGTTGTTAATCTTTTCAAAGAACCAGCTCTTTGTCACATTAATTTTTCCTCTTGTGTTTGTTTTCTATTTCATTTAGTTCTGCTCTGATTTTTTGTTATTTCCTTTCTTCTGCTGACCTTGGGTTTCACTTGTTCTTCTTTTTCTAGTTCTTTAAGGTTTAACGTGAGGTTATTTATTTGGGATTTTTCTTGTTTCTTGAGATAGGCCTGTAATGATATAAATTTCCCTCTTAAAACTGCTTTCACTGCATCCCAAAAATTTTGGTAGGATGTATTTTCATTCTCATTTGTTTCTATGTATCTTTTGATCTCTTCTCTAATTTCTTCTTTGACCTGGTCGCTCTTTAAAAGTGTGTTGTTTAATCTCCATGTATTTGTGTTTTTTCCTGCTTTGTTTTTGCAGTTGATGTCCAATTTCAAAGCCTTGTGATCAGAGAATGTGCTTGGTATGATTTCAATCTTCTTAAATTTGCTGAGGCTGATTTTATGTCCCAATATATGGTCTATCCTTGAGAATGTTCCATGTACACTCAAAAAGAATGTATAGTCTGATGTTTTAGGATGAAGTGCTCTATATGTGTCAGTGATGTCCATTTCATCTAATGTGTCATTTAGGGCTGCTATTTCATTATTTATTTTCTGTTTGGATGATCTATCCATAGCTGTCAATGATGTATTTAAGTTCCCTAGTATAATTGTGTTTTGGTCAATTTCTCCCTTTAGTTCCCTTTAGACCTTGGGTTTCACTTGTTCCTCTTTTTCTAGGTCTTTAAGGTGTAACATGAGGTTATTTATTTGCGATTTTTCTTGTTTCTTGAGCTAGGCCTGTAATGATATAAATTTCCCTATTAAAACTGCTTTCGCTGCATCCCAAAAATTTTGGCAGGATGTATTTTCACTGTTATTTGTTTCTATGTATCTTTTGATCTCTCCTACAATTTCTTCTTTGACCCAGTCTTTCTTTAAAGTATGTTGTTTAATCTCCATGCTTGGTATATTTTGGTGCTCCCTGATCGGGGGCATAAATATTGATGATCGATATGTCTTCTTGTTGTATAGTCCCCTTTACCATTATGAAATGTCCATCTTTGTCTCTTGTTACATTTTTCACCCTGAGGTCTGTTTCATCTGATATCATTATGGCTACATCTGATTTTCTCTGGGTACCATTTGCTTTGAGTGTCAATTTGCACCCTTTCACGTTGAGTCTATGCTTGTCCTTGTAGCTGAGATGTGTTTCTTGGAGACAGCATATGGTTGGGTTTAGTTTTCTGATCCCATCTGCTACTCTGTGCGTTTTGATTGGTGAGTTCAGTCCATTTACATTTAGGGTGATTATTGATATGTGAGGATTTCCTGTCATTCTATCTTTAGTTTTCTGGTAAGGCTGTATCTAAATTGTTTCTTTGCCTTTTTGTTGTTGTCTATTATTTCTGTGTGGTGGTATTCTATGATGTTTCCCTCTGTTTCTTCTTTTATTACAGTATATATTTCAGTTCTGGATTTTTTTTGAGTTGTTACCCTTAAGTTTATGTAAAAGAAAGTTGGATATTTAGAGTATTCCATTTTCTTCAGCACGCTTACTTTCTCCATTCCCATATTCTGGTTCAGGCCTTTATTCTCCCCCTTTTTATGCTTTGGTTGCCACAAATTGTCCCTGTTGATGGTGGTCGAATAGCCTCCTTTAGTATTTCTTGTAATGCAGGTCATGTATTAGAAAATTCCCTCAGCTTCTGTATGTCTGGAAAGGTCTTTATTCCTCCTTCATATCTAAAGGAGATCTTTGCTGGATATATTATTCTTGGCTCATAATTTCTCTCTTTCAATAGTTTGAATATTTGGTTCTACTCCCTCCTGGCTTGTAGAGTTTCTGCTGAAAAATCTGATGATAATCTAATGGGCTTTCCTTTGTAGGTTACCGTCTTCTTTTCCCTGGCTGTCTTGAGGATTCTTTCTTTGTCGTTGATTTTAGACAGCTTCAATACAATGTGCCTTGGAGAAGGCCTGTTGGGATTGAGGTAATTAGGTGTTCTATTTACTTCTTGGATTCGAGGATCCACTTCTGTCCACAAGTTTGGGAAGTTCTCATCAACAATTTGTTTGGATATATTCTCTGTTCCCTTGTCTCTTTCTTCTCCTTCTGGTATGCCCATTATTCTTATATTGCTCTTTCTGATGGAGTCAGAAAGTTCTTGTAGAGTTCTTTTATTTAAGTCCCAAGTCTCTTTCTTCTTCCATCTGTGTAATTTCCAGGTTTCTATCTTTGATGTCACTGATTCTTTCTTCCATCTGGTCAACTCTACTACCTAAGCTGGTTATTTCATTCTTAATTTCTTCTATTGAGTTCTTAATTTCAAGAAATTCTATTTGGTTCTTTTTTAAAATTTCAATCTCTTTGGTGAAATGTTCATGTTGTTCTTTGATTGTGTTTCTGAGTGCATTAAACTGCCTTTCTGTGTTTTCTTGCATCTTGTTGAGTTTTTTCAGAACTGCAATCTTGAATTCTCTGTCATTTAAGTCACATATTTCCATATCTTTAAGTTCCTTTTCTGGAGACTTTTTACTTTCTTTCTGAGCTGTCTTGTTGCCTTGGCTATTCATGGCAATTACTGATTTATTATTTCTCTTCCTAGACATCTACAGGAGTGGCTTCTGCAACAGGTTGATAGGAAGAGGTCTTTCTTTTGTTTTCCAGTACTTGTTGGTAGAATGTTTTATTTTCTGTCTGACTGCAGCCTTTTTGTTCTCTCTCACACGGTAGTGCTATGTTTTCTCTGCACTATTACAGTTTCTCATACAATGGGGGGATTCCCTGGGAGATGGGCCTCTCCTCTGTTAACAGTTTGCCTGAGTCATAGGGTGCCACATTCCAAAAGCTCTTCTTGCACCAGATTCAGAGCCCGTATGTTTCAGCAGTTCTGTTTATTCCTGCAGGGATCCGCCCAGATAGGTGGGGCCAGGGGCAGGGTGAGATGTGAGAGGTGGCCCAGAGCAATGGCAGCGACCACCACCACAACCAGTCCTGCTTCCACAGCTCCCTCCCTTTTGCCGGAAGTAGTTGGGCTGCGAATCTGTTTCTGTGGTCCACAGTTCTCAGAACAGCAAATATCCTGTCCTTTTCATCTGACACTGCTACTGTTTGGTTTCTAGCACTGGGCAGGTGGGGAGGGGCGAGCTCTGGGAGGATAGGGAGGGGGTGGCTAGTCTCAGTGCCTAAGGCTTCCGTTCTCTGCTCAGCAGGGAGGGCTTAAACCACCATTTTCAGCCCTCTTCCCTCAGTCTTTTCTCCGAGGTCTCTGCCATGAGCGTTGGGTTCAGCCGTGTTATATGCTGCCCCCCTCAGCACTGTGGGCCGTAAGCGGAGCCCTAGCAGTCCGAGTTCTTCCCTCTCCCGCAGCTGCGGAATATCCGGGAGCAGCGAGCTCAGAGCACTGAGCTAGGTCTGTGTCCTGCGCCCGCCCGGCTCCGTCTCCGCACTTCTCCCTTCCCTCCTCCTCCGCTGGCGTGATTCGCCCACCTGGACGTGAATTCAGTAGTGGGCCTCTTTGTCCTGCCTGTCTGCTGTGCAGGGAGTCCTTTGTGGAGTTATTGTTGTTCGATTAGTTGTAAATTCCAGGGGAGCTTTACAGAGGCTCACCTCACACTGCCATTTTGATGACGTCCTCTACCTTCTTAAGATGAAACTTAGAGCATTGATTTTAAACCTTTCATTTTTTCTAATACAATCACATAAGTGACACTTTTTCTTCTCTGTATCTCCCCAGTGTCTCAGCCATACTGCTGTGTTACATTCGTTTGTCACACTTAACTCTTGTTTGTTTGTCTCCCCAACCATCCCATAAGCAACTTCATCGAAAAGACCCTCTTACTCATTCTCGTTTCCCAGGTAACCCATAGGATGAGTGACTCTGGCTGACCTGGTGGCTAAGATGCCCACCTCTTTGTCCTAATTTCTCAGACAGAGGAGCACCATTTATAGGAATAAAAGTCATTTCTGAAGCAAATCATGTGTAGTGGAGAAGCCCTTGTTTGGAAAAAACTATTACAATAGGTGGCAGTGAGGATAGTCTGGCACCCAGAGAACATTATTCCACTGCCTTGAATTTTCTCTGAGCTGCCCCCTCCCTGGCGCTTCCTCTGGAGGCCAGGCTGCCCTTCATGCTCATTGCCAAATGGGGTCCAGATGCAATTTCTCTCCCTTAAAGTCAGATTTCACAACTCACCAGGTGCATTATAGCTGAAGCATGGGGTTGCTTTTCCCATTTCCTCAGCAGCAGCTGGTATCTTTTGCTGTCAGAGGCAAGAACTGCCCTCTGTGAATGTACTCCACATACTAGGACAGATATGGGTTCATCCTGTTGGAATTTGGAGCTCTTGGATCTTTAGAGATGAAAACTCTCAAATGTATGGATTTTTTTTGGCTTTTGATAGCTCATTTACAGTGAGAAGAATGATGTTTGTTCCCCAGGGAAGTGGGAACTTCCCTGCGGTGTTAGTTTGGGGCCACATCATTATACAAATCATTTACAATAAATATTTATAACAAAACATCATTTCTTTATTCTTGTAACTTTAAATCTGTACCAGTGGTATAGATCTCAAAACAAACAAACAAACAAATACACAAACAAACAGACTAGGCTGAGAAGAAATTAAATTTTGTTTTCATTGATGATAAAAATAATAATGCGTGATAATTCATGATAGTCTTTATGTTCCTGGCACTGGGCTAAGTGTCTTCCATATTTATCTCTTTTAATTTTTACTACACCTGCTGAAGAAGGTGCTATTATTGTCCTTATTTTATAGGTGAGAAGTCGTAGGGCTTGGTTTCAGTTGAGGTCGGTTTGGTGCTTGATCCCAAGCTTTTAACTCCTATGTAATCCTGCCTCTCTATTTGACTTTGAAATATTGGGATCTGTTGATAAAAGTGGGGTTATGACTTGATGTTTGCATTAAATTCATCATCAGTGCTGATTACATACATTCTGATGTGGATGGTTTGGATATCTGCGTAATTCCTCTGTTTAATTTTCCTGTGCATTTGAAGCCGAGCATGGCTGGGGGCTACCATGAACAAACATGAGGGAAAAAAGAAAAATAATCTTTGTAGAGAACAAGGACTTCAGTGAAAACCATGCCAAGGAAAAGGATCAAATTGCTCAACCTCCTCTTTCCCTGCTATGGGGAGTCCACATGACAGATTGGCATCTCTGTGCAGGGCACAAATCTATGCTGGCACAAATTAGCTTTTCTTCCTTTTTGTGAAATTTATGATGTGACGTGGTTTCTGATTGAGCCATAATTTGGGAGGGGCATCAGTGGAGAGGGGAATATCTAAGCTCCAGTCCCATCTGTCCGGCCACAAGAAGACTTGATTCCTTTCTCTTTTTTGCTTTTAGGAGCTCATGGGGGAAGCCATTTTTTCCAGTTCTCTTCCCGTGATTCCCCCTCCTTCTCTTTCCAGCAAGGGGCTGAGTTCTAGGTTGCTGTAAAGCAGTAAGTGGCTTTCCTGCTTACTGTGACCCACACAGTAAGGAACACATTTTACACTGTGACTCAGTGTGTGTTCACACTCACACATACACACACGCTCACAACTGAAATTAAAGTTTTATCTTACTACCAGTGCTTAAATCTGATATTTCAAGTTCTATTTTATTAACATAAAAAATGTTGGTTGTGACCCAGTAAACTAATTTTATTATCCACCGATGGATAACAAGCTGTACTTTGAAAGTGACTGATGGTGATTGGTGGCAGCTCAGTAGAAGAGCATATAAAGTGTATCCTGTGATGAGTTTAAATGTCTGGATATAGCTCAGATGCTTGCATAAATCCAGGTGCCATATTTCTTTTTCTAACTCCATGCCCTTCCAGGCGTCGTTGGGTTTTCCTGTCACCTAATTAGAAGCAAGTCACTGAACAGCCCTCTCAGGTCTGTAGGTCAATCCCAAAGAAATAGCCCACAGAAAAGGAAACCAAGTTCTCCTCACCACGTTTCATGGTGAAGGCCCAGGGCCCTTGACCTTGACCTGCCTCGGTGGTGCAAGGTGAAAACACAAAGTAACCAGAGCTGACTGTCTTGGGAATCACTTCTTGCTCTAATAAGCCCTCGAGAATTGGCATTCTTTGCGACTTCATAGTCGATAACAGCAATAATGGAAAAGAGGTTTTGTTTTCTTCCTTTGCCAAAGCAGTAAGTGGAGGAAGGCCGTTTATCCCTTTAATAACAAAGGGAATTGGGCTTCTCTGAGGCACAGGGCGGCATGAAGTGCTCCCTGCTAACGTAATCCTTAGAGGTTCTTCACCCTGCCTTCCAGACTGTAAGTTCATTAAAAGTACTGAATGAATTCCAGGGTGAATAAGATTAAGCTGTAATTTATTCTATTTCATGGCTGGCTTCTCCCTTTCTTTAAGCCCATTCGTCTGTGGGCGAGTCACGGAGATAGCAAATTCACCACAGAGCATCGCACATCCTAGGACAGCTCTGGGAACCGACATTTGCTTCTCCTGGGATGCAAATCTGGCCCTCCCCTCTTACCTCTCCCTACCTGTGGATTCAGTCCTCAGTTCACCATGGGAAGGCTTAGCGTTGTCAGCTGATCTCAGGTGAAGATGTGTTTTGAGAACTCACCTTCTGAGTTAACTGTATTGGGAACAAAGCTCATGTTTTCCGACTCAAGGATTGGACTGCCCCATCTCCATTTGTCTGCTCACTTGCTAGACCCTCTTTGTGTTCCCATGTTTTGTCGTTGCCGCACTATTCCTGGGAACTCGACAAACAGCACTTTTTATAGCTTTGATGTGATCACCAGGGGATGTGGTTAAAGTGCAAATTCTGAGCCAGTAGGTCAGGGCCAGGACCTGGGACTCTGCATTGCTAATGGGTGTCGCTGATGCCCCGGGGCTGTGACCCTTCTTTGAATAGTGAAGCTCCATAGGTTTCTGTGTAGCTGGCTCAGAAGGCGCGGTCTGTGTGTATGTTTACCATTTTCACAATAACCAGTATGTGCCTATGGGATGGTGGATCGTAACCTACAATAAGAGAATGAAGAACCATCATTCCATCTGCATAGAGTTGTTCTGTACCCTCCAGCCTGATCACTCATTTTCCTTTAGGCATTCATCTTGTATTTTACGTGACCTTGAAGTTCCTGTTTTTCATCAGCAGCTGTTCCCACACACCCTCCGTGGTGAATAGATGCGCTGTGACCTTGATTCTTGCCTTGGAGTTGTGAGGAGCAGGGTACGTCCAGGTGGCAGAGAGATGGGGAAACTCTCAGGGTGTAAGAAGTTCTGGATAGTGACACTTCTAACCAGAGAAAAGCAGCCTGGGCTTGTAAAATCCGTGCTGAACTGAGATACAGTCAAGTGACAGCAAGTAGCTTTCTTTTCTTTCAGGCCATGGAGTCTCCACTCAACAAACAAACAAACAACCCCCCCAAACAAAAATAAAAACAAAAACAAAACCCTTAATGCAGCCTCTTCTCTCCAGGACAGCACGGGGCTTGTCTAACTAGTTGCGGCATCCTGGATTTCTGTAACCCATGTCATTATAACTCAGAACACCCCACGATCACTTTAAGAGGAAGAGTATCTGCTCTTCCAACGGTGGAATCTTAGGCGTCATCTCATTCAGCCTCGGGTAAAGCAGTAAGCTCATATGCCGAAGGGCTTTGCCCAAGGTCAGATAGCCTCGCATCTACTTGTACTGCTCCACCAAGCAGTGCTGCTCCTGGAATACAACCCTATGCCTTCCACTCTCCGGTGCCCTCCGACAGTGTCTGGATACAGAGTCTTTGCCCAAACTCCGTCCTGTGTACATGCCCTTGGACCCTGTGCTTTGCGGGTCTTCTAGTCTTCACACCACCTATCCACATTGTGGCCTTGCCTCTGTTTCCCGCAGCTTGCCAACTCTACTGATTCTACCTATCCATCAAAACCCTGGTCAGATTTAACTTATTCCTTGAACCCAAGATCAGTAGGCTGGCTGTCAGGAGCCCTGAGTTCTAGTACTTACCCAGAAGTTAGCTACACAACATGGGCAAAATCTTTATAACTTTGTGCCTCGGTTCCCCCATATGACAAAGGAACTTGCTTTTGATATTTATATCACTTCATGATAGTCTAATTCCGCACTAATCTCTGCTTTCCCAGAGTGGTTGCCCTTGAGATATTGTGGAGAAGGCGTCAGTTAGACCTGAGTTTAGATTTCCAGCTCTGCTATTAGTTTGTGGCGTTACACAAGTTATTTAAGCTCTCCGGGTCTCCATTTTCTCATTAGTGAGAGATAAGGTAGTTAGAAAGATTAAATGTGTAGTAAAACTATCTCACACACATTAAGCACTATGGGTTATACTATGTATCATGGCTCACATTCCGTTGGGTGAAACAAATCTCTCGGCCAAGTTCAACATCACTGGGATGGAGGAATGTGGTCCTCCCTTGAGGGGCAGACGGGAAGGGGGGATCCATATTAGCAAATGTTAACAGCAGCTACTACAGTTTGCATGTGTTTTAAAAATTCTTAACCAGATTTATTATAAGTTCTTAGGTTTATTATACAGTCGATCGAAGGACATGCTGTGAATCACACTTCCAGTCTTGCACCAATTTCATCATCAGTTTATTTCTTCATTTTGTTTTTATTTCACAGTATTTCCAAGACACTGATTAACACACAGATAAGTAGAAGCATACTGATGTGTTCAGTGTTCCATAGAAGACTTGCAGAGATCTGATTTTTTAAAAAAATAAGCAATTCAAACAAACTCCTTCTCTGTGTTCAGGGACTCACATGTTCAAATATAGACAGAGGTATGGTGGGAGAAGCTTTATTCTTAGTTGAGCACAAACAAGGGTGTGGTAGGTTCCAATATATTAAATTTTGATTTGGGATAAACACATTTGAGAGTGTATGTTGTTGTTTTAAAATTCTTTTTTCTATGCAAGTAAAATATGAATATATGCACTCTATAAAAAATTAAAATGTTACTGAGAAGGCTAAAGTGTCCAGTTCCCCTTTCATTCCTGTCCATCCCCTCAACCATCCTTATTCCTGAGATATCAGAACTGTTCACAGTGTGGAGTGTGTGTATTTTTATAATATGTATTTTTCTGCAACTTATTTTTTCACTCAGTCATATCTTGGAGATTTTTCTGTGTCAGCTTATAAAAATTTACTTGTTTAAAAATGCATAATGGTGACTAAATCCTAGATGATTGGGCTATTCTCATGCTAGAAGTTTAGGTCGTTTCCAGTTTTTTGCTGTGATAAGTTACTCTGCAGTGACAATACGGAGACCCATTATTGTGCTTATTAAGGATAGTTTTTAAAATGCACAAAGCAATGGCTGTACTCTGCACGTCCTCGCTCTTTCAGATGTATTGGTACGTGTAATCAATGTTCATTGCTTTGAAAATCCCTGCTATGACACTTACACAATTTTTTGAACCTAGGTCACGTTACCTGTTTGGGTGAAAGTCATCAAATGTGAAAATTGTGCTCTTGAAGTCTGGATTCCTTGAGTTTGTTTCTATGACATGCTGTGCTACCTACCCCTCCCCCTTCGCCCCTTTCCCTTCGCCATTTCCTCTTTCCTCTCCTTTCACCTCTCACTACACTTAGCTCTATGTTTTTGCAGGTACCAGGTAGCACTGTACACACCGTCTCTTGGTTTCTTCTGCTTCTTTCAAATCCATAGGTTATTGTTGAACCAGAACTATGTACGATATCACTTGAAGTCACAACCTGAGAAGAGAAATTCTTTGCATTTCCAGACAGCTTGGGAAGGATAGAAACTGGAAATAAAATAACAATTAATAAGCTGAAATTGAGTGAGATTTCACATTAGCGTTGACCTTAACCTTTATTTATGGTTTGAATACACTGAAGTAGTGACTCAAGTACTATGACTCCTTACTCTGGTGAACTTCTATTAATACTCAGCGTAATGAAATGTCTGAAGAGTTTAATAAGTGTGTTTGAATGCAGAACTACATATGTGAGAGGGGAAAGCTTGGAACGTTTTAGATTTTAGATTTGCACGGAAAGTCTAGATTTGTGCTGCCCGACATGTGGCTATTGGGCCCTTGAAATGTGGCTATTACTGCCACACGTTAAATGGCAAACATTTGGGTACATTGAGTTAAATAAAAACATACCGTTGCTATTAATTTCACCTGTTTATTTTTTTAAATGTAGCTCCTTGAAAATTGAAAGTGCCCTCCCTATGTGACTCGTGGTACCTTTCTATCAGACAGCCCCACTCTGGCTGTTACCGGGAAGAAGGCTGGTCCTGAGCTGGTGAACCCCACCCCCCATAAGGACTTGCTTAAGTTCTGATCCCACCTGTAGTGCCTAAAGGTGACTCAGTCCGAATGCCAAGAAGACTTGCCTGCGCTTTTTTTCTGATTGGTTTTGAAGATTTAATATGGTTTCAGTGTAAGACTTATATTAGATTTTTTGCTGCTCTGAAAACATGAAGTAAAGAATTTGAGGAAATGGTAATCACTACATTAGACTCACAGATAACAAACACATCTTTCAC
This sequence comes from Rhinolophus hipposideros, assembly GCF_964194185.1. Classification (NCBI taxonomy): domain Eukaryota; kingdom Metazoa; phylum Chordata; class Mammalia; order Chiroptera; family Rhinolophidae; genus Rhinolophus; species Rhinolophus hipposideros. The sequence goes on from NC_138064.1 coordinate 10,755,891, forward strand.
TTATTTATTTTTTTCGTTTCTCTGGAGTAGTTTGTAAGGCAGTCCCTGGCCCATCCTGATAGAGGATCTGAGTTGTGATTTTTTTGTTTGCTAAAAATTCCTTCCTTTAGCCGATTGATTCATTGATTGATGGATGGATTGATGGATGGGTTTCTTTGCCTTTGCAAAGAAAATCCAAGCAGCTGCATTCATCTGTGGCATTCTTGGAGTCTCCTATTTTCCCGTATTTGTAAAGACAGCATTCCTTTAGAATGCTATAACTTGCTATCTATTTAAACACACACACAAACACACAGTACACCACTAATTTCGCATGTCAGTATTTTTGGTTTGGCTTTTGTCAGCCTCTGAGGATTTCTTTTTTTAAATCAATAAGCTTTATTTTTTAGAACAGTTTTAAGTTCATAGCAAAATTGAGTGGAAAGTACAGGTATCCTGAAACCAAAGTACAGGTACCCCCCGCCCCTCCCACACATACAACTTCCCCCAGTATCAACATCTTGAACCAGAGGGGTACATTTGTTACTTCGATGAACCTACACTGATACATCATTATCATCCAAAGTCCATAGTTTACATTAAGTTTCACTCCTGGTGTTGTATTTCTTATAGGTCTGGACAAATGCATAACATGTATTCATTATTATGGTATCATGTAGAGTAATTTCACTGTCCTAAAAATCCTCTGTATTCCATTCATTTATTCATCCCTCCTCCCCAGACTCTGGCAGCCACTGATCTTATTACTGTCTCCACAGTGTTACCTATTCCAGAATGGACTATGGTTGGAATCATTCAATATGTATAGTCTTTTCAAATAGGCTTCTTTCACCTAGTAATATGCATTTAAGTTTCCTCCGAGTTTTGTAAAGGCTTGATAGCTCATTTCTTTCTTTTTTTTTTTTTTTTTGGCACACTGCTGTGTTGCAGATTTTATTGTGGTCTTTATTTTTTTTTTATTTTTTTTTAATTAATTAATTATTTATTAGTTTCAGGTGTACAAAACAAGGTAATACTTAGACGTTCATCATTTATATCCCTCATACTGTGAACCCCCCTCCCCCCATCCTTTAGTGCTGAATAATATTCCATCGTCTAGATGTACCACGATTTATTTATCCATTCACCCACTGCAAGACATGTTGGTGATTCCAAGTTTGGCATTTATGAATAAAGCTGGTTTTTGTGTGGACGTACGGTTTCATACTTTTTGGGTAAATACCAAGGATTGTGATTTCTGGATCATGGTAAGATTAGGTTTAGTTTTGAAAGAAGCTTCCAGACTGTCTTCCGAGGCAGCTGTACCATTTTGCCTTCCCACAGCAAAGGATAAAAGTTCCTGTTGCTTCGCATCCTCACCAGCATTTGGTGTCATCAGTGTTCTGGATTTTGGCTGTTCTAACAAGTGTGATAGCTTTATGACCAGATCAGGGCGTGGTTCAGTTGGAATTCTCTTGTAGCAGCAGAACACTAGCTATGTGTCTAGCTATGTGACCAGATCAGCGCGTGGTTCAGTTGGAATTCTCTTGTAGCAGCAGAACACTGTTCTTAGAGGACTTCTGAATGTTCTGAGATGGACAGCAAGTCCCTTCCGTGGCAGCTGTCAAGGGCTAAGAGAAGATGGCAGACCAGAAGATGGGGCACTAACGTTTCGTCTAAAACTGCAAGCTGTGGCCAGCTGTGCTCCGTGGGTGACCGTAAGTATAGGCTGTGGACTTGGCAAAGGAAAAAGTGAGAAATGCTGAGTCTAAGCTGGAGGCAGCCTTTGTTCCACTTGGTGCTGGATTCAAACTACGGTTTCTGAATTGTATTGGGGGCGTGTGTGCGTGCGTGTGTGTTGGTGTGTAAAATATTGGTTCCCTCAACATGCAGCTTTTGTTTTCTGAGAGCAGCTTGTGTAGCTGTCAGATGGAGGGACCTCATTAGCCGAGCAAATTTCAGGGAAGGTTTTACTGCCAGAACTCGGTTGGCCTGAAACGACACAGCTAGGTAGGTGTTCTGATCCTGCTTGTGATCAAAAAGAGAATGTGCTCCCTTGTGAATAGAGCAGTGCAGCAGGGGCCTGTATCCTGACTGTGTGACCTTTGGCGGTGAGTACAGATTGGGAATTGCATCCATACCTGGGTGCTGAATGAGTAATTATGGGCAAGCTAATCTGAGTCAGCCAGTAACTGACCTTAACCATCCTCCTTCTGCTGTAGTGAAATTCACCCCTCCCCCACCCCCGGCAAACCTATTCATGGCTCTGCCTCATTTCTAATGCTGTTAGAACTGGCTCACCCAGAGCTGGAGCTGGTGTTCCCACTCTCCCTGGCACTGCCCACTTCTGCCAGGCTCCGCTGGTTGTTGGTCCTATCTTGGAAACCTCAGCCAGCCTTGCTGGGATTAGCACTCATGTTCTGAGTGGTACAGGCAACTGTTTCAGTGATGTCTTCAAGCTGTGAATGAAGACAGTCTCCTAATTACTGTCTTCAGGCCCCATTGCCCATTGGTTTCTGCTGACTCTCCCCACTTCCCGTGATCTCCCACCTCTACCTCCTCTCCATCCTCACCTAGACCCTGACCTTGGGTTTCAGGCTGTTCTTGTGCCTGACCTCTCTCTTATACCATCTTTTTGGTGTCTGGTATACAAATTCGTGTAAATAAACAGGCCCATTTAGAGATGGGAAACTGTTTTCTGAAAAGATGGTAACTCTATAGGAAGATGACTCTTAGCATGCTCCCCAGTTTCTGCCCTGTCTGGTTTGATCCTTGAGGTCAGTGAGGACTCATTGCATTCTGGGATATTTGCTTCTCTGTCAGCTGATTCTGGGACCATTTCCCACTGTGCTGGTCCTTGGCTAGCTTGACTGTTCCATTTCAAACCTGCTGGATGGATTCCCTCATTGGGCGGGTCTTAAAGACATCACTTTGTTAGTGTTTCTGTTTACCGTCTGTCCAGGTCATTACAATTGAGGAAAAAGAGTGATTATAATCACTGAGCTAGTAGAACTGCAGTTACCTTGGGAGGGAGACAGAGGTAGAGAGCTTGGTGTTAACTGTTCAAAGCATGGCTCTTATTAACTTGCTACAGCATTTCACCCCCATGAACTGTGTGTGGGACCTTGTGCTTCTGAGAGTTTACAGAACTGTGACTCAGTGGTTTAGGGATTCAATTTAGGCCACGTACAACAGATGTGCCCAGATGAAATGAGCTCTGATTTTATGTTTCATCTTTCCTCTTTCCTGTCTCTGATGGTTGTTGAAGGAGGGAGAAATAGTTTTTATCAAGATGTAAGGTTGTGTAATAAAGAAGTAAGGAAAGAAGAATAAAACGCTAATTTTCTTTTTCTTGTTTTTCTTGCTTATTGGAAGAAATCAATACTTCTTGAGTACCAGACTCTTACTAAGTGCCATATATATTTCTTTAATTTGCTCAACTACTTTATAAAGTTGGTGTTACTGTCCCCATTGTATAAAGGTATATTGAAAACGTAAGACAACTTTATACCTTGTTCCCCAAATCAGAATTGTCATCAATGTTAGATCCAGTAGGGGTGATCGTACATTTTCCTTCCGTTTACCTCCTTCCCTTCTTTTCTTAAAAAAAGTGTTTATTTTGTACCTTATTCTCAGTACTATATACTGTTTTGACTTAGAGATAAACCTCAGGATGTATCCTGATATGAATTGACCATATATTTGAAAACCTTTTTATTTTTAAATAATGGTGGATTTATAAGTGGTTACCGAGGAATGTATAGGGAAGTCCTGTGCTTCTATCCCCATGTTACATGACTAGGGTACGATATCAAAACCAAGAAATTAGCATTGGTACTATGCGTAGAGCTTTTTCGGATTTCATCAGTTATGCACACACTCATTTGCATGTGTGTGTAGCTCTGTGTAATTTTGCCATGTAAGTAGCCTTGTGTAATCACTTCCACAATCAAAAGACTCTACTGTACCATGACTATGGCCCTCCTTCATGTTATTCCTTTATAGCCATACCTGTCCCCACTCCTCCATCCCTAATCCCGTGCAACTACTAATTTGTTCTTCATCTCTATCATTTTGTTATTTCATAGATGTTACATAAATGGAATCAAAGAGCATGTATCCTTTTAAGACTGACGTTTTCTTCGCTCAGCACAATTTGTTGTGCATATCTATGTCTATATCTATCTATGTATCTATATCTGTATCTGTGTCGATATTATATATCTCTACTTCTATCTCTATCTCTATATCTATCTGTATCTATATTTTAACTTCTGAGTAGTAGCTCATGGTATTGATGTACCAACCATTTATTCACTGAAAGATGTTTGGGTAGTTTCCATTTTGGGGCTATTACAAGTGAAGCTGTTATGAATATTTGTGATTAAGTTTTTGCATGAGAAAGACATTAAGTCTTTCTGAAGTATGTTTGAAATCATTCGAACTTAAGTATGAGAAAAACCATCACATTGCATAAGAAGTTTGACAGCTACGGAGTGAAAACTCAATTAGAACTTGATGGTGGTTGAGGTTATTTTTCAGCAAATATAATCTTTAGTAAACTCATGGGTCAGAAGAGATTTCAAGCATTGCAAGCTGTATGTTAAAGCATTCAGTAATCCCACTGGCTTTTGCACTGATTTTCTTTTATCTATCTTATTCTAGAGTTAACATTTCTGCCAAAACCAGTTGTGTGGCAGTATGCCCTCTTTCTTATTTCTTTAATAGAAATAATTCAGCCATAAAAGCCAGTAGGAGAGCACATCGTAGACAAATTGGTTGGCCAATCTTTAGTGTGTATGTGAGTTAAATGGTGGGGAAGCAAATACACTTTTAAATGTTAAAAATATCAGAAATTTTGAAAAGACAGGAAAAGCAAACTCATACTGGATTGTTTTGTTGGTAATAGGAAAATAATTTATTTCTTATTGATATCCTATATGAATGGGATTAAAATAAAATGATATGTAAACAATGTGAAATAATTAAAATTCTGCCATTTTTAAAATTCAAATCGATCTAATTTGAGGAAAGAAGGTTGTCTTATAAGATCCTTTACAGAGAGATAGATGTGTAATTTGCCATTGACATTAGTGAATAGATTGTAGAAACCGTAGTCATTTTTATCTTTAAAATGCCAGGCCTAAGCTAGTTTATTTGTTTATTCATTTGTTCATTCTTTTACTCACTTATCCATTCAAATGATCTCCTAAATCATTAGTAATACTTCTGTATCATTATAAAGCTGGATACTTAAGAGGTTCCCATCCCATAGTCTATGCTCCCCTTAAACCACTTTATTTCCCATCATCCCTTGATTTTTCACATGTATGACTTCTTGGAATTACATTTGCTCCTTATGATCAGTTGTCTGAATTCTACCTGTTTTTCAGAGCCGACCTCAAATATCTCCTCTGTTGACTTGCTCCTAATATCTCCTGGCTAGAAATGACATAACTTTCTTCTCAATTCCCTTAATATTTTATATGTGGTCCTTTAGTATTTTTTTTATTTTGTATTATAGCTATTTATGTACATTTCACATCTTTGCTACTCTATTGTTAATTTCTCGAGTTCTAAATTCATGTTTGATTTTTCTTAATATTTATTTGTTCTCTCCTTCTCTCCCTTTTTCCTTTCTTCCTTCCTCCCTCTCACTCTTTTTATTTTTCCCCATCATTCTTCTTCCTTCTCTCCCTACATTCATTTCTCTCTCTCTTGTATGTATTCATTAAATGTTTGCTGATCATCTACTATGTACCAGGCATTGTAATAGGGGTTTTGAGTATATAGCATTAAAACATATATTAGGTTCTTGGAATAACTTGATTATTTATTTAAGTTAAACATTGGGAATTTAAAAAATAAAACCTTTTTGATTATTAGATTGAGAGACTAGGTACATCCTAAGCAAAAGAGAGTACTAAATATTCCTCTTCAGAAATTTTAAAGGAAGGTAAACTACTTTTTTCCTGAGAGGGGTGTGTAAACGTCGTCTTCCTTAACACCAGTAGGCTGAATAAGATCTATTTCATTCCCAGATTCAGGATTCTGTGAATTTAAGAAAAATTATTGTGTCCCTAAGGTTTGTTGACAGAGATCAACTGAATGTCAGCTGATAATATAAACTTCAAATGTCAAGTAAGACATGACTGGACTACAAATTATATGTCAAAATAACTTTTATTGGTACACAAAATGCTTTAGTCTAGAATTTTTGAAGCTCTGAAAATATAAAAAGATAAATAGAAGTAGAGAATAAGTATTTGGTTTGCTTATCACTTACCTGTACAGTGTCTAATTTTATATCTTGTCCCATGACTGAAGTGCTTGATAAAATGGTAAATAGGAATTGTGTCTATGAAAGGCAGGGTGTATTTTCCTTATGCCAAGCTATAACTCTTCTCTGCCTTTCTCCCTTCTCAAAAAATGGTATTGGAAACAACATACTCAATGCTGGGAACTTCCACCGAGCATAATTTGTTTAGAGAAGTCAGCGAAGTAGGGATTTATAGGGAAAAGTCTACAAAGCTGTCAGAAGTTTAGTGCCCTGGATTTTAAGAAAAACAAATGTAAAGAGACCGAAGAAGTCCATTTCCAAACATCAAAATGTCTGGGAGATATTCCTTTCAATGAAACGTGAGGGAGACCTATGGCACTATGAATGTGGGAATATCAAGGAAATAGGCTGAAAAGGCAGTCAGGGCAGCCATTTATGACTGGCTTCGATACAATCAACAGTGCTGACACCAGTAAAGCTGGATCACAGTGCAGAAAGGAACAGATATTGAGGGATGAATTGAGGAGCTCTTCCAAAATTCACTTATTCAGAGGGTGCCAAAAAATGTATACACACTTTAAGAAAGGAAAAAACTGTATTAAAATTGTAATTCTCAATACCGGTAACAAAAGATGAATACAAGTCATGTTTGACGTGTGCAGTTACAAGAGGTGCTCAGCATGGTTCCTATCAGCGACCTGACATTTCTGATGACGGCGAACATTGTTGGGTAGACTTCTGTGGTGAGCGTATAAACTGTTCCAGCACCACAGCAGAAGCAGCAGGACTTGTTGCTGCGCGAGGCCTCCTGGATCTTCCCTTGTGCCCATCACACACAGCACCATGCATTTCAAACTTGCCACAAATGCGTGCAATTTAGGCGTGTTGGAGGTTCTGTTGCATACTTATGCCTGCATTGTCGTTGAATGACAACTGTGCTTCTGCTATTTTCCTTGACTGTCCTGCCTGTTGTCTGGGGATGCTAGCATTGATTTGAGTAATGCCATCTTTTGAGTGAATGTCATACTACACATTGCTACTACCATAATTCAATTCAACTTTGAAAAGTAATACATAGATAACATCTCTTAAAACGTGTATACTTTTTTTTGGCACCCCTGGTATATTCTCCTCAGATGTTAGTTTTGTGGAGTGTCTCTCCTGCGTACAGTTTGTTTCTGTCTGGAGCAAAGAAAGCATTTGGCAGCAGAGAAATAGGGCTGCCTTCCTGTGCCATGGGTCAGAAGAGTTTTACCAGACCCAGGATATAGCAATTTCTGCAATGCAAACATGGTTTCGAATTTTATGTGCCTGGCAATCGTGATGAAAACAAACATATGATCTGTATTTTGTCAGGAAGATTTTGATTTGCTCCCCAGAGTAAAATTTTAGATTTGTGAAATTTGTCTGACGCAGACTGAACTCTTTTGGGCCTTGTTTGAATATACTTTATCCTTGTACAAATTGCCAGGATTGGAGACTCTAGTGTGCTTTTCAGAAAATGTAACTGCAATTTTGCACTAAATGACTTTACTCTGTAAAACCAAGATTCTGTGTATTTTTTCTGTCTTGATTTTAAAGTATCTCCAAATTTCCGTGCTTCAGATCTATGGGATTTGGCTTCCTATTAACATTTTGGTAGTTTTGGAAGTCCTTGTATTATTTTGTGTTCTTACTATTTCAGAAAAACAAATTCAGAATTTATAAAATTAAATTACCCTTATTTTTTGTCCACAAGAAGTAAATAAGTAAATTAAAGGGGGAAAATAATACAGCGAATTTCTGTATGTTTATTTTGGTTATTTTTCAGACGAGATTCAGAAATTGTAAGTACATCAGTGGAACAACTACCTGGGAGCTATTGGTCCCCTGTTGGCCAGCACAACAGTTATCAGTATTTGCTGCGAATATGCCAGCATATAACAAAATGATTATAAATCAATATTTGTATTGCATTTTTGTGAGGCACCCTGGTACGTGGGACCTGGGATCCACCTCATGGATTAGAAATTTATTTTTACTGCTTACTTTTTAAAAACAAAGACCTCTTCAAATCACTCTGCAACTCAAACTCCTTCACCCTTTCTCGAGATAAAAGGATTCCTTATTTGCATTTTGAGTTGTAGCCATTCTGAAATACTTGCACCCCCCGTAATGTTCCTGGGCAAGGTTCACGTCCAATGGTGTGTTTGCTTTCTCCTCTTCCTTTAAAACTCACACCCTGGAAGCACTCTCTGTTGGGGGCTGCACAGACTTCTTCAGAAGACTGTACTCTTCCTGTGGGTGTGGCCCTCACTAGATCGACTTACTACATGGTCCTGATGTCACCTGCATTCTTTTGGTCCCTCTGCCCATCTAGGCTTTTTTAGGGCAGAGATTTTGTTAGCTTCTTTATCTCCCAGGACTCACGTTAGCTCTTGGCACATAGCCTTCCCTTAATATTTTTGGGATTAATACTGATTGAAGGTGCACAAAGGGGCTACGATGTCTGGGCTAAGGAAGGCAGTTCTTCAGTGCTCAGGCCCTACGTGACCCAGGCTGATCCAGCTGACCACTGAGGGCAGAAAGGAAGACCCTTGGGAGGCCGAGGGAGCCAGGATTGGGACTCCCATGGCCCTGCACTTCAGTGTTCCCTGGGGTCTGTTCTTCCCCTTCCCTTTCCTGACAACTCAGCTGCCCCCAAGCTTCATCTAGTCTCTTCAGACTTATGTTTCCCAAATCTGTATCCCTCAGCCAGCTCTCTTTCCTGATCTTCAGACCTATCTATCCCACCCGACATCTTCACTTAGAAGTCTCATAAGCACCTTCATTTAGTAAGTCTGGTTGGAATATGTTTAACCTCTTGCATTCCAGATTTGCTGCTCTTGCATGTTCCCTATTTCAGCAAATGGCACCATCATCCATCCAGCTGCCAACGCCACAGATCTGGGGGTTGTTCTTCCTTCCTCTTGTTTCTCTGTACCATACACAGTCAATCACAAAGTGGTGTCCCATCTATTTGTGACATCCTTGAATCCAGCTGCCTTTCTCCATCTATACCATCAATAGCACAGTTCGTGTTGTTATTTCTTACCGCGTGGCCTCCAAATTCAGATATTTGCTTCTTGTCATATTCCCTTCAGGTCACGTGTAGCTATACTGAAGCCAGAATAATCTTTCTAAATCACCAGCCACCAGTGTTACCGTGTCAGTTTTCTGTTTACTGGTTCTGCATTGTTTTCACATTAATATCTGAACCCTGGCACCAGAGCTTCCTGGCTTCTTATGAGGAACCCCACTTACCTTCCTCACCGCAGTGCACAGTCTATTCCAACCATATCATATGGATTTTAATTTCTCAAACAATCCGTGTGGCTCCAGTCTCTCCACTGTTCCTTCTGCTCTAACACACTGATTCCTTTTTTCACTCCAGCACGTTTACTTGGGAACTCTAATTCATCCTTCAGTTCTCAACTTAGACATCATTGCTTCCTCTTGCCAGCCTGCCACGTGCTGCCAACTACCTTATACTTTGTCCGTCTTGGCATTGGTATGACTTGTGGTGCCCCTCCACTCAGTTGTAAACTTGATTAGGATTTAATTACTTTTGTGTCCCTTAACCTAACACTGCCTGGCGCGTCACAGGTGCTCAGTAAAGAATTCATGAGTCATGGAGGTGGAAGTGAATCATGGGTAAATATGAAAATGAAGTTTCTGAAGCCTCAACTGCATAGTAGGAGATCTTTTCAAACTATGTTATTTTGCTTCCCCTATAAACTACTGGCTCTGCAAAGGATATTCTTAGGAAGTTAAGCTCAGAATTGTCAGGGAATTAGAAAACAAATATTTTTTGAGAGATAATTCAATACCAAAAAATTTACCCATTTTAAGTATGTAGTTCAATGATTTCATTTTTTCAGAAATCTGTGACCATTACCAAAATTTAAGTTTAGAACATTTTCGTCACTGAAAAGAGAAACCCCATACTCATTGGTATGCATTTCCCACTCTTGCTTCCCATTCTCCCTCAGCTCTAGGCAACCACTAATCTACTGTCTGTCTCTATATATTTGCCTATAATGGGCATTACATATAAATGGGATCATATAATATGCAGTCTTTTGTGTTTAGTTTCTTTTACTTAGCATAATGTTTTCAAGATTCATCCATATTTTACAGTGTATCAGTATTTTACTTCTTTTTATTGCAAAAAAAAGTGTTTCATTGTATGAACTTTGTGCATTCATCACTTGATGAACATTTGGGTTGTTTTCATATTTTGGCTGTTATGAGTAATGCTGCTGTGAGCATTCCCATATAAGCATTTGTGTGGACATACCTTTAGTATTTTCATTTCCATTGAGTATAGTTTTTTTGACCCATGGTTGGGAATCCATGTATATGGAGGGCCAACTTAAGTTATACACGGGTTTTTGACTGTTTGGTTAGTTGGTGCGTCTAACCTCTGTGTTGTTCAAGGGTCAGCTGTATGCCTAGGTGTGGAATTTCTGGGGACATGTTTGGCATTTTGAGGAATTGCCAAATAGTTTTCAGAAGCAGCTGTACCACAGTACATTCCCACCAGCAATGCATGAGGGTTTCAATTTCTTCGCATGGTCAATAACACTTGTTAATATCTGTCTTTTGGATTATTGCCATTCTAGTGGATGTGAAGTGGTATCTCGTTGTGGTTTTGATTTATATTTCCTTAAAGGATAATGATATTGAGCATCTTTCCGTGTGCTTATTGGCCATTAGTATATTTTCCTTGGAGAAATGTCTATTCATATCTTTCGCCCAATTTTAATTAGGTTGTCTTTTTAATTATTAAGTTGTAAGAGTTCTGCCTATACTCTAGATGCTAGTTCCTTACCAAATATATGATTTGGAAATATTTTCTCCCATTCTGTATGTTATCTTTTTACTTTCTTGGTGGTACTCTGAAACACAAAGGCTTTTAGTTTTGATGTAGTCTTATTTATCAAGTTTTTCTTTTGTCACTTATGTTTCTGGTGCCATAGTTAAGAAAATATCGTCTAATCCAACTTTACAAGATTTATTTTTTCTAAGACTTTTATAGTTTTATCTCTTACATTGAGCTCTATCATCCATTTTGTGTTAATTTTTATATACACAATTAATTTTTATATGATGTAAGATAGAAGCCCAACTTCATTCTTTTGTGTGCAGATATCCCAAAAGTTGTCCCAGAACCATTTATTGAAAAGACTATTGTTTTCTCACTCAGTTCTCTTGGAACTCTTCTCAGTGTCAAATTGTATTTTTGTTACAATTTAATTGTTGTTGCTCTTCCTCTTATTATTTATTACATAAGTAATAGATGGTAGATAATAATAATATTAATTATTGGGTCTTTACTCAGCGTCAGACACTGTTCTAGGAGGTTTACCATTTAGTGCTTACAATAACTCTGTGAGATAAGCACTGTTATTGTCCCCATTTTACAGATTAGAAAACAGACACATGGAAAAGTTAAAGAACATGAGAGAGGACGCACGGTTGGTAAGTGTTGGAGGCAGGATTTGAACCCAGGCAGGCTAACTTTACAGCCCATGTTCTTAACCATTATGCTGTGACTGACTGTGTCTTGTTTGCAGAATACATAAACATTTAAAAAAGCAGCCCAAATTCTATTCTCTAGGGACCTGTCAACATTCTCATATATATCCTTCCAAACTTTGTTCAATGCACAAAGTATTATAACAATGAATTAGACTATGTATGCATTCATGAAATGATTTTGTTCACTTTGTTGATGTTACCAACTTTTCTTATCCTTAAATCTGCACCTAAATCATCATTAACGGCGTTGTAATATTCTACCACATGGCTCTACCATCCTTGATTTAACCAGTCTACTATTGTTGGGCGTGTAGGTTGCTTTCAGTTTTTCATGTTATAAACAATTTTCTGATACATGTATTCTTTTAGGTATTTTCCCACTTTCCCCTTTAGGAAAAGGAAAAAAATATATATTTAGTGGGAATTTAAGGAATATGGAAAAATCTGTAAAGCCTTTAATATACATTGAAGAATTATTCTCCAGGAAGTTTCCATATGCTTTCCATTGATATTGTGTATTTTATATCTGATACGTGACTCTGATCCTACATTGCTTTCATGTGCACCTTTTTGATTATCAGTGAGACTGCACATGTGTGAAAAATGATTATAATTTTTATTTTGTGAATTATCAATTTGTATTTTACCCATATTTCCACCTAAGAGCTCTTTATATACTAATTTTTTTAACCCCATGTCTTTTATTGCATTGCCCTCTAGTTTATAATTGTTTTAAACTTTTTTCTCATGAATATTTTTTATATACAGATAATTAATTTTCTAAGTAACAAAATACATTAGCAAAAAATACAGTAGTCTTTTCCTTTATGGTGTCTTTGTATTTAAAAATAAAAGGTTAAAATATTATTTCCATTGCCAGGCTTCCAGTGTCTGAGGGAGGGTTTGAGAAATCATAGTCATTTTCCTTTATATTTCCCTGGCTTGTTTTATCTCATGCATTGGGTATCTGTATTTCTTAAGCTTACAGAGATATAAAGCATCAATTTAACCATTTGGCATTAAAAATGTTAGTGGTGGGATAAGCTAGGATGGAGGACTGGGATCTCCTGTAAATCGCATGGTTTTCAGCAGTATTTTCCTCCCCATGGTTTGTACTCATTTAAGTTTGCTCCTTGGAGCCCAAAGGACTTAATTTGTATGCGCTAGGATGGACTTTTATAGCAACATTGGTTAGAAAAAAAAACCCCACGCAGTATCCAGTCATGAACTTCACTCAAGCGCTTGATCTCAGTTAGCATAACATGGAGATTTGGGATTTTCTGCCTGAGTAAACTGGTTATTTGTCAAGCAGAGGAACAATTTTCTGACCTCCTAATTTGATTTGTGGTTAACATGATGGTGGCAGCCAGACTGATTTCACACAATTGATTTAGCAAATAGATTTTTCTAAAAATTTTAATCTGGTTTTCCCATATGTATGAAATACATTTCTAATTTTGGCTCCAGCTCCATTTCAAATTTATTCTCTTTCAAAGGGTTTAGACTGAGGACTAAAAATGTGCCTGCCATAATTAGAAGTTAATACTAAGTACTTTTTTTTTTTGCAAAACACTATGCTGACCACTTTATAAGCTCTCTTTCATTTAATGCTCACAATAAAATATACTATTTTTATGCCTGTTTTGCATAGTATGAAACTGAAACGGAGTGAATTAAGTAAGTTGCCCAAGATCAAAGAGCTAAGAAATAGTTCTGCAGATTTAAACCCAGGTTTTAGACTGTGAGGGGAAAGGAGTTAGATAACTTTCCTTTTGTATAATTGAAACCTTACACATAATGATAAACCTTAGTGCCTGTAAATATTAGAAACCATGATTATTTTAAGTGCCATTACATTTGTAAAGACCAAAAAACTAGGGGGTCACCATTTGTATTGTCAGCTGAGCATTTGATTTCTCATTTTTAGTCATTTGTTCAATAATGTCTGTTTTGCCTCTGAAAGTTTTAAATATTCATACCTAGAAAAGTAGGGTGTTAGCAACATACGTGTAATCAACATTTCCACGTAGAACTGCAGACCCTGTCTTCTTCTATGAACTTGGAAAATATGTACTAGGAATAAATGAGTACTTTTTAATCTCAGACTTAAAAGAAGACTTTCATGTATTTTTTAAAGATGCAGTAAATAAAAATTATTGAAGGTGTTTGCTCCTATAAACAAACCAGATCTGTAGACATTAAAATGATGTCCCTTTTTTCCTGAACCATTGTTGTGAAGGTGTGATTTCTTGAGTCAGATTATACCAGAAGTTTTTTGTTTTGTTGACCACTTAGGTTTTAAATATTTTCCAACTATCTTATTACTGAATTGATACTTCTTGACTTTTGCGAGTGAATTTTCCTTATTTCATTTTCTAAAATGTCAGCAAAGTACTTGTGTGTCTTGCCGGTTTACTAATTATTGTGGTTCTTTAGGACATCTTTCCAGGCCTTGTTTTTCACTCGCATATTATGAGGGTGCTACCTGGACCTGTCTCTTCTCTTTGCACAACCCCACAAGGCCCATGCACATGCCCTATGGGACAGGATTACATATTCTTAGCCAATTTACATTGAATTGGCTAATTACATATATATATATATATATATATATATATATATATATATACCCGGGGTGCCAAAAAAATGTATACAAGTGGATACTTTGGTCAATGTTGCTCAAGCAGTAAGTAGTTCACTGTAATCAGAAATGTCTGGACGCTGATGGTAACAACTTTGAGCACCTCTTGTAACCGCAGAAGTCAAACGTGACTTGTGTTCATCTTTTATTATCGGTATTTATTGAGTATTACAATTTTAATAGTTTTTTCTTTTCTTAAAATGTGTATACATTTTTTTGCACTGTGTGTGTGTGTGCGTGTGTGTGTAAATGTGTTCTTTTGCTGAGACTATATAACCATGTAAACCCATTGTGTTTATAGCAGGATAGGTCACAATTCACATGATTTTCAAAGATCAAAAGGACACTCTTTTGTCTTCCTGCCAATGCACTTTTTGATTTTAGCAGAACTCATTTACAGTAGCACTATCTGAAATACTGAAGAAGAAAGTGGAAAAGACTCGGCTTTCTAGGTTCTACAGATATGGGTGGTATGCCTTGTCTTTCAAGTTAGCTTTCATAGGAAGTTAAAAAGTAAGAATGAGTAACTTGACGGTTTTTTTAATTAATGACAGCTACTATTTATTGGATGTCTTTTATGTTTTGGACATTGATTTAGTTATTAGTCGATATCCATAGTTACCCTGGGAAATAGGTGTTATGAATTACCATTTTGCAATTGGAGGATGTGAGGTTTAGGGATAATTTGCCTAAGGTCCCAAAAGCTCAAAAGAGATAGAGCCAGTACTTGAAACAGGAGGTCTCCTGAATGTGAAATGTATGTGTTAAGATCAGCTTTATTGAGCATCATTTACATACAATAAATTGTACTTAGAGTGTGCAATGTAAGTTTTGACGTACGCATACACCCATGAAAACGTTACTACATTCAAGATAAAGAACATGTCCATCACCTCCAAAACTTTGCTCATGACCCCTTTTATTGTGTCCTTCCAACGCCCTTCTACCCCTCCTCCCCATATACCCATCCCCAGGCAACCAATTTTCTGCTTTGTAGCATTACAGATTATTTTGCATTTTGGAGAATTTGGGATATATGGATTCATACAGGGTGTACTATGTTTTAACCAGCGTAGTATAACTGTTTTGAGAGTCATCCATATTATTGCACCAGTGGTTCACTCCTTATGTTGTGGAATATTATTCCACTATATGGATTATGTGCCACAGTATTTTTATTTACTCATTGTTGATGTGTATTTGAGTTGTTTTCAGTTTGGGGCGATTACAAATAAATTGGCTAAGAATATTCCTAGGCAAGTTTATGTATGGACATAGACTTCTACTTCTCCAGAGGAAATACCACCAGTTGAATGGCTAGATCATAGAGTAGCTACGTGTTGGAAATTTTAAGAAACTGCTGAACTATTTTCAATCGTGGGCCATTTTATATTCCCACGGGCAGAGTTGAGAGTTCCAGTTATTCCACATCCTTGAAGCACTTGCTATGGCCAGTTCTGTTAATTTTAACCCTTGTATTGATGAGCAGTGGTATCTCAGAGTTTTAATTTGTATTTGTGTAACATCTAATGATGTTGATCATTTTTTTCATGTGCTGAAAATCAGGTTGCATTAGTCTTCCATCTTTGTTCTTTATCAAAGTTGCTTTGGCTAGTTTTGGGCTTTTACATTTCCATATGAATTTTAGAATCAGTTTTTCAATTTCTACCAAAAACAATCTCTTCGTGATTTTGATTGTGTTGAATATATAGATGAATTTGGGGAGACTTGACATCCTAACAATATCGAGTCTTCCGACCCATAAACAGTGTGTCTCACCGTTGTTTTAAGTCTCCTTTAATTTCTCTCAGCAACATTTTATATTTTCAGTATTCAGGTCTTGACAAACTCATGTCAGACTTATTTCTATTACATATTTTTAACATTATTATAATCGTATTATTTTAAAATTTCATCTTCTGATTGTTCATTTGTAGTGTATAGAAGCAATACTGATTTTTGTGTAATGATTTTGTGTCCTGCATGCTTACTAAGCTGATTGATTAGTTCTAGTAGCTTTTGGTGGATTCCATCAGGTTTTGTACATAAAAGATCATCTTGTCTGTAGATAAAGACAGTTATGCTCCTTCTGTTCCAATTTGTACGCCTTCTGTTTCTTTCTCTTGCCTTAACACACTGGATACAACCTTCAGAATAATGTTGAATAGAAGCAGTGAGAGGGGACATTCTTGTCTTGTGCCTTGTGTCCCGAAGAAAGAATTTAGTCTTTAATGTTAAGTGTTATACTGGTCATGAGTTAGCAATTGTTTTCTGTACATTTCTGACTTTGAGGGCTATGTGGTCTCTGTTGTAACTACTTGACTGTATGTTGTGGGGCAGAAGCAGCCATACTTTCCTCACACATATGCCCTGACATTACTTAGCCGTATACTCAGGTGGGATTATCTGCAGATCTCTGGTGTTTTCTCTTTGTGCATTCTTCTTCCTCAGGTAGACTGTCCTGAAAATTCTAGCTGCCTTGGTCTTTCTGGAATCTCAACTCCATCTCCTAATTCAGGTAGTCCACTGGGCTGCACCTGGGTCACCCCTCCGTGCACTGAGCCCTAGGACGTTTCTCAAGGCTGTAAGTTATGGCAGTCATGGCGCTCCCCTCATTTGTGTCCCGTGTGTCAGGTTCCACTCTTCATTGTCTGCTTTGTTGCCTTGATGTCCAGTGTCTTGAAAACCGTCATTTTATATATTTTGCCTAAAACCTTTTTAGGTTGTTTCTTGTGAGAGGTAAATCTGTTTACTGATAGTCCAGCTTGGAAGTCTAATTCCCCATATTTATTCTTATCATCTTACATTGTCTTGAATCTTTGTGAAGAATCTATTCATCATTATCCAACTGGGAAGAATCTATAACCATGAAATAAAATAGCAGCTGGTTGGCAGTTAAGTGAATGGAGTTGGGCCATTAATCCGAATAGCACTAGAATATCCATAGCTGCCATTTTCTATGTCTGACAGGTTGTACATGGCTGGGTTGGGCTTGAATAGCCCTGGAGTTGTAGTGGACATTTGGAAAGGTTTTTTTTTTCCCCCCCATCTAAATATTTATTGAAAGAATGTTGAGAAACAAGACTAAACAGCAGATCTGAACTGCTATCAGAAGAATTTGTTTGTAAAGAACATGTTTCTACCATTTGTCTTGGAAGTTTCTCTGAAACCTATTATTTAGTATTTTTATATTATCTTATCTTTTAGTTTTCATGGCATTCTTTTTAGAGAGAAGGTTTCAAAGAAATATTAGATCTGATCATTTGTTCAACAGATATTTTGGAGCATCTCCTCTGTGCTGGGTCCTGTTTGAGGTATTGAAGGTATAGAAGTACCATGTTTCCGCAAAAATAAGACCTAGCCGGACCATCAGCTCTAATGCATCTTTTGGAGCAAAAATTAATATATGACCTTGTATTATACTAATATTATATTATATTACCCGGTCTTATATAAGACCAATATTACAGTAGTACCTTGGTTTTTGAACGTCTCCATTGACGAACATTTCGGTTTACGAACACCGTAAATTTTATGGATCTATGGTATCATTAAATAGTAAAATTCACGCTAAATTTGCAGTTTTAGGGGTTGATTTTAAAGGTCTGGGATAGATTTGTCCATTTTGCATTACTTTCTGTGGGGAAACCGTGTGTTGGTTTTCAAATGTTTTAGAACTTGAACGGTCTTCCGGAATGGATTACCTTAGAAAACTGGAGTACCACTGTATATTTATTATATTATATTATATTGTATTGTATTGTATTGTATTGTATTATATTATTATATTATATTATATATAATATATTCTATTATATTAATTATATTATATTAATTATATTATAAAGACCTGGTCTTATGTTAAAATAAGACCGGGCCTCATACTAGTTTTTGCTCCAAAAGACGCATTAGAGCTGATGGTCCAGCTAGGTCTTATTTTCAGGGAAACACGGTAAAAACAAACAAATGGATGATTTCTTCAAGCCTCCATTCTAGTAGAGTAAGATATAAACTAAAGTAAATAAGTAAAATATATGGAACCACCCATTGTACGGATGAAAATAAAGCTGGTGGGGATTGGTGATGATAGTGTGAGTGTGGTTAGTGATGTTGGTGTACAGATAAAACTAGTGAGTACAGGAAAGGCAAAGGCCTGACGCAGGTGGTCATTATTTATATAGTTAGGTATTTTGATGATCTTGCAGTAGACCTCTATGATATTTTAAAAATAACAATTAAAGTCATGTTCCAAGCTCATTTCCTTTCAGTGGCCTTTACTTGTGTTCCTGAGCTCAGCCATGAACAGTAGTAATACAACTGATCTGATTTACAATATTCTAAAAACCAGTGGGCTGAGGCTTTGTTTGGAACAAAGTAGAATTACGAGGCCAGTGATAGGTGTATTGAGGTGGATTTTGGGGGAAAAGAATTAAGGGGTATTAGTGAGGGGAAAGCTTGTTTCTCAGGGACACAAGGCCTGTAGACAGACAGACATGTTGAATAGACAACAGCACACGGTTAACACTGACACAGTTAAGTACGTTCTCTTTTTAAGACCTCTCTGGGTCTTAATATTTTTAATGAGGCTAATTTAATAAAAAATAAGTTGCTTATGGGATTCCACATTCTGTATTCACTATTTTAATCGTGGTACATGCACTTGAATATCCCCCAAAATAAGGTAAACCTTGGAAGACATGGGGCTTTGATTACACAAAGGTCCATCATAGAAAGGGAGTGGGGATGGAAGAAAGGGAGACCATTAGCACTGAAGAGTTGATGTGCCAAGCACAGGACTCTATATTTTTGTCTTGCTATATGGCAGTGAACCTGGAGAGTGGCAGAGCTGGGATTTAGATCTACCCCGACTGACTCCATAGATGGAGTACTTTGTATCATGGCAGCCATTTATTCTGACAGTGGTGGCTCTAAGGGCCATAACGTCTTCCTCTTTCTCATGTCTGTTGGCCGTAAACGTGCCTTATTGCCAGTGTCACTCACATTTCCCTCCCATACCCAGTTTACCTATTTATGGAGTTTCATCATGTTTTTGTTTTCTGCTGTACCTACGCGTAGAAGGAAAGCATTCTGACATTGAGCTCTCATCATCCTATGGAAAATGGCACCAATGGAAAATGGCACCAATCTGTCTTGTGCTGCCAGCACCAGCTGTGGGTGATGGACCTGGTAGTGGGGCCCTCCTTGAATACAGGGCTTCTGATCCAGGACACCCATCTACTGGTTGTCTGAAGGATCTGGGACCTGGGCCATGGTAAATTTCCCCTGGAAGCATCCACTACTGTAGAAGTATTTGTTTTCTTTTACTCTTGTATCCTCCACCCCCTTGAATTGTTTAGTGTGGGAGACAATTTTGTATTTTAAAGTGAATAAGACAATTTTTTTCTCAGTTGATCAGCCAATGCAGAAAATGTTAATTCTTCTGAGAGCATTGTTCCAGTAAAGTGAAACTGCTTCACCCATTTAACGCGCCAGGAGAATAAGAGGAGAGTCATTTCAGGCAAAGAAGTAGAAATCAATTACCTGTAAAAATTTAAAAATTCTTTTTTTAAGTGATTTTGTTTCTAGGCTGAATACATGAAAGTCCTGTGCCTCTTCTTACCTGGTTTGCTTCAGTCAGAACCCATGGAACCAAGAAAGAGACAATAAACTTATTAATGACTTGCAAAAAAGAAAAATGTCACGAAAGGAAGACAGTAATGATATTTTAAAGAAGTGACTTAAAAGTTTTTTTTTCATGGATACGTTCAGCTATCTCCTTCTGTTACACGGGAAAAATCTGATTTAAGCCTGGCTTGAATGTGTGTCTGCAAGTTCCAATTGAATTTGTACAAAATCTCTTTGGCCATATTCAAAGATGCCCAATCAGCAGTTTACTAGAAGTAATGCCCTAAACTCTGGCTGTGTGCTTAGTGGCGAAATGTCTGTTCTGAACTATACTTTGGAGTACACCACCCAGTTCAGTGTGATTTCTTGCTGGTGTGGCTGGAGGAACTGCTTCTTTTATCCCTTTATGAGCAAACCAATGAGGGGGTATGGCGCCAGCACAATTAAAATTCTGGATCTGTTGCTCACTAATTGCAAGGCTTGGGTAATTTATCAGAATCTCAATTTCCTTGTTTGGTTATGACGATGCAATGAGATGACACGAGTAAGTTGATGATGGGCACTAGATAGAAAGAGGGCCACAGATGGGCCAATGGTGAGTGTTCATAAACCAAGGATAGTGATTAATCTATGCACCTGAAGTTCAATGTTTTAAGAGTGCTTTGTACCCTAGAAAGCTCTATGGATTAGTGAAGCTTTGTAATAAGGATAGATTGTAGAATGTGCACGTTGAGGCCAGGGAAGCAATATTTTTCATCATACATTTCCATCAACTGTAGAGTTGGCACCAATATGAACACATGATATGTGCCAAATAAAGAATTATTGATGAATGGAAATCAGATGAGACCTCGTTTTTCTCTTATAACAAACCAGCATTCTCTAGAGATGGCTCTTTGGGTATACCAAGAGGTATGTTATGTTCTCAATAATTTGGTATTTAGAAGAATTTACCTACGGTATGTTTTTGGACCTTTTCTGTGGCATGTGACAGAAACCTGGTATAAGGGAAAAAAGGTACTTTAATAAGAATTTGAGAGTATACTGGATTTAAGTATGACTTCATCCAGATGCTCAGATGAAACCTCTAGGCCCAATGAGTGTCTCACTCTATCTTCCCACATTCCTGCTCCCTCTAGGCTCTGTTCTCTGCCAGAATTACCCATTGCAGTTAGGCCTCACATACCTCCAGCGCAGTCCAATGGATAAAAAGTGTCTTGAGTAACTCTTGCACAAATCCAGGGAATCACTAGGACTGGAGGAGCTTGGACCACATGACCACCTCTACCAGTTCCTTTGGAGATAGAGGAGATCGTTGTGCCCACTGGCCAGGTCTGGGTCAGGCATTCCCTCTTGGAGCTGGGAGTGGATCCTCTCAAAGCAGGTCCCCTGAGAATGGGGGATGAAATGAGTGTGTTACTGACAGAAGAAAAGGGAGTGGGCACCAGCTGACCAATGTACAGGAAGTGTCTGCTTCATCTTGGACTCTGTGGTTGTCTTCTCCAGGCTTTTGTAATTCATTCCTCCTCAGGGAAAGTTTAGAGAACGGATAATATACTTAATGAAGCAATGAGATTCTAAATAGTTTATGTTGTTATGTAATTCCTATCTGTTTTCAGGTTATGTGGGGACCAATTTGTGTTCACAGGCAGTAAAAGAAGTAAGGCTTTCCCCAAATGTCTAAACTACACTCAAAGATCTGACCAAATCTCTTTAGGGATCTAGAGAGCTTGAGATTTTGGTGCATGGAGGTCAGTTCAAGTTCTCATGGTTTATCTTAGCTGTGGCTTTCTGCAAAAATGAGCAATATGGTTCTTCCACAAAGCTCCACACAAGTATGAACAGAGCAGCCATGTTAAGTTCTGTGCAAAAGACAAATTTTTCATGGATATCTCTTTCTCATCATCCATATTTCACCTCATTAGAAGGTCCTCTTGATTCTTTTTAACAATACATCCTATCTGAAATTAGCTTTTGTTTACTTGTTTGGTCTGTCTTCTCTCATTAGCACTAAACTCCAGAGGGGCAATTTGTATCCCCCCTATCTGTTTTGCTTCAGTAGCCACAGCAGCTAAAACAGTGTGTGGCACACAGTAGGCACTCGGCAGTTACTAGGGCATGAATCCTTGACTCCTAGAACCATTCTTCTACTGCCTCTCCAGGCACAAACTGTCCTTTGTAAACGAGGTTGGCATCCGTAAGTATAACAGCTGAATGCAGCCATAGCTGTGTTGTTTTAATGGATGGGCCATGTAGTGTAGTGAAGTTATTAACTACCGAAGTTTGTACTTAATTTGAAAGACATATTACTGGCTGTAGGCAAGGAATGACTGATGGGGCTTACACTGAAAGACAGTAAGCATTGTACTATAGTGTTTCACCTTGAACCACACAATTGCATTTGAGGACAAACGTACGCTCCATAGAAATGGAGTAAGGTTTGTTATTGATGCATTCTTGGGGCTCACAATCTCACAATCTACTTGGCAGAGATATCGACATAGTTACTCCATTCACAGAATCTTACCATAGTGCCAGGAAGTGAGATCAGAGTTGCCATTGTCAGTTTCTCTACACACGGCCCCCACCCTGGCCACCGAGCTGGGAGAAAGTGAACTGAATCAGTGACTGTGCTTGTTACAGGGGGTCTGCTTTTCCCATTCCAGAGAGAACCTGTTGATTGGATGAATCTCTGTAGGTCTGTGGCAGGCTGAGCTCCTTGATGAATTGGATTCATTTGGGCAAATGTGTTGGCTTAAGCTTTGCAGAAATGAAGTTGAATGAACTTCAAGAGAAGCTTCAGGGCTGATGGTTTAGCACATTAGTGGACCTCAGAGTACAAGTTAGCTTTATTTATAGATATTGCTTTTATGGTGAACTATCTAAAAAGACATCAACAAAATGAAAAGAAACTGAATTTCAATTTTCAGAATATTACTTGCAGTTATCATTCCATGAGTCTAAATGATTCAAAAATTTTCATTTCATTTTGACATTTTTAACAAAAATGTATGAGTACTTTCCAAGTACTGAACATAGAAGATGTAAAATTGAGTAAGATAAAACCTGTTTGGGTTTCAGGTAACATCCAGTCTAAAAGGGAGAGACAGATATGTACCCAAATAATTTTAGTATCTATAAATAGCATATAGAAGTCTATGCAAAATACCATAGGAGGTGGCAAGCAGTTCTCCTGGGGGTGGGGTGTGTGTGTGTGTGTGTGTGTACTCTGGCTACGGCTTTTTATCTCTAATAATCATGGAAACAATAAACATACAATGTTTTTTATGTCAAGCACTGTTCTAATTACTTTCTACCCATTATTTCATTTGATCCTTGTAGTAGACCCTACAGGGTAGGTACCTGGATCATTTTCATTTTACAGATGAGGAAACTGAGGCTCACAGAGGATCAGTAATTTGCCCAGGGGCATGTGGAGGAGCCTGTAGTCAACTAGGTGACTCTTCTCAGCGGTGGTTGTCCAGCACCCCTGGGCTTCCTGCTTCCTGGTTGGTAGGCAGGACTCTTGTAGAAATGCACCCTATAGACCTGAAGGGGTTGTTTTCTGTGGGTTACTGTCTTTCTGTTTGAATCTATGCACATGTATGTATTTATAAGGTGACTTTACTAGTGTGGTGGTTAATTTTAGGTGTCAATTGGACTGATCTGGGGTGCCCAGATGAAGCACGTGTCTGGGTGCGTCTGCGAAGGTGTTTCCGTAGAAGCCTAGCACTTGAATAGGTGGACTCAGTAGACTGCCCTCCCCAGTGTGGGTAGGCACCATCCAGTCCTTTGGATGGCTTCTTCCACCACAAAGGGTGGAAGAAGGAGGAATTCACCCCCTTTTCCCTGCCTCATTGCTTGAGCTGAGGCATCTCATGTCCTGTTCTCCTGTCCTTGGACTCGGATTTACATCATTGGCTTCCCTGGTTCTCAGGTCTTTGGACTTGGACTGAACTACACCACCGGCTTTCTGGGGTCTCCAACTATAGACACGGATCCTAGGACTTCTCGGCCTCCATAACTGAGCCAATTACTTACAATAAAGAGTGTGTGTGTGTGTGTGTGTGCGCGCGCGCACACATAGATATGTCTGTATCCTGTTGGTTCTGTTTCTCTGGAGAACCCTGACTAATATAACTTGTATCCAAGGGGAAAACTTACTACGTATGTGTACAATAAAATGACGTTTGTTATTCTGTTTTGGAAAGCTCACTTCTTAGTAATTCCAGCTGTGGTTCTCACTGGGTTCTCAGTATTAGTCTCCAACTGAGTCTTATCTATTGTGTTTCAGGGTGCCCCCTGCTGCTGATGGAAAGTTCTGATGGGGAGCCTTGGGGACTCAGGTTTTGTTTGAGTTCCTCCCCTAACTTTCTGACTTTTTAAACAATTTATTGGGGTGACAATTGTTAGTAAAATTACATAGATTTCAGGTGTACAATTCTGTATTACATCATCTATAAATCCCATTGTGTGTTCACCACCCAGAGTCAGTTCTCCTTCCATCACCATATATTTGAACTTTCTGACTTTTGATGGCTCACATGACCCTCCTGGGGCTCAGTTTCCACATCTGCAAAATGGAGATAAGAATGCGTTTGTTCCCTCAGCCATGGGGTCATTGGGCAGGGCACTTATCCTTGTGTGTGGTGGTTCAGTCAGTCATTCTGCAACAATGACAACCATCTGCTCTGTGGAAGGCGCTGTGAATGCTGGGTAAGCAAAGGCTCGTCTAGACAGGAGATGTCCCGGTGGGGCTGACAGCCTCACTGGGGAGATCTGATGGACATAAATAAGCCTGAACACAGTTCTTAATCTATATGTAGTTATTATTATGCAAATAATTATACAACTATTAATTCTTAATTATATTACATAATAGTTATTGTACAAATAGTAATCGTAGTTGCAATAGGAAGCTGCCATTTACCAACAACTTACTATCTGCTGGAAAACGTACTTTTATTTAGGCATTAGCATCGACTTTTGACATGGGATATTTTTGTTTACTTTTTAAACTCAAAATTTTTTTTTTAAGTGGTGCCTATACATGGTATAAAATGAAGACAGAAAATTACATTAAAGGTAAAGTTAGTTTCCTTTTCATTGTGGATTTCTCAGTCCTCCTGTCCAAAGAAAACACTGAAAACACTTTTGTATGCTTCAAGAATTCTTATTCACATGCTAGCGATATACTCAGATTCATTCTTTTACACAGAGGTGGTCATATTATGTACAATTCTACGTTGTTTTCACTGAGTGCACTTTCTCTGTCTCTGTCTCCCTGTCTCTCTACACATACACACAGAAAAAGATGAATGTATGTCATTATTTTTGATAGCGATTAGTATTCTTTTTCAGAGAATCAGTAGGTTAAAAAAAATCACGTCATGGGAAAGTGTACTGTAAAAGTAAAAATATAAAAAAGTACATAAAACCCATAAGCTGAGCAGAATATTGGAGCTTGAGTTAAGCGGCTTCAGGAAAGGACTCTGGTTCTCGGGCAGCTTGACCGTTTAATGGAGGCTGGAACGTGGCTTTGTGGGCAAGCAGGTGCGTGAGGAGAGAGTCTCGTTAGGCACGTGTGTGCCCCGGGCGCATCCTGGGCATATGCTATCTGATTAAATCAGCGATTTCTGTGCCTCTGGCTGGTCTCTGAGGCTAGTCACAGAATTGGCTCAGGAACTCAGTGGGACAGAAGCAGCTGGTGGCAGGGAATGGAGAGGGCATGGGCTGCCATCTTGGGCTCCAGGCCTCCCCGACCACTTTCCTGGTCTGTATCTTTTCCCCCTTCCTGCATTTCCATCCTTTCCACCCCACCCATGCTCTCAGCAACCTTTCCTGGTGAAATCCTACTCTTCCTTCAAAACCTTCCCCATCACCCTCACAGTTTCTTACAGTGTCGTCAACGTGTCAGTGATAAGAGCTAACTTGTTTTGAATCCTGACTACATTCCACAGTCTCTAAGTTCTTTACATGAGTTTACTCATTGAATCCTCATCACCACCCTATTAGAAGCTGTTTTCATCCCTATTTTATAGATGAGGAAGCCTGGGACACAGAAAGGTCACACCGTTGGTGACTGGAGAAGCCCAGTTTCAAATTGTGGCCGTCTGTTTGAACGGACAGAATAACCATAATTGCCCTCGTGTAGCCTTCACAGTGACCAGATGTGGTTATCTCCCTCGTTACAGGTGAGGAAATGGGAGCTCACAGGGGCTAAGCAACTTACCAAAGTCATGCAGTTGTGAGAGACAGAACTGGGTTTTCTCTTCTATTCTCATGTTCTTTCCCGTCTAACGTGCTGCCTCTGCACATACACGTTTGTGCCTGATCTGCCTACCACTCCTGGGATCTCCTTTTCTGCCCCAGCGACAGCCAGGAGCTCAGTAATAATGGCCGCATGATCAGTCTGTCTCTTAGCTGCTCTGAGTGTAAGGGTTCCTTACTTTACATAAACTTAAAGGTACGTCTGGTTGTAATCATTTTGTAGTCATATATGGAAAAGTATAAACACCTGGGATGGCTTAATGTTGACATTGTCTTTTCTATCCATACAGGAGTATATTCCCTCCATGCTCCTGACCTGCTCTGCAATTAACACATTTAGTAATTTATCAATATCCAGGGGGCGTTTCCTGAGCTGAGTGTGAAATGGCTGCAGGGTCTAAGTACTGGAGAATCGCAGGGATTCCTGGTGCTTCTTCCAGGTTCTGTGGTGCTCTGTCCAGTGTGGTTTGCAGAGCTTCCTTCTCCAAACTGCGCTGGCTGTGTGGACCCTGAGATTAGCGTTTGGATGGGGTTATAATAGAGTGTAGTGGTTACGCTGGATCATTTTCCCAGTGCAATTTGAGCATGCTGACCGGATGAGGTGCCCTTAGGAAGAGCACGTTTGCATATTAATGGGTGTGCATTTTGCTGTTAAGCACTCTACCTCCCTAGGACTGTCCCCCTGAAGGTTGTGGTTAGGTCTGAGAATGTCTGTAAGTTCTAGTACAGCCATGCCTGTGTCTGATGTCATTCTATCACCCCACCCCTGCTGCAGTACCTAACACAGTGCTGGCACATAGTGAGTGAGCCATAAACATTGAAAGAAAGAATGGTTGTGTCTTCAGGGATGTGAGAAAGGTTCTGTGTAGGAAAGAGCTTGCTTCTGAAAATGCTCCAAGTATATTGGTTCCTCTATTACTGAAACCTGATGATTCCTTCATGTTTTAGTACATGCAAATGATTTATGGTGTTTCTGACAGCACAGTTTTTAGGAGCTGGAACATGGCTGTGACCTTCTTGGTTGCAGTGGCTTTTGCACAGAGTGGCTTTGGCTTAGTGCTGTTGACCTGCTTTCATCCTTTGAGAAAATGTGCAGATATTAGAAAATTTGCCAGGGGCTGTAATTTGGCTGTGGAAATGAATTTTGGTTAGTCCCGCCTTTAGCTAAATAATTTCTAGTATTAGAATTTGTGTGTGTTAACCAAGTTGTTAATTATTCCCAAAGCAATGTACATTGTGACTAACTTGCCGTAGTCTTGCTGCTAATGGTGATTTTCTGCTTCAGTCCCTTTAATTGTATTCTGGACCATAACGTGATCATGTACATAACATTCTTTAGTTTAACAGTTCTTTTATGGGTCACTAAACTTATGGTTGTAACTAGATGTACACAAGCGTAATTGATGATGATAATCCAACATATTACGTTTGTTTCCTGGAATTAATTGAAATAATATACATGCAAAGACCTAGCATAGAGTCAGACACATGGGAAAGAATTGCTAAATATTTAGTCATCCCTCCAATATGCATGCATCCATTTTTTTCCCCTCTAGTGATAGTGCTATTAAAAATAAGATAGTTTTTTACTAGCCATCTAGAGGCATTTTATTTTTTGGTGGTTTTTAAGTAGGTGGGCATTAAATATTCCAAGTTCAAGTGATTGCTCCAGAGCCCTATGACACAGAGTTCTGGAGTCCCAATTCATTCTTGTCTAAGCATTTGAGAGATTCGTGATGTATGTTTTCTTTGATGCAAAGAATTGGTTTTATAGTGATGCCCACAGCCAGCCCTTTGTGTGGAGGGGGGATAGCCCACTACCTGGGTGAGACAGTCAAAAAGGTGTTAATCCCACCCCTTGGCAATGAGTGTTTCAAACATGAAGCTCTCTGGTCAGTAACAGAGAGTATCTGCCTTTTAGGGACTTACCTGACAGCTGAGTCTTGATACTCCTGCAGCAACACTGTGACTGTGGGTAAGGCCATTGTCAATCTCAGGGACAGACCAGCCACCATTCCTTCAGGTTCTCCAAGCTCTGTTCTTGCATCTGGCTCTTCATTTATTTGGACCGTTGTAGTATCTACACACTTGGTGGAATACCTTCAAGCATCTTAAGTCTGGCTTTTGTTCCATCTATATGAAGACCTGAATCCAAGCATTGTCAGTGGGAGTGAGGGATGGGAGATGGAACCAACATTTCTTGTGTACTTACTACTTAGGTACTATATGAGATCCTTTACCTGTGTCTAAACATTTAATCCTCATGATAACCTTAAGAGGTAGGAAACATCGTGTTCCTTTTAGAGATGAGGAATGAGAAACTTCGAGTGCTTAAGTAGCTTGTCCAATGCCTGAGTTATTAATGTGAACCCAGGTCTGTCTGCTGCAGAACCCATACTCAAAACTTCTATGCTGACTCGCCTCATGCAGCACTGTTGGTTGTTATTTAATGTTTTGTTAATGTTTGTGGATCTGTAGATCCATCCCTCTACATTTTCATGCAATAAATTCCTCCTAAATTCAGTGCCAGAAAGGCTTTTCTGTAAGCTGATAATGCTCCCTTTTATTACATCATGAGGGTTATTTCACTTCTCATGATTTTCTTTTTGCTTACCTGGAGAGCCAGATTGAGCGCTCAGTTACAATGATTCTCATCTCTGATTTCTGTTACTCTTGTCTCCCCCTTTCTATCTAGAATTTCCGACCACTCTCTTTTCTCTTATTTTAACTGCCCATTAAGCTTTCAAATTATTTCTTAAAGTAAGGCATAAATAATAAAATCATAACATTTTCCTAGCAGTTAAACAGCTTTACTCATCTTGGACATCAGCTTAACACTGTACAGCAATCTGGAGATGTTGGATCTACATAAGCAATAGCTTCATGTCTTGTCTTCCACACACACACACGCACACACACACACGTATACAAGCATATGCATGTGCATACATACAAAATAGTAGTGGGACATGCCCTTTGAGTCTCCTGCCAATGATCTGCATTTGTCTGTTTTGTGTGACATTAGTCTGATCTGACCAACCACATAGGGTAAGTAAAGGTCATCCATCCAAAGTATACTTTCTCTCTCATTCCTCTAACTCCCCCATTTGAAAGCTGTTTTAAAAGGAGGTATTTTTATGAGTGAAGACTTTGAAGACTTCACAGTAGATCTGTGACCTTGAAATTCAGTTTTGGACATCATCTTCGATGATCTTTATTAAGTCTCTCAGGCTGTAAGTTACTCATCTAGCATGAAGGCTGGGACTGAAGAGGGGCACGGGCAGGGTGGGAAAGAGCTTTCCTCTAAAGGGACCAGTCCATCTAATAATCACGATGGTTCTTCACCGTGTGCTCCTTCAGCCTCTGCTGTAAGGTAGACATTTTATCTCACTAGCTTCTCTCTCCTCCTTGGGTTTCACAGCCACTCAGTGCATGGAGGTGCATGCATGTGTGTGTGTGTGCTTGTGTGCATGTGTGTGCGTGTGTGTGTGTGAGCATGTGTGTGTGTGTGCGTGTGTCCTGAAGCATAAAGAGGCAGATGGTTCAGAAGGCTGGCATAGAGTGGGAGCTGTCTGCTGAACAGATGTCCCTCTCAGGGTAATGCCTGCTGCCCGATAAACCTGTTTTCTGGCACCTACACCCATTGCCAAGGGTGCTTTCACCATCTGAATGGGCAACCTGAACTTCAAGTAGACAGAGGAACATGGGTCACCTAGAAACCATGAACAAACACAAAGGCATTTGCTTGGCCTGGATGCTGGTGACAGACAGTTCAGAACAGATGCTTTTTGTTTGCTTGTTTTGGTCCTAAGCTTTGACGCCTTTTGCTAAGTTGGCCCATTAGCTACAAGCAGCTCTAACTCTGCATCGATGTAAAACTCTATGAGGTTCTTTGGGGAATTTCAAAGTTGGGTAGAAAATCTATTCTGGTTCACAAGAAATTGATGCTCCAATCAGTTTTTCCAATGCCCAAATCTACAGGGAATGAGAATTTTAAAAAATTAGGAATATAATATAATTATGTTATAATTTTAAACATTTAAAAAATGTTTACTATTAAATGGATTTAGATGCAGAGTTGGAAAAATGAAAAAATGTTGGAGAAATATACTGTACTATAGGGCTTCTGGGTATTAGAGGTGTAGTGCCGTTGCAAATGGGCATGTAAGTTGGTATTTAAGGTCCTCAAAAATTGCATAATGGACTTTCATGACCATTAAGTATTTTACAAAATAGACCGCTAACCCAGAGAGGCCTCCCTGGCTCTTCCTTCTCCTTTCCTTTCCACTATAATTTTAGGAGGCCCTTGGGCAGTAGCTATACTTATAATTAAAAGCAATGCAGAGGGTACTCGGGAAAGAAAAAAAAAGAACTGCATTTCTGAATAAGAAAATTATCCAGAATAGAATCTAGAAACAAGCATGTCCATGAAACGAGCAAAGATCATCTGGGATGATGGGGGCATCTATCCAGGATGGTAATGTTTGGCAGACAGGATGGAAAACATTTCAGGAGAGCATTATGGGGGCCCAGTCCGTTCTGACAACCTGGAGTTTTATATCATGGGCGATGACCCAAATCATTACAGACTGGCTCTCACTACATTTTGAGTAGGACCAAGGATTTTGCTCAACCTGCACTCACTGGTGAACAAGCATTGCTAACACCTGCTGCAATTGTTTTGCAAACCAGTTAAGAATGATGACTAAACAGGTTCTAATAATTATTACTCTCCCCCATATTGGCATAAAGCTATGAACCTTAGGTTGAATTCATGTCTTTTGCAGCTGTTCTCACACCTTCCAGGGATTCCTATGATCTTTGATTCACAGTTGCTGGACCTTTGAAATGAAATGGCTGAGGGAGAGTGGAAAAATGGCCCCAGTGACTTCTGATTGATCAAGCACTCACTTTTTATAGCCTGCTATGTATAGTTTGAGGAATGCCATGCATTTGATCATCTCATTTGAATAATCAAAAATTTTCATTTTTTAATGATAAGGATAGTTTAGATAATAATTACATAGTTAGATAACAAAACTAAGGCATAAGGAAATTTGCCTTAGGGGCATAAGGGGCTTACTCTAGGCCATCAAATAAAATTAGAGGTGTGGCCCTTTCCACACCACACATTGTGAGTGTTGTTTGCTTTTGTATTTGGCTTCCTCCAGCTTAGAGCACTTGCTGGTGATTGTGATACTGAAGAAATACAGGAAATGGGACTTGGCTATCAGATACCAACAGTGACTCAGCAACACGGAATTTCCACTTGCCAGTTTCTCTTCCTTGGGGATTAATGATTTATTCTGTTTCTACACGAAGCCATTGAGAAGACATATTGATAAGTGGGTTGTATGCTTTTTAGCATCAATACTATCCAAAAAGAGAAAACTCAGAACTATTGCATTTGGCCAATTATATGTAAACGTTTGCTGTTGTTGTTGTCTTAAGAGATCACTTTGGTCCATCATTTTCTTTTACTTATGAGCAAAGAGTCTGAGAGAGATGAAAAGACTTGCCAAGGTCACAAAGTTAAGTGTAAGCTTAAGGAACAGATCGCAAGCCTTCTCATTTTTTGTTCCATTCACTTTTTACTGGGTTCCATCTTTTGCATAGGTTGAGATTCAAACTATCTATTATTTAATATTGTTTCCTATTCTTTTATAAGATTTTATGAGACTCCCCACACCAAAATTTCTTCCTTTGATTTCCCATATCCAAACTTTTTATGTCTGTCTGCAACATCTTATGTTGTACAATGGGAAGAAAAATTAACTTACAGACAATATCCACCCATCCTCCTGATTTGTAGTTGATCACTTAGGAGATTTGAAAATACACATCCTGGGTCCCTATGTCTCCCTTTGTTGTTTCTTCTAAGTTACAGTTCCAAATACTTGCCACCCAGGCCTCTTGTACTTTGTGTTTGACCGCTCCCCACAGTCTAGCTCAGCTTATCTTCCTTTGCATACCCCAGAATATCCTTAAATCAACCAACTCAAATGTTGGCCTGGAAAACAGCGATGATCTCTTAGGTTAAACATTCAATTTGAATGATCAAGACTGATCATGTTGTACCTCAGAGAGTAAGGTCTAGGTCTTCTCCATCTCAGACAGAGCTGAGACAGCTTTACAACGTTGTTTTATATTATGTCAGTGTGAAACCACTGAAATATTAACCACTGCCTAATGGCACGTATTGGAAGATACCCAAAGCATAATTATTAGATAAGAAAAGCCCCTATAAGAAACGTTACCAGAGCAACTGGCATAAACTAATCAGAGTTTAACTATTATAGACAATGCACTAAATAGGTGCTGATTTTATAGTATGAGGATTAGAGATCAAAACTTCATTGTATTACATATAAAACGGCACTGTAGATTGGAAAGCAATAAAACTTCAACTGATTATAATTGATATTTGTACAGTGTCTTTCTCCCAAGATCCTGACAAATGCTAGCACTTGTCATTTCTGCGTGGTAATGAACAATAGGGTTCAGTGTATGTTTGCTTAAGAAGTTCACGCTTATTAATATTGATATCCCATAATATTTAGAAACTATATGATTTACACAGCTATAATATCACCATTTATTCTGTTCTGCTCTCAAGCCATTGGAACTTACTCCCCCCAATGACTGTGAGCATTTCTGCAGACACACCTGACTTAAGGGTGCTGGGCTTGCTCCTTGCCTCCTTCTCTCTGCACCCTTCCTCATGCCTCCCCATGGATACGAAATGAATGCATCAAAGGAATTACAATTTTCCCAGCTTGCATGGCCACTGAAGTCTCAGCACCACCTCCTTGCTCCCCAACAAAGTCTTCTCCCAGTTGTTGGGAGCTCTAGAGGTGGCTCATATGTAATTAGGATTTCTCTCTCTGAACCCGTCCTTCCCTGATGGCCATCCTGCTTGGGGAAATGGGTACTAGTATCACATTTATCCTTGTTCCTGTGGCTGGTATTTTCTTCAGGGAAATGGCTCCCTTGGACTGGTGTAGATTCCTGGCTTTCCTAAAAGTGCAAATTCTGTAATAGTCCCAATGATTTTGTGGCTCTTCAGTATCACTGAGCTGAAGCCATGTGTGTGCTATGCATACGCCAGAAGGGTTTCTCTTTTCCATGTGCTTACACCCTGGATATTCTTGTAAAGATACTCCTTCAGCCTCTGACCACAGCCCTCCTCTCCATTGGACGCCGGCGTGATGTGGGGGACCCCCCTGGAGGACAGATACTCTTTCCAGGTCATTCTTTTTATACTCACCCTCGACACCAGTGCCTTTTCCAGGCCATGCAGATCAATTCATAGAAATGGATGTCCCCAGGCTGCCTCCATACCCATTTTCTGGATGAATGCAGAGGTCTGGAACCAACTACAAACCCTATAACATATTACCAGCCGTAAGACGATGGCTTTGCGACTGTTAGAAACACTGTGATTCACACTGCGGTGGCCCAGGGTCAGAATGGTGAGCAAGAATTTACAGGCTGTGTCAGTAGAGAAGGAAGCAGGATGTTTGGTATATTGCTTGGAGCTGGTGGAAAAATAAACCAATATTTGTAGAGTTTTTTTTATTTACTGGACCATGTATTTAATATTTCCTGATTTTTATACATACACGCATGCATGTACACATAATACATGCACATACATATATATGTACACACACACACACACACACACAAATGCATTTCATTTAATTCTTTTTTTCAGCCTTACAGGGGAGGGCATTTTCTCTAGAGGTTAGGACAGGTAACAGGTTCAGAAAGCAAAGGCAGGAATGGAGACGAACCAGTCTTCACTGAGTGCCTGCTCCGTGCCAGGCATCGTGGCTGTGTTTAGTGTGTTACCTTACTTAATCCTCATGGCTCTTCCACTTTGCAGGAAGGACATGAAGACACAGAAAATGTAATTTGTCAATGGCCGCAAAGTTAGTCACTGATGAATCTGAGATTCTGACCCTGGTCTGTTTGAGATCAAAGCCTGAGCTCCTTCCTTTGTACTGCAAAGAGCCCCAGAGACCCCACTTAGCTCTGTACCTATCACCCCATTTCCAGTCTTTGCCTCAGCAGCCCTAACCTCATTTACTTCTTCAGAATCAGGACTCGAGGCCTCTGAATTGACCCATTGCCCACATTTTCTCCACGGAGATGTTTGATATGGTGACCACATGCTACAGTGTAATAGAGTTTTAAGGGTTCACCTGGGAAGCTAAGCCCTACTAAATACCGTTTCTATAGGAAAATGCACGTCATATTCCTATTCAATGGCTTACACATAAATTTTGAATATGTAGTACATATTCACATACATATATATGTAATAAATAAACTTTGAAACTTGGTAAGTTGGATATTCATAGCATTAATAAATTTTTAAAAAAATAAAAGTGTTTCATCAATGTCCATAACTATCACTCGCTCTCTGGAGGCAGCTCAGAGTTGCTGGTACAAACTGTGTAAGAGGCTCCTTGATATGAGGAGAAAATTGTCGTGGTTTAAACATGAAACAAATATTATAGTAACAGCATAATAATGTATTGAATTTTTAAGTATAATCTTAATTTAAATTAATGTTGTCCTACATCTTGCTGCTCTAAGTGAATCTCCAGCAGAGGAGTAATTTCATTTTGAAGCTGAATTAACTTCAGTAGTCAGACTCACCAAAGCAGATAATTCTTTACACACAGAATTTCAGTAAATTTGTATTCATTTCAGTTGTGAAAAGCACCTTTTTGCTGTTGCAACTGTGACTGATACCATTTCCATAATTCTCAAAATTAACCACCTTTCAAGGGTATTTCATTATCTAACTGCAACTTAGAACTGGGTGGGGACTTGGTTTGGTGTTCCCTTCTTCTGGGGAGGCTTCCCTTTCCACCAACCAATAGGAATAGACACCCCCTGTGTTCCTACAGGCCCTGCGCCAACACCCATCACCTTCCCATCCCACACGCAGTGCAGCTGCCTTTCTGTTCCTCTGCACCCCCCACCAGACTGCAAGCTTCT
Source organism: Rhinolophus hipposideros (assembly GCF_964194185.1). Lineage (NCBI taxonomy): Eukaryota > Metazoa > Chordata > Mammalia > Chiroptera > Rhinolophidae > Rhinolophus > Rhinolophus hipposideros. The sequence continues at coordinate 10,791,260 of NC_138064.1, forward strand.
TGTGGGAGGGGCTGCTTCAGATTTACCCCCTCCCCGGTGCCCAGCACATTGTGCCTAATCTTCAACAAGTGGTTACTGAGTAACCGAATCAAGTGAATGACTAAATTATTCCCGTTTTTTTCCTAGTCAAGGAGAGTGTAGCTCTGACAAGATAGATAATTTTCATGATTACATATATTATAAGTGGTGCTGCAGGCAGGACAAAGTACCTGCCCAGAAGGAAACAGTTGACAAAGACACAGCTGGTCTCTGGAACTGTCACAGCTCGGGGAGCAAAGGAGAGTTCACCCATCAGGGGCCAACTGCAGCTGTCATGAGTGATATCATTACTCACGGGGTCTCATTAGAGGGAAAAGGGAACAAGGGAGAAAGTACATTTTCTCTGGGTTAGCAGAGACACTGAAGTATAAGAAGGTAGGAAGTGTTTGGAAAACTACTTGACCAAAGGTGAAAACTCACTTTATATCTGCATTTCTGTCAATACCTCTATCTAGTATTGTCTATAGATGTCAACAAAGAAGAGGAAAAGTTGCTTATGGAAATGTTCTTTTATGCAACTTAGAACTGATGGGGAAATGATTGAAAATACCTACCTGGCTACAGGTTAGAGCAGCAGCACACATTTATTGAGTTGTGTGTACTGGCGTAGAACTACTGATTTGGGGAGAGATATGAAAATTAGTGCCATTCTGTCCTTGATCTTAAGGAATTATTAGCCAGAGAGGGAGGATATGACCTGAACACAAATGAAAATAAAACAGAGGGAGAAAAATACCATGAGTAAAGTCCAACATAATAGATTTTTGAAAAAAATATAGAGTCCCAAATGTGGAAGAAACTGTATGCACTTAGAAAATTGTGTTAAAGATGATTATATATATATATATATATATATACATATATATATATATATATATATATTAATTAGTTTCAGGTGCACAAGACAAAGTAATACTTAGACGCTTATCCTTTATATCCCTCACGTTGTGTGAACCCCCCGCCCCCATCCACTATCCCTCCGACATCGCACAGAGCCATTACATTTCCACTGTCTCTATTCCTAATGCTGTACTCCGCTTCTTGTAAGTATATACATACATATATATATATACATATATATGTAAAATTATAGTTGGCATTCATTATTGTTCAGCTTCAGGTGTACAGTGCAGTGATCAGGCTTAAGATGATTCTTAAAGGATGGGCAGAATTTCGACAGGTAAAGGTGAAAAGGAGAGAAGACAGGTAAGGTGACGTCATCTTAGGAGTTGTGATTATTTTTTGAATTACGTGAACAGATTTAAAATTGACTTTCTGATGTTGGCATTATTACTTATTAGTCATGATTCTGGCTGGAAACCCATGACAGACCCAAGGGTTTAACTCGGGACATTTAATGAATGTGTTCTTTGCAGGCATTCGGGCAGAGTTGTTGACAGAACCAAAAGAAATGGTCAGGCACCCAGGGATGACAATACCAGGAAACTGTCACTGCCTGGGCCTGATGGGGTGGGGGAGGGGTAGAGTAATTAAGGGCTGGAGACAGCTCAGCGCTGTGTGAAAGGACTGCCTCACCCATCACTGTCAGAATCATGGTGATCTTGGGATGGGTCATGTCATAAGTACCCCATCTACCCCAACTTCCTGCTCTTTCCACGCTCTGATCTGCTGTGCCTCCAACAGAAACTGAACAGGGGGCTGAGGGCCAGAGTCATGCACAGTCTGCGTGTCAGGTGTCACCACTGGCACAGAAAAGGGTGGAAAATGGATCTGAGTTGGCAGAAGATAACCAACACAGACACATAGCATTTTTCTCCTGATTCAAGCTGTATACTGGAAGTTCACATCAGGGAAGAATTCAGCAAAAGATAGCTCCAATATGGAAATCATTCAGTTTTATTACTGAAGGTATCAGACATACCCACTTTTAAGTCTACTTGGTACCCTACTGAGTCTATAATGTGGTTCTCTAAGGAGCAAATTGTAATGATGCTTCCATCAGTTAGTTTTACTAGGGAAGGGGATATTTTATTATCTAGGACTCTGCCCTTTCATGTCACCCAGGTACTTGGCAGCCATGGGACCCTGTGAGGAGATTGTAGCTAGAGACATTTTCTTACTTTCAAAGCTCATTCTTTTCCCTGTAGGCTTGGGTGTGGTTTTCTCTTTAGGCAATTTTAGAAGTTCCAGATCTCTGTACTAGCGTTTTGCACTGCTCTGGAGAAGGGAAAGGAGTGAGGAAGGACTTAGAGACATTCTGGAAAAGTGAGGTAGAGGCAAGAGGAGCTCAGCCGGATGGGCCCCCCTGACACCCCTCCCCCATCCTGGTTGCCCACATCCCATCTGCATGTCTCTGTTTACTTTTCTCAATCCCCTCAAGACTCCTTGGCTCCTCAAGAGTTGGTTGTTCCTTTAGCAGGGATTTCCTGATAAACAATTTCATCATCCCTCTTCTTAAAAAGCTCCATTAAGTAAATAAATATATGAATATATAAGGAAATGAATGCATGAATCAATAAAGGAACTATCTAGTAACTTAATCCCCAGTGTATCCGAGAACGTTTTCTTCCACACAGCTGTTGAAGGTTTCAATACATTTTAATAGTTCTGACTCTTATATTCCATGGATTGGATTAGTGTGGACATTAAATAACATAGATTTGGAGTCTGTCTTGAAACAGATGCATTTCTTCCTATCGTGTTTTTTTCTTTTCTTTTTGGAATAGTAGATAGAGGAGAGGTCTGGTCTTGGCTGGGCTTATGCCCGTTTATGCCAATTTTGGGGATTAGTTCAGGTGCCCTAGTTACACAGCTGCCCTGTTGGTGAAGACGGAGATCCTGGGCAGCGTCTGCATCTGGGCAGGGGCGGGCAGGGACTGACAGGCTTGTTCTGAGGGAGGAAAAAGGAGCTGTCACGCAGGGTGTCATGCGGGAGACCCTGTTGCTGCGCCATGTGTCACTCGGGGCGGCCTGCAGGGTCTCAGCACCCCGCTCCCCACATAAGGATGCAGGATATGGCTAGGTCAAAAAGGAACACCCACGGAGCCATAGATAGGGGAGTCACACCACTATATTCTCGCTGGCGGCTGGGTTGGAGACACACGACGTGCGACCTGCTGTCCGCTTTTCTGCCAACCGACCGACAACTCTTCTCGACTCTCATCGACTCGACTTCCCAACGTAGCCACAGCAGTTATATTAGTGGCCAATGGCTCCCTGGTTCAGCTGACGGTCAACTAGCCACAGCTGATGGTCATCCAATCACAGTTGATGGCCATTTACTACCTGAGCCAGCACCTTTCTATGTGAGGCCCAGAGCCTGGAAACTGCACTCCTGGCTCTGTCCCCACGGGAGCCTTAGGTCATCTTGAGTTAAGGGGAAGAAAAGGAGCTGTCCCGTGTCACAATGGCTGCACTGCCTTAGTGATTCATTCACCCAGCTTAAAATGCACTTTTCTATACATTAGCTTCTTTTGGGGCCCTTAAGACAACCTCACTGTGAGCAGACTTGGGCAGGGTTGTTCTACACGTTATACAAATGAGGAGCAGGTACTAAGGCATAGGCGCAGAGCGGGATGTGAGTTTATTATTTTATTTTATTTCATCTATCTTTATAAGTTGAAGTTCAAAACTCTTTTTTCTTGGCGATAAGAACTCTTAAGGTTTCTGAGAAATCATTTCTTTGGGAGTCAATCATAAATTTCATTTGTCCGATTATATAAACAGTCCCGCTATTTTAAAAATGTGACCTAAGATCCTTTGGCGCGTTAGTGGAGCAAAGGAGAATCATGGGAAAGCCCATATCTTCCCTGTGAGGTTATGATATCACCCCACGACCATTCTAGTACCGCCTGACTAATCTGCTCTCAGCCCTCGTCCCTGGACTAATAAATGTTTCCTCAGGAGAGAAATTTTGTACTCATGGATTGACAGTGTCTCAGCAGCAGTGTTTTTATCTTTACGTATTGATTGTTGATGATCATTTCCCTACATCGCTCCTGTGCTATTTTGAAGGAAGAGTCATCTTTTTTTCAGAGGAGCTGAGGAATGGACCTGGGGTAGGAAGTTGAATGAACGGCTGCTCTTAATGATGATGTCTTATTAACTTCCTGGATTTCCTATCTGAGGCTCCCATACTGCAATTTGTTGATTTACTGGAATTTCTCAGAGAGAAAAAAGAGTTTGTATTCCCCCATGACAAGATCCATTTATGTCAACAATTAATTTTGCAGTCAATGTTTTTATAAACCGAGGTCATAAAAACAATCTGCAAACTGAATCAATTTTTAAAAGATCATTGCACCCTAGGTGATCTTCCTTAGGAATTGTTTTCCAGAACTCTCCATCTGGACTGGTGCGTCCCCTAAATCTTGTAGGCAGGACCAGCTATATATAATTCACAGGAACCAGTGCAAAATGAAAATGCAGGGCCCCTTGATTAAAAAATTATTAAGAATTTCAAGATGGCGCCATCAGAGCATGAAATCAAGTGAAGGAGTCCTACTGAGCACAGGCCGATGCGTCTGACCCAGAATCAGGGCAATGTGTTGACCCAGGATGAAATGGTAGAGTAGAAGGTGCAGGTTGGCTAGGGTAGTTTAAAGATACTGAAGGCTGCCTAGAAGGAACAAACAAAGAATAAGGCAAAACAAAACCAAAATCAAAACCAAACCAAAACAAAACAAAAACAAGAAAACCCACAAAAAACCAAAACCAAAACAGGAGAATTAAGGGAAAGACAGTTAAAGAAAGGAGAAGGGGGAGAAACTGAAGAATGCTGTGGGAGAGGAAAAGGAAAGGGCCAGATTGTCTGGATGCACTTCGCCCCTCGGTTACCCTTGTTTTCTCTTTCCCTGGGATCCGCTTACAATTTCTCAACCTGAGTATCACTTTCTCTTCCTTGAAGTCAGTGCAGAGTTTCTCTCCTCGGGGACACCTTTCCTGAATCCCCAGGCTGAGTGTGAGAGAGCAAGATGCTATTGGGCATTTCAGATGATTCAGTCTCTGCGCTTTGACTTCCATTGATGCCCCTCCTTAGCTAGACCTCTCCTCTTCTGCACCTTGTTACCCTCAGACTGTGTCACGTCCTGAGTGCTTGACTGCTGGAAGGCTTAATGCTTCTCCAGCCTGGAAGAATGATTTTGGAAAACACACCCTGGAGGGAGCTCATTCCTTTTCTTCCACAGCCACCAGGACTTACCTGGGTGATAGTTCTTCTCCATTGATTGGAAACGCCATCAGGTCAGGCCCTGTGACCTTGGTTTCCATGGCCGTCTCTCCAGTGCTTAGCATTGAGCTGGGTAGGTCTTAGGCATTCAATTAAATATCCGTTTAATGCACGATTGAGCACTCCAGAATATATTGTAGGCTTACTCATATACGTACACTCTAGACTTTGAGTTTTGTCCTGTAGCAGTAACTATATCTTATTTCTCTCCAAATTCCTAGGGAATGAATGAATGGGTGATTGATTAATTCATTGATAAGGGCCACCGGATGTGACAGGGGAATAGCCCCACTGTGTGGAAGAAATGTGTCATGAGTGAAAGCATTGCCCAAGAGATGCTGCCAGGCGGAAGGTGTGGAGGGGAAAGGTGCTTCTAGAACAGTGATTCTCACAGGGATCACCTAGAGAGCTTTTAAGAATCCCAGGGCCCAGCTGCATCCCAGAATTCTTACATAGGAATCTCAGGCATCAAGACTCCCCAAGTGATTCAAACACGAAGTGAAATTGGGAACCACTGGTATTGACAACGACTTAGGTCTGTCCAGGGAGGGAGAAGCTGAGACTTTGTTCTAAAGTTTGTGTGAGATAACATTTGCAAAACTCTTTTTACAATGTCTGGCGTTCAATAACTCACCTGCATATTATTATTGCTTTTTTACTGCATGTATGCTGCAGACCCTTGTATGTGTACTCTCCCATATCCTCTTGGCCTGTTAGATAGGTATTATCTTCTTGCTACAGAAAAAAAAACAGCAAAGCTCAGAAAGATTTAATAACTTGCCCAGGGTTTTCCATCTAGTTGGTAGCCCAGATTTGTCTATTTCAAATTCACTGGTCTTTCTATGACAGATGCTGCCTCTCAAAAATTGGAAATCCTCAATTAATGTTTTTACAGAGGGTTTCAGGTAACTCAATTTTTAAAAGCCTTGTATATGTACTGAATAGTCCTTTACTGAAGAGGCATGTGCTTGTTGAGGTTTCTTTACAAAGGATAAGCAAGCCTCTTTTTATTCTTTATGACTTCCTGTATAGTTTGGTTGCTAATTTCTAAAACAACTTTTTATATGGTTCAGTTACAAATTCCCGCCAGTGTGATTTTTTTTACAACTGACAACAGCCAGCTGTGCTGGGGGCTGAAGGTTGCCTAAAAGGAGCAGGCAAAATAAAAAGGCGAAAATGGAAAAGAAATGCTGGAATAGGAGGCTGTTGAAGCAGCCAGAAGAGAGGAGGGCTATCTGAGAGGTGGGATGGGAGAGAAGGAAGAGGCAGAGGGCATGAGGTATGTGGAGAATGATGTTTTCCACCCACATAACTCAGAGAAGTTCTTTGCACCTCTGCCACAAGTTGCCTTTTTTTTTCTTAGTTGGTTATACAACAAAATAAGTAAGGTATTGGAATTAGAAATCAGAGGACTTTCTAATATTTGAGTTAACTCTCATGTTTAGTGGAAGGAAGAAAGAGGCATTTGCACAAAGCTTCGGGGCGTGAAAGTTCTGTGCAGCAGATTTGTGTTCTTCCCTGTAAACCATGGCATTTTGATTCTCATTTCATGTCTTCAGGAGTACTGGTTTCACTTTCTAATAACAACAAAATGTTTTGGGTTACAGCTGTGATAGGAAATGCAATTCACGTTTCAGTGCATTTGCTTTTGTACCAGGTTTTCTGTGGTATTAAGGAGTCATCCATAAATTGATCTTCAGCAAAGGCTCTTTTTGTTATCTCCCTCCTTCCTCCTGGACACCCCCCCTCCCCTACTCTCATTTCCTTTCTCTTGTCTAGACGCTTCCATAAGACTTGTTGATCATTCATCATCTGGGGGAATTTTAAATTTAAGTTCACTAAGTAACGTGTAGGCATTAGAAGATTCACTGTACCCATCTTTTAATGTGTACTCATCTTTGAGGAGCAGTTAGGAGATGTTTCTGTCATGGCTTAGCCCCAGGGCAATTTGTACTCTGACTTAAAGACAGTGTGACAAGGACAGTTACACAGAAAGGGGGATAGGCTTAGAATATTTTTATTGCTAGTACATGTCAGTATGACATGACCTGTAAAAGGAAATTTCCCTAACGAATTTAAATCTAGCCCAGTCACTTTTGTTCATTCAGAGGAAATCGAAATAATATCAATTTCCATTTTCTCAGGTGGTAGATTTTATATAAAATTGCTTTTGGGTGGGGCTGTATATGGAGAGATGAACTAATTGGTTTGTCTGAATATGCCCCAAATTTAGGCAAATTTCTCAAAGTCCAAATGTTTTAAAAGTATCTAATGAATTGTTTTTTTATTTTATGTTTTTATTTCCAACTTTTGATTTGAATTTTTTCAAACATAAAGTTAAAAGATAAGTATAATGAACACCCTACACCCACCACATAGATTCAACAATTATTATAGTGAGTTGGTTCTTGACTCTAACTAGGCAAATTTTTTGTGTATTATTCACATGCCCCTTTCAAAATCTGTTGGTTTTTGGCTTGTCACTCAGAATTTTCCAAACTAGGAGGGACCCATTGACTTTTGCCTATATGCAAGAAGAAAAAAAAGGAAGTGTAGACTTTTTCATAAACGTACCTGCAATGTTAGGAAGTTGTTACACCTACCGGTTCCAATGAAGTATTTCTGTTTCCTGTGAATTTAATTTATCTCGATCCCTTTTTTGTTTTTTATAGGCTACCAAGAGTTGACTATTGCGCTTCGCCGAACACAGGGTTTTGACATTAAATTCTGGGTTTGTTACTTACTACAGCAGCTCCTGGGACAAAACAATCAGATGAATATCACATGGAACTGTTTTTCATTCTTTTAAATTTATACCGATGTGCTCCTTGAGACAGAGAAACGTCTGAAAAGCAGGAACCTCAGTGTGACCTCTGCTGGAAGTACCACTGTTTGGGGCCCCATGGCTGAGTGGCTGCCACATTTGCTGGGTTGCCTTCGGTACCTTGGGGGAAGCCCTTGGCCTCCATATAAGTCTGTTTGGATATTTGTAAATGGAAAGAATAACGCTCTGCTCTGTTCCTCATGTGGAACATCAGGCAAGACAGTGGCTGAACTGTGTTGTGTATCTTAGAGGGGGGTCACCTAAAGGAACAGACCAGGCTATTTTTAAGACATTGACACAAATATACATTTGAGAAGGGTTGTTTCAGTAGAGCACTTTGAACAAAGGCTCACATGTGCCCAGAAAATGTTTTATTCTCTTCCCACTCCCAAGGCATCAGTTTCATCTATAGGGTATGAAACTTTTTTTCTATCTCCTATTTAATTTTCAGATATAAATTTGCTAAATTACCTTGGTATCATAAAAAGATACAATATATGCAGTTAACACTTTCCCTGTTATTGTCTGTTATCTTTTATGTGCATTAACACATACAGCTATATATAGTGGTATGTGTCATCTAGTTACACTAAGAAAGGAATGGCTGTCTGGAAAAAGTGCTTGTAGGCAGACATACTTTTAAAACTGAAGCAGTGATAAAATTTGTCATTTGAGGTTGTGGGGTAAACTATAGGTCATAGTTTGTCACGTTTTTATTCTTGAGTAAAAATATAACTGATCAAAATCCAGAGAAGACTTGGATTCCAGACTTTACACTGATTGCTCTATTGAGACATTTGAGTTAGATTAAAATAACTCAAATAAAAAATAACTCAAAATAAAATAACTCAAAAAAAAGCAAATTAATTTGATTTGAATTATTTTGGCAAAGATTTTGTAATTGACATATATTAAATGGACCAGTTAAAGACAAGTGATATGTTATATTGTTCAAATGTACTTGTAACCTATTTCTCAAATCTCAATTACCTATAAATCCATAGATATATAAATGCACAAAAGCAGAACTTAAGATTTTAAAATATTTTAGTGTACTTTCTGTCCCAGATATAAACAATGTCAATATTCTTGGCTGTAGTTTGACATAACTTATTATTATAAAGTTGAGTTACTAGGTATGCATAAAGTGGTGTACAGTTGCAAAAATTACTTAAAATTCAGTATTTTTAACATTTAATGGTTTATAGAGTAGGAGAAAAGATATTAAGAATTAAAGTCTTTTAAGGGTTAATGTAATAGGTAGAATAATGCTCCTGCCTGAAACTCGTTCACGTCATAATCCTGGATATCTGTGAATGTGTTACCTTATGTGGCAAAAGGGACCTTATAGGTGCGATCAAGTTAAGGATCTTGCAAAGGGAAGATTATTTTGAATTAGGCAGGTGGGTCAAATGTGGCCACAAGGCCACTCAAAAGAGAGAGAGGTCGAGTGTCAGAGACCAAGAGAAATGGGAAAATCTGGCTGTTTTGAAGGTGGAGAAAGGGACCACGAGACACAGAATACAGTCTCTAGAAGATGAAAAAGGTGAGGAAATGGACTCTCCCCTAGAGCCATCACAAGGAGCGCAACTCTCCCTGCTAACGTCTTTTTCTAGCCCATGAAACCCATTTTAGATTTCTGACTTCCAGAGCTGTAAGGTTAGTCGTGTGTTGTTTTAAGCCACTAAGTTTGTGGTAATTTATTACAGGAGTAATAAGAAACTTTTATAGTCCGGAAGCGTATTGGTTGTAGATATAACTATTAATATATTTTTTATCAGGAAGGTCTAAACCTGCTTGTGGCTCATTTCCAAAGGGCTTATGAAATATGGGGAAAAATGGTAATCATACTACCCAGGATTTATTGAAACCCTTAGAATTCGTCATCTAGGAGGAGTTAGGTAAATTCAAAGTACTTTTATCAAGATTAGGCATTATAATTATACTGGGGTGTCAAAAAATGTATACATGTTTTAAAAAAGGAAAAAAACTGTATTAAAATTGTAATACTCAACATATATTGATACCAAAAGAGAAATACAAGTCATATGTAGAAATTTTTTGGCATGCCCGGTATTACTAGGGGGAAATTAAGCCAGAATTTAAGTCATTGTGCACAAAGAAAAGCTCTGATTTTCATACTTCTTAAAACTAAATAACTACTTCTAAAAAATAATTACTTCTTGAAATCTTAGTCCCTGATACTTAAGAACTCATTTATTTGTGACTCACCTGAAACCTTGTGACAAGGTGGATCTAGCCACCTTTCTGCCAGCAGAATGCTAGATTGAATAGCTAGATGAAGCGAGTGTCTGGCTGCCTGGGAAGCTTATCATCTGCAGAGCAGTGAGCTGACAGCCACGGGCACCTCCTTCCCAAAGTCCGAGCTCGTGTGAAGAAGCTACTTTGTGCTAACAGAGCTTTTTCCTGGAACTTTTACTTTGGCCTCCATCACCCCATTGTGATTTATACGTTGTTTCTCTCCTACCGTCAGGATAAGAGGAGTATTCTGAGGTCGTATGATTTGAAGAGTGTTGGTGCTATCTGTCACCTGTCAGAAAGATGGAGGCCAGCATCAGCTTCCGACACTGACCTATAGCAAAATATCTACACAGTCCGTGGGCACATTCAGGCCTGCTGCTTCTATTTCTCTTTGGCTACTGCTTGGAGTATTCAAGTAATTCTTTGTATTTTTCTAGCAGTTTTCACGTGGAATTCTCAATGCAAAGCCTGCAAATATTTTTCACTCACTTTCAGGAAGCCCTCGCAAGAAGCTAATCAGCATAAGAATTGTCTTCTTGATAGTTCAGTGTCTACACATGTGGATTCTGGAGCCAGAATGCCTAAGTTTGAATCCTGGCCCTGCCACTTAACTGGCTGTGTGACCTAGAGCAAATTATGTTACCTCTCTGTGCGCCTGTTTTCTTACAAGGGGATAGTAATACTTTCTATCTTATAAGATTGTTTGAGGATTAGATGACTTAATATGTGAGTGACACCCAGAGTAGTGTCTAACACTTTTTAAATAAAGTAGTGACTATATATTTGTTTGAATTATTTAACCTTGATAACCTCCATATGGTGAGTTAGGGATTATTTTTATTCCATTTTAGAGATAGGAACTATGGCACACAGTTGGTAAGTGAAAAAGCCAAGATGTGAACCTATGTCTATCTAACTCCAGAGTGGAGTTTTTAACCACCGGTGTCCACTGTCTCACCTACTTCTTTTGTTCCATTCAATTACTCATGATGGGGAGGCATGTTGTGTTTGACTGTCAATTCTGATTGGTGAGTTAAGGAAGATTCTAAGGCGAAGATTTATTAATGACGTGTGCCATGAGTCTTGGAGTTGGGAAGGCAAATGCTCAGCACAGTCTGCAACACAAGATAAAATGTCTTTACCTGAGGGTTTATTATTCTCACCTTGTCTTTCTGATAAGCAGGTGTGACTGGGCATGTAGCATTATTTAGAGACAAATGCATTCCAAAGGAATTTTGAGAATGAGATTTCATAATGAGGCAATAGACCCAATTTTTCTGACTATCATGAAACCACTGAATGAAAATAAAGGCACAGTTTGGTTCAGAAAAACCTCATAGACCGTTGCTTCTGGAAAGCCATAGATGGCTGCTGTGAGCAAGGATCTCACTCATTTTTGAGGAGCAGGATCTTACTCATTTTTCCCAGAGATTTTTGTTGAAAAGTGGAGTTCCATGAGTCTCAGCATGGCCAGCCTCAAATTCATGGTTAGGAAAACATCCCACATTTTCTTCATTTTTAAGGTGGGATAATGTTCCATTGTGTGTATACACCCTTTCTTAATCCATCCATGGTTGCTTCCATATCTTGGCTATTGTGAATAATGCTGTAATGGATGTGGGAGTGCTTGTATCTCTTCAAGACCCTGACTTCAATTATTTTGGATGAATACCCAGAACTGGGATTGTTGTATCACATGGTACTTGTAAATTTAAAAACATTTTAATCCTTTTGAGGCACGTCCACACTGTTTCCATATCGGGTGCCCCATTCTACATTCCCACCAACAGTGTGCAGGGTTTCCACTTTCAGTCGTGCGAGATGAAAAAGCTCTAGAGATTTGCCATGCAAATTGTTAACTCAGCATTGATATTGTACTGCACACATGGAAATTTGTTAAGAGGGTAAAGCTCCTGGTGTGTGTGTGTGTGTGTGTGTGTGTGTGTGTGTGTGTTTAAAAAAGAAAAGCAAACACTCTGTGATCCTGCATTTCAGTCCTGAATCTCCAAGCTGCTGAAAAGTCTCGGCAGGAGATTTCACCCTCCTCCCACTACACCACCTGAAAGCCTTTGGCTCATTCCTTCTGTCCAGGGGTTCAGGCTTCTTACTCTGTCTGGTCCAATGGCAAAGCTGGGCTGCCCCCACTGCTTTCAGAGTTAGAGGACCACCTCTGAGTAACCCGGCCTACTTAGCCAGTACTCATTCCTCCCTTCTTGACCCAGTTTCCCAAAAGGACCACTTTGGTCTGCCTGAATGTCTGCTTAATGCTTCCTAATTTGACACTAATCTTCATAACATCTGTACTCAATTTGAGTCTTCTGAAATGTACTTTTTCTAAGCACCCATCAGTTAACATTATAATGTCCTGAGGCTTGGATGACAGAATTGGCTCCCTCTCTGATCAGGTTCCAGTTGTAGCGGTTCTGACTTGGGAAGACTGCTTCCTCACGGGGACTTCCTGGCAGGAGACTCCTGACACCCATGTTGAAACTAATATATATAAAAAAAAAAAAAAAAAAAAAAAAGTTAAGGCGTGAGATAAGCAGGGGACTTATCATCAAGAATCTTACGGGGGTGGGGTGGGGTGGGGTGGGGGGGTGGCCGGTTAGCTCAATTGATTAGAGCGTGGTGCTGATAACACCAAGGTTGCTGGTTCGATCCCCGCACGGGCCACTGTGAGCTGTGCCTTCCTTAAACAAAAAAAAAAAAAGAGAGAGAATCTTACATGCTTTCATAAACTTGGGCTTTATTCTGAAGGCCATGGGGGAGACTTTTAAAAAATAGCTTTATTTAGGTAAAATTTCCATATCATAAAATTCACCTTAGTGTGCGATTCAGTAATTTTTAGTAAATTTACAGAGTTGTGCAATCATCACCCCAACAGTTTTAGAAAATTTCCATCACCCCAAAAAGATCTGTCATGCTCGTTTGTAGTCAGTTTTTAAAGGCATTAGTTTTGCATTTAATTTCATTCAAGAACTCTAGGAGTGAGGTAGAGATTTGAGGGAGATAAGGGCAGAGTCTGGATCTTTCCTCCCTCCCTCCCATTCTTCCTCCCTTTATCCATCATACTTATGTTTATTGAACCCTTAGTATGTCTCAGTATGTCCCAAGTGGCCTCTTCCAGTCCCAGAGTCAATGTCATTCATAAACAGTGCTGTTATCTATAGTTAGCATTAGAGTGGCTTAGTGTGACAAAACCCTTCAGTTTTCTTTTAGTCTCCAGGAAACCACATTTCTGGAAATGGTTACATATGAGAACAAAAAGATAATATTGGCCTGGCAATCCTAAAAAGGACAATTTAATCTTTAGACTGGTGCCATTCTCAAATGTGACAAAAGATTTTCATTGTTCAGAGTGCCTGTATTGTTTAGCTGTCAAATTTTCAACTTTATTTCTTTTTGTATTCTCCTTTTAATTAATAGAATAGTGCAGAGACTGGCTTTTCATATTTGAGAGGACATCTGTCTTAATAAAAACCATTTAGGATGTTGGTACGTGGAAAAAGACATATTAGCACTGATGTGTAATGAAAGCATTAAGCCAAGAAGACTAGTGCTTAATTGCAATTAAAAAAAAAATCACACATGTTTTTACTATATGATTCTGGCAGAAAAAATATTCTCACCAAGTACAGCTTCAGTTTAGACTCCGTTCTGAACAATGAAAGTAATTAGTATTCAGACCTAACGTATTTTAAATAAAATCTTCAAACAAACACCTGGAACCAAGTTCTGCACTGTTACGCTGTCTCATTGTCTAGAGTATAAAGACCTCGTCCTTTTGGGCTATTGATTACAATACTACTTCCATGCATAGTGGTTGAGAGTACAAACTCTAGAGCCAGATTGCCTGAGTTTGAATCCTGAGCTCTGCCACTCACCAGCTCTGTGACCTTGGGCAAGTTAATGAGGAATAACGCTTACCTAATGGGATTGTTTTGAGAGTTGAATGAGTTAATATTTGTCAAAGTGCCCATAAATACCTGACATAGTGTAAATGGTATATTGTATTATATTTATGTTTCTATCTTTATTTGTGTATCTACTTGACAGAAATCTATTTGCAAAAGCTTTCCAGTGTGTCAAACCTTGACTTTTCTTATATTAACCTTTTACTTTTTCGTCTTTAGTTTTCAGAAGTTTAATTATGATGTGTCTTAGTGCTTCTGGAATATGTAGGTTTTGTCTTTCACCAAATTTGGAAATTTTTTAGTAATTATTTCTTTGGATATATTTTCAGCCCTTGTTTCTTTGCTTTTCTCCCTTTGGAACTCCAATGATATGACTTCTAGATATCTTGTTGTTGTCCCACAGGTGTCTCTTTCTATTGTTCTATCTTCAAGATCACTTATCTTTTCCTCTATCTTGTTAATTCTGCTGTGTTGAGCCCTTCCAGTGAGTTTTTAATTGCAGTTATTGCATTTTTATGCTCTATAATTTCCATTTGGTTCTTTTTATATTTTTTATTTTTTTGTGAGAGACACTTGTAATTCCTTTGTTAAATGAAAAATGAAGCCCTTCTATGATGACTATTTAACATCCTTGTAATTCTAATACCGATTCGTCTCAGCGTTGGTCTCTGTGGATTGTTCTTTCTCATTCAAGTTGTGATTTTCTTGATCCTTGGTATGAGCTGTGATCTTAAAAATTGTATCCTGGACATCTGGACATTGTGTTAGAGGACTCTGGATCCTATTTTGCCTTTATTTTAGCAGGCAGTTGTCCTGTTTAGATTTACTACACAGGTCCTGCCCTTCTTTTGTGGGCTGTAGTCTCAATAATTTAATTTTCAGCGCCTTGGCAGTGCTGTTCTGGTCAGGTTTGTTAGCATGATGCTGGGGTGCTTCTACCCAATCCCTGATGGTGTCACCTGTGGAGGTGGAGGGCCCTGCCTGGGGTCCACCTTGGTGGGAGATGGGGGATGCCAGGCCCGCAGGAGGGGAAACCTCTCTCTTGAGCTAACGTTGCCTGGTGCTGGCAGAACTCTTACTCAGTACCTGCTACCACAAGGGCAGAAGGTGCTTCCCTGGGTCTTCTCAGCACTGTCAGATTGGGAAGTGGGAGATGCTAGACTTGTGGGGTCAGAGTGCTTCCTCTGGATGCCCAGGGCTGGCTGAGCTCCCACTCAGTCTCTGCTTGTGCTGCTCGCAGGGGAGGTTAGCGCCCTCCCGGGCTGTGTTCTGCCTCTGGGCCAGGGTTCTGGAGATAATGGGCCGTGGTGCTGTTCCTTAGGCCTGGAGGGTCCTAGCCAGCTGCCTTCCTCTCTTCACCTTTTGGTGTCCTTTCATGATTGTCTGTTGTGTTATTTATAAGGTTTTCAATTATACTTAGTGGGGAGGAGTGGAAACTGGAGTCTATGCCATCTTGTCTGAAACTAGGCAATCTCATTACTTTTCCCCCAAATATCCTGGAACTGAGACTTCGAGATTACAGTTGGACTTCTCCTGCACATGACAATAACAATAAGAATTGTTCAAATACCTTACCTGTTTGTAGCACTTTCTTGACATTAGCATTTTTTTGGTCCTTAAAACAGGGCTGTGAGGTAGCAAAGGCTAGCACTGTCGCTAGCATCCTCTCATGTCACAGTAGATGACACCTAGACCCACGGAAGGGAAGGGACTTTTGTTGTCGCACCGCCTGTGGGAGGGGACAGCAGGGCTGAAGCTGGAGCTAGGATTTTGGTTGTTAACTGATCCTGGCCCAGTGGCTTCACTTGGAGTGTCCCCTTCATCCCTGCAGTTCTGTAGCATTGGAGCCTTTGGAAGTGGAGGACTGGAGGGAAGATTAGTCAGCTCACGTTACCTTAACAAAACCCCACACACTGGGTGACTGGTGGCTTACACAACACAAAGTCATTTTCGCACAGTTCTGGGGGCTGGAAGTCCAAGATCAAGGAGCCAGCAGGTTGATGTCCTCAGAGGCCTCTCCCTGGCTTGTAGATGGTGACCCTCTCGCTGTCTGTTCTCATTGTCCTCCCTCTGTGCGTGGCAGCCCTGGTGTCTCTCTGTGTCCCCATCTCTTCTTATAAGGACACCAGTCAGATTGCATTAGGGCCCACCTTAACTGCTTCATTTTAATTTAATTGCCGCTTTAAAAACCCGATCTCCAAATACAGTCATGTTATGAGATACTGCAGGTGGAGACTTTAATATATGAATTTTGAGGGGACACAGTTCAGCCCATGACGGAGGGGTGTTGTGCAGACTTTGACAACCTCTGCACTAGTGGCCACTGCATAGCCTTCAGTGAAGGGCTCTTCTACAGTGAGAAGTCATAGGAGGGGAATATCAGTTTGAAAGTTTTGTTACTTTCTCTTTTCCCCCTTTTGCTGTGATGTGATTCAACCTAACTTCACTTCAGTCTTGCTCATCATCTGGTCTTCCTGTGCCCTCTTTTCCAGCCTAGGGAGCTAAAATGTATGGCCTGGACTCTGTTGTGGCTTAGCTCTGACTTTTACTTAGAAATGGCACCGCTGTGGCACTGAGTAGTTTTAGAAAAGAAGGGGGTGGAATGAACTCCATGCCCTCTGCTTTTCTTCCAAATTGAAACAAGTCCATGATTTTATTGACATTTCCATGCCAAATTTGCAGTTTTTCTCCTTGTGTTTTGGCTTGGTACCATTGCTTAAATTTATGTTACTCTTTCCAAAAGGTAAGTGACTTCTGTGAAAACGATATGGGGAAAAGTCACTAATAGAGCACTCAGTGTTAACTCACTTATATGGCACTCAGGGGAGGGTACTGTATTTTTTAAATTGTTCATACTGAAAATAGTGAACATTTATTGAGCAATTACTATATGGCAGGTATAATTCCCCCTGTATGGCTGATTACAATGGGTCTGGCATGGGTAGTGCAAAAGTAAACAGCAAGGGGAGCACTGTGAGCACAGGGCGAGCCTTTTTGAATGAATCAATAGGAAACTGATGGAGCAGCTGGGGTAGGGATAAGACATGGGCCAAGCTCATTGCTCTGGTTGAGGCATGAGGGGTGCCATGTAGAACCACAGGAAGCATTCTCTGAGAGGGTGCAAAACAGGTAGGGTCTCATGGGTATGACATTTGGGTGGAACGATGAAGGAGGGCTATTAATTAGATGGCAAAATGGGCTATGTTTTGGGATATCCAGGTGGATTCATTCATTCATTCACTCATTCATTTATTCACTGACCCATGTATCAAATATTTATTTTTGCCTACTACGTGCTAGGCAATAACCTGAGAGCTAAATAGCGGTTGACAACTGGAAAGATAAATGGCAATACAGAGATAGTCTGACAAAAAGGTTGAGTCGGTCTAGATAAATGGAGTGTGCTTGTGAGATGGCAAGGAAGTGTGACTGAGGCTGCCCTTTCCTTAATGGACCCATCTGACTCCAAAATATTCTTACGGCACTTTTCTCCAATAGGAAGCACTTTTAGAAGCTATCGCTTCATCCATGGTGGAATGCCCTAGCATCTGGGGCAGAACCCAGCAGCTGTGTGGCTGTGTGGTGCAGTGTACAGGGCAGGACATGGGCAAAAGTTCTGTATCCAGCTGACATTGCAGCTGGGATTAAGATTGGCGGAATATAATTACTGCAAGTGGCAAGCTGCCAGGTTCTCAGAGCTCATGCTCTGTGCCTGCCTTGCCAGCTTGAAGCTTGTTGATGACGAGCCTTTGTCAGGACCACTGTTTTATTGCTCCATGGCAAAACAGGAAATTTGCAATGATTCACTAATAATGTGGGGTCATGTATAAAATTGCTCCAAATCATCAAACCTGATTATAGTCATGTGAAACACTATAGTGCATTATTTAGAACGTTTCTTCTAATGGGCTTGAACTTCACACAGCAAAACTGTGCACCAAAACAAAAGCTATAAAAAGATCAGCAGAAACAAGCAAAAAGGAAACACTGAAGCAAACACAAATTTGAGTCTTTGAAAACATACAGTACGCCTCTTTTGGACATTGCATTCAATATCCCTTGAGCTTGGAGGGTATGAATAAATGCCCATATAATTACTCCTTAACTGAGTAATTACATGCTTATTTGTGCCCCGTGGATTGGTTGGCAATTACACTTGGAATTGCTAGGGGGAAAAAATGAGACCTGCTAATGTGGCTTCTGTCAAGTCCTAACTGTACGTGGTTGAAAATGATGGTTTGCAAAATGGTCCTCGTGGTATTTTGATAACAGTAGTTTCCAGCATTTGAGTTTGTGATAAACAGTTTTCAGAAGGACTGAGAAAAACTTTGCTGGCTAGATTTTGGGAGTTTTTGCCAAGATTTTATGAAGAGGCTTGGTCTTCGTTTTGCTCTGAATAAAGTCAGATCGACATTTCTCAGAAAGCAAGTTGGGTTGTAGGTGGTGCTCTGTGCAAGACTGGGTTTGGACCTGTCACCTGTTGGATTCTTGCTGGTTGCCAACCCCTGTGCTAAGTGCACTAGATACATAGTTCTCAGTGATGCTAAGACCCTCACCGTTCTCTACATAATTGTCCTCATGGTGAGTCTGATGCTTGGGGTAGTTACAACAGGACTGAGGCGTATAAGTACAAGCTTGGGACCATAAAGCTGGGTTCAAATACCAACTCTGCTGTTTACTAGCGAAAAAGAGTTTTCTCCCTATTTTATTGATGAGGGAAGTCAACCTCAGCGTGATTAAATAACTCATTCAAGCTAGTAATTCACACAGCTAGTAAGGAGGGCTGGTATTTGAGCCCTAGCCTTATGTTCCCAAGCCTGTGTGTATACAACTCAGTTATGCCATAACTACTCCAAGCCTCAGCTTTCAAGTTGTAAAATAAGGGCAAATACCTACCTCGGAAGGTCATTGCGAGGGAGACCCTTTAAAGTGTTGAACACAGTGCCAGGCACACAATGATTCATTCCCTTCTATCCCCTCTTCAGTCATCTTCTTTCCAGATCAAAAGGGGGGAGAAATGTGGTCTGCAGCCCCATGTGGCTATGTTGCTTTCCTCCCCGGTGGAGGTGGTGGAGTTCTTTAAAAAGTCTTTCCCCTGTGTTCCTTCTAGGATGCTAATCAAGACACCTGTTTAGACCTAGTGATGTGTTGAAGAAAGTGACTAGATAGAAATTCAATGCAGGGAGAAAAGGTCAGTGAAAACAGATCGTTTTACAAGTTGTTTACTCAACATTGCAATTTTCCTTTCTTAGGCAAGGTAAACCTGCAATAAATTCTTAATCAAAGAAAGGAGATTTGTGTCCAAAATAACTGAATAAATTAAAACTCAAGGAAAAAGGCAACCCGATGCTTTTTTACTTTCCCACACCAGAACAACACCTTTCAACTTTGAGAAGCATGTTCATAGATGTGTTGTCCCCTTCCTACTTCCCCCCAAGATTTTTCTGTAAGAGTTTTGTTGTCTTCATTGTTCCAGGGGCTACACTGTTAGAATTTAGTGGGTAATTGCAGCTCACCATAAAGATGTTGTTCGGCTTCTATATGAAAGAAATCTCTGTGTTTACATTGGTTTTTTATTCTCCAACTGTCCACTGACTCTGTGATAATATAAGATTGTTTATTTTGGTGACATCTTTTTCTACTGTCTCCGTTCTCTAGACACTTCCTTTCTTAGCACCTAGCACGGATGAAGTCATGTGACACAATTTAATATTTACTGTCTTTATAGGTGCTAACAGATTTTTATACGTGAGCTTCCACCCTCCCAAGCATTTTGTAAACTTTCTTGTCAAGGTCAGTGTTTATAGAATTCTTTTATAACCCTCTAGTACCTAATTCAGTGCCAGTCTGAGTCAATAAGTAGGTGCTGATTGATGTACTTATTTCTGTCTCTTGCAAGGCTACCAATTCACATTAACTTCTAGCTACCCTCTCTTCATCTGTTTCCTGCTTTTAATCCTTATTAGGAAATCTCTTCCGGTCATCTCCTCAAACGTAACAGATGGCTCTCAAAATCACAGGGAATCCAGAATAAGTATACAAACAATAATATAATTGGGAAAAAAGGATCCTAGTCATAACTGCATCAAAACTAAAGAATAAACTCACAAGGTATGGACAGAACTTATATGAAGAACACTGTAGTTCTTTACTGAGAGAAACTCTGAGTAAATTGGGAAATATTCCATGTTTCTCTATGAGAAGACTTCAGGTGTTAAAATGGAGATTATTTCATCACTCAATAAATGCATAAGTACATAACAAATAAACAAACAAGCTATGTATACTGAGCAATATTACCTAGTGACTCAGCATGACATTTGGTCTTAAGTATCTGTAAAATGGGTTTCACACCTTTTTTTCTCACCTTTTCTTTTTTTAAAACAAGCTTTATGGTGAGATTAAATAGGATAATACTGTGAAATGTTTAGTAAGGTGTCTGGCATGTAATATTAAATCAGTAAATATAGGTAGTTATTCTTATTTTGTTTTCATTATTACCCTTGTTATATATCTAGAGGTCTGCAGAACATGTATCTCTATCGTCAGCACCTGACTTGTTTGTTTCTTATTTATATTTTCTAATTTTTCGAAGGCTCAGATTTTGTAGTAAGAAGTTAACAAAAGTTGCTTTTAATCAGAAGAAAAAGGGAATCCAAAGACTCGTTAGCAAGATATTCCTTAAAGGGGCCAAACTTAATGAGGGAGTTAACCTGGTGATGGGCCCTGAGTGGACCTGTCATTTCAGAATGATAGATTGGCCTGTTAAGGAACACGCAAGGCCAGGCAAGTTAACAGTTTGTTGTGAGAGAGGGAAAGTCTATCGGGTTGAGCAAAGATGGCTACAGCCGGGCTGCATCTAAAGGAGACTTGCAGCCCCCAGGGAGGGGTGAGGAGGGTTTTATAGGGGCTGTGCTGACAGGATAGCATTGTTTGAACAGAAAATGCTGACTGCCTGCAAGCCAGAAGCTGTTTTGTGGCATTTTCTGTTATCGCCATTTTGGCTCTGTCTGCAGGTACAGGCCAACAGACGTTTTGTTGTTTTCTTGCAGACATGGCCCTGTCTGTAAGTCAGGGTCTCTGAGACCTGACACACAGAAGACCTTGATGTGTTCATGTTCACCTTGTGGCCTGTCTTGGTTCTCAAATTACTTCTGCTGACCCCTTCTCTAACCAGCTCCTGTCCTGTATGTGTGGGTCTTGACTGGAGGAAAGTTGGGGGAATTTAGACGTCAAACTCAGATTTGGGGGAGCTGAATTGTTTGGCTAAGGCCAATTCTAGAGAGACACACTGGGCATCTGGAACCCTCATGTTGATTTGCTGACTATCCATGCCCACTTCTGTCAGCTGTTTCCCCCTTTGGGCCCATCAAAAATAACCAGGTCACCTCTTCTTTTTTCTGTCTTCTACTGCAGCCTTCTCTAGAGTCTCTGGCCAGAGAATTCTAAGGTTGCATTGTTTTAGTTCTAATTCTGTGCCTCCTCCATCTTTCTCTGATCATCCCAGCCCAGCGCCCCCCCAACCCCCGCCCTTTAGGAAGAGCAGTTGAAGCAGAAGTAAGTCACTTTGAGTGGAAAGTGGGGGCCCGTTAAGCCTATCCATCGCAGTATTTATTTTCTGTCTTGACACAACTGTCTTGAACTAGAAATCTTTGGTTTTCAACTGTTGCAAATAACATCAAAGGACTCACTTTTCTGTGCAGACCCTTGGGGTCGTTGACACTTGCCAGCCGAGGTGAACTTGCTTTGAAAGATGTTTACACTTAGGTGCTTTCAAGGTAGAGATTTTAGGAGTAACAACACTTTTGAAATATTATCTGGTCTCCTCTAGTTTGAATGGGTTTGCTTTCAGTAAAAGACCCGAGAGGTCAGTGGGAACAAAAGTGCCTCTTTATTTTGTGCCATTTTGATGAAAAAGCACTGGAAGGGTTTTGAACGTTTAGAAGCCAGAGTTTAATTTCTAATTATGAAACTCTGGGTATTACAGACAGATAGACAATATATCAGGAATTTTCTCTTGACATTTACTCTATATTTTACAGAGATTGCTGGCTATGTTTTGTCTCTTAGACTTGAAATTTAAACTGTCTGTGGCTTATAGATCATTCCAGCAACCTGAAGCAGGGTTTGCTTTTGTACCCACTTTCTTCTTTTCACATATTCATTAACTCCTTTTATTGATAAGGATGCAAAGAGACAAAATAGTTTCTGGAGACAATTTTATTGGTGTTGGTTTTTGCTTGAGTTTGGGTGAACTGACGTCCATGTTTAATATATTATGTATGTATGTTCATGTGTATGTTATGCAACATATATGTTCATGTAGACATATAGCTATATGGGGGAAATTCCAGCAGATCCCAGTAAGATCCACTATGGAACTATTGATGGGCAACTGGGAGGGTAATTTCTCGGTTTAATTGACCAGTCTCTCTCTACTGATAATTTTATACAGTACAAGTCCCTTGTCCCATTTTGCCCCGGTGTTCTTATCTGCCAAATGGGATTATTTGCTATTTTCCTCAGAAGAATAGGGTGGGACAAATGATAGTGTGTATCCCATGTATTCTGAGATCACGTATTAAACAAATGTGAAGTATGCATTTAGAGCCACTTCATTTATTTTAAAGAGAAATTTTAATGTTATTCCATATGTATTTTACCAAATATGTATATAGAATGTCTTCATATAATCTAAACTCAATAACATAGGTATGTGTGTATATACTGTATACAATATATAATACATATACACAATTTATATAAATATATAAAATATATTTCATATATACATATATGAAATATCATATATGTAGGCTGTAGGTAAACGTGATTTAATGGTTGTAAAGAGCTTTGGATACATTTGTTTTCTACTGGAAGGCTTTTCTTTTTTATCCATATGTTGACAGTATAAACTCAGCTAGATTAGTAGATCATTCATCTTTAAAGTTAATTCATTGCTTCTCTAGGCAAAGCAGTTCATGCTTATCGAATAGAAAGTGACACTTTCTTTACTATTTCTTAAGAGGGTGGCAGATGGAAACTGTCAAATTGTTTGACAAAAGTGAGAAAGGAGATGATAAAATTGAACATGCAGATCTTATTGCTGGGAAATGCATGAACAGGAGGAGCTCAGGACAGGAGAAATTGTATGACTGACAAGGATCCTGGAGACGAAAAGAAAGAAGCAATGTAGAATTTGCAGCATTTTCCAGCATTTTGACTGATACACCTGATAAAATTGTGGGAAATTATGTAGTCACTCCCATATTTTATTTTGACATGTAGATTTTATTTTATTTACTTTTTATTTTGAAATAATTGTAAACTCATGATGAATTGTAAGAGTACTACAAAGAACTCCCATATACCCTTTATCCAGATTCATTAATTGTTAAAATTATTAATAGTCTACTAGTTTCACGTCATCATTCATTATCAATTATCTATCTATCTATCTATCTATCTATCTATCTATCTATCTATCTATCATCTAGCTGTCTGTCTGTCTATCTATAGCCTATCTAGTTTTTTCCCTGAATCATTTGAGAGTTAGGTACTCTCTTCCTACTTCAATGTACATTTCCGAAAAACAATGACATTGTCTAACATAATCACAGTCCAATCCTCAAAATCGAGAAGTTTAACTGGTGAAATACTATTATATTACTTACAGTTTTGTATTCACATTTTATCCCCTTGTCTTTACGCTTAGAATTTTTCCTCCAGTCCAGGACCACCTATTCATTGAATCCAAAGCAGTTCCTCCATCTTTCTTTGCTTTCATGACCTTGACATTTTGAAGAGTCAAGACAAGTTATTTTGTAGAATATCCCTCAATTTGAGTTTGTCAGAAATTTCCTCATGATTAGATTCAGGTTGTGCAGGTAGATTCCTTGGTGGGAATATCCCCGAAGTAATGTTGTGTCCTTCTCACGATGCCTCATCAGGAGGCATGGGAAGCCAATGGTCCTATTATCGGTCTGCTACATTTGATCACTTGGTTAATATAGTGTCCTCCAGACTTCTCCACTGTAACGTTACTATTTTAATTTTATTCGGTTGAAAATTATGATGTTATTTCTGGTATATTGCAGTATCGATCAGTTACAACGAAACTCTTACATCACTTCTTAAGTGCATGCAACAGAATATCTGCTTTGCTACCTAATATCATCTTTAAAAAAATGACAAGAACAAGTTCTTCTTTAGCAGTTGGAAACTCAGTTTTCCTTCCACTTCTCCTAGAGAACATTATCCTATGTTTTAACATCTCTTCTTGATCACTATCATGGTGCCCTGAAAAAAAAAAACCCACGAATATTTATCCAACTATATTTATTTTCAGTTTCCTGTGACTATAAGTCTCTTAAGTGTTAAGTTTTTTCCCCCTCTGGAATGGGTTATCTCTACAATTATTGTTAGTATAAAATTGATCAAAACTATTTAAGTGAATTATAGTTTTTAAACAAGTAACTGTTACATATAAATAGTAAAGCTAGCAATATATCTCTTAATAAAATAGGTGGAGGTGATTTTGGTGCCTTGATTAAACTGCGTGTTGGTTGAGGACTTCTATTTCTTTTCTTTTCTTTTCATTTGTCACTGCTGAAGATTTTACATGGGGGAAAGGAGTATTGGGAAGGAGAACTGGTAGGAAGCCTTGGTGGCAGGAAGATTAGTTCTGGAGAAAACTACACATAGAAGTCAAGGATCTGGAAATTGATTTCCCAGGTGAATACCTCTCTGCTAGTTAACCCAACCCAAAGATTTTTCTAGAATTCAAAAATTCCAGAGTCATCTAATATCTGAGAGAGATCGAATATGCCC
This sequence comes from Rhinolophus hipposideros, assembly GCF_964194185.1. Taxonomy (NCBI): domain Eukaryota; kingdom Metazoa; phylum Chordata; class Mammalia; order Chiroptera; family Rhinolophidae; genus Rhinolophus; species Rhinolophus hipposideros. The sequence goes on from NC_138064.1 coordinate 10,816,317, forward strand.
AAATCATACCAAGGTCATAAACTTGTACATAGTTTTACAAAATGTGTCTGGGTGCACTAGGATATACAGTAATTTATTTTGTGGATTTGCCGAAACCACAGCAAAATCATTAAACCAGAACTTACTGAACGACTAGTATTTGCCAGGTGCTGTGATATGCACTTTTTAAAATGTGCTTGATTTATGTAGACTGGGAGTTATAAGGTGGATAAATCAGGGCTAGATGTTCAGATTGTAAAAGGGAACTTTGCAAAAGAATTAGTCATAGGGTTCCTGTAAATAATCAGTACTCTGTATTGCATGTTTAAATTGCTCAATTTGCAAAACAAAAAAAAATCAGTTTAGAGAAGGTTCCTTAGGAATATTTTGACCATGTATATCGGATGAACCTCTATGATTGAAGCACGTGTTTACAAAAGCTAAAACGTGTTTAAATATGATTATAATTTTTAAAGGAAGCAATCACAGATGTTGGACGGAGGCTTATTTGGGTACTTTGATGAGACCTGGAAAAATGCATGAGCCTGAATGGGGAAACCGAGGTCAAGCCTTTCTTGTCTGTGTCACTTGGCTGTAGTGTGAATGCCAGGTGATTTTCCCTGCAGATGTTTAAATAAGACAATACTGTTAGCTTCAAAACAATTTGTGAATCAGAAAATGCATTTAATCTAATCCCTAAAGTGTGTTCAAGATTTAGAACTGCTCGGTGAATGGAAAGCCAACACCTCACTGGCATATCCAGCATTCCAGGTGGGCCAAACTGGAGATCCATGACTGGAAACAGTGCTTTTAACAAAACCCAGTTGATTTTCAGAGGCATTAAGCATTTGGATGGCAACTTGTTAAAAAATATAAAGCACGTCCGGTCCCCGTTGCTGGTCAGTGTTTTTGACAAGGATGTTGTTTTCCCGCTGCCCTGCCCTCAACTCCCACCATCACCAGCGGTAACCAGAACACTCCTGGGAAGTGGACTGCTGGGAAAATGCATTTTTACTGAGCTACTAGGGAAGGGAACACCTGAGTGTATGTCATGCTGCATGAAAACTGCTAACGTGGCCAGTGTTCTCCATTTTTAACAAATGACAGCGCTAATAGGAAAAGGGAGAATTCTCTAGTTATATCATACAGAAAACCAATTGAAATTTCCAAGGAATGGGACGGTTCCCAAATGCTGAGTCACTTCCTACTGACTTCTTGCTGTGCGTCTGGACTGTGAGAACACTGCTGAGGCCACCTTCAATGCCATGTCCCCACCACAGCCCTCGTTGTGGGTGCTGATATTATTGCCATTTTACTGGTGAAGAAACTGAACCTCAAAGAGGTTAAGTGACTGGGTTGAGGCCATTCAATTCAAGTCAGGTGTGTGTGTCCCTAAGGCTGTTAGCACAGGCCGTGTTGCTTCCAAAAGAAGACAGTGTAGGCGGAAGAGGAGCTGCTGTGAGCTTCTGACACCGGAGTGACATGGAGCCAGGCAAAGGGGAATCTCTTGGCTGTTGCTTGTTACATTAATATGTTCCTTCAGTGGCCTCAGCAAAGTCACTTAATCTCCTGAGGTCTTAGTTTCCTTACTTTCAAAACGAGACAAAAACTCATAGACAATAGTTTAGTGGTTACCAGAGGGTAAGTGGGGAGGGGGTGGTAGATGAGGGTAAAAGGGATCAAATATATGGTGATGGAAGGAGAACTGACTCTGGGTGGTGAGCACACAATGTCACGTATAGATGATGTAATACAGAATTGTACACCTGGATCCTATGTAACTTGACTAACAATTGTCACCCCAATAAACTTTAATTAAAACAAAAAATAAAATTAGACAGTTGGATAAGACCTGGTAATATTCTTTGGGTACTAATAAAGTACCCAAACATGTACTTCCATAACTTAAGGGTGCAGTCTGGAGTACTGCAGATCCTTATTGGAAATAGGGGATTTTTGAATTTTCAGACAATCAGTGACTTCAGACTGACCCACTCCATTTGGGGCACTCTGATATTTGTGTCTTTGACTGTATTCTCTGGCAATTGCTTACTGAAGACCAAACTTTTTGATTCCATTGTTAAACTAGCTCATATTTAACTGATGGTTTCAGCATTTTGGTTTGATTTAAGGGTGAATAGGTTTACCAATGAGGGTAAAACTTTACACCATTTTCTTAACTGCCAGAATAAGGAGGAGAAAAACCCTGACGCCGGGGATCCATGGGCTCTGTTTCAGTGGGAAGGATTTCATGAAATGGGCAGAGTAGACAGCAGTTTGCTGTCGTAAGTGACAAATGAGCAGCCACATTAAATTGTACATAACATAACCCACATTGGGGGTGGGGAGGATTGTCAAGATAAACTGTCCTACATCAGATTACACTGTGGCTGCTTCCAGATGTGCTTCTTATCTATTACGTAAGAAAAGTTTCCTTAGTATTAGAACTGTTGCCAAGTCTTTTGGGACAGTGACGCGGAGTGTGCAGAAAGATATGTGTGAAACTGTTTGGGATTGAGTGAAAAGTTATCTCTTCCTGTTTGAGATGAGGGAATGCAATGTCAAAGCAGAAGTCACATGTGTTCGTGTCATTTTACAAAGGAGGAAGAGGAGGCTTGGTGAAAGTAAACAGTTCGCCTAGGGTTATCCAGAATCAACATTCTAACTTACATTATACGCTGCACCACAGTTCTATTCTAATCACTTCCGTCAGATAGTAGTCATTTGGTACGATAAGCCAAGCTGCTATAGATGAATGGAGAAGAGAGTAGCTTGATAGCTATTTCAGTAAGCCAGAGGGACAGATTCTTGGCAATCTTCACAGTTCAACAGCCGGGAATAGATCAGAGAATCAAATTGTTAGTTATAGAGTTGTAGAACCATTAAAAGACACATCAAAATGAAAAGCTGTGTAATAAAAAGAAAACTAAAATACGGTAGTAAATTGGATTCGTTAGGGTAACGCTAGCTGCTGTAACAAACACCAGACTCTCAGTGACTTAGTAATTGACTTCTTGCTCTCATGTTCTTGGGCAGGTGAGTGACTAGCCTTCCAGCTGGGGGTTTGGGTACCCAGGCTTTTTCTGTTTTGTGGCACAGCCTGAGAAATCTCTGCAGCCTCTGAAACCTGTGCATTCATCCAGAGACTGGGCAAAAAGAGTGAAGACAGTACAATTGTCCCTTAAGGTTCTTGGTCCTGAAGTGATGTGCATCACGTACACTCAAGAATCAGTGCTGGGGCCTCATCTAGGTGCGAGGGGGCTGTAGCCCCTGGCTGTGTACCCACTTCTCAGCAATAACGCTACAATATGGAAGAGGGAGCGTGAGTCTTGGGGTGATCATTAACCACTTGGCTGCACAAATACGACCTTCGTTAGCCATCTAGGCCTCACATTAAAAAGTTTTGCTCCCTTGGAAGCAGTTCTGGAAGTCCTTTTTCGTGAGTGCCTTTACTTCTTCTTCCATCATGACAATGCTCCATGTCACCCACAGCTTCTAGGACAGCAATTTCTAGTAAATAAAACCATTACAGTGTGTCCTCATCCACCTTATTCACCAGATCTGGCACCCTGTGATTTCTGGCTCTTCCCCAAAGTCAAAATGACCATGAAAGGTAAACGTTTTGAATCGTTCCAGGACATCAAAGTGGCCATGATAGCGCAACTAAAGGCACTCACGAAACAGGACTTCCAGAACTGCCTCAGAAGCAAGAACGATGGGATAAGTGTGTTCGAAGCGAGGGGGAATAATGGCAACATGTCTTTTACTGTATTTAAACATTTATTGTATTTTGTTGTCATATCTCGTAACTATTCATAAATTGCAAGAGTCAATATTGCTAAGATATTACTTCTCCTCAAATCAATTTATGGAGCCAGTGCACTCTCAAAATCCCAGCAGGCTTCTCTCATTCACCACATCCAACTGGTCAGCAAAGTCTTGTTGGCACCACCTTTAAAATGTATCCTGAACCTGCCTATAGTAAACTGAATAATGCCCCCTCAAAGATTAAAAAAAAATAAAAAGTTTTGCTCACTTATCACAGCAGAAGATTGAAGTGGAGGACGTATTTGGAGCTAAGTGAATATAAAGGAATGAATCATTTCTGAATGATATTAATAAAACAAAATTCAACTGTCCCTTTAAATAATTAACTGTTTTTAAACTTCAGATGATATTTTCTTCAGCCAAGATCTAAACGGTTGATTAAAGGGAAACTGGAATATACCTATGCCAAGTTTAGCATTTACAGCTCTTTTTCCTGGTTGCCAATGAGCTGAGATATCTACATGTACCAAATAAGAGAGTCCCTATTAGTCAGCTCCAAGGTCCACATAACTGTATCGATAAGGGAGGAACTCTCAGATGAGTCACTGAAACCGACAGCTCTAGAAAAATTAGAATGTATTTTTATCTCCGTGTTTGAAAAGATGTCAAGTTGTTGTTTGGTGAGCTGGGTTGTTAAAAAGTTCCAGAGAGAAGTTTGGTTGAGTACAAGTAATGCTTCAGGTGCTGTCCAAGTGGACAGGCTCTCATGGCTGACTTGGTTAGTACTGGGTTTAGTCTCATCTTTGATGGGATCCTGATCACAGAGGCAAGTCTCTCAACTTTGTCCATCACATTTTACTACCATCACCTGTACACCTTACTTCATCTTCTTTGGACTACCGATAGAGCTAGAGTGGACCTTTCTTATATATCTATATATCTCTCTATATCTCTATCAATCTATATATCTTTATCTCTATACCTATCTCTGTCTCTATCTCTCCCTATATCTAGTATCTAGGCATGACCTAGTATCTAGCTGTGACTGTATCTTGTATCTGGTTCACTGTATCTTGTCTCTGCAATTACATTTTAAGCTCCTTGAGGTATTTATTACTGTGTATCTCCTACAATGACTTGATTGCAGAAGATGTTCAATCGATATTTTGAGAGAATGCTGAATTAATTTTCTAAAAGCTATTTAAGGACAGGGACTATGAGAGTATTTATCATTGGCGACCCTCCCTACTGGAAGAGCACCGGCACAGCTCAGTAAAATGATATTGAGCGTTCTTTGCTTAGCAGTGGTGAATGACTGTGGGCTTCCCCTGTGGTGAATGGAGTACTGTCAAGACCTGGATGACTTTGGAGAGGTGCAGTGATGCCTTTGGAAGTGGAAAAGACCCAGCCCAACTTGGCTTCAAAGCCTGCCAGTTGGTAAGGGTTAAATGTTATTGTTGTTTTTTTGATTAGAAGTGTATCAACTTGGCTGGGCCATGGGACCCAGATATTTGGTCAAACATTATTCCAGATGTTTCTGTGAGAGTATGTATTTCGATGAGATTAACATTTAAATCAGACTTTGAGTAAAGCAGATTACCCTTCATACTATGGGTGGGCCTCATTCAATTAGTTGATCCAATCAGTTGACGGCCTAGAAAAAATACTGACTTTTTTGGAGGATGAGGGGATTGTGTCAGCAGACTGCCTTTGGCCGTGAGCTACAACATGAACTCTTCCCTGGTGTCCAGCCTGCTGGCCTCCCCTGCAGGATTTGGACTTGTCAGGGTCTACAGTTTCATGAGCCAGTTCCTTAAAATTAATCTCTCTTTCTCTCTCTCTACATATATATGTATATCTCTATCTATATGTATAGATACATACAATGGTACCTCAGTTTTCGAACGTAATCCGTTCTGGAAGACCATTCGTTCTGAGTTCTGAAACGTTAAAAAACCGAGGCACGATTTCCCCATAGAAAGTAATGCAAAATGGATTAATCCATTCCAGACCTTTAAAATCAACCCCTAAAACTGCAAATTTAGCATGAATTTTACTATCTAATGATACCATAGATCCATAAAATTTATGGCGTTTGTAAACCGAAATACAGAGACGTTTGAAAACTAAGGTACCACTGTGTATATATACATATCTATATATAGGTATAATATATACAGACATATATAATATCTATATATAGATATACTCTCTCCATATATATATTATAGACACATACACACACACACATTTTCTATATGTCTCATGCACAGTGTATATATACAGAATCAACAATCAATACAGCTTTGCGTTGAACAAAACTTCCCTTGGAACCAATTCCCTGAAGTGGCTCCTACAGGCTTCTGACCCCCAGATGAGCAGTGACTGTAGGGCAGAGGTCAACTCTCATGTGTTTTGAGCCTCACTGACAGACTCCATATGTCCTTTTGGTGTTGGGGGATACATCGTAGACATATGGCCTCTTAATTGTTACCTTATATGGAACTAATCTGGCAGTAGTTTTTTCTTCATTTATAGCTTTTCCAAGTGCTCTGTATCTCAAAGGTTTCCAAACTGCTGAAGGACAAGGTCTTTTTCAGGGGTGGCCTAACCAGGGTGCACACCTAGCATAGAAAATTTGCTTGCTTTCAGGTATTGGGAATTTCCTTTATAATTGGGGCCTGGTCTTGTCCCCTCTGTGCAGCTACAGCTATTCATTCTCCACCAATCATGGCCATTTGTATTTTAAACATGATTGACACTTGCTCCTGTAATAGCCCCTGGGCCTTTTTGTAGATGTGCCTTTATTTTTTATAACAGCTTTATTGAGATGTGGTTTCGTGGGTTTATGCATATGTCCAAACTCACCAAATTTTATACACGAAACCACCACCACCACCACCACCACCACAACAACAAAAACCAGTAGTATTTTTAAACAACATTTTTGTGAAAGGAACAAGATTGTTAGACTTATCAGCAGAAAAAAAATTCCCTCAATGAATGAAGAACTCTTTTGTTATCACATGCAAGGACCAGCTCTGCTACATGGAATTTAAATGAAGACAATACACATTGTGCTGCTTCTCACATTTGAACGTGTCCTGAGGGTAGCAATCCACCATCCTGATGGATTTAATCTAGGCAGGACCCCACTTTCTTATTACTGCCGCTAGACAGTAACTATCACTCACCTCTCCAAATGAGTGGCTTCCGAAAAGAATGTTCTGGAGTTACTGTCTCTGATCCTTCTAATATTTTGCATTTCCGCTTACTAGTGCAGCATCATTTATTACCTGTGAGACAAAGGCGGCACACATTCATTTGAATACCTCTTGGATCAATTTCAATTCATGCCACTTCTAGGGTGTATTTCTTCTGGGAATTCAAATGGCTTTGACATCATTCTGCCAGTTCATAAATTATTAAGAGTCAAAACTTCAAAAAAAAAACCAAAAACCATTCTTTTCTGGGAGCAACTATGGGCAGCATGAGGGAACTAGGTTGTGATAAAAGGCTGGTTTAAGGATATAAGTTGGGAGCTAGCAACCCTGAAACTGCTACTGTCCTGGAGAAGTTTGGAGGGGTTATGATTCAGATTGATACAAAACACAGTGCTTGATGTGATTTCCCTCCTGGGCTTTGAACCGAGGTATCCACAGACTCTTCCTCTGGGGTCTGTGTCACGAGGAGTGTGGTGTCTTCAGGCTGCAGTTGAAGGGAAAAATGGGCTGTTCTTTTCTCCATTCAGAGGTTTCGCTGTCTTTAGACGTGAGTGTAAAACGAAAGCCCAGAAAGGTTTTCTTCCTCCCCTCTATATACACATGAGTGGATGTCTGTTGCATAGATATCTGATTCTCCGTGTTGCTGCAAGTACGATTCCTTGTTTTGTACATCTTGGCTTTATACATTTTAAGTATCAACAGTACTTATTGCAAGATTTTATCAAAATAGCACAAAATTGTGATAAACAGTCTTCAAAGCACGTTCGTACATCATCTTATTTGAGCCGCATGGGAACCCTGAGAAGCTCCCAGCGTCATCATAAGATTACAAATGACAACTCCTTGTCCTAAGAAGGTAAGGGAGGTATGTGCCCAGGTGACGAGGTTAAAAAGCTGCAGAGATAAACTTAGAAGCCAGATTCCCTGACAACTTCAGTCCAATGCTGTTTTCCCACAATGTCTGAAAGGCTTCAATTAGAAATGACTCATAGGAGAGGTTATTGGGGGTTGGGCAACACAATCTGACATTTATGCAGTAATTTAGAGAACAGACATTATTCTGTACCTCCTCCCTGGATCTGTCAAAGATCTCAGGAGCAGATAGACTCTTTCATTCAATTCTGGGAGCAAGGAGTATAGTTGGGGTGATAATGGCGACTGCGGAAGACGGTTCCAAGGAAAAGATAGGCTCCCTTTCTGTCCAAAGAAGTTTTGTCTATGACATCAGCTAAAAGATCTTCTTTGTCCTCTTGTAGTAAAACTTCTGTGAGTTTGGTACCACTGGAATTTTTACTGATATATTTTGCAGGAAGAAGAGCTGGTTCTAGAGAAAATGGACTTGACTCTAGTGTGGAGACTGCTGGTGAGCAGGTCTTGTCCATCTCTCAGCTTCTCAAAATCAGTGGGTTTCCCATCCCCCAAACAGAAGGCACCTCCCAGCTGCCATCTTTTCTTGCCCACCATCATTGCCTTTTAGTGTTATACTCAATGCATTTAGAGTACCATTTTGGACCTAGTTTCCAAAGGTTCAGGATAGCCAGAGTTCAGATCACCTTTGCTTCACTGTGGAATATTCTGGTAATCTTGGGCCTTGGGAGGCTGCTCTGTGCTTGGGTGGACAGCTTAGGTAGGTGGCTGCTTAGTGTCTTGAAATATCTGTTTCTACTTAGAAGATTGATACTTTGCTTATTATCTGTCATACACAGTAATGAGGCTTTAGCTGGAGTTAATTTCCTATTTGAGATCAACCCTGAATGTGTGTGTGGATGTGTGAGGTGGTATGCATGGTCTGTGGGGAGTGAGATAACCATGGCAAAAGGACCTGGAGAGAGAGGAAGTGTGGAAATGAGTTGGTGGGTCTTTGTGGCTGTAGGAAAAAGACCCAGTGAGGATGTTCATGGTGGACCTGTGGACTCACCTGCCCACAAGGTGTGACTGGGTTTCATTCACCTTGTCATCCATCCCCACTTCCTTCCCAGTGTTCGTGCTCAATATTTGAGGACCAGCGAGGGAGTAAATGTGCACACATAGCGGGTTCCTGCTGAGGTTGCTGGACACAGGTCTTGTTGCCCTTCAGCAACCTGTGAGTCACGACCCCTCTTCTGAGGGTCTCAGGGCACCCGTCTCCAGGGGTTCTGTGGGGTGCCCACCCTCCTTTGTCCCTGCTGTTTCTCTTGCCCCAGCCATCCCCCGCCCTCTCCTCGGCCTCTCTAGGTTGGCAACACTGGACTGTTGGCATGTCTTCTAGGGCTCCATCCTTTGTCTGGATTTCAAGCTTTTGCACATATTTTCTCCTCGTCCTGAAGAGGATGAATCCACAAATCTCCTGTGCACAGAAGAACTGGGAGATCATTCAGGGGAAAACCAGCTGCAGGTCTTTCCCATCTGCTCTCCATTTACTGCTTATGTTTTCATCTCAGGCTACAAGTCTGCATTCACCTGAGAGAATGTCAGGGGAGAAAATACAGCACAGGCCACTCCACCTCTCCTGGGCAGTGTGGATGGATGGTCAGGACTGGAAGGAGGCAGCTTGGCGCAGTGGAAAGGTCATGGGATTTGAAGGAAGATAGATATGAGACCCAATCCTGTCTCTGCTACACTAGCAGGATCTCTGGGGATAGAACCCCACCCCTCCGACCCCCATTTTGTTCCCTGTGAAGTGGGTGTAATAATATTCCCCTCAGAAAGTGGTTATGATCGAGAAAATATAGACGTAAAATCCCTGACACAGAGGAATTGATAAACAAATGACACCTATGATGATCATGATTAATAGTAACCGCTCGACTTCCTATAAGCCTAATTTCTTTCAGGGCTCTTGGATCTATTTGGTCCTATTCATGATTTGAAATGGAGACACACAGCCACATCTCAGCTCTCAGGTCAGATATAAAAGGGTCCTGGAGACCTCAGGCCAAGCGCCCCAGAATGCTCATCCATCCCCCAAGGAGTGTGGTTATGTGGGACTTAACACAAATCATGCGGAACTCAAATACTTGCTTTTGGGGGCTTAGGAATGCAGATTCGGACTGGACCAAGGAGAAATCCCAGAGATCATTGGACACGAGGCTGAGAATCTGCACTGAAATCGGAAGAACCCCAGAACTTGGGGCTAGCCCCCTTCCAAGGAGCCCCTCATGGGCTGGGATCTCATTTCAGTCCTGTGTGCTTCTCTAGGGCCAAGCAGAGCGAGGTGAGCAGAGCCTGAACTCCATGAATGTTTGTTGGCCCTGGCACTGCCAGTGAGCAGCCCTGACAGGAAACCTAATTGCCATCCTTAACAGTCCTTTCATTAGAGTGTTGGTTCACAAAGCACGTATTTGAAGAGGGTACAGATCAGTTCTTGGAGCAAGGGGAGGTGTACTTCTCATCATTTGACGAATGAGGAGCTCAAGGACCAGAGAGGACAGACGCAGACCTGGAAGAAGGACAGTGGTTTGCTGACTCTTATTTCTAAGTTCTCCTCTAGCGCCTGGTATCCAGTCTCCCAGACAAACGTGCTCCTGGGAGCCCCTCTATCCTGCCCAGGCACAGTGGGTCTGCCTGATGCATTCTGGGATAAGCATTTCCTCAGAGCAAAGACAGTGCTTTAAAGAGTTGGGCCTCCCACCCACAGGGCCACAGCCACGCCTGAGGTGTGCACCCTTCATCCCTACCGGGGGGAGCTGGTGCCCCTTCTCCAGGCGTTTTCCTTTCTCTGCTCTGCTGTTTGTATTCCATACCTTTTCTCCCCCTCTTTCTACTTGAATTCTAGTCTGATAGGGTACCAATTCAAAATAATATTCTGTCTGTACTCAAGGGGAATAGTCCTTTTTCTCCTTGTACCAGTGTTGCCAATGAGAAATTGGATGTCAATCTGTACCTTTGTAAGAAATCCGTTGCTTCTCTTTTGAAGCTTGTGTGATTTTATTCCTCGCTAATTTTGATATGCTGAAATTTCACCACAACATATAAAATATGATTCTTTAATTCATCCTACTTGACTCTTGGTGGGCCTTTGCATTACGAGACTTGTATCTTTAGCTCTGGGATGTTTCTCCCTAAAATTCCTTCACTGACTTCCGCCTCTCTGTTTTTTTTTTTCCCCTTTCCTTCTGGAACACCTAGTAAACATACATTGAAATATCTTGGTTTATCCTCCATGTCTCTTAACTCTATATATTTTTGTTCCATATTCTGAGAGTTCCTTGAATTGTTCTTTCAGTTTCCTAAATTCCTATTCATTTGAATACAGTAGACTTTTTAGATCTCCATTCAGTTTTTCATCCAATGATCAAAATTTGAACTTAAAAATATCTCTAGTGGATCTATTGATGGATATAATATTAAATCCAATATCTCAAAAATTGTAAATATGGTCATTCTAAGTTTATCTTCTCTTTGATTTATTTCCTCAGGTGTTAGTTCTATTGAGTTTGGTGTTGGGTTTTCTAAAACAGTTGGTGATTCTTGTTTATATCTTCATGTCTGTATTTGAAAATCCCTGCTTTCCTCTCCATTTTGCCTACCACACTACAGCTTCAGTTAATGTGGACAGGATCATTCTCAGAGACGTTTGCTGGTAACTTCTCTTCTGGGTATCAGGACATGGCTGTCCTCTTTAGTGTTTGGTAGCCCCTCTGCCTCTGATCCCACCCCCACACTCACGGGTATAGCCAGTGGGCAATGTCCCTGCTTCTGTAGCTTAGCGCATGAGGGACACTGGTGAAGAGTTAAGTGGCAAGAACTCCAAATCTAGCTCCCTCGTGAATCACCCTGATAGATAATACTCCCGGGGCTTCTCCTGTATCCTGCTTCAGTTGACTTTGAGTTTGGCTTTCCTCAAATGTTTCTGCTTTATAAGCAGTTTTGGCCTTTACATGTTTTGGAATATGGTTTCTTTCTGATTTTACTTCTGAATCTAGCGTCCATGGAATGTTTTCTTGCTCTGCCAGGATGTTGTACATATTTAGAAATACATATTTAGTTATTTCATGGGATTTTAGATGGAAAATAGGAAATATTTGTGTGCCCAGTCAGTTATCACCCACCCCCTGCCACATTTTTCCTGTTTCTTAAAGGCTAACGCATAGAAGGAACAGACTTTTAAATATTTCTTTTTGACTGGTTCTTTCACATGTTACGCCATCAGTGAGAAATCTTATTAGAGCCAGAGGCTTATCAGAGGGTAGAGAGCAAACTGTTTTGTGTGGACGGAGGTAGAGGGACTGCTGACGTGGCAGGGTACCCGATGGCAACATTCCCTAGCCTCATCTCTAAGGCAGGGGCCAGCAAAGATTTCCTATAAAGGGCCAGATAGCAAATATTTTAGACTTTATGAGCCATATAGTTTCTGTTACAGTAACTCATCGCTGCTCTTGTAATGTGAAAGCAGCCATAAACAGTATACAAATGAGTCAGTGTGGCTGTTCAGCCAAAACTTAATTTTCAAAAACAGTCTAGTGGCTCGATTTGACTTGAGCCATAGTTTGCTGACTCATGCTCTCGGGTAACCTTGCTGATGCAATTTGGGATCTAGAGATTATTTACAATGTAAGACATTTCTACAGATCAGAATTTTATGAGAAAGCTGATCCATCAGGTAGATCCCGGGGGTAGAATTTCAATATCAACATAATATTAAAAATGTCATTTATATTTTTGTTCATGCCATGACTTATTTTCAAAGTCAAACATTATTGGAGAGCTTAGAAAGGATGGTAGCCTGGGTCATATCTGAGACTATGATGAGGAATTGATAGATGTTAGAGGAAGACCTGTCATGAATAGTCGGTTATGAGTTTCTGAAATAAGGAAGCGCCTCCCTTATTTCCCATGAATAAACTTGGTGCAGAGGAAAGAGTGGCTGTCGGCTGATGGTGGGGCAGACATCACAGTGATGTGAACCTGCTGATACATGAAAAGACTTTGATAACAACAGCGAAGAAGATGAGAAGGACTTTGAAAGGAGCTACCTTAGCAAGAAAATGACCTCTCTACTCCACGGAGGGGTTTACGTGACTGCCTGGCTCTTCACTTGACCTTTAGAGAATGGAGGCATTGTCTGAGGACCTCGAGATGGACCAGGACTCGAAATAAGGCCTCTCTGGCTTCCCACTTTGTTGCCTCTTACGTGACAGAGAATATCAATAGGTGCCAAAAGATATCCTAAAGACAAAAGTCAGAAAATTATTGGAGAAGATGAATTCCAACCCCCCATTTGGCTGTGGTTTCTTCACTATCCAACAGTTGGAATGAAAATCGTGGTTCTGAGCCCTAAGGATTCAAATCAACAGGACAACTTTAAAATAATTTCTGCATACTAATAAATTTGAATTGTTGGCAAAGGCAAGAGTTTTGAATAGAGTGTAATATAAAGTCTTGTGAAGTTAAAACCAATTGTTTTATATTCATAGATACAGAGAACAAACTGATGGTTGCCGAATGGGAAGGGGTTTGGGGTGTAGGGTGAGAAAGGTGAAGGGATTAACAAGTACAAATTGGTTGTTACGAAACAGTCAATGTAAAGTGCAGCATAGAGAATATAGTCAATAATATTATAATAACTATATGTAGCGGCATGTGGGCACTAGACTAATTGGAGGGGATTGCTTTGTAAATTATATAAATGTCTAACCAGTATACCGTACACCTGAAACTAATATAAAACAATATTGAATGTCAACTATAATTGAAAATAAATAATTTAAAAATATTAAAAATAAAATAAAATAATTTCTACACACAGAACCAACCTGAATCAAATGAATCAGTCTCTTCAGGTGGGACTTGAGTATTGGTATTTTTTAGTGTTGCCCAGGTGATTCTAATGTGCATCCTGAGCTGGACACCACTGGTCTGACATTTCTTCCGTTTATAACCCCTAGTTTGGGGAAAATCTCTTATTTTCACAGTTTCTACATGGCACAAACGTTTCCTCTCTTGACTGGTCCTGTGTGGACTGTTCTTTGGGAGTTGCCAATACTTTTTATTTTTCTAGATGACTCGTTTTCATTCTTCATTTACCTATGTCATGTAACTCCCTTGTGTTTTACTTCTTCCTTCCTTTCTATTATTTTGATCAGTTTCTGACACATTTCATTAGTCCATTTAGTAAAGGAGAGATAATGACCATTTTCTGGCCTGAAGAGTCAAGCAGAGTGAGAACGGTTCTTACATGTCCCAAAGCTGCTCTTTGGAATTTTTATTTACACTCTTCATCCCCACCCACCGATTCTTTCCCCTTAAAAAGGTTTTGTTTTTCTCAACTCTCAGATTTACCTCTCATATGGCTCATATAAGATCCCCATCAATGTTTCTTCTATTTTATTTCTGGCATTATGGCAATATAGTGACTATATTATTGAATATTAGAGAAGATTATATCACTAGCTGTTAAGAACAAAGCAAGGCTTGACCTTTAACACGTGTTTTCCTTTTAACTCTTGTCAAACTCTCAACTTTATGGATAGCAATCTTGAAAACTCAGTGAAGTTGTTTAGTCATTGCCCGCCCAAGTCACCTACGCGTGACTTAACCACGTACAGCCATGCGCTGCCTAATGACGTTTTGGGCAATGGTGAACCCATATATGACCATGCACCATAGAGCCTAGGTGTGTAGTAGGCTGTACCATCTAGGTCTGTGTAAATACATTCCATGATGTTTGCACGACGACAGAATTACCTAACAGACACGTTTCTCAGAATGTATCCCCATCATTAAGCGGCTGTTTAACTGTAAATGATTTAGCTACTTTCTCTCTCTCTCTCTCTCTCTCTCTCTCACTCTCTCTCTCTCTCTGTGACTTTAATTTTAAATTACAAGTTTTCCTGGTACATGGGTTTGTTTATTTTGGATTCTCCTAAAGGACTTAGATTATGCCTCCCAATTGTTCCATACAATACTTAGAATTTGCCACTTGGAACTAAAACTGTGTTGGTGCTGATGGTGGTTGGTAGTGTTGCTGAGGCCTAGATAATGTGCTGCCTCCACCAGGCGCTGCAACCATAATTAAGGTTAGAAATGGCCCATCTGCCATTGTGTCGCTGAGACCTGTGAAATATGCCACTCATTCCATTATTCATTCAACAAAAAATTTAAGTGATTGAATACTTTTATGTGCTAGGAACTAATTATGATGTATGAGGATGACCCAAAGTAGATTTTTCTAAAGCTTTCCAGTAAACTTTTGTCAATGTTTTGGCATTAGCCAGGTGGAGACAGATAATTATAGCACTGAACACATGATTGAAAAGAAAGTATTCTAAGAGTAAATATTCTATTAGGTATAAAAGGCTTTCTACCAGTAAAATTGATTCTAGCTTTAAGCTATTTGGCTTATTGACCCTCACTTTTTTATCCAGATAGTCTGGTCGTTTTAAAGATATTTTAAAAAACAAAAGCCACAAAGAAACGATTTGGGATTACCAAAATTTGTGAGTAGTTTTAGAAACTGCGCATTCTAGACCTCTACAAATCAATTTTAAATGTGTTAGGTGCCTACTGATTTTGTTCCAAGGATACTAGATTAATAACCATTTTGTTGAATCAAAAATGGATCCATCTTTCAAAAGACCTTCTTGCAAGAATTTCAAAATTGCTTGTAAATCCTGTGATAGGTGTTAGATTGTATCTACACAATATGAAATGTGTGGTGAGTAATTAGCCATAGGGCTCGATCAATATAGATCTCCAGTCTAGGTGATTAAGGACAAAAGGGGCTTTTCCTTCATCATACAGGGGTTTATTTTAAATGGGTACAAAACACATCTATAAATAAAGCAGGTTTTTTTTTGACGCAAAATAGAGAAACACTATTTTGCATTGTCTGGGAATGGAGTGCCCCATATTAATGAGTTTTAGAAACATCTGAAATTTGCTACTATAAAATTTTCCACTTGCAAAAGCTATTTTGTGTTGGACAATCTTGAAAGTATGTATTTCATGTCCATTTATAAGCATAATGTACTGCGTAAAATTTGAGTTTCCTAGTGGTCAGTATCATTAGCATTGGCAAATAATAGTGAGCCTAAACAAAGTGTTTATAAATGTATAAGGGTACTTACACATGGTACCCTTGTGTAAGGATGGGTACCTTTTTAAAAGGATGCCTTTTTAAAAAGACTTTTAATTGTAGTAAAAAACACATAACACAAATTTTACCATCTTAACCATTATTAAGTGTATCGTTCAGTAATGTTCACGTTGTTGTGCAACAGATCTCTAAATTTTTAACCTTGCACAACTGAAACTCTATACCCATTAAATAGTAACTCCTCATTTCCTCCTTTCCCCAGCCCCTGGCAACCACCATTCTACTTTCTGTCTCTTTGAATTTGACTAGTGTGGATACCTGATATATGTGGATACCTGATTTATGTGGAATCACACGGGATTTGTCCTTTGTGACTGATTTATTTCACTTAGCATGTTGTTCTCAATGTTCATCCATGTTGTAACATGTGCCAGGATTTCCCTCCTCTTCCCCTCTAGTTTTATGAAAAATAATTGACATATATCACTGTATACAATTAAGGCCTACAGCATGACGATTTTTCTTTCTTTCTATCAACTATCAAAAGCAAGAGCCAGTTGATAATGAACTTATGCCCTGAAATCAGTAAGAGGGATGTTCTCTAACAGAGTGACATACAGACCTGGGTCAAAGGGCAAAGCTGAGATAACTTACTTGATTTGTTAAGGAAATGGAGAATGCCCAGGGCCTAGGGTTGACACCCAACCATGTTTTTAAAGTATAGATTTCCTTTAAACAAAGGAGTTTCACGTTAATATGCGTACCTTTTTATTCCTTTCCATCTTTGCAGGTTGCCTTCTCTTTACTATTTCAATGGCTTGACATTTTAGAATTTATAGACCCACGTATAGATGATAGTTTTATCCTCTGGCTCTTATTAAAGAAGGCATTTGAGCTTTCGTTACTTTTGTCATAATGGAAGGTTATTTGATAAGACAAACCTATGCATTTGACATTTGTATCCTTATATGTATATTCCAGAAATGAAATTTTTAGTTTTAAAAATGCTGTATTATCATTACTTTTTAAAAATGAAATTGGGACGTAATCACTCACTTTTTTCCATTTTTCCCACAAATCAAGTGTTTGTTTTATTGGACAGGGAATCCAGTATTTGAGGGCTTTGTTTCGTGTAGAACTAGATCTTCCTGGCTTTCTGGCCCCCCATTGATCCTAGAGAATGGAAGGCACACCTGGCCATCTGTCACCCCGAGAACGACAAGTGCTACAAGTGACTTTTAGCAAAAGTCTGGTCACCAACGGGCTCTTAAGGGAATGGTGGCATAAGGACAAATTACTTGTTTTCATCTGTACTACAAGTTAGATAACTTTTGAGTATTTTTGCTGTTAACTTTTAGATTACGAGGCAATGGTCAGTTTCACCATATAAACCCGACTGGCATCAGCTCACATAAGCTAGCATGATCTTTCAGTGGTTGTGCTACTGGTATTTCCTGGAGATTTTTACGTCACAAATTTTTCACTTCAAAGAGATTGTGCTGTGAACATAAAATAGTGTCAAAGCAAACCATTTTATACAGAGAAAGGTGCAACTGGAATACATGACAGGGATTGCATTAATTATTATGTTATTTTTGGATTATACTTATCAATCAAAATATTGTTAAGGAACCAAGGCTAACACTCCTAGAGATTTATACCACAAATATTTGATTCTAGTAGGTGCATTTAAAAAAAATTGAACATTCTTGAAATCGGTGTAATTTTCACAGCAGGGATCTGTATCAAATGCAGCATCGTTTTTCATGCTCTGAAAAGCTATTCTTAAATCAGAGGAGTCCTACATTTGATCGTGTCTTAGCGTTGTGGCAACCAGAAGGTACAAGTAAGAATAGAGGGTCTCCTGTAGAGACCTGGGAGGGAGCACTTACCCTTCTTGGGACAACTGTTTCTTTTCGTACTGTGGAAAAGCATAAAATGGAACAGTGCATATTCAAGTGCCTTGAAAAAGTAAAATTCATTCTTTGGGTGTTAGTCATGTAAGTGTCATCCTAAAACTAGTATATGCTATTTTTTTTTTAAAGCATAATGGACTCCATCAACTGTGCTTGGCATAAAAACCTATTATTTAAATAGAAAGTTTGTTTTTTAATATGATAATTGGTGTTGAAAAGCAAAAGGCCTCTCCATTCTGGAAGATTAATTAAGAAACTTCTTCAATGTCAGCATTTACTGTAGCGTTCCTTCTAAACATAAATACGTGGGTGTTTACCCCATCCATGTTTTAATGTATTGAAAATTATGCATTGACATATTGATGTGCTTACTGTCTAATGTGATGAAAAGACAAAACATCTAGTAAACTATTCAAATTTTTAGTGTTCTAGCATGACTCTACTTTTAGGAGGTTACTTTCTAAAACGTTCATAGGTTTGCATTCACATTCGACATACATAGTCAATACAGTTGTGTTCCACAAACGAGTGACTGCTTTGTGCTGGGATTGGGGGTAGGGGCTCTCACATGCTTCAGTTTCTCTAATTCTCAAGACAATACCATGTGTAACCTTGGACATGAGCACTGTCAGTTTCCGAGTAGCAAAACAGTTTATTTCATAGGCTAGTGAATGACTCACTGAAAAAGAAAAATTATTTGAGGACACACAATTGAAAACTACATGTCAGGCTGTATGTGTGTGTATAATTCTGTGCATGTGTGTGCTTGTGTATACGTGTGTACATGTACAGGTCTGTATGTAGGGTAAATATGTATTCTATTCATCCACTGTGAATATAAAATATAAACTTGTGTTTGCAAATTGCCATGTGTAATAAATGACAAGTATACTTGTATCTTACAGTGTGGCCAGTTGGAGAGGAACGGCCACCTTGTACGGGGTGAGGCCGGATGGGCAGGTGGAGAGAGATTTAAGACAGAAGGCACGGAGTGGGCGCAAATGCACACATGGAAATCAGGGCTTGGGGTGCTGTCAGATATGATTTGCATGCTTGCCAAACCTCTGGTCATGTTATGAAAACTAATTTTACTTGAAAATGTATAGTCCTAAGGTTTAAAATATTTGAACACTAGGTAAAATTATGAAAACTGCTGGTTCTTTGAAATCACTTTTTTTCATTTTCAGTGAAAATGGCCTGTCTGCTCTAGAAAATGGTGCTTGTGACTTACACATTTTCTTTGTAATTATGAAATATGAAATATAGATGTACACAATAAAACAATTGCAAACACTGTGATGGACATTAAGTTTCCCTTCCACGCAAAAGGCACCCCTTCCCCAGAGATATGTCAGTGGTTCTTTGTACCAGAAGTTGTCCATATAATTGTGTGCACACACAAATATAAATGTAAATAATTTTTAATAACGCACATGAAAGATACTATACACATGACCATCTTTTCTTCTTTTTCTCTCTTTTTCAAGAGTTTTCCCGAAGCCTACTGTACAGATTTTTCTCATTTTCAGGTTGCATAGAGTTTTATTGTATGAATGAGCCAGTGTCTTAAGGAGGAACTCACACGTGATAGACACTTAATAAATATTTGTTGACTTAATAAATTAAATAATTTATTTAACTTTTCCTCCCACTGAAAAGGGCCATCTGACTGATAAGACATATTCAAGGGGAAATTAAAAAAAACAAAAACGAAAAACTTGAGGCTCAAGTCTGCACTATAAACCTTTATCCCTTGCAGTCCACTTAGTGGTGGGGCTTTGTTTAAAGATATCCTTCAGTTCTGATCTCGGTAGTAATGAAACACACACACACACACAGAAATGTCTGTTGTTAGGGAGCTGCTTAAAGCATATGGAATAAATTTTCTACCAAGTAATTTCTGCAAATATGGCTGACTGAGCCATACGTTGGGGAATTTTACATTGATGTCTGAATTAGTGCCGCTTTTTTCCTGCTCTGCTATGAGAGCTCTTTGATTCGTAGTTTGGCTGGGGTTGATTGAACACTGAGGTTTCATCTTTTTTTTGCATTTCACCAAGGTATGTTTTTTTCACTTAGATCCAAGATATATCACCTATTCACTCATTCGTTTGCTTCCTCTGTTTGATATATTCCGGCATAAGGTGGAGTGTATATCAGCTGACTTGGAAAATGTAATCTGAATACATTTTACTTTAAAAAGTATACCATTGGGATATGAAGTAGTTATAGGACTCTAAGACTCTTCTCACTCTTCGCTGATGGTCCTGTGTTTGAACCTCATTCTTTTGGATTCTACAATTATTTTAATAACAGGGGCATGTTGTCTCCTTAGGTGCCAACATTTCTCTCCTAGGAAAGGGCAATGCTGTGGACTTTCTAGTGGGTTCCAACAGGAGAACAGAGTGTGGACCACTGCCCATTTCCTGAATGGGAGAGGCATCAGAGTAAACACTGCTGCTATGTCCTCCTTCTGAACCCTGCCTGTACACAAACGTGGGGTCCCCAAAGGAAAGCTGCTGGATCAGTGGAGGGAATGAACAGGCTTCTGACACAGATCAGGTGTTTGTGCTCTCACTGATCTGTTGATCAAAGCTTCTGAAATACTGTGAGGCAAGGATTTATCAGTGCCACTCACATGCCTGCAGGTGACAGGAGAGTCCCTTCTGTTCCTTGGGTTGGAATCCAAAGCTGATCGCATGGGAAGAGTGGGAAATGCTTGTCAGCTCAGAGGAATCTCCTACTCAGCTTTGCTGCAAATTAAGATGGGTCTCTTTACTGGTTTGGGGGAGACCCTACATTATCCACCTCTGCTGAAAGTACCCAGAACAAATAGTGCTGGCCACGATGATAGGAATTCTCACACTTGGGTTTTAAACTCAGGTTTCTATTGGCTTAAAAGCAGAGCTACGTGGTAATGGGACCCTGTGTAATAGAAAAAAGGTCACCTTAGGAAGTCAGGACTCTCTTGCTACTAGAATAACGTTAGTGTAAACATTGGACTTGGGTGGACCTCACCTTGGCCAAATCCCACTTCTGATCTGCAGGTTTCTAACTTTTCAGTGTCTAAGCTTCCTGCAAGTATACTATGGGACAGAGACACATATAGTTGATGTAAAATATTTTCAATTATTTATAGACAAAGTGTCTTTTTAATTTTATATAGCACTAGCTGACCTCTTCCATATTACTCAGGAGAGATTCATTAACCATCATGAAATAAATGCTGGCTGCTTCTCCTCCTGAACCAGTGGTTCTCAACTCTGGCTCCCCCTAGACTTGCCTGGGGAGCTTTTAACATGCTGGTGCTTTGGGACCACTTGTCTACTTCCCTTACCACCCCCATATATTCCAGTATAATGTGTCTGGCTGGGATCTGGGCACCGACCCATAGACTTTTAAAGTCCTCCAAATGATGCTGATGGGCAGCCACTGTGCCTGAGTCATGCTGTGTGGCTCAGGTGAGAAGCAGCTCAGTCCAAAAACAGAAGGGCTGTTCAGAGCATCTGCCACTGGAATTATTGGTTTGGGGTTCGCATTGAAAATCTGTAGGCTTTCTCTGTTTAGAGACTCCTAATGCATGTCGCAGGGTGCTCCCTATTGTGTTTTGGTGTCAGCTCTTCTGACTACCTCAGTCCAAGTGAATTCAGCGTAAGTCATTGGTCTATGTGTAGTCATGGCTTCCCAAATGTACCCTCCAAATGTGTTGAAAGTGCACCCAAGCTGACAGAAACATCTTTATAGGGAGAGACACAGAAAGGAAGAAGGGCTGAGGCTTCCGAATCAGGAACTGAGGACCCCTTTTCCCAACAGTCATTATACAATGTATTGTCTTTTACATTCTTTCAACGACTTTTCTAATTAAAATTTTCAAAAATACAACTCATTCTTGATTCCTCATTTTTATCTTGAAGATTAACATCCTCCCTCCCCCTTTTGCTTATAAACCACTAAGTGGATCATTTTATTTGCTTCTTTAACTATTTTTCGAAGCATAGCTGACAGCCTATACAATTGTGAAAATGTTCCATAAACAGGATGCATGCAGTTCATACATTTCGTCCACCCAAATCACGTTGTTATATTCTCATTTGCTTCAAATACCCAAATGTAATTTGGTTAACTGTAAGAGAAAGATATGCCAGGCAAGTTTTATGACAGCGTATGCTTAGATGAAAGCCGTCCGAATCCATTTTACCTCTAAAATATGCTGCTTAGAGAAAATAAACATTTATACGCATTCAGAAAAATAGGCATACAGAAAAGTTAGTAGAATTACAACCTCCAGATTGACAGTTTTAGAATATAAACTCAGAATTAAAACTGTATAAAAGCTGTATCACTATGCAGACGATGGGGGGGGGGGGAAAGGCTATTAAGTTATAAGCAAAATCTGGCTCTAATTTCACAGATTTAATTTCTCACTCCGGGCAATGAGATTTTATATTTCAAAAGCTCAATTCCAATGGTGTTTCCAGAGCATTTCCCTAAGATTGTTAAATAGAGTCTACCCAAATAATCTGAATTATTTGTAAGAGCAGCCAAAGAAGGTACTTAAAGAAAAGTTAAATATTACCAATACAGACTTCTTCTTCATTCTTCATGTCATGGATCTTGAGATAAAGAGGTGAGGAGGCGGACTTTGGAGGCTGACAGGGTTCAGACGGTAGTTACACAGCTACCACTTAGCCGTGTAACTGGCAAATTACTTCTTAATTTCTCTCAATTCCAATTTTCTCTTCTGTACCGTGGCTATTAATGTTAATAATATGTATCCCATATGATTGTGAGGACTGAATGAGTAAATATTAATATATACCAAACATTTGGCATAGCGCCTGATACAGAATAAACTGTTCAACCAATATTATTTAAATAGTTAAATATTATAATTATTAACAACAGGAACACTATTAATTTTGTTGATTCCACTGAGGAATGAAGAATAACTTTTCACCAAGAAAAAGCAAACAAACTCAGACTCCAGACCAAGATGGCAACATAGGAATCTTTTTAAGTTCCCTCTTTCCAAAATGCACCAAATACACAGCGAGACATGGAGCAGTTTCCCCTAAGAGAAACGCAGAAACCAGCTGAGTCACTCCTCCAGGCCAGATGACTGAGAAACTACCCACACTGAATCGGGTAGTAAGGGCTGAGACACACTCTCACCACAAACCCCACCACCAGCACTGGAGCATATAATCAAGAGCGAACCCTCCAACTGCCAGCTTCTCCCTGAAGACAAAAGGGTTTGGACCACACACCTGGCACCTCCACTTTCAAGGCTACTACAGGAGGCATGGGCCCCCAAATCACACAGCTCTGAATGACAGCGGGCTTGCACTCGTGAGTCCCAGAAGACTATAGCAAACGCAGAAACAGTTGTTCACTGGATGGACTCAGGCAGAGGAAACACACAAAAACGCCCATCTCCCAGTCTTTCTCTAAAAGGGGTTCAACTGCATACTTTCCAAACTGCTGCCCGAGGGTCTTCCTTCTAATTAGCACACATCTAGGTCGTGACTGACTGATCTTTCCTAGGGTCTCAAAGACCTGGTGGGTGCTTCCCTCACCTTCTCCATCCTGCTCACTCCTACAATAAAATACAAAATTGCCAACTTCCCAGTTCCTCTCTGGAAGGGGTTCAACTGCATAATTTTCCAACTGCTGCCTGAGGGTCCGGCTTCTGCTCAGCCTACATCTAGGTGCTGACTGTCACCCTCCCCTTTGGGACACTGATGTGTCTTGGCACACCCTCAACTACCAGGAGCCACCAAGAACGAAGAGGATGGCTTGAACAATCAGAACGATTTGAGAGGCACCTAGGAGCTCAAGGCGGGCTGATGGATGAAGGTCATCTCCTACATGTTACTGGTCTGCCAAGCCTGGGAGAGGTGGCTGTTGGATCTGATACACAGAAACCAGCACAGGGTCAAGGAAAATGAAGAAACAAGGGAATATGTTCCAAACAAAAGAACAAGACAAATCTTCAGAAACCTAGCACCATGAAATGGAGATAAAAGATTCACAGAATAGAGTTGAAAATAACAGTAAGGAAGGGGCTTACTGACGTCAGGAAAGCAATTCACAAACCAAGTGAGAAATGCAACACAGAAATAGAAAATATAAAAAAAATACTAAGCAGAAATCAAAGAGATGAAGAGTACAGTAACTAAACTGAACAATGGAACAGAGGAGTTCAACCACACACTAGGTCAAATGGAAGAAAAGAAGTGGTGTTCTTTTATCATGTAATCTTTACTCCAACAGTTTCGCTCCTTTTATCCACAAACAACCATACTGTCTATTCAGGGTTCTATGGGTTATGCCCTGACACCATGACTCAACTATTTCTGTTGTCCTAAGTGTTAGTCCCTATTTGTAATATCTTATTAAGATAACAAATAATTGGCCAGATGTTCAAATTTGAACTTTGGGATTTATCTGTAGCGCCACCCTAATATGATTTATTCATATGAATGCTGCTGCTGCTGGTTATTTGCATATAGCCTG
The DNA here is from genome assembly GCF_964194185.1 of Rhinolophus hipposideros. Lineage (NCBI taxonomy): Eukaryota > Metazoa > Chordata > Mammalia > Chiroptera > Rhinolophidae > Rhinolophus > Rhinolophus hipposideros. The sequence continues at coordinate 10,840,736 of NC_138064.1, forward strand.
ATCCCTGGAAACAGACGAGCAGGAAAGAAGAAAGAGAATGCCATTCACTTTATTTTATGTTTGTCTGTTTCACCTTAGACATTCGCCATCTTGGGTCAAATAGATTTAGATTGGAGTGGTATACTATAGTACAGTGGGGACTTCCAGCCAAATATGGGAGATTGAACAAATGGGTTTCCCTCTGCTGCTTCTTAAAACTTTTCCATATGAGTATGATAGTAGAGCAATGAAGAAGGCATACAGGTACAAGAACCAAAGGGGAGAGGAAGTGACAGATGACAAGAGATGTCAACAAAAATTTGAAAGCTGGAAATTGCATGAAGTAGTGCTGTCTTAAACTGGAGATAGCAAAAAGCTTTCAGAGAGGGAAGGTGACAGGAGACAAGCTCACTTGTGCTGCAGAACACAAGAAAGACTCAGGGAGTGGGGGGCATGACGAAGCTCTGAATGAATGGTTCACAATCTTCATAGGAACAGTTACACCCCAGGGTCCCCTCTACAATGTGCACAGCTAAGCGTTCCTCTCTCTCTCTCTCTCTCTCTCTCTCTCTCTCTCTCTCTCTCTCTTCCCTACCCTGGCCTCTTTTCTTCCTTCTCTGGGATAAAGGAGAAATCACTTGGCTTTTCGTGGGTCTGCAGAGCTGGCCTGGACATACATGCATGATATGTACTTATACACAAATAAGCAGTATTTTGCCTCAGAGTTGGCAGTTTAGCGCAAATTTTGTTTCTTTAGTGTGGGATGTTCTATTTCCAAACTCTGAATCCAGAGTAAGATAAAATTGTGCCACAAAATGTCCTTGTCTTGATGAACTTGAGTGCAGGACATTCTGATTAATATTTAATTGAAATCAGTCATTGAAATAGAAAATGAACACGTTAAAAAAGTCAGTAGTTACTCTTGGATTTGTTTGATACGATAAATCAATATATGAATTTATATTCTAATTAAGGAGGTAAAATCACCTTGACCTTTTGTAAATCTCCTGGGGCTTAGTATTGGAAAGGCCGTCAATACTAAATATCTTTGGTGGTCTTTGATGTACAGATGAGACTGTGGATAGCACTCGATATTATTTACTATAATATTATTTCCACAGGGTTTAAATAAGGGCAGTGATTTGAATCTAAACTAGTCAATCTATCATTTCTAGAGGCTTTCCCAGAGTAGAGCTATAGATATTTTTAACAGGTCGTTTGGCAAGGCAAGTTGATTATCAAACATCATGAGTGAAGAATAGTATCTTACCGAAGAGTATTGTTAGAAAAGAAACACGGTGAATTATGAAGAGTGAATCAATAGCTTGCCAGGTCTTTAATGCAGATTTAATATAGTTACTTTGGGGAAAGAACATTATTGATTGACGTCTCTGGTTTTTTATGTGCGTCTTGTTAGGTTTGTTTTTTCTCATTCAGTTGCTATATGAAAAAGCAACGTATCCAAATTCAATATCAAGACAATTAATGTCATTCAGTAAAATATTTCTTCAGCAGACTTATTCACAGAGCCAGAGAATTAAAACTACTCCACACAGGCTCTTGCAGGGTAATGAGCCGTAATGCTCGGAGACTCATAGGTCTGACTCACTTATATTTAGGTTGACATGAATTTGCTTTAAAGAGCAATACCCATCTGTGATTGTAACATTGATAAAAGGGCATAAAATCTTGAAGGTGTCTCCAGAACCTTAAAATGAAATTGATGGCTATAAAAAAAAAATCTTCTTTTATTTTAAAACAATCCCTGGGCTCTTCGAGTACATCATGTAACACGCCATATCTTCTATTTGTAAAAAGAGAACTATCCCTACAAAAACAAACTCTCTGTTTATCTTGTGGTTGTATCTGAGATGGAACCCGGGTCAGGATTGGGGCTGTTGACGTCTCTGTCTGTGGCTGCATGGAAGTGATGTCTTTCCCATGCAGCAGAGCGCCCTGACCTTGAGCTCGAGCCTTCCTAGGGCCACATCACTTTCTGTCCATACCCTAAGTAGGCTGTGAAGTATTATGTTTCTCATGGGGACTGGCAGCCAAACAACAATGTCACACTCCACTCAGCATCAAATCAATACATTTCCCTTCACTGAGCAAGTTTTGGAGAAAACTGGTCCAGTGGCTTCTAGAAAGGGATATGAATAAATGGAGCAGGAGTTGATACTGTGATTATATGTGTTAGGATAGAGCAGCCTGTCCATATTATGCTTCACACTAATCACTATTTAATATAATGTTTATTGTCTAGAATGCCATTCCCCCCACCCCCCAAAAAATATAAGCTCCATGAGGCAATGCTTTTCATCTGTTTGGTTTACTGTAGTCTCCTCTTGCATCTAAAACAGAGTCTGGCACAGGACTGCTCAATAAATACATGAATGAATAAACAATGTCTGAGCTACCCTATGCCCTGCCCTTGTCCAGGAAGAAGTACATTTACATGAAACATAAGGTTGGAGAAACTGCATTGGTTCTCGTATCAGGAAAACAGTGTGGTATGAGACGGTGTTGGGAAGCAGCAGTTGGGCTTATGACTGCCAGGCCTTCCTGTTTTTTTTAATGACTTCATGTCCTTAAGTAGCCAATTTCATTCTTATGGTCTCACTTTCTACAGTTATATAACAGACATAATATTTTCAGGTATCTCTGTCAAGTACTCAGCAATTTAATTTTGACAGCTACTTATTGCCTGAGATAGGCAAATCACCCTTTAGGTCCGAGGGATTTTAAGAAGGAAAGAGACATTGTTCTTTTTTTTTTTTTCAGGGATCCTGCAGCTTCCTGGAGGAAGTCAAAGTAACTGTTGTCAGTTTCTAAGTTTTATATACTTACAAAACATGGATATATCTGTTTTGTATACTTACACATATAATTTATTCTTCGTTGTGTCCTCTGTGGTGGATACTAACATTGTTCCCCTTTTGCAGATGAGGAAACCAAGACAGAGAAGTTAATATAGATATTAAGGCTAAGCAAGCCCAGAGAAAAAGTCTTTGGATTCAGTGAAATGTGAAGGACCTGTGGGTATGATTAATCCTTAAAAGGTGTAAATGGCATCAGCCTACGCCAGTGTTGTCAATATCAGAACTGGAGGTTGGAAGGATTTTCATGGGGAGATAACTTAGCAGAAGGTAGCAGACCTAGCCACAGGCAGGGAGTTTTAGGAAACTGTAGCAACATCCAGCCAAGGTGGAAGGGCTATAACTCAGCCCCTGAGCCTTGAATATGGAAACCCTGGAGAGCAAGGCCAAACCTGGGTCTGGGCTGCTGGGGAGCGTCGAGGCTGGGCTATTATGACAGAGTTTGGGACGTGAAAGCACAACTCTTATTGGTAAGGCAGGATCTTATCAAAGGGCACTGGCACAGAGCCCACTAATCAGTCTACACAGTAAAAACGCTGAGTTTTGATTAGATTCTTGGGGGACCTTAAATCCTACCCTGGGTAGCAAATGGATTAGTTCTAGAGAGATAATGGAATGAGTGAATATTTGAATGAATGAATGAAAACCATCTTAGTGAGGCTAAGTAAGGACAGCTAAGTGAATTGGAGATATGTAGGGGCAGACACACACATCATTGTCACATAAGTAGTTTTTCTCTAATAATGGATTTATCCCTGAGTCAACCCTCTCACAGCGTCAGAGGAATGGTGACTGTCTTTCATACTTAAACTGGAGTCTTGTCTTTCAAACTCTTTTCAATTTGTCAGCAATTTTTTTTTTGCTATTATTGATGCTAAAAGGCAGAATTTCTGCCTTTTTTTCTTGCTATTATTGGTGCTAAAAGGCAGATAAAAAACACTTGAGATAACCACAAATTATATTTGGTGAGCCCCGAGATGCTCATAGGTGGCATGAGCATCTTTGGCCCAAGTTGTTGAGGCAGTGTCTTTTGATGTATTTGGTGGCTTAGTATTCAACCTTTGTGACAATTGAGGAAGACCGCTCATAATGGAGGGAAAGAGAATCAGTTTGCTTAATCCCCACGTCCTTGCTTTGAAAACATGTATTTAGAGTGATTTGACTACAGTGAGAGATACTATGCTAGGTCTGCTGTTTGCTTGTACTAGATTCCTCTCATTTTCATAGCCAGTGTAAGCATCCCTATTTCATACACAAATAGAAGAAAGCAAGATGTATGTTGACATTCGGATGTAGATGGATCAAGCTGGATATAGAATTGCTAAATTCTTCCCTGAACTCCTTGTTATAAAGCTTTCCTTTCCAGCCTGTGCTCGTTTTCACACATCTAATCCAAACTATTACATTTGTCCTTGATGTGATAGGGTTTTCCAATGATCATCTCTACATTCTCTAGAGTACACTGTATTGTAATGAAGATCTTGGCCTTCAACTTCTTGTCTCGTTGTTTTGGAAATGTTTGTGTAATTGATTCCCACTGGGTGTAGAACCCACTTTGAATCTTACCTGTACATCAGATTAGAGCTGCTTAAAAATCATCGGAGTGAATTTGAGCCCATCTGAGTTATGTTTATGTGAATTTATTTTAGCTTGTATATGTTTTCCTTTCTTTTGCTTTCTTTCTTTCTTTTTTTTTAATTTACCTTGGACCTAAACCAAATTAACTGTAAGGCGTGCCAGTGAGAAGGAATGAGGATAATTGCTGGTTTAAAAATATAACTGCTGTGGATTTAACTGGCATACAACCCTGAGATGTAGGCGGAAGGTAGCAAGCTGAAGGGAGATTGATGAAATGGACTGTGTAGGTTCTTTTTAAAAAACTTTGCTCTTCCTGCTCCTGAACAGAGGTGGCAATCAGTGCACAGATTGACTGACAGCCACAGCTGAACCAGCTTTCTGTGGCTGGGACTGGACAACCCTATAAGGATGAATATGAGTTTGCTCCTGGTCCTTCAACAGGGGTGTCGGGGCCATTTCTTGAAATTACTCTAGACTATTCCTTTCTTGGTCCCAAACCTCAAATCCCGACTTGATTCTTTCACTTGGGCTGCCTTAAAACCCCAAATCACCCCCATTGCTTGCCCTATTCAAATTCTGGTGTCTTTTCTCTGCTATCCCCATGTTCATCCATAGTCACGTCTCTAATTTGACACTTGCTGCATTATTCCTGCCCTTCTGCCTCCAGGGTTCAGCTTTGTATTTTTGGCCTCCCTCCTATTGGTTAGCCTCCCTTCTCCTACATAACACAAATTGGCCTCAACTTACTATTTGTGGTATTCCACACCCCCCCCAGTCCACTCCCTTTTCCTTTTAGTATCAAAGATTCATTGACAAATTTTCATTGAGAATTCCTGTGATTAGCTGTGTACCACATAGAGAACTAAAGCGCAAGTTGAAAATAGGGCTTATCAATGGTAAACAGTGTGGGTCAAAGTGTAGCCCCAAATGTATGCACCTTGTGATGATGATAATGAATGAACCCTTAGCACCGTACCTTTTTAGGGGAGAAAGCTGAAGTCCGGGACGTTTGTGTCCTCGGATTGATGTGGTAAATCAGCAGAGCTGGGAAGATATCTCAGTTCCTGAACCCTAGGGTCTTTTGATCACTAAAACTACAGGTTGAAATGTAAAACACTTGGTCTGGCCAACCACTTGGGGTCCAGATAGCAAAAATCGAGTACAACTACACGGGCAAACATGTAAATGCTAATATGTGAAACAGTCTTCCTTAGTGATTACCTGTTAAGCGTGTTTCAGTGGGCAAAAAATGAAACCTATTTTCCATATGATTTCTAGCCAGTGAACTCCGTGGTCTTTCTTAAAAACAGCCCTACTGGCTGCATCCTGCTGTTTCACAGGGCACTAACTCCCTGTCTCAAAGGCCAACACAATTGTTTTCTTATTACCTATGTTTTAATACACCATGATATGAAAACAGTACTTCCTTTCCCAAAGTAAATTTCATGTTGGGAATACATGTTTGCCTAAATGGAAAGACATCAGTGTGTGCAGTCCAGATATTCTGAATATTTATGGTAAGGACTGGGTGGCTATAAGACCATAAGATGAACTAGATGTGAGACATAGTTCTTTTGCCTCATTTGTTGTTTCAGAATTAATAGGTTTTATTGATTTTTATCCTTCTAAGTATGGTGACTTGCATATATATCTTTTGGTCTGTTAACATGACTTCTACCTTTGTAGAGTGACCCTTTGCTCCCTGGAAACCAATGGATTTAACTATCGATTAAAAGAAAAATAATACATTGAATTTAGCACCACCTGCATAAACAGGAGCAACAGAAAAGATAAACAGCCCCTGTGACCCTTTGGATAGGAGGACATGTCAGAGATTTTTATTTTAATTAATTAATTATGATTTTTTACAATGTAATTATTTTATTTTGAGCTTTTAAAATTAACTTTGGACTTAGCACGTCCTGGAGTTTTATCTCCTGACCAAACTGCTGTGCTACAGATAGTCAAGGTCAGTAGCAGCTCCCTTTCACATTTATCCATTTTTGTTCAAGAAATACAAGGAGCCTGTTTCATTTTATACAACACAATTACTTTTTATTATACATTTATTTCAATCACTTTGGACCCAGCATGTCCATAGGTTTCGCCTGCTCATCAAACTCCTCTGCTGTGACATAGCCAAGTTCAATAGCAGTTGCCTTTAAAGTTGATCCTTTTTTGTGTGCTGTCTTAGCAATCTTTGCTGCCTACATTAGAATTAAGAGTTGTCGGCAACATTAGAGACTTGTTCATTAGCTTGTTGATGTTTTCTGTGTTGGCCTGGTGAAAATAAATGTGTTTTAGAATTGATAATAGATGCTTTGACCTGTTTAATAGGGTTTTGGAAAGATTCAGTGGATATGTGTTTTTAGACAGTTCTTGGCACATACATGGTATTATAAGAGCTTTAGGGATAATGGGGAACGAAGAAGGGAGTTTCCTTTTCCTTCTTCCTCGTCAGTTCCCTCTTTGCTGTTAATGTACTACAAACATTGCAGTGAAGAATCTGAGAAATAAAGGACATGAGAACCACCAGCCAAATCAACTCATTCATCGGTTCAATCCATCATTTATTCACTTATAAGACATATGTTGAGGCCTTACTATGCGATAATCACTGGAGTTATAGAGATAAATAAGAGTTCATCGTTAAAAATTCACGTATCTATGTCTTGTGCTTTTTTATAATTAATTTTTCATTAACGGTGATAGGAACTTGTAGCTGTTGCTTAGTTTTATGTTGCTTCCACACCTGGTGTGTTTCTTGAATAGAAGCTGATAAACCAACTAGAAGCACTATACCTGTTTGCCATTGAAGGGTATAAGAATAATTGTATCAGTCGGGGTTCAACCAGAAAAGTGGAGCCACTAGGAGATATATATGAAGAGAGTGATTGTAAGGAACAGGCTTATTCAATTCAAGTCCAAAATCTGCCGGGAAGCCATCAGGTGGGGCAGCCTGGAACTCTCAGGCAAAGCTGAAGCTTCTGTCCATCAGCAGAATTTATTCTTCTTCTGGGAAGCCTCAGTTCTGCTCTTAAGGCCTTTCCACTGGTTCATTCAAATTGTCTAACATGATCTCCTTTATTTAAAGTCAACTGTGTATAGACTTTAATCCCATCTACCAAATGCCTTCCCAGCAGTATCTAGGTCAGTGTTTGAAGAACTGGGGACCAGCCCAGCCAAGCTGACACATTAAAAAGACCGTCACAGTAATGTTTAGAAAACTTGTTTTAAACTGTACATTTTAATGGATAAGTAATGGCCAGAGTATCTCAGCCCACTCTTAATTTTCTAATAGTGCTTCAGTGTTACATTATTTGGGCTCTGTGTATAAAACATTATAATAGTTAGTTGACAGAATTAATGAAATGAAAAAAAATCGATGCATTTTTGCATCCATTTGGTTCATTTATAAACTAAAATTTAAAATGTGTGGGACCCATTGTATCAGCATTTGGAGGGCCGTCTCTGGCTACTCATGCTTCTCTTCTTCACTTCAGCTCATTCATTGGGTGGCAGTCTCCATGATCCTGGACGTGGTCTTTGGGATCTAATTTTAAGTTGGAGATTTACAAACTGAAATTTATGAATATTCAATCTCAAAGAAACTTGAGAGGCTGAATGGGGATATGATTATAGTGTTTAATTCATTGTAGCATGTTTTATTCGTTTGTTCTGTCATTTGTTAACTCACCCAATCTAGATGACTTGTTGAATGGCATCATGGTTAAAAACACCGGCTCTGGAGTCAAAGGCCATCACGTTCTAGGTGTGTGACACTCACTGGAAAAGTTACAGGAATACAAGTCTTATTGTACAATGGGAATAACAATATTAACTACTTCATAGATTTGTTTTGAGGACTGAATGAGGTTATCCCGTGAAGTCATAGTATTTGCTTCTTAAGGTCATGGACCTGACTTTCAGTCTTTGTATGTTGTGGCGTGGCCCAGGGAGTGAGGAAGGCAGGCAACTGGATCATACCAGTACTCTGTGCTGTGCCCACTCGTGGTGGGTGGCCGGAACACTGCAACGAGCACATCTGCACACTCTTACCGTGGAGGGGTGTTTTGGACCTTCCCTCGCTGCCCACACGGGTTGTGAGCCTTCGCACCGCCGTCAAAACTTGGCATTGAGATTAATGACACAGTAAAGGAGGAATTGTTCCATCAAGAAGCAACAACGAGAGAAAACTATACTGAATCTTTTCATGGAAAGTCAAGTCCATGACCTCAAGAAGTAAATTTAAAGATCCTAAAGAAATTTCTAGGTTATAGGGCAATATTACTAAATGACTGAATATCACTTTTTCAGAGATTTACCGACTGCGAGTTGTCAAATGAAATCAAGATTATGGGTTTACTGTGATTGAATCATTGTGTCGTTACTGGGTCTCTTTTTAACTTTGGCTTTAAACTAGTGTTTTACATTTTCCTCTCTTCCGTCTCCTTTATTTTCAGCGCAATCACCTATTTCTCCTGTGAGGTTTTATTTTGCTCTGGTTATTTGGCTGCATATAAATACTTCTTGACTTCTAGGAGTAATTTTCACCAGTTCCCAGGTGATTTCTGACATTGAAAGTAAATGAATGTCAAGTATATTCCCGAAGAACTTGTGCACAGAGAATGTAACTCACTTTATGAATGCCTCCATATAAGAGACGTATTTTCCAGCTATGTATAATAAATCTGCTTCTATCTTTGGGTCATTTTTTCACATTCACAGATTTTTTTGTTTTTTATTAGATTACTTTTCACCCTAAAATAAATTGCCTGTCAGTGAGTTGCAATACATTAACTTTCAATGAAGACTAAAATGAAAGGGAGGAATATAAAATTATAAATAGCTATATAAATGGCATTATCCTAATAACAGGAGATCTATCATAGTCTGGTTTGTGGGGCACGTGATTACATTCCCATCATTGTTCACAGGCAGACAACCTCCCACCAGTTCATATAACCCTACTTGTTAGGCTTATGTTCCATAAAATGGGACTCACACACCTGCTCCCATAAAGTTTTACAGGTTCTAATTGATTAAGTACCTTTTATGCTTGCTTTATTTTTCTCAGTGATAGACTCTGTGTAGAGTGAGTTATGAGTCATGGTTGACCCTATCTACGGAGGTCTGTGTATTTTGGGAAGGAAGGAATCGTGCCCAGGAATGCAAATATGAGGATTCTCATATAATGTGACTTGAATACCACTTCCTTGCTCTTTGTTTCTTTGGACAAGGATATTTATCTTGCTTCTACCTGTAGGCTCAGAACTTCCCGCCTTCTGAGATTAGTTCTGACTATGTGCACACACACACACACACACACACACACATACATTGTGTGTATGCACCACATATCAGGAGGTAGTTGGCGCATTCCCAAAGTCTATTTTTGCTCTTCAGTTGAACACTTTTTTTTAATGCCTTGTATTATAGTTATTTATAGGATAACTATAAATTCCAGGAGAGTACCTGGAACACACACACACACACACACACACACACACACACTTAATGCACACATAGCAACTACTAGGGTTTAAAAGCACTGTGCCAACCTCTCTACATACATTATTTTACATAATCATCACCAAACCTGTGAAGTAGATACTCTTATCACCCCTTTTTTTGCCAAATAGGAAATGGATATGTTGGGAGTTTGAAAAACTTGTTTAAAGGTATGCAGCTAGTAAGTGAAGAAACCCGGCTTTGCGACAGAACTTCACACTCCAAGGCCACGTGCCAGCCTGCTGGACTTCCCATTCTCTTATTCACTCATTGTATCATGAATGAATGTCTCCCACACTCAACTGGAAGCTTCTTCAATCTTTTCTCTTTATGGCCCATGCCGCGTGGACTCGGCAGCAACAAATGCTGTTGATGCAACAGTGCATTTGGGCAGCAGCATGGGTATTTCTGATCTACACACCTTCCTATATCGAGACCACCCCCAGGACAGTGGATAGAGTATTTCACTACCCAGCTAACTGATTTAAAGCAGAGGCAAAGATGGGATTCACAGATTGTCCGTCCTCTGAGTATAAGCTTCTACTGGAATATGAAAAGTTAACATGCTCTTGGGAATTATTAAGAACAGTTGACATTTGAAAGATAAGAACTAATTAGAATCTCATGATACTATCACTTTAAAAAGAGCCTGGAGATATTTGAAAAGTTGTGTAAGAATGAGAGATGATTCGAGGTGTTAAATGTGGGTGTTTGTGAGGAAATGACTTGGGAATATTTAACATAAAGAGGAGAAGGTTGTGGTTAGATAATAACTTCAAACATATGACGATTTGGGGAGAAACTGATTGTGACCCATTTCGTATTCAATTTATGTACAAAAGAAAACGTACTTAAAGCAAAAAGTTTGGTTTGGCATTTACTGTTCATCCAACAGATTTACTTAACGTCCACTAGGATCATAGCACTATAAAGGAAATTTCAACCACAAAGATTTTAAAAGAAGACAAACCTTTGCTATATTAAGTTATATAGTTCTCACTATCCAATTGAAGTGGCAAATTGTGTTCCGCTTTAAAGTATACCAGGAATTTATTACAGATTCTTGCATAGTATAATTTTGCAAGAAAAGGCATAATTTTTTCAAATAGACATTTTCATCTCTAATAATTTTCCAAAGGTAATGGCATAACATCTTATCTTAATTCAGTTTTTTTTATATCCAGCAAGTCAAGCTAGATCTCAAAGTCCAGGTCTACTGACTGCTGATGATATAATAGAGTGATAATACTTAGCTAATCTAAGAATAGAGATGTTCTCTCTTATTTGTATGTCTGAAACCGAATAGAATATTGTCAATTTGTGACCTATTTGCTTTTGTTTCCTTGGGTCTAGACTAAAGTGTAGCACGTTGGCTGCCTTTAAATGATTATTAAATTAAATGGAAGGAATCATTTGGTATCAGTAGTGAGCTGGTTCTATTAGGTTGTGAGCAATATGAGACCAAGGTCCATGTCAGACTCCTCTGTTGTTCTAACATAGTATCTCGCCTACAGTAAGTATGTTCACCCAGTATATAAAAAAGAATAAAATTAAAAAAAGTCTCAGCACAGTTTTTTTTTTTTAATCAAATTTTCAATTGAATAGTAATTAGGTAATACATTCAACTACTGTTTAAGATGCTCCTATTTTACGATGATAAAATCATCTCATCAGTAAATGTGGCAAGTGGACAGAGCATCCAAATCATTTCCATAAGTCATTTAAAGTTAGTTAGTTACAGGTATGAACCATCAAGGATGGGATGCATAATTTACTCTTAAAATATTAATTTTGCTCAGTTGGGAGTTTTAACGGGGTCTTTATTAAGTTGGTTCTTTTTCAGAGTGAATGTTGAAGTGAATGTTGGAAAAAATTCTTATTCTTAGCCATTTCTATAGTTTGTTGAAGCAGTATTTAGCAGTGACCAATAGGAGAATAATTATACACAAAGCCTGCCTGCTTTATATTTTTATATTTGTATGTCTGGACACAAATTGAGATTTTTTTAAACAGTGAGTAGAGATGTGATAGCTCCATTCAGGAGAACCTGCAAAATAAATCTGCAAAATTAATAATTGTCATAGGACCCTAAATTTAAGAGTGATTTCTTTAATCATAGATTTTTTTCACTGTCAGTGATTTTGCTCGCAGATCTCATGCTGTAAGAGCAATATCGTCAAATCCAGATTCATTGTTACCCATAATGTGAAGTGTTAAAGTCTCCCACTGAGATCTATTTTAATCCATTTTCACTTCAAACGTTGTCTTTGAAATAATTTGAACTAAAAGCAATCTATGCATGATTTCATCAGGGTTTCCTTAGAATTATAGTTCATAAAGTTTAAAGTTGTTTCTCTTTGCTTTTTCCAATTGTTCTGTGCTTCTCTTTGGCGCTTATCAAACCAAGAGATGAAATGGTTTATTTCCTATTGCCTCATCGTGGGTCAATCCCGGCTGAATTCAGCTTCGGTCCTGGGTGGGTGTGGAGTAGGAGGGACCAGTATTTCCCAAAAGAATCCACGCAGCCCTCAATTGTTCTTGTATACTCTGAAGTTTGCTCATAAAATTGAGAAAATTCTGTCTGAATTTTCTTATGAGCTTAAGTTCATATATGTGTGCACGTATAACTTGGAAAACCAAGGTTGGTTTTAGGAGCCGAACAAGTTTAAGAGGGAAACGGCCACTTCCCATGTTATCTCAATCTTATTTATCTCAATGATAGAGATAATCAAAGAATGGATTATTAAATCAACATTAATGCCCACCCTTGGATTAAAATTGTAAATGTAATTTTCTAGATGTCCCATGGGCAGCTGTAAAACGTGATTAGATTGTCATAATGCATGAGTTTGACCAATTGTTTTCCTGTTTGACTCAGGCTACTATCTAGGGAGAAACCGCACTTATGGCAACAGTCTTCCCATTCCATGCTCTCACTTTGAAGCTTTGACAAAAGAATGGATCATCCTGACATTTAAATTCTTAACAATCATTACGTTATCTACAAGCTGACTAGAATATCTAGTGCTCAAAGAATGACAAGTTTTACAATGAATATTAATGCAGCACTTGATCTAAGAATCTGGTCTGGTGGTATCTGAGTGCCATTTACAATTCACTGGGGTACTGAAGGATGAAAACTTTGATCATTAGAATTTCTTAATTTATTTTATCTGCGGTATCTATCAGATGTTTTCCTTTGTATTTTATGGCACATTTGTAAAAATAGGGTATCTCTTAACTCTGCCTTGAAGGAAATGAAACATAATTTATTAAAAGTTTTAATCATGGCATCTATCTATCTTCAGATATTTTTCTGTGTTTTATGGAAGATTTATGTTAGTATTTTCAAACAATTTCTTTGTAGCATCCCATGACCCCAGTATTTGCAAAAGCTTTCAAAAAGTTCTTTCAAAAGGTTCTTTTTCTTGCAAAAATTTTAACTATTTTTATTAGAAATGGAATGGTTTCATAAAAATCATTATTCATGATTAGTGCCGTAAATGCTTATTAATGATTATTTCCTTCTAGTATAGCTTTGGCCTTATTACATGTTAGTTCATGAAGTTAACTTGTTCAAATAAAATATGAAGTTATAAAATATTCCAATATGTGATAGAAAACAAAACATACTACTCTGATTTCAAAATCAACATAGTTGTTTGGTATTTTCAGCATTTGGTTTGGGGAGGCTAAGAAAAATCTCATTATCTGGACTCTAAAGTAACTAATAAGTATACATATATACAGTTATGAAATATATTTATCATATATGCTGTCACTAGATGACTTAGTATTTTTTATTGGAAAATCTATTTTATTCTATCAAACTGTTTTGCTATATTGACAGTGCCATGTTATTTTGATTTTCAAACATTATGTTTTAATATCTGGTAGGACAAAAAGTAAAATTACTTTTCTTTTGAATTTCTTTTTATTTGAAAATTTGCTATTTAAAAAACATTAACCTTCTCGATAATTTTAGAACAAACTCTCAATTGTAAAGCAAATTAATAGTTTACAATATAATTTGAGAAGAAACTTATATCTTTAAAATAGTAAGCTTTCCCACCTAGAAATATGACATAGATTTTAATTTACACACTATTCATTTTACAAATATATCCCTTGGTAGCATCTTTGTAGTTTTCTTCACATAGAACCAGGGTATTTCTTTTTGTATTTATTCCTAGATAGTATTTATTTTTAGGTGCTATATTAAATGGATTATTTTTCTTTATATTTTCTAATATGTTATTCAATTTTAATGAGAAGTTATTCTTTTTGTATATTTGTTTTGTAACCAGTTGCCATATCAAATTTATTTCTAGGTTCTAATGGTTTTAAATGAATTTTATTGGGTTTCCCATAATCTAAAAATAATCAAATTTTTACATGATATTCTATTCCTTATAATTCCGTTTTTTCTTGTCTTATTTAATTGACTACAATTTGTAACCATTTTTAAAAATAATAGCGCTACTAGATGGCACCCTTGTCTTATTTCAGTTTTTAATGGGATCTTTTTAGTGTTTATTCACTAGATACAATCCTGATTATTGTTTTCAAATATATATTCTTTATCAATTTAAAAATGTCACTATGTTCCTGGTTTACTATGAATTTTTTTTTAAATGAGGAGAAACATTGAACTCTATCAAGTTTCTTTTTAGCATTTATCAAAAAGATCATATAGATTTTCTCTTCCAACTTATTAATGTGGTACATTACATTAATTGGTTTGAAAATATTGAACTTTCCTTGGTAATTTGAATATTAAGAACTTGTTAAACAATGGAGCCGCTGACAAATTTAAGTTTTAGATTTTTTAAAGCTGAAAATCAGATTCTGAAACAGCAAATTCTAAGGTACTCAGGATGTCAATAAAGCTCCATAGACAATATTTATATTTTGTTGTGATGTATCTGCAATATATGAATATATATGATACATATAAGTATGATATAATTGATATATATTGGGGTGGCCGGTTAGCTCAGTTAGTTAGAGAGCGGTGCTCTTAACAACCAGGTTGCCGGTTCGATCCCCACATGGGCCACCGTGAGCTGCGCCCTCCACAACTAGATTGAAACAACTACTTGACTTGTAGCTGATGGGTCTTGGAAAAACACACTTACATAAATAAAAGTAAAAAAAAAATAATTGATATATATTGATGCATATGTATTATGGTGCTTTTGTCTCTTTCACATAAATATTACATATATTGTTGGACACAGTATATTCTTGACAGATGTTTTCTTTACACATTCATTAATTGATAAATATCATGTTTATATAGTGAATTTTAACTTCCCATGAATATAAATAATGAACTATCTATAAGTTAATCTTTTGGTAGTACTTTCACAACTTCCGGTAAAAGATTGTATATTAAAATAGGGAAATAATCAGGAAGAGAAAGCTAATGAATGTTACCTAATCCTTTTTCTTGTTTTCCAGAAGATATAATGTTAAGAATAGCATATTGTAGATAAGAAAGAATAAGCATTTGATAAGAGAATTTGATAGATATGTGTGATTAATATAACAGATGTTTAATATAAATGGGTTGATAAATAGTGTGATGAGAAAATGAAATCAAATTTGAAATACAGAGTGCCTATAATTAATGTAGTATTGTACACTTCTAAATCTGTTAAAAGGGTAGATCTTATATTCTTACCAGAAAACGACAAAGCAAAGCAAAAACAGAAACAAAGGGACACAAGAAAACTCTGGGAGATGTGGGATATATCTATTACCTAGGTTGTGATGATGATATCACAGATGTTTGCATATGTCCAAACTCATTAAATTACACACATTAAATATGTGCAGTTTTCTGTATATCAATTATACATCAATAAAGCAGTTAAAAATAAAATCAACAAAAACTCCTATTAATTATGTAAGTAAAGAGTATCTGTGATCTGCTAGAGATTTTTCTTTTTCTGTTTTTTAACTTATTTCATGTTGTGGGTTCTTTTTTTTAATTGAGCTGATAGCCAATGACATTGCTTTTCTCCAATAAAAATAGATAACTTGTGTTTTCCTTGGAACAAAGCTTCTTGACATCTTTGCATTATTGACATTTTAAACGAAATAATCCTTTGTGGTGAGGGGCTGCCCTGTGTATCACTGGATGTTTAGCAGCATTACTGGCCCCATATGTTAGATTCCAGTAACACCCTCCTATTACAACTCGAATGTCTTCAGACATTGCTAAATTTCCCATAGGAAACAAAATTGCCCCCGCTTGTCAACCACTGTATGAGGAGGAGACAGTAATGCTGAAATCATTCAAGAGACATCTGAGTCTCACAGAAACATTTGGGCAAAATGAAATAGGTAATAGATACTTCCTTTCACTTAGTGAGGGAAATACAGACATGCTCATTCTAAAGGTTTACCTATTTTTTTCATTACTCCCTTCTTCTCTGCCTCCGTCTTTCCCGCACTCCCTTCTTTCCTTACTTCTGTCTTTTACCCTGTTGCTTTATCTGCTCTTGGTCCCAACACCTTTCTCTACACGACGTAAAATCTTTGATGCTTTTTTAACACCTCTGTTAATAAGTGGACATTAAAGGATCTTCTGGGGTTTGCAGTATCAGCTGCTACGTCTTGATCTACGGTTAAGGCTGACTGGTTTAAATGGGACTTCTGGGCTCTTGGTTAGGACTAGAACAAGAAGCCATGCTAAGCCGGGCACTCTGCCAGTAGACTGTACTGAATGAATGATAGAAAGCTTTAGAGTTGCCAGGCAGAGAAGCAGGAAGGCTAGAAGATGACTTTTTGGTACTGTTTTATATTAGAAACATAAATAACTTCCTTCGGTTAAAATGTAGTTGAGATGGAGGTAGCCATTCCAGTTAAAGGTAATTATTTTATCTCAAGCCATTTACTTCCCTCCTTTCTAAAATTTTCATTGGAAATCTGAGGAATAAAAAAATAAGACAAAATATATATCTATGCAACTATGTTTCCATTGCCTTTCAAATAGTCTTAACAGGTTTTTGTGCAAATCTGGAGAAGTGGGCATGTTCTGGTTCTCCTGGTGAAAAAAAAGAAATTGCTATACATTTTTTAGTGGAGAATTTAGCAATGTGTCAAAAAGTTTAGAAATGTTTTTCCCTTTAATCCTGACATTGGACTTCTAAATTTTGGCCCAGTAAAAACCATGCCCAAAAATATAGTTAAAAAATTTCATTTAAATACAGGTCCTAATATCAAAATTTAGAAACAACCTAAATGTCCTACATTAATGGGCTGATTGTATAAATTATAACATATACTTAGTTGCAAACTATGTTGTTATTAAAATTATGTTGGAGAAAAACACTTGATAACATTGGAAGATATTTGTAATAGTGTATTAAGTATGAAAGCTTTCTACTAAATAGTTCGTGTAGGGAAGGGTAAAATAATCATTTAAACAAATCTATGGATATATGGGAAATGTTAATAATTGTTATCTCTAGGTGGTATAACTTGATGTAATTTTTATATTCTTTTATTTTCTAGTAGATATTTTATAAATTTTTTACAATGACCATGTATTCTTTCGGGAATACAGATAAAACAAAGGGTTTGAAAATTTAAGAAACTCAAGTGGGAGACTAAAAAGGGAAATGTCAATGACAAGTGTGTTTATCATTTGTGAAATACTTATTTCATTTGGAATCTTCACTGATTTTTAAAAGAACACAAACTAAAGAAAACTTAATTTTCATCTCACATTTGTACATGTGTTACTGTAAAAAAGAAATCTTCTGTTACTTCGAAGAAGGTTAGGAAAGGTGTTAAATAAAACCAGAGAAAAAATGACACACCAGCATTGTAGTTGAGAATGTTCTATGGTGGGTAACAACTTATTATTGGTTTTCTGACTACTGGAAAAGAAAGAAGTTAAAAATTAACACGTCAGGTTAGTTGTAGTTTTGCCCAGAAATAACCAAAAGCATGTGAGTATGGAAGAATAAATAGGTTGTAATGGTCCTTTGCTTCATTTAGGGACAATATTCCATAAACATGCATTGAAAATGAGCAATCCTAACGATATGCCCACTTGACCTTGTAAACTATGTTACATGGTCATCAGAGAAAAAAAATATTTCTCTAATATTTAGAGAAAAAAATATTAGAGAATAGTTGTATTCAGAGACCAAGGGAAACAATTTTTTAAAAATATTCTTTCATCATTGCAGAGGTGAAAATGAAGCACCTCAATGTATCTGAGACAATCTCTCATTTGACTTATGAGATCATTGGTTCATCATGAAATAATGCCACACAATTGGAAAAGAAAGAACACCAAAGAGTGGATGAAATGTTGATAAACTAGAAAACTGGTTTCAGGGATAGTTGCATGGTGGTTTACTGTTTTGTTTCCAAGGGTTTATAATTTTGAATGATTTCTGCTCCTTACCTTTTTATCTCAATATGGAATGGAACACTTCCAGTGCATAAAACTGTCACGTCTCAAATTTGTGGTCATCATTACATCTCAAGTTTTCCAGATCCCTTGACTTTAATGCACCTCACATCCGGAGATGTAGGGCTCAGTGGCAACGCTCCAGAGCAGTGCTCCCCAAACCCCATGTAGAATATTCGAGTTCTGGGGCATTTACAAAGAAAAACACCAGACTCTTTTGTCAACTCAGGCAGGAAATGCTGTAAATAGCAGCCTTATCTCAGACACTCTGAGAGAGCATTAGCATCAATGGAAAAAGTTCTGAGAAGCAAAGACCAAAGTTTTCTTAACTTTGTTTAATCTGGATTTCCACAACTTTGCCACCCAGAAAACATTTCGTTAGCAATGCCTTTTAACACCCCATGGACCAAGGGTTCTATGGAAGACAGTTTAGAAAGCACTGGTCCAGATTAGTCAAACCGTAACAAGGCAATTTAATTATTCATGTTGCTTGTCTGGAAGTGTCACCCTCACCCTCCAAGGTCAGGATCATTCAGCATGATTGTGTCACTTCACACTCTGATCTGAAGTCTGGCCTGGTTTCTGTATTGTTAGAAAGCGTCCAGGAAGTTGGAATGCATTGTTGGCTTGGGGAATTATTGCACTAGAGTCAATTTAGAATAATGCCAATACTATTACAAATATTATTACTATTACTATTACTGTTACTATACTAGTACTGTTACGTCTTCAAAACCCCTTTTCTCCTTCTTATCTCATTATTAATGCTGGTGACTAGCTGTCACGGAGACAAATACACCACAGACATGTGAAGGAAAGCGTTCCGGAGAGTATATGCCACAAGGTCCAGTTAGCAGCTCCCATTCTTAAATGACAGTGGCGGCATCTGACCGTCACCAAGTGATCAAAAGGGCTTTAGTAAAATTGTAACAGCTATATAGGATGTCAGAGAGGTAGTAGATTGGGGGGAGGGGGATTATCACTTTGTCAGGGGGATAAATGTCTAACTAGTACATTGTTTTGTACACCTGGAACTAATTTTTAAAAAGTACATTACTATAAACATAAGAGATGATCAATTTATAAAAAGCAATAGTAAGAGCATCCAGAAATGGAGAGAAGCCCCTAAGAATAAGGACACTTTATTTCTGGTAATAAAACCAAGTAGTTTGGTGATCTAGCAGCCCCTGCCTTCCCCGCTTGTGTCCATTGTCTGTGCAGAACCCACTTCCCCCCACTGTCTCCTCCCCACTGGGGCCCAGGAGCAGACATCCTCTGCCAACCTGCAGAGGCCTCAGTAAAACAGCAGTGCCCAGACCTCCCGCTCTTCTAGCATCTGGACATTTCGGCTAGTCTTGGGCATCCAAACTGTTAGAAATGACAAATAGAGAGAGTCATTCTCCAAAGCTGGGAGGGTTTTTCTGTCCCACATTTGCTCTCTATGCTTGAGTTTCAGGTAGGATAGAAGACCAAAAATCACTACAAGGGCTGCCATGTTTACTTCCATTTCTGTCCTTTTGGAATTCCTCTCCTTTCTTACAGACCACATTTCAGAGTAGAGGAAACCTAATGTTTTTTTGATCCTAACTTTTCCTTTCCTCTCCTTATGGTCTTCTCTAAGGCAGTGACTCCTGCTGCCCACAGGAAGCCTCTTAAGTGGGCGGTTCCTCCTTCCCGCTTGTGTTTATTGTTCTCTCAGCTTCTCTGGAAGGTGAGCAGGGCTGTTGGCTGACACAGGCGCTGGTTATGCCCTGGGGAGACACAAGCAGTGGACTGGACTCATTTACCTTCTTTTTCGGTGGAATCAAGGGTATTATATTCCCAAATCTGAAGGGAAGAAGTTCAGGAAATCACTTGGAAATAATCTCATATCTCCCCCTGACATACACTTCTTCTCAAAATATCTCTTTTAAAGGACTTTTCACTCCTAAGGAGGAAGTAGAGTCCAATGAACTTTGGCACAGATTGCTTTCAACTTTGGGTTTCTTTCGACTTTGTGCTCCTTAGAAATGGAAGTCAACAAGTTCAAACTTTGTGAATTCTTTGATAAATTCCATAACGTTCAATGCACAGTCTATTTTAAGACTTAATATATTATACGGAATTTATCTGTTTGTGTCTGCGTCCCTCACCAGACTCTACCCTCAAGATGCATGGAGGGGCGGCCGGATGTCTCAGTTGGTTAGAGCGCAAGCTCTGAACAACAGGGTTGCCGGTTCGATTCCCGCATGGGCCAGCGTGAGCTGCGCCCTCCACAACTAGATTGAAGGACAACAACTTGGAGCTGATGGGTCCTGGAGAAACACACTGTTCCTCAATATTCCCCAATAAAGTATATATATATATATATAAATATTATATTATAAGTAATATATATATAAAAGCTGCATGGACCCAGCACAGTGAGTACTCATGAAAAGCATGTTAAACTGTTGATTCCCACTAGCATGTCACAGTCTTGTCCTACCATGAGCAGGAGTAATTTCTGTCTTCTCTGTGCTTGAATAATATTTGGTTATAGCTCTGTCACAGGATATACCATAGAAGCTTACAGTTTTTGCATTTGCCACCCACGCCAGTTGTGAGTGCCTTGGGAGCAGACATGACATCGTATCCATCTCTGTGTCCTGTGCTCCTTGCCTCCCACTGAGGTGTTTCTTGATCCTGTGAATGTAGCAGGGCCATTTGTTTACTCACAGCACACTCAAACGAGCAAAGAAAAGGTGGCTTCTGTGTATGATCTGATCTTCTTTATGAGTCCTACCCTGCTGAGTCTGGGTCTGTAAGGGGCATTGTGTGTGTGTGTGTGTGTGTGTGTGTGTGTGTGTGAGAGAGAGAGAGAGAGAGAGAGAGAGAGACAGAGAGAGAGAGACAGAGAGAGAGAGACAGAGAGAGAGACAGAGAGAGAGAGAGAGAGAGAGGAAGGTAGAAATAAAATAAGTATAATCCAATTCATAAAACTCCACCTAACTTGATAACTGAAACAGTCTTTTTAGGTAACTCACTTTTTGAAAAATCTAAATACTTAGACTTTCAGATTTCCTTATTCCTCTTTCAGTTGCTCTCCAAGACAGCACAGGTCCATGTGTTCTTATATTGTTCTCTGGCGTCTCTTGTCTCCATGGTGATGTCTTGTGTTCACTTGTCATTGCAAGTCTTAGTGACATCTCTAGCCAAGTTCTGTGACTGTGTGCCTCCCCACCAACTTGGCCCTGCTCAGTTCCTGTGGTTCTGTGACCCTACTGAGGTCTGGCTGGAACTCTCACTTGGTCTTGGGCTTGGGAGGACATCCCTGTGGCCCACAGCCATGGTGGCACCCTTGGTAATCCCACCAGTCAGCACTATCAGCTGCTTCCCACGTCTTTCTGCAGGACACAGGGGACCTCTGACACCTTCATCCTCCCTGCCCAGGAGCCAAGGGAGACTTGAGGAAACCACACTATAGCCTCCCTCCTCTGTCTAACTATCACATAGTAGCTACTTGCATGCTGATGTCACCATGCTGACTTAGTGTGAGGATGTCCCAGGGGTCACCTCGGAGGTCGTCTCTTTGGTGAGTCCAGAAAAGGAAGTAGGGCCAAATGCCTCAGCTGTTAGCTTTCCACTTTCCCCTGACCTATCCAACAACCTCCCACTTCAGGGCTTTGGACACTAACCACTTCACAGACTTCTCTTTACCAAGATTCTTCTTTCCACCACTTCCCAGAAACTCATCATGGTGGAAATGGCTGTTGGCAGCTGAGGCGTGGGGTGGTGGTGATGGTGGTGGTGGTGATGGTGGTGGTGGAATGCAAACACAAAATACTCTTTTCTGTTACATGTCAATGAACTCGGGTGGTGGAAATCTCTGCACTAGGGGGAACTGGGGCTTTAGGTGAAGGAAGATTAATGCAGTAGGTTCGTTAAGCCACAGGTTTTAGCTTTTCACTTCAGATTCCAATGGCAGGCATCTTTGTCCAGGGAAATGTGAGAGTACAGGGGCTGAGAGAAAAAGAGGAAAGGAATCCACACCTAGTCCACAGCAAGCGATAGTAAACAGCCCAATCCAAACGTACACACGAAAGTGGCTTGGGCTGTTCGTGGAACCATATGTCTGACTGTAAATTTTACAGACCAGTCCCAGCCCTAGTAAAGACGCTTATGTTCTTATTTCACACCAGTGCTGGACCAAGCCCAGCCATTTCTCCCCTGTAGGGAGACCCATCATTAAGTGTCATACCTGCTCTGGCTGGCCTTTGGCTCTGCCAGGTTGTGGAGAGAGCAGGTCCCCCCTCTGTGGCCATTCCAGGCGAGGGACATCACCGAGCCCCAGTTGTTTGTGATTGTAGCCTGGTAGCGAGAAAGGAATACTCCCTCTCTAGAAACACTCAATAGCGTAAGTGTGAACGCACCACCCCTTCCTCGGGATTTTACAAATCTCATATACACTTCCAGAGTCAATATAAAGTGCTGAACATTTTGTGATTCCCTCGGTGTCTCTTTTTCCTTTAATAGAGAATCATTGAATGCAATTGTTTTTTTTCTTCTTTCCAGCCCGTGAGCTAGAAACTAAAGCTCAACAAAGCTCTTCAGAAAAAAATTCTTCTTTTTACATTCAATAATAGAACATATTACGACCCCACATCGGTTCAAATGTCATTAAAAAATCTGACAGAGGATGTGCAGAGATTTAGGAGGTTTTAAAAATGGTAAATGAGCAAGTCCTAGTACAGCAGAGACTCACACTGCTCCTGAGGGGAGAACTCCAAAACACTAGGCAATAATTTTAAACCACAAAAATTACCATCATGAACAATGAGGAATAATTGACTCGGGACAAGTGGAGCACTTTCTCCATATTGATCCATCAGTATTAGGTATGATTACTGCTAATCCCTTTGTAAACCAGCTCTCCTTGTAAATTCTGACAGAAAATGGCTAAACAAAAATGAGCTTTGTTGCTAAATAGCTATGGGAATTGGGTCCTGTATTAGCATTTACCTTGTTTAGCTACCTAAGCTGTATGAAGCTTGTGTTTCTAACCACAGAGAGAGAGCAGGCACTATTTTAATAGAAGGTAAATAAGTCCCAGCCCTCGCCTACAAAGAGGGGAGGCAATGCTGCTAAGTGAGATGCTAACACCTGAATGAATAAAACATCTTTCAACTCGTCTCTTTCTATTAATATATATCAACAAAATGGAAAAGCTTTTGGCTTTTGACATATTCAGTTATTAGAACGTGCTGGAGCAGACAAAAATGAATGATAATGCACTACAAGGCTAGATCCTTACCCACTCCCCCACCCCAAATGTATTACAAAAAGATTGGTGGTGGGAAGGAAATTAAATGGTAATTATGTTGAAAACCAACTTCAAATGTTAATAATATGCAAATTGTTTTCCTATTTGATTGGAAACAACTACACAGTACAACACAATCACCATGACAGTTTCTTTCACACCCCTGCTTACTTACCACACTCCATCAGTCTCATACCTAGCTCTGAATTTCCTTCTTTACAAATCCTCCAGGGCCAGCCTGCCATAGTGAAATTACCCTCAGAATGAAACAAGCTTCTGAGAATGAACTGAAAAGGGAGAGTGAAAATGAAAGGAGGGGAAAGTGCCTCACCTTAGAGGCCACAAGGGGTCATGGCCAGTAGAGGTGGACTTGGGGACCCTTCACTAAAGTCACTGGGTTCTTCTCACCTCATCTTCTTAGTGTGATGACCACTTGCTAGTTTCTTCAGTTGATCCTGAAAACCTCCAGCATGGAATAACCTTGGGTCTGTCTCAGGTTCTCACCAAGCTCCCAACATCACTTGTTGTAAACCCTCATTCGATCCTCTCCAGACATGGTGAACAGCATACCTGGGAACATTTCTCCTGTCCTTCCTACTGCCAAGCAGAAGGACCTGGGAGATAGCTCCTAAGGAGGCCACATGAAAAAAGAGGCCCTTGTAAGACCAGCCGGGGTAAGGACAACTTAAGGTCAGCCTATTATCATCAATAGTCCATTGAACTGGAGGGTGTGTCCATTTTGTAAAAAATTAACCTTTTTATTTTGAGATAATTGTAGTTTCCCATTATTATAAAAAATAATACAGAGATTGCCATGCAACCCTTTATCCAGTTTTCTCTAACACAAACAATTTGCGAAACTACAGTACAAATAGGAAATTGACATCAGTACAATCCACTGATCTTTTTCAGAGTCTCCCATTTTTGTTTTACCTGTGTACATGTGTGCGTGCATGTATGTTTTACTTCTGTGCAATTTTATTATGTGTGTGTGTGGGTTTGTGCATTTATTACCACAGTCAAGGTCCAGACTATTGCCATCATCACAGGCTCCCATTTTGACATGTATCCTCGCCCCATTCCCCTCTCCCTCTAATCTCTGGCAACCAAATCTGTCCTTTGTTTCATAATTCTGTCCTTTCAAAAATGGTTTATAAATGGAATCATAGACATGTAACCTTTGGGGATTGGCTTTTTTTCACTCAAGGTAATTCCCTTGAGAACTCTCTCATTTTTATCAAATGTTTGGGAGGTTATCGCATAATCAGGATGATTATGTCTTTTGGTTTAACAGGATTATAAAGCTAACAAGCCACTTTAATGTAACACATTCCATCCAATGCTCTCAACAGGGTAGGAACAAAAGACTTAAAGAAAAAAACACGAATAGATGACAGGATTCCATTTTTTAGCTGTGGCAGAGATTGGCTGGCTCTTCACCAAACCCTCGGCCATGTCCTCCAAACCATACAACTGGACTACATCTTTCTACTTCCCTCTTGGAAAGGTAGCCGTGTGACTGGATTCTGGACAATGGGACGTGACTGGAGAAGCGTTCCTGTTCCAACGTGGTTCATACAAACCTCCCACACTGTTCTTCCACATTCTTTTTCCTTCTGTGGCCATCTTGGAAACCTATGTCAAACTTAGTGGAGCTACAAGGTGGGACAAACAACCCTGATTTAACTCTCCAGGATCTTTTGACCTTTAGAGTTCTGAGTCATCAGAGGCGTGGGGGCCGCTTGGAGGTGGCGGAGGGGAGGGAAACAATAGCAGACTGTAACACTTCCTTTCCTATCATTTCCTCCTGGGGTCTGTCCTAGACCAAGGACACACACAGCACTGTCCTCCACACATTCAAAGCAGTGCCCTCAAGTCACCTTAGGAGTTTCTCACTTTTCTTTGAGTTTTGTTGTTTTATTCTATAATTCTTCTGGAATTAATCTTAAGGGTGGATGCTGTGTTAATTCAGCATCTTGTTAGCTATTCTTTGCAGGTTTTTATCCATGAATTTCATTTATTTCTGTTATAAAATAAAAAAAAGTGGAGGGAAGGTAATCTTGGATTTATCTTGCTAAAACATACTATGTTTCTAGTATGGTAGAATTCCTGGGATTTTGCTCTGTGAGTGAGCTGTAACTTCTCCGGATAATTCTAGCAACACAATACAATTCCAACTGAATAAGAAACTGAATTCAGAGAAGGAAATCGAGGGACCCATGGGGTTGGGTCGATTCATAAAATGTAGAGAAACATGTCTGTGCATGGTTTCAACCTTTCTAAATCTCCCCGCAAGCCCCTTCTTACTTCTGCTCATCTTCCTTTTCTCATTACCACCATTCAAAGATGTTTTTAGTTCTCATTTCTTTGGTCTATTGAGACAGATGTTTTTGAAGTGACATGTTTATCAGCATAGAAAAGTGATGGTGATTCTTTCCACATGAATAGCTGCAAATGAAAAGTGGCTTCTGGAATTTACCTTTTGGCAGCCTGGCAAGATTTCATGTCCTTCTCCTGACACAGTACCCAGCATGGCTTGTGGTAGATTCTGAATGATGCTCTGGGTTTTCTTTTTCATTCTTTTTACTGAAGAACGATGACCAATAAAGTGGATTCTTTTATTAGCATTCTTTCCCTATAATCTCTGTCTACCCAGAGTCATCCTTTCGAGAGACAGTCTTTTCCTTCAGGAATAAAGACTTTCCTAGCATAATTTCTTGAGAAAATGGGTGAGCTGAGTGACACTAAAGACAAGGGGTAGACTGGTTTTTCAGAAATATATTTTTTATAAGACTAAGCATGATTGGAGGTGGAGGTGGGGGTAAACTCCCTTTCTAAATCACTGCATGATATTACTACAAGAACTCCAAAGGAACAAAATCAATATTATAAGTTCAAAATGAATTGAAACTTTAGCGCTGAGTCATAGTATCTCCTAGAATACTATAAAAATGTAAGGCTTCTTTTGGACCAAACAGTGCTTTCTGCCTAGTGTTCATCATGAGCTTACATGCACACTCAACTCTCACACCCACAAATATGCAGCCTGAAAGGAGATTTGTTATGCAGAACAGAAACTGGGAGAAAATTGAATATGCAGGGCTGTTCCATGGCATAGCTTCATGAAACCAAAAGGAAAGCAAAAATTCATCAGAAAACCTACAGCCCCCAAGAGAGTATGTAATGATACCCTCAAGTAGACATCCAAGGAATGGGTCCATGCTGATGGAATGGAACAATCCCATGTAGAATAGGATAATTCAAAAACACTTTGTATTTGGCTGTTTTATTTTTTCTTATAGCAGATTTTTTTTTGCCTATTTATATTGTGCTTATATTAATATGAAAGTATATGTCACATCCTTATACATACCGGCTGGATATTGAGAGGAGAGGGCAGGAATAGCCAGGTGGTAAAGAGCTGCAGGCTCAGAATCAAATGCTTTATCCATCTTGATATTTGGGAGTGTTAGTACTTCAACTTTGTTCTTTTTAATCAAAACCATATTAGGCATATTTGGTTGTTTGCATTTCCAAATAAATTTTAGAATCAGCCTCTCAATTTCCACCAAATGACCCGTGGAGAATTTGTTTGTGATTACATTGAATCAGTAGCTAAATTTAGTTACAATTCATATTTCTAACATACTGTTTTTAAATATATGAACATGGATTAACCTCCCATTTATTTAGGTCATTTAAACTTCTCTCAATAATATCTTACAGTTTTTCTATATAGAGCACTTTTTTGTCTTTCGTAAGATTTATTCCTAGATACTTTTGATATTGATGCTTTTGTAAATAGTACCATTTTCTAATTGTTTATTGTTGCTTATCCAGTGACTTTGCTAAATTCATTTTTGAATTATAATAATTCATTTGCAAATTCTTTAGATATCCTGTCTGTTTATTATTTCATTTGTATTGGCAGGTTTATATTTTTACTTTCCAGTCCTTATATCTTTTATTTCTTCTTCTTTTCTTATTAAAGTGGTCAAAACTTTTCATACAACCTTGAAAGAAGTAATAGTAGTAGGCATCCTCAGGTTATTAGCTAGTTCAACAGAAAAGCTTGCCATATTTCAGTGTTATGCATGATGTTTGCTGTATTATTTTTGTTTTAAAAACCCAGTATCAAATTTAGGAAATACACTTTTACTCCTTTTTTTGCTAAGATATTTATCATGAATAGATGTTTTCTCAAATGATTTTTAAAAGTCTATTATGATGGTTGTTTTTTTTTCCTGTTAAAATAGTGAATAACATTTATTTCTTGATTTAAAATGTTAAACCAACCTTGCATTCTTGCAAGTTGGCTTGGCGCTTGGTTTCCTTTTTCTTTATTGCTGGATTTAATTTGTTAAATATTTGTTTAGGAATTTTTTGCATCTATGTTCATGAGAGAGATTCCCCTATAATTCTTTTCTTATAATGCCCTTGTTTGGTTTAGGAATCAAGAGTATGCTGGCCTCATAATATGAGTGGGAAGGTGTTTCCTCTTTTGCTTTTCTCTGGACAACTGTGTTATTTCCTCTTTGAATGTTTAGATGAAGTCATTGATAATATGATTTAGCACTGTAATTTTCTTTGTGGGAAAATATTAAATTATGGATTCAATTTTTTAATAGATATAGAAGTATTCATATTTTATCTTTTTTCTTATGTCAGTTTTGATAAATTAATTTCTCATGGAATTTTCTATTTCATCTAAATTTTTAAACGTATCTGCAGAAAAGTATTTATGATATTCTTTTATGACTTTTTTGAATGTCTGTAGGAACTGTAGTAATGTTCTCTTTTATATTCTTGATGTCTGTTATTTGCGTCTTTTCTGTTTTCTTGAAGACTAGTGCTTGACTTATCAATTTTATTAAGCTTTTTGAAGACCCGGCTTTTGACTTTGTTGATTATTCCTATTAGAAGTTTGTTTTCTACTTAAGTTTTATTTTTGTGTTTAGTTTTTGCTATCTTTTACTTTCTTTGGATTAACTTGTTCTTTTTCTAATTTCTTGAGATAGTTAATAAAATCACTCATTTTCAGATTTTATCCTTTTTTAACATAGTCGTTTAAGGTTATACATTTCTCTCTAAGCACTGCTTTATCTGCATGCCACAAGTTTTTATGTATCACATTTTCATTAACATTTAAAATTATTTTCTGATTTAATTTTCAACCCATGGTTATTTAGAAGTATATTCCTAAATTTTCAAACTTTTGGAATATTTCTAGTCACTTTTTTGTTGTTAATTTCAACTGAATTTTATTGTTGTTGGAGAACATTATCTGTGTGATTTCAGTTATTTGAAATTTGTTTGGACTTTCACTATGACCCAGCATATGGCCAATTTTGATAACTGCTACACGTGCACTTAAAGAGAATATTGTACACTGCAACTGGGTGTAGTGTTTAGTACATGTTCAATTAGGTCTGTTTTGTTAATGATATTGTTTAAAATCTTCAATAACCTTAATCATTTTTAACTGCTTAATAACTTATGTGGGAGGTATATAAAAATATAGATATGAACCTAGGCATCAAATATATTTTTCTTAAGTGAAAAATTAATTGCAACCCAATAATTCATTTAAATCTATTTGTACATCTGCCTTAAGCATGTGTCCTTGGGAATCATAGAAGCATATTTCTCTTTTATTTACAGCATTAGTAGTAAGTACAAGTCACATAACGAGGCTCTTGCCAATCATTATTTTAGTTGGTGTTTTGTTTCTGTTTTAGAGGCCACTAAATCAGGAAACCACATGCCCGAAACAAGTCTTTTCCCAGAAAGTATTAAAAGCAATGATCCATACATACTACCACCAAGCTCATGCACCACCCTATCAAAGTGCTGTCACCTGAGAGAGAATATTCATGCTTCACTGTTCAGGGTACCAGAAAAGACTAATTACAACACAAGCGTATAGAAATTTTTTACTCATGAAGTGCCTGCACTCCTCTACTCTGCTGCTAGCTTGATCTTTCTAAAATGCAAATCTTATCATGCCACCCCTTCACTCCATTTAAAAAATTTCCAGGCATTCCTTATTATCTCCAGGAGACAAGTAAATTTCTTTAGCTTTGGTACTCGAAGCCCACCACGGTCTGGCTTCTACCTTCTGAAGTTTTATCTCTTCACATCTCCCTGAGTTCCAGCCACACATGAAATTCCCTAGATGGGGTGTTCCCTTGGTCCAGAGTCCAACATTTCTCTATTCCATCTTACTTGCTTGGCTGATGCCTCTTTGGCCTCAAGACAGCTCTGTTGTCACCTTCTCTAGAGAAGGCCTGGTTATTTGGAGATTCTTCTCCTCTGTGCTTTCTTAACACCCCTGTCACACCTCTGCCATCACACTTGCTTTACTGCGTGATAGGTATGATTAGCTGTCAGTCTTTCCTAACTGAGAGAAGGTGCTGCGTTTCCCCTCTTTGTAATGTTAGAGCCTATCATGGTTTCTGTACACAGAAAGCACCCAGTAAATGTTGCGGGAGTATTTCAAGTGCAGCCATCTTAATTAATTATAGAAACTAACAAATCACCACAAAAATACTTAGATGGCATCATTGGATGACATTAAAGCATAAGACTGAAAGTCACTTTGGGCATTTCATTTGGGAGTTTTGTTTTAATTTACTTGCTATGGCATTTAGGTAAGTGACAGGGGATGGGAGTGACATACAGGAAACAGGTGTATGAAAAGTAAACAGAGATGCCTTTGGCTTACAAATCCACTGACGTGATGAACTGAAACGGTGATTTTTTTTATTCAAATGAGTTTTTAGGACTCATGATTCATTGGGACATGTAAGGAAAGTGCTGTAAAGGATCCAGTTCCCTTTCATATTCTGTCAAACTAAACAAAGCCTGTCAGAGACAATAGCCATCTTTGGCCATACTGCCGTTTTAGGAGCTGCTCATCCATTGTCACAGGGAATGACCTTGGGCAGAATGGACAGATATAAGAACGTGTGTTTCATGGCTTTTTATTCCGGTTTATTTTTGCTTGTGCTTTTTCTGATGATTTCATTCTAGTAGTGTCCAAAGCTCAACAACTATATATGCTCCAAAAGCATAGTACTGTAGGGCTTTCAGGACCTCATTTGGGTAGGAATAGTGCCTAGTCCATTGTAGGGCAGTTTTCTAAGTTACGAAGTTGAATCCAAAATTTGCTTCCTAAGGAAGTCAACCCCACTGGGCCTAGAATTAATCTTTGTGTGGGGAAAAGAGAAGGCTTTCTTCTACTCCCACAGACTTTCACATTTCAGACTACGCCATTCAAGCCTTTCCTCACTTAGTTGTCTTATGACACTTGTATGCCTCCCAAACACTTGTATGCATGGTCTCCAGGGAACTCAGCATCCAGGACTTGTTCTGGACTTAAGGGCACAGGGAACTGAAGTGATGCAACATTCCATTGCATGCCTTGTAGCAAAGAAACATATAGAAAGCAAAGAGGTGATGTGGAAAAATGAAGGACTCCTGTAAGGATGCAATGGCTCATCCACAAAGAAATCATGCACTAGCTTCACAGAAAGGCACCTTGCCAGAGTTTGAAAGCATAAGCTCTTCCTAAAATGGTGTTGCATTTCTATACTGGAGCTAACATTTGGCAGTCACAGTGACAGAAATGGATGGAGTGCTGGAAACTGTGAACATTCACTCAGAAGAGAAACTTGTTAGGGTTGTATATTTCCCCTTTCCCTCCCTCCCTTTCTCCTTCCCTCCTTCCCATTAGGTGCCCGGACCAAAAATCCTTTCAAGTAGTATTATAAAAACTAGACATACAGACTCCGCTTACCATGAGATTTGTCCTTGGGGACATTGCCCTGTTAGGTAAAATGAATTTGCGTGAAAAAACATCCAGACAAACTTTACTAGGAAAACAAAGGTAGACGCCTGAGGCTTCTACCTTAGCTAGTCTTCTCCAAGTTTAATAAAAATACTTTCTAATATGGGCAGGGAAGGTCTTGGCTGTGTTTAGACAACTCTTCCTAAGATGGATTCACATCTAGGGAAACCTTATTCCTAGAAACTTTAGGAAATTTCTCATTGTTTGAGACTAGTTGTTGACCAGTGGTGGAAGAGCTAATTTGAAACTGTTCCGCCCACAAAGCAGTCATTTGACCATGAGGTAGGCAGTAGGTAGTTGCAGGGCAGGGTAGGTGTGCCAAGGAGGATAAAGAACTGGAGGAGAGTGTGGATTGGGCCGATGGAAAGCATGAACCTGTTGCTATCCTCAAGTTCAACAGTATTTGAAAATTGGGACAGCTGGAATTTTGTAGGGTTTGTGTGGCAGCTACATACAGCAGCAATTTGGCAGCTGGGTGACCAGGGACAGCTATAGCTTGTATCTGACAGATGCTAGTTCAAATAGGGGCGGGGTATAGAGAAAGTTGGTCACCATTGAATTTTTTTTTCAAATGTCCGTATGGTCATTCTATTGTCATATTTTCTTCTCTTTAATTTCTTCTTCTATCTTAATACATTCACTTTTGATTACGTTAGGATTTCAGCTGTCACCTTTATTTCACAGAGCTGTTTTTTTTGAATTTTGTTGAACACAAAGCTGGCATATGCTCCCTAAAATTTATTTCTGTTTCCATTAGTGAATTTTCTTTTCGAAAGTGAATCTTTTCTCTGTATTTTGAATGCTGTATTCTCTGCTTTTTTTTATTGCGGAATCTTTTAGCTCTTTTTTTTCTTTCTTTTTTTTCCCCCCTGTTTAGTTTTCCTGGAGTAAAGAGAGGTGAATGTTGGTGGGGTGTTTTTCCTAAACACAGTGGGTGTGTTATCCTAGGTTCCCTTCTCTGTCTGCCGGGGTGTTTGGTAGAATCTCCTACTCATCTCATAAGCTAGAAAGATGGGAGTAGATTTGAATTTCTGGTACCACTTGTTTATCCTAAAGATACGTTATTCTGTGTCGTTTCTTCTCGGGGTTTGTTGAAGCCTCTGGGTGAGGGATTTGCTTGGGTTTCCAGCTTCCTGTCGGGTCAGCCCTTCACACTTGATATGTAAATGTGGCTGTGTCTGGTGTCTGTCTGGCACTACCGGTGACTACTGCAGGGGAAGCCCCACACTCTGGTAATTGTGGCACAAAGCCTGGGAACCTCCAACACTGATGATTTTCAGTGCTGTTGATGTGAGCTGCTTAGTGGGATTCAAAGTGACACTTTCCCTGGGAGCTCCTCTCCCATTCTGGCCTGGGGTCGCGGCCGCCAGGTCGCAGGGCTCCCCAGGACTTGATTCGGCCAATAGTGTACTTTCCCAGGAGTGGGAATTGTTAACAATAACGGAGATTATGTGACAGTCCATATAATGTTCTTAGCAATTTCAGTTGTGTTTGACTGATTATAATTAGTTTTGGGTTCATAAAAATGACACAGGAAGCATTTATACTGGGAATAGGAACTTGTCTTAGAAAAAGTGTCAGTCATTTCCATGTTTACTTGTCCTTGTACAATTAATATTATATTTCATCTGCCACTTCTTTGTAATCTTTTCAAAGCTACTTGTCTACTTTGTAAAGTTTGGCTTAATTAAATCTATGCCATAAATCCACAGTCCATTTCATTGGAGACCCATGAATCTACCCCCTTTGAAAGACCACTGTTGTAGAGTTTGCCTTAAAGTGTTTGGTTTTTATTTTCTGAAAAGCATCTTAATGATGAATTTTGAATTTGTTCACACCTGAGAATATATTTGTTGGCTTTTTATATATGTGGCAATTCTACTAAAGGTAGATATAGATATAGATACGGGTATGGATATCTTGAAAGAGACCATATTATTTTGAAAAACTGGTGTTTTTTGTTAATTTATTTTTTGATATTTGGCATGGTAGAAGTCTATGGCCAGCTTGAATTTTTTTACTTTGTAAGTAACATTTTATTTTCTCAAAGATTTTCAAGTTCTTATTCTTTGAAATGAAAAATTACAACAGCATACATTGGATGTTTTCATTTATTTTTTTCTGGTTTTATCTGATCCCTTTTCATCTGCTTAAAGCGGTTTTTCCTCAGTCTAGGATAACTTACTTGATTAAAGCTGCTTCTGTTTATTTCTTATGGAAACCTTATTACAAGCAGATAGGACCATCTGGTTCTTACCTTCTATTAGTCTTCTATTTTCCCTCGTCATTTTTTTATGTTTTGTCCTTCCCTTTTAGGTTTTGAGAATTGAGATGAGTCCTATTAGAGATTCATATCAATTCCTGGTAGGAATTTTAAGCCGCAAATGAAGGGAGAAATGTTTAAAACGTTTAAATTGATGCTCATTTTACTTTGCCAGTTGAAAGTACGTCCAGTCTAAAGGGATAGTTGGGTCCCTGGAGGTGATAGTGAAAATTAGAGGCAGACTTAGCCAGGAATGTGTTTTGCTAAGGAGCTTCCTTCCATTCCTTTTTTGGAACAGCTCTCAGGGC
The DNA here is from genome assembly GCF_964194185.1 of Rhinolophus hipposideros. NCBI lineage: Eukaryota > Metazoa > Chordata > Mammalia > Chiroptera > Rhinolophidae > Rhinolophus > Rhinolophus hipposideros. The sequence goes on from NC_138064.1 coordinate 10,874,815, forward strand.
ACGTTGCTACAGTTTCCCCATTCTTTGGCAGGCTGGCTGTCTACTGTGTGTGACTGGTAAGCCCGTCCAGGCCAGTTCCGTGTCCTGCATGGCCTCTGGAACTCACAACACTTCCTAATGCTGCTCATGGGAGCCATGGGGCTGACCCTCACCTCCAAACCTTGTAGAGGCCTCTGCTGACGTCCTTTGTATATTTCCCTTTGCATGCTGGAGATTTACAAGTGACGCAGTCTCATTTCCTCTGAATTTTACATCATTGAAATTCCTGGGAATTTCTTTTGTATGGCTGACCCTCTCGTTTACTTTTTAAGGTTGATCCAGACTTTTTCCTTTTTCTTTATTGCCGATCATTTTCATGTAGATCTGGAGGGGAGTAGTTTCCATCTTACCAAGACATTGACCTGTACTCAGTTATGAATGCAAATCTGAGGGTATTTTGAAGTCAGGAAGGTGAGATCAGCTTTGGGAAATGGAGACTTGATAATAATCTTAAGTATCCTGCTAGTGTGTTTCTTATCTTACCTATGATGGTGAAGGTCACTGAATAACAATGCTAACAATTGCCTTTATAAAAAACAACTGGGAAATGAGGAGATGTTGGTAAAAGAGTACAAAGCTCCAGTTGTAAAAAGAGTAAGTTCTGGGGATTTAATTAATGTACAGCATAGTGACTAGAGTTAACTAGTATTAGTCTTGAGTATTGTACACATGAAAGTTGCTAAGAGAGAAAATCTTAGATGTTCTCACCACACACACAAAAGTAACTATGTGAGGTGATGGATGTGTTAACAAACCTTATTGTGGTAATCATTTGCCATATATACGTGTATCAAATCATCACATCGTACACCTAAAACTTGTATAGTGTGATATGTCAACTATGTCTCAATAAAGCTGGGAAAGAAGATAACTGTGGGTCACATGGTTGATGGGACTATGCCAATATCAATTCGATTTAATCTTTATAGCAACCTAGGAAATTTGGTGGTTGGATCTCCATTTTATACCTGACACTCAGAGAAGTTAAAACACTTGCCTGTTATTCATAGGCAATATGTTATCCTCAAAGCTTTTTTAAGAAATATTTTATTGGGGAATATTGGGGAACAATGTGTTTCTCCAGGGCCCATCAGCTCCAAGTTGTTGTCCTACATTCTAGTTGTGGAGGGCACAGCTCATCTCCAAGTTCAGTTTCTGTTTTCAATCTTTAGTTGCAGGGGGCACAGCCCATTACCTATGGAGGGAATTGAACTGGCAACCTTGTTGTTGAGAGCTCGCGCTCTAACCAACTGAACCATCTGGCCGCCCCATGTTTTGTTTTTTTTCAAACTTGGGTATTTATCTGTTCCTAGAGGAATTCTTCCTGACCAGTGAAATAGTCTGCCTTCATGTATTCCTTATGTAGCACTCTAAGATTCTTTCGGTGATTGAGAGCTGTCCTGGGACACCTGTGGGCCAGCCAGGAGTTTGCTCTTCTCCATGGTGACTGGGAGCAAAGTACCATCAACAGAGTAGAATCTAACCTGGCACCTGATGATGTTATTGCTGGTCATGGTTTACTACATCCAATTAGAACAAAAAAGTTAAAATCAGAGATGTAGCAAATCGTTGATCATTTAGGGGACTCTTAGAAAGATCAAAGGTAGCTAGAAAGTGTTGGGGGTGGTCAGTGCCTGGTGGATGAGATTTTCTTGCTTCACAATGGCAGAAATGTGTACGTATATAAAATATATAATTTGCTCCTTGAGAAATACCAGTCAGTTCCATCATTAGATTTGTGTTTTCCTTTCAGATATATTGGGGTAAATAAAAACACTCAATGGCTGTAAAAATGTGTCACTATAATTGTGGGATTATTCTTTGTTTCCTCTGTTCTAATTGAATTATGTCTCTTTTTCCTTCCTAGGTTACGATCTTTGGTCAAACAATTGGAGAGAGGGGAAGCTTCAGTGGTTGATCTTAAGAAGAATTTGGAATATGCGGCCACAGTGCTTGAATCTGTATACATTGATGAAACCAGGTAAGCTAAAAATGACAGGAAGTTAGGGCAGTGGTGGTGCATTTCCTGTTATATGGCTTTTCTGAAATGTATCCCATGGCATGTATGGGGTAGTATTCGAATAATGGGTCTTGGAGCTTTAGTTTCCACACATAAATGGGGTAGATTTGGACTTCATGTAGCCTGTGTATCACCTCATGTAATAGAAGCCAATAGAACTTCTCTCACATGGCCATTATGACAATGAAGTGAGATCAGGGAAGAGGGGAAAGGGCAAATCTGGTAAGATTTCTTATCAAATGTAGGGTTCCACTGTAATTATTTCATGTTGTTGGTCTCAGTCTAAAGATTGCACTCATGTTTGAAGTCACAGTATCTGTAAGTGAAGGCTCCGGAAGTGACGGAGAAACATTTGTTCTCTTAAAGTACGCAGTGCTCCCCCTTCATTCTTAAGCACTCGTTGATTTTCTTAGGAGACTCTTTCCACTTGAATTATCCGAAAGTATTAAAGGACTTTCGGTTCCTAAGTGCATTTGAAAGTAAGAAAATTTCTTTTGAAAAATGTGGAAATGGTGATTATGAGAAAGATGGTTTTTCTTCTTTTTTAAAATATAGGCAGTCTCCTCTGTCGGCATTTATGATGTCTGACATTTCTATGCCAAATTCCAGTCTTAAAGGATTTCCCAGTAATGTAAGAATTGTGTGGCTTAGTTTTTGGTGACATACTTAGTTCCAGTTGAAGGAAATTTGATATCATAGAAGGAAATTTGATATCATAGTTTTTTTTCCCAAATGTGACATTTTCTCCCCTTCTCCCCAATCGATGTGTCTAAAGGAAAAAAATCTATTTTCATTCACACCTGTTTTTACTACTTGTTTTTAGTAGGGCTTAATATAAATATAAAATATAATTTTAAGCTTTATTGTAGCTTATTACTGTTTATGTTCTGTTCTAATGGTCTGACCTAGGAACAAGTGTGAAAACTCAGCTAGGCACACCGGACAGATGACTTAAATCTCTGTGTTCAAATAAAGAAACTGTTATTTTGGAAATCTCGCTTGAATTCAGGCATTTAAGTTTCTGTAATGTCCTCTCAAACTGAAGTGAGTATCAGTTGACATCATTTGGGTTGATGTAACTTGGATAATACTTTAAAAAGTCTATTTTTCTTTTTTAAAGACTTTATTTTTATTGTGATATAATTGACATGTAACACTAAGTTTAAGGTGTATAACATGTTGATTTGATACATTTGTATATTGCAATATGATCACTCCATAATATTAGCCAACACCTCCGTCACATCCCATAAGTGTCATGATTTTTTTGTAGTGAGAACCATTAAGATCTAGTCTCTTAGCAACTTTAAAGTTTATAATACAGTACTGTTGCCTATAGTGAAATCCTTTTAAATGCCCATTTTTTAAAGACAACAATAATGCCACCATGGGTTGTCTAAGAAATAAACTTGCCTCTGAATGCATTTTTAAGTGGAAGGTTTAGATTCCATTCAAATACCACAAGCTTTTAGGAATAAAAATATTGGGTGATCCTGAGTGCGATGGATCTGTGACCCACAGAGCCTGAGATGGAGTGTATTTGGCTTTCTCTGACTCCTTTTGTCCAGTCTGGCAGAGAGAGCCATGCTAAAACATAAGTTGTGGGAGAGACATTCCTGAAAGACAGATGGTGAGCTTTCACAAGCCTTACCCAAAAGGTGCTGTATTTTTTGTGGCCATTTGAATTTGGTGTCTTTGCACCTGTGTACGCAGGTGGGGTGGAGAAAAGGAGCATCTGTTTTGAACAGAGAGCTCTAACTTTAGGTCTCCTCTCAGTGTCCTGGTTATGTTTCTTGTGTTCAGGCGACTTCTGGATACGGAGGATGAGCTCAGCGACATTCAGTCAGATGCGGTGCCTTCCGAGGTCCGAGACTGGCTGGCCTCCACCTTCACGCGGCAGATGGGAATGATGCTCAGAAGGAGTGAGGAGAAGCCGCGGTTCAAGAGCATTGTGCATGCAGTGCAGGCTGGGATATTCGTGGAGAGGTAATGGCAGCTGTCATTCAATGACCAAAGCAGCCAAAGGAACCAATGACTGCAAGATCTGCTTTGATGTAGTTTTGGCATCTTTATAAATACTGAAAATGTTTTTGGGAAAGACAGTCTTGAATGAGAGATGGCTGAAGCAAGTCTATTTTAATCTCTGTAGCATCATTAGGACAAAATTTTACCTTTGGTCAGAATTCTTTTTGTTAACTAGAGAAGATTTAGTTTGAGGTCAGTCTCCCATTTGTAAAGTAGGACATCACTAATCCATCATCCTTTGACATATGCGGATGATGTCTGCGTTTGGAATAGATCAGGGACAGCTTGTCGACCCCGGGAGGGTAGTTCATTTAAGGGATTTGAGTTCTTGAAATTTTCCAATTGTTAGCCATTTTGTTCTTTGAAATTGAATTTGCCCCCCTTCCCTAATAGACTCCAGAAATCAATTTATTCTTCCTATAATCCTTATTATACAAATGGATTTATTCTTCCTATAATCCTCATTGTACAATTACCGATTTTAGAAATGCCACAGTTCACCTGGGACATTTTTCTTTTCGTTTTTGACAGTTGTAAAGAACAATCTCCTCTAAATGGATAGCCCATAGGAGTTCTTTATCCAGGTTAAAATACTGCATTGCAAACTGTCTATATTGTACTATAATTCAGTTGTGGCAAAAGAGGTGACCCATTTTAATAACTTAATTTCCAATTTGGGCCACATAGATTAATTTTAGTTTCCATCATTTCATGTGTTTGAGATTGCTTTGACTTCTTTTGAATTTAACACTTAGGCCACTTGAGTGCTATGAAAAAGGTTATAAAAGAAATTTTAGGTTTTTCGGGTCACCAATTGACATGACTTCTCATTATTTGTCAATACTTGTTATACGTCTGTGGCCTGCTATCTTTGTAAGATAAGCTTCTGCATGTTCTCCCTCTCTGCCTTTGCCAGAATGTACCGACGTACATCAAACATGGTTGGACTGAGCTACCCACCAGCTGTCATTGAAGCATTAAAGGTAATACCAAAGAAAAACTCTCACAACGTACATGGTACCCTGTAAAAAGTACAGTTAAATTTGTCGTTAGGAAAATACAAGGCTTTCATTTGCAGATTTCCCAATCATTCCTGACTCTTTACTTTTATTATCTTTCACTTTTGTGTTTAGACAGTATCAGTATTGTTTTAGCCTTCCTCTTGCTAATTTTTGATTAAATCAAACTGTGTGGGTTTCCTTTCTTTCTATGTCCTTGGAGTCATTTAGTGATCTGCACAGTGCTCTGTCATTATGGTACTCAGTGTGACTTTGGCCAGAGGAGATCAAATGTGGTGTGGTTATAAAGGAGGGTCTTTGGTGATCACTGTTGTACTGTTATCTTATTACCTACTCTAAGTCCATTTCATAGATGAAGAAACTGAGACTCCGTGAGATTTTTAAAAAGACACAGTTAATCAGAGACAAAACTAAGGCTGATACCAGAGTTTCAGGCACATAATAATCTCTCAATAACATTTTACTGCATGAATGGATGCTCCCAGAACCCTAGTCCTGTCTGCATAGCCTACTGTTGTCTCAAGGCTCTCACGCCACCAAAAGTTCCATTTGAAGTTATACAGATGTTTGAGTATAAATGGGCTTAATCCTGCAGAATTATTTCCAATCAGGTAAGCTCTTGGAATTGTATAGAATATTTCTAAGAGTCCCAACGTGGATATATTCCTCGAGGCGAGCGTTGATTCAGACCCACTGGTCTGAAGATAGCCCCGCTGTGTTGAAGCTGATTCGGCGTCTGGATTTGAGGGTGGGGCTGAGTGTAGGCCCAGGATCACTGGGCTGGTTGAAATTGCATAATGCTTACACAGGGAGTCCTGTCCACTTGCTCAGGGGCTGTGGAGAAGTTCAGAGAAGAGAAGCACCATAGGTGGTTGAGTGAATTAAACATTTGAAATTCAGCAGGGGGAGTGGAAGAGCTTAATGGAAAGAGCTGAGCTTAGGCTTCAGGGGAACATGTGTTGGTGTTCTTGTGCCTATTGTTGTCTTTCTCTGCAACCTGAAAAAGGTATTACCCAATGGCATTTTCATAAGATGACTTAAATTACCTATTCATGGAATCAGGAAGCAGGAGACTGCTTCTTGATCAATTTGATGTCAAGAAAGAGTCCTTTAGGGACACGTTGATTATATGTTTCATAGTCCCTTTCTCTTGTCTCAAAGACATTCACTAGCTGAATTAGTGAGACTCTAAATATTCAGATTCTTAGTTTTCTGTCTCTTAACTCATCTTAAGAGCAGGAAGGATTCTCAAGAAAGATGCAGCAAGAAGACACGTTTTCTCTCACTCCTCTCCAACCCCCACGCCAATGCCCAATACATCTATATGATTTACAGCGACATTTTCCATTTAATCAGTAAAATCACTTCACACTATGTTTGATGGTTCCAACACCACGGTAAAGTTGCATTGATTTTCATAATTGAACCTGAAACATTCAATGCAAGTCTTAGGAACATTAAAAAGCATCTTTTATCTTGAATTTCTTCCTTTATTGTGAACATGAATGCAGGTGGCTATGCCGGTACTAAGACATTTATGAAAATATTTCTTCCAAATTCGTACATCTTTTATCTTTAGAAAAACTGAAGAAAATGTGAAACAACCTGTGATTTTATGCATTATTATGTCATGCTCATAGAAAAGTAATTCTCAAATGTCTTTCTGGGAGGGAAATTTACCTAGATGATGTAGACAAAGAAAAAACACTACCTCCCTGAATCGGATCCCTGAATCGCTATCCTTCTCGACAAGGATTGCTTATATGTACACAAGGCTAAGACTGCTGTTTCTGTTGGTCCTGACCTCTGTTCACTGGGGGAAGTCCAAGACCTTTTTACAATGTAGTATTTTTCCACCTCCCTAGATCCTGGTTTTATTTGCAGTGGATTTGGAGGTGAGTTGGAGAGATCACAAAGATACTTTTTGTTTTTCTTTTTTAATGTAGTGCCTGTTAGAAAAAGGTTATTCCCACTCCACTGCCAGCAGTTCATACAGAATCACTATTGTTGTCTTCTGTTACAGAAAATGTCCCCAAAGACTGAGAGAATACAATTCAATAAAGTAACCATCATGCTACTGTCATCACCTTTGTGATGAATGTAAGAACATGGCATAAAATAACATTGAAGTAAGAGAACAATTAACTGCCGCCAATCTCTAAATTTGAAATATGGTGCATTTTTCCATTCAATATATACTAGCTTCTAACTTGAGATGTTTTTTCTCTAGTCTTCTGAGGTGGGGTTATTGGAAATGTAGGTGTGCTGTTCTTTAGAAAGGCATCTGTTGCGTGACTTACAAAGAGATGCCCTGGATAGACTCCAGGTTTATAGTGGGAGGAAATGAGGCAATTCGGGCTACCTTTACATTAGACTAATAGAAAGTTCATGCAGTTTCTCCACGGGAGTTGTCCTTGGGCCAAGTTTGGTAAGAGAGGAAGAACGGTTTAAGAAAGTTAAAGTAGGTGCTTGGTAAAAGGCAGTTTCTAGGCCCCACACCAGGATTCTGTAGTCTCCTCCCTAAAAATCAGCACTTTTTCTGAGCATGCCACGTGGTTCTCAAAAACATTAGAATTTGACAATCACCGCTAAGGCCTTCTGAAAGTGAGGGGCCAGAGAGGACATCCATCTCGCTGTCTATTTGCTCATCCTCTCAGTTCTCTAAATCCTAACATTCAGAATAAATATTGACTTCTTGCTATGGTAATCACTTTATTTCCAGTGATAGCGTTTCTCTTTTTTATGCATTCTGTCCGACATGACAAAGTGTTTTCCCATCTACTTAGGTGTCCGTGAACTTGACTTTAGGGGTAATGGTCAGACAATGGATGTCACGACAATGTCAATTACAGTAATCACGGTGAAAGTTTAGGACTCGGGTTAATCTTAAGTGGACCCACTGTCTATGGCCTGGGCCCTGTTGGGGTATTTAGGGCATGTGTCCTGGGTCACAGCATCTATGCACTGAGTTTACAAGGTCATCTGGTGGCGATGATATCACTAGGGTTTGTCAGAGGGTTTATTGACTGGTTCTGCTACTGAATGGCATTAGACATTTCACGTCATCTCTCTGAGGTTGCTGTCTGTAAAACTGGTGAGAGAAACACCTGTTTCTAGAGTTGTGAGGGTTTGCAAATGAATATATACACTTCATTCTGTGCCTGGCACAGAAAACGTGCTCGATACTTGTAGCTATTTTTGTCAGTTCTTATAGTGGAGACTGAGGTGAGGTCAGCATTAAGTGTGAACTGAAACAATCCAGTTTGAACCCCTTTTGGAAAAGCTTTGTTTTCCCTACATACGCTTCAGTTTTTCTGTGACCTGGCATCCCTGAAAGAGACCCTTGATGGCCTTGGGATGACCTTGACAGTTGAGACGTTTGGAGAGGGACACAATTGGGATGGATGGATGATGTTTGATGCAGTGAGCGCTGAAGTGAGAGCCCTCAGGCCAGCATCTTGACAGGAAGGTGTCTCTCAGGATATCATCTGACAACTTGCCTGGACTTAATGTGGTCTCACATGGGTCCTTACTGTTGTGCTCATGACGGTACGCTTTCTTTACACATCAGACAATGGTTACATATATTTTGGAGTTGCTATTTATAGACAAATAAGGCTTTGAACTTGAAAAGATACATAAGGAGTGTGTTCAGCTTAGCTCTTAGTTTTGTTTTGTTCAGTAAAGTGACTTACAGATTTGAGAAGTAGGTCCTCAGACCAGTAGCTCCAGAAGTGGGAACATTTTTTCTGAACCATGAAATGAAGGCTTTCTCTTGGGGTTCAGCTCAACTGTTTGGATTGAAGTGACACATTATTTTGTTTTCTATGTCATGCATGTTTTTGAACACTTTTAAAAGCGGGTTAACATTCTCATTACAGTAGGGATGCACTGTAGGTTGTCAAGTGAATTAAAAATTTGAAATCCAGCAGGGGGAGTGGAAGGGCTTAATAGAAAGAGCTGAGCTTAGGCATCGGGGGAACATGCATTTGTGTACAGACCCCACTTGTGTCCCTGGCACTTACTCATGATGGGTCTTAGGGAAATTAGGAAACTAACTCCTCAGTTTTCTCATATATAAAATGTGACTAATAATACCTACCTCTTAGACTTGTTTTCAGGTTAAATTACGTAGTTTTCACTGATCACAATGCCTACCTAGCATATGATAGGCGCTTGGTAAGATAGCTGTTGTTATTCATCATAGGACTGTTTAATATTTTCAGTAAATGCTATGTAGGTCTGCCAGGTTGGAAACAGTCTGACAGTGGAAAGGGCTGTGAAATCTCGGGTGAAGGCTGTAGGCTGACTCCCCAGTGGGGAGATCTGTGTAAGCAGCTGTGGACTAATGTGTTCTTCCTCCCTGCCTGGTCCTGCAGGATGTGGACAAGTGGTCCTTTGATGTCTTTTCCCTCAATGAAGCCAGCGGGGATCATGCACTGAAATTCATTTTCTATGAATTACTCACACGTTATGACCTGATCAGCCGTTTCAAGGTCAGTGCCTAATTTTTAAAAATGCACATATTTGTCCATCCTTGCATAACTTTGGGGCTAATACCAAGAGAATCCATGTAATATAGACCAAAGTCTGCACTGAGTGACTTGGATCGCATCGTCCAGGCAGTCATTAACATGAACTCTGTGAGAGGAGCTTCTCGTTCCATTCCCCTGCCTGGTGGGGCTCCTTGGCCAGGGAGAGGATGGAGACACACATTTTGATCCCAGTCTTCCTAGAAGTACCATTGGACTAGCAGAGCTCCCTGCGGCTCTGCCGGCAGATCTCATTTCAGCCTGATATCATGTACGATCTCCCACTACCAGCAAGGAGACAGTAATGGAGACAAAGTGTGCGTCTGCCGTCTCTGCAAACTTTTTTTTTCCCCACCACTTGGCTCAAATGCAGACAAATAGTCTCACTTATCATCTGTGACAGATCATTGGTATTGCCTAGCCATTCGTACTTCAAATTAATTCTTCAACTTTAAGTAAAGAGCATGAATTGTTTCCAGTGTTCAGTACCCTCAGCTTGTAATTCTGCCGACTCTGGAGGTCAGGCTGGGTTCTCCAGAGAACCTGGGAATTCATCTGCTGACATCTGTCATATTATGATCCTCAGGCTTCTCTCATCTTATAGATGAGCCTCTGAAAAATGCAGGCCTTTTTTTTCTACAACATGTTGACTTCTCTGGATAGCACATTTCCTAATCGCTTTCCGTAGAACTGCATGTTTGGGGGTGTATTTCTTACACAGCCATAAGTATTTTACGGCAGTGATCTTTAATTTCTTTTGCATCAGAAACCTGCTTGAAAATCTGGTGGATACCCGAGACCCTTTCCACAGAACAAAGCTCTGTTCTGTATGTGTGTATGTTATACATACACACAACTTTACCTAGTGGTTCATAGATCTCTCCTGAACAATGCAAAGAAACAAGGTTTCTTGGATCTTCATTTTTAAAAATGATAATTAAACATCTAAAAGGCAATATTTACATTTTTGAAAGTCGACAAATGGTAGCTATGGAAGAATGTGACAAAGGAAGAATGTGTAAGGGACTCTCACACAGCATTGCAGTAATATTTTCCTCATTTTTTTTCTTACTAACGTGATTGTTAGTCTCCTAGAAAACACATTCTTTCCTTTTCCCCTGTCTTGTATTTGATAATTTTCTCTAAACCAAGGAATTGACCCAGAAAACTAAAACAATGACTATTTTAATGTTCCCTTATTTTGCACAGACATTTTGCAATTGTTCTTTACTTTCTGCCACATGAAAAAGAAGGTATGTACATTATACGTATTTGAGATAGAAAAGCAGTTAGACTAATTGGAAGTATTATTCTAAATTGCTAGGTACAATCAGAAGCTAAACATTAATGAATGCCAACTATAATTTTATATATATAATGTGATGGTTCAGTGTGGGGTCGGAGGGATGGTGGATGGGGGGAGGGGGGTTCGCAGTGTGGGGGATGTAGATGATGAACGTCTGGGTATTGCCTTGTTTTGTACACCTGAAACTAATAAATAAATTAATTATAAAAAAAAAAAATAAATAAATAAATTGCTAGGTACATATAATAAATTGTCAAGTAATCGACATAAGCATGTATAGCCTGTTTCTATCCCATGATAACCACCTATCACATGTTTGCTTGTTTTTTTTGTGTGTCCAATGCATACAATCACTTTTTCTAAAGGGCACAGTTCTCAGGATGTGACAGCTTGTATTTATGTTGCAATTATTTAATGACTTAAGATCTTGGTGTACTTTATGCTTTATCATACATCCATGAAATATGCTGCACAGTGTGTGTTCATTTATTTCTCGAGAAATAAAAGACTCAAACCTTTACCTGAGGAAAAAAAAAATGAGCACATACCCTTCTGCCCTAAATGTCTTTGAGATGATCTTGTACTATAATTTTTCCTTTCACTTGAAGCAACTAAATCACTAGCTAATGAACCGTACTAATCTTTTTCAGATCCCCATTTCTGCACTTGTCTCATTTGTGGAGGCCCTGGAAGTCGGCTACAGCAAGCATAAAAATCCTTACCACAACCTAATGCATGCGGCCGATGTTACACAGACTGTGCATTACCTTCTCTATAAGACGGGCGTCGCGGTACGTACAGCTAGGAACTCTAGGCTTACACAACCAAACAGCTAGGTCTCCACGGTAGGTCTCTAGGACTTTTTACCTGGAAACTGTCTTCAGAATTGGAACCAAGGTGGACATTCTTTGGGTATCCTTTAGTTCCTAAACCCAGTACCCATTTGTTATCTTTTCGGCGAGGGGATGTTAAAAGACTTGGTCTAATATCTCACTGTATTAAAAATGAACACAGGGGGAGGAGCGTGGGCTTTGGAGCTACTTATAGTTGAATGTAAATCCTTGTTTAATTACTTATTAGATTTTGTGACCCATGATAAATTTTTTGACTCTATGAGTCAGCGTTTCCTCATTTCTAAAATGGTGAAAAATATGCTATCTTGAAGAAGCTCTGTGACAGGTAGGCATAACGTATCAAAAATATGAAGTGCTCTATCTGCCTCAGAAAGGCAACTCAGTAGTTAGGAATTGTTGTTATTAAAACTTTTCAGGATTTCCCCCACATCTCTCATCAGTTTTTAGTTCTTCCTTATTGTAAAGCTGATTTTTAAAAAAATATTGTTTAAAAAGCTATTTTTTAAAAAAAGTTATAGAAACTCCACAAAAGGAACCTGTTTAATGTGATAAAGGGTTTCTGCCAGAAACTTAGAGCAAATGTCACCATTAATGATGGTTCCAGGAAAACATGGAGCAAAGCAGAGAGGTCCACATGGATATTGCTCTTGAGGATTTTTCTGGAGGTCTCACCCAATGTAGCATGGTAGCTGAAAAAGTTAAAGAAGCATCTGGTGAAAATAATTTGATTGTCTCCTTTAAAATATCAAGAAAACCATCTATAAGTTATTAGATCAAATAAAAGACCTAGATAAGACTTGGGTAAGATAGCTGTCTCATACACTCAAAATTAGTAAGGGTAATAGAAAAACGTATATATATACTCAACTGTTTTTAAAAAAATCTATAAATTACGTAGGAAAAACTTCAAAACTGATAAAAAGGAAACTATAAAACTAAATTAAAGGGCACAAAAATAATGTTTAAATAAGTGAAGAAATACACCACATTTTTTAATGCAAACACTCAATATTACATAGATGTCAGTTTTCCTCAAACTAATCTATAAATTCAAAGCAATACCAATAAAACTTCCAATAGGATTTAACATGGAACTGAGTCTGAAATTTATGATAAGCTGAATCTGAGATGTATGTAAAATATATATTTTACAGCCTTAAAAAACAGTTTTGAAAAAGAATGTGTTTGGTGGGGTAGTTCTTACTCTACTAGATATGAAAATATCTACTGAAGCTACAGTAATAAAAAAACTGTGGTATTTGTGCCAAAATAGACAAATATATCAATGAATTGGTTAGAGTTTCAAAAACTAAACCCAAATATTTATTGAGAACTTATTATGTGCTAGTTACTTTCTTACAGAATGCTCTTACAGAACTTGCATCCTAGCGAGAGGTTACAAATAGAAGACGAATGAAAAAATCGACGAGAAACAATCACTCGTGTTGTGCAGAGAATTAAAATAGGGCACCCACATAGGGAAAACTGGGAGTTCTGTCAGGAAAGGCCTCTCTCCAGACGTAATAGTTAATCTGAGATAGCTATGATTTTAGGCTTGAGCCATGCTAAGAACTGAAGAAGAGCATTACAGCAGCATTAGTGAAGGATGAGCACAAAGTCCCTTGTGAGAGAACAGCTTTGTTGCATTCAAGGAACAGAAATAAGACAAGCGAGATGGGATCAGCACATGAGCGGGACAGTGGTGCAAGATAAGGTCAAAGAAGAAGGCAGGAAGCAGGCCAAATCTGGCTTTGTAGGTCTGGTTTTATTCTAAGTGCAGTATGAGTCTATTAAAGGGTTTTAGAGAGGGGAGTGACGTGACCTGATAAAGATTTGAAAAATACTATGGTGGAGAATGGATTTTGAAGCAGACCTAGAAGAATGTGGAAGTCTATTGGGGAGATGATGGTGGGTTGGACTAGGGAGGACAATGTTGGGATATAAGGAGAACAATTCTGTTATGGAGGTAGAGTTAGAAGAACTGGATAGTGAATAGGATTTGGAACCTTGAAGAGAGGAATCAAGAGTACATCTTAGATGTTTGGTTTGATAAACAGAGTTGATGAGAAAGCCAGGTGGCAAAGCAGGCTTTAGGGGAAAGGGAATCAAGAGGATTTTTCCTTTTTAAAAATGATTTACTTTTTTCAGTTACAGTTGACATTGAATATTATTTTACATGAGTTTCAGGTATACAGCATAGTTAGACATTTATATAATTTGTGCAGTGATCCCCCGATTAGTCTAATACGCACCTGTTTTTGCAGCATTATGGACTATATTCTGTAGGCATGCCGTGACTATTTTGTAACTACCAATTTGATTTAGACATGTTGAGTTTAAGATCCCTATTAGACATCAATGTGGAGATATCAAGTAGGAAGAGAACCAAAGGAGTCTAGAGTTCTGGAAAGAGGCAGGGCTAGGCATGTAGATGAGGTAGCGGGCACAGCAATATTGCATAAAGACATGGAAGCAGAAGAGAGTATCGAAAGAGAGCATGTGAATGGAGAAGGAGAAAGGGCTCTGAAGTGAGTCCTGGAGCAGTCCAAAGTTTAAAATGAAGGTAAAGAATTAAAGCCAACAGTAGTAACTAAAAAGGAGTGTCCAGGGACATTGGGAGAAAAATCAAGAGCGTGTGGGTCATGGAAGCCGAGGAAAGACAGTGCCCCCAAACAGAATGGTAAATTGTGTGTGACATGATGGAAGGTCAGTATGGTGAGGATAGGGAAGTAATGATTGCCTTTGGTGACATGGGAGTCATTGGTACCCTTGCCAAGGGTCTCAGTGGTTTGGTCAGGGTGGAACACTGACTAGACTACAACAAAGAAAGCACTGGAGGTGAGAAGGTGAGCACAGGTCTACAGACAGCAACATGATCGGGAAAATTACTCAGTTCAGAAATGTTTGGGGGATAGTTGTTCATTTGGAAAAGACAGAATGTTTTTGTCCTACTTCAAATCATTCATCAAGTATTAGACAAAATGATTAAGATGTGAGCACAAAAATAAAAATTTGATCATATAAGAAAAAATATGAGAATATGTTCATAACCTTGAAAAAGGAAATTCTTAAGTAAGCCTCAAAACACAAAAGTTATTTAACAAAATATTGATAAATTTGAATATGTTGAAGTTAAACCTTCTGTAGGATAAAACACATCATCAAAATGAAGTAAGTACTTGAGGAAATTATATCATCTATCTATCTATCTATCTATCTATCTATCTATCTATCTATCTATCTATCTATCCATCCAGATTACATAAACAAATCAACCAATGAGAAAGTGACACAAATTCAGTAGAAAAGTAGGAGAAAACTCATTCACAGAATTAAGATTACCTTATCATAGAGTCTGTCATGGGCAGAATTTTGTACCCTCCCAAATTCATATGTTGGTTCTAATCCCCAGTGCCTCAGAATGTGACCGTATTTGGAAATAGGGACTTTAAAGGGGTGATAAGGTAAAATGAGGTCATATGGGTGGGCCTTCATCCAACCTGAATGGTGTCCTTATAAGAGGAGATTAGGACACAGACATGCACGTGCACAGAGGAAGACCATGTGAGGACACAGTGAGAAAGTGGCCGTCTGCAAGCTGGGAAGAGAGCTCTCACTGCCAAGACCTTGATCTTGTACTTCTACAGAACTGTGCGAAAAGTTCTACTGTTTAAATTGTTTAAAATTTCTGTTGTTTAAGCTGCCTGGTCTGCGGCATGTTGTTATTACAGCCCTAGGAAACAAATGTGGTAGCAGAGCCAGAATTTGATTTCAGGTCTGACTTCTGAGGCCATGCATTTAAATATTTAGCCATGCTTCTACAATGCCTACAGCAAAAAGAACAAAAAAGAGCTCCTGATATTCTTACACCTCAGTATCCTCATGTGATACTTCAGAGTATTGTGGTGAGGATCAAACTAGATGTGAAAATGTATTTTGGACTCATTGATTCAACAAATATTTAGTTAGTGCCTACTGTGTATAGTGGAGATATAAAGGTGAATCATGCACAGATTTTTCTGGCCCTCAAGAAAAACTCCCCAGCATTTATGCTAATGCAAGTCCTCATTAACATAAATATCATGTCATAGGAGCCAGGCATCATGTGTATGGCACACTATTCTTAAGTGAGCTCACTTGCCGTTGGATTTTCACGATCAATGCAGGGCATATTCGGAATAATTCTTAGATATAGAAACTGCTTCCTGCCCACTCTTTCTTAGAAATGTGGCTGAAAACAAACTTCTTTCATGGCAAGCTTACAACACCACTGGGGAGCATTCTGATGAATGGAGAACATATTGTGACTCTAACCGTTCAACACAAACCAAGAAGGGGAAGATGCTTGAAATCATTTCAGTTTTACAAACTGTGAGACACACAGGAATCAAAACATCCCATTGATAAAGTGATGTCTGGGTCTCAAAATCATTGTAATCTGTTTATATTACTCATTGTTGCTTAACTGGGATGCCAGATGATGCCTGAACCCTTTCAGATTTATTTCGCTCACTTCTAAGAGAAAACCCTTGAACAGAATTAGATTGAAGAATTGTTGATTGACTAGATAGGAATCAGACTCTGAGCTCCAGTCTGCCTCTCATTTAGGTCAAAAGATTCCAAAACAAACTCCAAAGCTATCCCTTGGCCCCTCTCATTGCTTTTATTGGACAAGGTGCCATTAATTTTCCTTTTCTTTCTTTATTTGTTTGTTTGTTTGTTTGTTTATTTATTTTAGAAGAGAGAAGCTGTGTGATCCTAGATGAAATCATCATGTTTGTAAAGGAAGCACTAAGGATATCTAAGTGGCATCTGCTTAAAGAGCACTAAGTAATTTTATTAGGGTTTGTAGTCAGCAGAGTTTTGGCCCCCATGTTCTTTGCCTTCTGGGGTCATACTTGTGAATGTGTTACATTAGATGGCAAAAGGGACTTGGCAGATACAGTGGAGGCTACTAATCAGAGAACCTTAAAATAGGGAGAGTATCCTGGATTCTCCAAGGTGGCTTGATATAGTCATAGGAGCCCTTAAAAGACAAGAGATGTGACAGGAGTGTGAGAAGGACGCAACCAGCCATTGCTGACTTGAAGATGGAGGGAGCCAAGTGGAAAACATGTGAAGGCAATGATTTCTGCGAATGCCTTGAAAGCACCTGTAAACACATTTTTTCCACAGAGCTTCCAGAAAGGAGGGCAGCCCTGCCAACACCTTGATTTCAGCTTTGTGAGGTCCTGAGCTGAACATCCAGCCATACTGTGATGACTTCTGACCTCCAGAACTGTGTGCCGATAAATGGGAGGGGTTCTTTAAGCCTACGTTTGTGGTAATTTGCTAAGGCAGCAATAGAAAACCAGTACAAGGGTGGAAACATATTGCTGAAGAAACTCTGTCATTCACATATCATTCCTTTTCTCCTTCCTTTTTTCCTTCCTTCCTTCCTTTCTTCCTTCCTTCCTTCCTTCCTTCCTTCCTTCCTTCCTTCCTTCCTTCCTTCCTTCCTTCCTTCCTCTTTCCCCTCATTCCCTTCTCCTTCCCATTCCACCCTCCCTTCTTTCTTCTGCCAGATACCATCTCTCCTTTCTCTTATTTCAAACAGCAAAACTGATTCTAAGCACCTGCAGGGATTGTTGAAAAGCCAGGGTGTTACAATGAGTTTTAAAGACCATGGTTTTATTATTGTTGTTGTTGTTGCATGCTTGTTTATATCTATTTGTTGCTTTTGGTGTGTATTAGAAGTAGGTTACACCCAAGGTAGGATCTTGTTAGTATATTTGGGTAAGAGGGGGAATTACACCGATACCTGTCATGTGAGAGCTATAATTATGTAGATATTGAGACGCCTTCTGTTGGAGGGGCTGATGCTCTGTGGCTCAGATTTGTTTAGATGGTACACTGTCTCCCATTCATAATCTTATTATAAAATGTTAAATGAACTTTGCATGAGCTTGAAGAAAGCTATATGGGGGGAGTGGGTAGTGGGAGTCAGGGCAGATGGGTGGGGATAGGGTGTTGGGGAAGAAAAGAAAGACACTGCTAAAATGAAAAAAAATGTATACAGAAAATATCAAGAAAAGTGTGTAATATTATATTCTACCTATATCATTTTATGTAAAATTGAGTAAACACATGAACAATGATCCAAAGGAGATAAGACTTAGAGATTGTGAGTAGGAACTATGGAGTGGTATTGTGTGGCTTGTCCAATAACTACTCGTGTAACCTTGGGTAAGTCATTAAATCTCTTCAGCCTCAGTTTTCTTATCTATAAAATGAGCATAACAACAGATAACCTACCTTTATGGAGCTGTGTGTATTGTATGAGTTTTTATGTGTACACAGGCCTGACACAAAGTGAGCTCCCTAAGTTAACTGTGGAGAAGAGGCCCTTTGGTGCTTTCAGGGTGGGATTTGCAGCTTCAATTTTCTTGTAATTTTTACTTCTTTTACCCATCTCTTTTTCATTTAATTTTGTTTCTTTGTCATCTTGGTCTGTTTGCTTTTTATGTCTTTCTGTCTCTCTTACATCAGTTTCTATTTTTGAGGCATATTATCTAGGATGCCAAAAAGTTTCCTGACATTTCATGCTGGATTCTGCTAAAAATCACTTTCAAAAGTATAGTTTTTTTCCCGAGTTATTACTATGCTCATTCTTTCCCTAACTATGAAATTCTTTTTTCATAGGTTGTATGTAGTTTGTTCATTTATTTTTTCCCCTTATCTTCAAAGATGGTATTAATTCTCAGTAAGTTTCTTAGATGAAGACCAAAATTAGTAGTTAATTGTGAAAAAACAGTTAAAGTGAGAATTATTTAAAAATGATCTGTTCATATTTTATTCATTTTGTGTCAGCCGAACTCAAATAAACATATTTTGTTCGCTGATCTTTAGTTCAGACCCTAGGCTGTTTCCTGAATTCTGCCGATTTGGGAACTCATATTTGTCTTGCATGGACCCTGCCCCATCTAAGATTTCCAGTTTCATTTCTTCAGAGTGAATGAGAACTTAAAGATACTCATGAAGCAAACTAAGTGCAGAGCCTCTCTAAATTTTTATAATTGTTTTCTACTCTTTCACAGTTTTCACACCTATTTTTGATAGCAGTTCTTTTAGTAATTGTCTAAGGCATTGAACTTAGGTTCTATGGACATAACTCCATTTTTGTGTTCTGATTTTATTGGTTTATGTCATATTTAATTACATAATTCTGATAAGTGCAATTTGTCAAAACAGCGTTTAATTTGAAATAAACCACACTAACACTTGTAAGCATCAATTCAAGTAGCAAACAAAGTGCGTAGAAGGTACCAAAGGGTGGGCTACTACGTAGTTATGAATGTTCTATCATGTGGACCTTGAGCAGAATGGTTTACAGAAGGGAGCGGAAGCAGCAATGAATGCAGAAAGTCTCTGAAATGGAATTCAGTTAAGAGAACTTCAAACACAGCTGCGGTTCTCACACTCTCCCATGCATCAGAATTATGTGGATGGCTTGCTAAAACACAGATTGGGGGGGCCACAACCAAGAGTTTCAGATTCAGTGGGATTGGAGCAGGATTTGTGTTTCTAACAAGCTTCCAGGTTGTTAGATCCAGGGAACACACTTTGAGGGCCATTGAATTACAGTCAATTTTGGTGGTGTGGATGGTGACAAGTCTCTTCAAACTTTAGCATGTATCAGGCAGCAGGCCAGGTGGCATTTTTCCATCTGTCCTACCTGCCAACCTTCCAGTAGATAGACATTGGGTTTTCTGTTACTCTTAGTTCTTGGTATTGTATTGAAATTTTAGTATATTTTTTTCTGTGCCTACCTAGGGACTTTACTTGGAATTTGAGAGAAGATGCAATGAGGGCTTTTAATATCTGCATGCTCATTGTTTTTTGCTTCCCTGAAAAAAATAAAACTACTATTTAGCTTTTTCAACCCAGCTGGGCATGCTGTTTTCAAATCATATGTCCCCAAGGCTCCTTACAGAAGACAAAAAACAACAAAAAAAACACATTTCTGTTTGTCAGAAAACATGTGTTTGGCAATAGCTTGCCAGTTGTGGAGTGGAAATGCAGAAATGTGGGTGTGTTGTCAGCAAGCTGAAGACTGAGAAAGAGACCGATGATCTGATGACTCTCTGACCTCCCTTCCAGAACTGGCTCACGGAGCTGGAGATCTTCGCGATAATCTTCTCAGCTGCCATCCACGACTATGAGCATACCGGGACCACCAACAATTTCCACATTCAGACCCGGTGAGGAGGTTGAAATGTTTGGAGCAGAGGCAACAGGGGGCCAGGGATAGAGTTCTATAAGCCAGAAAGGTGTCGTCACCTTTCTTGTGCATGGTGGCTCTCGTTGAAGTTTCTGGAAAAGTGAACTTTTAAACAAGAGATCAGCCTGATCAGCTTCGATGAGGAAGCCATCTGCTCCTCGTTCTCAGATTTTATTCACTTCTAATATGGGTCTCCTTTTCCTCTCTATGCTAATGCTAGCTATTTGTATGCATGTATGTACTATGCATACTCTGCCTGTTTCTAATAGGAGGTGGGACAGTTTACATAAAGGCACAGATGTCGTGTGGACTAATCAGTGAGGACAGGCAAGGGTTGGAGTGTTTTTGTTGACATGAAGAATAACCGAGCCTTCTTACCCTCTGATCTCTGGGATTCTGGTGATGCTCTCCTCATTCTCCCTGGTTTGAACTCTGCTCTCTTCAGTGCTTGCCTCCCTGCCTGGCACAGGGCTTGGCGAGCTAGGCTGTCTCATGTGGGCCCCCTTCACTATGGGTGCCCTCTGCACCCTCCCTAATGAACCTCACAGGTAAACACAGACCTCTAAGTGGGATATTAAATACGGGTCTACGTGCTCCACTCTGAACCTCTTGACCATTAACAGACATCACTAATCAGTTTTGGTATTTTTCCTTACTAGCTGCAGATATATCCTTAGCATTCCTCTCAGCACGGAATTCCAGGCAAGCAGTACCAGTCAATTGTCATTTTCATTTAAGACGAAAGCTTATCCGCCCTCTTCTGGAATGAGGACTTACCTTCTCTGAAGGCAATGATGTGGAACTGGAGAGAGTCTGCCATAGGATTAACGGGGCCTTGACATAGGAATCAAAAGAAGTTAGACTTTAGGGAGAGTTGGCAAAGAGAAAGAATATAACGGGAAAGGACGAGAGTTGAATAGCAAAGAAATACTTGCTGATTTCACTTGAAAAAGCAGGTGCACACTCCAGATAGGTTTGTGTTCATAAATCAATCTACTTGTATTGAATGAACCCAACACTTAATTATGGGGTACACAAAAGAAGACAATATCGTCTGATCTGTGTTCAGAAGGGCAACTACAGTAGAACGGACGCAGACAAAAGGACTTAAGCCGTTCGCTTCATTTTCTACCCCCTTCCTTCTCACACAGAGTCATCTCAGCTGCTGCAGAACAGCCATTTGTAATTCTGTTGTGAGGTCTTTAACACAGGGAATTCCACAGAGCAGCTCTGTTTCATGGACCTCTGCGAGTGGAGCCTTAACTCTGAGGATAGAGGTGGTGCTGAATTGCACCTGCTGAGGGAAGAGAGGTGGGTGGAACACGGTACACGGATCCTGGCTGGAGACCAACATCAAAACCCATCACAGCACAGAATAAAGGAGCTTAATTATAGGAGAGACAGAAAATAGCTTAATGTCACAAAATACACATTGGTCGGTGCCTTCCTTACTTAATAGATATGAGATCAGATCTTTCACTTCCAGATTTGCGTGTTTTGTGCTATCTCCATGGGAGTGGGAAGAGTTTGGTTTGGAATGAAATTTAAACATTGGCTTTCTTTAATGGAACTTTATCTGAAGCATCTCAGTGTGTTGTGTGCTCCCTGTTCAGAAAACTAAGTCTGTGACCAGTTTCTTTGTCCTTCGATGGTATGTTAAGTCTCACACGTTAAAGGCATGCTAGCTAGAGTTCAAAGTTTGGCCAATGAGGCAGAAGTTATCTTGGGGAACAATGGCCCTACTGTCAGAAGATGGCGCCTTCATTTCAATCCTGACACTTAGCCACCGTGGGGCTCTGTGATGTCACTTTACATTTCTGGGACTTGTCTTGCTTGATGAGAAACAAATAAGCTGTAATAATCTGAGATTTCACTAAATTAAGGATTTTGAAATAGTATACCGCCCTGTGTTTGGTGTCATTCAGCTGTGGAATAGTCTTTGCGAAAGTGACTAACAATTGTCATCAATTCTTATATTCTTTACTATCAATCTTCCATGTATTGCTTCTGCATGGCAAAAACTTTAAGATCAAGCTACTACCAGAGGAATTTGCAAACTGTACCTGCCTGGTGGTATGTGTTCAGAGGATTATACCTAAAATTCTTATAAAAGAATAACTGAAATAAATTATTTTCTTGAATAAAAAAATCAAGTTGTTTGAGAAAATATAAGGAAGTTTGACTTGACCCACATTAAAAAAAAAACAACCTTTGCTCCTAGTACAGATAATTGAAATGTAGTTATAGAATAGTTTTCAGAGAGTTCTCAGGTTGGATATCACATATTTTACATCTGCATGTTGACATTAACATACCCACATATATTGATAAATAATTTGTAGTGTTAGTTTTAGCTTTTTGGTTGACATAAATGGCATAGGGGCAAAGATAATTGCTAAACACAGGAAAAAAAAGATAGTAATTCTACCTTGAGAGAGTTACCAGAAAAATCTGAATTGTTTAACATCCTAAATTATTTATCTTGGCTTTCTGTTCAGGTCTGACCCAGCTATTCTGTACAACGATAAGTCTGTATTGGAAAATCACCATTTAAGTGCAGCTTATCGTCTTCTCCAAGAGGACGAGGAAATGAATATTTTGATCAACCTCTCAAAGGATGACTGGAGGTAAGGATGAGACAAAAGAGAAAGATTTGGAGACCAGGAAAGAAACTTTGAGGAGAGATGAACTAATATGCTTTGAAGAAATCTGTTAACCGAAAGATAATGTATGTTTAGTATCCTATGTCTTTGTAGAAAAGCGATTTTAATATCTGATAGATTCTATTGGGATATGTAAATGCATTCGACTTTTTATGACTTTTTAAAATTAATGTATTACCAGATATTTAGTGCATTTCAAAGTGGAATAACATGGAATTCCACTTTCAGCCGGCCAGATTAATTGTTAATAACTAATCCTCCTGCAAATAACAACTATAAACACTGGACAAAATACAAACAAACAAACAGATGCATCCCCAGTGGTTTGAGGGCTCTAGAGAGTGAAAAAAAATCAGGCACGTTTTGAAGGGGTGTCCGTAATTTGGAGACTATGACAAAATGAGGTGAGTGTGACATTTTTGTGACTTTATGCTGAAGGCAGTCTCAGTCAAGGCAGCAATACTAAATGGCTGAAACTATATTTATACAAACACCTCCACTATTTTTATGGCTAGATAAACCATGGTAGGAACAACCAGAGCTGCTAGCAGGTAAGTTAGAACCTCAGAAACAAGAGAATGAGATAGGGGGAAACTCAAGTTCTGTGACAATCTAAAGAACTTATTTGAAATAAAAGCAGGAATATGTCTTATTTGTAAGGGAAAAGACAATCAATAGATGCAATCTCCAAGATGAACTACTGTTGGAATTATCAGTGAAGGACTTTTAAAGCCATTATTTATGCTCAGGGAGGTAAAGGAAAATATGCTTGTAATAAAATACAGTAAAATTTAACCAGTGAAATTAAAGAAGCGCAAACAGAAATTTTAGAACTGAAAAACATTTAAATTGAAAATACTACATTGGCTAAGTAGCAAGTTGGAGAAGACAGAAGAAAGAATCAGTGAACTTGAAAATACCAATCAATATCATGCAATTTGAAGAAGTGGGAAACAAAAGATTTTTTGAAAATGAGCAATTTAGGGACTTGTGAGACAATTTCAGGTGGTCAAATATAAGGAGAGTTGAAGTTTCAGAAAGAGAGAAGAGAGAGAGAATGTGACAGAAGAAATATTTGAAGAAACAATGGCTAGACTCCCCAAATGTGGTGAAAGATATATATTTATAGATTAAAGAAGCTCAACAAACCTAAAGCAGGATAAATTCAAAGAAAAACACACTTACACACATATTATAGTCAAACTGCCAAGCATCAAAGATAAAGTTAGAGGAAAAAGACACATTATATTGAAGGAAATCCTTTGGATTACTGTGGACTTTTTGTCAGAAATCATGGAGGCCAAAAGACAGTGGAATAACGCCTTTAAAGTACTAAAGGAAAAAAAAAGTTGACACAGAATGCTCTATCTTGTGAAAATATCCTTTAGAAATGAAGATGGCATAACATTATTTTGAGATAATGGAAAAACACAGAAATTTATGACCAACAGACCTGCATTATAGAAATACTAAAGAAAGTTCTTTAGGTAGAAGGAAAATGATACTAGAGGGAAATCAGATTTTTAGGAAAGAATAAAATTGTAAAAATCTAGGTACATATAAAAGGCTATTTTTCTTAATTTATTTAAATTAAGTGCATATGACCAATAACAATAAAAAATATAATATCATCTCATGAGTTTATAATGTAGGGAGGTGTAATACATGTAAAAACCATAACATAAAGACAACTATAACAAAAAGACTGGTAATAAGTAAATGGACCTATACTGTTACAAGATTTTTTTCATTTTACATGTAATAGCCTGCAGATCTTCAGATTGGACCCACACCATCAGTTCTCATTTTCAGGCTTTTGGACTTCGACTGGAACTACACCATTTGCTTTCTTGGGTCTCCAGCTTGCCAACTCACCTTGGGACTTGTCAGCCTCCATAATTACATAAGCCAATTCCTTATAATAAATCTCTTTCTATATATGTGTACATCCTCTTGGTTCTGTTTCTCTGGAGAAACTTGACTAATATATAGGGTTTATCCCAGGCATGCAAGGTTAGTTCAGCATTTAAAAAAATCAATTAAAATAATTCACCATATTAAAAAAAAAAAAAACCAGAAAAGCATATGGTCATTTCAATAGATGCATAAAAAGCGTCTGACAAAATTCAAGACTCATTCTTGATAAAAATTCTCAGCAAACTAGAAACAGAACTTTCAACATGATAAAAGGCACCTATGAAAAACCTATACCTAACATCATGCTTAATAGTGAAAAATTGAATGTTTATCCCTAAGATTGGGAATAAGACAACAATGCCTAATCTTACTCTCATCAACCCTGTAAGATGTTTATATTAGCAGATGACCTGATTGTCTAAGTAGAGTATCCTAAGAATTTGTAAAGAAGCTACTAGAACTTATAATAAGTCTTTCAAAGCCACGGAATACAAGGTTAATGTAAAAATGTATATATAGTTGACCCTTGAATAACATGGGTTAGAATGGTGCAGGTACACTTATACACATATTGTTTTCAATAAATACTGTAAATATACTTTCTCTTCCTTACAATTTTCTTAATAATATTTGCTGGTCTCTAGATTTCTTCATTGTAAGAATACAGTATATAATACATATAACATTACAAAATACGTGTTAATTTACTATGTTATCAATAAGCTTCTGGTCAATAGTGGGCTATTAGTAGTTACGTTTTGGGGGAGTTAAAAGTAACATGTGGATTTTAGATTGCCTGGGGAGCTGGCACCTCTAACTGTCATGTTGTATCTAGACTAGCGGTAAACTTGGAAAATGAAATTTAAAAAGTTTATTTTACAATAGCACAAAAATATAAAATACCTTATAGTAATTTTGAAAAACAAGAATAACTCTTGTTCACTAAAAACTACAGAACATTGCTGATTAAAGAGGACCTAAATAATAAGAGGACCTAAATAAATTGTCATGGAGTGGAAGACTCAGTATTGTAAAGATGTCGTCTTCCCAAATTTGTCTATAGATTCAACAAAATCTCAGTCAAAATTTCAGCAGAATTATGTTTGAAATTGGAAGGTTATTCAAGCATTATGTATAAATGCAAACAGAACAATTTTAAAGTAGAAGAACAAAGTGAAGGAATCTGTACTATCTGATGTCGAAAAATACGATAAAGCTACAGTAATCAAGACAGTGTTTTATTACTGAAGAGATAGACCTACAGATCCATGGGACAGAGCTGAGAGTTCAGAAATGGATTCATCATTAATTTATGACAAAGGTGCCACGGCAGTTCACAGGGGAAAGGAAAATCTTTTCAATGAATGGTACTGGACCAAATGGATATCCTCATGGAAAAAACTAACTTTGACCTTACCTCACACCATCCTCAAAACTGATCATAGACCTAAACATAATAGCTGAAAGTGGTAAAACTTCCAGAGGAAAACATAGCAAAGTCTTTGGAGTACGTGGAGTTTTCTCAGATGGGTCCCCAAAAGCATGAAGCATTAAAAAAATTTGACAAATTGAACTTTATCAAAATTAAAAACTTGTGCTCTTCGTTAAGACATGGTAAAAAGAACAAAGCAAGCCAAGAAGTAGGAAAAATTATTCACAACATAGTTATCTTACATAGGATTTGTATGCAGAATATATCAAGTATGTTTACAACTCAGTAATAAGACAAACGACTCACTTTTAAAGAGAAAGGTTTGAAACAGACATCTCCCTAAAAAAAACAGATATACAAATGGACTCCAAAAGATGAAAGGAGCCTGAAATCATTAGTTACAAAAGAAGTACAAATTGAAACCACAAGATACCACTACACATCCCTGGAGTGATGACTGAAAATAGGATGACTAATGTTAACGACAAAAATATAGAAAAACTCTCGTATACTGACGATCAAAATGTAAAGTGACATAACCACTCTGAAAAATCTTGGGCAGTTTCTTACAAAGTTAAACGCTGAGCTACCTTATCAACTTGCCATTCTAATCCTAGGTATTTACCCAAGAGAAAGGAAAACATATATCCACACAAAGACTTGTGTATGAATACGTATCACAGCTTTATTCATAATAGCTCCACACTAGAATTTAATAGCCCAAATGTCCATTAGCTAGTGAATGGATAAGTAGTTGGGTACTCACATGAAGAAATCCACTCAGTACTAAAAACAAATGAACTATTGATGAACCACTATGTGGATAAATTGCAAAGGGCGCTGAGTAAAGGAAGCAAGAAATAAAGAATACATTTCATAGTGTGTGTGTGTGTATGTGTGTATACATGGATACATGTATATGTCTAGCATCTAGTTTAATATGTATATATGTGTGTGTGCATATGTGTATATATACATTTATATGCACACACCTATATGTCTGTTTTATGTCTCTCTAGATCATTTGCGTTTTTTAATTTTATATATATAGTATGTCTGTATATAATAAAACTAGACAATGCAAATGAGCTAGAGACATAAAGCAGATCAAAAGTTGCCTGGGATATGGATAGACCTAGAGAACATTATGTTAAGTGAAATAAGTCAGTTGGAGAAAGACAAATACCAAATGATCTCTGAATAAATGAGCGAAAGAACTGAATAAATGAGCAAAGTAAACAGAAATAGTCTTGAGATAGAGGAAACCTGATGGGTGCTAAATTGGAGGGGATAGGGATGAGGGTGAAGGGGAGGGGATCAGACAGTATAAATCGGTACCCACAAGATTGCCACGGGGATATGAAAGACAGTTTGGGGAATATAGTCAATAATGTTGTAAACATTTTGTAGGGTGTCAGATGGACACATGTCTTATTAGGGAGACCACTTCATGGACGGTATAGATGCTTGCCCACTGCACTGTACACCTGAAGCTGAAGCTGAATAATATTGTATGTCAATTAGAATTTAATATATATATATATATATATATATATATATATATATACATAGTCGCGGTATATGGAGTACAGTATAGGGAACAGAGTCAATGCAATTGTAACAGCTATATATGATGTCAGAGGGGCAATGGATTGGGGGAGGGGAATTATCACTTTGTGAGGCATGAAATGTCTAACACATTGTTTTGTACACCTGAAACTATAATACTAAAAAATATATATTTAAAACCTTTAACAAAAAAAAGGTGCCTGAGGCCAGTCAGTAGAGGGAGGGGTGAACTGCAGAGGGGTTTGAAGGTGATGGAAGAGTTCAGTATCACGATTGTGGTGGTGTTCTCCAAAGCTTACGCATGTTCAACTGTGAAGCCTCATTGAACTGTACAGCTTATGTGGAAGCAGTGTATTCTATGTACCTTCTACCTGAATAGAGTTGTTAGAGCTCATCAAAAGATCAGTGTTTGTCAGGGGCTGAGGGAAGGGCAGGAAGAATGCAAAGGTGGAGCACAGGATTTTGGGGTGTTGAAACACCTGTATCTGAGTGTAATATGGATGATCAGTGTGCCTCCTAGGATTATTTTCAAATTAATTTTTTCTTAAAACTTTGAACTCAGTTGAGAAAGGAATGCTTTACTACACTTTCACTGGAATTGCTCCTGTGAGTTAATGTTCCAAATGGTATGTCCATTCTACGTGTCATATTCCTAATAAGTGATTTCCTTAATCCTTACCCTTCATTTATTCTTCATTGAAAGAGCCCACCTAAAAGGCTCAAGGTAGATTAGAAATGTCACAAGTAATTAACTGATTTTGATTAGAAGTGGCAACAAAAATAAACTAATTTTTACTTTCCATTTTTTACTTTCATCCTTTTTTCTCCATGGGTGTCCCTGAAAGGGAATTTCGGACCTTGGTAATTGAGATGGTGATGGCCACAGATATGTCCTGTCATTTCCAACAAATCAAAGCAATGAAAACCGCTCTGCAGCAGCCAGAAGCGTGAGTGGGCCTGTGACTTGATATATTTTTATATGTTTGAGCTGATACTTGTCCATGCTGTTGCAGTTTTAAGGAGTACCTCCTTTGGAGTACATGCCTGAATGATCTCATAAAGTGGGGGCGTTTGGAGGGGAGAGCATGAGAATTGTACATATCACATATAGGTTCTCTTCAGGGTTGAAGTACATAATAGGACTGGTAACAGTTTGCCCCGATTAAAATTTAAAATACTTCCCTGTGGGGAACTAAATTATCAAAGCTCTACTCAATGCAGGGGCACTACATAAAAGTCAGTGAGTGACTCTTGGGTTCTTGTCTCTTTTCATGATGCAGACATTCCAGAAATAGTTTTGAGTCAGTTTTTGAGGTGCCCAGCTCAGTAAACATGGACACCAAGCTGACGAATAAACATCCCAGTTGTAGGATCAAATGACGCCCTCCCCCCAGTTCAGCTGAAGTGGGATTTGAGGTGGGAGAATGGAAAGGATTAAAAAAATGAATGCTTTTTAAAACTCTGATTGAGGTTCCGAAAGTTGAGTCATGGTGTGTTTGGGTCCTTTGGGGTTTACAGAATTGAGAAGCCAAAAGCATTATCCTTGATGTTGCACACAGCAGACATTAGCCATCCGGCCAAGGCATGGGAGCTTCATCATCGCTGGACCATGTCACTCCTGGAGGAATTCTTCAGACAGGTACCTCACCTCGTCACTGTGCTACCCCTCGGCTGTCGGCACTGGCCAGCTTCTCGTATTGTAGTTCAGCAATGCTATGATAAGGACTATTGAGGTGACAATAA
Source organism: Rhinolophus hipposideros (assembly GCF_964194185.1). Taxonomy (NCBI): domain Eukaryota; kingdom Metazoa; phylum Chordata; class Mammalia; order Chiroptera; family Rhinolophidae; genus Rhinolophus; species Rhinolophus hipposideros. Next base: position 10,904,194 of record NC_138064.1, read on the forward strand.
TTTTCTCTTGGGAGGGAGAGTTACCAGCTTTTTTGTTTCTACCTCCTGGTCATGTGATGTTTGAATCTTACTTAAATTCTGATTCTCAGGACATTATGGTATTTCTTTCCGATGCATTTCTGTTTGGAAAGGAAAAAACATTTCCTTGTGGCAGCCTTTCGTCAAAATGTCATCTAAGGAACCCTTTTATTCATTTATTTTTCTAACGGGTTGACCAAATGATGGCAATTTTGGCATTGCCCTTGGGATTAGGGTGATCATCTTTAACTCGTGTGTCTGATATAATTGGTTGGGTTGTTTCTTTCGAGCTGGCAAGCCATGTTGTTCAATTCCAAAGCCAGGTTTGGCAATTTGGGGTCAGGAAAGCACGAGAAGCTACCGTTCCAATTGTATTTAAAGTTACTACATCCTAAGACACAGGGATGTGTTTTCTACAAGAACATCCAGAGTCTTTTATGAATATATTTTGCTTTAAATTTTTTTTAAAAAAAAGGTACAGAGAAGTAGAGAGATAGAAAGTGAAATAAATGTATGGCGCTAGAACTGATGTCTCCTCAATAAGAGTCGCCATTAAAACATCTGCTTTGAGATGTGAGGCCCTGAAGTTAGCGGTGTCGACATAAGAAATTTTCAAATCAGTAGAGAATTTTTATGAAATTATTTGAGCCAAACTGGCAACAGTTCTAGGAAGCACGATCTCATATGCTCTTTCAGTGGTTACTAGATTTTTAAAGGGAATTCTTCTCATGATTACTCTTATTTTTATGATTGTGGTCTGAGAGGAGAAATGGTAGAAGGCATCTATTTGTGTGTTTTGTTTTGTTTTTTCCTTCTGAAGCTGTGCACACTACCTGGGAATGAGGTGGGACTGGAGTTAACAGCATATTAAATGGAGAAGAAGGCCCTTTATTGGTGTTTTTATTTCAACTGATTTGTGTCCTGTGATCAATCAAATCACCCCTCTAGTTCTCAGCGGTTTTATCTGTGATTTTTTTTTGGGAGGGGTTGGTATTTAGGAGAAGTTTGGACCAGATGTTTTCTTAGGGACTTTCTAGCATTACATATCTGACATTTCTTTTATCTGCCCATAGTACATATCAACACATACACATACACATGCAAACCTAAACTGTTATATGAATACACCAGCAGGTACCTATGGATGAAAAAGGAAAATAACCTCACAGGATGATCTGATCACAAATTCCTACCTGGGAAAGTCATGGTGGGTAGTCACATCCCAGAACTATAACTTCTTTCGTGAAAGGTTTATCTTTGCCTTAAGCCAGCCCTGTCCATTGTTTCTGTGCATCTAGGTGAACATACCTTTGAAATGCCTCTTTTCAGACCTCCCAGAAGTGAAACTACCCTCAGGAGAGCACATCATTTTGTTAACTATCCTATAATGCAATCTCCACCTTGCTTTCTCCCACTTTCCTGTAATCTTCCTTGGTTCCCTCCTTACTTTAAAATGCGTAAAAGAAACTGCAAACTTTTATTCTAGGAAGCATTTTTCTTAGTCAATTGAGATCTTACTTCCAGGCATATCCTCTGTTTGGCTCACATACATTTTTATAAGAATTCTCTACAGGTTGGACGTTTTTACCTTGACATTCCCTATTCAGCACGTGGATGTTTCTCCTTGCAAAGTCATCACTTGTCTCACAGAATAGTTCTCAAGGGGAACCCAATGGTGTGGGAGAAACTAGAGCTGTACAGTTGTGGCTCCCTTGTATATACAAGAATGGCTCTGCAAATTCATTCTTAAAGAAGGGATAATTTTGAGTCATTTTTCCAGAAGCTATGTTTTGAATATTATTAAGAGTATTTTCTCCAAATATCCACTCCCTTTATCATATACTTTTGCAATAACACCCCTACAGGTAGGGGTATTTAATCGGCAGCCAGAGGTAGATAGCTAACTCATATACGTTTGAGGTAATGAAGTGATTTCCTCTTTTGAATTGTGAGAAAGTGAATATGAGAAATTACTTAAATATGTGAAAATTTTCCCCATAAAGGAAACCTTGTTTGTATACACATATGCTTGAATTGAATGAAAATGTGCTAGAGGCAATATGAAAAGAACCATATTGAATTTCTCGACTATTGGGACTGGAATGTTAGCTCACTGGACTGGAATGATTTTTTTTTTAGTAATTATGATTCACTAAATTATTTTTATTGACTTAATATTTTAACCCAGATGTCATAAGCCATTGTAAGTTAATCCATGTAGGAGAAATGTTGCCTCAGCTCTTAACTATAGATTTTAAATTGGACAGTTGAAATGGGAAATCTCAATGGGACTGCAGCATCTTTGAAAAAAATTACATTTGCAAGTTGGGTTATATTTCAAAATAAGGGCATAGCCTTAGTCCCAATACCAGACCTTCCATGCTTTGCTAAAAGAGTAAGTTTCGTCTTTAGTGTTATAACCATAATTTACAAAATCCGAGCGACTGCCTCAAGGTGCTTTTCAATGAAATATTGACTTTAAAGAAGTATAAATTTGCCTTTTTGGTAAAATATATGTCGTAAAAGTCTTGAGGTTCATTTCCTTTGTATTGCTGTATATTTTTATATTTTGCAAACGTTTCCTGCAGTTCTTTTCAGTTCCTCTGTCTGTGGTTATTTTCCCATTTTTTATTTCTCATTTCATATATTAGTGTTTTTTTCCTTACTTTGTTATGAACTTAGCTAATTGTTTTATTTATTTTATTTTATTTTATGAAGCCTTAAATGGTGTTTTAATTCTTATTTATTCATTTCTTCTGCTCAAGTTTATTTTGTTCTTTTGCTCACTCCCTGAGTTGGGTTATTGAGCAATGCATTTATTTTCAATCTACCTGTTTAATATTAGAAAATACAAGGTTAGCAGTTTGTGTTGTTCTTATCATGAATCTCAGAAGTTCTGATAAGCAGTACATTCCATTCTCTTCTAAATATTCCCTAATTTTGGTTTAGATTTTTTTTTTTTTACCCAAGAGTTGCTTCAGGTAGATGTTTACATAATTTTCTAGTGGTAGGTTCCTTTGCTTTCTAGTTATGTAATTAGTTTATGGCTTATTGAAATTTGGTTAAATAATTTTTTTCATTATTTGTATTTTATTGTGAAATTCATTTGTCACCTACTACATAATCAATTTTTGTGACTGTTCATGCTCTTGAAAAGTAGATTTATTTTCCTACTTGCAGAGTATATAGAATTCAGAGAACACCAGGTACATCGACCTTACAAATTATATCATTTAGATAATTTATATATCATTTTTTGAAATTTGATCTATCGTGGGTTGAAAATATTGACCTCTTTAGTAAAGAGGAAAGTGTATGAATAATTCTACAAGGGCCAATAGTTACAGTGTCATAAAATATCGTGTCAATCAAGTTGGACTCACCTGTAGAAGTACATTTTTTTCATATGACTTGCTGCATATTTTTTCCAATTCATAAGTCTATCTGTCCTCAAAAGGAAATTCAATGATTACCTCTTTGAAATAGGCTTTTAATAGTTGAGTGTACTCAGCTCATTAAATCCAAAAGATGTAAGTGGTATGGAGATGTGAGTGTGGGCAAGTCCATGCGTGGGATAGGAAGTTGTTTAATACGCACTTTTTCAGTAATAAAATCCAAATTAATGCTTACACCTTAATAGTCAAGTAGGTAGAGTTCACCACCTCCTCTTCTAAACCTTCTAAACATTAAAATGTACCAAAAAGACAACTTGCATCCCTGCTTTGTAGGTCGTAAGAGTGGGTTTCATTTGTTTCAGCTGAGCTATCCCACTAACCCATCTGCACAACTATAACGTATGTTACAAATATTCTTCCTTCTCTTCATACTGCCCAAGCAGAAACAGCTCAGGAGTAAATCATTTTTATGACATCACTTGAGAGCTAGAGCAGCCCCCACAAGGCACACGAGACAATGAGGAGCCTTTGTGTCCCGCAGGGTGGCTCTCCGGGGATGGGTGCAGAGGAACCGAGCCATCTCAGGACTATTCTGGAGACCTTTAGATGTCTCCAGCGCCCATTGTGACCCACTGTTCAGCTTCCTCAGATACCCATACCTTTTCCTTCCTTTCAATAGATGTTAACTGTGTGTGGGAACTAGAAGCCTTCCTTTTTGGTAACCAGCCTTAGAAAGTAAAAGCATTCAGTTTTTGAGCTGGGCCTGGTGTTTGAACCATTATTCTTTATTTACTATTAATTTGTTGGTGATATTTATGATAACCAGCATGTATTTGGTGTAACGAATTCACTAAATATTTCTCCAATCTTGGCTTCAATATTAGAGATACCTATTGGGAAACAATCATAGTTCTTTTTATTTATTTACATATATTTTGTCATTTAATCCTCATCATAACTTGATGTGGTAGAGATCATTATTCCACACATTATAGATCATAAAACTGAAATGTAGAGAGAGAAAATAAACTTTCTACGATCACACAGCTACTGGGAGAAAAGCCAGATTCAAGCCTAAGTCAGTAGCCATTCACCTGAGTGGATTTTTTCCTCGTGAAATGAATCAGCACAATGTCACTGCTACGTGACGTATGTTCCCTTTCCTATGGTGTGTGGCTGAAGTGTTGAGCTTCTGGTTGAGGGTTTTAAAAACCATCTTCATCATGAGGCAGAATTTCCATAGCACTTGCTTATGATAGTGACGCTTTTTGGTGATGTTGAAAATATGCTGGCCAGAGAATCATGTTTTATTATTGTCTAACTCGATAAACACAAGTGATTATTTGCTACTCTGCTTCTTTTTTTGGTCTACTTTTCATTATGGTCCGAGCCCTGTGGTTAAGAACTCCCATTGTGTGTGGGTGTAGGTAGCACAGGGAGAAGAAATTCAAATCAGGCCAGTCTGAATTTGTGTTTTGAACTTCGCCCACAGCTGGGAGGGGCTCACTGGCTCAAGAAAGGGCACAGGCTGACAATAGACAACTGGAGAACGTGCAGGACTTGTGACTGCCGTGTTGGCTCTAGGCCGGGTTACTTTTCTTACTTTCCTCAGGGGACCTGTTGCTACCTGATGAGGCTTTCTATATCACGCACAGCATGCGCCTTTGCAGTCGCAGGGAGTGACTGAGCCCCAGAGGGCGTCAGCCTCTTGGTGTCTTATATGCAGAGAAGCAGGCCCCATAATGACTTATTACATAATGAATTGTGATAATTAAATAAAGGCCAGTGGCCTTTATGGCAGCTGAAGTTGCTAGATAAAGTCTGGGTGGCTCAGTCTGCTATTGTTAATTTACGATGACCTCATTTTTTTCCTAGGGTGACAGAGAAGCAGAGCTGGGGCTGCCTTTTTCTCCTCTGTGTGACCGAAAGTCGACCATGGTTGCTCAGTCACAAGTAGGTACGTGTTTGCGAGCCCTTTGGATGGAAGGAAAAACCAGAGAGTGGTGTCTAGAAGCAAGCTCAGTTGCTCACAGTCATTCTCAGTCATTCTCCATTCTGCTGTGCTGGGTTCCTGGCTTTGACATGATGGACTGATGGAGCCATTCTCCCCATCATTCTCCTTAGAATATGGCTGGTTCATGGGAAGATTAGACAGTGACACTCTGCTGTCTCCATCATTTCCTGCCAAGAGAAAAAGGGACCTTAAGTTTCCAAGGCAATGGCAAGAATCAGTGGCAGGAAGCCCATTCTATTTCAGCCAATCCATTTTGCATCGATATTGGAAGTCTCCGTGACATTTCTCTTCAATGGTACTTCCTCTAGCCCTGTTTCTAGGACATCCCCATTTCCTGGATGACCTCACTTCCAGGAATGCCTCTTTTTGAATGTTTCCTTTCTTTTCTCCCTTCTTCCCTCCCTTCCTCTCTCTTTTCCTTCCTTCTTTCCTTCCTTCCTTTCTTCTTTCGTTTCTTCATTCCTTCTTGCCTTCATTCCTTCTTCCCTCCTTCCCTCCCTCCCTTCTTAAAAACTTTATAGCATCTCCTATTTTCTTTGTTTTGTTTAGGATAACTTTTGTACTGTTACTACCTTTTGTACCATAATATATATATGTATTCCAAAAATCCTCAGATATGAAAGTACCAGTGTCATAGATAAATTAAATGTCATCAGTACTCTCTACTTAGGAAGAGTCTGAAATTGTTCAAAAAATAAATTCAACAAGGACTTATTGATATTTTGTTCTGCGTGTTTTGAGTACTTATTCATTTTTTTCCATAATAATATATTAAGTCCCTGTTAGATGTAGGACACTGCTAGGCACTATAATAGGTGTTATAAAAACAAAACAAAAACAAATTATACATGGGACCTGCTCCCAAAGACATCGAACCAGTATTGGATGGTGGGCAAGATGTTATGAAAACAAAATCTGTTGGAGTATTAAGGTGCTAAGGTAGAATTTTGTCTGTGCTGTCATTGGGTACAGAACAGTGTGTGAACTATTAGACCCAGAAAGACTTGTTGAGGGGTAATATTTTAGTTTAGTCCTAAGAGATAAGTAGTCAGTGGCTAGGCAAATGGTGATATGTGTTAGAGGTGTGTTAGGGACAGCTGGAAGGGCATTTCAGACAAGGGATTAGCGTGCATTAAGCAGGGCAATTTAAAACAGTCTGGTATGGTCAGGGGATTATAAACAGTTCTATATGGCTGGCACAGAGGGTAGGGAGTAGAATGAAGGAAGGGACATGTTTGGAGAGAAAATCAGGCCCAGATTACATATTACATTAAGAATTGTTTGTGCTGTGTACTTTCCTGTGGGAAATGAGAGTATAGCTAAAGAATTTTAAGTAGGGCTAAAAATGTGTATAAATTGATATTTTAGAACAAGAGTCAGCAAACAACAGCCTATGGACTAACTCTGGCCCACTACTTGGTCTTGTAAATAAAGTTTTATTACAACATAGCTAAGCTCATTCGTCTGTATATTGTTGATGGTGGCTTTTGTACTACAGTGGCAGAGAGAAGGCGTTGTCATAGATACGGCACATGGAACCTAAAATATTTACCATCTGGCCCTTTACAGAAAAAGTTTGCCAACTCCTGTTTTTAAAAGATTTCTTTATCAGTAGCATGGAGGATTAATTGGAGGGTTTTGTGTAAGACCAGAAGCAAGGAAACCAGCTGGGTGATTCTTGCAGGATTACAGGGAAGAGATGAGTGGCAGAATTAAGGTAGTACAGGGACGCTCCAGGACAGAAGTGGCATACAAGACATTAAGGATTTGGCTGTACCCAAAGCTAAGGTAAATGCAGAATCTAGATTAAGTGGCTGCACCATGGTACCATTTATAAGAACTGGAGGGAAAGCAAAAACAGTTCTGATTTAGACATGTTGAGTTTAAGTTGTAAGAAAAAAAAGGTGAAAATAGTGTCAACAGACACTACAGTTTCCACTTAAAATTATGCTGGAATTTACTACAATTCAGTGTTTCTTACCAGGATACTGTTATAGTAGATTGGGGCAATTCTTGTTTTGCCAATTACGTTATAGGACCTTCAGCATCTTCACTGCTGGGCATTAAATTCCAGTATCACCTCTACTTCAGTCATTGCGAAAACCAAATAAGCATTTACGTATTTCCAAATACCACATTTCCTTTGGTATTTCATTTCCTACCATCTTTATGTGGCTGCGTAATGAATTGTCACCAGTGGTTCCAGCTCATCTATTTTCTTCTGATGCTTCAGAACACTTGGGTATTTTTGAGTTGTTGAGACAGTCATTCTAGCCCAACATCAACTATCTCCCCAGCATGGCCATCTCTCAAAGATACAGTTCCAGATCTGAAGCGTCTCCCAGTTTCCAACTGTTTTTTCCAATTCTATTGACCGTCTCCCATCCAGCTGTGTCCCCTGTACCTCAAAGTCAGCAGATCTAAGACTGAGCCCATCTGAGTTTTTCTCCCCCATTTTCCGTGTCTTCTCTGCTTTGCTATTGGAGGTCTCCGACAGGTCCCACCTAGCCACAGGACCACCTCCTGTTGTGTCTGTATCTGTGCCTCTTTTCCATGCCCACTCACATGGCCCTGGATCCTGCCATTCTTACCTTTCCTTTGAGTTACTGCAACTTCTTCTAAAATGATTTCCCCAGACTCAGCCTCTCCTACTGTCTCCCTTCCCATCCTTCTTGCCAGATTAGTTTCCCTAAAGACCATTTAAAAAATCTTATTATGATGCTGCCCAAACATCTCAAGAGGCTTCTAGTGCCCATCTAAGTCCCAACCCCTTAGCTCGACACTTAGGAACCTCCCTCTCTGAGCTGATGGTGACCTGCCTTCCCAGGCTTTCTCTATCTGACCACAAAAGAATCCCTAAGCCCTCACACACATCCTGCATTTATTCCTATTCTTGTTGCTTTGCTTATTCCACCCCTTGCCGCCCCCCACTTCCCACCAGAGTGAATAGCTGTAGGGATTAGCACAAATATCACAACCTCCATGAAGCTGTTTGCAGCCCTCTCAAACTTATCTTTCCAAAGGCCTTTATTGGGGCTTCCCCTTTGGCCCTCTCCATGTACTCTAGGGGTCATTTTTTTGTGCTCATTAATCTCTCCTAAAAACTCCTGAAGGCAGGCAGTTTATGTTATACATCTTAGTCTTTTATGCAGCACCCATCATGGCATTTGTTGCAGAGTGGATGTTGAATTAATATCTTTTAAGCACTTTATTGAACTATATACTAAAAAGTCATAGGAAAATTATGTAGGAGAAATGGAGCTGACTCATGATATGCAAATCAAGGAATATATTAAATGAATAAAACCAACCTACTCACTCCTAATCTGATCTGGAGCTCCTTTGTTGATGAGTTTTAAAAGAAGGATAAGACTCATCAGTTCCCATGAGGAGAGATGGAAAGACCCAGGTTAATACATAGGTTCTCTGAGGCACTACTGTTTTTCTGCAGGTTTTATTGACTTCATCGTAGAACCCACCTTCACTGTGCTCACGGACATGACGGACAAGATTGTGAATCCATTAATTGATGAAACCTCCCAAACTGGTGGGACAGGACAAAGGCGTTCAAGGTCAGTGGAGAAGCTTGAAGGCTGGGGGTCAGCTTGGCCTGTCCATGAGGATAGAATTTTTCTTTTGGAAGGGATGAGGGTGGTATTTCATAATGATGTTTGCCCTACCTCCTTTTCATACCGTGTTTCCTCAAAAATAAGACCTGGTCTTATATTACTTTTTGCTCCAAAAGATGCATTAGGGCTTATGTTTAGGGGATGTTGTCCTGAAAAATCATGCTAGGGCTTATTTTCTGGTTAGGTCTTATTTTCGGGAAAACATGGTAAGAAAGGTGTCTGCCTCTTTCTTTTCTCAGGGGAATTGAAGATGTACTATTTATACTCCCCAACATGGCCTGTAAGGGGGTGACCAGTGTCTAAGTCATGACTGGCAGGTACCCGGTATAAGCTCCCTCCACCGCACACTACCATTTTCTCTTGTGGTGTCTTTGCTTATGGTGGGGTTAAACATCCTGCTGACATTCTTATTAGCTGTGCAATCTCAGGCAAGTTGCCTCAGTTTCCCTCTCTGAGAAAATGTTGATTATCATGCTCATTGGTTGCAGGGAGGGTTAAAGGAGCTATTCAGTCTAAGGAAAGCCCGCATAACAAAGCCCAGCACAGAGGAAGTGCTAGCAGCTACAATAAAGCTAACACTTAGTCTTTATTGGTCATACTACTGATAGTTACTCCTACGGCTACCCCTCTCCTCTTCATCCATGCAAAACGTTGGAGTTTGTCATAAAGAAGAAAGGAGAGAAATAGATTGAATAGGAAAAAGAGAGGAAAAGAGCAACAGAAGCAGTAAATTGGGAGCAGGGAAGACAAGAGGAACGTTAGGAGAGTGGGATCCCAGGAACGCTCAAGGTGGATGGACCCAGCCACAGCCGAAGCGCCTGCCTGAGTGCCACAGGCCCACAGCTCTGCAAGCACAGGGCTGAAACGTGCTCTGCTTGTCTGGTCAGCCTCAGGTGTTATTCAGTGGGTTTGCATTCATGTCAGTCACTGCTTTGGCCACCTGCAAGTGTGTGATACTTTTCTGTAAAGTTAGCCAGAAGGATGGCACTTTCTAAATTTGCAAAGTTGCCCATGTTTCAAGTGTCAAGTAATACTGATATTAAAAAAAAGGAAAGGACTCTTGCACGACTAGTGTCCAAGCTATCTCTGCCCCTCTCCCTTCCCCCAGGAATAGGAACATAAGGAAATCAGCTTACCCTGGCCTTGGGGATCCTGGGCTCAGAGGCTCCTGAGTGCAGGGGGAGGCAGGGCAGGAGAGAAAGAAGACCTAAGTGGTAGGTTAACTTGGAACAGTGGGCAGTGTGGGAGCAGGTGGGTGAACTGTGGAATCAAGTTGAAGTCTGCATTCAAATTCGTTAATTTCAGAAAGTTGAAGACAGAAAATCCTCATGTAGAGGATTCTAGTCATATTGAAAAAGAGGATACCAATGAACAGATGAGAAATATGGGGAAGAACGATACTCGGAAGGCTGAAATATTGATTTTTTTTCTTGCTGAAAATACAGAATTTCCCACCTATCACCTATGGAAAAGAAGACTTACAAACCTTAGGACCCAGGAATTTCCTGGCAGGAACTTGATGAGTGCAAACCACTTCTCATTTGGGCTTGCGCGTGGGCATGCCTTTTGCAGACACTAACCCTCCTGTTTGCTGTGATTTGTTTGTTTGTTTGTTTCATCCTCCAGTTTGAACAGTATCAGTGTAGCAGATGCAAAGCGGTCAGGTGTCAAGAGCGCTGGGTCCGAAGGAAGCGCCCCAATCAACAACTCCGTCATCCCTGTTGACTATAAGAGTTTTAAAGCCACTTGGACTGAGGTGGTGCACATCAATCGGGAGCGATGGAGGGCCAAGGTACCCAAAGGTAAGCTGCCATTGGGGAATGTTCCAGAAGGCGTGGCCCACCCACTCGGCACCCACTCACGAACCAAGGCATTGTGCCCCCTGATTCATAGGTGGTGCACAGGAAGTAGAATCTCACGGTGTAGATCCAAATTGCTGAATGGTAGCACCTGCCCTCTTTTGCCCTTCATTATATCTAAAACTCATTGCGCGATAGAGGGATGGATGCAGACCGCCACGCCGCCGGACAGTGAGAGCTTGATGCTCTATGACTACACTCTTCTTGGTATGAAGGTCGCACAGCGGATGGGTGTTGTTATTTCTTGGCTTCTGCTAGACCATCTTGTCATTCTCATTTCCTATCACGTGGCACAATTATAAAGCCTTTAGGTCTGCTTTTATCTAAGCAAAGCCTGGCCAATCGCCACCTCTGCCATTATGTTGAGACAGAAGGAGTTGTAATTTCCTTACGTGCATTTTCTATTTCTTTGATGTTTACAGTTTCCTTTCAGTCATTACTCAGACTGATCTGCTGAGATGAAGGTAATCTGCAGGTAAACAGAAATCTGCAGAAGCAAACATCATCAAAATTCAGATCAGGAAAGACAGGGACATGGTTGGCTTTTGGTGCTCAGAGGGAGCTGATTCCAATGGGTTTGTGGAGGCAAACCTTCCACACCAGCCATTTTTATTTTTTATTTTTGTTTTTTGGCTAACATCTATTGAGTACCTGCTGTGTGCCAGGCTCTGTACTCCATACCGAGGGTGCAGAGATGAGTAACACACATCCTTATCATAAAAGCTCACAGTCTCCTGGAGGGAGGGGATACTACTATAGATTTCATTTCAAAGGAAGAATGGAGTTCGCACTCATCATCAGCACCCACCAGACCCGAATGTCCCTCAGGTCCCAAAACACATGTCCCATACTTTTATCCACCCAGCGTCTGCACAAGTGAGAAGAGTAAGAATGGCTGGGAGAGCATGTTCTGGCAGTCTTGGTCCCTCATACATTGGGAGGTTGCTGCTAATACAGGAGAGAAGGCACTTCACTTGGAGTTGGAGTTATGCAAAGGCCAACCACTGTGACTTATCCACAGAATCCTGTCCAGGGGGCTGCTCATTTCAGGTGGGGCAAAGCATTTGTATTTATGGTGCTTTTAAGGTCTCGTTGGGCCCTTACCATTTCAGGACCGATGTTGCACTGAGCTATGGAGGAAGCCAGCGCCTCGTCCATATTTTAAAAGCAGCCTTTCACAGTTCCTTCGGATGCCTTCAACATTTAAATCCTCCCTGCTGGCAGGCGTTGCAAGCAGAGATGACAGCTACTGCCTCATCTCCAAGGAAGCACCGCTTATAATCAATTACACTCATTACACTTGAAAACCCAATTCCTGACAACACCCAATATAAAGACGTACTTCAAAATAATTTGTTTGCAATTATCTGGCTTACTAAAATTGCCTTCTGAAACTAATCACCTGAGGGAGCATGAGCCAGTTTCTTTACCAGGAGAAAACTAGCCCTTTGAGAAGGACAGGTAAATAAACAGCTAATCATTTTTAAATCCATTAGGCATGCTGATAGAGATATGCTTAAGCCATTGTGGAAGCATAAAAGGACTTGTCTCTAACGCTGAGTGCGGTGTTTGAAAAGGCAGCTAGTAGCCAGGACGTGAAGGATGGCTGGGCTTGAGCCCTGAAGGTGTTGTACGTAGAAATGGAGAACAGGGAGAAAGGGGATGGACCTAGGCACAGAGCCTGGTTCTGTGTATTTTTGTGGGAGAATAGTTTGGCTTTCCAAGTGGGATAGGACAGAGTGTTGTTCAAGGTCAGTGGAGAAGCTTGAAGGCTGGGGGTCCACTTGGCCTGTCCATGAGGATAGAATTCTTCTTTTGAAAGATGGGGGTGGTATTTCATAATGATGTTTGCCCTACCTCCTTTTTATAAGAGAGGTGTCTGTCTCTTTCTTTTCTCAGAGGAGTTGAAGTTGTACTATTTCTACTCTCCAGGGCGGCCTGTAATGGAGTAATTTCACTTGTTGGGGAGAATTGACTCCCTACCCCATGCCTTGTGCTCTTTGGGAAATTCAGGTAGATTCTTTGAGAAAATTTCATTTGGGGGAATGATAATGCACATCACAAAGTTGATGCAAAGAACAGAAATAATTTATGTAAAGAGGTGAGGACAGAGCCCGCATGCAGTTCGTTGCCTGTATGTGTTAGCGGTTTCTTTTAAAAACCGGAAAAGAAAGTTAGAGGTTTGGATGCAGTTAAGAAGATGGTGGTAAAGTAGCAACCTGTAACTGTTATTTTGTAACACGTTCAGCCTCCCGGTAATGCTGTTGACTGTTGGATGGGTGTTAAGAACCATCGGTTTACATCTGTTTTTCTGTTAGTGATCAGTTTCTGTTAGTGATCAGTACTTGATTATCCCAGGCTGTTGTGCTCTTTGTTCTTTTTGTCCCCCCAAAATCTCTGATTTCAAGAAAGCTTCCCTGCATGGGGCACTTGAACATATGTTGTTATTAAACTGAACAGAAATGGGATTGGATCTAAAGTCTTGGTTTTATTAACCAATCTGATTCACAAAGCTAGGTAGACCAGAACCCACAGTTGCCAGGAAAGATTAAATCAGTATTTTTTATAGCTCTCAGACTGGAAGTCATTATTCCCAAGCAAGAATGTGTTGGTATAACAATTTGCAAGTCTGGTCAATATCAATCAATTTCCATTCAGTATTTAATATTTTTTAAACCATTTTTTTCTGGTGTAAGGATAATATGTGTTTAGGTCATAATTCTGAACTATAAATAAAAACTCATATATATATATATATATATATATATATATATATATATATATATATATAAGAAAATTAAAAAACCACTCATCTCTCTAGTCAGATATAACTATTATTGAAATTCTGATGTAATTCTTTTTAGTATATATATATGTACATATATACATATATGTAAAATTTTCCCCATAAATTGGGGTCATAGTATATTATCATCTTGTATTTTACTTTTCTAACTCTACTTTGAACATTTTATCCTGATACTGAATATTCTTAGAAAGTATAATTTAAATGGTTCCATTGTATGTCATTTCATAGTTGAACCATCCCTTTATTACTGAGCATTTTATTTCCAGCTCTTCATTATTTTATATAATGTTGTTATGAACATACAAGTCAAAAGTCTTTAAGCCTCCCTCTGATTATTTGTCTAGGATAAATTTCTAGACATGGAATTCCTTGGTCAAAGTAAATGAAACATTTTTAAAGCTCTTGATATATATTATCAAATTTCTCTCTGGAATTTTTTTTAACCAACATTCTCTCCCTGTAGAAACATGGTAAGTGTGCCTATTTCCCTGTATTTCCCCATATTTATTTTTGTTATTAAAATGATTATATTTTTATTATTGATTCATAATAACTCTTTATATCTTAAAGATGGTAGTTCTTTAGTTGACAAAGTATCTTGCAATTTCTGTTCTACCCCAGTTTGTCATATGCCTTTTAGCTTTGTTTATGGTCTTTTTTTTAATACATCCTATTTTTATTTTACTAGAGATAAGCATTACATTTTTATTGAATTATGTTCCTATCAATGTAAATATGAAACAGTACATAGTGATACTCCTTTGCAAATGCTGAGAAATTTATTGAATTTTAACTTCCACATTCACTCAGTTTTGATTGAAAAAATATGAGATTTCCAATCTAGGTGATTATAAGTAAATTATTTTATAATTAACCCATCCTTTAATATTATTTTTAATATATGCATTATTTTATATCTAGCTGAACAATTTTTTTAAACACAAAGATGTACTAGTTTTATTGTCCATCATTACTATATTTTCCTCATTCTTGAGTTTTTAATACAATTGAACTTTTCTGTCAGCTGGAGCACTTAGTAAGGTCCTGTGGGAATACCTTCTGAGTCCTTTGATGTCTAGAAGTAACTTTCTGTTGTTCTTGTATATAATTGAGAGTTGACTATTAAAAATTCATATAGTATTTTGGTTGTTTTTTTCAGTTAGTCAGTTTCTGTCTTTTTCTTTCCCTGTGTCTGTTTGTAAGTAGTTTAAATAGGCATTTTAGAAAATTATGTCAAGGGATAACTAACCCGATACCCTTTTGACCAAGAGCCTATGATATCATTATTCAGCAGGGCAAATTAAATAAAGAAATCGATGCATTTCTCCAAAACTGTACAGACATTCAGTGTGAGATAGAACCAGTTCTCAGAAGGAATGTAATTCGTGGATCATGAAGGCTCTACCTTAACTCTTTCGCTATTTGCTTTTGGCCATTTCGTAATGAGTCACACCAGCATAGAGTCTGAAATGGGATTGAACCGCGCATCTGCTTTCTGCTAGACTAGAAGCCCAGGACTGCCAAGCTTGTTGAATCTCAGACCCGAGAAATGACTTCTCTGTATACAAGCTATCGTTGGGACATGTCAGCACGTTACGGATTCACTGTGCTTTCACCTACTTTTCTCTCATTGTATGGCAATTTTATTTATATTAATAATTCCACCAGGTATATATAAGGGAATCTGATTACAGTGGAACAGACCTCGCTCCTATTGATTTATTTTCTATTCACTTATTGATGAGTTTGTTTGTTTCTGTCTACTTCTTTTGAGTGGTACCAATTTGGGTGCTGATCATTGATCACACCAATATCAGATATTTTAGAAACAGGAGCAAGAGATGGGAGTAGAGAAGTTGAAGGGCATCGCAGAGCTACCCGTGGAGCACAATTTCTGCAGGGAAAGGAACCATACAGTGGGGCTGGCTCATCTTGGAGTTGGGAGTTGTCGTAGGAGCTACCATTCAGTAATTTAATTATTAATTGCCGGCTGTCAGCTGTAGTTGAGCAAAAACAGATTTGCTTCTGAAATGTACCCCCTCCCAGTTATATTTTTGCTAGACTTCCCATAGAAAATTGGTCTGACTCAGTTGTCAAAGGAATTTTTCTTGCTCAGACATATTTTAGGCTCTCTTGTAGCAAACCGGACTTGCACACCTTCAGTTTTTAATCAAAATCGTTTTTATCTTGGGGATATTTTGAAAGTTTGCCACAGATTCAGTGGGGGTTCAGTGCAGGGATTAGAAATTATTTTACCTGAAACCTGAGTGTGAATGAATTCTCCTTCCCCATGCCTCAATTTCCCTCTCTGTGTAGTAAAAATAGTCATCTGTTTACTCACCTACATTAGTAGTTAAGGAAACTAACATTTGTCAAATGGCTGATTCTCTCAGGGCAGGACTTCAGAGTTTGTATACTTTCTGTGTTTTACGCCAGTCTAGATTGCTGATGATGGAATGTGTACAAGTCTGGTTCATGGCAGGTGGGGTGACTCACAACCATTGTGTCCATTTCATTTAGTAAACAGATACTCCATGAGTATCTGCTACGTGCCAGGCATGGTACCAAGTACTGGAATTCAGGGATGGAGATGACGTTAGACCTTTGTCCTTGGGGCACTGCAGAAGAATGAGAGGACATCTGGATGAACACTCTAGTGGGCCTTCTGTGGCCCTGGTATCTACTGAGAGTGCCATCTCTTTTGCAAGGACATTCTTGTACTCTTTAGTTGTACCTTTCTGGAAGAGCCAGAAGACATATTATAGCATATATGCACATAATTATGGCACTTTGTAAAGAAATCTTTCTTTTCCTTTTTCATTGCAAATTATAAATTCATCCTGTTAGGCGGTAGAATGGCGCAAAATATTGAATGGCAGTCATTTAAACTTTGAATCCATGCTTGTTAACTCTGACTGCGTATTAGAATCATCTGGAGATCACTTAAAATGTCCTATTCTTGTCCCTCTCCCTCCAGAGTCTGATTTATTTGGTCTGGCGTAAGGCCAGGATATTGGTTTGGATGGGTGGATGGACAAATCAATGAAGGAATGAATGAAAATCTCATAATGTGTCAAGGAGGACATCTAAGCCAGGCAAATGTAAGGACAGGAAAAGTGAAATGAAGCCAGAGGTGCTAGAACCCACAAAATACAATACCGTGAAGCCCCATGAGGATGTGGACTGGGACCCCATTTTGGCTTTGTGCTCTTTAGCAGCTAAATCAAAGGGAAACATCACATGCATAACCACTCTGGTCCCCATTAGGTTAAAAATAAACTTGTAGTCTATGAAAGTCAGCTTTTGTCCAGACCAAAGGAAATAAAGAGGACCCCAGATAATGAGGTATAGGACATTGTTCACACATATAGAGACAAAATTCAATAGTGCTTTTCATAGTGGCGGTTGGTGGCACAGTGTGGAGGGCCTTTGGAGTGAATTGGCTGTTAAGCGGGTGAGTCTCCGGACCTTAAGGGAGGATTTGGCTCTGTTAGGTGCCTTCCGTGTATGTTGTTTTCTACAACCCAGCTCCCCTTCACTGCCTCCAAAGTCCTGCATGATCTCAACCCTGCATGTCCTTGGTCATTTGACTGTCTCATCTGTCATTAACCCCTACTAAATTTACTTTAGCCACACTGACCAACTCAATGTTTCTAGAGCGTACCAAGCTCATTCCTGCCTCATGGCCTTGCATTTTTTTATTTCCTCTGCCTGGAAGGCTCTTTTCCCTGATTTATGGGATGGCCAGCAATTTGTCATTCACAATTGGGTCAAATGTCACCTCCTTATCCAATGCCACGTCGCTCCCTTAGGCTGATCATGCTCTATCATATTATTGTGCTTAACATTTTTGCAAAGCCCTTTTCATCATCTGAAATTATCTTAGTGATTTGTTTACTTAATGATGGTCTTCTCTACTCCGTAAGTCTGTTTGCTGCCGTGTGCCCAGTGCCGAAAAGGGTACTTGACGCTCTAGCTGCCCAGCAAATACTAGTTAAATAAATCAGCCCATCTTTTCATAAATACATGACCAAATACAGTTACGGTATGTTTTTAATTAAGTAAAGAGCCACGCCCTTTCACACTCAACCGCATTGGAAACAAAGCTGACGTCCTGTCATTAAAGGGGAAGACATAGACCAGGTACCTGACTAAACTAGAGGCCACCTTTCATCTGTGGACAGTTTACAGATCGCGTTTCTTGAAAGGCTTAATTATCCTCTGCCTACTTTTAAACCCCAAACTGTGGACTGAAACTATTATTCTAGTGGTGGTTATTTTCCCTCTCTTTTTGTTTTATAATCAATAGCCTATGTGTAAACACTAGGTCCTAAGCAAGCCCACATGAGATTCCAGTTTTTGCTGTGACTGTGGGAAAGTCTCAAGTCCACATTTGTAAAATAGAGTTACAATAGTAGTAGCTACTACCGAAGGTTGTTTTGAGAATGAAAGGAAATAATCCTTGAAAAGCAGTTAGCATAATACCTGGCATCAAGGACACACTCAAAAGAAGTTATTGATGATGATGATGATGATGATGATAATAATACCAATTATAATACTTATTTATTATTTATTATTATTATTATTATTATTATTACCTTGTCTCTGCCCCCTGTTCTAACCCACTCTTCAAAAACGACATCACCATGACCCGATTATATTTGTTTCCTGAATATAAATGCCAGTCTGACTTGAATTAACCTGAAACACTCAGTAGACACCTTAGGTCATTTTAGTGTATTAATTACCAGTGCCAATAATTGGTTATTGAACAACCAAAGAGGCAACTTGAATGATGTGACCTCTTTTCTATGCCTTTCCTAACTTGCCATGGACACAGAGGAGAAGGCCAAGAAGGAAGCTGAGGAAAAGGCTCGTCTGGCTGCAGAGGAGAAACAAAAGGAAATGGAAGCCAAAAACCAGGCTGAAGCAGGTGCAGCTAGCAAAGCTGAGAAAAAGACATCTGGGGAAGCTCAGAATCAAGTCAACGGAACACGCTCCAACAAAAGCCACAACTCCCATGGGAAAAACTCCAAAGCTGAAAAGTCGTCAGGAGAAAAACAACAGAATGGTGAGTAGAATTGCCCTGGTGAAAGGCTCTTTTTGGGGTGTTAATGACCTGAGAATGGAAACCGGCAGACAGCTGTACCTCTGAGGACAACTCACAGGGCAGGGCTTTCCTGGTCGTCCAGCTGTCTGGGCTGTGGATCCCATCAGGATCCCATCAGGAGCAGCCAGGTGCTCACCTGGGCCATTCTGTGTGGGGGAGATTTATTCCTTTGGGTTTTTTCCCAGTGACCAGTGCCTGCCTGCCCACTGGGGAAACTACTGTGGATAATTCCAGCACATTCCTGAGCGCTTGCTGCCCAAATAGGTGACTGAAAAGTCAGTCTCCTATATGTACTATCCCTCTAGCAGGGCTGAACCTCAGGTCTGCCTAAGACCCATTCCTGGTGTGTGTGTCCATATACGTGAATAGGTATATACTTTAGGGTAACCGGCTGTCCCAGTTTGCCTGGGACTGAGGGGTTTCCTGGGATACAGGAAAACCAGAACAGTTCCAGACAAACTGGGATTAGCTGGTCACCATAGTGTACATATAGTGGTGATTTCTTGTATTTAATGCAACGAATATTTATTGATTAATGATAGGCCAAGTGTTGTGCTTGGCACTGGGGATTTAGAAATGGAAAAGCCACAAATCCATGATTTCATAGGGGATATAGATAACCTCAGAAGGCATTCTAGGACAATGTGAGTAAGTAACAGCAGTGGCATGGCAGGTGAGGAGGGCCAAAGGGACATGTGCAAAGAAAGAGACATTGGCTTTGCTGGGTCTGAGGATTGCACAATTGGGTAAATGTCAAGGACAGCTTCGAGAGATGGTGATGTCTGAGCTGGGTTTTATATCCTGAAATTTGCTGGTCACATGGGAGACAGGGATTCCTCATCTGGAGAGAACAAGATGAGCTAAGATACAGGGACATGGAATTGGTTACCTTGTTTGGGGAAAGGCAGGAAGTCCCGTCTCGGGAGATTTCAAATGTCAGGTTGTGGTAATGGAGTTTTGCAGTCAGACAGATCTGAATTCAAGTCACAGCTGTGCCTCGCACTCCTTGGTGGCCATGGCCAGGTTACTTAACTTTCCACCCTTTCTGCAAAAGGTGCCTGGTCTACATGAGCTTTTGATAATAATGATAGCAAAAACGATGACAGTAAAACAAATAGCACTATTAAGTATACACCAGATATGGTTTTCAGTTCTCTCTTTAGATATTCATTCTCTTAACTGCTTGGTAGAGCCAGGTGCGCTAGCTATTATTCTACATAGCCTGGGTAAGTGAGACACGTGTGGAAAGGGCTTAGCACAATTCTCTCCAAGTATTTTTACAATGAACACATATAGACGTGTAATCAGAAGACAATATTTTAGTATCTCCTATCAAGTTCTAATCATTTAAAAAATGTAAAACCAGGCAGTGGGGCCAGGTTTGGCCCATGTGCCCAGGTTTGCCAACTCCTGGTCTGGTCAGGGAGAGAAACCAATGAGCACAAATGTGCCAGTCACAACGAGGGTTACAAATTTTATGAGAGGGGTATAAATAAATACCCAGAAAAGGTAGAGGTGGCAATGATTTTGAAGACGGTGGGGGGCAGGGGGACCTGAAAGAAACAAAGCAGAAGCCTGAGTTTTCACCTAGGCAGGGTTGATTTCACAAGTGTGCTTATTTCCCAAAGTAAACAATAGTCTACCATTTCCCTTAAAAATTAAGTATTAAATGAGAGGTGGGAAAAGAAATCAATTTAGAGCAATAATCAGAAAGGCTAATGGTGGTTCAGGACTGTGTTGCAGCAGCCTAATTAAAATGATTTATAACTGCACAGAAAGGCTCTTTTGTTTCCCCCTGTTTATTGAATAACAGCTCACGTCGACCATCACTCCATACACAACCCATGGGAAATTACCTAATGGGTTCTCTTTAAGGAACATCATCACACAAGTGTGTGTCACTTTCCTGGCATCCTCTTTGTGGCTGCCCAAGATATTTCCAGGTTAGAGCTGAAGGACACTGGTTAAGTAGGATTCTAGGGGTTTGGTCTCTTATCAGCAGTTTTGAGATCTCCCACAGCTTTGGTCTCCATCCAGACACTTCCCACCTCAGCCACCCCAGCCTTGGCTGAGGAGAAGGCAGGCTGCCAGGGGTGGCTGGCTAGCATCTGGCAAATGGAATCACCCCTGCTGACTTCTGGAAGACATCCTGGTCCTGCTGCAGCTGTGGGTAAAGCTCTAGTCCAGGGCAATCCAAAAGGCTTACGTAGAGTCCATTAGGGGTATGAAGGCTCGTTTCGTAAAGAAAGGTCATTTTTCTGCAAGGTATTAGTTTGACTACAGACAGGCTCAAGGTCTTCAAGCTCATCTCTGCCATCTTTAAAACAAGAAAAAGGCAGTAGTTAGACTGTCTTTATGGTACCTCCAGAGGAATTTATCTGTTTTGACCATTTGTGCTGGTAGAGGGTGACGGCTGTGTCCTTCCCTTAAAATCTTCCTGCTTGCACCCTGGCCAGAATCGACTCCCCTCCCTTCAGTCCATCCAGCCAATGCGTCTCATTTCAGAATTAAGAATAAGAGAAAACTTGGACCGTTTTTTGACTCCCAATTTAGCTTAGGAATCTGAGCTAAATTCCATTAAAGGCATTTGCTTTGTAGAATACATCATAGCCAAAAATGGTCTTGAACTATCAGGTAACCACTTGTAAATCTGTAGGTCAAAGGAATTTAGAAATGGCAACAGTCAGCAGAAGCTTGAACTTCATATAGAAGTTGCAAAATACAGTCGTTGAGAACTTGGCCTCTAGAATCACACCCATCCGTGTATATTCTGGTAAATTTATTTATACTTTAGGTTCCATAGCCATGAAATGGAGGTGATATGAGTTTCATGTCAATGTTTTACAAGTTGATTTAAGTAAAATCATTTCGTAGAAAGATTAGTTGGCCATTTGATCAAAAACTGCCCAACAAATGGCTTAAACCAGATTTATGGTAGATAAGAGGAGCCGTTGAGCTGCCAGAGGGAGACCCATACGCACAGTTAGGGGCAAAGGTGGGCCTGGGGTAGTATGTGACACAGGCAGGCAGGTAGCCCACTGTACTCATCACAGCTGGACAGACCAGTGCGTGACAGACAGGCTGCAGTGAAGTCAAGGAAAAACTCAAACTTGGACAATCACCTCAGTGATTCGGTGAGTTAGTTATTTAACATATTGGTCATTCAGTGAATTACTCTTTTAAGAAGTTGACTCCTCTCAGTAATAGCACCTTTATAGCAGGGTTGTTATAAGAATTGAATGAAGCAAAGCATTTAGCACACTCCCTGGCGCAAAGAAAGCAACAAAGATAAACATATTTGAGCCCTGCTCACTGCAATTGTTTGCAAATATGATCATGGTCTTTTAGCTTCAGTAAGGACCAGTCTTTTAGTAGTCATGTATTCTTAGTTTTATGCAGGCTTAAAAAAAAGCTGCCATTAGTAATTGTAAGAAAAATATCCCAAACTTGAGAATAAGGCTTGGGGGAAGGGGTGCTATTTTCTTTCTTTCTTTCTTTCTTTCTTTCTTTCTTTCTTTCTTTCTTTCTTTCTTTCTTTCTTTCTTTCTTTCTTTCTTCCTTCCTTCCTTCCTTCCTTCCTTCCTTCCTTCCTTCCTTCCTTCCTTCCTTCCTTCCTTCCTTCCTTCTTTCTTTCTTTCTTTTCTCTTTTTTAAATTAAATGTATTGGGGTGACATTGGCTAAGAAAATGATGTAGGTTTCAAGTTCTTTCAATGACACACTGGCATGTTGTTGAACAGACCTACCCAAGGGTTATTTATTTTAGGCAGATGTCAGAAAACTTTGTCTGTGAAGGGCCGGATAGTAAATATTCCTGGCTTTGTGCATCTCTGTTGAAACTATTCAACTCTGCCATTGCAGCATGAAAGCAGCCATGGACAATATTTAAATGAATGGGGGTGGCTATGTGCCAATAAAACTTTATTTACAAAAAAAGATGACAGGCCAGATATGCTCAGGGGCCATAATTTGCTGATCCCTACTCTAGAAGAACATGACTGTTTAACTTTGTCATTTACTTTGTCAAGGCCAGGCACTGGGAAGTTATATGCTAACTTGTAGATTTTTGACTGGTAGGGGAGATAACTCCAAAGGTTATGTTTTTATTGTCTTGTAGGACATAACCAGTTTTGTCTCTAACCTAACAATCTTATTTTAACATAATTTCTAAAATACCTATAAATATCTAGTTCCTTAAATACTTCTGGAACTATCCTTACTATCGCACTCATTCCTTCATAAATGAATTAAATAAGTTTTTGGATATGTTCATTCAACATTTGTATGCATAGTTAACTTTTACAAATTACATTTTGACAAGCGCCTTAATTAGAATGCTTTTTATAGTTCTGTTTTAGAATAATAATAACTGTCATTGAGTGATGTATCAGATACCACATTCAATCCTTTAAATGCATTTATCCATATATTATGGTAAATATTAATATCCCCATTTCGCAGACAAAAAGGTTGAACCACATAAAAGTTAAGTAGGCTTTTCCTCACTCAACAGCCTAATAATACAGCTGAACTACCTTTCTTGGAAGATAAATACCGTTGTCTACAACCCTGCTTAACAGGAATTTTCAATCTTAATTTCCAAATCACAATCCAATATCTAGGACCTAACACGTGGTTAAAAGGATGTTTACACTCAGACATGTACCCCCTCGTAACTAAAATTATGCTTTTACCTTGACAGGTTTAAAGATATTTATATCTTCCTCCTTGGGTGTCTACATATACTGTTTGTCATGTTTATTACCTTGCAGGTGACTTGAAAGATGGCAAAAATAAGGCAGACAAGAAGGATCAATCCAATGTCGGAAATGATTCAAAGAAAACAGATGGTAAGAGCATAATTCTCATTACATTTTTCCATAAAATGTGAAATTTAATGCAAGCTTGTTAGAATTCTACCTAAAATTGAAATAATGATTGTTAATGTATACTTATATTATACCCTGAAAAAACACTTCACTACATTTAAAGAGTACTGTTATCCCTTTTTCAATAATTTACAATTATCGTTGCATTTCTTCCCTTCCACCCTTCACCATACTTTCTCCATCACAAATTCATTTTATACTTTCTTTTCCACTACCATGTTTCACTGTAATCTTTATAAAAAGTTGATTCCGGACTTGCTAATTATAATGGAATGGAATATGATGAGTCTTTGATCATGAATTGTGCAGTATAAATGGGAAATGTTCCATGTTTTCACATTTTTTACCTTTAATGAGTTATTATGTTTGGTTAAAAACAAAAACAGAAGTCTGTGCAGTGTTACCTTTATATTGGGAGGCCCACATACTGGAGAACATACGTAGCTGTAGAATACAGGATGACAACCTCAAACCAGTAAGACTGAATCTACCTTGTAATGGGTTTCATGAACACTCCTTTTACTTTCCATCAACAACATCGCACTCTTCCTAAACCCTGAAAGTTCAAATTATAGTATCCTCCGAACGTTGGACTATCGTATTGAGAAAACCATTCTTGCTTTCATATAAATCTCCTTTTTCGGTTGTAACCTGGGCTCATTTCTAGTTATTCCCTCATACATGTATATGATGTTAATCTAAAAAATGAGTTTCCATGGAGTGGTTTTTGTTAAGAGTTCCAGTATCTTTGAATCACACTTCCTTGGAGACATTGAGTTGGATGCTAAGCTTAGTGTAGTGATAAAGCCGTTGAAGAACAAGTGCTGGGTAGTGAATTTGAGGGGTAAGAAGATATTTGAACATAACTCCTCACACACACTCATATGCATGAAACCAATTCTCAAACTTTCCTTTAAGATCATTCAAATCATTCACTTCGGGTGTCTTAGCATGTCCTATCTGGAGAACACATGTGCAATTTTTCACCAAACTTTTTTGTGCAAACGGAAACCACTTACCTTGTGAATATACCCTCCTTGAATGATTGTGACTAAGATATGAATTACATACCACGTTTCCCCGAAAATAAGACCTAGCTGGACCAGCATCTCTAATGTGTCTCTTGGAGCGAAAAGTAATGTAAGACCTGGTCTTATATAATACAATATGATACAATAATACAATATAAGACCGGGTCTTATATTATGATAAAATAAAACCAGGTCTTTTATTACTTTTTGCTCTAAAAGACATATTAGAGCTGATGGTCCGGCCAGGTCTTATTTTTAGGGAAACACGGTGGAGATAATGTAGAATTCCAATGACAGTCTCTTACCCAGACTCTGTTAGGGGCAGGGTTTATTCAGATAACCTTTTGCCAGACATCGTTAGATCCAGATCAAGATAACAAGCTAGAAAATGTACAGTAGAGGAGAATAGTGTTAGCTATAAACCCATTGTCTGGACACCAGGCCCATCCTGTATCCAGTGACTTGGCTCATGTGAATTCCTACAGCATAAAAGCCCAGAGTAAGCCAAGTCCCAAATCTTTAACATGGGGTCTTGAATCTTGTTGCATGTTTGTATTGTGCTACAAGTATCTGTTATAATGTTGTCATGTGGGCACTGGGACTGAATTTTATTATCTTCATTAAGCACTTTTATTTTACATGTGCCCCTTTTAACTGTATTGCCCCCAAGTATTTAAAGTAATTTACACAGTTTTTTTTTCTTTGTGGGGAAGAGTGATGAAATAAATACTATGTTCCATTATACAACTATCGTGTTTCTGCGAAAGTAAGACCTACCCCGAAAATAAGCTCTGGTTAAGATCGTCAGCCAGACAGACACATTTAGTACGTTATGACGATGTTCCAGAAGAAGATGACATGAATGTATTTGAATCTATGTAGATTGTTGTACATGAAAAAATAAGACATCCCCTGAAAATACACCCTAATGCATCTTTTGGAGCAAAAATTAATATAAAATGCAGTCTTATTTTTGGGGAAACCTAGCAAGTGGAGGGTTGATTGTTTAATGAACTGGCTGCTTGAATCCCATGGGGCAGTAAATATGATGCAATAAATAAATAAAGAAGAGACATTTTCTAATGTCTATACATTTTCCACTTCATAACTGTAATCTTCCACTGCTTCAAATAGGGTCTGGTGTGACCGTATACTTGCAAGTTTGTACACAAACTTTAGCATGAACAACTTTGTATTTTAATTTCATTGATGAACTAGCATGACATCAGTCATTATCACTGCCTTAGTATTGTCAGGACTTAGATCACTGGCCTTCAGTTTCTTGTACCATCTTAGCCCAAAATGTTTACCAGAACTTAAGCTAATTCTTGGAGGCACAAAGTGGAAAAGAATTTGATCAGTCTCACCTACCCTTTCTTCTTCAGTCATCAATGCTCTCTACTTTAGAAAAAACTTTAAATGATGTGTAGATTACTACGTTATTATTTTTTAAAAAAACTATCTAGTAACAACTGGATACATTCTTTTGTAGAGATGGGTTTATTTATAACAATGCAATATTAACATTTTCTGGAAAATACAGTAAACTATAGGAAAGACACTCAAATGGGAGCAGCCTAGCATTTTTTCATGCAACAACTAGATACATTTTTGAACATTTCTTTTTAATGGATCCTATTACATCTGATGACCAGAGTGGGGAGGTCAATTTAACTATTTTGAATGCCCATACCCCTAATCCAGTCTTCAGGAACCAATGGTGACCAGTTCTGTCTAATTTTTGAGAGGGCATATCCAAGCACAATTCAGTGCCCAGTGTGATCAAACCCACTGTGGTTTGAAGTTTCAACAGTGTATGTATTCACAAAGAAATTCAATGGAAACTGGACCAGGGTTGGTTATCCCCCAACTCCAGTGAACTGAGGCATGCAGAGAGGGAAGGAATATGTGCTGAAAGAGTAAATTACATCCCAGCATAATGAACACATTGCAGGTGTACATTATCTCTGTCAGGCTACCGAGGTACTATGTAGTACCCTGCAGCACTAATTTTCTAACTGACTTCAAAGATTGAATGTCCTTCGAAAACGCCTTGCTTATTCTTAGGAAGAAATGTACTAACACAAAAAGATATGGGCTTCCGAACTAAGATTCTCTTGGGGTGTAAACTTTTACAGTGTCATTGAGAAACTTGTGGGTTATCACATGAATAGATCATTTTTAGTGTGTTTTTAGTCATATTTGAAACAACTTAGTCTTTTAGACTTGCCTTAATTTTTATAGTTCCCTGAAATATAAACTTGTCCTTAACTTTATTTGACTGCATTAACAGAGATAAGAGATTTTCAGTGTTTGTGTTTCTCAAAGATTGATTATACTTAGGCCTGCAAGGTTACTTGCCAAGTCCCAAGGAGGGAGTTCAGCAGGAATTTCTCCTTCATTGAATGTTTGGGAATTGGAATATTTAGTATATGTGCTGCTGAAGCAAGCACAGGGAATTGGAATGTTTAAAGATGTTGGTTCATGAAATTTAAAAGTCAGTTATGAAGAGTGGACCAAAAACAATCTATGGAACATCTGCTTCTGCCAAAGAGGAATAACAAAAGTTAAATTTACCCTTCCAAATGAAACAATCAAGAAAAAGAGACAACATATGTAAACGAATGGTTTTCAAGATAGTGGACATTAAGAAATGAAGGACAGCAATCTCCAAGATTCAGGAAACAAACGAAGTGAGCCTGACAATTTCCCTAGCTTACTGACTTGAGAAGGTTCCCAGGTAGCATAGAGAGGAGGGACCCAGGCTGACCTGATGGACTCTTTGAGTTGAGGAGTTGAATAAGGATCCAGGGAGACCAAGGTGGCTAGAGTTAACAGGATGAAGTACAAGAGAGTAGACAGCTACAGAAAGATAGAACTCCAGAGATCTGGAAAGTAGTCATCAGAGTACTGATTGACCCATACAATGAGGAAAGTACTTGAAACCATGATAGAATCATTCGAGAGGATTAGAGGGAATAGTCCTGATGCTCACATTTCACACAGGGCGGGAAAAGTGTCTATTTCCACTAGCCAGAGGTGAATACCTCATAATTTAAAGGGAATTGGGTAGAATACTCATGATTGTCTTCACTTAGTAGTGGGGACTAACCAGCTTAGTCTAAATGATGCTTTGATCTCACCTAACAAATCTTAAAAGCAAGACATAAAAGGATCAAAGTGATGCCAAATAACTGAATATATATATGTGTGTGTGTGTATATATATTGTATATATATAATATATATATTTATATATATATATATATATATACACAAAAATATCCAGTACTCAACAAGTAGAATTCAAAATGTCTAATATTCCAAAAATTACTGAACATGTAAAGAAGGAAAAAAAAATACTACCCATAAAAAGGGGGAAATACCAACCAATTGAAACCAACCCATAACTGAAACAGATATTACAATTAGCAGACAAGAACGTTAAAACAGTTTTTATAACTATTGCCTATATATTCAGAAGTTGAGTAGAGACATGAAAGATATAAAAAACAAAATCAAACTTCTAGAGATGAAAACTGTGATGTCTGATAGAAAAAATACACTGGATGATATTAACCAAATAATATTGGCTGTGAGTATCATAAATACACTGGATGAGATTAGACATTGTACAAGAAAAGAGTAGTGAAAAATTAGCTACACAAACTGTCCAAAATTAAATACTGGAATAAGAATAGCAATTATTGTAATGAGCATCAGTGAGTTGTAGGACGCCTTCAAGCAGCCTAATGTATGTAAAACTGGAGTCTGTAAAATAAAGAAGAGAGAGAGGAGCAAAGAAAATTATTTGATGAAGTAATGGCTGAAATTTTGCCAAATTATGAAAACTGTAAATTCACAGACTCAAGAGGCTCAATAAAGTCCAAGCCCAAGAAATATGAAGAAAATTACACAAGAGCATATCATAATGACATCATTCAATCTCTCTTCAGTGACGAAGAGAAAAATTTAAAACAGAGAACAAAGATAGCTGTAGATTTCTCTTCAGAAACAATGCAAGTGAGAAGACAGAGGAGGGAACAACATTTTTAAGGTGCTAAAAGAAAAAAAACAACAACAAAGAATTCTATACTCAGCAAAAATATCTTTCACATATACAAGCTGAAAGAACTCATCATCGATAGGTGCGTACTACAAGAAATGTTGAAAGAAGACAGAAGTATAACGATGCCAAATGGAAAGATAGATCTGCACAAACGAATGAGAAGCACTATAAATGGAAACTAGAAGATAAATATGCTAGGTTTTTGTTATTATCTTGAAGATAATTGACTATTTGATCAAAATAATATATTGTTGGGTTTATAACATATATAAAACTAAGCTAAAATATATGACAACAATAGCATAAAAGCTGGGAGGGCAGAAATAGAAATATATTATTGTAAATTTATAATATTATACATGAAGTGGTATAAAATCAATTGGAAGTAGATTAAGGTAAATTAAGAGCATATACTATAAACATTAAAGCAGTCACTGAAATAACAAAACAAAGACATATAGCTGATAAGCCAAGAAAGGAGATAAAATGGAATCATAAAAATAATCTAAATGAAGTGAGAAAAAAATACAAAGGGAACTAAGAACAGATGAAGCAAACAGAAAACAACTAGCAAATAGAAAACAACTGGCAAGATTATAGATTTTAAACTAAGCATATCAGTTACCACATTAAATGTAAATGGCCTCAGCACCCCAATTAAAAGGCAGAAAATTTTAGATTGTAAGACCCAAATATATTCCGCTTTTATATAAAAAGGCACAAATAGTCCAAAAGTAAAAGAATGGAAATTGGTATACCAAGGTAACAGTAATCAAGAAAAGAAATCTTGATTAGCTATATTAATATCTGACAATGTAAATTTCATAGCAAACACTATCACCAGGGATAAAGAAGTTCATTTCATGATAAACTTGTCCATTTATCAAGAGGATATAATAATCCTTATATTTAGGCAGCAAAATACATGAAGTGAAGAGTAAAAAATTTTAATCACAATTTTATTTGGAAACATTAATATCCCTCTCTCAATCATAGATAGAATACATAGATGTAAAATCAGCAAGGAAAAGATTTAAAACAACACTATCCAACCAACATGACCTAACTGGCATCCCTAGAACACCCAACAAAAGGAGAATACATATTCTTTTCAAGTACACACAGAACATTTATTAATATAGATCAGATTCTGGGACATAAAACAAATCCCAATACATTTAAAAGGATTCAAGTCATACAAAGTATGTGCACAGGTCACAATGGAATTAAATTGGCATAAGGATATTTATATTATTTTATTATCCTTTTAATAGCTATAGCTATAATAGCTATAATAGTATAATAGCTATAGCTATTGTGACATTATCATTTGTTTATATTGGTAATTTGTGTTTTCTCTCTTTTTTTTCCTGACCAGTCTGGCAAGAGGTTAATAAATTTCATCAGTCATTGTAATTAATGTTTATCATTATTTTTCTCTTTCTATTTCACTGATTTCTTGTCTGATCTTTATGATTTCATTTCTTCTGCTTGCTTTTGGGTTTGATTTGCCTTGTTTTTCTAGTTTCTTAAGATGGAAGTTAACAACATTAATTAGAGACTTTTTTTCTTTTTATTTTATTATTATTTTTTAATTACAGTTGACATTTAGTATTATTTTATATTAGTTTCAGGTTTTTTCCTTTTTAAAATATAGGTATTTAGTATTGTAAAATTTCCTCTAAGTACTGCTTTAACGGCATGTCACCAATTTTGATACGTTGTGTTTTTATTCACATTCAGTTTAAAATACTTTCTAATTTCCATTTTTACTTCTACATTGACCTAAGGGTCATTTAGAAATGTATAGTTTAGTTTCCAAATATTTTTCCAGAGATTTTTCCAGAGACAGCAGAAATGTAAGTTCTTTCCAAATTGATCTATAGATTCTATGCAATCCCAATTAAAACTCCAGCATGAGCTTTTTGGGTAGAAATTGAAAAGCTAATACTAAAATTTACATGGAAATGCAAAGCACCCACAATAGACAAAACAACTTGGAAAAAGAAGGGAAAAGTTGGCCTGATTTCATGATTTCTAAAGCTATAGTAATCAAGGCAGTGTGGTGTTAGCATTGAGACAGACAAATGGATCAATGGAATAGAATAGAATGTCCAGAGTAGATTCACACATAGACAAATGGTGATGGAACAACTGGACATCCATACACAAAATGATGAACTTTTAGCTATATTTCACATCAGATATAAACATTAACTTAAAATAAATCATGAAATATATTATTAACTTAAAATGATCATAAAATGGACCATAGACCTAAATTTAAAATGTAAAACTATAAAACTTCTAGTTAAGAACCTATGAGAAACCCTTTGTGGTCTTGGGTTGGGCAAAGATTTCCTAGATGTGATGTCAAAGGTACAACCATGAAACACATTGGTAAATTACACTTTATCAAAATAAAAAACTTCAAAATCATCTTTAGAAGAACGAAAGGATAATCTGCAGGCTGAGGGAGAATAATTTCAGAGAGTATTTGATTTCTTTGTATATTCAGGATACAATCTCAGTATCCAATAATAAGAAAACAAACAACTCAAGGAAAAATATGCAGAAGATTTAAACAAACATTTCATCAAAGAAGATGTACAGCTAGCAAATAGGCACATTAAAATGATGTTCATCGACATCATTAGGGAAATGCAAATTAAAAGCCAAATTAAAAACCATACTGAGAGAAAACAAAACAAAACAAAGCTTGTATGTGGGGAGACGGTTTTACACTTGTGTATTATAATATTATATTCACCTGATAATTTCTGAGCTCTGTACTTCACTTTGCCTGTCAGGACACAATTTTGTCAGCTCATTTCCTCAATGGGGTAATGGTATTCCTTACAGCTACTCTTTCTGTATAGTTCTCAAGTTACTTCCATTCTCCTCTTTAAGATCTCAGCACAGGAAAAATACAAGAGGCAGTAGAACCAATATTCTTACTAGTTTGCATAGAATAGCTAATTGTGATTTAAAAGTTTGTTGTGTACATTAGAGCAATTTGTCTGTGATTTGATTCTTCGTGACCTTGACTTGCTACGTGGCTCACAAGAATCACCTAAAGCAATGACTGTGTTGTTCCCATTTTCTTTCTAGCTGATCCCTACCAAGTTAATTTGGAATGTAGTAAATAAATGGAATTGATGACTTGGAGCTTTTTAGATGTCTGGCATTCTATTATAATAGATGTGACAACTTACTAAATAAACATAGTCAAAGGATATAGTCTCAACCTTTCCACTTGAGTTGTACTTAACATTCTTCTTAAAGTTGAAAATTTTTTGTTAGTTGTCAAAAGGGCTGGCACCCTGGCTTGCTCTGCAGTGGAGTTGGTGGAGAGAGAGAGATGGGACCAATACTGGCCTGGAGGTATGGCCTGCTCTGCAAATCCGGGGAGGAAACAGTCAAACAGCAGGGTGCAGGGAGAGACACATGTCTGTCTTTACAACAGAGATTGTTTCTGACTTAGGTTCATGTCTAGAGATTTGAGAAGCAACATACATTTCCCATTATTCGGGAGGCATGCATTCGTGGAAGCCGTCATCAGTTTTCATATCTGCGTAGACACCCATATCCCAGTATCCTCACCTCAGGGAATCACATTGACCTTACTATTTCTTCCAAACACTTCCACACTTGCTACTTAGGACAAGGGTGTTAGGCTGTCTTTATACCCCAGAATAAACACCTGCCCTATTTCAGACCCATCAAAACCTGGCCTTATACTTGATGCTTACTTTTATCACCTCAGTGTTCCAATCTATGCTATTTCTTCCCATAAGGCTTTTTGTTATCACTTGTAGTTGATACTGGCTGTGTATTGGTCCACACAGAACTATAGACATACTTGAACACATTGATTCATCTTCAGCTCACTTATATTTGAATCAATCCCATAGAACCTAGACATGGGAATAGTACAGGGCTTTATTTATTTATTTATTTATTTATTTATTTATTTATTTATTTATTTAATATTTTCCCCAATTTTTGAAAGATTGATTTGTTGCTAAGTAACTGTCAACATGATTTTAGTCAGAATCTAATGGGTTCACAACTCTTAGAGGGTAGTAGTCTTAATGACCATCTCAGTTCGAACTTGTACCCCAATTTATGTTGCATAAGCTACACGTAAGACAGTTTAGTAATAGAAGAGGTTGTGAAATCTTGAGAATTCTTGACACAGGAATTGTGAAGTGAAATCCACTTTGTGGTTCTTCATTTTGTTCTGTGTAAGAACTGTCTTGTCTAGGAAACACACCATTCTTCCATGTGGGAGCAGATGGTAATTAAAGAGCCCTGCAAGAAGGGCTGTACACATAGGCAGGCAAAGGAATTCCATACTGAAATGAAGAGTTGATTGCTTTGCAGACTTGTTGACACGAAAATGAATACTCATGACCAATGCATGAGTGTGACCGCCCATTCACTGATGTATAACCTGAAATATATCCTCTGTGCACATTGGAATGCTCACATCAACTGGCCAGTCAGTAGTTTCTTTCTCCTGAAGGAAAACCTACCTGGGAAGTCAAATCATATCAGAACGTTGCTTGGCAAGCTGAGAATGTAAGGGGAGTTAGTTGGAGAATTGTTTCTTCAAGGTAGGGTATCCTGATAACGTCTGCTTCCATCACTGGGATAGATAGACTTGTCAAGAAGGATGAATAGGGGCCATCTTGCGTGCCTTATATTCTGACAGTGCAGGAGGCACTCCTCCATGGCACCTCTTTTTCTAGGCTCCTTTTTGACTACATATTCAGCTATCAGATACGTTGTTATCTTGGAGCAGATTATCATTCTTGTTCATTTTTTTAAGTCATCCATGATTGCATTTCTGGACTTTAATCTTAAGGAAATGTCTGTGTTTTTAAGGCAGGTGTTCTCAAACTTTTTCTTTCTCATTTCCCCCCCACTGTAGCTTATCTGATTTTCA
The DNA here is from genome assembly GCF_964194185.1 of Rhinolophus hipposideros. NCBI lineage: Eukaryota > Metazoa > Chordata > Mammalia > Chiroptera > Rhinolophidae > Rhinolophus > Rhinolophus hipposideros. The sequence goes on from NC_138064.1 coordinate 10,937,968, forward strand.
TAAGCTTTTCACATCTCCGAAGGTACACCCAGATCATGAACTATGGTGGGTAAAATAGGCCAAGGATGGTGAATAGTTCTCGGAACACCCAGACATGGGGATGTTACGTTGTTATTTTCAGTCACACCCAAGACAGAGCTGCTATAACAATAACCTTGAATCCTTTCTAATTTACTTTAAAAATTAAACCTGTGTAACTTTCATGCTTAACTGTTTTTAGCAACGATTGATTTGCAGTACACCTCACCCTTGATCACGCCACTGAAGTCAACATCTGCTGCCTTGAAGTAGTTTCTACAAATAGTCAATCCCATCCTTTGGGTTTTTTTTACTTGTTTCCCTCTCAGAGGTTGACATTATTTCTCAGTTCTGGAACGATATCTCACTATAGCCTTCTATGTATTGACAAAATGTAGGTCTATTTCTTTAATGAAGAGATTGCCCTCAACGTGAGAATCCAGCATCCTTATGGGATATTTTCCATGAGCACACAGGGACCCAACATCTGGAGTGCCCTGAGTCCCAATTAAGATAAGTCATCATAACCATGCATATTCTGATTGATATCCCACTTCCCTTAGCCATTTGTCAGCGAAAGCTCCTGTGACCCATTTAATTAACAAATTTATATGGATTAACACATGGAGCAGCAACAATAAGCAGACACTGTGATTTAGCAAGAAGAGTCATAAAATATTGGTTTTCCAAACATTGTACATCCTTATTTTCTCAAGTATCTAAAGCCTCCACTCCAATGTCCCAGTCAAAAGAAAACAATGAAAAGTTAATAAATGGATGTGAGAATTGCGATATTATTTTTATTTTTTATTTTTATTTTTATTTTTTTTTTTTAGGATATTTTCTGTGTTTTATTCCTCATTTTTTTTTTATTAATTAATTTATTTATTAGTTTCAGGTGTACAAAACAAGGTAATACTTAGACGTTCATCATTTATATCCCTCATACTGTGAACCCCCCTCCCCCCATCCACTATCCCTCCGACCTCACACTGAACCATCACATTATATATATAAAATTATAGTTGGCATTCATTAATGTTTAGCTTCTGATGTACAATGCCATGATCAGGTATCCACAGTATCCCTGAGGTGGTCTCCCAAATAGGACGCATGTCCATCGGATACCCAACAAAATCTTTACAACATTATAGAATACCTTCCCCAAATTAATTTTCAAAAGAAAAACCCTGAGGCCATCTTGTGGTTACCAGCTGCTTCCAAATCCCTTCACCTTTCCCCTTATCCCCAACCCCCTCCCACACACCCATCTAACCACTCGCGATATTATTTTTAGATGGCTGTTATTCTCATGCATTTGGACAAGACCTCACTAATTGGATTCCAAAATGTTTTGTTGCTTAAAAAGTTTGATTGACATACTTCAGTGTCATTTTCTAGCTAACTTTAGAAGCTGAAATCCAACATAATTGTTTTGTGGATGGATTTGGGGGAAACTATTAACCAATCCACGATATGTGGGTGGGAAGTGGTCAAATGGGGTGAACTCAAAAAATCACCTTGTTCCTTTATGCTACGGACTTACACTCTTGAGAGAATGGAAGTACAAATCCTGTTACACATGGTTCTAGCACTGATGAGTCATAGTGAATCAGAATAGTTAGCTCTTTTGGTTATAAACATCTGTATCAAACCAATACATCTTTTATATAGTTTTAGGTTCAGTGCTTTTTAAGGGAGGCATATAATATATATCCTCATGGTGGATTATAAAGGAACAAGGTCACATGCAACTACTATTATCCTCCTGTAGATTTTTGTGTTATTGAAATTCATATTCATAATATCAAAACAGCACCTGAAGTTGTGTGAGATACATATGTGTATATATATATGTATATGTACATATATATATGATGTAAGATTGGTGAGTTTTAAAAAATTAAATTGTGTTATGCTAAAGAAAACTTCCAAAGTCAATCTGTACTTTTTATAAAGCTGTTTAGATTCCAGTCTCTTACAAAATAACTGCATAGTAGAAATGTCAAATAAAAGTATACCACGTACTCTTTCTTAATGACAGAATTAATCTTTTTAAACAACTTTTCCTGTGCAATTACTAGTATATAAGCTTTCATTGTTTCACTCTATCTTCTAGACATTTCGTTACACTCTTAATGTACCATTGTATTTTTAAAGGAACTGGTTTGACAGAGAGGGTTACAATTTTGGAACTACTGGGGGAAATGTGATTTTTTTCTTTTTTTCTTAATACTGATGTTCAGGATTAAAAAATAGCTTTTTAGTATTCGTGAAATAAATATTTATCTGTTTTCCCCCTAGAAAAATATATATTTTGTCAGATTCTATGCAAGGGATTGGAGAAACACAAGTAACAATACATTTGTCAAAAGAAACTCTATTAACATTATAAAAAGTTCTTCAAAATAACAGCTGCCTTTGACATAAATATGTGCCAAAGCCAGGAGCTAGTCATGTCTTCATTGTTAATGCCATTTTTCTTCTAGACACCCACATGCTGGTAGAGCTGTTAAAAATGCAATATCAAGCAAGTATCAGAGCTTCCCCTTTGTATTTATTCTTAGCATTCTCCACGAAAGGGCAGCCTGATTTCCAAGGGACAACATCTGTATTTTATAAGTATTAGCTCTCTACAATATGTGCTATTTTTATTCTACACCCTGGAGCCACAGTGAAAACATAAGAAAAAATGTTTGTTTTGTTTTTTTCCTTTCATTCATTTAGAATCTTTTATTGCTTTTTCTTAACTAATAGAAATGAGTTGAAACATGAATAGCAGTCAGAATGGGTCGGGTCTAAAACCCCAGCCTCACTTAACTTTCTCTGAAGGACTTTCTTAGTCTCCATGGTCTCTGGCTTCTTGTTGGCTTCCAAAATAGCAGGTTCAATGACTTTTGAGAAACAAAACTCTGGTGTGCAGACACCTCTACCCACACCTGAACCAGAGGAGAGGGAAGAGCTGTTGATATCTGTTTGTACATACCTGCTAAGAGTGGGGTCAGGCCCTGGGCAATTGAAAGTTGACTGATTTAATTGTTGCCTTAGGTAGTCAAGTTCTAGTTCGTAATACAGAGATTAGTAGCAGTAAAATGCCACGAATAGTGTGGGACAGAAGAACAGAGACAGTTGTTCACATATTTTAAGTTTAGAAAGAAAGACCATGCTATATTAAAGAAGAGAGAAGGCAGTGAAACTAGAGAATAAAAGTTTGATACCATCATTATTCTCAGGGATAGCAGAAATGCCATGGATCAAAAGGAAAGACAAAGAAAGAGCCCAAGGGTTAGATCTGAGGAACTAAGAACCACACTTTGTACTGTTCTTATTCTGTATATTTGAATCAAATGGGTAAATTTTAGGAGATGATGATATAGACAAGGTTTCAGAAAGTTATATTCCCACAAATTTACTCTATCATCTATCTATCACCTATCTATTTCATCCATCCGTCCGTCCGTCCGTCCACCCATCCATCCATCCATCCATCCATCCATCCATCCATCCGTCCATCCATCCATTAGCAGGGCTGTAGCATTGGTATTATATAGAACAAAATTAATTTAAAATAATCCTACTATAATCATATCTTCTATGATTTGGGTCAAGGAGAAAACATGCATTCATACTTTTGGGTATTTGGTGATAACCATTTAAAATGGCCGTCTTGCACGTATCACCAAGAACAGTGAAATCTATGCCTGGATAAATCCTAAAAACTATCTCTAAAATAATGTTTGTTTGTGTTTAGTATTTCCTCATTATTATAACAACAAAACAAAACCAGGATCCACCTGTAAGCCCTACCAGAAATTCTACTAGACATTTAAAATTGGGTTTGGTTTGACCACTTTATTCTTCCCTAGCTTTGTTTTTCTTTCTTTTCTTATTTTTTCTATTTAGCCATTTGCAACTCTTTCTGTTGTTTATATCATCAGTTGGCTGTTTCTGTAGAAAGTCGACTTCGTGAGGAAGCAGCTGTGGAAGAGTTTCTGGAACTCAGACAAGTCAGCTTACTCCTTTGAGTTTGGGTGATAGTTTAGTCGGGCTGTAAAAAAATTAAACCCAAGAAAAATAAAAAAGTATTTACAGATTTTTTTTTTTAAGCCCAGTGCCAGATTCGTATGAGGCCTGCCTCATAGATGCTTAACTTGTGATCTAGGAATAAACATTAAGACCTATAAACATATTTTTAGAGTCAAATTATGGTAACTCAAACTTTGAACCTCTTCTTAAAACAATTATCTCAAAACTAAATGGTTTTATGCAGTATCTGCACTAACCTGCAGTAGTAGCACAGAAAGAGTGGAGTAAAGAAACCCACATTGTTGTAACCCTCCATCAACTGTCTTTAAATGAAGTTGCTGAAACATTCTTCATTCCCTTAGAGTAAATACGTTTCTGTGAATACATACAGCTCTATACTTCAGGCTTCAGAGCCTCCATGGCTGCCCCTTTGGGAGATGGAAGGAGTCTTAGGTCAGGAGGAGGGCGAGGGGGATGGCACTTGTTTAGATAATTTCCTGAATTATTCCGAGTTGAGTGAAGATACTTTCCATTTCAGCCCTTCAATCACCCTTAAAAAGGTGCGTAAGCTTAAGTACTTTTTGTGGTTTCCAAAAAGCCCACATAAGTGTACCATTCAGGGAATACAATAATCAGGTGTAACAAGAATAGTCATGTATCTCAGTTAAATACAGGAGGCTTCTTATACTTTGTCTTGATTTGCATACACTTTGGTCCTCATTTTCATACACTTTGTAGTCTTACCCAATTTTAGTTTAAAATGTTTCTGTAATTTTAGTTTAAGTTGAAAACAAGTATATAACCCCAAAACTCAAGACAGCAACTACAGGACATTTGAAGTTCAGGGGAGGAAGTTTGCAGTGCGGAGAGGAGCAAGCCTGACTCAGAAACCATGTCAAAGCTGCCTGTGTAGCAGGGACTCTTCCTCTGGGAAATTAGCCCCACAAAAAGCCACATAGTGGGGCTCTTTCTTCCTAGGAAATATACATTTTTGACATCAAACCTTGCTATTGAATAAAATATAAAGTCAACGTACTTATGATTTTCTTTTTAATATACTGAAAGTCAAGTTTAGAAAAAGGGTGGAGAGCCACTTCCTACACATCATTAGGCCTTTATCTGTCCCATTTACCTCATGCTTATTCAATTCACTTCCTTTCAATTAAAAAATAATGACTCGTTGAGCATATGCTATGTGTCGGGCTTTGCACTACATGCAAGGAGAGTTATAAAGATAAATAAGATACCCTCCCATCCCTCCAAGTCCAGGAGTCTGGGTTGACATCTTCCTGCAGACGGTTCTTATGCTAATCCCCTTAGAGCATGTAAATGCCCTGAGAGATTCATAAACATGTTACTTTGGAAAGTACACGTGTTTGGAAAAGCAAGGACAGTCACTCAGGTCACAGACCTAGCTACAAAATATATGCCTCTTGTTCTTTTCCTTTGGTCATGTTTAATGACAGTGGACACAGGCGCAGCTTCAATATACAGGCTTCCTTTATAGACCCCTTCATTCTACTTCTTGATCAATTCCCTCCCTCCATCCCTTGAACAGAGGCCGAGGAGGGGAGGGTGGAGCCCCATTGCCAGCCACTCCACCATCTCTCTCATAAGCAATGACTAGGAAGGGAGGAAGATCTCTCAGGAGCCTTTGGGTTCCATTCATACCCTGGATGGCCCTCTTTCCATCTCTGGGACTCAGCAGTCTGGACAGCGGGCCTCTGCTAATCAAGGCTGCATGAAAAAGGGGGTGCATCACTTTCCCTGTTGGCCAGTTGAGTATAACAGTGGGTATACCAGTTGGGTATAACAGTGGTCCTTGTCAGACATCTCCAGGTATCTGCCTCTAGCTTTCTCCAACCAGTTGGTCATTTTTTAAAAAAATAAACCAGCCTTATATCATCATAACAAAAGGGAATTTTACATTCGAGGGCCTGGGGACGTGTCTTAGGGGGTTGTTACTCTGAGGACCATCTGAAAGGAGCCTTACTACATAGGACCTTGAACTGCTAATGACAGGCCCAAGGCTCTGAGGAGGCCTGTCTTGTGACTCCTGTGTGGACCAAACTATGCATGGACCATCAGAAACAATGGGAAATTTCCAGTCCTTGATTTCAGCTGGTAGTCACCTTTCCCTTACTGGCAAGTTCCAGTGAGGCAACTGGCAATTTCCCTCACTGATAATGCGACCCTCAGAGAAAGTGATTGGTTGGAATTTTTTCTTTTGTATCTTACTCCTTTCAAATGGGTGAAGGTGCTAATGAAGGGTAAACCTACACAAAACTGGAATGAAGAAAGCGACCTGGATCCATGGCCCCTGGAAACTGAGAATCGACAATAGTTACAATAGATTAGAAACGGCTCTCCTATCTCTCAATTCGTTTGCTGCCTAATTTCGATTAAGTCGGAATTAAGAGAGTATTTTAGTTTTTAAGGTTGGGAAATGGCAAACTTCCTCGTGCTCTAAGGACTCCTAATATCTCTGTAGATGATGGTGTTGTCCTTCTTAAAGTTCCCTATCCCTTTGGATGAAACAGGATGGAACCCTCTCTAACTATAAGGCATGGTGATTTGCAGAGCATGAAACACTTACGGGAAGCAGTAAGATAGTGGTTTTTCTTTGTTTGTTTGTTTGTTTGCTTTTAAAAAACTCTGTCCAAGTCCACTGAGGTTGCATGTTGTAGAGTAGGCCAGTGAAAACAATCCAACATTGTCTATTTTCGTTCACTTAGTTTTATTTCATCTGCGTCTTCTTACTCCATCACCTCACTCTGTGTCCAGTAGAGAATTCAAACCATCTGCCCATCTGCACGATGAACTCGGTTGGGCACATTTTGCTTTCAGTATGTTGGGGAAGCTTGTAAGGATGAGGCAAGAATTTCGATAGAGGAACACTGCTTTTGGTATGAAAATTGTTGGGATTAGATGAATCTGATTGCTGACCACTGAGGCAAATTGACTAGATCTGGCAGTCAATGTCATCTTGATTGCAAAATAACATCTTAATATCTATATTGCATGGACTGAATGTTTGATTATCTAGTTTACTAGATAATAGTAACTATTAAAGTTTAAGGTTTCAAACGTAACCAGTGTTTAAAATTCTTCACTGAGATTTTCCTTTTATGAATAGAATGATTGTATTACAAAGGAGACAGCTATGACTAGCGTTGAAATGCTGACTTGATTCCCTCTTTTTTTTTTTTTTTTTTTTCGGTCCGTAGATTTTCTTCTCCTCAGACCTGGAGGGTGGAGAAGGGGAGGGGGGGGAAGGCAGCATTGACACTTTTCTTTTTCTTTTTCTTTTTTTCAGATTCAGAAGAGTAAAAAACACCTCATATACAATAAAAGAGGCTGCCAGTGTCTTGCATCATTTTAGCTGAGCTGCTTCATTCTCCTACTTCTCCTTCTTCCACAAAGACCCATGTCTGGGGAAGGTGTACAACTTTCAAAGTCGAGCCCCCCTCACTTGGCCTTCTCCCATGCCATCTCCTCTAAGGAGATGACTCTCAGGGAGATGGTGTGAGGTCTTAAAACTGGGGGAATCCCCCGAGGAAACAAAACAGCTTCAGATTTTTACACAAACAGAAACAAAACATGAAGGGACATCCTCAAAATCCTTTGCTGATGCCTTGGCTTTCAAGGCACCTGTCTGGCCTGGTGAGAATGGACATTCCGGAAGTGCTGAGAGAGGCCTGAAAATGCCACACACACACACACACACACACACACACACACACACACACACGCACACACATACACACACACAGTAATTACCATTTTATTATTGTCAATGTTGTCACTTTAAGTGTTGTTATTTTTGCACTGGCTGCTGATTGGCGGATACAGCCCTGGTGGCTTTCATCACAACTCAGATAATAATTCCAGTCTCTGGTTGTTCCTTTCCTGAGTCAGGAACATTCTTTTCCTCCAGTTTCCTTTCAGACTTATTATTCAACATTATTCTCCTGCTTTTCTTTCCATTTATATGATGTGAAATTTTTTTTGTTTCATTAAAAAATGAGATTGTCCTGTAGCGATCTTCATTTGATGCTTAATTTATCTGTGCATTCATGAATATGGCCCTGAATGTTTCTGCTGATGACCACACTGTTCAGGTGGGAAATTCAGTGACGCCATTGGGTAGCATCCATAATTAAGTGGTTATTGACATTTTTACCACGAGTCGGTCCTCTTCTTTTAGATATCTGTGGTTTGACTTAATCACTCTTCTTTCTATTCAGGGAAGTGCTAAGGGGGATTTGTTTCAGGAGATGTGTCAGAAAATTCTTTTCATTTTAGCGAGCCATTAGAAATACCAGATAGGAGATGATTAATAGTACAAGTCAAAAATAAGAATAGTAGATGTAGCATGGAAAGAGAATAAGGATACAGCCCCGGAAACGAAGTCAAAAATGAGATCCAATGGAGTGCTAGTAAAGTAATTTTATGAGTCTAAACTATGTGATTTGGGTGAAATGGATTCTTAAAATGCGGTTGTGGTTTATAAAGGAATATTTGTGCAAGGGAAAGTCACAAGGATGTGGGATGGAGTGGGATTAGTAACAGGAAGAGAGAGCCCGATGGTAAGCTTAAGTGTATTCCCCGTTGTAGATTTAATTTCTACATTAAAGAAGTGCAAAAGCAAACATTAAAAAAAAATCCTCTCATTACTAAAGCAAAACATTGGTCTTTCTTCAGACGGAAAGGAGACGATGTACGTCGTCTACAACGCTTTTGCCTCGTTGAAATATTCCCCAACAGAAAGATCTGGAGAACTCTGTCATTTCGAACTCACAGTCACATGTGGATCTGTGGACAGGGTTCTGTGGTCAGCTTTCCATGTTGCCTGGTATTAACACACATTTTTCTGTGGCTCCCCCTCCTTTCCTAACATTGACTACAGTAAATAACATGGTCACAGATTCAAATCAGGGGCATAGCAGGTCAAATACATGAGTAAAGCAAGCAGTGCAATATCAGAATTGTTGTGATAAATGGCCATTTGTAGTGGCCCTTGGTATCAGCGAAGCAGTAGGGATGGTGAGGAATGGGCGTGTGCCATCTAAAGGGGACAGCTGCTGGTGCTGTGGAGGACTGGGGGTCCCAGATAACTAAAATTGTATAGAAACTCTCCTCCAATTTTTAAATATTGGCAACTAATTCAGAAACTTACAAACACTATGTTGGTCAAAGAAAACTTGCCTCTGACCAACATTCAATGCATGGGACATCAGTTTTCAAACTGTGCTCTTTGAGGGGGCATGGTTTTGTGTAGGAATGAAATACATCCAATGCATGACAGTTCTTGACCTTGGAACCTGAACCTTTTACCTCCTTTCTCTTCTGTATTTTTGTATGTAGAGCTTTGCGGCCAGTCAAAAGAGAAAGACTGCTACAGCTTTTCTTTTATACTCTAACAATCAATACTAAACATTATTTGGGGAAAAAACAAACACCAAAATGAATAGGAATATAGCCATTTTGTCTAGTACCAATAAAGATGAAAATGTTTTTCATTTGCTTTAAGTCATTAATTAGCTGAAAAAGAATGGGAAAAGAATTTCACTCAGTATAGAAAGAACTCTACTTGGAACTCTCAGTGTGGAAAAATAAAAGCTCCATGTAACTTCTGTTTTTTAAATTCTTAAAAACACGTTTTGAAGGCACATTGAGTAAAAATACACAATGATCTATTTAAAAAATATACAAAACAATGTGTGATTGTGCTATGAATGGATACTGGAGCTGATAAAGACATTAAAATAATGATTCCAAGTCAGTATTGACGGGAAGAAGAATGCTTCCAAAAGTCTAGCTCATTTTCTGTGGGGGTTTTGTTCCTTGGAAACTGCTTCTTCCAAGTTGAGCAGCAATATGGGACACACATTCTTCCATTGCATGGATTCTGGCCTCTTACTCCGTGATACATTGTCACATAGAAAGCAAGGGCTTACACACCTGAATTAAGAATTGACTGGCATGTGGACAAAGCAGGAGGGACATCCCCACTGCTGACAAAGCACAAATTCTACATGTCCATGGGTGGAAAGTGACAAATGGAATTGGGCCTTGAATTTGGGTCCCCATTTCACCAAACAGCTCAGCATTCAAGTTTGTTGAGGTGGTATGTTTCGGTGGTATAATCACCCATCCTTAGTGAGGTCTAAGCTCCATCTTTTATTCACACCAACCTTTCTTAGGTTATGAGTCAATTATGGCAACACACAAGAGACTCATGTCTAGCCCATTAAATTCAAATGGATTTTCTTCCACTGTCCATTTCATTCTTGGAGCTTTTAAAAACTATTAAAAACGTCTGACAGGATCCCATTAAGGACCTATCATCTTAAACAATAAGATGATATCTAAACATCTAAGAGCCAAAGAACAATCTAGTGCACCTGTTCATTTCATTTGCAGAATTAAAGCCATTATATTTTCCGCCTGGAACCATGCCTTTAGTAAATGTGAAAAGTAAAAAGTAAAGAGCAACATTATCACAGGATGTGAGACAGAGAGCAGACAAAAGGATGGCGACTAATTTTGTAATACATATTTTGGGAGTAAGGATACTAATCTTTTACTATTGCTTCTGTCATGGATCACTTTTCTTTAGATAGCTAGTAGATAGATAGATAGATGATTGATAGATGATAGATAGATAGACAGATAGATAGATAGATAGATAGATAGATAGAGAAAGAATATATATTTTCTTCCATACTTAGCCTTTGAACAGAGATTTACATGATAGAAATTACCTCGTAACACTCTCCATGGAGTATGGGGGGAAACAAAAGAAAAAAAAGCACAAAATCTTTTTCTCATAATGAGAGAAAATTCTGAGATAAAAGCCTATATATGTAGTATTATGTCCCAAATAAAGGGGATTTAGGGAATATAGGCAACACTATTTTTCCAGTTGGAAACTTTGTTCTAATTCTAAGATCCCCACACATTCCAGCAGGAATTGCAGTGGCCCATCCCGGTGCCTGGCACCCAGTCAACATTCAGAAAATGTGCAGAACTGTCCAGCTGAATTTCACTATCCACCTGTGAGTGCCAACTAAGTTCAAATTTACCTGAAGAGTTACTCCACATCTTTTATATGCCAAGCATATCACAAAAGGCTTATATTCCAAGTACACGCAGATACACCCTAGGGCCACAAGTAGCTTTCCATGAGGGATGAGAAATTGCAGCTAGTTGGGGAAAAATTGTCAGAGCTCAGTTTATGACAAATTAAAAACTTCTCTATGGCTTTTGGATTTAAGCAAAACAAAAACAAACCCCAAAAACACCAAACTGGATTTATCTGAAAATGCTCTTCCAGAAGGGATGATGACACCAATCTATATGAAAACCAGTGGATTTATTTATAACCCGAGTTGAAACATTTGAAATCCAAAATGGACTCTCTTGGAGCAAATAGGTGATTCTGTCCGTGCAGCATGCAGCGTGGGGAATTATTGCCCAGGTTTGCTCTTCCAATACGATGGCCGGTGTTCCGCTGAACCACAGTAAACTGGATGTTAAAGAACCTAATGTTGCCATCGTGATGTTTTATTGGACCTTGTGTGTGAATAAATGGAAAGTCATCCTTGTAATTCCATGATTCAAGGTCTCATGATCACTTAGAAAAATGAACTTAATGAAAAAATTGTTATGAACAGCACACTATTTCGAGGAAGTATCCTTGTGAGAATCAAGAGACACATGACCTGCGAAGATCAGCTTTCAGTTAAGGTTTCCCCTCATCACAGACCCTGATGGGCACGGAGGTGACGCTGGAATTCGCGTAGTGATGGAGCCATCTAGGACATTAGACAGAGTTCATCCACTAAGGGAATTTGGGTCCAGGGAGCTTAGCAAAATGGGAAGTAGGCCTCTGAATCTTTCCACTGGACATTTGTAAAAGACTGGATGCCGCTCCAGGAAAGTCTGCAGTAAGCAAGGTTGTTTCATCGAAAGAATATTTTGTTTTTACATTAAACACCCGTGGTGTGCAGTGGGAAAGTTGGGCTTAAAGATTCATGAAAGCTAATGTAAAGATGATTAATTCCTAATTATTTTAACTAATGCCCCCTACCTCGCTTGTTTTTCTTTAAAATATTGGCAGACATATGTGAAGTGAATTTACATGTATTCTGGCTTCTGTTTCCAAGTGGAAGTGCATTCACACTGGCAATGGCTGGCTTCACTCAGTGAACTTGGACCCAGTCTAGACTGCTGTCCGCTGAACCAGGAGAAGCGATGGGTGGTGTGTGGGCCCTTTCAGCCACTCCGGGCTCCCAGACTCAGTCTCCCTAGGGGAGACCTCACCGTCTCAGAGGGTAAATTCTAGCTGTAGTAGGCCAGTCAGTGCTATCGTGGAGGCTCTGAACTTTGGTCAGCTTCAGCCACGATTCCTGAGCTTCACCATGGAGCTTGATGGGAACTGGCTTCTGAACCTGCAGAAGCATTTCTCATTGGTGTCACGGTGCAGGATAACGCATTCAAACTAAAGCCTGTGAAAACCCAGTAGTTCTGGAATGGCTTTTACATCGCCCTGAAGGCACATTGTTGTATATATTCTTCGCTTCTTTGTCATGATGTATCTTAGAGTAGGGATTTGTGTGCTAGTGTCCTTGTGTTTGAGTGGGTGGTACATGTGTGATGGTACAGAAATTTCATCACACGTAGATTTATAGTAAAAACCATAGGTATTGTCCAGTAACTGATTCTTGAGCTAGAACTGTAGAGTATACATTTTCCTTTTTTCTTGCTTTGATGATATTTTTATACGATTTTATATGCTATAAAAAATTTTTAAAAAATACTTGCTATTTTCATTTGTAGAGCTCGCTTAGGTTTTTATCAGCTCTGGTGCCCACTGTACAGCCAGATTCTTCACCCCACCTAATTTAAAAATCCTCTTTTTCATACCCCTTCTGTTACCTTTTCCTGTTTTCTTCTCATTTTTGTACCTTTCGCAGATTCCTTTTTTTTTGCCTCTGTCCAGGCAAGCCATTCTGCTTGCCGTATCATTTTAGCACGTGGAGACTCAAAATGATGGAAAAAACCAAAAGCATCTTGTTCCAGTGTAATCCACATGAGGAAGTGTTGGGTGCCAAGGGTGGGGTAGGGGTCCTTGGGGTGGATGGAATAGATTGGGGAAAGAAAGCAGGAAAAGGGAAATCTTCAGGGGAAATCAATAACCCCAACCAAGGTGAGTCCCTTCGAGGCTGATACAATGCTGTCATTATCTGTCCTCCCTCTGGGTAGAGGAGATTTTTTGCTGTTACAAGGTTTTTGTCTTTAGGATGCTGTGCCCTCACCACGGCTGAGCAGATTCTTTCCTAATAAGGGCACTGACCATATGTGAATGGATAACTCAGCTCATCTCCTCAGACTTAGATTTTGCTGCTGTTCAGCTGGATTTGTGGGAGATGTCTGGATTAATATCAAGAATGTTTAACAAGACTCAAAAGGAGGAGGCAAGCAGAACCCAAACCTCAAACCTCAATCGAAATTACACCAAGTAAATAGTCCTTTGGAGGCGTAAGGAAGGGATTTCTGCCTATGTTCTGAGAATTCTGTTCTGCCAGGGAAGATGGTATAATGGACTTGTCTTTATTTTATGACAGTGATAGAAGGTACTTTCAAGATATGAAATATGTTTCAAGTAGATAAAATGCAGGTTTCAATTTGCATTTGTATATCAAAGGGCAAGAGAATGGACATTCATTCTAAAGAAGAATGTTTTGTTCCCTAGATGCTGGTTTGTACTAAAACAAACTATTCAAATACCGTAACATCACATTTCCAAATGCAAAAATAAATCATAGGGATTCATGTAAAACAGAATATGCTAAACTGCTCTCAATAAATTATGTGTTCATTGTAAATCGTTATTGCACAGATGAGTCTGACAGTTCCTCAATGTATAATTTTCCCCAGCAACCAGTAATGAATAACTACTTGTATGTTTTGCTGATTACCAAATAAAAACAATGAATTAACCTCTGGATTGGAATTTGAAAAATGAACAGGCTGTTTATTTCTTGTAATGTTTTTCATTATTGTCTATGTTCTGTCCCAGATATGAGGCTGTCCAAACTTGCTCAACCGCGTATCTCTTTTGTATTCCTCCAAACACCACATAATACCCATACCAAATGCTTTTGCCTTCACACTGGGAGACATACACAGTGTATCACTTCTCATATATTTTTTTTTGAGGTGGATGGGTTATCAGAAGCTCCTTGGAGGCATAAGAAATGTAGGCATTCATGAAATTAGGCTGGCTTCCATATGTTCAATTTTCTTCTGGGTACCATGATATTATGGTTTTATAGTCCTGCGATGCTAGTTTTCGAATTCCAAACATTTTTTTCTTTCTCTTTTTCGTGAAAGGGCTACCTGGCAATATTTTCTTTGTCTCTAGCCATGAACACAAGGAGTCTGACGGGAAGAGTAATTACCCCTGTTTGTAGGCACAAAAGTGGTTTCCATACTGGGTGACACTCAGCCTGCCTCCTTCAGAACGACCGCTAACAGGGACTCACCTCGTGGTGATGATGCATGTTATGCAAATATTACCCTCCTACACGGGCCACCTCTGTGTATGGTCCCGTGTGGTAACTCCACTGGATTATTACTCTGTCGAGGGGGCTGTGTTTGCCACACGTTGGAATATGTTGTTTTTTTTTTTTATTTCTTTTTTTTTCCTGAAAGCAAAAGCAGAACTTACTTATTTAAAAAAATACAGAGACGCATGATAAAATTAAAATCACTTATAATACCCACCTAATGATTATTCATTCACTGCAATTCTTTACTGTATTCCCTTATGATCTTTTGCTATGCATTTTTACACAGTCGAGGGCATACAGTATAGTATACTTAATTTTGTATTACGTTTTTTTTCACATAACATTAGATTGTAAGCATTGTCCCATTTACAAAACAAACTCTTTATTAATGTAATTTTAGTAGCAGCCTAATATTTCATTTTGTGGCTTTAGCACAGTTTACTTAACCACCTCTCTGTTGGACAGTTAAGTTACACACTTTTATTTTATTTTTTACAGTTGCAAATAATGTAGCAGTGGAGCTCTTTGTACGTAAGGCTTTGTTGAATTTCTGAATAGCTCTATTGGAAAAATTCTCCAGTATGCAATTACTGGGTCAGAAGTTGTGACCATTTTTTCAGGCTCCTCATTCATATGCCTAATTCCAAAGCATATTCAAATATTGAAACAGCCATAGTTAAGCAGCATGTAGGGTTGCATGCCTGAATAATTCTTGTGTTTCTGGTCATTGTTCTTTGTGACGAACAGAGGTCAAGTCACACGAAAGCAAGCATAGTACCGAGGTGGTTGTATTGTGGAGCAAAAATGTTGCTAAGCACTCCAAATATGCCGCCCTAATTTATATACTACGGGAAAGCAGCTCCCAGGGAAGGAGAAACACATTCTAAACCCTCCACACTTTCAGTGATTCCACAGCACTAAGCAGTACGTGACTTCTCTTGGTGCTCTTTTGTCAAGGCTGTAAAGGGGCAAAAATGATGATACTTTCTTCTGAGGCATCAGGCAACGGCTTGTCGATGTCCGCCACACCCCAAGTGGAACGTAGTAGATGCGCTTCGCAACGGCCATCAGAGGTTGTAGCCATCACGCAGGCAGACACTGCAGAGTGCTAAAAGAGAGGGATCGAAAGGGCCCCACAGGTTGACGGACGCTATTCCTACTTCAGTCTTTCAGCATCCACCTCTGCCTGTGGGGTCTGCTTATGTTATAACAACATGGCTGTTGTTGGACTATTACTAATGATGACACATGGTCTCAGGGGCTCTTAAATCACCCCTTCCCAGCAGGCTTATGCTTGGCCGCGCTCACCTCATTTGGCAGAAGGGAAATTATTTGTTGGAGGTCAAGCTGTAAATCACTGGGGCTTCGTACTAACCTCACGTCCTGAGTCTTGGGTGTGTGTGTGTATGTGCCCCAAAGCGGTCAGCCTTGGTTGTCACTTCCATCACTGTCCCCTTCTCCAGACTCCCGATGAACTGGATTTATTGCCCTTTAGCTGAACCAGCCAAGGACATTCATTTGAAATATCTGAAAGCTATTCGTTTGTCAACAGATACTTTCCATTCTCGCCAGCTGTGGTGATGACATTTCTGCCCCAAGCTGACTGATTAGGTTGTTTACTCTTTGGACATTCAGATGCTCTGGGTCAAGCACGATGTAATTTGTGACCTTAAAATGCTTTTCCCCCAATGATGATATACTAGTCACCCTATCTACACACACACACACACACACACATTTCTTTTGAATATATACTAATAACAAGCACTACGTTGCACTGCATGGTTTACTGAGCAGTTTTACACGTGCACTCTTATTCAATCCTCACAGTTCCATCCTGAAAGTAATGTTTTTAATTTTTATGGATGAGGATGATGAAGGTTAGCTGACGCAATGATAGAGTTGTTTATTCGTGTTTTCTTTTTACTGACCTCATTTATAAAACATTTCAGAATTCTAAAGTCAGAGGAATTTAATCCATGTGTTTTTGCTTTGTTTTTTTTAAAGAGTGAAGAAAGCAGAATAAAACCAGAGGTGGGAAGTAGAGCTAGTGCGGATAAAGCAAACCAGGGCACATGTTAGTATGCAGGCATGCAGGCTGATAGGCCTCCCCATTCCCAGCAGTAAGCCATAAATTGGATCTGAGTTTCTTGGAAACCTAAATAAAAGCGAAAAGAAGCCATTCGTTCAGAAGAAAAAGTGTTTCCCCTGACGGTTGACAGAATGGATATTTACTGAATGCTTTTCACTCATGGCTGCAGACTAGGCTTACCCTGGAACTCTTAAAATGCTCATGCCTGGCCCCTACCCAGACCAATTAAAAACAGCAATTCTGGAGGAAGGGCCTGAGTATCGACATAATTTCTTTAAAACTCCCCAGATGCTCCTAATGTGTAGCCAGGATCGAAAAGCACTGACGAAGTGAATTCTGAGTCACTCACAGGGCGACATTTCTACGCTAAGTCCCAGAGCGGCGAGTTGTCCGTGTCAGTTGTCCGTGTCCCAAGGCCGTCTGCCGGCGTGGAGCAGGAGAGTAGTTGGGAATCTGATCTGGAGGTGGATCTCCTAGCTCTGTTTCTGATGTTTTCCCTGGGAGTGGAGCAAGGGAGAACTGAAGGGTTTTAGAAACTGGAACTGAGCTAAGTTGAGCATTATTCCCACGAACGGACTTTGAGTAACGTAATAGGTAATTTGGTGACTGCGGAGTGGAAAATGGTTTTCAGGAGCACAACCTCAGTTAATGGGGAGCCAGTGGGAGGCTGACTCAAAATATAATCACCCCCAGTAGTCCATGGTGCCGTCTGGAGGTCTGGAGAAATTACAAACAGGTTTATTTTATGCGTCTCTATTGGCTACCAGTTTATGACTCACGATTAGGAGAGGTACGGGTGGTTTCTCCCCTTTCCTGATATATGGGCATGTCATGAAGCATACAGAGAAAATAATGACATTTCTAGATGGCTTATAGGTCTGCTTTTTCACTGACCTGACGCCCTCAGAAGGTCCTGTTTCACTCAGAGTCTGCAAAGAAGATACCAAGGGGATGAAAAGCTGTCCTAAGTAAAAGCCACCAAACTGCTTTTGGGTTTTGGAAGATCATAGTAGGTGATTAAAAAAAGAAATGCTGCAAGCACTTCTATAAAATAATCTTGCAATAGTGAATGTTTCTAGGTAATAACATTGAAAGCTTGTAGTTATTCAGTGCTTTGATGGTTTTCAAGTGTTGACATTAGGCAATATTACGTTTGCTCTCTCAACTTCACGAGAGTATCCTGGGAAAGCAAATGCCATATGTTTTTAGGAGCCCCTTTGTTTGATCCCTTTTAGCCTTTTTTACCTCCTCAAGCCCCCTCCTTACCCCCTGGTAACCACGAATCTGTTGTGTATTCATGAGTTTTTGTTTGTTTGTCTTGTTTGTTGCATCCCACATATGAGAGAAATCATGTGGTTCTCAACTTTTTCTGTCTGACTTATTTTGCTTACACGATAATCTCAAGATTCCCCTATATTGTCAGTGACACTGAGAACTACAAGACATTATTAAATGACATTGAAGAAGACAAAGAAGTGGAAAGATATTCTGTGTTCATGGACTGGAAGGCTCAACATAGGTAAAATGGTCCTATTACCCAAAGCAATATGCAGATTGAATGGAATCCCCATCAAAAATCCCAATGGAATTTTTTTAAAGAAATAGAACCAAAAAAATCTTCCTATTTGTATGAAATCACAAAAGACCCCGCATTGCCAAAGCAATCCTGAGGAAAAAGAACAAGGCAAGAGACCTCACACTCCCTGACTTCAAATTGTACTACAAAGTAACTGTAATCAAAACAGCATGGTATTGGCAGAAAAACAGACACACAGACCAGTGAAACAGAATTGAGAACCCAGAAATAAACCCACATATGTATGGGCAAATGATTTTCGACAAAGGAGCCGATGCCATACTTTCCAATAGTTAGACAAGAGGAAGGAAATTTGTATCACACAGGTTTCCCAAGCCTGCCTGAAGATCAGAGTCACCTGGGACCCTTGGGAAACACCCAGCCCCTCTTCCCCCTCCACCCCTCCATGCTGATGCCCTGGCACTTGGTCATGTCTGGGAATCTGGTTTTGTTTTTCCTTTTTGTTGAAGTAATTGTTCCACATTTTTCTTAGCCTTAAGCACATTTTGGAAGACTACACTTAAAGAAAACCTAGATAATGGATGGATCAAGAAACAGCAAGAGTCATTGGGAAAAATTTCTCTAGGTCTGAACTCTGAAGGATCTTGGCTTAATCTTTCCCCCCAACACTCAATAACTTTGTGCTAATTACTTGAACTCCCTTTGTTTTCAAATTCTGTAAAATGAGAGTCATTTTATCATCTGAGAGTATCAGAAAAGATAACTAAGGTACGTTTAATTAATTATCCTCAGCTAATACGGTGCCTAGAACATAGTAACTACTTGATGTGTGACAGTGACTATTATTAATGACCAAGCAGTCAAATTAGGACTCACTGCTCGGAACAACAAACCTAAACCCTGCCTTCGTCCTAAAGCAATGGTTCTTAACTGAAGACAGTTTTGTTCCTAGGGGACATTTGTTTTTGTCTGGAGGACATTTTTGATGATCACAACAGGGGAAGATCTTTTGACACCTAACGAGTAGCTGCTGCTAAACACCCTACTATGCCCAGGACAGCCTTTCCAACAAAGAATTATGTGGCCCACATAGCACTGTGACCTTGAGAAACTATCCCAAAGGGATACTGGGACAAGTAAAAAGTCTTGGTGTCCCCATTGTGGAGGCAGATCCAGTGAGACACAGAGGCATTTCTGGTGGCTCGGAAGTGGCTCTGGACACGGTCAGAGGCATGGATTTGCGTCCTGGTAGTGCCTTTGATCAGGACCAACTTGCTGCACCATTCTTTGTGTAGGATACAGTGTGAATGACACCCCCTGGGGTTGTGTGATGAGACAACCCCCGCCTCCACCCAAAGTATTAGGTTGGTGCAAAAGTAATTGCGGTTTTACCTTTTTTTTTTTTTTTTAACCTTTTAAACTGCAATTACTTTTGTATCTGCCTAATATCACTTCAGGTAAATGTTTTACCTCGGGGTGTCCAAGACACCTCATTTGACCAATGACCATTAGACTCACCTGGAGAACTTGTTGACATGTAAGCTTCTGGCTCTATTCCTTAGAGATTCCACTTCAGGAAAGGGCAGTGGAAGCCATATTTATAAAAATCACCTCAGGGGATTCTGAATGACAGTCACAGCCAGGTGTGGGCCCTCTGAGCTCCTTGCCAACTCTGACATTCAAAGCATCCATGAGCCCTGGAAAATGGAGAC
This sequence comes from Rhinolophus hipposideros, assembly GCF_964194185.1. Taxonomy (NCBI): domain Eukaryota; kingdom Metazoa; phylum Chordata; class Mammalia; order Chiroptera; family Rhinolophidae; genus Rhinolophus; species Rhinolophus hipposideros. The sequence goes on from NC_138064.1 coordinate 10,957,933, forward strand.
ATAAAGTTCTGTCCAGCTTCCCCCACCCCACGCACATGAACAGTTTGGTGGGTCAGAGGTATTTCGATTAATTTTATGCTTTTTATTTTTACTATTACTACTGCTACTAATACTATGAATGGTAATACTACTAGTGCCAATAATGGTAATAATAATTAACAATGACACAGAATGTTAACGGTAGTACCCTGCTCTTTAAGACTAAGATGAAACAGTCTCAGACACCATCCCAGTGCATTTCTCCACATCTCACCAGGGATTCGGGGGAGGGATACCTTACCCACTCGTCTCCAACCCCAAGTTCTTGCTTCCTTTGATGTTGGTCAATTGCTGGGTCATCTTGTGATCTTTCCCCACGGCTATGTGGACGCAGGCAGAGTTTTCCCAGTTAACACAACCTCCATTCACACCAGGACTCTGCATGTAAAGTAGACTCCATGAAAACTTTGGGAGGTTACAGAAATCGCTTCACATTGAATCATGTAAATCTTCTGCTTAAGAATTGTCTCTGCATTTCTGCCAGCTCAGACTCCAGGCATCTGCCATGTTGCTGGATGCCGGCTTCTGGGCCTCTTTGGCCCCATTCTGGATGACAGAATGAAGAAATAAATGAACAGATAAACATTTGTATATATATGTAAAATATACATGTATGTATATGCATGTCTATGTGTGTATATATAAAATAAAATATGTATATATGTGTGTATATATAACACGCACACCCACAAATGTTCTTTTGCAGAACCATTCCGCCATCCCTTCATTTTGTTCTCTCCTTCCTGAAAAGCAGGCTGCCTTTTCATTCCTTCTGGGCCCACTAAACTGTTTATATGAAAAAAGATAATTTCTTTCTTAATGGGAATTTTGTTGCCGGATGTGGGGTACGTGGAACCCCCAGTCCCTAGCAGCCGAGTAGTCTCCTACACTTCCTGAGCGCTCTCACCCACCTTGGCTCCTTTAACCCCACCAGAACACTTTGATATAGTTGTTACTTCCCTTATTTTGCAGATGAAGACCTGAGCTTCAAAGAAACCAAGTGAATATATTTGAAGTCCAATAATGAGTAAAAGCTATAGGGACAAACCCCTATTCCTTGATTCTAAATCCAGAACTTTCCCTTCCACAGCAGTAGTTCTTTACCCTGAATGCCCATTAGAAGTACTAATGCTGGAGCTTTCCCCTAGTACAAATGAAAACAGAATCTCTGGGGGTGGCACTCAGGCAACTGCACATTTAGAAAGCTTCCTGATGATTGTAAGGTGCGGCCCTGCTAAGTGGTGTGTGGGTTCCCAACATACCAACCGGAAGTCTGTGTCCAGCACACAGAGGAAAAGGCTGTGCTCCTGGCTTTTTTGGACCATGGAGTATGGCTATCACAACCTCACCCAACCTTCTTCTAGTTGTTTCCAGACCCAAACGTTTGGATCACTTGCTAATGTTTCCAATGAGCATTTGCCTGTCCGAGAAGTCTGTCCACAATCCTACTTTTTCTTATTCTTTTTCCTCTTTACAGGTACCAAGAAGCAGTCTCACAGCTCACCAGCCCCAAGCACTAGCTCCACAGGTCGCCTTACATTGCCAGGTGGGTAAGCAACATTGCCCCATGTTCTTAGCAACCACAGACATCAGAAAGAACTGGTTTCTCAGGGGTGGAATTGAACAGTTGGTAAACTGAGAATCTGGCCCCTTATTTATCTAGTTTACTCCACATTATCAGAGAGGCTCTGTCGTCCACATTTGTAAAGTTCCTTCAGGAATGGGCATAATATATCCATATTTGGTTCACTGCTTGCTGATGGAAAGAATAGAATCTTGATCTTCCTTAATGTTCATCTGGTCTGCATATAATGGAATTATTTCTCTGAGAGACAGATGGTGTCAGAGGAGGAATTGTGAGCCTTTAGTGAGAGAAGGACATGGGTTCAAATCCCATCTCTGCTTTGTGCATACTGTGCAAGTTCATTACACTTATTCAGTTTCTTGGAGCTGTTTTCTCAACTGTCTGTGTGATGATAAGGATTAGAAATAATATTGATAAATTTAGCATCGTTCTGACTCATGGAGGATGCTCATAGCTAACCTCTGCCATTGAGAAATACGGAAGTCATACATGCTCTGTACTGGATCCCATCTAAGTTTTTAAACATTTAGCAGAAAATTGAAGCATTCATGATGATTCTGTATAATCGTTGTTTAATATGAGAGGCACCTATTGGTCATCCTGTCTCCATGTATAGGCTTACATTCTCTACCACAATTTAATTTTTCCAAGTAAAACTTGGAAAAAAAACCCACATTTGTTTTGGGGAAAGGAGAGGTTATAAGAGGTCAATGTGAACATAGTAGAAAAAAATGAAAAATAATAAAAATTACAAGAAGGAAAAATGTTGCCAATAATGCTACCACTCCAAGCTAAGCAAGATTACCTTTCCTTCCAGTCATTATTGGATACTTTTTTCCCTAGATTGGAATTGTATTCGACATGGAGTCTTGTTTCCTCCCTTTTAAAATTTACCATTACATTATGAGATTTCCCCCATGCTATTAAATACATATTTTTAAATTTTAGTGATTGACTAACATTTCATATGATTATACTACGATTCATTTATACTATAGTTACATGTGGGTTTCCGACTGCACAGGACATTGGCTCCCCTAACCCCTGTATATTCAATGATAATTTGCCATTAATATAGCGAGCATTTTTATTATTACAATAACCTTACATTCTTGTATGTAAATCTTTCTGTGGATTTAGGACAGATTCCTGTAGGTAGGATTACTGGCTCAAAGAATGTGCACATGTATGTTTAGTTTCTTGATACATTATTGTCAAAGTGATTTCTGGAAAGGTACTATTATTTTATGCTTCCAGCGGTGACTTTGCCATTTTGCTACGCTTTTGCTAATGCTAACATTAATGCTTTACTAATTTGATGAGAAAAAATTATATCTGTATTTGATTGATATTGATCTTTTAAAATAATATTTGTTTTCTAATGTTTTACTTTTCTTCATTGGAGAATTACCATATTTTATCCATTCTGAGAGAGTGCCTTGCATGTTGGCCCTTGTGAAATAAGAATGTTTCAGAATCAGTGGTGTATTATAATTTAATTAGCAGTGAAATAAAGAAATAATAGTTCACGTTATAATCAGTGGCATCTTAGGTGAAATATAATCTACATCTACCTGCTTTTTCAACCTCAATTTTGGTAGCGGGTCTACCACAGTCCAAGAATGGGGTTCAGTGTCCACTGAGTAGCCCTTGAATTTTCTTGCTTCTATCACTCTGGCTAAAACACTCCTTACCCTTTTCTCCCTCTGGCTAATGTCTTTTTGAAGTTTCTCCAAATCATCTAGGTAGAATTAACATTGACTTATAATAATCTGCTTATAAACCCTTTTACCCATTGATAGGTGGATTTTTCACGGGAGGCGACTACCTTATTTATTTGTTTATTTTTTTGCCCCAGTGCCGATCAAGGTGACAAGCCCATGTTAAGTGCTCATTAGTGTTTATAAGGCTGGGTGTGTGAGTGAATGCTGTCCATTTTAATTTATGACAATCAAAAAAGCAACCATCAGAAAAAGGCTCCCTTTCAAGTTTGCATTTGCATCAACTATCCGAACTTGCTTTTTCGTATTGAGCTGACCTTGCTCTGCAGTCCCCGGAGGCCCCTTTCATCTTGTCCCTGCTTATGATTATTGTGCCGTGAGGACTGTAGACATTAGGAGAAAGACAGCTCTAAACCAAGCCACTCCGGTGTGTAACGAAGAAGTTTGCTCTTCTTTGGAAGGTCATAACAGCCCAGGGTCAGGGTGGGATCGCTGACATCATCCTGGACATCTGCAAGCACATGCAGAGCTGACCTGGTCCCCACCGGCTGTGCTCGAGGCCTACTGCCAGCCTGCTGGCTTTCCGAGGCCTCTGAGACCAGGCTCAGCCCCCTGGTCTTGGGCCTTAGTTTGGCCAATCTAAACTGGCCCCAGATTGGGTGTCGGAAGTTCCGAGTTCTGAGCACCCCAAAATCTGTAGAGGTGGCGTGGGTAGTTCTCAAAACACTTGACATAGTTAACGATGCTTTGTCTAGCAGATACTCTCCGTCTCACTTATGACAATGGCCACCTCACTGCTTCTCCTTCCTATCTCAGGGACACCACACCTTTCCTCCTTCTGACTCAAATGCCTCTACCTCTGCAGGCTGTCAAACAATTTAAAATATTACATTTAAGGACACTCAAAAAGCCAAATGGAGGGATTATCCTCTAAAAACAGGAAAGTAAAATTGTGTGGAAACAAGAACAGAGATAGAAGCAACTTAAAATCTGAAATTAAAACAAACAAACATAGAGTCATTGGAATTTTAAAGGAGAAAGAAAAGCCCAAAGTGGAACACAGCTGAAAAGAAAATTAATGTTGCAAGATAGCCTTTAGGACGGTATACCAAACACAACGTAAAGAGGGAACCATATCACCAATGAAAGAGCATGAACCATAAAATTTTTACAAGAAGACACAGGGATAAATTTTGATGATCTTGGATCAGGCAATGGTTTCTTAGATATGACACTTAAAGCCCAAGCAACCAAAAAAAAGAAAAAAATAGATAATACAACTTTGTTAAAATTAAAAACTTTTGTGCTTCAAAGGACCCTATCAAGAAAGTGGCAAGAAAATTCACAGAATGAAAGAAAATATTTACAAATCATATATCTGATAAACATCTATTATCCAGAATATGTAAAGAATTCTTACAACTCAACAATTAAAAAGACAAATAACCCAATTAAAAAGTGGACAGAGGATTTGAATAGACATTTCTCCAAAAATGATATACGAACGGAATGTGAAAAGGTGCTCAATGTCATTAATCATTAGAAAAATGCACATCAAAACCACAATAAGGTACCACTCCACATGTACCAGAATGGCAAGAATAATACAAGTGTTGACATGGAGAAATTAGTACCCTCATACAGTGTTGGTAATGTAAAATGGTGCAGCCACTTTGAAAAACAGTGTAGTAATTCCTTAAAAAAATTAAACATGTGTATTTACCACATATGGTTCTCGACTTTTTCAGTCTGACTTATTTCACTTATCACCCCAATAAACTTTAATTAGAAAAAATATAGAGCGACCATGTGGCCCAGCAGTTCTGCTCCTAGGTATATTCTCAAGAGAGTATATTCAGTGTATATTCTCAACATTGAAAACATATGTTCTCACAAAAACTTGTCCACAAATATTCATAGTGGCATTACTCATACTGGCTACAAAGTGGGGACAAACTAAATGTCCATCAACTGATGACCATGTGAACAAAGCGTGGTATATCAGTACAATAGCTTATTTGGTCATACTGAAGGATTGAAGGACTGATACATTCTATCACATGGATAAACCTTCAAAGCATGATGCTAAGTGAAAGAAGCCAGACACAGAAGGCCAGCTTGTATGATCCAACTGATGTGAAATATCTAGAATAGGCCAATCCACAGAGACAGAAGGTAGATTAAGGGTTGCTAGAGCCTGGGGAGAAAGAATAGGGAGTGAATTCTCAGAGGTGTGGCATTTCTTTTAGTGATGATGAAAATGTTTTAGAATTAGATATTAGTGATAGTAGCACCACCTTGTACATATACAAAAACCACTGAACTGTACACTTTAAATGGTGAATTTTATGGTATGTGAATTTTATCTCAATAAAAGAACATGGAAGACAGATAAATGGCTCTACCGGCTCAGATACTGAGATGGAAAATGCACCTCAATTGATCTACCTAGACGAAATTGCCATACCTAAATAAAACCAAATGCATACCTTAAAGACATTGTATGAGATTGCCCAAAATTACATCAAGAATGAGAAAGTCTTTTTTTTTTAAATTAAAATTTATTGGGGTGACAATTGTTAGTAAAGTTACATAGAAAGTCTTAAATGCTGTGCGAAGCTGGTTATGTTCAGGAAAGCAGTAAGCATAATAAAATAACAACCAACTGACAGCAAACTTTGCATTGGTAACAGTAGATGCCAGAAGACAATGAAGATATATATTCCATGTGCTGAGGGAAAATAAGGCAATATTTAATAGCTATTATAGGTCAATTATTGGTTATGAATGCAGGCAAAGTGAAAGCATTTTCAGGCATACAATGACATAACTTACAGTTCCTGTACTTCACTAAAAGGAATTATTAAAGAATATACTTTAACAAGGAGAAAAGTGAGCACCAAAGCAAGGTATGAGATATAAGAATTCATATGCACACACAAGTAAATAAAACATCTTGGTAAATTTGAGTAACTAGTCGCCATAAAAATAATGTCCAATGTTTCTGTTAAAATAGGAAACAGAAGCTATAGATGGAAGGAGCATAATTCAAAGGAACTTACAGAGTGCTAAGATCTCTTTTGTCTTAGGCGGAACTTTGTGATTTTGTAATTTTTTAACAGAAAGGATCATCAGTGAAATAATTTAAATATAACCTATAACATTAAAATCAACAAGTGAACAATGAAGAAAGGGAATATAGAAAATGTATCGACTTTATAGAAGGCAAAAAGGAAGAAAAAGAAGCAAGGAAGCACGAATGATTGCAAAATTAGACAATAGAATCAAGTCCAAAACAAAAGCAAAATTATGTAATGGAATCAAGTACAAAACTATCAGTAAGAACAAGAACTGCAAATGGTTTAAACTCCAGCATTAAAATACAGAAGTCATCTGATAAGATTAAATCTCCAAATCCAGCTCTATCCTGCTTTTAAGAGACACACTTAAAAAAAACAAAAAAACAAAACAGAAAGTTTGCTGGTGTATGACAAAAGAAATTCTATGCAAATATAAAGCTACCTCTTGGGAAAATGTTGATTTTAACATCTGTATAGGAGTCTACTACACAGATGTGCCACAGGATATTTACTCATTGGTGGTGGTTTTCCATTTTTTTTGTTATTGCAAACAGTGCTTAACCTAATGTTGAACAAGAAAAGTGAGTTGTAACAAGATATATACCATCGAACAAAACTCATCTTTTAAAAACAACAAAAATATTAGATATTTTATAGATGCATGCATATGCAATAATTGAATGTATGTATGCACAGGAATAATAAAGCCCAAATGGTCGACGATGTTTTCCTTGGGTGGGGAGAGAGAAATATCATGGAGGCTTATACTAGGTACTTCAGCTCTACTTGTACTATTTAAGCTCTTTCAATAATTTTTGAACAAATATGCAAAATGTTAAGATGTGATTAAACTGGGTATTTGCATGGGTATTTATGTTATACATGGGTATTTAAGTTATGCTCAAAACAATACATATCAAAGAATTTTTTACGTGAAAAGTGTGTGGCCATCTTTCAAGACAGCTCTGTATGGTTTCATCGATGTGGACAGGATTTTACAGATATTTTACAGAAGTGTACTGTTTTCCCTTCCTAACCTGTTGGGAGAGATGGGTGTTGGGATGTGAGAATTCAGATACGAAAAAAGTTCTACGAGTGACACATTTCAATCCAGGAGCCCCCAGAGAGCACTTCACTAAAGAACACCTCGTGTGGTTTCTGAAATGATCAGGGGTGCTCCGGAAGCTGCAGCACCAGAAACCTGTCCTGGAGACATCACCCTGAATCCTTGCAGCTCTGTGGCAAAGTGATAGCACCTGAGCCAACTTCAACTATTCTTTATGAGGTGTGCGCACCCAGTCAAGCTTCATGGCTGGGCCATAAATGATGGTGAGTTGAGGCTGCGTTGGCTCTCGCTGGAGGAGCAGCCCGGAGCTTCACCACCACTTACAGTCATGACCGCCATTGATGGTGACTAGACAGTGACTTCCTTCTGAGCGCGTTCCCCAGGGCACCTTGGTCACATCGCTTTCCTGCAGGGATCCTTAGATGAAAAGGTACAGTGCTGTAGCCGTTTGCTGATGCAGATAGCTGATTGCTCCTCTGTCTGTGTGCTGCTGGCGTGCACGGTAGTGTTGGCGGGAGGTGTGGCTCTGCTTCTAATCTCCACCGCCTGATGTAGAAAGAGTTTGTGTGTTGAGATGCCAGCCGGCTTGCAATGACATTGTTGTGTGTCCTGTTCTAGGGGACTACGGATAAAACAGCCATCCAGAGGATTCCTCAGAAGACAACTGTCCAGCTCTGAGGTCTGAAGACATTTTAGGAACCTTGTGTTTCTTTTACCAAAACAAAATATTATGTGCATTGTAACTTATTGAGTGATTAACTTCAAATATGATAGCTTCTGATCTCCCTACTACAGGTTTTTAACAAGAAATACTTTGATATGTATTGCACATCTATCAAAAATCAGGGACCATGCTCGGTTCTTAATATGCGTTATCTCATTTAATTATCACATCTCTAAGGAAAGCACTGTGACCTCCGTTTCACAAATTAGGAAACTGAGACATAATCAAATAAATAGCTTGCCTGCAGTTAGCAGGCAGCAAGCCTGCTCTTTCTCTGAGTTTCATTGTCGGTAGATAAAGACGGTGTCAGCTTGTCCACACTGTAACCACCTGTGTTTCACCCTGTGCTCTGCCTGGAGGTTATATCAGTTACCCACGTGCCACTTTCAAGCACAGCGATTGGGTCTGCAGAATCATGCACTGTCTTTTGGGTAGAGATTCCAGTGTGTACTGTCTTTGCAATTCTCTTTTATCTTGGGTTTATTTTGAGAGACGGCAGTTGTCATTCTTTCTGTGGACTAGATCAAAGCTCCTTGGTAATTTAGCCTTTCAGGGCTCTAGAACCCTGAAAAAATTTATCTTCACAGGCTTTTTCTGGTGTAGGTCGTCGTTGGTATCAATGAGGGGCATAGAGCTACCGACTTAGCCTTATACGTCCCAGCTTCATAGGCACACGTGGAAATAATGCACACATTGATGAGAAAAATCAAGCAGAAGACTAAGCTTGCATGATCTCCAAAATATTTTTCTCCTTTGAAATAGCACACCCATCACTTCCTTTGTGCTGGCCGGAGCAAACAGAATGAAAACAAAGAACTCTATTGGGGATGATCATTTCCTGGAGGCGACTTTCTTATTCGTTTATTACTCGTGAAAATAATAAGCTTATTAAATCCTTAGTCATGAAATCAAAAGGTTGCAGAGCATTTGACAGGTAGCCATTGTTTGAAACAGAAAAGAGCCAGTCTGGTCCTCCAGGCTTATTTAATTGCTTCTCTTCTTTCACCTATTTGTCAGGGGGGAGAGAGGATTGAAAACTGCCTCAGTGCCTCTCCATGCTATAGGAAGAACCTGTAGAAATGAGCTGAAATTGTAGCATTTGCGTAAAACAAAGGTGCTCAGACATCACCCCTATAAGCTCAAAGAGAGGGAACTTGTGGGCATTCTTCTTGAGAAAATGTGGGCAGCAAATCTAGGCATTAAGACATTGCTGAAGCAAGGGAGAAATCTTTGATTCTGAAGATTCAATTGACTGCCAGTTGGTGTGTATTCTAAGTGATTCACTTCTTCTTTAGTAAGTGGGCGATCTATGGAGGTTACTGAGTGTGATGTAGAGTAGTGTTTTCACTCATTAAATTTTCTCAGCATCAACTCTTATCAGTACGGGTACACAACTCTTATCAGATACAAGGGTACACAACACTCTTTCCCTGTCCCATGAACTTTTTGGGGTAGAGCACAAAGAAGAAGTATTTAAAAGTCCAGAGAATCGATGCTTTAAAAATGTTTTCCAAGGACAGTGGCTCAAAGAATTATGGCTCAGCATAAAAATGCAAAGAGTCTGAAGAATCAAAAGTGCCCTTGTCTTTTTCCTAATGATGTTATGATTAGAATTTAGGGACTGAAGCTCCTTCCACCTTAGTTGGTTGTCTAAGCCATACTGCCCATCTGGGATTTCCAGCACTGTGTTACTCTTGTGGTTAGACATTCCCCCAAAGTAATTGAATGAACCCCCATCTATGTATATTGTACAAATAGCTTAGAATGTGGGCTAGACGGTTTTGCTTTGTTTAGAATGGCCCTTGGTTTCAGCAAAGTGGTCCTCTCAGGTAGCTCGATGGAAAAAACATATTTTTTTCACAGATGCACATTTTGGATAATTAGTCTTTTGTGAATCAGACTGGCGTGTTCTCTGCCAAATAGTCACAAATAAATTCATTAAGTTAATCTCTTTTTTGTGCGCCGAGGTCTTTTATGTAGTAAATGCAGTCGTATGGGAAATTACACGACTGTTCTATATTACGAAATTCACCGAGTAGCCCACTATTCAAAGGCTACCCGGTGATGACCTTCCTGTGCTATGGAATAAAGGTGACCGCATACCAAGTACATGTGACATCTGCCACTGTGCAAGGTTGCAGGGTACCATACGAACATTATATAATTCATGTCACCGTTAAAATCCTCACAATAACCATGAAGGCAGTTCCTATTTCTCCAATTTTCAGAAAAAAAAAACAATAAAACAAGAAACCTAATTCCCAGAACAGATTAGAATCGCACAGCTAGTAATAGCTTAGCCCACTTATAAGTTGCCCCAAGCCCATGCTTGTCTCATACTAGACCACCTCTCTTCAAAGCAGATTTCATGGGTTCATTTCCTGCCATGTGCAGCGTTGATAACTCCTGTATGTGAAGACCAGACCCTGTCAGCTGCCCCAAGCATCCCTCGAAACTGAAGTGTAAGCTGACTTGTTTTCAGAACAAACTCAACACTTAAGCCTGTGATTCTCAACCTGGCTACACATTAGAGCCACTGGGCCTTACAAACATACAATGCTTTTATGTTGTTAAAATAACAACTGGTTATTTAAAATAACTGGTTATTTCAGAGGCTCTTGGTCGGGAGGGTTTGGACATCAGTAAATTTTGAGTCTCCCCAGGTGATCTGATACGCAACCAGGGTTGAGAACAGCAGGTGAAGGCAAACAGCATCAGGTGGATGAAGGGCAACAAAACTATGGGGTTTTTCTTTTCCCTGTGGACGTATATTTCTCTGTGGACCTGGAAAGACTGGTCGGGTCATCTTCCCATACTGGGTAGTAGCTGGGTTCAGGCTGTGTCAACTCTGCTCCTTCTGGATACCTTCTCAGACAACAAGCTTCTTGTTCTCTGCGCTCTTTGCTCTGTGAGTTTCAAATACGGAACCAGTAGATTATTCAGCATTCTCATTTTCTTGAGGTAAAGTCCTTAGACAGCCAGAGTCTTGTAAAACATATATGATGGGTGGTTGTCCTGTGTAGCCAGGGGTGAAAACCTTTGAGGTAAAAATTTCACCCAAGGTCCTGGAACTCACATGGCTTGATTGCTTGTCTCCAGTGGCCTGGACTTTCGGAATACCTGTTAACATTCCAACGTGGCATAGGTGAGGCAAGAGACAAGAGCAGTTACTTAAGAGAGCCAGGACTGTTCCATCGTAATTCCTTCCCGAACCATTACGACACAAATTGTATTAAGGGTGGGCGGCGATCTGCTTTTGCTTTGGAGGAAGGATGATTATGGTTGCTAACAAGGATATTCAAGAGTCCTTTATATTACATGGGTACATACTCAAATATTGACAGTGGAAATGAGGTACAATTTGACCTGGACTCTTTTCACTTGTTACCGTTGTTTTTAAACTTACTCTGAACTTTGGTCCAAGGTTAATTTAAATAAGGGGGACAGGCTCTGAAGTCGGACCGCTTGGATGTGAAGCCAGAACCCAGACTTCCTGCACCGAGCTTTGTAAACTCTGGCAAGTTAGTTACTTAAACTCTTTGAGTCTCAGTTTCCTCATCCCAAAAGGGCAGGAGAAGAAAGAGTGCTTGCCTGGTAGGAATGTAGTGAGGACGAAAGGCTAGTTCAAGTTAAATTCTTAGCATTGCGCTTAGTACACAATGTATGGCAGAGTTTTTTATACCATGGCAGGTCCTGAAATGAAAATCACAGTCTCAGTTCTTATATTATTCCGTCCTCAATACAGCTGATGTTAACTTTCCAATCCCTGGATGTTCAAAGCTCATGGATGATTTTTGTGCATTTTCATAAGGACTTTCCATCAGATTTCAGACACAAATAGGCACTGATTTTAGGAATTGAATGCGTGGCAGTGGGATTTTGTCCTTCATGTAGAACAACACTGAAGAGGCATTAAATGATTATTTTTTATCTTGTTAGTTTTGTGTATGTGTTTGTGTGCATGTGTGTATGTGCACGTGTGTGCATGTAAATGTAGATAGAAAATGTCTATAAATGGAAATGGTTTTTGCAAAGGTCATATTGTGGCATTATCTTTGAAAGAGAAGAAAACACATGTCCAATACTTCTCATTAAAAAAGGTGCCAGTATTAGGATTGATTCAGAAGCTAAGAGTAAACCAGGTAGCTGCCTTTGTGGGTAGTCCTCGGAGATAGGGAGTCAGAAATTCTTTTTTTTTTTTTTTTTTTTTTTATTAATTTTATTGGGGTGACAATTGTTAGTAAATTTACATAGATTTCAGGTGTACAATTCTGTATTACATCATCTATAAATCCCATTGTGTGTTCACCACCCAGAGTCAGTTCTCCTTCCATCACCATATATTTGATCCCCTTTACCCTCATCACCCACCCCCCACCCCCTTACCCTCTGGTAACCACTAAATTATTGTCTGTGTCTATGAGTTTTTGTTTCTCATTTGTTTGTCTTGTTCTTTTTGGTTTATATACCACATATCAGTGAAATCATAGGGTTCTCTGCTTTTTCTGTCTGACTTATTTCACTTAGCATTATTCTCTCGAGATCCATCCATGTTGTCACAAATGCTCCTATATCATCTTTCCTTAACGCCGAATAGTATTCCATTGTGTATATGTACCACAACTTCTTTATCCATTCATCTATCGAAGGACATTTTGGTTGTTTCCATGTCTTGGCCACCGTAAACAAAGCTGCAATGAACATTGGAGTACACGTGTCTCTATAGAGAAATGCTTTTATATTTTTGGGGTAGATACCCAGGAGAGCGATTGCTGGGTCATATGGTAATTCTATTCGTAATTTCTTGAGGAACCTCCACACTGCCTTCCATAGCGGCTGCACCAGTCTGCATTCCCACCAACAGTGTATGAGAGTTCCTTTTTCTCCACAGCCTCTCCAACACTTGTTACTATTTGTTTTGTTGATGAAAGCCATTCTGACTGGGGTGAGGTGATATCTCATTGTGGTTTTCATTTGCATTTCTCTGATGATTAGCGATGTTGAGCATTTTTTCATATGTCTATTTGCCATTTGTATATCCTCTTTGGAGAAATGTCTCTTCAGGTCCTCTGTCCATTTTTCAATTGGGTTGTTTGTTTTTTTGTTGTTGAGTTTCATGAGTTCCTTGTATATTTTGGATATTAGCCCCTTATCAGAGGAACTGTTTGCGAAAATCTTCTCCCATTCAGTTGGTTGCCTCATTATTTTGTCAATAGTTTCTTTTGCTGTGCAGAAGCTTTTCAGTTTCATATAATCCCATTTGTTTATTTTAGTTTTTACTTCCATTGCCTTTGGAGTCAAATTCATAAAATGCTCTTTGAACCCAAGGTCCATAAGTTTAGTACCTATGTTTTCTTCAATGCAGTTTATTGTGTCAGGTCTTATGCTTAAGTCTTTGATCCATTTTGAATTAATTTTGGTACATGGTGACAGATAGCAGTCCAGTTTCATTCTTTTGCACGTAGCTATCCAATTCTGCCAGCACCATTTATTGAAGAGGCTGTCTTTCGTCCATTGTATGTTTTTAGCTTCTTTGTCAAAAATTATCTGTCCATATTTATGTGGTTTTATTTCTGGGTTCTCAATTCTATTCCATTGGTCTATGTGTCTGTTTTTCCGCCAATACCAAGCTGTTTTGATTATTGTAGCCCTGTAGTACAAGGAAAAATCAGGGAGTGTGATACCTCCAGTATTGTTCTTTTTTTTTAATATTGCTTTGGCTATTCGGGGTCTTTTGTGGTTCCAAACAAATCTGATGATTTTTTGTTCTATTTCTTTAAAAAATGCCATTGGGATTTTAATGGGGATTGCATTAAATCTGTATATGGCTTTGGGTAATATGGCCATTTTAACTATGTTGATTCTTCCAATCCATGAGCACGGAATGTCTTTCCATTTCTTTGTGTCTTCTTCAATTTCTTTCAAAAATGTCTTATAGTTTTCAGCATATAGGTCCTTCACATCCTTGGTTAAGTTTATTCCTAGGTATTTTATCCTTTTTGCTGCAATTGCAAAAGGAATTGTTTTTTCTATCTCTTTTTCTGAGATTTCATTGTTGGTATATAGGAAAGCAATGGACTTTTGTATGTTGATTTTGTAGCCAGCAACTTTACTGTATTCATTGATTGTTTCTAATAGCTTTTTGGTGGAGTCTTTAGGGTTTTCTATATATAGCATCATGTCATCTGCAAAGAGTGACAATTTAACTTCTTCATTCCAAATTTGGATGCCTTTTATTTCTTTCTCTTGCCTGATAGCTCTGGCGAGGACTTCCAACACTATGTTGAAAAGCAGAGGTGATAGGGGACAACCTTGTCGTGTTCCTGAACGTAGAGCAAAGGGCTTCAGCTTTTCACCATTAATTATGAGATTAGCTGAGGGCTTGTCGTATATGGCCTTTATTATGTTGAGGTATTTTCCTTCTATACCAATTTTAGTAAGTGTTTTAATCATAAATGGATGTTGTATCTTATCAAATGCTTTTTCTGCATCAATTGATAGAATCATATGATTTTTGTCCTTTATTTTGTTTATGTGATGTATCACATTGATGGATGTGCGAATGTTGAACCATACTTGTGCCCCGGGGATGAACCCCACTTGGTGGTGATGAATAATCTTTTTAATGCATTGTTGTATTCGATTTGCTAGAATTTTGTTTAGGATTTTAGCATCTGTATTCATCAGAGATATAGGTCTGTAGTTTTCTTTTTTTGTGTTGTCCTTACCAGGTTTTGGTATCAGGGTAATGTTGGCCTCATAAAATGAGTTAGGGAGTACTGACTCTTCTTCAATTTTTTGGAAGAGTTTGAGCAGGATTGGTATTAGATCCTCTTTGAAGGTTTGGTAGAATTCACTGGTGAAGCCATCTGGTCCAGGACTTTTGATTTTGGGAAGGTTTTTGATGACTGATTCAATTTCGTTACTGGTGATCGGCCTGTTAAGATTTTCCAGTTCTTCAGGATTCAGCCTTGGAAGGCTATATGTTTCTAAGAACTTGTCCATTTCTTCTAAATTATTAAGTTTGGTGGCATATAGTCCTTCATAGTATTCTTGGATAATCTTTTGTATTTCTGTGGTGTCCGTGATAACTTCCCCTTTTTCATTTCTGATTTTGTTAATTAGTGTCTTCTCTCTTTTTATCTTAGTGAGTCTAGCCAAGGGTTTGTCGATTTTGTTAATCTTTTCAAAGAACCAGCTTTTTGTCACATTAATTTTTTCTATTGTCTTTTTGTTCTCTATTTCATTTAGTTCTGCTCTGATTTTTGTTATTTCCTTTCTTCTGCTGACCTTGGGTTTCGCTTGTTCTTCTTTTTCTAGTTTTTTAAGGTGTAACATGAGATTATTTATTTGGGATTTTTCTTGTTTCTTGAGATAGGCCTGTAATGATATAAATTTCCCTCTTAAAACTGCTTTCGCGGCATCCCAAAAATTTTGGTAGGATGTATTTTCATTGTCATTTGTTTCTATGTATCTTTTGAGCTCTCCTCTAATTTCTTCTTTGACCCAGTCGTTCTTTAAAAGTATGTTGTTTAATCTCCATGTATTTGTGTTTTTTCCTGCTTTCTTTTTGCAGTTGATATCCAATTTCAAAGCGTTGTGATCAGAGAATATGCTTGGTATGATTTCAATCTTCTTAAATTTGCTGAGGCTGATTTTGTGTCCCAATATATGGTCTATCCTTGAGAATGTTCCATGTACACTAGAAAAGAATGTATAGTCTGATGTTTTAGGATGAAGTGCTCTATATATGTCAATTATGTCCAATTCATCTAATGTGTCATTTAGGGCTGCGATTTCGTTATTTATCTTCTGTTTGGATGATCTATCCATAGCTGTCAATGATGTATTTAAGTCCCCTAGTATAATTGTGTTTTGGTCAATTTCTCCCTTTAGTTCTGTTAGTAGTTGCTTGGTATATTTCGGTGCTCCCTGATTGGGGGCATAAATATTGATGACTGTTATGTCTTCTTGTTGTATAGTCCCCTTTACCATTATGAAATGTCCATCTTTGTCTCTTGTTATCTTTTTCACCCTGAAGTCTGTTTCATCGGAAATCATTATGGCTACGCCTGATTTTCTCTGGGTACCATTTGCTTGGAGTGTCAATTTCCACCCTTTCACTTTGAGTCTATGCTTGTCCTTGTAGCTGAGATGTGTCTCTTGTAGGCAGCATATTGTTGGGTTTAGTTTTTTGATCCAATCTGCTACTCTGTGTCTCTTTATTGGTGAGTTCAGTCCATTTACATTTAGGGTGATTATTGATATGTGAGGATTTCCTGTCATTCTGTCTTTAGTTTTCTGGTAAGGCTGTGTCTCCATTGTTTCTTTGCCTTTTTGTTGTTGTCTGTTATTTCTGTGTGGTGGTATTCTATGATGTTTCCCTCTGTTTCTTCTTTTATTAGAGTATATATTTCAAATTTGGATGTTTTTTGAGTGGTTACCCTTGAGTTTATGTAAAAGAAAGTTTGATATTTAGAGTATTCCAGTTTCTTCAGTACGCTTACTTTCTCTATTCCCATATTCCAGTTCAGGCCTTTACGCTCCCCCTTTTTATGTTTCGGTTGCCACAAGTTGTCCCTGTTGATGGTGGTCTAATAGCCTCCTTTAGTATTTCTTGTAGTGCAGGTCGTGTATTAGAAAATTCCCTCAGCTTCTGGATGTCTGGAAAGGTCTTTATTCCTCCTTCATATCGAAAGGAGATCTTTGCTGGATATATTATTCTTGGCTCATGATTTCTCTCTTTCAATAGTTTGAATATTTGGTTCCATTCCCTCCTAGCTTGTAGAGTTTCTGCTGAAAAATCTGATGAGAATCTAATGGGCTTTCCTTTGTAAGTTACCGTCTTCTTTTCCCTGGCTGCCTTGAGGATTCTTTCTTTGTCATTGATTTTAGACAGCTTCAATACAATGTGCCTTGGTGAAGGCCTGTTGGGATTGAGGTAATTAGGTGTTCTATTTGCTTCTTGGATTCGAGGATCCAGTTCTGTCCACAAGTTTGGGAAGTTCTCATCGACGATTTGTTTGAATATATTCTCTGTTCCCTTCCCTCTTTCTTCTCCTTCTGGTATGCCCATTATTCTTATATTGCTCTTTCTGATGGAGTCAGAAAGTTCTTGTAGAGTTCTTTCATTTCTTTTAAGTCTCAAGTCTCTTTCTTCTTCCCTCTGTGTAAATTCCAGGTTCCTATCTTCGATGTCACTGATTCTTTCCTCCATCTGGTCAACCCTACTACCTAAGCTGGATATTTTATTGTTAATTTCTTCTATTGAGTTCTTAATCTCCAGAAATTCTATTTGGTTCTTTTTCAAGATTTCAATCTCTTTTGTAAAATGCTCATGGTGTTCTTTGATTGTGTTTCTGAGTTCATTAAACTGCCTTTCTGTGTTTTCTTGCATCTCGTTCAGTTTTTTCAGAATTGCGATCTTGAATTCTCTGTCATTTAAATCACAAAGGTCCATATCTCTAAGTTCCTTTTCTGGAGACTTTTCACTTTCTTTCTGAGCTATCTTGTTGCCTTGGTTATTCATGGCAATCACTGATTTACTATTTCTCTTCCTAGACATCTACAGGAGTGTCTTCTGCAACAGGTTGATAGGTATGCGAAGAGCTTTTGGAGTTCCAAAGCTCTTTCTGCACCAGATTCAGAGCCCGTTTGTTTCAGCAGTTCTGTTTACTCCTGCAGGGATCCGCCCAGATAGGTGGGGCCAGGGGCGGGGTGAGTTGTGAGAGGTGGCCCAGAGCAATGGCGGCGACCACCACCATAGCCAGTCCTGCTTCCACAGCTCCCTCCCCTTTGCCCGAACTAGTTGAGCTGCGAATCTGTGTCTGCGGTCCACAGTTCTCAGAGCAGCAAATATTCTGTCCTTTGATCCGACACTGCTACTTTATCGCTTCTAGCACCGGGCAGGTGGGGGCGGGGCGAGCTCTGGGAGGGTAGGGAGGGGGTGGCTAGTCTCCGTGCCTAAGGCTTCCGTTCTCCGCTCGGCAGTGAGGGCTTAAACCGCAGATTTCAGCCCTCTTCCCTCAGTCTTTGCTCCGAGGTCTGCCGTGAGCGAGCGTTGGGTTCAGCGGTTTTGTATGCTGCCCCCTCAGCCCTGTGGGCCGTAAGCGGAGCCCTAGCAGTCCGAGTCCTTCCCTCTCCCGCAGCGGCGGTAGTTCCGGGAGCAGCGGGCTCCGAGCACTGAGCTAGGTCTGTGTCCTGCGCCCGAGCGGCTCCGTCTCCGCACTTCTCCTCTCCCTCCTCCCCCGCTCGCGCGATTCACCCACCTGGAGGTGAATTCAGTAGTCGGCCTCTTCGTCTTGCCTGTCTGCTGTGCAAGGAGTCCTTTGTGGAGTTATTGTTGTCCGATTCGTTGTAAATTCCAGGGGAGCGTTACAGAGGCTCACCTCACGCCGCCATTTTTTCCGCAAGTATCCGAGTCAGAAATTCTTTGTATGAAGTTGCCAGGGCTGCAGTTCAGTGGTTCCAAAAGGTCATGCTGCAGCTGCAGGCAATTGAAAGAACAGAGATGGTAATGCAGAGTGTTACGTAACTCACGGGAATTCGGCTGGACTTACATTCCATCAGGACTAGTGACCATTCTCTGGCCTGCTCTCACTTAAGGTAAAACAATAGGGTGTGCTGAATTAATGAGATCGATATGATATCATAATGACAATGAATTACCTCAGTCTTTCTGAGAGTTTTCTGCTGAACACTCTGTGAGACACTCCTGATAAAATGGGTTCTTTAGCCTAATAAAATTGAGAAAAACTACACACTATTGGCTATTCTTAGGGATTCATAATACACGTCTCCATTATTTAGGCCTCAGAGAAGTCCTGCCATTAAAATACTAGTCTAACTTTCACTCAGTGAAATTGACTGGAGGAACCCCCTGCTTCTTGCAAAACATCTCTTACTCACAACTTTATTGGAGGGTACTTTGAGAAACAGTGGACTAAATAAGTTTCCAAACAAGGAGTGTCAAAAATCCCTTTTGTATTTCAACACCTGAATCCAGCTAACAGCTAGGTCAATTTTATCTACGAATAAACCCCAATCTATTTCCTGAAGAAGAATAATTCTATGCAGTAGTTTTCCATGCAGGAAAAAAAGTAGCCACCAAACAAAATGATCTCAGAGAGAGAGAGAGACAGACGCACAGACAGAGAATAAAAGATAGTCTGGTGGTGGCAGAGGAAAGGGAGAAAGTCATAGATACCTTTGGGAGGAACTGTGGTGTTTATGGAAAAAATGAGATTTGAACAAGTGAGGATTAAAACTCCTAAAAGAGCATGATTTTTAGGAAAAACAAACATTGCATGTAATTGAAACATACAACATGACATGTCAATTTTTGTCTTGAACTTTTTTCTAAGCACGTTTGAAAGTAATACATATAATGACTTTCCCAAGTGTACCTTCTATGCAGAAACATGTGCCTTTGTCAAATCTTCATTAGCTAATTAGATCCTTTTCTCCGAGTAAATTGCTCCAAGAGACGAGAGCAGACTTTGTGACTGTGTTCCCAAGAGGAAAGGTCCAACTCGCTGGTAATGAAGCATATAGAGGGGAGGGGGTTCTGTTCCCAGTTTGCTTCTTTGCTCCAGGGGTGGGGGTGGGCCAGGATTGTAACACTACTGCTTGGGTTCTGCGGTGGGAAGTACACAGTCAATGAAAAGGCACGGGTAAGACCCCTTTCCAGGCATATCTAAGAGTAGCCAGAAGAAGAATGGAGGAGTCCTTAGGAGGCCACACCAGCACCCCAAGAGAAAGGTCCCCATTAAACTCAAGATGGCATCCCCATTTCTGGCTCTGCTCTTTTACCATCATTAAATCACGACCCCCCCGTACCCCCCCTCCCCCGCAGAAGGGAAAGACAACCAGTGCATACAAAACAACACTATGCATTTTCCTTTTTCCCCACATTTTGAGTGAGGGTGACAGCAGGCATATAAGTATTTCCACAGTCTCGGTGGGGAGCTGATCTCTATCAGCGGGTTCAACTCCATTTGCGGTGACTCTAGCAGCAAGGAGAGTTTTTGTTCTGACAATCAGAATTCCAGCAAACGGTAAATGTTTCTTCATGCTGAGAAGTGGGAAATTCAATAATACTTTGGCTGGGCTCATGCTGAGTAGCAAAAATAGAATGAACATGGAGAGGGACTGTGACTTGAAGAGCAGTAATTCAGCGAGTCCAGACATTGGCAACAATCAGCTTTGAATCTGAAGCCCTCTTCCATCTCTACTCCATCCTCCAGGGAAACAGGACTGTTCTTATGTTTGTTCGTGGAGTGTTTTGTGCCACAATCCCTTGTTTACCCTATGAAACAGAATTAAGCACTCTGAGATCTTAAAAATCTCTGTTCTTCTGTGTATATATTATTACGTCCCTGCGGGACCATTTGCTGGAAGTCCGTTAGCCTAACTCAAAAGGCCAAGTTGGTGTGGGTACTATGGAACTTGTAGGAAAAGCACCACTTCCTATGCTTGCATACTTTTTTCTTCTGTAAGCAAGCACAAGTTTCAGGGGGTTCCTAGAATGGAAGCCCCTTGAGAGCAGGGATTTCTGCCTGTTTGGCTTATGGTTACATCAGCAGGATACAATAGGTGCTCTAAGAAGTTGATGAATGAATAATTAATCTATAAGTTGTCAAATCAGTACTCAGCTATACACTCTCTGAGAGGTCTACTACTAAAGACTAAAGGTCTACTACTAAAACCAACGTCAACTTGGTTTTACTGACTTTCTATTATATATGGTTTTGTAAAATGGCTCTGATATATGATTCTGTAGAAGACATTTTTAGTAGTATGTTTCTGTGTAAAAAGTTGCATCACTAAAACCTGATCATCCTAGAAAAATTAGAAAGTGTAAACAACCAAAAAGAAACAAAATAGCCATGTTTATACTACTCAGAGATAATCACTGCTATGGTTTCAGTGTAAGTTCCTACAGATTTTTCTGTGCACACATTTACGTTTTTATAGTAATGAGGTTAGATCATATACACTGTTTTTTTTTCATTTAACATTATCATATTTTTATTAATAGAAATCTATACCATTTTTCCATAATATCACAATAGTGTATTTTAAAAATGTACCAGAACTTAACCAATTTCCTACGTTTGTACATTGAAGTTGTTTCTGATCTTTTGCTTGATCATAAACGCCATGCAGTTTCCTGTTACTGGAAGAGATTTGCAAAGCTGTTTTTAACAAGGGTTAACCCCCAATCCTAGTCCTTCAGACTGAGACACCTGCTATCACACTCTTTCGCTGGCCCCTCAGTGAGAGCTAGCGTTTGAGGCAATGGGTCAGCCTCAGCGCGGCCCCTTCACACCTTTTACCTAACTGCTATATCTCCTCTCGTGGTGATTGTCATTTAACCTGGTTTTACCTTTATTCACTTTTACATTGTCTTATTGACCGAACATTATCAGTAGGAGCAAGAAGGGGAAAAGGAAGGACGGGGGATGGGGCTAGAGCCCAGGAGTATAGAGTGAGGAAGGACCATTTAGTGCTTCACTTTCTTCTGTGTATAGATCTGCAGGTTAATTGATGTGCTTTTATTATGATCTACAGTCCATACTGTATTCTGATCTCCTTAGTTGTTACCTAGTGGCTTTGGTTGTTTTTTCCTATTCCAGAATCTCAGCCCCGATAACACATTGCATTTAGTCATCACGTTTCCTTAGGCTCCTGGCTATGACAGTTCCTCAGACTTCCCTTGTTTTGGGTGACTTTGAGAGTTTTGAGGAGTACTGGTCAGGTGTTTTGTAGAAAGTCTCTGAGTGGCGCCTTGTCTGTGGCTTTTTCATCATTAGAATGGGGTTATGTATTCTGGGGAGGAAGACCACAGAGGTAAAATGCTCTTTTCGTTACATAACATCCATTCCCCTGATCACGTAAAATCAGGGTGCAGATGACCAATGTGACTGGTCACTGTTGATATTAACCTTGGTCTCCTGGGTTAACAAACACTGTTACATTTCTCCACCGCAAAGTTACTCTTTTGTCCCCTTTCTAGACTGTACTCTCTGGAAGGATGTCACTATGTTCAACCCAGATCAACGGTCCCTCCTCCTTGAGGGAGGTTTGGCTACATGAATTATTTGAAATTCTTTCGCATGAAAGATGTGTCTGTTTTTCCACAATTATTTATTTACATATCTCTATCAGTATGGATTCATGGATGTGTACTTTATATTTTGGGTTATAATTCAATATTGCTGTATTTATTTTGTTGCTCAAGTTGTTGCAACTTTGGCCATTTGGGAGATCTTTCATTGGGGGGGTCCCTGTAGTCTGTCTTTTTTTTTTTCAAACTTTCTTACTTTCTGGAACTACAAGATGCTTCAGGTTCGTCTTGTCTATTTTGTTTCCTAGACCTACAATCAGGCATTTTTATAAGGAGCCCTGCTTCCTTTTATTGGAGAATGATATTAGAAACCAAGATCTGGATACTAGGCAAGCTTGTTCCTGAGGCGTCAAGGCCAATAGCTACTTTATTTCTTCTATGTCCTGTCAGCTAATGGGGCAAGGAAATTGTGTGTGTGTGTGTCTGTCTATATGTCTCCATCTACATATTTACCCATTTCCATATCTATATCTACATCTGTCTCTGTATCCATCTGTATCTATATTAAGAATGAATTTATACTGCCACATGGACCATTCTGAACTCCTCCTTTTGCTTTTCTGTAAGTTCCCACTCCAATAGTGAGAAACCTGGCTCTCACCATCCACTATCCATGTACGTCGTTGTTCAATCCGAGTAGACATTTAGAGTAGTAGTCAAATTGTTAACCAGTGCTCCCATGGGAAACAATTTAACAACCAGGACACAGTACTCGTGTGCAGCTCCGTGGGCCTTTAGTCTAACAGAACCCACTCATGTCCAAAGTTACCTACTAAGCATCTTTTTGCCACACTCTATTTAGTGAGGTTGTTTCCTGCATTTTTAATGCAGTTAGATGGTTTTGTTACGTCCTGCATTTTATTCTGCAAGTTCCCTGACCTCCTATATTATTTTGTAAATGTGCATACATTGAAGTGTACATATAGGTTCACTCCTCGTGCTAAGTTCTATGGGTTTGGACAAATGCCTAGATAGCATCACGTATGCACCTTTACAGTACCATATGGAATAGTGTTACTTCCCTAAAAATTCCCTGTGTTCACCTACTTAACCTTTCTTCCTCCTTCCAAACCCCTGGCAATCACTGATCCTTTTATCATTTCTATTGTTTTGCCCTTTCAGAAACGTCACATAATGGAATCATACAGATGTAGCCTTCTTGGACTGGCTTCTTTCATTCAGCACTACGCATCTAAGATTCACCTATGTCTTTACATGGCTTGACTGCTCATTTCTTTTTATTACTGAATAATTTTCCATTGTATGGATGTTCTATAATTTGTTTATCCATTTAACTATTGAAGACATCTTGGTTGCTTCCAGTGTTTGGCAGTTGTGAATAAACTTCTATAAAATTCATGTACAGGTTTTTATGTGGGCATAAGCTTTCAAATCAGTTAGGTAAATAATACGTAGGAGGACAATTACTGGATCATGTGGTAAGACTATGTCTAGCTTCTTGAGAAACTCTCAAACTGGCTTCCAACGTGGCTATAACATTTTACATTCCCACCAGCAGGAATGAGAGCTCCTGTCACTCTGCAGGAATGAGAGCTCCTGTCACTCTGCAGGAGCAAATCTGATGACACACTCCTGGCCTGCAATGTGTGTCATCAGATTTTGGGGGGATTTTATCCATCCTAATAGGTGTGGACTATATATCACTGTTGTTTTAATTTGCAATTTCCTAATGACAAACATTGTTGAGTGACTTCTTATGCTTTATTTGCCATGTGTATATCTTCTTTGGTGAGGAGTCTGTTCACAGCTTTTGTTATTTTCGTTACAAGAACTGTATAAACATATATTTTGCAAATGTCCTCTCGATGGTGCACTTGGTATTAGCATTTCAGGATTGGGTGCCACTCTGCAACCCTAAAAGCTTGCATACAGTGCTGACTGCTGTTGATGATACGGCTCTGCTCACTTCTGTTTGCTTTGCTCTTCCCCAAAGTGACCTCATTGCTCCCTCTCACTTCCTTAACCCAGTCATTCATTAGAAAAAAAACCCTGCATATCCTGGGTCATCATCGTCTAGCTCCAGGAATTTGCCTTTATTGATTTTAAGCGAATGACCACGATGCTAATATGCTTGTTTCTTTGTCAGCAACAAGATCCCCCGAGAGAGTTTAACTCTGTTTGCTTCCTGGTTTTGAAGAAAAGCCACAGGTACAGGGGCGCGGACGTTGTGCCCGGACGTGGGGGGCGGCTAATGGTTGTCTGTCTTCCTTTGCATGGCCTCCAGTCATCAAGCCTCCGCTGCGGCACTTTAAACGCCCTGCTTACGCGTCTAGCTCTTACGCACCTTCCGTCCCAAAGAAAACTGAGGAGCACCCTGCAAGGTACAAGATGCTGGATCAGAGGATCAGAATGAAAAAAATTCAGAACATCTCACATAACTGGAACAGAAAATAGACCAAGGGGAAGAGAGGGAGTGAAGGAGAGGCCCAGTCATCTGCCTCTCAGCACTCAGCAGCCGCAGCGGGATATGCCTCCAGCAGCCTCGGAGGCCCGTGGGGCTGTACAATCATGGGTGACCCCACCGGGGCAAAGTGAAGGCTCTATGTGATTTTCCCCTTTGTTGTTCTGTTCTAGACTCATCAGTTGCTGGCTTTGGGGGTCGATGACAACCTCAGCAGCAAACCAGTAAGAGCGCGTCTCATGCGGCTTTTATTGGTATACATTTTTCAAAGTCTAAATTGGACCAAAATTAAAGCGATGTAACCTGTTCTGAAAAAATGGAATTCCTCCCATTGCCACTATTTGTATCTCTGGAAATTGACTTGCCCCAGTAAGACTATTGGTTTAATAGTCATCGTATGTAGGAAATACACTTCCAAAAACATCTTTCTTTCAATTCCAAATGCAACATTTAAAATCCAAGTATATAACTTTCAAAGTAAATGCATCCAAAACAAAAGTTGTGCTTCTGAATGTAACAATCTTAGAGGGAAAAGAAGGCTGAGAACTGCGTCCGTAGGTATTTCTGAACTCAGCGGATCTCAGTAAAAAGTAAAGACCCTTGTTCTGGTTCTTGTTGTGTGGCTCCGGCCTATAGATTCGTTTAAGGCTATGTGAGTTTGTAGGAAATGCATTTTGGCTCTACTTCCCTTTAATCCTTCACTTTCACTCACGGTAGACAAAGCTAGAAATCAGCCAGAGGTCCATGCCTCAGAGAATCTAAGTTTGAGATTTACTTCAGAATATGTCCATTTGGTGTTGTGGTCCTGGGGCAGGAGGGTGTAAAATGCTGAACCTAATTTGAATTCCTTATTTGAAGATTTCCCTCCACAAGGCTGGAGATGCCTTTCAGTTAAATTTCAGATCGTCTTCCTAAGAGACCACGTTTCTAAGTCCCTTTGGGAGCCCAGTTGCTCTCACAGCTGTTAGAATGGAAGTCTATAACTCACTTCTCTTTGTGGTGGCATTGTCAGCCCTACTGTGTCTTTCTAAGAGTTTTTACTTCGGGACTAAATTCGTAGAAATTGTAAGGAAAGTTTCAAGGCCAGAGATGGCTTTGATCCCTTCAGAAAAGGTCCCCTGCGGTGGAAAACTTCAGGTGTATTGTCAGGCAGATGTGATGTCCTGTCTGGCCTATAACTAGTCGCAGGCCCTCGGTCTCGATGGAATAATCTTTAAAAGCCTCAGCTTTGCGTGACTATGTGCCTTTTGTGATGACAATTAAGGATAATGTAGGTTCCGAATGCTGTTGCTGAGCCCGGAGACTCATAGATGCACAATAGATGTAATTATGAGGATTCCACATCCAGGAAATGCTCTCCAGGAACCCCTTCACCTCCCGCCCTCCCACACACACACACATACAGAAGGGGCTGTGCCCTGATGCCACAGCCTTGGGGGACTGATTGTAAAGGCTGGCTCTCTCCTTTTGTTCTCTGCAGTTCATTTCCCATAAACCTCACTTATGCCATCAAGCCAGCTCCAGAGTTTAGTGCCCATCGTGCTACTGAGCCACTTATTTATAATATGCTTTACGATAGTATTGCAGGGAAATTTAATTACTATACAAAAAGGAAAATCACTGTGACTTTTTGTTAGGGAAACGATTGTAATTCGTAGCTCCCTGCTTGGTGCCTGAGCAAGAGGACCCTTCTGCAGGCTGGTCGTATCTATTCCACCTGAATTAGGTTAACTGAATAGGTCATTTCTACCTGCTCATATTCAGATGCCTTAGAGCTTGCTGCACAGAGCCATTTGGCCACACAGGGAAACTGCCCACGAGGAAGTGGCCTCCTTGCTACCCAATAGATTGTGGAGGAAAAGGCATGCTATAGTCAATCTAACTGAAAGTAAGATCACAGGGTGATCTGGTCATAAATTCCTACCTGAGCAGGTCATGGTGGGGATTCACACCCCAGGCCTATCACTTCATTGGTAAAAGGCTTATCGTTGCCTTAGGCAGCCTTGTCCATCGTTTTTGTGCATCTAGGTTGAGACACCTTTGAAATAAGCTTAACCACCACATAATCTTGCTAACTATCCTGTAATCCAATCCCCACCTGGCTTTCTCCCACCTTCAGGTAGTCTTTCTTACATTCCCTCCTTAAATCCAAAGGCATAAAAGAAACTGCAAACTGTCATTCTGGGAAGCTTTTCTCTCAGTCTGCTGAGATCTTGCTTCCAGGTGTTTGGCTCAAATAAACTCTTGTAAAAATGAAACAAAAGTAATTGTCCATGTAAGAATGTTTGAAGTTGCAGAAAAGGTTTCTGAGTTCCTACGTCAATGGGGTCCCCCCACAAATGACATCTCTCCCCTCACC
Organism: Rhinolophus hipposideros; assembly: GCF_964194185.1. NCBI lineage: Eukaryota > Metazoa > Chordata > Mammalia > Chiroptera > Rhinolophidae > Rhinolophus > Rhinolophus hipposideros. The sequence continues at coordinate 10,985,057 of NC_138064.1, forward strand.
CGCTGTGCCTTCAGTCTTAGGTATCGAGGCTTCAACATGCCGTGCTTCTTGAAGACGGTGCTTCTTGATGATGAAAACCATGATCCTGGGGAAGAAAGTTGGCTCCCTCTGTATTCTTTGATCCCAAGATGTCAGTTTTCAACCCTCGCTAATATTTTAATCGGGGAAATGCACAGATATTGAGATTCTGCATTGCTTGTAAAATGCCTACCGTGTTATTTGCACAATGGATTGTATAGAAATGCCAAATTATATATTCTTATAGCAAATAAAAAGAGGCTTGTAAAGGACTTTCTTGTATGTGAGTCATCTTTTTCTTCTCCAGAATTCTGGGATTCATTTGAAAAGAGTTAGATTTCCCCTCGGCTTGGCACTGTTTGGTCCTGAATATCTTGTCAAGATGAATAGTATAACTTACCCTTTTCAGCATGCTTCCTGATTGTACAGTTGATAGCTTTTTTAAAAAAGATGAATCTTTTTTTAAGCTAAGCCATATAGCTAGCTAATGGTTAAGAACTGAGATTTTAAGGTTAGAAAGACCTGTAATTACATCTTAACTCTTGTCTTTTGTTTGCTCTGTGAGCTTTACCAAGTTTCATAATTTCTCTGAATTTCAGTTTCCTCCGCTGTGAAATGGGGATACTAATAGTGCCTGACTCAGCACAGCCCAGGGCTGAGCAGATAGCAAGGACCCCACGTGCATTAGCTCTCATTTCTTGGAGAAGGAGTGATGTATAGTTTAAAGAAGTGAGGCGCTTGCGTTTGAGTACCATGTCTCTTCTGTGGCACCAGGTAGGTTGTTAACATTCTTTAATTATATCACACTGCCCTTCACTCTTTAATATGTATTCCTACATTCAGTTGGAAGCTCGATGTCCCCACCCTCAACACTCCCTTCACCTGTGTCCTGCTCCCTTGGAGTGCTTGGGCCTCCATCTTTATATGTTATGGCTGCCTCGTGCTCTCATGTTCCACTTCCTTTGTATCCCTGACCATCTCCCTGCCTCATAATTCCTACAAGTGATGCCCTTCCGTCTGTTCTTATTCACCCCATTTCACTTCTCACTTCAGTTTCTTTATTCTTCCAAAGTTCTACTAACACAAGTGTGGGGACAGAGCCAGGAGTGCAGTTTCCAGGCTCTCGCCCTCACATAGAAAGGTGCTGGCTCAGGTAGTAAATGGCCATCAACTGTGATTGCATGGCCGTCAGCTGTAACCAGTGAGCCATTGGCCTCTAATATAACTGCTGTGGCTACGCTAGCAGCAAATGGGGACCAGCAAGAAGATGGTGGCTGAGCTAGGAAGCGCAAATTACAGTCAGCATGGCGGATTGCAGCTAGCAAGTGGGGTTGGTTGGTAGAGAGAGAGTGGACGGCAGAGAGATGGCAGAAAGAGAGAGTGGACGGCAGGTTGCGGATAGTGTGGCTCCTGCTTCCTGTGTCTCCAACCCAGCCGCCAGCAAGAATATAGTGGCGTGACTCTGTGGCTCCGTGGGTGTTCCTGTTTGGCCTCACCATGTCCTGCCTTCTTATGTGGGGAGCGGGAGCTAAGACCCTGCATACCACCCTGCGTGACAACAAGTCTACTCTGCAAAACAGACTTTACCTGAAGGTTTAGGATGATGGCACAGTAGAAGTAACTGCTTAAATAAAAAATTCAACAACAGTCTCAGTCTCCTTTTGCAGAGAATTTCTCACTGGTCGTGTCTTCCTTGGACCTGGATTTGCCTCTATCTTCTTGGATTTCTCTTTTTACTGAGACTTTCCTCTCCTCTTGAACTTCAAATTCCTGTGAATGTTCAAAGCAGTCCATGTCTGGCTCCCTTACCCCACACAAGTTCTAGGCATTTCTAAAGCTGATGAGCTCACTCTGCCAAACAAAGGACATTTACTCTGAGTCCTGCTCCTATAAAGCACAAAGAACCTACAGAAGCTTCCAAATGACATTGTTTTCTCTTTAATATAATCCAATTCTTAGGCAAAACAGTCCCTGAAAGAAAAGAGCATTATAAATATCTCTCCCTCTTCCATCACTACCACCCTGCCCAGGATAAGGAAGTCATTAGGAGTCTTGGTTGTTGGGTTTGTTTGATTTCCCCCCCATATTGTTATAATACCAACCTCACATAGTAAGGCAGTAATTGTCACTAATAGGTTCTCAGAGAATGCTAATTCCCTTCTCCTCCGACCTCTTCCTGCCACCAGCCAGTTCGGCCTTACCACTGAGCTTTTGACACAGGGAAGACACTCCAGCATGCCCATTTTTATGACTTCCAATCCCATGGGCAAGGGTGGAGATGGTGATAACTATTATTTTTTAAATCTAGGGTTTCCATGCAAACCCCTTTTTGTAAGACAGATGGAAGGCCACCTATTCATCTGCAAGGTTTGATTTTTTTCCCCATTGACTGCCAACTTCACTCGATAAATTATATCCTCTTTGATCGAGTCCCAACTTTAAAATATCACATTGGGCCATCATCTTGGTTTATTGGGAATCTGTCACATTAGGTTAGAAGTGAGATGCCTTAAAGCTGAGAGTTGGGAGTGGGTGAAGGATTTATAATTTGGCTCCTGGCTTCACTCTAGGCATAGCCACAGGTGCCCACAGCAAGGCCAGGTGAGGCCAGAGAAGGCCTGTCAACACCAAAGATGGAGAAAGTGGGCCATTGCTGGTGGTATTGTTTTTAAGACTAATTTAGGAGATTTGTGAGCATTCATTATAGTTTTGTTGTATTCAAAGAACATGAAAAACTGCCTTTTGGGACTAACAAGTGATAATAACTGTAGAAGACTTATTCACTTGTGTATTTTAATGTTCAACTTGGATCCGCTGTGGCTGTTGCATGGCATGCTTTGCTTTGAACACTTGAGTAAGAAGTTCAGGTGACCTGTGCTTATGGAAGCACCTTGTCTGGAAACCAGCCATTATGGACACAGTTCATTTATAATCGTTGCTCTTTTAGCACTCTCTTATGGCTCACTGGATAAAAGAAGACTCCAAACTTTAAGACACAAAGGTAAAAGTATACTAAGTAAGTGTAACAACAGAGACAAATATGTCCACTCACAGCTGCCGAAAAACTGAAATTACTGAAATTACAATACTGCTCTAGTACAGTAGATTTTAAAATTCATTTAATATTTTTTGAGAAGCTAGTAGGTCCTAAGTGCTTTAATATATTCTAATCTATTGAACTCTTTTAACAAACCTGTGTGGGAAGACTTATTTTCCTTATCGCTAATCAATAAATTTAGACTCAGAAAGTTAAATTTTTGCAGAAAGTTTGCTGAGTTCCTTAGCTCCTTGCTCCCCAACCATACTCAGCACAAAGAGGTCAAATGAATGCCAAAACATTTGAATTTAAGCATTTTAAGCCATAAAGGCACACCGATATCACTGGGTGATTCTGTTTAATAAACGTGTGGAATATATTAATTGTGCCTTTTCTCGGAGGACAAAATTCCTGGTGAAGTGACATCTGTTACCTTCAGCACTATTTTGTACCACTTACCACCACGGGGAACTGCTGTCTGACTGACAAGGCCTGTCTTCAATTTGTGTTCATATCACGCTGTGTTTCCGGAATACCTTCTCCATTTAGTCTTCCTGTCAAGATCTTAGTTATTCTTCAAGACCCAGCAGAAAATTTTACCTCTAGGACTGATCTGATCTCCTTGACTAGACTGGTCTTCTTTTGCCCTAGTTAACCTTCAGAATGCTCTATTTTTACTTCTTTTGACATTTCAGTGATTCTGCCTCGAATTACATAGATCTTAATTCTTCCCTACTTTATTATCATCTCTGGGAGAAGAGGGTCCATCCTTTTTTTTTTTTCCTTATATTTGTATTCTTTATGGCAACCAACACAGTGCTTTATATAAAATAGATCCTCAAAAATGTAATGGCTGGAGATGGTACCAAACCAGAGTAACATAGAGATAAAAAACGTGTAAACATATGACAAGTATATCACCACACGTCAGTATACCTTCTCTCACCAAGACCAGGCAGCCTGAAAAAGCCTTCCCAACACAGAGTTCCATGCAGTTGGTTCTAATCAATGTGTCATCCTTGGATGAAGATACCATAACCTAGTTTTGAGTTTTTTCTCATTCTCTCTGCTGAGTCAAAATCTCAGTTGATTCAGAAAAAGGGTAAGGGAGGTGGGGGGGTTGGAGATGACGGTAAGGGGGATCAAATATATGGTGATGGAAGGAGAACTGACTCTGGGTGGTGAGCACACAATGTGATATACAGATGATGTGTTACAGAATTGTGCACCTGAAATCTATGTAATTTTACTAACAATTGTCACCCCAATAAATTAAAAAAAGGAATACATATACGTTTAAAGATTGAAGTGCCATTATACTTTTCTAAAAACAAATTAAAAACTACTTTGCTGCTCATCTATGACTCTGTTTCATCGTTAGACTCAAAATTCTTAGGGAAGAAAGGAAGACAGCTGTGACCCTTAGAGCCTCATCCTTCAAAGGAGGCAGTTTACCTAAGCCACTCTGGCCCACAAACATCTACCCGCGGAGGTCCCACATGACCCAGAATTTTGGAAACAAATGCCTGCATGTGACCGCGTCGTTTCCTGAAGTAGGCTACAGACGCCGTGCGTGTTGTTGCACCAGACAACACTGCTGTGTCTTCATGTGAAGTCTCCCATCTGAAAGGAGTTTGAAGGTTAATTAAGACACATTCACGGAAAGGACATCACACTCGGCTCATTTCTGGGAATGAGGCTGAAATCATGCTGAACTGGTGGCAGAAGGACTTGGGTAAGGCACACACTTACAAATTATATTGGTTTATTTAATTTGGTAGAATCCAGTGACAGAGCTAATTGGACTAGATGACACTCATCTCTTGTGCCACACTGCCCCCTGGTGTCTTTCTGAGGCATGCGCTGTTTGCTAAACTCAGGACTTTCATAGTGATAAGTTTCCAGCTGGATGAATTTGAATCTTCTTAGAACTCAAAAGGGCAGGCAGCTGTGGACGATACCATTCTCGTTCTGATTATAGTGCCGCTACATTTCCATATAGGTTTATTCTGTTATCAAACACAGGGCTTAGGTTCTTTACTAGTTCTACTGTTAACATGTATGTATGTATGTATGTATGTATGCATGTATGCATGTATGTATATAGGTCCACTGGTGAGCTGGGGGTGGGTTGGGGCAGGGACCCAGCAGGGAGAGGAAGTATCTGGGGCATGGTCATGGGCAGCTAAGCTGGTTGTCATGTCGCGGCCTGGGCAGAGACGTGCCGCCACTCTAGGTCAAAATCACAACCCAAGAGAATGAACAACGGTGCTCGTTGAGAAAAGGGAGCTGAGACAGAGTGGTCCTAAGGCACAGGAGCCACCCTGCACTGTGAATGTGCTCTTGGCTGCCCCACAGGACTCCTGCCAGTGCCCTGGCTTCTTAGCAGAGCCGGCCTTATAGCACCTACCCCACAGCTCCATGGCTTACTAGTTCTATGACCTTGGACAAGTGATTTAATCCTTCAAACGACCACTTCCTTATTGATTAAGTACATGTAATGCTAGCTGGAATGAGTCCATTATAAAATGCATGTCATGTTCATACTAGCAGTGTCTAGAACACGGTCAGTGCTTCATAAATGGTTATTTACATTCCCCTCGAGGCCACGAGTGCTTCCAGCAGACGGCTTAAAGTAAGAGCATTATCTTGCACTCGTGGCTGAGATTTCTAGGGGCCCTGGGAAGGCTTTTTGCCCATTACCCTCTCTATAACTTTTTCCTGAGCTGGCTGAGGACTCAGTGAGGCTTTAGCCCAATTCATTTAAAGGTGTGATCACTATGAAGATTTTATCTAGAAAAGCTGGTTTGTGTTTGTGTGCGCGCATGTGTGCGTGAGTACTTATAAGTTATTACTGAGGTCAATCAATGGCGTCTTACTGAACAGGGAATTTGCAGGGATCCTGAGAGATCTCAACAGCCAATGGTACAGCATGAGCAGAAAGTTGCCACTGAGTTTGGAGGCCAAGAATTTGACAATGGGGGCCAGCAGGTAAGGACATCTACAGGAGGTGTGATGAGGTGTACGTGGGTGGGACAGTGAGAGCAGGAAGGGCTCCCAGTGTTCTTCAAAGGAAACCAATATTTTGAGCATTTCCTACGAGAATGTCTTATGGGACAGGCTTTCACACGTTCGCTCATCACATCTTCTCCATATCATGAGTAGGACTGATCATTCTGGTTCGACACAAGAGAAAACAGAGGCTGAGAGGGGTCAGCATTCTGCATGAAGCCACACAGCTGGTGACTGGTGGAGCCTGTTCTTGCACCCCGGTTGGCCTGAATCCAAACCCTGGCTTCTTTGCTGGCTCACCACCTCCCAAGGAATCAATGGGTTTGTTGTGTTCCCCTCCCCCCACCCCCACCCCCCAGTCACCGGCCCCTTGAAGACCTTTTCTGAAGTGCTTGATGTTGTGGAAATTAGCTCCCTGAGGACAGCTTCTCAGAAACACCTCCTCTCTTAGCCGCATTTCTTCTCAGGCAACACCTGTTTCAAATGAGATTGTTTTCTGCTTTTCCTTACCCCTTCTCAACTCACCCAGTCCGTCTTCTTGGTCTGTTTGGCCAACTGGCTAGAAGGAAGTATGAAATGATAACCCCAGAACACCCACTCCCATCACCTAAGGCACCTAGTGGTAGGGCCTTGGTGATGGGGGTGGGAGGAAGTGGGGTACAATGGAAGTGGGGAAGAGAAAGTCCAGCCCAATGAGAAAACTCATTTCTATTCAGCATGATTACGTTTTTCAGATTTTTAATTATCTAACCTGTATAACAGTCCTTTGAAACAAGCAAGGCTTAAATCTGTTCATTCCTCTCCTTATTAATAATGACCCAAATCCGATGATTTCAGCATGGTTGTTGCAGAAGAAATAGATATAAGTTTAGGCTTTAGACTTGTGCTACACTATGATATATTTGGAGTGGGGATGATATTTCCTACATGATAGAATGAATTCACACTGTCATTTGGGGGAAGTCAGTTTGAACGACTGAAAAGCCCAATTCTTGATTCTAGGCTTCAGAAGGAACGGTTTTATTGTACATGAAGACGAAACGACCAAACTAGGTGTCGTGCAAGGTGGCTTGCGGGGTCTCTGGTCCTGCTCTCCACATGAGAACGCAGGATGTGGCTAGGCCAAAAAGGAACACCCATGGAGCCATAGGTAGGGGAGTCAGACCACTATAGTCTCACTGGAGGCTGGATTCACATGACGTGCAACCTGCTGTCCGCTTTGCTGCCAACCGACCGACTCTCCTTGACTTGACTCCCCAGCGCAGACGTGGCAGTTATATTAGTGGCCAATGGCTCAATGGTTACAGCTGACGGCCAACCAGCCACAGCTGACGACCATCTACCACCCGAGCCATCACCTTTCCACGTGAGGCTGAGAGCCTGGAAACTGCACTCCTGGCTCTGTCCCCACACTAGGTTAATGGTGGTGGTGTTCATTTACTTATTTTTTCCTGAAGCTATGGTTAGAGTTAGAAGATTTGTTATAATGAACAAATAGTTTGTCATTAGAATATAAACTGCATTAGGTAGCCAATTTGAAAACGCCTCGGCCTGGCGTGGCTTGGTCTGCCCTTGGCCTCCTGCATCCTTTCACGCCATGTTACACTCTGCCATGTCCCATTTCTTCACAGAACCTCCATCTACACAAGCTGCTATCATAATTTGGAGTGTCACCTAGGTTCTCTTTCTTTCTTACACACACATACACACACACAGAAGTTTTGTGTATCCATCATCTTAAAATTATCGGATTTTTATCTTTGAGAAAAAAATCATTACAAAGCAAAAATAAACCTCCACCTTGTCTAAAGGATCACAAAAATCTGACTATGTGGGATCCAAATCAACACTTGCTGAATATTAGTAAAGGGACTGATATTAGCCTTGCAACTGCAATGTACCCATTTGTCCAGCAGGTGGCGGTGGTATATAGAAAGAAAAGCTACCCTCTGGGACATTGGTCCTCAGGATAGAAAAGAAATGGAGGCTTGCGGGGGACATTCAATTGAAGCCAGCAAACGTGTATTGAGCCCTTCTCCTCTGCAGGCACTACCCTACGTGTGCAGTGGATCCAATAGGAGTGAGGCAGGTTTTCCCAGCTTAGGGACCTCCCAGTCTTCGGGGAGCATGTGTCCATATCTATCAGGCAGGGTCATTCATTCAAGCTGCTCTTGGAAAATAACTTAAACCCCACACCTTGAGCACTGCAGGTGGGAATGTAAAGTGGTACAGCTGCTGTGGAAAACAGTATGGCAATTCCTCAAAAAGTTAAAAATAGAACTACCATATGGTTCAGCAATTCCAATTCTGGGTGTATACCCAAAAGAATTGAAAGCACGGTCTCTAAAATATATTTGTACACCATGTTCCTAACAACGTTAATCATAATAGCTAAAATGTGAAATCAACCCACATGTCCATAGACAAATGAACAGCTAAGGAAAACGTGGTACGTAAGTCCAGAGTTTCAGTTAAAAAAGAGTTATGGAGATGGATGATGGTGATGGTTGCACCATAGTGTGAATGTATTTAATACTACTGAACTGTACACTCAAAAATGGTTAAGATGGTAATTGTTATGTTATGTATATTTTGCCACGCACACAGAAACTTCATGGCAAGTTCTTTTGCAGTGTTTACCCTCATTGTAGGGACAACAAAATCCTTAATGCGTACAGCAAACCTATACGCATTTCTGGGCAGCGCCCTTGGTGAAGAACCTGGGAAGAGTGTGTGCTTGCATTTGCTTGTCTATTGTAATAGGTGCATCAACAATCCATTGATTATATATGATATTCTATCTCTTTTACAATTGTGACCTTTCCAAGGTCCAGAAAAAGAAGACAAATCACCTGCCTTAAAGCCAGAGATTCAGGAAGCAAAAAGAAACAATTGTTAATTGACCATATACTCTGGGCCAGGCATTCTATTTTGTAAACATTATTTCACTTAGCCTGATGACCGCCTCTAAGAGACAGGATTTGCCTTTATTCTCACTTGACAAGTAAGGGAACTGAGCCTCTAAGTTCACAATACTACCCAAGATCCATAGTTAGTAAGTGTCAGGGGCAGGATCTGATTTCTGACTCCAGCGATGCTCGCTGTGTGGTCTGATTAGGCTACAGCAGACCCTGGATGGTCACCTCTACTGTCCTTATGACTCATAAATGTAGCACTTTCCAAATGTGAATCAAGCCTGTAAGGTGCACCTGGGTCCTTTGTGAAAAATGACATTTGGATTTGGGTTTGGCAGAGGATTTTGCATTTTTCATGAGCTCCCAGGTGATACTAAAGGTGCTAGTTGGAGGGACGACTCTTTTAGTAGCAAGGCTTTAATCTGCAGAGGTTCCCAAACTTTCTCACTGTCTCAGCAGCTTTTTCTCAGGACTCTACGACAAAAGAAATTCCTATTCCATTTTTTAAGTTGTTAGGTCCCAACAACCAGAAAAAGCTTAAGGATGAGATGACTGATGAAAAAGGAGATGAGGGTGAACAAAAGAGGAAACGACACTGCGAAGAGAGGAAGCAACAAATAAAGGAGACCTTGAATAGCCTGATAGGTTAGAAGATCTAAGGACTAGATCAGAAAATGCAAGGAGATTAGGTGGAATAAAACTAGAAAATTACAGGTAGGCAGATCACAGAGGGCCTTCCAGGCACTGCACAGGATACAGACCCTCCATGGTCCCATCTATGAAAAGCCTTTGAATGGGATTACAGGGAGGAATGACACTGTAGGGTGGAGATGGGGCTTGGAAGTCAGTCCCTGAGGGAGGCACATAGGGAAGCACACAGGAGCCTGACGGATGGGGAAGGAGCCTGATGATCAACAGACAGGTTATGTTAGCTCTTCTCAGACACTCTCACCTATCACTGCCTAGAAATTACTGCCTTACAATAACTAAGCACAGCATTTTGGGGGAAAGGGAATGGAGCTTTTCAATAAGCAGGCAAAATATTTCTGGAATACCTTTTTCACAATGCTCCAGTCATGGTGCTAACCTTCTACCAAGTTCACCTCTTGCCATCGGGCTGACCTGGCCCATATTCTGGCCAAGAGAGAGAAAGGGGAGAGGGGAGGCGGGGGGACATTACTTTCCCTGGGTGACTGTTTGCGTTATTTATTTTCCCAGAGCTCTATACCTTCTCCAGTTCTGAATCTGATAAAGCAGGGTGTTACTCAGAATGGGATCACCCAGTAGAGGAAGAAATGTCGATGAAAAGGGCACATCAACCCAAAGACTGATTGTCTCGCAGTGAACACACACCCAGATGTTCTCACACCCACTCAGTTGTTCCCATTTGTCGTGAGGGGCCAGGAAGCCAAGACATGGGGTGTTGGAGGAGGTATGTTAGCATTTCATTTGCCTAAGACATTTACCTGGGAAAGCTCCTCCTTCCTGAATCTTTTCTCTCACTTGGTTTTACTCACCTTATGGTGATACCAATTGAATTGTGCTAACTAGCTGATTGTAAGCTGTTTTTGAGGGTCTCAGTCATTTTTGGATACCAACCAGCTTAGTTTTGTGTGTCAACTTGGCTAGGCTGTAGTACCCAGTCGTTTGTTCAAACACCAGTCTAGATGTTGCTGCGAAGGTATTTTTTTTAGCTGTGATTAACATTTAAATAAATCAGGGAACTTTGAGTAAAGCACAATGTGAGGAGGCTTCATCCAACCAGTTGGAGGCCTTACGAACAAAGACTGAGGTTTTCCCAAAAAAGAAGGAATTTGGCCTCAAGACTGCCACGTAGAAATCCTGTCAAGTTTCCAGCCTGCCATCTTGCTCTGCAAATTCCACATTTGCCAAATCTCAACATCCAAAGAACCAATCTGTGTATTATTGGTTCTGTTTCTCTGAAGAACTCTTATTAACACATCCACCCTCTTAGAGTCCTTGCAGTTTGTGTTTGGTCTATTTTATATTTAACAGTTATGATGGCTAAAATCAAGAATGGTGGACTGTAAAGCCAAGGGGGGCCTTGGGGATTAATTGGTGGCGGTTCTTGGGTCTGATTCTCAAAAGAGAAGGTTGGTAGAAGCCTGAGGCATCACCAGTTATGGGAGAGGAGGACTGCAGGGTGAGATAGTCGAATCCTGCTATTGAGGCGAGACTGGAAGGTCGTTCCATCATTTAAAGGAAAAGGGTCAGGCTCTGAGCTTGGAATTTCCATTCTTAAGGGACAGCCATCCCATGGAGTTGTCCCAAGAAGGAAAAAAAAAGAATAGTTGGCATCCTGCTAATGTCCATTTTGTCTCATTTCCTAGATGAAGGTGAAAAGTTCTGTCCCAAAGGATACATAAACATTTATGAAGTAAATTGACTTACGATGTTGAATTTGTCTCCTGTCAGATGGATAGATTCAGGGTTTTCTTAGCTTCACCTAATGGGTCCTTTCCAATAACTTATATCACACCTGAGCCCCATAATTAAAGCAGTGACACTGGGTGGGGATTTCCACTCCTGGCTATGGTGTTTGGAAGCTGACGTCATTTACTGAACATAGTGCACAGTCACCATTCTGTGGAGGGGATGGCGACAAGCCGATGGTGGTGATGATGAGGTTTCCTAACTTACAAAGTGTCTCACATCCAGTAGCTTTTAAAATATTCTTCATTACCCCATAGGCAGAGAGCAGTTGTCCTGGTTCCCATTAAACAGATAAAGAGACTGAAGCACAGAGAGTCAAGCAACGTGCCTAAATCACACAAGTAGTAAACCAAAGCTGTTGTCCTAGAATTGGAATCCGGGTTTGCTTTGAGTCCTTGGCCATCGCTATTTACATTCTTGCTTTTCTAGAATTCCATGGTACAAATGCCTCCATTACATATGAATCTTTTAATAATTGCTACTAAAACACTGGCCCCTGAAATGCTTCTTGCATACATACACATGTTTTGGATATTAAAGAACAATAAAATCTCTACTCATCCCACCCCCTGGAAATTAAGATATTTTCACAAGGCTTTTATTGCGTAGCTCTTTAATGAGCAACTACGTAGTATGAGGAAAGCACCTGCGGATCTGAGGCTGAATAACACACAGAACCTGCCCTCTAAGAGTTTAAGCTTATGGGGGAGCTGAGATGTGTACAGCCTCAGAATCACAGATATTATATCTGAATGCTCTTACAGGTTACTTCACGTGGTCCCCTCTCTATTCAGAAAAGGACCCCTTGAAAAAGACCTTGGAAACCTGCTGAGGTCACAAAGTAGTGAGTCTTCTGGCTCCTAGCCCAAAGCTCTCCTCATGTCTTCCCACTGCTGTTCCCGAATACAAGTCAGAAAGCATTAAAGCCACGGTTCCCAAACTGCGTACCAAGGAGCCCTGGGGCACCATGGGATGCTTTAAGTTTCTGCGAGAAATACAGCAATACTTGATACTTGTCAGACTCCACGTGAACTATAGTTCCCAATGGCCACACGTGCTCAGTTCCTTATAATGATGTCATATATTTTCCCTCAGGTTTGAAATGCTCTCTCTCCTTTCCATGCTGTCTTTTTCAAAACAATCTCAAATTTCCCCTCTTCTGTGAATTCTTCTAACACCTCTCTGGTAGCACTTCACCTCCCCCCACACACTCTTGGATTCCAGAGCTGACATTCACTTAACACTGAACATAGTAGGTCAGCGGTATGTGCTGGCAGCTTCCTCCAGGGTGGTGTTGAGCTCAGGAAAGGCTGGGACTGAGTTTTATTTTATCTCTGAACCCTCAGAGCTCAGAAAACAGTGGACAAGCCATAAAAACCTGAGGAATGAGAGAATAAATACATGAAGAAATGTATATAAATTCCAGAACTTCAGAATAGAAAACTGACTACAAGGACCGTGAGATAACCTATAAAATAATGCCGTCAAAAACAGAGCCAGATAAGACAAATGCTATATTTCTCCTGCTTTAGAGATCTGGCTGGCCTTGAAAGACCCTTATTAGCCAATGGGAGAAATAGGCTGTTGGCCCCTGGGGTTGTACCTTAGGAAGCCTTGTTGTCCTCCCCCAAGAGAAAAGTGAAACCTTATTTTCTCTGACAGAGGACTGATGGCAGCTCCAGGCTCCCTTGGGCCTATGTATCTTAGAAAAGATCCCTTATCCACAGTGTCCTGAGATCCAGAAGTATAAGGCCATTCAGAGAACCTCGGCATGACTGCCCATGGACTTGGCCCCTGCGCTGAGTCCTTACAATTTCAGCCATTATGAAGCAAGCAAAATGGACACAACATGGGATTTTTTTTTTTTTTACTAATTGGTTTATATGGACATATCTCTCATTGTAGTCTCAAAAAATTTTAAAAAAGCCTGAAGTTACAGGAGACTGATGTCTTAAATCTGTTAGTAGATACTGATTTTGGACCAGTTTCCATCTTTGTCCCTCAGTTTTCTCCTCTGTAAAATGAAAAGATAGACAAAGTGCATTGAGGACTTTAAAACTATTCCCACTATTTGTTTCAGGAATTCTACTCCTATGAATCTTACCTGAGAAAATACCCGGAAACATTTATGTAACTAAGTCCACATCAGAGTATTACTTGCAATATGGAGAACCTGAAAAATAACTAAGGGTCCAAATGGACTATGGCATAGTCAATGAATGGAATAGATGTAGCTATGAAAAAAGGAGAATTAAAAAGCATGTGTGATAGCATCGTTAAGCTGCTTAGAATATAGTGTACCAATGCCCTGTAGCAAGAGACCATCAGAACCACACCTGCAGCGGAACAAGTTAGGTTTATCACTCCTTGTGGTGAAGGAGAACACACACTCCTGGCAACCACAGGGTGTCTCGGTGAGAGGGTGTTAGAAAGGCCTTACAGGATTTGGGCTCGTGATGGATGACTTGGGGAACATTTTTGGAATAGTGTTTTATTCTGGATGGGATGCTGTCAGGAAGTAAAGAGGATTCTATCATAAGCCTTCTTACCAAACCTTATCTAGAAGAGGAGGAGAGGAGACCAAAGCTGAAGCTATAATTGATAAAGAAGAAACAGTCGCTCATATTAGCCAGGATGGGAATGTTTCGTTTGGTCGTTTTGGGGTTTGGACAATGTTCATATTTTCATCTGTCATTAGACATGACTCTGGGTTGTCTTATTTTTGACTCAATCCAAGGTCACAGAGTGACCTAGCCTGATGGTGATGTTGCCAGAAATTGTTTATGGTCAGCAGGACAAGGGCAAGGCCTAGATTTGAGGACCAGGCTATATCTCAGATATTGGGGTTACTTCTCCCTTTCTCAGTTGTTAATTTTAAAAGTATAATACAAAATTGAATATACTCAATATCACATTAGTATACAATATTAATACAATAGAGTAATACAATATTAAGAGAATTACTTTTAACTTCGTAAAGACCATATGTGAAGTTTACCACATGGGTACCATCATCTAATGGGGTGGGAATAAGCATAATTTGTTCTAGCGTTTTTTCTGTACTTCGGGATTTCTATCTTTTTGTAAAATCAGAATTTGCTTCTATAAGAAATAATAACCTATAATGGGCCGCTAGATATAATTTATACCCAGTAAGAACAAACCAACCACTAAAAGGAAAGTATTGAACTTGATAACCGCCCGTCCGTTTTATGAAACTTTTGTTTCGAGACCATTGTGAACTCACATGCACTTGTAAGAAGTAACCCCGAGAAATTCCATATATCCTTTTCCCCATGTCCGGCAATGGCAACATTTTACAGAGCTATAGTAGGTTATTACACCGGGAAATTGACACCGAAACAATCCAGGCCCTTTTGTCATCAAGAAGGGGTCCATAGATAAGGCAGAGCATATTTGAAAACAGGTAGGAGAAATATCAAGTTCTTTTTGTCTGTACCCATTAGGCTCAGACTGTTCACTAAGCCAGTTACATATTGAAAATCAATAGCAGTAAAATGATGATTCAACATGGGAATTTGGCTCCTTCTCCTGAACGTGACACTGAAGATGCCCCAGAGTAGGAAGGAGATAGAAGTATCTGAGAAAGTAACTCCAACAAAACGAGAACCCTTAGAGAGGCTGAGGTGGTAGGCGTGTGGTTAGCCTGTAGATTTGTGTCTATGTCTTTGGGGGGTGAGAGCGGACAGGAACAGCTAGAGAGGTCAAGATGCTGTGGATGAGAATAAGCTGAAGAAAAGCCTCTAAATTGTTCCCCTTTTTTCTCCCACTCCCCAATTATCCTATATAAATAATTACTTACTCCCTGACCGTTTTAAGGCAGAAAAAACTGACGTGGGGAGGAAATGAGTGTGCAGTGCTCAGCTGGGGTGGGGTACAGATAGCAACAGAGGTAGACGGATAGGCCTGCCCCTGATAATCCTCCTTTCCCAGGTCTCCACCCACCCCAGGGTGAGAGGTGCACTATAGATGAGACACCAGGAGATAAGGGAGTATCCTTGAGGCACAGAGTCACTTGGGGAGGGGCTGGCCTACAGAAATCAATACCAAGGACCCTCCCCTCCCCTAATATGTCCCCCTCATTCTCCAAACTACCCTTCGGTTTCAGTTGTTCCCCAGGTACGGGAGAGAACCATCAACAGCTCCCTAATTGGAGCCCTAGACGGAGAGAGGAAAATCAGTGCAGGGGATAAGTGCTTGACGAGCACAAAGACTGAGACGTCTTCCTACTTTGAAGGACACTGGTCCCCTTTTGCACCATCCCCTCTGTGTTCTGCGTCCACGCACACGGGCTTGCTTTGAATTCCTCTGACAAGCCTCGACCCGTCCTATAGGCGTAACACAGGCTCGTCCCACTACCTGGAACTGTGATTTTCTCCTACTCGATTCTTCACCTGGTCAACTCTCATGCATTCTTCAGATCTCAGTCTGAACATCATTCATTCAAGGAAGACTTTCCTGACTGCCCCTCCACCTCCAAAACTAGATCAGGCTCCCTTGATATAAACTCCCAGAGCGCTGGGATAGTCCACATAATTGTACTGACATACTAAATGGAACTGGTTTCCATTTGCTATCTGTCCTGCTGGACTGTAATGGGGCAAGGTCCCTGGCGATCCCTTTCCACCACTGTGTCTGGTGTATGTCTAGCCCTGTGTTCAATGAGGATTTGTTGAATGAATGTAGCTATTAAATTTTGCACCAGTAGAAGAACATCGAACTCTGGGCCAAAGACCATAAAAAGCCATCAGGTAGACAGGACCATGGGGTGAGAACTGACATGTTGAGAGTGACATGAGGATAAGATGCTTACAATAGCAACTGAAGGAGTGGGGACTGAAGCATGCAGGAGGGCTGGAGAGAAAGAGAGGGCAGCTGAGCTCATAGAGGGTGAGGCTGAAACACACTGGGAGGGGACCGGAAATCCAAGGGTGAGAGTTGACAGAGAGAAGAGAGGCACATGCAAAAATAATCTACTAGAGGAGCCCTTACCAGCAGAGAGACACAGAACCTTCTGAAGGGGATATGTTACAAATATGACCAGGGTTTGAATCCCAGGGGTTATACTTGTGTGAGCTTTGGGCACTTACTTTTCTGAGAAATTTCTCCTTCTTAACCTCTGTGAGTGGGATTGTTGGGAGGATGAAACGAGAATCCATTGGAGAAAGCATCTGGCACAGGGTAGTTATTCAAATGATGTCATCTTCCTCCTTCTCCTCCCCTCTTAATTTAGCCTTCTTTGTGCAACCATGGAAGTGGTTGGGCATTTAGCCTGGCTCTCTCAAGATCAAAAACATCTCAGCACGGGTTTGTCTGTGGATTGGAGCTTCCTGACTAGAGCTTTTCCAAACATTGCTGGAAATCTCTCAAACTCCACTATTGTGGTGGTTTAACCTCTCGCACGTAACATGAATTTCCTAAACCCTACTGTCTCCACTACATGAGGACGCTAAGCTATTTTCCAGCTTAAACTCTCTTGCTTTTGTATACTCAGTCAGGCTGCTGGGTGGTTGATTCTATTTTCAACCAGAGCCTCCCAAATTACATATTTTGACATTCCAAACCTGCATTGCCCAACGCAGTAGCCACTACCCACATATGGGTATTTAAAATAATCAAAATTAAACAAAATTAAATATTGAGTTCCTCAGTCTTCCTAGCCACATTTCAAATGCCCAGGAGTCACAGGGTAGCTTGTGCTACCACACCCAACAGCACAGACCTAGAACATTCCCATCATCACAGGGAGTTCTATTCGTCAGCGCTGTTATGAAGAATTGGATGTCATTTCCTCATTTAAGCACCGCGATAAAAGAGCCCTGTTGTTGAGAGCCAATTACCTCTCAATGGTGAATATCATCTCTACTCTAGAATTCTCTTTTTGTTGAGTTATTCTTCTACTACTCCTGATCAGGGTTCAACTTGCAGTAAAATGTATCCCAGAATATTCTGCTTGTTGCCAAGCATTGTGTCCTTGACATTGGTAGGAAAGTACATTTGGGGTTGAGATTTATATGCATACACTCATACATACAAGCATGCAACTGAGGGTTTGGTTATGGAGCCTAGGTCTTTACACCTTTTATGACAAATTAAGAATACTCCTTTTCTCGCTCTCTCTAAAATGAGTATCTATGGCTGATAGGAATTTTAGTACAGAAGCAGGGATAGGTAAATTGAGGCATTGATTTTCTGTAACTCCACTACATCTGAAGTAATGCTTCAAAGTACTAAACGTATAAATATCTGTACCATTGGCAAATGTGCATTGCTCCTTCACCAAATACCCAAATGAAGGGGGAGAAAAAAGCTTCCTTTCTGTTTTGGGTCGTTAGAGCAAAGCTCTAGGAGGGGATTTATAACTACACAGTTACAAATTATGAATGTGCATTTGTTCAAGAACTACACCCTGTTGGTTTACTATTTAGTTTTTTTATTGCTGGCTTTTTGCTTTGCTCCATAGGAGAGTGACTGCAGATTTGGCTGCTGCTCAGACTACGGAATCACCAGGGACGTTGTTCCTATTCAGAAATGCACGGGCTATATGAGAGACAGAGCTTGCAAACATGTATATTAAAACCCATACATTACCCACACAATGAAAGCCCTCATCCCACTCCACGAGGGAGGGCTGGGCTGAATGTGAACCGAGGCCTCTCACGATGGAGGAGGCTGACGGGATGCTTGGGCTCCCTAGTTACCTAGTTAATGCTTCCTGACCCTGCTCAGCTAAGTGCTAGGGTTTCCTTAAAAGGCCACCAAAGGAGGGGATGCGGAGGAGGGTGGAAGGAGGGGGAAACATGGGGCTTCCCACTGTACCCCCACTTAGCACCTCAGCTTCTCTGACTTCTATATATTAGACTTCCCAGTATGATTTCCTTTCAGCAAAAGACAGCCCCAAACACTTGACAATGAAAGTGCGAAGTTTTCCTGTGGGATTCAGGGTGTAGGGAAGTGCGGACTGGGCCATGGTGCCTGTGGTTTCTTTCTGAGTAGAAGCCTTAGGGCGTGGTATGGACCCGTGAGCCTCAGCCCTTCCTGTGTGTGATAGCCCATTTCAATGAATGGGTGGAATTCATTGCTGTGCCCACTGTCTGTCAGACTGCACACGTGGTCATGCCATGGGATAGGGAAGGCAGGGGAATATGTGGCCGGGCAGACGATGGAGGGATCATGTGAAAGAGAGAGCTCTGTTTCCCGGAATGTGTGACACCTTGGCGCCAAGAAACAATAGTCGTCTTGACCAGAGCAGTGCAATTGTATCAGTCACTCAGGGCCGAAGACAATTTTGTCAGCGCGACGAGAACTGTGGGAACTGTGGGAACTGTGGGAACACCCTTTTTTAAGTTTCTTAAGATGGGTACTCCTATCTTATTAGTGTTCACCTTTTCATTCCATCAATCATGCTGCTAAAAAGTCCAGTCAATAAAAAGTGTGGAGAACATATGATTTCTGAGAACCACTCCAAAAAAAAGGGTGAAAGAAATAGGTGCCCAGCCTCGCTCAGGTTCATAGCATCTCCCGTTCTCTCTCAGTACAGGCGGCCGTCTGTCTCTTGGGCCCTAAGGGGCAGATTTACCAGGCGCTTAATGAAGCTTAAATTGTAGGGCCCCTCACTGGCATGGGCCCTCTTGA
This sequence comes from Rhinolophus hipposideros, assembly GCF_964194185.1. Lineage (NCBI taxonomy): Eukaryota > Metazoa > Chordata > Mammalia > Chiroptera > Rhinolophidae > Rhinolophus > Rhinolophus hipposideros. The sequence continues at coordinate 11,004,149 of NC_138064.1, forward strand.
CTGCTGGGGGTGGCTGGGAGCCATAGAGTGTTCAGGGAAGAGGAAAAGCCAGACTGCCATCAGGAAGTGATTCCTGGCAAGTTGCCAAAGGAATTGCAGGAAAAAAGCACCCAGATAGTCAAGATTCTGGAACAAGGATCTACCACTGGTCTCAACTTCCCCCTACCTGTCTCACCTCCAGGTTTCACACACTTCTTTCAAATTTCTATCGCTCAGCCTACCTTTGCCCGCATCACTGCTGCTGTTGGGCGGTCCCATGCTGGTAACTGAGGGTCAGTTTGGTAATTAAGGCTGTGGTTCCAGAAACCCAATAGGGAGTCATATCCTTGACTCTACTTACCCTATAGGGTGTTTCAGACACTCCCCCTAAGGTGATTCCAGAACCCAAGACTTGATAACAAGAGACTCCATTCTTGCTGAGGTGGGCTGCTAATTGAGAGAACTCCCTGGCGCTAAGGAGAAGGGAAGCCCTGGGGAAGGGAAGTCCATGGAACAGACCAGCTTGCTCTGGCTGATGCGTGCATTCAGCTAGGTCATGACTGTCTGGTCTATTGCAGGAGTTAGAACCTTGTGTCCCTCCAGGTAGGCAGATGGCATGGCAACCTTGACTCTCAGGCTTGGCTTCTTACAAAGTTCACTCACTCACTCACTCACTCACTCACTCACTGGTATTTCTTCAGTATTCACATCACACTAAACTCTATACCAGGTATAGGGAATAAGTAGTGTAAAACTAGACACAATCTCTGTGTTCATGGACCTCACACAACAACGAGGAGACAGACGTTAATAGTGTCACAAATGGACAATCATGAAAAGAAATAAGGACTATGGAGAAAAAGAACACAGTTAGGGAACATGCTAGTACTGGAGAAACCCCACCTGGTCCAAAGTGAGAGAGCATTTCCCTGAGGAAGTAGCATTTTTGCTGAGTTGTGAAGGACATCACTGGGTGCCATGGGGCCAGATGTGGGGTTGTGGGTGGGAGGGAAGGGAGAGGAGTGATCTTGGCAGTGGCAGGATGCTGTGGGAGGAGGGGACTGAACATATTGGGAACTGTCAGGAGGCCACTGTCATTGGAGCACAGAGGGGGTGGAGGGGCAGGCCCTGGGTTGAGATCTCTGCCTTTGTTCTAAACAGTGAGAAGACAATAAGGAGGGGTCCGACTTGGTCAGATTTGTGTTTTGAAAAAGGTCACTCAGCTATACAGGACGGATAATACGGGGATGGAGTGAAGTGGGGAGACAAAAAGAACATGCTCACTTCCCTAAAGCATAGGGTCTGCCAGAAATGATTACATTTAAGGTGTTGGAGTTGAACATATTTATTTACGTACTTACTCATTCAAAAATTAATCTCCACAAGGAGGGTGGAGAAAAGTCACTAAAAGGAACCACTTACCGTATTTCCCCGAAAATAAGATCTAGTCGGACCATCAGCTCTAATGCGTCTTTTGGAGCAAAAATTAATATAAGACCTGGTCTTAATATACTGTAAGACCCAGTCTTATTTTAATATAAGACCAAGCCTTATACTAATTTTTGCTCCAAAAGACGCATTAGAGCTGATGATCCGGCTAGGTCTTATTTTCGGGGAAACACGGTATATAATTCACTCCTTTCTGGACAACTGAAAACCTCCCTCTTTAATCCTCTCTCTACCCTGGATCCTGCTTATAAGGGGGCATTTCAGAAAAATATCATAGTATATAAAGAACACTGGGCTAGGAGTTCACAGATCCGAGTTTCTGTCTTGGCTTCTCGTCCAAGTCAATTTTCCTGGCGATTTAGCTTTCTTACAATTGCTTTCGAGGTTCAAATGAGATGACAGGGAAAAAACTGATCAAACGCTGGGGCTCAGATCACACTGTTCCTTTCATGAAGGGTGTTATTTAAGTAGTGATTAAGTAATAAACTTTAAGTATAGCTTATGCATGCTTTGAATTATAAATGTTAAAGTAGATATTGTTTTTCTGGAATTCTAACACATAATTATGAGAACATGAGGATCTATAGTTTACTGCTTTTCTTTAATACTAAGTTCACGTTTGGCATCAGATGGGAGTGACATTGGTTAGGATGAGCACAATTGTCTCCCGTTTTCTATTTCTTCTCAGCAAGTCTTGCAGGAAGGACCTGCTATTGTGAGTTAGGAAATACTGATCCCTTTCTTTTGGACAAAGGTCAGCTGATACCTTGGATTTCCTAAAGCAGAGCTCATTTCAAATAGTATACTGTTTTCCCCCATAAATACACTTATCTGTGCACAATCTTGATTATTTGGGTCAGAAATTATGGTCATTAGGGTGTTCTGAACCTCTGTAAAGATACTTTAAAGTCAGTTCAAAGGCAGGCGTGTATCCAGGAGACCAGGAGGAGGACATTCTCAGTTCCTCCATTGGGTGTACTTATTCACTGCCTTGGGGAGTTTTTCTGAGTGACACTTTCACACTTACAAATTACAAGTGGCAAGGGAGCCTCCTTTCCCAAGATGACAGAGATTCTACATAATCCAGTCATGTAACTAGCCTCTTATTCTCAGCTAGGAAAAATAATTGCTTGACTAATTTATTTTCATAACTGCATGCTATCTCTGTCTTTTAGAAAACAACTTGGATAACACAGGTTGTGGCATGGGCAGAAATCACTTATTTGTATTTAAAAGGAAACATTGCTTGAATCCTTTATGATCCTATCTGATCTTTCAACCCATCTTCTGCTTCTCTGAGTGATAATTAAGCATTAGAAGTTGGCTGTGTGATCTCAGGCAGCAGCTGTTAAAGAGGGTCTGGGTTTAAATGAAGCTGTAAGTCCTGTGTGGGGCTTTTGAAAGAGAACTAAAAGTCTCATGTCTAGTATCTTCTCATCCCAGATAGCCTGGGGTTGGGGTAGATAGCTTCTGAATGAACAAATAGCCAACTGGTTTACCACTTCTTTAGGGATACCTTTAATCTGGTTCTTTTCTCTGTGGGGTCTCTGATCCCGCTTCCCACACAAAAGCACAGGATATGGTGAGGCCCAAAAGGAACACCCATGGAGCCGTAAGTAGGGGAGTCATATCACTATAGTCTCATTGGCGGCTGGGTTGGAGACACAGGAAGCAGGAGCCACGGAATCTGCAATCCTCACTGTGCTGCTTGCAGGCTCAGCCACCATCTTCTTGCTAGCCCCCCATTTTTCTGCTAGTGTAGCCACAGCAGTTATATTAGTGGCCAATGGCTCAATGGTTACAGCTGATAGCCAACTAGTCACAGCTGATGGCCATCCAATCACAGTTGATGGCCATTTACTACCTGAGCCAGCACCTTTCCACGTGAGGCCGAGAGCCTGGAAACTGCACTCCTGGCTCTGCCCCCATAATGGGGTACCATGTAACGCTTTTATCTTCTTAATATGACTATTATTTGGTTGGAAGGAAGTCTTTCACAATGTATTAAGCACAATTTTAATTGGAATGCAATCCCCATTATTAAACATCTACTTTACCTGCTCAGAAAAGGACCACATGGGTCAGGGGAAGTGAAGGAAATTTGGTTTCCATCCAAATCACCTCATGATGTCTAGGCTTGGTTAGACGTTCTGACTGGCTTTGCCCCTCACCATTCTGTGATTGCTCCTTTGAGGCTGAAGACCATTTTCCCAGAAAGAGGAGGGCTGGTCCTTCAGTGAAAGCTACAGAAGTGATGGTATCTCCCTACTTGAAATACTTCTTCAGATGCTGTAATTAAAGTCCACATAATTGCTACCCATTTAATACCCAGGCAAAGGGGATTTGGCAATAGAAAAGGCACAGCCCATCCTCTGGCGGTATCTCAAAATTATCCTGTTACAGACGGACAGGGCTTTTCCGCTGATAAGGCCCTTTGCCATACATTATCTCATTTAATTCTCAAACTGTGAAGCAGACCAAGTAGGGATTATTATCTTCATTTTCAAGATGAAGAAACAAGACTCAGAGAGTTCCAGGGACTTGCTCAGTGTGGCACAGTTGGGGCTAGAACACAAGGCTTTTGTCTCTACAACAGCTAATCTACGTTCCACGCCACCCCAGGAAGTCAGACATGGGGAGGGCCTTTTGGAAGCAGACTGCGAGTTTGTGGAGCACACCCTGTGAGAATAGCTGCAGGAGTACAGCCCCCCCCCACTCCCCCCACACACACCAGGCTTAGTCAGCAGGTCTGATAGGGACGAGACTGCATCTGTGTTTTCTTAGTGAAAATCCCTTAGTAAAAATTGCTGCTGGTGGTGATGAAAATCCTATTATCCACACACCTGTAATTGTTTTGGCTTCTTAAAGATTTACGGTGGCTTGTTTCACCACTTATACCTCAACCAATAGCCTGGCCACAATTTTATTGCCTTCCTTCCAAAGCTGTGACTGGGGTGATCAGTAGTGGAAGGGGAACACTGAGATCAGAGAGGTGAGGAATCATTAGGAACACAAAGTGTAAGTGGGTCTTGCCCGGGGGCTCCAAACCCAAATGTGAAGGCTGGAGGGTGAAGCCAGTGGGTAAATATGCCAAGCGGGGCAAATGCAAGCTGGAGAATGTTATGTTCCTTTGAATAGGGCATCCAGTGCTCAGTGCCAGCTGATGGTTGCCATGCTCCTAATCAGGCCCTGGTTTGCCAGATCAAAGTGTTTTTCCAAGAGGATCTGGAAATCTAGAACTGTGCAGAAATCGTCCTTACTAGATTGTTACATATTAATGGCTTATTCAACCATTTATAAACCTCCGTGGGTCAAAAACAAACAAAAACCAAATAATCGCATTGAGTCTCTTTAGCCACCTTTTTTCTTTATAATTGTAAGTACATAGAATATTTTTAGGAGAAATGCACCGGGACGTAGGGATGTGGTGAGAAGCATCTTTATTAGCAGCAGGGTCCTGTATCTTCTCCACGTTTGTGAGAAGGACAGGACAGAAGGCATTACCAAACTGCTGGAACCAGGGTGTACATAAAACTTCCAAATTATCGCTTGAAGGAAGGATCTGTTCAGATATCCACCTTGCTACCTTTGAGCCATCGGCCTTCCCACTACCATTCCATCACCTGGTGGGTGAGCCCATGGTGCAAAGCCTTCCCACAGCACCCACATGCTGCAGGCTCCTGCTCACTAGCTAACACCACATCTTTCCCTCCCATCGAAGAAAGCATACTGGGCTTTAAATAAATGAGAATGCTAAAAATACAGGAATGGCCTTCCATTGACCTTAATTAATTTTTTAAAAGTAAATTAATCACACACGTTGGTATTTTACCTATTGTTAGTTATGGTTCATTTGTGACACAACTCACAGATTTCAGGACGACATGGTGAAGAGATGTTTTGAACAATAAAGACAGAGAGAATATATTGCTAAGCTTCCCAGATAGGCCAGCACTCTCTTCTCCTGGTATTTTCAGTCAAGGTGTGATTGTCTGGGTTGACCACCAGCTTACTTTAGGGGCTTACTTTAGGGGCTTACTTTAGGGGCGTACTTTAGGGGCGTACTTTAGGGGATCAGTTATAAGAATCTTGGGAATGTCACTAGAGACACTTGGACTCTCGAGAAAGGATAAAAGAGATAAAAGACCATGTTCTCCAAAGCAATCAGTGAGAACCCACACATTCCCAACTCCCTAACTGACAACGGGGAACCCCTACGTGAACTCACGTTAGGATGACATTAAGTCAAGTCCCGCCCAGCAGCTTAAACCGAAAAATAAAGGACCCGCATGTTCTTTGCGTTCTTTGTTCCATAAATTGATTCAGAAGATGCAGAAACGAAATACTGGAGCTGTCCCTGTTACTTCCTACATAATTTAGGAGGGTGATCTGCTTCCTTTCCACTGAATTAGAAAATGAAAATTCAAGAGGTGGGAATAGAAACCAGATTCGAGAGACCCGAGAGAGGCAAAGGGGTGACTGGCAATCTGACATAGCGTGTCTTCTGGGGAAAAGGTGTGTGGATTTTAAAGGCAGATTATGACAAAATGAGAGCAGAAACAAGTCTATTTTTTTCTAGGTCGCCACAGGGAACCCATCTAACCTATTTACAAGTGGTCTCAGGGGAAATATCTTTAAATAGCTATCTTGTCACCATCCTTTTCTTCATCTTCCATGATCACTTTGGGTTTCTCCTCCCTGAGCAGTGTCACACCTGCAAAATAAAGCACAGATCTGCAATTAAGTGCCTCTAATTAAAATGTTAGACAGACTTTCAGCAGAGACGCAGAGCACAAGAGCACGGCAACCCAGAGACTTTTTAATGTCTGCAAAGCTAACTGCTAAAGGTTGTCAACTGAGAGAGAGGGAGCTGGGTGGCCTTATTTGGCCTTCCCAGAGGAGCTGTGGCTCAATGAGGACACCACAATGGTTACGAGGGGACACTCAACCTAGAAGTCAGAGCCAACCTTCACTCTCTTCTCTGCATTCTGCGTTTGTGCACGCAGCTCTGGAGGATGGAAAGCACATGTATTTTTGAGTCCAAATGTTTTGCATTTCTCATTCTTCCACTCATTCTGTGTTGGCGCAGTTAACACCTTCATACCTAAATTTTCCCATATGTAAAATGAAGGCACTGATATTTATATAAAGGGTTATTTTGCCACATAAGAAGTATGTGACAATGCTTAGCACTGTGCCACACCTGTGATCAACTACAAGTCAGTTTTTCCCTTCCTTTCACAATTTGCTAGTTTATTTTCCATCTGTGAAGAACTGGTAAGCCTCATGAAGGCAAACACACACATTTGACCAACATCTGGGAGAAACATTGAACTGAGGCTCTGAACACGCCATTTTTAAATGCCAGTACTTGTAGATACTAATAAAGTTTACGTAGTTCAGAGCAAAGTGAGAAAATACAGCATGTGCACTGATTCGTTTTTTTCCTACAGCTGGATGGCTACAATGTTAAAAAGCTGTGCCGTTACTTCAAGATGACTCTTTTTCTACTTTGGGGGATTCAAATATCTTTTATGGAAGTTTAGGGATGTTAGATGGTTGCTTATTTAACATTCTTACTAGGCAAAATTTGAAGTTGCTACCCCTATGTTGGGCTCCACAATATTTTGTTTTCAAAAGGTTCCTGGTCTGTGAAATTCAGAAGCTTGGGTGCAATTTTCTGAGCTCATCAGCCCAGAAAAGCTCATCCTAGGAGGCGTAGGTGGTTCTGCTCATCATGTGAATTGTGAAGTAGGCTCATTTTTCATAAAAAGACAAAGGAAGCCATGATTCAAGGCCAGTCCTCCATGACTTCTGTCATCCCTCTCCAGCCAGCCAGTTGTGTTTCCCATCACGCCCCACAACTCCCCATCTCCGCCAACTCCCCTCTCTTAATTAGTGACCTGTCAGTTCATGAAGCATTTCATAAAAATCCAAACTTAAGGGAGGAAAGCTGTGCATCACCAGAGGCCTGTCTACGACACTGGAATCCATTCAACAGCAGCAAATTAATGAAAACTATGTGCTGCTCTTTATGACTCTTCATTTGATGCAGTTGCTAGTTTGTTCATATGGGTTCTTTACCAATTAGCGGATATTTATTGGAGGAGAAAACAATTTCAAGAGCCTAGATGAAACTAAGGCTTTTGCATAAATCACTTATGAAACACAGTGGGAGGTATTTTTCTCTTGTGCCAGCTGCACAGAGGTTTGGAGTTTTATTTGGAATTCAGGCTATCTGGATGGCAGAGCATGGAGTTAGCTATGCTGAGCCTGCAAACTTTCTGTCCTACCTTCTTTGATATAGCTTCACATTAAGCCAAATGTTGGGTGGAATCAAAATGGGCAAGAACCTTAAAATTCCTGGATCCCAGTAAACTTTCGGATTATTTGGGATATCCTAGAAGCCTAGTCACATGAGCAACTAACCAAAAAAACAAAACAAAGCAAAAAAAGGTCTTGGGATTTCAGGGAAGGGAGGAGTCTGTTTAAATCAAGGTCAGCCCTTCCCAAAGCAGGCTAGGCTTTCCACAGGGATATGGGAGATAATTGCAAGTGGAAAGTGAACTAGCATTTGTATTAGCATAGTTAGGCATTCATTTTAGTATCTCATAATGAGAAAGATAGGGTAGTTCATCAAAATCTGATTTCATGAATATCATGGCTAAGAATGAGGCTTCAATCAGTGGTGTCTGTTTATAGCGTCTCTGTATAACCACGATCTTGTTATTCTTGGTGCGTCCTATTGGCGATGTGAAGGTGAATAAGTTTTGCTAAACCCTGGCCTGTCTGGTTTAACCAGATCCTCATGCTCTCCTGTGGGAGGCAGAGGTGTGTCACTAAAGGAATATACTTTAGGGCCAGAAAGCTGTGCCTTTGGTGGTCGTGCAACTTTGAGCGGGTCCCTTAACCTGTCTGTGAGCCTCTGTTTATTCACCTGCAAAACTGTAGAAAAAAGAATTTGTATTTCTCACAGAGCTGGATGCTACCAGATAGACTTAGGCCAGCATTCGTTTAGGTGGCAAACTACACCTGACATGCAGCTCCATTCAAGGACTCTTCACATGGTAGGAATCACTGGACAATCTGTCTGTCTCCCCCACTGAATGGCGAGGTTTTCACAGGGTAGTTTGACATCCAGTACAGTAGGGATTTAGAAAATGTAAGTTCCTTCCCTTCTGCTGTCTATGTAGGAGAGTCTGGGGAACTCGGCTGCATGTCACAGCTTGGTATGTTTTTAAGGCCAAAGCTGTCAGTCCAAGGTCTCTGAGGGCCAATTAGCCTTGAAGCATGCTGTTTTAGGCCACGATTCCACTCAGAGCACCAACTAAAGCTGGTCACCTGCATTACCGACATGTGCCTCTGATTCAAGGGCTCACACACCACCTCTCCTGGCAAACCACACCAGAGAGAATGCTCTATTCGCAGCAGGACAGAAAAGGTGTCACTTTCAAAGGACATATCAGTCTTCTTCCTATAAGTACAGTATTGAGCTTTGACCTCCAAATGGGCCAATTTTCCAGGAGGCCGCTCTTGTGGATTCTAGCCTTGTGATTTTTTTACTTTCCTTTGTTCTTCTGCCACAGATTGCAACTAAAGACTTATTTTTCCTTAAGCAGATCTCAGCTACTCAGTCAGATATGACTGATCACAACCCAGTGCTCCCTGCCATGAATTCACCAAGGTGGGGGGCCCTACCAACTCTAGGCCAAGTTGGGAGCAAACTTTGGGCTGGCCATAAAGCCTGAGAAGACTTCGCACTGAGGAGTTGTCTGCCAATAGGAACCAATCAGATAAGCTCATTAACCTAGGGAAATGGTGGTAGTTAGTGAGAGATATAGAAGAGAGAGCAAATCTTTGTCCAGTCTTCACTTGCCAAAGGCTAATGAGAGAAGACTCTCCGGAGTGCACTTGTCTGTGAGTTGCTCTCAACACCCTTATTAAAACCAATGTGAGTCTCTTTGAACATCTGCTGAAGGCTCTATCCTTATCAGCTTAACTAGCATTTTGATTATTGCCAAATCTTTCGATGCTAAAAGGCTCTTCAGAAATAAAGTGCTTCAGCTAATATGCTAATAACAACTAGAATCATAGAACTCCAATCTATAATTGCAAATACAGCACCGAGATTTGCTGATTCAAGGAATTCTACAATGTGTACAGAGTCTATGGATATACAGCGCCCCTCTCCAGCTCTGTGTACTTTGCCCTGCTTGATAAACACTTTTTATTCAAACAGAAGCTGCTGTCTTAGGATATAGATACTGGGATACAGGCAGCATCTTCTGCCAGATAAACAGAACTCAACATTTTAGGAAGTTCCTTGAACCAGCAGGTTTACAGGAAAATTCTCATCTTCAGAAATGGTTTGACTTATCTCAAAGAATAGGAGGTTGAACGAAGACTGAAGGGGAACTAACATCCATTGAGGTCTTTCAGTAAGCCACGAACTGTGCTAAGTGCTTTATATACTTTATTCGCATTGACAATCTTAGGAGACAGGTTTCATAGTCCTCCTTTCAGAGGTGGATGAAATGATGGAGACTTTTATTGTTTGTGTTAGTTGCCCAGGGTCACAAAGCTAGAATGGAGCAGACCCAGAGATCAAACCCAGACCTTTCTGACTCCAAAGCCCATATTCAATGCCATGTATGTACTAAGGTGACTCTCTGCCCCCAATATTCAATATTTTCGTTCCTCTACCAAGTCTTCCCCTAGCAAGACTTCAATAAAAACAAATACAAGAAAATAATCTCCTAATGGAGAACGTGGAACTGCAGAATTGTGACTACCAGATATACATAGAACATATTTAAAAAGCACCTCTTTACTGAGTGTCGCTATATGTAAGGGACTGGACTAGACATCAAGGTCAGTACCAGCGACATAGGGCAATCCCAGACCAGGTCTCATGAATTCATCAAACAAGTCATTGGCGTAAGTCAATTTAAATAGCAGCTATAGTAAAGCAGCAAGAACAATAAGAACATCTTGGTATTTGCACGCCTGTGTCTAATACAGAGCTAGCTAGTTCAGAAGAGAAGAGATTCATTTTGGAGTTGGAGGGGTCTTTGCACTGGCTGAACCTTGCAAGGTGACTGGAACCTGTGCAGAGGCAGAGCTTGGGGCAAATACGTGATGGGTTGGAGAATCAGTGCAGGTGGGAATGTATGTAACGTACGAGAAGCACAGCTGAGGCAGGTTCAGGCCCTCCCAACTGGTCCTTGGTCTGTTTCTCCAGAGAAGTGCCTCTGCATGCTCCAGGCCTCCTTGCCTGGTCTGCTCCTCAGAAATCATTGACCCTGTCTGCAGCCCTGCCAGCCTTTTCATGATGTCTTCTTCTGAGCTGTCTTTCCAAGTTTTTTCTTTATTAAGTGAAATAATGGGGAAACATGGTTTTTAATAACAACCAAATGCCGTCTCCTCCCAAAAATGTGCCTGCTGGATATCTATAATGCTGAAAATCCAACCCATAGCATAGTACAATGAAAACCTGCCAACAGATGAGACAGACCTGGGTTGGAATCCCAGTGTTTGATTTTGAGCATAATTTGATCCATTCATCTATCATCTAATTATTCTATCATCAATCCCATCAGCCAGTCAGCCATCCATCCATCAACTTCATCCACAGAAGACTTCAAAATGGCTGTTACTCAAATGCTCAGTTTCTTTATTTGTAAAGGGTTTAATAGCTATTTTATTGTGTTACTCAGTTGATTTTTTAAAATCCATGAGAAGACCAAACTCAGTACCTAACATTTAGTACAGTCTCAATAGACGTTAGTACACGTTCTCCTCTACCAACCCCCCCCCCAAACTTTCTATATAACACACACACACACACACACACACACACACACACACGCACACACACACTGTCTTACACTCTAATCATGAATGACCATGTCTTATTCCCCAACTTGCACATGAAATTCTCTGGGACAAGACTATACACTGACTGCCTTCCAACCCGGGGTCATGCAGGAGCTTCAGCAAGATTTCTTGGTTTGATTTGATACATATTAAGATATCTACCATTATTTCCGCATCTCTCCATCTCTCCCTCTCTTTCTCTTGTTTTGAGGATTTGTTCACCATATCCAGGTTTTTTCAGAGCATCCGCCATCACCTATAGGATGTATGACTCACAGAAGACCAGGGAAGAGGGTATCTCAACTTTTCTCAAGGACCCACTGACATTTCTATTTCATGAACTCAGGAAATTTGACCAGTTCTGCTGAAGCATGAGTAATGCTCTGACTCTCGCTCCATCTCCGTGTCAGCCCTGGGGAAGCAGCCAACGGGGGGAAACCTGAAAACAGCAGTAAATGCTGCTCCTCCCCAGAGCACTTCTGTGTGACACAGACTGCTGGGCCAGGACAAAGGCCAGGCCTGTGGCACCTCCAGATGGTAATGCTCTTGACCTGTTCCCACCACCCCCTGTAAATGGCCTGCGCCAGCTCTTTTACCTGCTGCAAAGGGAGACATGTGCAGGGCAGGTGTGTCTTTTCTCCTTGGCTTTTTCTGTTCCAGGTCAGTGTTATGAAGAGCTGGACTCATTTTGCCCTTTGGCTGTCTCTCTTGGACCTCATATCTTTCAATTACATGTTCTGAAAGCACACCTGCATAGATAGGGGAACAGAGGGAGAAAGACGGTCAAATACAAATAGATATCCTCGTACACAAGAGCTGGGCATCCATATTGGCACAAATACCTGGTGATGATCATCAGTGTATCTCTTCAAACTTATTTTCTTAAAAGTAGTTTCTTTATAAGAATTACTATCTATTGAGGCTACCCCAGAGAACATCTTTGCAAAGGGTTTTACGTGCCTGATTTGAATTTAATGATACTATCACCATTGCATGTCTGAGGAAAGTGAAGCAAAAGAATGTACCCATGGTAACTCAGCTCACAGGTGTCAGAGCCAGGAATGGAGCCCCAGGTCATTTGCCTCCAAAGACGGTCCTAGTCAGAGACATAAATTATTTGCTGACCCTCGAGCCACGTGCTCCAGTCATCGATGACTTACTTGGTTCTCTACCTGCCTTCTCACCTTCCTTCTCACCTGCCTTCTCACCTCTCTGCTACATGGGAAGTTTTTCCCCATCATTTATAATCTCTCTAAAAACACTCTCCCCTCTATAAATTTTCCACAATTCACTGCCCAGACTGAGATCCCGAGGTCTTTAACTAAGGACCTCCATTATGATATTACTTCTTCCTGCATATTTAAGTGCTTCTGTTAATTTATTTACTTATTTAAAATTAAATTTATTGGGGTAACATTGGTCCTTCCCAGAACTCTCTGTATTTTATTTGCTTTGCCTCCCTTTGAGTGGGTTGTGAATCGAGAGGACTTTAAATACGTGGCCTGGAGGGAAGGAGAGAAGGAAATAAGACAAAACAAAACTGTCACACGCCCCATGCACGTTTGTTATAGAGACACATTAGCTATTTATCAAACCATTTAGCTTTTGGCCTGGGCAGTCAGGAGAGGCCCGTGACTGTAGGAAGTGATGTTACTTGTGGACTCTGTGTCCCTCGTGCCTACAAGACGCTGATGTGCATGCTGCCTTCAGAAGCCATGGGCCGATGATGTCTCGACCTCCATCAGCCTGAGGCCCTGAGTGACCATTTGGAGCCGAGCCTGCCTCCCCTGACCCTGACTTCCACTACTAGTGAGTGAAAAACTAAACTTGTAGTGTGTTATGCCACTAATATTTTGGAATTTATAGCAGCTGGATGTATTGTAACTAAGACAGATACAGAGAGTGTACCAACAATTAAAAAAATCCACCTTTGTCAGGAAATATTATAAGACCAACGTGATCTGGTGGCAAGTGGTTTCCCTTTCCAGATGTGCAAACTGACCTCAACGCTCGTTACCTGGTATAAAAGGTGGGATGTGCAGCGCCGGTGTATCTTTCCTCCTCGGTTTTTTTTGGTCTGACTCGATGTTCAGGGGGGCCTGTGCATTTTTCCCCTTTCTTGGCTTCTTTTTGAGGTCACAGTCCTTAATGAACTGGTCTGAAAGATCCTCTGACAAGATGCAAAGAAAAACAGAGCATGACGTGAGTAAGGGGCTCGTCACAGACTGGTTGGTTTCCAAATCCACCTGATAAAAGGGGCAGAAGCCATGGATCTGAAAAAGAAAAGTATGCCTTTATTTTGGTCTCTTCTACAGAGAACTTAATAGCTGTGTATGAATACATATAATAAAATGGAAAACTCAAATTCTGTGAAACTCCCAGTGAAGAGAACTCAAATAGGATGAACAATCCAGACAAGAGGAACTTTAAGGTGTTGGTAGTCAAGCCACAGAGTGGGTTCGAGTTACGCTTCTGATGGGAGAACAGGTTCTCTGTGCCAAATGCTCCTTCTTAACTTCCTGTGCTCAAGGCTTGCTCTCTTTGGAGACCCCAAGGGTCAGTAGGAGCCTTCTGCTCTCTTGGGTCTTATAGTAGGGTACTCAGTAAATTACTCTCACTTTCCATCTACGATCAGCCAAATCACACTGATGATTCACGCTTGGGCTTCACTGTTGGCCTTTTCACTGCCCCTGGCTTTGCACGCCTCCTATCTGCCCCTCCTATCTTGCTTTCCTCCTATTTTAAGGCTCAGAATATTTAACTAATTTATTTAATCTTAACCCAAGATCCTCTTGTCTTCTTATTTATCTCTACTTTTTTTCAGTCCCCTGCATTACATCACCAGAGCTTTGGAGGCCTGGATCCATCATCAGATGTCATTATACGTAATTAATCTGATCACTTACCCATTGAAGTACCTTCTTTGCTCTGTCTTATTCCTCTATGCTTTGGTTTATGTTGCCCTCCCCTGAGATCCTCTGTCATGGTTCTAGAACTTGTTCATTCTATAATGATTCATCTCCTGCTCTAGAAAGAGCTGTTTTAGAGATTAAGGATTATATCCTTTTTGTAATTTTATTCTTAATTGTCTTTCCTTCCAATAAATGCATGTGGAATGGTGAATAGGTGGAGTTAGACTGATCTGAGGTCAAATCTTGACTCTGTTACTTACTAGTTCTGAGAACTTGGGTCTTAATTACTAGGAACTTTACTATTCTTTCAGCTTTTAAAGGGAGATAATATTGAATCAGTGTGTGTGTGTGTGTGTGTGTGTGTGTGTGAGAGAGAGAGAGAGAGAGAGACAGATAGAGAGACAGAGAGAGAGAACTAAATTTGCTAACATTGATAAAGCATCTGATACATTCAATATATTTCAGATGCTCAAAACATTCATTCTGGCCATCACTCACCTGCTAACACATTCCACTGGGCCCAGAGGAAAGCGCCCCTCCCCCCACTTCATAAGTCCTTCCAAACTAAACCCAGTCCTGGGTGTCCAATCTCCTTTTCTGAATACCCACATCATTTTTGCTCATGTACACCTTTAAAAGATGATCTATTTATTATTTCTGCATATGTCTTCTTTGCCCTCTTTGATGACAGCTATCTTGTGTTTTATCTCCTTAGCAACAATGAACAAATCTTTGTTGAATGTATGCTTGAATGAAATAACTCAAGCATCTTATGTGTAAGGAGCTATTCTGTTAGGATTCAAAGAAGCTACAAGGCAATAAAGCTATTTGTCTTCTCTGAAAACTGACTATCGCCTGGATACAGTCTGGGTAGATCTACAACTAAAACTGAATTTGGGGAAATTCAGGTATTAATTGGATCTTTTCAACTCATCCCTCTCTCCCTTCCTCTTTCTCTCCTTTCTTTTTCTCTCTTTTTCTTTCTCTTTTATGAAAATATTCAGGTCAATTTCTTTCAAACATTGAGGATTAAATGTGTTAAACCCTTTTCACTTTAGTTTTGTGAATCTAGACATAACCTGTGTCATTTCAATAAATATTGATTAAACTTCTATTGGCTGTTAGGCCTTAAGCTAAACTCTAGAACTAAAAAGACAAGAAATGGTCCTTGATTTCAAGTTATTTATGGTCTATTGGGCTTTATATCTGGCTGACCCTTTGGTTTAGAAAACCCAATATACACGAGGAACCTACCATCATAAATATTTAATAACTATACACCATAATGGCTGTATCATCAAAACATCACAATACATAACCAAAACTCAAATCACACCATTCTCTTCAGCCATATTTAATAGTAGTAAATATTTCCTTTCACGTAAAAGGTTTTAATAGTTGCTATTCAATCATTTCAACTTAATAAACATTTATTGAGATTGTACTATGTTATAAGGTATTAGACTACATGCTTTCAAGTTGACATACATGCAAAAAGAGGTAAAGGGGAACTTTATTGAGCACTGTTTGTGTACTATGGGATTTCACATCATTCTAGCGTATGGGATGGACCAGCATGTTTTCTAATTTGTCAGTGCCTGCGTTTTACCAGTTATTAAATATTCATATCATCCTGAACACATTATCTCTTTTACTTCTCACACCAAAGCTGCAATTTGAAGATGAGGAAACTGAGGTTTAGAAGGCCAGATAAAAGGCTGAAGGTTATACTGAAGGCAGGTAACGGCATCAGAATTAAATCCAGGCTCTTGGGACTATGTATGTGAATGCCTGGCTGAAAATGCAATTTGAGAGATTTGTTACCACATAGTACAGTTAATTTCTGCCCTGTTATACATACCATAGACATTTATTGAAGGAAGGAACGTTGCTCAGCATGGGTGCTGCCCTGCTGTGGGGTCTCTGAAGGTACAAGCTGGATGGTATGGACTAGTCACAGGTTCCCATTCAACCCCAGGAAGCAACTCAGTCCCCAGTACAGAGACCAAGACATTTGCTTCAATTTTGACTTTGATTTCAATTACACATTTTCCCATTTTTGGAGAAATCTCAAACATAAACTATCTTGATGGCAAATGGGGAGAGGGGAGAGGCTGGGGGAGTTATAATCAGGCGAGACATAAACAAAGGCTATGAATATGCAAAAGGCCCATCCATCAAAAGTCTGAGTGTCTCATTTTTAGAAATGGGTAGAGGCAGAAATGTTTGTGGTATTTTCATTACAAAGGTTATGCAAAAAGTCAGTTCTGGAAAGGAAACAGATTGACAATAAAGCAGAAAAAGGCTATTTAAAATTCTGTCTTGATAGGCAAAGAGAGATATTTGAAATATTTTATTGGCACTACACATGGGGTGCAAGTATGCCGGGAAATACTGGAAACAAGCTAGACTGCTACATTCCATTTATTGTCTCAAAAATGCTCTGCCTGTAACTCTTTCAGGCCCCCCAAAAGATGACAATGCCTTCTTTCTTTCTTTTTTTAACTCTTATGAACTTCTCTCTAGTGCTTCAACTAATATTTACACGGCAGACCCCCACAGACCCTGGCTATTTGTCCATCTGGTGTTGGCTGCTCTTTGAAGGCACAAACTATCAGGCTCCAAGGGGCCTCCCCCCGACTTGCCTACAAACTAAATGGCAGAGACCCCCTCTTTCCGACTTCCACTACTGACATTCCCACTGGAGCATTTACCTAAGTGGCTGCAGCGAGGGTCGAGCTTGTCCAGTCTGTCTTCTGAGAGCTCCAGTGGCTGCATTTGCTCCGTGGACATCATCAAAGGAGGGTTGGTGTGTATTTCTCCTGCAGCACCACAGAGCTATAGGACACAAGCCCATTAGTATATCTTCTGTTCTTTCATTCACTTATTAAATGAGCATATTTATTGAGCACCTATTATTATGTTCCCAATGCAATCCTGTTTTTCAAGTCTGCTTCTTCTACTTAGCTACTAGAAGCTCTAATGTAAGAGTTAGGCCAAAATAAATGAAACAGTCACACTCTTTCACACACACACACACACACACACACACACACACGGGTGCACATACACATGTGAATTTATCGGTAATTGTCAGGTATCAAATATTCAATATTTGCCCTCTCTCAGAAGTACTATGGGAATTTCAGAATGAACGCTTGTCAACTCTGAATTATAAACGAGTTAGCTGAGAGTTACAGAAAATCTTGATTAAACCTTGCCTATACTTTCTCTTTTGAGTTCTGCAAAGTAAGATGCCTGCTTTATAGACGAGAACACTAAGGTTCAGAATATTTAACTAATTTATTCAATCACACATCTATTAAGTACCAAGCCTGGATCCAAACCCACTTCTGCAGACTTCTACTAGACACTCAAGTCTCTTAAATATAAAGGGCATTTTTTAATCCCTAATTGAACAAGCCTTCTGGTTTTCGACCATTGCATCTTGTAACGGTAATGAGACTTCCTCCCTATCCATATTACCGTGGTGAAAGAGAGGTGGTAGGAAAAAAACTAAGTCTTGAAATAGATCTTTATTTTCTGCCTACAGATTCCTGACATTAGAGCAATGTCTCCCGTTCCCCTCCCCCCATTTCTCATCTTTCCTAGACCACAAATCCATTGAACTTTCCAGAGCTATTAGTTGTAGCCATTGTCCAGGAGAAGTGAATATCTAGGATAGACCCGTGTCAAGTCAGAATGAGAAATGAGTTCGTGAAAATGTACAGGAAATCTTCATTGTAGCCTGCCTAGATTCTGTTTCTTATTTTTTTTTCAGATAGTTCATTCCTCGTGTCCTCCCATAGCCAACAATGGTTGGAGAGGAATAAGATTAAAATGACCTCATTTATCCTCTTCTCTTGATTTCTAGATCCCTGGCATGCAAACCAGCTGTGTTAACATTTCAAGCTCAGAGAATTAGTTCGACTCAGTTGTCTTATGAGGAATAAGCCAGTTTTCTCTGAAAAGGTTGGAGGGCTTCTCCTCCTCCAAGCTGAGATCATTGCACAGCAGATGGAGCCATTAGCGGATTACTTGAGCCCGGCTTTTAGTGTCACTCTGAGCAGACTGATGGTACTGAGTGACTGCAGCAGAAATCAATTTAGACCATTGTGTTTAGTATTTGTATAGAGACTTCCAAATCCCTGGTACTAGGAGGAAGTATGCTGTTAACTTGGGTGGCCAGCCCCCACCTGCTTGAGTGGAAAGGAAAGCTAGGGGACCACCTCTCAGGAGGAGGGAGTTCAGTGCTGAGGCCTAGAGGCAAAGTTACAGCCTCAGCTTTGGCCTGTGCCCCTACTTAGCTACCGTTCCTCTTCTTGGGGAAGAAAGACAGTAGTCTATCATAGACTCTGTGCTGGAAATGACGCCATGGAGATCCTGGTAAAGATATTCATTCTCCAGAAGAAGAAACTAAGGCTCAGAAAGGTGCAAGTGACTAAACATTAGTTACACGCTTAAGAGTCAGCGTCATCCCTTGACATCAGGCCTCCTGCTTTCTACGCTAGGCCTACCTGACAACAGTGCCCCCTCTCCATCTCTGCAACCTAAGGTAAGCTGTTCTTTGTAGTTAGATCATGTGGCTCACTAGATGGTTATTTAATTTAAACCTGCGCTTACAACTTGAATAGATCTAGGTTGAATCTCAGCTCTTTCACTAAAATGACGTACGACTTAGGTGAAGTAGCTAAATCTTAATGATGTCATGAGAGTAAATGGCGCCCAAGTGCAATATAATCCTTAATACCCATTCTCCCTACAAGCTATTGCTGCCGTGATAGATTCTGCAAAGGCTGGCACCTTGGGAGTGTGCCCAGAGACAGGCGCCCAGGGACGTATGTCCCTTTCTGCCCCCACCCTCTCATTTTTTACCCTGCTTTCTTATCTGTACAATAGAGATAATAGTATCTATCTTACAGAGTTACTCTGAAGATTAAATAGGATAGCTTCATGCTTTGTATGTTGTAGGTGCTTGAGTAAGTGGCAGCCATTGTTACGTAACATTGTCTCTACCTAACTAAATAGTTGCCTACTGAAGACCAGGTGTATAACTGAAAAATTCTGAAAGATTTGGGATTTTCCATTACAAAAGTACTCTGTCTGGGCAGGGATGTGTTTTGCTCCTGGGATTCGAAGACACTTTTTGTCATGGATGATGTCATTACAATCAGAGCAGAAAACCTTCCCACAAAGGGAAAAACAAATACGAGGAAGAGAGAGAGATTTGGAGTTTAGTATAGCCTTATTAACACTCGTCATTTTACCTGCCTGTTGAGTGTTAGCATGAGATGACCCCATCGCCCTACCCACTCTCCATGTCCATCCTCAGTGAGTACAGGTGCCCCCTAGGATTGAGCCACTGTAAGACATGAGCTGGTCTGATTCTTGACTAAGAAATGAATGTTTCTCTTTCCTATTCCTGATTTGTCTTTGCATTCCTCTCTTTAATTCAGTCTCCACCCCAAGCACCAGGGAAGGGACGCTGCTCTTGTCGCACTGCCCTGGGAAGGTTTCATCATCTCCCTCAGTGGCTCACTGTGCTGTAATCCGGGAACTTTCTGAAGCACTAGCTCTTTCTTTCAGACCAAGTACTTGCTTCTTTGGGTCTTCAGATTCCAACCAAAGAGCTAGGGCCTTACGAGACTCTTTGGGGGTGTTTCATAACTGTTTTCTAGTACAAAGATTTGTGACCCTCTAACATTCTCTTGCCTCTGACTGCTTCGGTGTGGTCTTTGAATTTTAACACACACACAGTGACGTCTTGGGCTGCTACTGTGATTGTCAATATCGGCCCACCCACACTCACTGGAAAAGCCTGGAGCCACAAGTGCTATGGACATCAGAAAATTTTTGTTCTGTAACACCCCAAAGGGGTCTCAGGAAGCACCCAAATCACATTTCTTACTTCTGCAGCACAAATGTGGATATTTGGACTAAATGGCATAACTAAAGACTGCAAAAAAATTCACATCCTGTCAGTCAGGTGTTGCTACCAAATGAAATTTTATGTTGAACTTATCAACAACAAAAAGCTTTTGGTTTTCAAAGCGTTTCAGATGTCTCAATGAGAGAATAAAGAAGTGTGGGATGGTATTATGTTTTCTGCTGTTGTTTGAGAGAATGTGGGTGGTTTTTGTGTAGCATGTACAAGAGACAAAGTGACATCGTTTCAGGGGTTGAGGAGGTTTTCAAGACCCCGATGTTAAACTTCTTGCAACTTCCTCTTGCTAATTCTTACATTTGACAAAACCCCGTTTTTCCCACAGAGAGGCACTTGTAAAGCAAATACCACCGAGAGAAGAGATATCGTACTAATGTTGCAATATACAGGGGTTATTAATGGCATAAATCACCTTGTCTTTTGAGAGCAGGAACTGAAATGTCCAGGGACCCGGATGATGCCGGGGAAGGAATCCCACCGAGTTGCAGCAGGACAGACACCAGAACAGCCTGCTAAAGCTGAGGAGACATTTAGGGGAGCCTGCCTTCACTAGCTCAGAGCCAGTTACTACTTCAGGAAGAGAGTAGTACTGTTTCTATAGCTAAAAAAGATGGGTCGACTTCAAGCTTTTGGTGCTGCAAAGCAGTATGAGGTAGAAATAATTGTTCGGTTACTTGTACCACTCTCCAGCTGGGGAAACTTGGGAAAGTTGTATGTCCTCTTGGAAGCTCAGTTTCCACATCTGTAAAACGGGCCTGATAGTGGCCCTTCTCCAGGGTTGTTGAGGATATTAATGATACAGTGTGTGTAAAGCTCCCAGCCCTGATCCCAGCACACATACTAACACTATAAGAAATGTGAGTTGCCTTCTTTGCTCTTTCAATCCTTACCTTGTGATTATAATATGTATGTCTAAATTGAATGCTTAGAATCATTTCCTTGTTTTATCTCTGGCCTTTTCTGAATCTAATGATGAGATCAGAAGAGTGCAAGGTACGGACCAACAGCAAACACCCATTGCTAGGTCATGGGAACATGGTAATGCTCAGGAGCCAGCTGACAGTTGTGTGGTGTTCTAAAGAATTTTCCCAAAGTAATCAAGCCTGGGTTCACTTGGTGGAATAAAAAGTGAGAAGGTAAGTCTACAGCACAAGGTGGTGTCTGGTTACAGTACCCTCTGGTTATGTAAAATTCATATCCTTTGTTATATCTCTTTTTAACCCGAGGATTGAATTCAAGTCCAAAAGGGCCACATTTTAAAGTCCAAGTTGTTCATTTAGAAGACCTAAATTTGCAGTATTCCTGGAGGAGTGACTCTTCTTTGAAGTAGGACATGGAAAGGGTTTTTGATAAGCACACTCTCCCCTGCTTGGAAAGATAAGCTTCCCCAAGCTGCTGCGTGAATATGCAGCTACACTATACCATCTTGAAACTTCGCAATTTAATTTGCAAGGGCTCTGGCTCTTACAGATGCCAGGACTATACCTCCCTTGGAAAAAAATGACTGGAAAGTGGTGACTCTTCCTGCTCCCCACTTAGCCCCAGCTTAGCCTTGCTCCAGAAAGCATGCCCTCCTCCCAGCTACTTCCTGCAGACTTCTTTGTCCCAACAACAATAAAAACCCTGTACCTTACCAGAAACTTGCTTTTCTTTCCCCAAAAGTTCTCAGAGTGAAAATCCGAAGCACTTACCAATCAGAGCAGGTGCTGGGAGGGGAAGGCGAGCGATGGGGAGGGTGAGGTTCCTGCCTGAAGCTGGGCCGGCTCCTGGGCTGCAGTGGCGTCGGTTGCCCGGCTCCAGCTCCTCTTATCAAGGGACCAGCTGCCGCTGTTGCCATGGGGATGCTCTGTTTCTCAGGCGCCAGGGCAAGGGGGATGGAGAGGGAAAGAGGACTAATCTCACAGCCACTGCTCCCAACTGCAATAATTGTCCCTTACAGAAACACAATACACAGAATTGTGTTTTGAGTACCTAGTGTGCACGGCTGGAGAAATCCAGACAAACCAGCTAGGTCCTCTAATCCGTAGGACAACCCTAACAGTAGATGTTTTGGGCCTGACTTTGCAAATATGGAAACTGAGGCCCAGAGAGGTTAAGTGGCTTGTCCCAAAGTTGCCACAACAGAAAGTGGCTGGGGGGGAGGGGAGTCTCACAGAAGAGGTATGAGTGCCTGTTATTTCCTTTCCTTCCTAAGGTTGCACAGAGTACAGGTCCTGACAAGCCCCTCGTTGGCTTCAACTACCTGCTGGTCGCTGGTATTTGCCAACATCCCCAATAATAGGGCCGGACCACTAGTAAACTCATCGTGAGGTTGGCTCCGAGGGTTAGATTTTCTTAAGAGGCCATGGTAACAGATCAGTAGGGAATGGGCTTCCTTGTTTGATCCAGTTTGTCTTGGTCCTTATGGAAATTGCTAAAGAGATGGAGGCTGCCCAAAGGTAATGCTCCTGGCCAGGACTGGAGACCCCTGGACGCTGAGGGGAGGTCCGTGGAGGCAGCTCTGTGCTCCCAACTGCCTGCTTCTTTCTTCTTATTGACAGCCTTGCTGGCCAATGGGTTAAAAACGTCTTTGTTTCCAAACTTGGTTGGAAAAAGATACTTTCTTCCTAAACTCTTCAATTCTTTATTTTTAATTAAACCTTTTTTATTTTTTATTTTTATTTTTTTTTAGATAATTATAGAATCACATGCAGTTGTAAGAAATAATACAGAGAACTCTCCTGTACACGTTAAGCATTTTCCTGCACTGGTACCATCTGGCAAAACTATAGCATAATGTCTCAACCAATAGAGTGAGAGTGACCCAGTCAAGATACAGAAGTTTCCTTAGCACAAGGATTCCTCCAGTTGCCCTTGTACAGGCACACCCACTCCTCCTCGCCCCTCCCCTTCCTTCACTCTCCCTTCTGACTTTAACACATATAAATTTGAAATTACTTCTGAGGCTCCTCAGAGAAACTGATCTGTGTTAGGAATTTTAAAACGCTCGTTTGCCACTTAATTTGCCAAGTTCAAAGGGGATATTTTCCAAGAGATATTTTCCCCTTCACCCCTGACCACCACCGATCTGTTTTCCATTGCTGTAATCTTGTCCCTTCAAAAATGTTATGCAAATGGAATCACACACTATGTAACCTTTTGGATTCGGCTCTTTTTTTTTTCCCACTCAGCATAATTCCTGGTGATTCATCCAGTTCATTTCATGTGTCAACCACGTGTTCCTGTTTATCGCTGAGTAGTACTCCATGGTATGTACCAAAGTTGAACCATTCACTTCTTGCAGGACATCTCGATTGTTCCTAGTGTTTGGCAATTGCAGATAAGCTGTCATGGAAATTCACGTACAGGCTTTTGTGCAAATATATCTCTGGGATAATTGCCCATGAGTGTAAACACTGGCTCCTATAGCAATTGCGTGTTTTTCTAAGAGACTGCCAAACTGTTGTCCAGAGGGGCTCCATCATTTCATATTTCTACCAGTCACTTATGAGTGATTCAGTTTCTCCACATATTTGCCAGCATTCAGTGTTGTTACAATTTTTAAAAGTCATTCTCATTGGTGCGTAGTGGTGTCTCATTGTGGATTTAATTTTCATCCTCCTGTTGACTAATGATGTTAAACATCTTCTCATGTGCTGAGTTTCCATCTGTAAATTTCTTTGGTAAAATGTCTTTTCTTCTTGTCTTTCACCCATTTTCTAACTGGATTATTTGCTTTTTTTACTGTTGAGTTTTGAAAATTCTTTATATATTCTACATACTAGTCCTTTATCAGAAATATATTTTTGCAAATGTTTTCCCCCAATTTGTAGCTTGCCTTTTCAAACTCTTAACATAGTCTTTCATAGAGGAAAAGTTTTAAATTTTTTATCAAGTCTCATTTATTATTAAATTAATATTAAAGCATATAAAATTGAGATTACTTCTGAGGCTCCTCGGAGGAGCAGAATTGTGTTAGGAATTTTAAAATGCTCTTTTGTCACTGAACTTCCCAAGTTCAAAGGGAATATTTTCAAAGAGAGGAGAGAGTATGAATTCCTTATTTCCCCTTTGAATAGACATATGTACTTCTACCAAGTTCAGGTCGTTGTTGGGGGTGGTTTTCTCCAGGGCTGTCTATGCACACTTTAATTGATTATGCCCAACCCCCCTTTTAAGGCAGATGTAAACAGCAGTTAGATGGCAGATGGTAATGTAAGTCTATACCTCAGAGAATTCTAAATAACAGTCACATATGTGCAGTTTCGAAGTCACAGACCCCCGGCCTACAGCGCTCCCAGTGTAAGTGCAAGAAGCCATTGTGTCCGTGACATGATTTGTAGGTCCAAGGGCCCACTGATGAGTGGCTGAATTGGCTTCTGACTCCACTCCTGATGGATGTCTAATGGTCACTAGCTTTAACTAAATGTATTCTCATTACAATCTCAAATATTCAATCTTTATGAATAAGAATGATCACAGTAATGTACATTTCCAGACAATTTATTTCAGTCAATAGCCTATAAAATGTGTACTTTAAATATTTGCATTCCCAAATCAATCTAAGGCAGTTTCTGTGTCGATGGGTTATGGGGTTCCAGCTCCTCAGGAGAGAGAGGGACAGAGAGAGAGGAGAGAACTGAACATGTGCCGTCTGGTGTTAGCCCAGAGATCTGGCTTGATGTCTTTGCTTGTCTCCTCTATCCCTTAGAGAGGAGATGTAACTGTTTCAGATCAGTATCTTCTGGTAAGTCAGTGTCTATGTCTCTGCTTTGGGCAGTGTAGACCACATTTTCGCTTTTCATAACAGAAGACTCTCTGAGTTAATCAATATGAAATTCTGATATCATTTATTCTCACCTGATTGACATAAACATATAGAACACAGTTAATATTTCAGAAATTGTCAAATGCTTACATGATTATTGAAATAAGAGGTAATATTATTGATTTGTTTAAGGTAAGTATAGATGCACATGCAATTATAGGAAATAATACAGAGAGAGACATCACTCTGTACTGTGCTCAGCTTCCCCCAGTGGTGACATTCTGAAGACTATGGTACAGAATCACAACCGGATATGACATTGATCTAATTCAACTGTGTTATTCCAATATCTCCAGGTTCGTGTGTGTGTGTGTGTGTGTGTGTGTGTGTGTGTGTGTTAAGTTCCATACAATTTTATCACCTGTGCAGGTTCCTGCATCCACCACCACCATCCAGATACTGAACGCTTCTACCACCCTGGGGATTCCTCACTTTGTTTTTATATGACCACACCCACCTTTCACTCCTATTCTCTCTGCCCCCATCATAACTCCTGGCAACCAGTAATCTGTCCTTCATTCCTATAATTTTGTCATTTCCAGTATGTTATATAAATGGAATTACCCAGCATGTAACCTTGGGTACTGGCTTTTTTCACACAGCATAATTCTCTGGAGATTCACCCAGGTTGTTGCCTGTATCGCGAGTTAATTCTTTTTAAAAAAAAAATTTATTTTAATTGCTGAGAAGTTCTCTATGGTATGGATATACCACAGTTTGTTTAACCAGTCACCAGTTTGGGCTGACTCCAGTTGTCATCTACTACAAGTAAAGCTTCTGTGTACACTTGTGGACAGGCTTTTGTGTGAATGTAAGCTTTCATTTCTCTGGGATAAATACCAGAGAGTTCAATTGCTGTCCTGGATGGCAATTTCACATGTATTATTATTATTATTTTTTATACACAACACCTTTTATTCCAATTGCTCCTCAAAACAAATTTCAACATGGTGACAACTAAGAGAACACACACATAGGAATAAGTCAACATGTTGTTTAATTTTATAAGAAACCACCAAACTATTTTCTAGAGCAAATATTATATCATTTTATATTCACATCAGCAATGTATGAGTCATCAGTTTCTCTGCATCCTTACCAGCATTTGACGTTGTCCCTATTTCTTATTTTAGCCATTCTGACAGACATGCAGTGATAGCTCACTGAAGTCTTAATTTTCATTTCACTGATGACTGATGATATTGAACATCTTTTAATGTACTTAACTTGCTATCTGCATATCCTCTTCAGTCAAATGTCTCTTCATGTCTTCTGTCCATTTTCTAATTAAATTGTTTTATTTTTATTGTTAAGTTTTGAGAGTTATTTATATATTCTAGATATTACTTTTTGTTGGATATGTGATTTGAAAAGATGTTTTTCTCATCTGTAGCTTGGTATTTCATCTTCTTCACATGGGTTTCCCAGAGCAAAAGTTTTAATTTTCGATTAGGTCCAAATTATCAGTTTTTCCTTTTATGTATTACTTCCTCCATTGAATTGCTGTACATCTTTGTCAAAAATCAGTTGGGTATAATTGTGTGGATCCACGTCTGGGTTTTCTATTCTGCTCCATTTATCTATGTTTCTATATCTGCCAATATCACACTGTCTTAATTACTGCAGCTACATAGTCAGCCTTAATATCCAGCAGAGTGATTCCTCCCATTTTTTTTCATCTTTATCAAGATCGTTTTAGCTATTCTAGGGCCTGTACCTTTCCATATAATTTTAGAATAGGCTTGTCTATGTTTATGAAAAATATTGCTTGGATTTTGATAGGAATTTCATTAAACCTACAGATCATTTTGGAGGAGAAGCTACGTCTATCAACATAGTATGTATCTTATTCAAGCATTCTTTAATTTCTTCATCAACATTTTATATTTTTTAGCATTCAGATTGTATGCAGGTTAAACACATACTTAAGCACTTTATCTTCTTTGGAGAGACTTAAATGACACTGTGTTTTAAATTTTGGATTTTCTATGTTCATTTTTAGTCCATAGAGATGCAATTGATTTTTGTGCGTTTTTCTTTTATCTTACTTTATCAGACTCACTTGTTATTTCAAGTTATTTCTTGTAGTGTTTTTGGGGGCGGGGTTTTCTACATAAGCAACTGTGTCATATGCAAGTACAGGTCATTTTATTTCTTCCTTTCCAGTCTGTATGTCTTTTATTTATTTTTCTTGCCTTATTGTGTTGTCTAGCACTCTCAGTACCATGTTGTATAACATCTTTTCCTAAGATTTTAGGGGGAAAATTTTCAGTCTTTCACCATTAGGTATGATGTTAGCTGTAGGTTGTTTTGTAGATGCTTTTTATCAAGTTGAGATAATTCCTGTCTATTCCTAACTTGCTGAGAGTTTTGTAAATCAGGAATTGGTATTGGATTTTGTCAAATGCTTTTTCTGCATCAATTGATAAAATCGTCACTTCTTTAACTTGTTAAGATGGGTTGCACTGAATGAATTTCAATTGTTGAGACAGCTTTTCATACCTTGAATAAATTCCGCTTGGTCATAGTGCATAATTCGTTTTATACACTTTTAGATTTGGTTTGCTAATATTTTGTTCAGAATATTTGCATCAAGTTCATGAGCGATATTGGTCTGTAGTTTTCTTTTTTGTTCTGTTTTTTGTGGGTTTTGCTATCAAGTTAATATTGGCCTCATAAAATGAGTTGG
Organism: Rhinolophus hipposideros; assembly: GCF_964194185.1. NCBI lineage: Eukaryota > Metazoa > Chordata > Mammalia > Chiroptera > Rhinolophidae > Rhinolophus > Rhinolophus hipposideros. The sequence continues at coordinate 11,031,805 of NC_138064.1, forward strand.
GAAGTATTCTTTACTCTTTCATTTTCTGGAAGATACTATGGTAAACTGGTGTTAAGTCTTATTTAAATGTTTAGTATATTCTCCATTGCAACCTGAAATTAGGGCCTGGAAATTTCTCTTGAGAGCTTTCAAATTATAAATTCAGTTTCTACAGGGCTATTCAGATGGCCTATTTTATCCTAGTTAAATTTTGGTAGTTAATGGTTTTCAAGGACTGGTCCACTTCTTCTACTATTGAATTTATGAGCATAAAGTTTTTCCCTTATTGTCTTTTGAATGGCTGCAGTACATGTAGTGATATCCCTTATGTTATTCTTGATATTGGTAATTTTTGTTTTCTCTCTATTTTTGTCAGTCTTGCTGGAGGTATAGCAATTTCATTGATATTTTCCCAAATAACCAGCTTTTTGTTTCATTGATTTTTCCCTATTGTTTTCCTATTTTTAATTTCATTGATTTCTGCTCTTATCTATATTATTTTCTGTTTTCTGCTTGCTTTGGATTTATTATGTCCTTCTTTTGCTAGTTTCTTGAGGTAGGAACTTAGGTTATTGATTTGAGACCTTTATTCATTTCTAATATAAGCATTAATGATGTAAATTTCCCTCTCAGCATTGCTTTAGCTGTATCCAACATATTTTGATGTATTGTATTTTTGTTTTCATTTAATTCTAGGTATTTAAAATTTTCCTTTGAGACTCCCTTTTTGACCCATAGATTTAGAAGTGTGTTGTTTAACTTCCACATTTACAGATTTTTCTGTTGTTTTCCTGTTATTGATTTCTAGTTTGATTCTATTGTTTTTGGAGAACATACTTTCTACAATTTTAATCCTTTTAAATTTGTTGAGGTTTGTTTTATGGGTCAAGATATGATCTATATTTGGTGAGTGTTCTATGGTTGCTTGAAAAAAATTCTGCTCGTGGGTTAAGTGATATATTGGCCTTAATGATATTATCTTCCCAGGAATGTGGGTGAATTGCCTTTAAATGGCTTGGGCTGTTTCCTTCTTTGCGATGTCAGTTGGCTGGCCTGAATCACTCAGAGAATGTGCCACTCACTTGTCAGGATCTGATGCTGGAGATTTCTGATGTATGACTGGGTTTTGATCTGTGATACACCCCCATTTTCCACAAATACCCCATCTTTTATCCCATCTTTGTCTCTGCCGTGATTTTCTCTCATTGCCTGCAACTGATTCAGTGCATTTCTATCTAATCTCCAGGTACTGGACCATATTGGTTTGTTTTATCCAGTGGCGATCTAGAGCCAAAATGTCCTTGAGCATCATTCTGATCAAAGGAGTCACAGGGTGCCCTCCTGATCCAAATGGCCATAGTCACTCTGAACTAGCTACCTCTTATTAGGTTCCCACTTTAATCTGTTAACTATATTCTGGTTAATTCTCATCACAACCTAATCTGGTATGTTATATTACAGATTTAAAACCTGAATTTCAGAGACCTAGATCACTTGTCAATGCTGAGTAGCTACTAAAGAGCAAGGGTATAAATGAACCCATGTCTCTCTTTTCCAGGGTCAGTGTTCTTCCCTCGACCTTGCTCTGTAATGACACCTCCCCAGCTGCACTGGTAGTCTCTGCATTGGTCGTCTTCCCATGCTCCGTGCCCTTCTAGTCTCCTGCATCAATGAAACAGACAGATCTGACCCATCATTTTCTCCTTTATGAAAACCAAGCTGAGTTTATTCTTTTTGAGTAACACACTTTCAAAGCTGGACATCTGGCTATTGTATAAAACGGTGATCACCACTCAGCAGAACAGCAAGGGAGCCATGTGGCTTTTATTCGGTTACTAATCCAAAGCTTTGCTTGAATATTAATTCTACCCTGGCTTCTCTGATGCTCGACTAAGTAAGTATACTGAAGATGAGAAACACGCTGAAAATATGCTGACTCATGGCACTCTAAGTCACTAAGGGAACCTGAATGCACTCTGGTCACTGGCCACCTCTCATAGCACATGAGAATGGATAGGCCTGCAGAGAAGAAATTCATTGCTCTTTCCCATGCTTGCTTCCTTCCAAGCTGAGCTATTGCAATTTTCCAAATCTGAAACTTGCCTGGATTCTGAGAAATCTCCACCAGAGAGGCAGCACAATAAAGGAACGGGGTCTAATCCCCACCGCATCACAAAAGCTTATCAAATGTTACTGCAAACATTCATACAAGGCTGCCTTGTTGGAGGAAACCAGCGAGGGAATTGATGTCAGCTACCAGATGGTGAGAGCAGTAGACTCGACACACTGTTTATGGGGTCTTCTAAACACAGAGGGAGTGAGCACATATATTTTCCCAAAGGGCACATAGAATTTTAAGGTATGTGCAATGTAGTTTAAAGCTTTTGTTGCTCAGAGAGAAGTAGTTAAATGAGGGGCTATCATGTTTGAATTGTGCTACAAAAATATTAATAAGTAAGTTCATTAACTCTATGAGCATAAGGAAATGTGTTGACTCAGGTTTTTATGATGTGGAAAAAAATCTTACAAAAGTCTAGAACTTGGCCTCTTTGGTTTCAACCAAGTGAAAAATGACACACAATTTAGGAATATGTGAAAGCAAATTTTAAACCCAGCATGTATTTAAAATAATGCCTATAACTTCTGCACTTGATTTCAAGGAAATTGCATGCCTCATATTACTATACTCATGAAGACCAGTGGGAAACTCTCTTGCCTTTTTCCAATGAGAAGGTCAACTATCTAGTTTCTGGCAAGGGCCTCTCTGCAGAGCTCTGGCCCCTCTTCCTCTCTGTCCAGCACACCCGGGCTGGGCAGTGGCAGCTCTAGAACTCCTACATAGGCACAGCACTTCCAGGATGCATGCTGGTTGGAAGGAGAGGAGAAAGGATCTACCTCTAAGCTGCATTTGCAAAGCAAGTGCATGGATGTTATTAGGTTGTATGTTTATTTGGGTTTGGAGATGGGGGTTCACACTATGCGGATGCTAAATCAACCAGCCCTCGTCTCTGCCAGCGTTTCCACAAAGAAATTTTCCATCACAATCCAGGAATTTGAAATGATATCAATTGCCTTTAAGGTCAATGTCAACCATCTACCTCTAGAATCAGGCTTACTTGATCTGATCCCATCTTATTAGGTTGGTGCAAAAGTAATTGAGGTTTTTGCAATTATTTTTAACCTTTTAAACCACAATGACTTTTGCACAAACCTAATACCTCTCCAACCTGGTCACCCACCACTGCCTAAAAAATTTCTTCTCTGTTCTCCACACACATTCTTGTCTCAAACATATATTGCGAAAGAAAGCACAAGGTTTGAAATCATAGAGAACTGGGCTTAAATACTATTATGTCTAGTGATGCTCTGGTGACCACAGACAATTTAATCTCTGAGGCCTCATTTTCCCCACCTGCAAAATGGAGACAGTAGTGCTCGCTTTGACAACACATATACTAAAATGGAGACAGTAATACCTGTCTTACAGACTTGTGATGGTATTAAGAGAAATATAATACCATAAAAGTATCTGATATAGAGCTTGGATTACAGCAGGCACCTAATAGATCCTACTCATCCTTTCCTTTTCCTTTTATTCTCAAATTCCTGTTATTGATAAAATCAAGTTTAATTTGGTCAAATAAGAATCTCCTGGATCAACTTAGATAAAACCTGTATTTGGTGGTTCAGTAAAACTTTGAAAATCGTGTGTGAGAACATCAAGTAAGAGGTTATAGCTTCATGACCTCTCAAAGTGTGTTCATTACATTCAAAGGTGAGGAGAGACTTCTGCTCCCGGTTAGAATATAGAAAATTGTAAGATCCTAACAATAAGAACATACAAGAGAAGCCACAAAAACCATAGTTGTTTTTTTTTTTGTTTTTTTTTTTTTAAAGAAACCCATCAGAGAGTTGAGGATGCAAAGAAATTTAAATGAGCTAAAAAATCAGAGAAATTGACAAACCTTTTCTAGGAGGAAATAGACTTATGGCTACCTTTGTTGCTGGTGAGAGGAAGGGAGGAAGAAGAATTCACTGTAGATAAAGAGAAATCTTAACAGCTGGGATGAGTTTCAGTGATGGGTTAGAATCCTGAAGATCCCTGGCTACAGAGAATCTACACCTACTTGCTATTACCTTCCTAAGGGTGTTCACTGAGTGGAAAGGGGTAGGTAGTGTGCTGAAGGCAGGAGCAAAACAGGGAGACTGGGGGAAGGCAGAGTCTCATGACACCTTCTTCATGTTCAATGTAGTGGTGAATTCCACGGAAGGCAGCACACAGGGCAAGAGAGCTAAGGGAGATTCTCCAGGCGGTACTTCAGGTCTTCACGGAGTGCAAGGCAGGAACCCACTGCATGTGAAGAGCAGAGCAAGAAAACCAAGAGAAATCATTCCAAGGCACTACAGGCCATCACCAAGTACACTTTAGACACTGTCCAAGGCTAGGCTCTGGGCAACAAGATGGAGAGAGATCTTCCAGAAATGCATAAGACCAGAAGAAGGCTAAAGAGCACAGAGAATACTGTAATGATTCAAAAAGCTAAGAGTCTGGGCTGCTAAAGCAAGAGAGATATCCAGTGGTTCTGAAAGCAGACAGCTGGGAAGTGAATCTTGAAGAGATCTTGAAATCATTAGTACATAGAAACCAAGAGCTGCTGAAGGGAAAGTCTGTATTCCATCCTGAAAATATTTGTAGCCAGTGATGAATTGAACCTAATGAAAGCTATACCAAAGCCCCAACCCAGCTTAATCTCAGATTAGATTTATTCATAGTCCCATGCTAGTGTCTGACAGAAGAATAAATGTGTCATTTTCTGGGGGTAAATATTATTTACTTCAGTCTCTACTGTTTTTTTACCCATGATATCGGGCATGCAATAAAAAATTGCTAACATGCAAAGAAGCAAGAAAATATGACTCATGGAAATGGTAAACATATGAATAAACATAAAATATTTTTGCTCGTTTCTCAATTTAAAAAATAATAATTGGATGCTAAAATAAAGAATAACAATTTATTGTCAAGATTATATCGTATAAAATTAAAATGTATGAAACAAGAGAACAAAGTTGGAAAATAGGTAAAAGGAAACAGACTGTTATAAGGTTCTTATATATAAAATGGCATAGTATCACTTGAAGGTAGACTGGAATATGTTAAAGTTACATATTATAAACCAAGAGCAATAACTTAAGAAAGAAAATACATTTGTATGTCTAATATATCAAGAGCAGTGATGAGATGAAGTCCTAAGAAATACTTGATTAATTCAAAATAAGGCAGGAATTAAGGAAAAATGGATAAAGAACCTACAGAATGCATAGAAAATATTAAAATTGAAGAATCAAGAAAGACAATTTCCATGGTTAAATTAAATATAAATGGAATAAATATTCAAATTAAAAAACAAATATTGTCCAACTGCATACAAAATGGCCAAAGTAGCTACTATTTATAAGATACAGACTTATATAAAGACACATAGGATAAAGGCAAAAAATTGGGGTGGGGGGAATGTCAGGCAAACAGTAAGCTTAAGAAATCTCGAGTTAGAATGTTAATAACAGATGAAGTAGACTTCAGGACAACCAGCATTACCAGAGATAAAGAAGTACATTTCTTAATGACAAAAGGGTCAATTAATCAAGAATACACATATATTCTAAGTGTGTAGGTACCTAATAACAGGATTTAATGAAACCATAACTGTCAGAACTAAAGGAAGAAATAGAGAAATCCACAATTATAGTTAGAAATTTTAACACTCCTCTATCATTAATTGATAGTATGTACAGAAAAATCAATAGCTATACCAAAGATTTGAATAGCACTATCAACCAAATTAAATTAGCTGACATTTTAGAACATTCCAGTCAACAATACATTCTTTTCAAGAAAGTATAGAATATTACTAATATAGACTGTATGCTGACCCCCCCTCCCCCCCCACACACACACGTACTCAATTTCTAAAAACTGAAATAATACAAAGTATATTTTCTGGCCACCATGGGGTGAAATTATAAATATAAAACCCAAATGTTTGGAAAATCCTCAAATGCTTGATAATTAAGACACACATTTCAAAATTGCCCATTGGTCAAGAAATAAAATTCAAGGATATCTATTTTGAATTGAATGATAATAAAAATACAACATACCAAAATTTGTAGATTGTCATTGAAGAAATGCTTAGAGGACAAAATTACCAAAATGGATGCAAGAAAAAAATTAGAAAATCTGAATAGCCTTTCATCTGTAAGGAAATTGAATTCATAATTGCAATCTTACACAAAGAAAACTGCCAGCCCAGAGGGCTTCACTGCTTAAATTACCAACATTTAAGATGGAACTAATACCAAGTTTACATAAAATCTTCCAGAAGATAGAGAAGGGAGCATTTCCCAAAACATTCTATAGGACAAACATAATTTTCATACTCAAACCAGTCAAGGCTATTACAAGAAAACTCAACCAATATCCCTCACGAATGTAAAACCCTTAAAATAAAACCCTTTAGAATATAAGAAAATCAAGTCCGGTAATACATAAAAGGGATGATACCCTGTAACTAATTGAAGTCGATGTGAAGAAACCAAGTTTCATATTCAAAAACCAATCAGTGTAATTCCCTACATTACCAGGATAAAAGAGAACATGTGCACGATCATCTCATTAGATGCCGAAATAGCATTTAATAAAATTTAAAATTTATTCATGGTAAAATCTATCATTAGGCTAGGAATTTCTACAAGTGATATTGAATATCTAGGCTAAAACCGACTGCTAACAAAATATGTATTAGTAAAAATCTAAACTCTGTCTCCCCCAGGATCAGGAATAAGGAAACATTCAAAAGGCAGAGGATAATCCTTGGCTCAGCTGTGCTGGCTTGTCTCTTGCTTTCTGCCCTGGGGTTCTTTGGCACGGCCATGGGGAGTGCCTGCAGGAGCCTACTTAGCCACTCTGGCGAGTGCACAAACTTGAAAGCATCGCAGTATTAACAAGACATTAATATCTTCTGGGGCAGCTCTAGGAGATGGGAACCAGCGGTTAAATATGTTTTGGGCAGTAGATCCTGAGACATCTTGTATTTTCAGATGGATGCCCTGTCAACGTGCTTTGTTGTGGATGTTGTCAGTGGGTTTTGGCTTTGCCATCCTGTTGTCCTATCTTTTTTTTTTTTCTCAGTAGGTAATTTAGTAAGATTTGGAGACTACATCTCCACTGCTAATGTTTTCCCATTGTTTTTCTTTAAAAATTTAGCACATTTGTATCCCTAACCAATATATTATTTTTGCATATTTACATATTTATGAAACTAACATAAGTGCAATTACACTGTTGATATTCTGCTGCCATTAGCCTTCCTTTTTGGTAGGTTTTTGTAGGTTTGTGTGTATCAGCTAAGAACCAGTCAGAAAAACAAACACCACTCTGGGTATGAAACAAAAGAAATTCAATACAGGGCATTGGTTTCATGGCGGATGACAGATCTAAGAAGTCAAGTAGAGAATGGGGAAGCAAGCCAGCTATCAGTGGCAGCACAAAGCCACCACCACCACCATGAGAGCTGGAAGAACATAGGAGGTAGTTTAACCTGAGCCCAGAGCTGTGTCACCTGGAGAGACCTAGGACCACAGCAGGAGCTGAATTCATAGAAAAAAGAATTGTCTGGTGGAAAACAGCAGAGGTGTGGCTGCACTGGAAGAAGTCCACTAACACAGAGAAAAAGAGGGACAAATACCCTGGATCCCCCTCTTCCAATTTTCCAGCCTCCAACCTATACATCCAGTCAGAATGCACACCTAACCAGAAGTCAGTTGGCAAGGGAACCCAGCAAATGTGGTTTGCAGGAGAAGGGCAGGAACTAGACCAGAGAGCAAACAGGCAATGGCTAGCTGTGGTTCATTTATTTTCACTGCTGTATAGTATTCCATAGAATGACTATCTCCTGGATCATTTATCTATGCATATTCTACTATTGATGGACATTTGAATTATTTCTGATATTTTTTCCTGTAGCAGCGATGCTCCCAGAAATTTTCTTATTCTTATCTTTTGATTCATATGTACGAGAGTTTCTCAAATATATACTCCTGCCAGTGGAATATCTATGTGGTTGAATATGCTCACATTGAACTTTTCTAGGGAATTCCAGATTCTTTTTCAACGTGGTTGTAGCAGGATATGTTCTTAGTGCTGTTTTACAATTCTGTTTCTTTCCCCATTCTAATATCACTTTTTAAATGTTGACCTATCTGATGGGTATACAATTTTACCTTGCAGCTTTAATTTTCATTTTGGGGATTACCAGTGAGATTAAATGTAATTTCATATGTTTATGGGACATTTACGCTTCCTCTTGTTTATGTATTTTGCCATTTCCTTTTTACTTTTCCCCTCTTTTTATTATTGATTCATATTGTTATTTTTTTTAAAAAAAATTATTTTGCATTCTAATTTGTAACAAGCATATGTGTGGCAAATATCATGGACTATTTTTGTGAGTGTTTTCTCTATTTATGGTGTCTTTTGTTGAACAGAAGTCCAATGTGAATTCCTTTGATTTATGGCTCATCCAGTACATATCCTCTTTTTAAAAATGCTTTCTCACAACAAGGTCATAAGAATATTTTCAATATTGTGTTCTGTGTCAGTTGAATGAAGGCAACATAAAATAGGGGTTTTAACCAGAGGGTGGCTTAAAAGAGGGCGTTCATTCAAAAGAAGTCTGGATCCAGGATCAAAAAGCCATAAGCATAAAGCTGCCACAGTCACCAAATCTACCCCATCTTGACAGCTCTGAAGCTGGTGATTGAAGCCTGGCACCTAGCCCAGCTCCTGTTGCCATTGCAGCTGCACGCCCACTGGTCAGGAAGGCTGCCTGCTGCAAGCCCCCCGCCCCCCATGGTCATCTTAACACCCCAAACAGCCTAAAGCAGCAGGTAGGTGGATTGGCCTCAGTGTTACCTTCTAAGTCTCATGTGAGCACCGATTTGATGAGACTTAATTTGTATCCTGGTTCTCAGCTATGGGAGTTGAGAAATGTCTTAAGGTTTCTGTGGTGCAGAGATACACATCAGAAGAAAGTGGAAATGGATTCGGAGAATCAGTCAACTGCATCGCACACCTCTTCTACAACTTTCCCAGTTTTGCCTTCCCATTGAAGTCCTAAATTATCTGGTATTATGCTGTCAGGAAGAAATCTTATTTTATTTAACTATACGCAATTAAAAACCAAAATAGAAAAAAAAAAGTCAAAAGTATACGTAAATATCTTTTTGATCTCACTCATACTCAGAAGAACGGGAACCAAACTCTTCCATGAGATTGGTAGAGACGTAAATGAATAATAACGACTTATTTTGAAGAGGACATGGACTAACGGTCATCGTTGGTGAGTTGTTAACAAGGGAATACTTTGGCAACATGTATCTCAAGCTTTAAAAAAGTTTACATTTTGATCCTGAAATTCCACTTTTATTCATTTTTATCTACTAAATCTGTCTGGCCTACGCTCCAAGAATTAGATTTCATTGTTAATAAATAAGAAGGAAACATGAGGCGCTACTTATTTGTCAACATGAGAAGTTAGGATTGGGAGACAATTTATGATGGACTCTGAAGCAGGCATGAAACAATGTCCAGGCGTGCAATTGTGTAATGTTTTTAACAGATCATACCATGTATTTTCCCTTCTTGGTAAAATAGACCTCCCTCCCCCTTGCCAAGCAGGGTCCCCTTTTTTTTTTTTTTTTGGTCTGACATTAACACTTGGCCAGGAGTCTGAGGCTTCTGGCCCTGGGGAAGGGGAGGACTGATAATGACTAGAACAAAGAAGTCATAGGTCAGCTTTGAGCATTTTAAAATTCCTATCAAGATAAAACTCATAAAAACAGGACTTCAGGAAAGAAAAAAAACAATTTTCTGGGAAATTCCCAAAGTGGCTTTTCACAAATCAAGAATCAATCTTTGGAGCATGAAAGAAAGGAGATTATAATAAAAGAAACATTCCCATCACACAATTACAAATGTTCTTGTGAGGGTAAGGGTGAGAAGCGCTAGGAGACAGATAAGAGGGGGAAAATGGTTTCATTTCAGTGTGGGTTTTGTGCCCTACTTCTCATGTCCTGTTACATCCTTGTTAGATCTCGGGATTCCCTGACAGAGGTTTGGGACCCCCAAAGCTCAGGGGAACTACAGCTTGCTTCCCAGCTGAGCTTCTGGTCAGCCACCCATGTGCCTGTCCCATGGCTCTGTGTCTGTACGTCCTATAGCTCTGTGCGGCGGGGGAGCACAACAGAAATGCCACCATAGTGGACTTAGGTAGAGAGGGGGTCTGAGACAGAGTACCTGATTCTCCATAGCCTGGGCATGATGTTGAAGAGAGCCAGACATTCCAGTGGACCCAGTTTGGTGATGGGGAGGTGAATGCTGTGGAGTGGGGAATGCACAGCAGGTGACTGACAGCTGAGAGCCCTTGGACCTGTGACGCTATCACTATGGCAGAGGCAAAGAGTGACCTGTGAGGTACAATGGGACTTTGTGACATAGCCGGTGAGATAGTCTCAGCAGTTAGACAGGGCTAGGGCCTGAAGTTCTAATGCTACCTGCAAGTCTGCTTCCAAGCATAACATAATTTCCCTAGAATTCAAGCTCTGATGGTCAGCAGTTACCAGTTAGAGAGATTAGGGGCAAAACCAAGTTCACAGAGAGATGTGTGGATGATAAAGGGCAGAACCTGGAAGAAAATAGTACAGAAGCAGGGGCAGGTATAGAACCAATAAACAGGCTCTTAAATGATCATTACAATCACCAGTGGGAATGGCTCGATTTTATGGAGAAGTGGGCATGTGGCATGTGAACGTTTGGAGCTGGCTGAAAGACAAGATGTCAAATCACTCCAACTTTCAAGGTTGATTGACTCCTCCTGACATAGAAATATCTGGGTCAACTGGAGAGATAGCTTGGGACCTGTCACGGGTCGGGAGGAGGGCTCCAGGAGTCCCAGATAAGAGTCAGGCATTCCAAAGCTACGAGCAGTCCTCTGCCGAGCAAACTTCCTCTGTGACATAAACTGACAAACTCCAAAGGATGGGGGCTGGAGAAAAGAAGGGGCGTTTTGTATTCTTTTATTTTAAAATTACATTTTATAATCCAAAGGTCTGTAGGCAGCAATTCAACCCTGGGGAAAGTGGCCATTGAAAACCGTGTTGAATAGCAGACCTCAAATCTCATTACATGAGCAATGGTCTAACAAAGCCTGCCTGTGTGCCACCCACTTGAGCTTGCAGTGATGGAAATGACCCGTTAGGCAAGAAGGGGGTCCGATGTGAATGCTGTTTTTCTACAGATGCCTTATTGATCCTTTTCCAAATATAGCACTGAAGACTGTAGTTTGTTTGTGATGTAGAAAAATCATCTGGCTGCTGTGAGCTAGGACATTGGTCTGGAAAGAATTGTCATAGACAAATAAAATAGTCTATGTTTTGCTTTGACAGTGCTATTTGGAGTGAAAAGCAGGTTTTGATACTAAATTGGGATAATATTCTCTATAAGAACTAATTATATAAGAGTAGTTTAAATTTTTCATTATTAATAGATTGTTCTCTTGTGACCAGTGACGTACAGCTTGTTTGAGGTAAAGGTTAACGGGGGTCAAATATTTTGGCTAATGCCTTTTTTCTAGGACAACTTATGAGAACTGTTCTGCTAAATATAAAATGACTTTGCTTTTTGTTTCTGATAAAAAGAAGAGAAGAGGAGAAGTATAGAAAGGAAAAGAAGAGAAAAGAAAAGAAAGAAATCTACTACATTTCTGAGTGTTGCCCAACTACTCTCATAGGTCTCCCAGCTTCCGTTCAGGCACCCTGAGTCAACTGCCTACAAAGTAGCCAGATTCATTTTTTCGTAGGATGTGAATATGCCTCATATCCTGTCATTATCCTACTTCAGACCCTCCAGTAGCTTCTCACTACATTCAAAATAAAACCCAAACTCCCTCCATGGCTTAATAAACCCTATGTGACCTGCTCCCCGCCTTCTCCTTCCTCCACTGGCTCCAGCTTTACTTTCTTTCTGTTCCTTAACTAGGGCAGATGTTTTCCCAGCTCAGGCGGTGTACTTGCTCTTCCCCTCCTGAAAACACTCTGCCTCAGGTGTCTGTGTGCTGGCCTTATTTTTTGTAACACTTCATTGAGATACGATTTACATACAACACAATTACAGTGAACAAGTTAATGGTTTTTAGTATATTTTCAGAATTGTGCGACCATCACCAAAATCTAATTTCAGAATGTTTTCATTACGCCCGAAAGGACTCTTGTACCCATTAGCAGTCACTTCCATTCCCCTCATTGTCCAGCCCTTGACAACTGCCAATCTATGTTATGTCTCTACAGATTTGATTATTCTAGACATTTCATATAAATGAGATCATAAAATACACAGTCTTTTGTGACTGGCTTACCTGCAACCAAGAGACAGCTCCTCTAATTTAAAAGATGTAACCCTGAGGCAAGAGAGAGATCACTGTTACTTGGTTTGTGCTAATTTTATTAAAGACTTGCCATGTTGTCCTAGTAATTTTTTTCAACTTCTCCACTGCCTAGTGAAAACAATCATCCCAGGCTGTTGATGGGGAGCTTTAGAAGGTTTAAACAAAGCAGTAAAATGGACGGATTATTAGCTAAACTAAAAAAAATCCGTGACTGTGTCTTATTTATGAGTATCCAATGTTTATTAGTATTGATATATTGATTAATTAACTAGTTAATTAATTCTCTTGTCCATTCACTCATCAAATTCTTTTATGAAGTTATTATGTGTCAGGCAGTGTTTTAGGCCTAGGGATAAAACATGGAAAGATGACAGACAAGTCTTTTTCCCATGAAGCTTGCATTCTAGTAAGGGAGACAGCTGCTAAACAAATAAAGTAATAAAGATCCATATAATGAATGCTATGAAGAAAACAAAGTAGAATAAGTGGATAGGAAATATACAGAGATGTGCGTAGGAAGAAGCCCTATTTTAGATAGGGCTGTCAAGGAAAGCCCTTCTGAAGAGGTGGCATTTGAATAGAGGTCTGAAGGAGAGGTACCAGCCACATGGATGCCTGGGGAAAGTGGAATAGCAAATGCAGAGAGGGGACAGCAAGGGAAATGCCACTGAAGTGAAAATGGCATTAATGTGTTCCAAAATTAGCAAGAAGATCCATGGAGTTGGACCATAGTGAGAGAGGAAGGGAGTGGTACGAAATGAGGTCATAGGCGTATGCAGGGCTGAGTCATGTAGAGCTATATAGACCTTGGGAAGGAGTTGGGCTTTGAGTTAAATGTACTGAAAAGCCATTGGAGATTCTCATGCAGGGGAGCAATGTACCTGACTTATGTTTGTAAAAGACCTGGCTGTTGGGTGGCAAGTGGATCGCTGAAAGAAAGAATTAAATATTATTATGATGCTCCATTATGTGTAGATCGAATGTTACAAGACACAGAATGGAAAAAATATTCCATTCGGCCCAATCGCTGGGACACCATCATGATCAAAAAGGACTCAATTGATCTCTTTGAAGGGAAAAGTTCCTTTGAGAGACAATTCCTGTTGGATGATGTCCCATGCTGTTAGCAAGAGTTTATAAAACACCTTTCCTTCAAACCATCTCAGACGTGGTAATCCAGGAGGATTCAGGTACTGCATCTGAATTGCTGTCATCATAAACAATTGCATTTGGTTGCTGGGAAGCCAGACACATGAGTCTGTGTTCCATACCAATGGTAAATGGAACATCATTTTCTATTATGTTCTGACAGACAAATGATTAATTATCACAATCAGCATCTCTCCTTGAAAATGGCCATGGATCAGTGTGTTCCCCTCCATCATGTAATTGAATCTGGGTCCACACACCTGTTTCCACTTCCTTTAAACAAACACCTGCCCAATAACCAACACAAACCAATATTAAATCTCAACCTGTCTTGCGCATAAGTACATCTTTCAACCTGACCTAATCAATGATGAAAGCTAGGAAAACATGGGTCTTAGAGAAGACTACTGCCTGATCCTCACATGTAATCAGAGTGTCTGCTGCTCTGGCCCCACTCAGACTGCATGACAGAGCTGGCCATGGCTATATTGCAGAGTGAGTCAGAGTTTGGCTCTGGAGTCAGACCAGCCTAGGATAATACCTGGTTTGCCAGTTGTGTGACATTGAACAATCCACTTAACCTCTTATAAGTCTCTGTTTCCTCATCTTTAAAATGGGAATAATAATGTTTACCACAAATGTATGTTGTTTTTCTATATGTGAATCATATATGTAAAAATCTTAGCACAAAGTAAGCAAGTGTTAGCATTTTTTCTGTAATAAAAGAGTATTAAAATCAATTAGTTTAGCAAATTTCAGTTCTGATTAAGATGGAGTAAGTGCATGCCACCCTATGTTTTCCTCTGATCACAACTAAAAGTCCTGAACAGAATATATGAAGCAACTATCTGAGAACTCTGAAAAGTACATAACAGCAAGTCAACTGGGGAAAAGAATAAAGAACTCAAAGAACTAGCTCATGGAGATGAGTTTCTTTCCTCCCATATGTCCTGGCATAGATTCTAGGACAGCCTGAATCTTGAAACCGTGCAACAGAAAAAGCTGCAAGAAAAATCCTCTCTCTTGGGCCAGAGGGCTGGGAAAGAAGCCCCTGAGAAAAAGATCTTTTACCTCCCTAAACCCTACTTTAGGCATGCCAAGTAATGAAGTGACATTCCCGTGGCAGTGGCCATAGCAGCAGCAGTGGAAGTGGCAGCCGCTGTAGCAGCTACAGCAACAGGGAAGCTGCAGGCTCTTTTCTATTGCTATTTTCCCTGAGATAGACCCATTTTCGGGAAGTTTATTATAGTGCATGGATGCTAAAATCATGGTTTTCCAGGCAGAGCCATGAAAAGGAACCCATCAGAGTCAGAGAATGTGTGGGGATTTAGAGGGGAGTTAGCTGGAGAAAGGGATCCTTTAAGTCTGTATATAAAATATTGGGTATAGAATTTAATCATAAGCAACATACAAAGTTTTTGAGAACTGAACTACAGGGCAGACCACCACTCATGTGTCAGAGTGAGCCCTAGATGGTGCATGCACAGGGTAGGCCAGTAGTACAGAAAGGTTGGGACAAGTAAACTGACACTAGAACAACAGCCTTCATCTGTATCAGGGCTGTCGTCTGCACTTAACTTGATTGATACCCTACTAAAGCAAGCAAGCAAACAAATAAACAAACAGAAAAATTAGCCCCAGAAAATTCTTAACAGAACACAGAATCTCCTAGTATAATATGAAAACGTACAGGATAGGATACAAAATTATCGACTAACAAAGAACCAGGAAAATGTTAACAACTTTCAAGGGAAAAAGTAATCAACATATGCAAACTCCAAGATGACCCGGGTATGGGAATTATCAGACAAAGATTTTAAAGCACCTCTTATAATGATGATCCAGGAAGTAAGGGTAAATACTCTTGAAATAAACAGAATGGTAGACCTTTTTTTCAGTAAAGAAATAGAAGGTACACCAAAGAACCAAAGGGAAAATTTTGAACTGCTAAGTACAATAACAAATATAAAGTCCGCTGGAAGATCTCAAAAGCAGCATGGAGATGAGAAAGAAAAGAGTCAATGAGTGTGAAGTTAGATCACTAAAAATTATCCAATCTGGAATACACAGAAGAAAAAAGTTTAATAAAAAAATAAACAAAGCTGCAAGAACTGTGGGACAATACCAAAAGTTTATAAATCAGTGTTATTGCAGTCCTGGAAGGAGAGGAGAATGAAACTGGTGGAGAAATATATTTGAAGAAATAATAGCTGAAATGTTCCCAAATTTGGTAAGGGACATTTTTGCAGATGCAAGATGTTCAGCAAACTTCAAACAGAATAAACTCAAAGAATACCATGCTCTGACTCATCATAATCAAAACACAGAAAACAAAGCAAAAAATCTTGGAAAGCCCAGACAAAAACAATACATTACAGATAAGGGATCAATGATTCAAGTGATGGCAGATTTCTCATCAGAAACTGTGGAGGCAAAACAAAACTCAACAAAAAAAGTGGAATAACATTTTTCAAAGGTTGAAAGAAAAATTGTGTCAATATAGATTTTCACACCGAGTGAAAATATCACTCAGGAGTTTAGTCCTGAGATCAGGTCTGATATTTTTATATATATATATATATATATTTTTTTTCACTGAATGCCCCTATCACATGCAAGTGTAATGCTTAGTATGAACGATTCCTGAAAGATAGACTCAACCTCTCCCCTCAAGAAACTTACTTTAAAATCCAAGGGAAGGTGGAAACATGACAAAGTTGGTTCCATTTAGACACTGGAGTTAAGGATGGGGTCCATATAGGTTACTCTAGAGACATAAAGGAGAAGGAAATTATCTCTCTATTCAGGTAATACGTGGGGACAACGTATAGTTTCAAGAGGAGATTATGTTTGACTTGAATATTCAAAGGTATATCCCAATGGTAAGAGAAGCTAGTGCAGTAGACACCCTAGTAACAGGCAGAAATATGAACACAACCTACTGTGATTTGTTGATGTATTTGGACAACTTAAGTATTTTAGTTATTATAGCACACATACCTCTGACCATTTCCTTTTTTTCTCACTCTGACCAAATTTCTAACTGCCAGATCCTACAACACATTGATTGAGGGCTGGATCCAATTCCTCCTGCACACAGAACAATCTGATGATACGGGGGAATTAATATTCCTGGAGCAGCTTTCAACCAATGACTGATGCGAGTTGCTGAATAAATATTCCAACTCCCATATCCCTTGGAAGGGATAGTCCTGAAGCATGTTCTCCACTGGGTCTCAGATTTCCATGGTGGAATTAAGTTCTATTTGCCCACTGTTGTCAAGATGTTTGATCATGGTACATCACTGGTTTTCATGCCTTCCCTCTCCTACTTTCCCACTGCCTTACTAGTGTTTTTAGCGATCACTTCTCTAACAACCTACTTGCACTTGTATCCTTGTTTCATGGTCAACTTCTGAGAAAACTCGAACTAAAATAGTTTCACAGGTTACGTTTCCAAGGAAGCAGAATCTGAAATGGAGATTTAGAGTTTGTTAAGGAGTACTCTTGGAATTAACATCGGTGAGAGAAGGAAGCAGGACTGGCAGAGGCAGGGGTTGGGTTTTAGTCAAAACAAAGGTCTCAGGTAACCCCATATGGAGCTCTGAAGCCAGTGGCCCTTGTCAAAAGTTGTCCCATGTTGAGGTGAGGGGGCTTGGCTTGGTACCCTCACCTCAACCAGTCATTAGATGCAGGTTGTCCTGAAAAGAGGACATGACCTTAAGGAAAATATTTCTCTTTAGGTGCATGCCAGAAAAAGCTTAGATTGCCTTGAAGTAATTGTTAGTAGAAATATGTTAGAGACGGTTCTGGTGAGGACTCAGAAGAAAAGAAGAGAGCTGGAGAGAAAGTTTCTATTGTCTAGATAATACGTATACCAGCATGAACAGAATGCTGGTAGAAATATACACATTAAAAACAATTCTGGTGAGATCTCAAACAGAAATGAGCAGCATGCTATTGGGAACTAGAGAAAATTCTATCTTTGTTATAAAGTGGCAAAGAACTTGGCTGAATTGTGTTTCTAGTGTTTTGTGGAAGGTAGAACATGCAAGCAATGAGATTGGACATTTAACTGAGATTTCTTAGGAAAGTGTTGAAGGTGCAGCCTGGTTTCTCCTTACTGCTTGTAGTAAAATGCAAGATGAGAGAGATAAATTGAAGGAATTATTGAGCAAAATGGAACCAGACTTACAGATCTGGGAAATTCTCAGCTTATCCATATTGCAAAAGAGAGAGAGAGAGAGAGAGAGAGAGAGAGAGAAAACTTGTGCTGAAGAGAACATGCACCTAAAAACTCTTCCAGCCTCTACCCATCACTCAATTCCAAAGCCACTCTCACATTTTTAGGTAATTTGTTACAGCAGCACCCCCCTGCCATAACAAAAATATCACAAACTGGGTGGCTCAAACAACAGGCATTTATTTTTCAGAGTTCTAGAGGCTAGGTGTCCAAGATTAAGTGCCGTCAGTGTTGATTTCTGATGAGGACGCTCTTCCTGGATTGCAGATGGCTTCCTTTTCTTTGTCTTCACATGGCCTTTCCCCTGTGCAAATGTGAAGAGAGAGAGGGGTTTCTAGTGTTTCTTACTCTTCTTGTGAAGGCACACATCCTGTTGGGTTGTGGTCCCATTGCTATGACATTTAACCTTAATTACCTCCTTAAACCCCGTCTCTCCAAATGTAGTCTCATTGGGGATTAGAGCTTCAAGATACGAATTTGATGGAGAGCACAATTCAGTCCATCACAAGGCTTTATAAAGAAAATGCTATATGACATATTGGGCTATGATTTTCCATAGATCTAGGCATAAAAAACATCTCACTTTGAGCATAAATGAAGAGAAATCTCAGAATATTGTTTTAGGCAAAGCAGTTCTCTTTATTTCAATAAGCATTTATAGAGAAGTGATTATGAGCAAGAGACTGTTACCAGATGTGAAAGATACAAAGGTGAATAAGATTGAATTAGAAGTTTCTGCCAACTGCAAGAAAGGAAACCTATTACCTTTCTACATGTCAAAGAACATCTCTATTTTAATAAAGAGTTTTCAGAGAAAACAAAGTATGCCCATGGCTCCACATTTACTCAGATTAAATGCATAGTAGGGAGCTATTTCTGAGACAAATATCTTGTAGAGAGAAGAAAATGCTGCACAGGAATTCTGAAGAGAGCTGGGAACTGGGGGTACCGATGCCTGGAGATGAAGGTATATATTGAGGAAGATGGTGTGGAGTGAGAAAAAGAAGAGAATACGGATGGAAGGGGGTTGTCCACACTCTGAGGAGTATAGTCAACAGAGGAAACTGATAGGTAGAAAGGGCTCCACGGAAGCCAAATGGTTTGCCAAAAGCGAGGAGGATGAAGGAGGGAAACAGGCTGTGAGATCGGTTCTAGTAACAGGCGCTTTCAAAAGCAATAGCTTCTTAGCTTTCTGCTAGGACGTGACCTCCACTGGCTCATCTTCTTACCCCAATTATAATCTTCCCTCAAGGTGTTACTTTTTGCCATTCTGCCCTTATTCCCCATCCCTTGGAATCCCTGTGCTGTAGAGACTGCAAGTGCACTCGGCCTTGTGTACAGTCCCTGCATTTCCTGGGCTGGGGGAAGCAACCTGACAGCTTGGCTTCTCACCGGAGGAATTCTACCAACAGCCTCCTAACAGGGGACTCTGACCAGCTGCAAGTCCCCAGTTGCGCCTTCTCCACAGGCCAGTCAGCATGCCTTCTAACTGTAAATCAGATCGCATGACAACCATGCTTACAGCCTACGATGGCTTTCTACTACGTGTGGAAAAAGGATCCTGGCTCTCAGACTCCGGGCTACAGGCAGCCCAGCTGCCCACTCTCACACTTCCTCTCTCTGCACTCCCTTACCCCTCAGGCCCTCAGCAACTCTGGCTGTTTCTGTCTCAGGGCCTTTAGAGTTTCCATTCCTTCTGCTTTACATGTTCTTTCCCCAGAATCCCACACGGCTCCCTCTCCTGCACCATTCTGGTCTCACCCACACAGGCTCCCTTAGCAGGGCCTTATCCGGTCACCCTGACCACTGTGGCACACTTTTCACCCATATCACCCTCCACCGTTATCATCACCCTGTCTGCCATGGCACGTGTCAGTACGGGAATTGTTTGTTTGTTTCTTGTTGTAGTTGTTTCTTTCTGAGTAGAAACTGTCTTATTCACAGCTCTGTCGCCAGCACAAGAAAAGTTTCTGGCACACATAGCAGGTGCTTCATCAATATTTCTGGCTTGTCGACAGACTCAAGGCTTTTTGGAAAGGCTTTGATGCCTGGATCTTCTTTCCTCCTTCTGCTGTCTTTCCCTCACCCAGGCTCTCCTGATCTCCAGCTCTAAGTTGGACTCCTTGCTATGTTCTCTTTCATAAAACCCCGTTCTTTCCTTCAAAGGCCCGTTGCAGGTTTTAAATCCCTACGCAGTTATCTTTACATTCTCTCTCTCCCAGTAGACTGTAAGTTTCAGCGTGGCAAAGACTGCACATCATATACACCTGGAGATACACAGCGGGTCCTCTGATAATGTTATTTCATTTCACATCATTTTATTATGATGTGGATTAAATGCCAGAGGAACGTAGCTCTGTTTATATCTATTAGCTTATGGTAAAATGGACTTCATTTTGTGATATGTCATTTTGCTTAAAGTCAAAGCACCTATTGATGATGTTCAGTGAGGACTTACCGCACGTATCTTGGCCACCACATATCCTCTATGCCAGGCACAAAGTAACTGTCAGTTATTCTGTATTGAATGAGTGTTAAAACATTCTGAGTTCCTCCTGGGTTTAACCATGGAGTCGAATATTTTAAAAAGCATCTGATAAATGGTTGATAGATACTTCTCTTTGGGGGTAATTAAAATATGCTTCTTCTGGATAAAATGTGCTCTTACATTTTCCAGGAAGGCCATCAAAACCCATTCTGATCTAGAAGAAGACATCTGTATGCTTTTCTCCAAAAGGACAATTTGACAAAGGGGCGGGACCTAACTCTTCCTGAGCTGGAAGAGACATCCTGGTGCTGCTCTGCGTGGTGCGTGAGAAAAGACAGCCAGAGGGGTCATACCTGGGCAGGGAGCCTGCTGGCCCTCATCGGGAGGGAAGGCAGCCCTGGGCACCACGACTGGGTGGATTTCAGCACATGAAGCCTGACCATTCTCTTCTTCTGTCCAGTCATATTGATGCAGATTCCTATAGTGTGCAGGTGGGTCTCCTACGAGAAGCTCAAGCTGCTAAGAGGAAAACAAAAACAAAACGAGTGGACAACTTATCATTTTACACCAAACAGCTAACTCAGACTTATGGGAAAGGCATTTATGGTGGCGAATTCTCTCGAGTGGGCTCTGCGGGCTAGCAGTGGATTCTGGCAGTGACTTAGCCCACATTTGGTCTTATTCTCATGTGGAAAATGGGCTAATAACGCTCAGCTCTTATTTACAGGGCAGAAAGAAAGACTGGCTAGGGAGAAAGACTGGCATGCGTTCTAATCCCGAATCACTATAAGCTAGCCATGTGGCCTTGAGCAACATACTTCTCTGGGCTTCAGTTTCTTTATCCTTAAAATGAAGGTGTGGGCACAGATCCTAGAATCTGAAATGACTGCACAATCAGGGTTTTCATTTAATGCACCCTCCCGTGGTGGGCAGGATGCAGTCAAACTCCCCGTCCCATCGCCCCATACCAGTAATATCCCATCTCTGACCTGGCGAGCCCGGTCTCCTAACTGAAACTCCAGTTCCTCCACCTGCTGCCGCAGGGCCTTGCGTAGACGTTGCAGTTGCTCGGCCTCCTCCCTGCAGGTAAATAATAGAAAATCAAATTTCACAGTCACCTCCCCATGCTGTCTTCCATTACTCCTCTCAAAATGGAGGTCACTCTTTGATATTTCTTACAAGAGAATGTCACCTTCTTTATTTGTATCAGTTGTAGACGTAGTATATTATGAGGGTAAATTTTCGGTCTCTCTCTCTCTCTCTCTCTTTTTTTTTTTTTTACAACTCTATCCCAGAATAATTTACATACCATGAAGTTTGCCTATTTTAAGAGTACAATTCAGTAATTTTTAGTAAATTTGCTAAACTGTGTTCCAGTTTTGGAACACTTCTATCTCCCCAGTAAGAACCCTCATACCCCTCTATATTTAATCCCTATTTCCATCCCCCAACTACAGGCAATGACTAATCTACTTTGGGGACATATACTTTTAATCTATATAAAAATTAATGCAGATTTTCAAAACTCTAATAAAATCTGACATTTGTATTTTCATGAGCTCCATTCACATTGATTAAAGCTATCCTTCTGGCTAGACCCCTCTTCCCAGCTGCTGCTCCCCTTCAAACCTCAAATACCCTGGCCTTAAAGCGTAAGTGTTGCTGTCTAGCAAATGGCTCTCACAGACTCCCATTGAGAAAGCAAGAACAAGAGCATGAGTGCCGTGGAAAAGCTGGCTAAGTTCGCCTTAGCTCCCAGATGCTCGTCTGTCCTGCCCTGATTACCTTTCCTTGCTCCAGGTGTGTGGACTGGTACTTACTTTTATGGCTCCCTTAGATAATTACCTTTCCTCTTCTGACATGTCTCTGGAAAGGAGTGCCTGCTGTCCTATAAGGTGCTGTTCCATTTCCTCTAAATGCTCCCGGAAACTCTGGCATAGCGTCTTCATGGCTTCCATCTCATGGACTGTGCACTGAGAACAATTAGAAAGACCTGAGAAGGACGTACTTTGGGATTCATTGTAAGAGTTTCCCCTGGTGGAGCCTACCATCCTACTTGGGTTCACCAGTTTGGCCTACTGCTGATGTGCAGAGAAAGAGAACAGGGAAAGCCCAACCTTTGGCTTCTCTGAGCAACTATAAGCCATACTTGGCTGAGACAGGAGAGAAAAAGTTATTGGGTGGCTCTTAGAGAAATTATGTCCCAGAGACAGGAAGCGTCTAGAGGACTATGTATTGTAGAGATTGGAGGATGCAGACAGAGGAGGGGATGGGGGAAGGGCCAGAGAGCCTGCTTGTGTTTGGAAAAGTTGAGTCTATCTTGTTTAACTTTGTTGCTGCGTACTGCCTCACTCTGAATCTCAATAACACTGAACACATCTGTTCAGAATGGTATGTGTTTGATTAGAGAAAGTCTGCTTAGAATATTTTTTATTAGTCTTAGCTCAGCTTAACCCCAGTCCCTGCTGGTTGAAATCAGCAGGATCATCTCCAGCCAGCTAACAAGCCCATTCAGAGGAAGGCAGGCCTACACAGGCCTCCCACCCCTCCATGAACTGGAATCTAGAAGTGAACTGTTTATCCTCCCAATCCTGCTCCCCATTGCTCCTGATGTGAATTATTTTTTAAATCTTGCTTTCTCTGTATGCCTGTGCTTTTTGCCTTGGTTTCCTTATTTAAATATCTCTTGCAGACACAAAGCCCAGTCCATTTTTCAGGCATTCTGCCGATTTGCTGAGTTCTTACCTGCTGTCCTTTGTTTTCCAGCCCAGGTTGGAACATGCTTTGAACAGATCCATAATTCCGAACCCCAGCATCTCTACCCATCAGACTTAAATGATATGAATGCTAGTTAGAGCCTAAAGCTCTCCTTACCAGGGCCATGGGTTTAGACCCCCTTCCTGATTAGTGTGGCAGAGGCTGATAGTTGCCTACACACTATCTTTCTCTCCTTTATTTTTATTAACAAAATTCTCCTATCTTAAGGGCAAAAAAAAAAAAAAAGTATCTAACTAGAAAACTACATTTCCCAGCATCCCTTGCATATAGGAAAGCAATGAGATGGAAGTGGAGGGCATGAAGCAGGGCTTCTGGGAAACTCTTTAAAGGAACCTGATTTCACAGACCAGCCTCTTTTATCCTTTTCTTCTTCCTCCTTCCAATGGAGCCCAATCTCACAACTATGTTAATTATTCCCAGCCCTGTTTCTAAAAAGTTCCAGATTTCTTACCCTTCTCCTCAAAACCTTTGGCCAAGATCCTGGCAGGATGATGGCTATTTTTACTGGAATTGTCATAATGGAAATATTTCCCTAAGAATGATATTTTTATATCATTCTTTTGCTTTTATATCATTTTGCTTGGAGAGTTTGGTTTTGATTCTATCCTCTAATTTTTATACTAAGTAACATATGTTGTATAGCAAAACTCTCCAGTTTAGCTTCAGTGTGAATGCATTCGAATCAGAGGGGTGTTTGAAGCATTATTGGTGCCGGTAAGAGTGCATGGCTTTTAAAACCAGAAAAGATCTTAGAGACCATGAAGGACTTCTTTTATAAACTGTTCTGACACAGAATGGTTAACTAACTTGTCCAAGGTCAAAGAAAAGCAGTCATATAGCAAACCTGTTTCCCTGTTCTATCAACAGGGATTACAGTGTGGATGGCTACATGATAAATTATTTGTCCCTTAGGAGTGAGCTGATTGAATGGTTCTAGTAGATTCCTACAAGGTGAACATGTTCCAGAGACAGTAAGGTCAGGGACATGGAAATACGGTGCTCAAGTGAGTGGAACATTATAATAATTGAATTTTATGTTTCCTCTAGTTATTTTAGGTTTTGTGCTTGGAGGGTATGGGGGGAGGGGTAGGATTTAGGAATCACTGATGATGTGTACTGTGAAGGGAAAGAGATGGAAGACTCTAAAACACTGCCATCTTCTGGTCAGTTGGAAACACTAAAAATATATTTCAGCTCTAGAAGTACAGTAGTTTCAGAGAAAAGGAAAACTTAGGCAAAAAAAGGGAAAGGCTATTTGAACTCCATTTTCCAATATAAAAGCTGAGTACTATGTATTAGAAAGGTGGGTACTAGACTAATCGAGGTGGTGGGGATCGCTTCATAAATTATATAAATGTCTAACCACTAACCATGATGTATACCTGAAAACTAATATAAAATAATACTGAATGTCAACTGTAATTAAAAAAATTTTTAAAGGAGGGGGAAAGGTAAAGGGGATAAGAGGCCCAAATATCCAGTTATAAAATAAATGTCCTGGGGATGTAATGGGGAAATATAATGGGGATGTAAGAGGGAACAGAGTCAATATTGT
This sequence comes from Rhinolophus hipposideros, assembly GCF_964194185.1. Classification (NCBI taxonomy): domain Eukaryota; kingdom Metazoa; phylum Chordata; class Mammalia; order Chiroptera; family Rhinolophidae; genus Rhinolophus; species Rhinolophus hipposideros. The sequence goes on from NC_138064.1 coordinate 11,056,500, forward strand.
AATAACCTAGTACGGTGTCAGATGGTTACTAGACTTATCATGGTGATCACTTCTTTAGGCATGTAAATGTTGAATACCTATGGTGCACACCTAAAACTAATATAATATTGTATGTTAGCTATATTTCAATGAAAAAAATGTTTTAAAAGAAAAAAGTAGCTGATACACACACATATATACATACATACACAACAGAATATAATTCAGCCATAAAAACGAAGGAAATCCTGCCATTTGCAACAATGTGGATAGACCGCGGCAAACTCAAAGAAGAACAAATCAGATCTGTAGTTACCAGAGGTGGGAGAGGAGGGGAAGAGAATTGGATGAAAGTGATCAAAAGGTACGAACTTCCGGTTATAAGTTCTAGAGATGTAACGTGCAATGTGATGACTATAGTTGACACTACCTTATGGCAGAATTGAAAGCGTTATGAGAGTAGATGCTATGAGTTCTAATCATAAGGAAAAATTTGTTTCTTTTTTTCTTTATCTGAGGTGATAGATATTAACTAAACATTGTTGTAATCATTTCACATTATATATAAGTCAAAATATGCTGTACATCTTAAACTTATATATTGCTGAATATTAATTATATCTCACAAATTTTGGGAAAAAAAGAAATCCAGCCCACAAATAATTCTTAAACACTTGACATTCTTGGCTTTTAAGTTAATAATAAAAATGTATTTTTAGTAAAACAACAAGAAAAGAGCTGCTTTATAACACAATATAATGCAAGGTCTGTTCTACTGACCCAGGCCCAGTAAAACATGCAACTTCAATAGTAAGAGTAAGGCCACCAAAAAACACTGAACTTTTGAATTGGCTCATATTACCTTTTAAACTTTGTATGCTTTCCTTTTTCTTTAAATCTAAACCATAAACATTACAGAAAAATTTACTAGTATCCAAAAATCTTATTTCTGATACATCTGGTCTTTTCCAGAAATATTTTTTAAATTAACAAATCACTTATGTGTATTCACTTATACATAAGAATTTAATTATATCAATAAACCACTAGCTTCAGTAACCCACAAGGCCACAAAAATGGCATTTACTAGTCAAGCATTTGTCTGTACTGTTACATACTGCTATGTAAGGGCAGCGTGGAGGGGGCGAGGTGGGGATGATTTTCTGAGCCCTCAACCTAAAAGTGCTCTTAACTTCAACACCTGCTTGGCGCTCCCATTGTCATGCAAGAAATGGTATCTGTCTCTGCCTAAAATCTTCACTTGGTCCAAGACCTACTGTCTAGATAATTTTTTCATAAATAATTTTTCTAATCCTAGCTAGCACTTAGTATTTAACTTAGAGCCATTTTTTTCCAGGATATTTTTCAGGCCTTACAAACCCAGGCTCATTCACTGTAGATGACTTTTCTCTTTGTTCTTTAGTTTCTTTAAGGAGCCTCCTCTCATTGAAGAATGAATCACCTTATTTGCACTTACTTTTCTGCATGTATGTACACCTGCATAGGAGGGCAAATATGCACCCCTTTGCACGTATGTGTATGCTTTGATTGTTTCCTTCAAGTGTATGTTTGTGGTTCCTTGGATTTAAATAAGGAGCAATGCATTGTTTTCTAGTATAACCCAATACAGTGTGCATTTCAGAAGGTATATAATGCTAAATCAATTTGATATAAAAGTACCTTTCCTCGTAATTGCAAATTCGAAGAGGAGAGAAGGCTAAGACAACATGAGACAAGGCATTAGAGGACATGAATGGTGGTGTGCACACTCACATCCAAACTCCTATTCATTTAAAACCTATACAAAAGTTTTATATAGGTCCCCTGCGCTGTCCATCTCTTACTCTTCCCAGTCTACCTTTGTCCCAGAAGCTGCAATCCTTCTGCCTGTTATTATGCTCCCACATGCCACATCCCCACTTGCTCTTCCAGTCCCAGAACCATGCTCCCCAAAATTCAAAGGATGCCCTCAAACCTTATAAACCCTTCACACCTTACATGAAACCTTTCATATTAGTGGTGTCACTGGGCTGTACTAATTGATAAGCCAGGCTCTCTGGATGCTATGGTTTGCCTCATGGACCAGCCATCTTCCTGGCACCTGTAGTCAGGTCTTCCCTCTGGGTGAACTGAGTCACCCAGAGTGACTCAGGTGTCTCCTTTGTCTGCATTGACTTGTCACGGTCACCTCAACCTCACCAAAAGCCTCATTAGGTAGGTTGCATTTTCAGTTTGTGCCATGGGAAGCTGAACTGCCCTTCCCCTTTTTTCATGTGTAGTCATATAACTGAATAAATGACAACCTAATGGAGTATTAATATGCACCTGTTGTCATAGATACCTGATTTCAATATCAATAAATTAAGTGATAGTGTTTCCCAAAGACAATTTGATGCAACAGACTTTTAACTTCTTGTTCTATGGATATATGCTGGTTATTTCTCTTCTAAACACAATCAGTAAGTGATTTATAATTGTTTTTAAGAGTGGTAGTATCTAATTATGGAATATATATATCTGCAGCATTTACACCAAAATAATGACTTTGGGTAGGTCTAGAAGGACCATTTCTTCTGGAGTTTTTAACACAATTTTGATTTTTTTACACTTCATTATTTCTAACAAAATATAAAACTAAACATGGTTTAATTTATATATCATTGTAAAACTTATCTTCAAATGTAAATCAGAAAAAGGATATGTTAGACCAACAACCTGGTTATCGTCATGAACACTGGAGTAACTAACTGTAGGATTTAATCATTTCCTCCCCGCCACAGCCTCTTACAATGTCTCCTTCTCTAGCTATCTTCCATCCCTAACATTTTTCTACACGAACTATGTGGGCAAGTAACTGTTCATGTCCTTAGAGCTGAGTTTTCCAGCCTTGATGCTGTCAACATTTTGGGCCAGGTAGTTCTTTGTGGTGGGGGCCGCCCTGTGCATTCTAAGATGTTTAGCAACACCCCTGGCCTCTACTCACTAAAGATGGTAGCACCCACCTCACTTGTGACAACCAAAAATGTGTCCGAACATTGCCAATGTCACCGGGGGCAGGGGCAAATTATCCCCAATTGAAAACCACTGCCTTATAGCATGTAAAGTCCCTTAATAAATATCAGTGATGATAACGATGGTGATGATGGTGATGGTGGTGATGATGACTCATTATTCCACAGGAGTTGAACCTGGGTCTTTTGATACTCCAAAGGACCCTCACTGAATATCAGCCTTTGTGCTTTTCTCCCACTGACCCTCTGAATAATATGTCCAGAATTGATCTCCATGCCTTCTTTCACTAGTTCCACCCTCATTACTGACTCATTGAAAAATGTTCCAGATGCTTGGGAATCTTGCAAGTTGTAAAAGAAATTAATGTAATCAATTATTTTATATGTCATGCAATCGTTTTCTATGTTTATGGTACATTTATGGAGATTTCTATATGTTGAAGTACCACATAGTAATTTGTCTTATCTTTCACATAATCATTTTCTTGTGTTACTATTATACTCATATAAATGGAGACAGTTTAAAGTTGAACACGTCTTTGTTTGGAGTGTATTGCCTAAGAACCTGATGTCAGCTAAACGTAAATTTGAATCTGGACTTACCACTTAGTAGTTGTGGGGCGTAGGGAAAATTACTTGAACTCTCTCAGTTCTGGTTTTCTTACCTGTAAAACCGGGAGGGCTTGCATGTATTAGGGACTCAATAAATATTTATGGAATTAAAAGAATGGGAAGGCAATTCCAAAGGCACCAAAGAGTAGGCACTCCATGAATTACAGTTGCCTCCACTCGCCTTCGAACAGCTGTGGCCCTACATTATCTGTGACAGCTTTTCTTTCCCACTCACGAAGAGAGTTCCACTCTCTACACATATAATTTCATGTGTGATACTCTTAACGTTTTGAATCAATGGCTAACCTTGACAGCCTACATTGTTTCTCACCCTGAGAACTGCTGACGACGGGGCACTGGAAGGACTCATTAAATGCCTGTTGATTTACCAGGGCTGAACAGGAATGGAGGGCGTTCAGTTCTCAGTAACCCCAGTGTCCACTTTTACAAAAGCTTAGCAAAGGTAGACCAAAAGTCCATCTATTCGATCTGAGACGCTCTAGAGTCAACACCTGAACAATAACAAAACAGTAACAAAAATTGACAATAAGAGTAAAAAGCACACCATTAGCACGGCCTAGGGCTTTCTATGGACTGGGCGCTGTGGGGAGGGAGCGTGCTGAGTGCTCTATAAGCTTTCTGTCATTTAATCCTAAAACAATTCTGTTGCATGAGGCATGAAGGGCCTCCCTATTTTACAAAACAGGAGCTAGGAACAGAGAGATTAAATGGCTTGTGCAAGATTGCATAGCTAAGTAATTTTAAGACAGAAGTGTTCAGTTAAACTGAACAGGAGGTGAGGTTCAGATGCATTCATGTTTACAACCTTACATATGAATTTACTCTATATCCCTCTGTAAAATGGGGTTAATAATAAAATTTGCCTTCCTTCCTCCACAAGGCGATTGGAAGTATCAAATAAGAAGAAATCTGTGAGAAAATATCCTAAAGAATAAAGCACTGTACAAGTACTACTCATGCTATGCAATGGAAAGGTGTGCTCTGAGAGCTCCCGTTTGGAACAGGAAGGCCGAACGTCATCCCTGAGGTGTTTGCTGTTGCTGCTCTGCCTCCCCATCGTTGCAGAGTTAATACTTACAGAACACAGCTGCCTCACTGTAGTGTCCTGCAGCACTTTCAAAGTCTTCATGACGTGGGCTTCCGGATGGCTATGTGAGAAGGGGCAATGCCTGCAGGCCGAGGCCACAGGCCTGGGGCTTTGCCTCTCTGAGTGGCAGTGGGGATGGTGATGATAGCAGATGCAGGAGTGGGCAGGTAGCGCATGGCAGGTGCCCACTGGGGAGACACTAGGGAAGCCTGTGTCTAGAGAGACAGATCTGGTGAGGGGCTGGCACCTGGGCTCACATATGTAAGTCTGAATGGAAACGTCATTGAGCTGTCTTGCTTCTGTCCCCAGTCCTGGTTCTCTTGTGGTAACAGGGTCACACATAGTGCATTCTAAAACTGTTCTTCTAAAATCAGTCCCCAAGGCCATAGCATTCTGAGCAGCCAATGCCAAACTGGAGGACATCTGGATTTGCACAGACTTGGAGCTAAACGCCTTTGAGTCAGCATTTGGAGGAAGATTTCCCATCTCAGATTCTGCCCCAGGTATTTGACCCCAAACACTACACTTTGACTTCACTTGGGGAGTCGTACCTCCAGACAGCTTATCTAGGTGGGGAATGGACTTTTTGGGTGTTTGAATAAGGTCACTGGGCTTGGGGACATGCGGTGGTGGACTTGCTCGCGTCAGCAAGCTGTTGTTGACGCCAGCGCAGAAGTTACTGCTTTCTGCTCTTCTTGGGGCCTTGGAGTCATCGTGAAGGAACTTGTCTTGAGCTTGATCAATTCCAGGTGATTTCTGAGACTCACAGTGGTGGCTTTGCACATCCAGCCCCCCAGCTCCCTCAGGCTTCAGAAACCCCTCATTCACTTCTGTGACATCAGTCATCATAAACCCAAGAGGATGATGACATTTGGAGGAAATCATAACTACACTAGCCTCGTGTTCAGTTTGGGGCATGGGCGGGTGCTGCCTCAGATGGCTCTCTTTCCTTGGGTGTTCTCCCTCCGTGGGGGCCTTGTCAAAGGCCATATCTGGGGTCAACACTTCTGGTGTCCCCTCCACGGCCTCACACTGAGACGCTTTCTCCACCACAGATGTTGAGGCCTTTTCTTCCAAGGTGCTCCAGTCTTGACTTGAAAAGGATGTGCTCACCGCACTCTTGGAATCAAGCTCATCTGACTCTTGCTGGCAGCCTTGGGATGGCACAAAGCATTGGCTCTGATCCACTGGCTTTCTACATCCATTCTCACCAGGACTCTGGCTGCCTAGCGAGAAAGGCATCTGTGGAAGAAACAAGGATGGAGGCAAATGGGTCAGGACGGTGGGGGCGGCAGCAGGTTTAAGAACTGTGTTTTTTCCCCCCTGTATCATTACCCTCGACTTAGGAGACAGGCGATAAGGGTCACAAACTCAGGTTTATGTCCGTTTACTACTTTAACTGGGACCTTCTTTCTGTGAGGCTTAGCTTCTTTGTTTAGTAAAATCCTAGAAGATAGAAGGGGAAAAAATGCCAAGCCTTCTGGCACACTGTCCAGTACGACTCCATTGTCCCCTGTCCCTTTGGTGCCTGTGGCGTGTATTTTCTAAGCTTCGGTTGCCCTTTCCAATTGGGGCAGCATACTTAATACTTCCATCTCCTACTATTCCTATTCCAACACTTAAGTGCCCTTCTACCTGCAGGGGAGGAGGTTCTGCTGGTTCCTCCAGGAACCCGCTGCTGTCAGACTGGCAGCTATTTGCTCTGTTCACCGTGACACCTGCGGAAAGAAATAAAGAGGCCTGCGGTGGGTAAGGTGAACACAGGCGGACAGCAAGACCAGGATCCAACGCTCTCTGTGTCTGACATGCTGTAGACCCTCCATAAATGTCCACTGCGTGGAAGTATAAATGAATGAGGGAAGTCTGAGGAGATTATCCTCAGCTGTCAGAGTCCATGTAAAAGTGCGTCACTGGTTTCCTGATACAAGGAATAAAACACGAAACAAAGGGCGAGGACTAACATCTCTTAGAACTAAATAACAGTGTGATTGTGAGATGTGTCTTTGTTAAGAGGTAGAAAAACCAGAAGGAAATGCATATGCCTTAAATGTCATGCTCACAGAACAATAAAGACCAAAATTTATATATCTGTTTGTATACATAATGCAATAAACTGAATATTCATGTCCCCCCTGAATTCCTATGTGGAAATTCTAATCCCCAAGGTGATAGTATTAGGAGGTGGGGCTTTTGGGGGATTATCTGGTAATGAGGTCGGAGCTCCTATTAATAGGATTTGTGCCCTTATAAAAGGGACCCCAGAGAGCTCCCTGGCCCCTCCCCCCATGTGCGGACACAGCAAGAGAACGACCATCTATGAACAAGGAAGTGGGTCCTTGCCAGACATCGAATCTGCTGGTAACTTGATCTTGGACTTCTGGTCTCCAGAATTGTAAGAAATAAATTTATGTTGTTTATAAGCCACCCAGTCTGTGGTATTCTGTTATAGCAGCCCAAACGGACTAAGACATATATATATATTCTTTTTTCTTTTTAGTAAATGTTGAATTAAGGGTAAGAATCCCTTGCTGACCACATCTGGACTCTATTTATATGACTACAAACCTGTGCTCGTGTTTTAGACTGCTGCTCTTATAATTTTGAGAGGCTGGAATGGGCAGAGAAAGAACAATGTTATATGTGTAGGCAGGTAATGACCCTGTAACCATGAGCCTCTGAAAATTCTAAATCTGCCTGTAACTTCTTACATAAATATGAGGTTACATTAATGGGGTCGGGGGAAATGGGTGGCTACCAAGGTGTCAGTATGCTAAAGACTAAATTGTAGGATTTTTTCCCCTCTTCTTGAATGAGAAATGCTTCCAGCTACAGCATAAACTAGAATAGGAAGTCTCATGGGAGGTGGGTGGTTGGAATGTAGACTCCTTATAACACAAGAAGCAGAAGGAGGAACCATATTTGTCCTGGGAGAAAAGGCTGGGCATGGGTGTGAGGAGTGGGTTGAAAGGAAAAAGCTGACTGCTGGTGGATGTAATGCATGGATATCTGGTACCTACATGAGAAATAGGGAATTTGCCTTTGTTTCAAGAACTAGATGCTGCAGAAGAGTTAGAAGAAAGAAAAAACAAACAAACAAAGAAACAATCCAGCTTCTGCTTAGGTGTTCTAGAGCCATCCTTAGATGCACTAGCAAGGGCTGCATTACCTCATCTCCTTGTAGGACTGCCTTCCCCCAGCCATAATTGCCCATGTGTCTGAGCAAAGACTGCTGGCAGAGACACGCTTCCAGAGGTGGTCCACCCAGCCCAAATCCCAGCTACCTCACCCTGAGATCAACATAAAAAGAAAGAAACTTAGCTTTGTAGAATTAAAACTTATAAACTCCATATTCATTCACTCTCTTCAAATAAAATGAAAGGCTAAAACTCAGATAATGTAGGTTTTTAATAGCTGACTCCTAGAGAGATGGAAGAGATTTGAGCAAAGTTTTGAGGAAACAATGTCTGTTACTTCTTGTTATATAGTTAAGGGTAAAATATGGCAAATGTTTACTAGTCATGGATCTAGGTAAGACTTCTGATTCTGGCAAACTGGAATAATAAAAACTAGACTTTTCCTCTTATTTGACAACAATGAAAAAACTGGACGAAGTATAGGAAAATATGGTTTCAAGAAAATGGATATTAGGTAATTAAAAATAGCAGTCTCTGAGAGGCAGGAACAAATAATGTGAGTCCTACAATTACCCATCTTCCTGCTTTGAGAGAGTTTATAAGCCATGGGGTAAGGAACGTACACCCTGGCAGAACCTAGAAGACTCCCTAAGTTGAGGAGACAGAACTAAGAATCTTGAAAGACTGAGCCACCTAGAGTTCACAGAGTAGGGTGGGAGAGAAGAGAGCACTGCACAAAGAGATAACTCTAGAGAGTCCCTCTTAAGTATTCATCTGAATACTGATCAGCTCGTGCACATGAGAAAACGCCAAAGACTGAGGAAAGAAGCATTGGAAAGAACTAGAAGACACAGTGCCCAACACTCACTCAGGAATGGAATAATGCATGCTCCCAGCAGCCAGATTCCAAAAATCACTAGGCGCTGGCTGGAAGGATAGAGTACTTGGAAGGGTCTTGCCTCAAGAGTGAGGAATAATGAGCTCTAGAAAGAGCATTGGTCTCACTAACAAATCATAAAAGCAACACCTGAAAGGATCAAACTGTTTCCAAGTAACTCAACTGTGTCCCAGACCTAAGTTCAAGAATATTTATAGGAAAACAGCAATATCAAGCACCCACAAGGTAAAATCCACAATATATGGTATCTAATTAAAAAAAAACAACAGCAACCATGCAATGAAGCAGAAACATACGACTCATAGCGAAAAGAAAAATCAATCAACTGAAACCAACCTAAAACTTATATGGACATTAGAATTAGCAACTAGAATATCAAAATACTTGTTATGACTATAGTCCTTATGTTCAAGAGACTGGAAGAAAGATTAAATATGTTAAGTGGAGATTGCGAGATATTAAAATATACCCAAATTGAAATTCTAGATATGAAAACTATAATGTCTCAGGTAAAATTTATACTGGATGGGATTAACAGCATTTTAGAGATTGCAGAATAAAAGATTAGTGAAATTGAAGACATAGCCATAGAAATGATCCCAAATTAAAGACAGGAATAAAAGAGTAAAAATTAAAAAAAAAAATCAAAACAGCATCAGTGAGCCGTGGGACCACTCCAAGTCGTCGAATTTATAGGTAATTGGATATCCCAGAATTGTAGAGGGAGCACTTGGACGAAACGTTTCAAACAAAATTTTGTTTCAAGAAGTTCAACAAACCCCAACCATAAGAAATACGAAGAAAACTATAACAAGGAACTTCAAAACTGTCCAACACAATGATAAAGAGGAACATCTTAAAATAAGCCAGAGAATAAAGATACATTACACACAGAGGAAAGCAAGATAAGGAAGGCAGCATATTTCTCATCAGAAATACTCCATGCAAGAAGACAGTGAAGTAACATCTTTAAAATATCGAAAGGAAAAAAAAAATGTATCCGTGAGCTTTAAAGATTTGTTATCTAAATCTTTTAAAAGATAATTGATTCTTTAAACAAAAACAATAACAATGTAGTGCACGGTTTATAACAAATACCTGGAAGACTAAAAAAATTAAACACCTGTTATAAAATTGATTCATTCATATGGAAGGAATGGTCTGTGATACTTTAACTATGAAGCATGATTCTTATAGAGTCTTTAAGCTGGGTAACAGAATACTTGCTCACTTGCTGTGGAAGTAGTTTACATTCATTGTGTATTTGTTATAGGAAATTGTATAATACTTTAACTAGTGTAATGATTTATACAATATAGTATAATATTTAACACTTTCCTGCTCTTGTTATAATTAATTCAGCCTATATTAAAACTCTTCAGAACTGACTTGCAGACCCCACTGCCCATCTGCGTATTGTAAACAGTAGGAGACCCAAAGATATCCAACAGGTGGGTTGAACCTTGCTTAAGGATGGACAAAACAGACTTTGGAAACTCTTTTTTATTCTTTTTAAAAATATTTTTTATACATTTATGTTGATAAAAGGTATTCAAATACTCAAGAAAGTTCACAAGCCACTATAATATACTACATTTACGCTTCTTTCTTGATTTGTCATAGCTAGGTGTGGCTTGGTTATGGAGACTTTAGGAAATGCCCTTCATTTTGAGAAGGGGAAGCAGAACCAAGCCTTCTTTTAAAGTTCAAGTCCAGAGAGTCATGGCAAGTGCTTCTTCAATGAGAGTGAAGACATGCCTCAGAAAATGTAGCTTGTGCCATGAGGGTGAACTTCCTTCAACGTGCAATGTTGACACAGTTAGCTCTGAAATTGCTTCATCTCTTGGCATTATGTCTCTATGGCATCTTTCTATGATGATTAACTTTGGAAGCTCTTGCTCTTTCTATATGTTCTGGTGCAAAATTTACACGACAAGCTGTGAAGGAGTCCTGGTACATCATTATTCATTAAATTTTCTAGATAAGTACTCTTCTGGAATTTAAGCTTCATGGAAAACGTTTGCTAATCCTTCTTACAACTCTAGGATAAAATTATGCATTAGAGCACTAAACCAAAATTATATGTTGGAGCCCATTTGTCCCTATCAACAAATGCAAATAGGCAACCCAAACTATAAAGGGTCTCTAAAAGATAGAAAGACTAGTTTCATCCAAAGGGGAGTATATTTATTACCGTTACCTTTAGTGGACTGTATTTGTGTAAAGTACAAAACCAAAAACAAGTAAACAAAAATAAAGTCTGGAACTCATTTAAGTGAATTTGTGAAACAACCAGATTTTGACAGCCTCTCTTAGACGGTGAGATCAAATAGTGTAATTGGACATAGTCTCTCAGGAGTAGAGACTTATTTAACTCATGTTTTAGAAGTCAGGTACATGTATCTGAATCATTTTGAGAGAGTCACCAAGCAAAATGTGGGCCAATTGACCGATGGTTTGGTTTAGTTTCTTTAAGAGGCTAAAACTCTTTCTTGCCTATAAGGTGGGTACCTTTTCAGCAACTAGACAATAACATCTCGAAATTGGCTTTGCAAATTCCAAATATTCTTCTAGGGTTGTAAGAATTAAATGATACAAAGGATGTGAAATCGCCTGGCCCAGGACGGCTACCATAGATGATTAAACAAACAAATACAAATGGGCATCATTCATCACTATCACACCCTCACACCCAATATGTAACAGGAGGGAGGGCATGACACAGGGGAAGACGATATGGCACCTGACGAGAGTAATGCAAATAGTACCAGCACCCCCAGGCCTGGCCAACCCAATTCCTCAAACTACCTAGCCCAAGACTGGGAGAACTTTAGAAGCCTCCTCACCTCCAATAGGGATTTCCCTAGGCACTGAACAAGGCGCCATAGTTCTTCCTTATTCCACTTGATTGGGTCCTCAGCGTCCCACCTTCCGTCCAACACTCGATCTTACTGTTCAAACCCTCCACTACTGGGTGGATCCTGTTCCAAACCACCACCCACCCCCCTGCATGAGTTTGTCACGCCCCTTAAACTGCTAGTTCCTCCACTCTGCCAACCCCTAGCTCGAGGGGCTCACCTCTCTGTATTGTACGCTACTAAGATCCGGTTAGGGCCCGTGACCAAGTCATATCGGTGGAAAATCTGGAGCCAGATCTGCTGGGTTCAGATTCTGACTCTCCTACGTATTAGCTGCACGATCTCAGGCATGGCACACACGCCCTCTGAGTCTGTTTCCTTATGGGGAGAAGAATGAATATAGTAATAATATGTTATTTGTGGGGTTGTGATGAGGATCGTATCCAATAATATATCATGAAGACTTTCTGCACATGTAAAAGATGATATTAATTATACATCTACATTTTTGCTGCAGAACCTAGTCTAAATAATACCTATTAGAACTCAATCACTATGAACATCATTAAGTGTCATTAATGAGCATAATTATTATTAAGATTTATTAGAAATTACCTATTTCAGCATAAGACTCTTCACAGAGTTAAATTTTACCCTCCTCCCCATTACGTGGACCCTGCCTGGGAAGGTTTGTTCCACCGTTTGAAACACTGCTACTTTGGAGGAGACAGATGCCTTAGGCACTTTGTTCCAACCATCACGAGGTGGCAGTATTACACCAACCACAGCACAAAGGAGCCAGGGCACTGCCCAGAGTCCCTGGAATGAGAGACCTGTAAATTTCCTAAGAAGAGTCAACCGACCGGAAAGGCTGCTTTTCTGAGCTGGGTTGGTAAAAACTTCAGAATCATACGTGGCAAATTTTACACTTAACAGTCTGAATTCCTAGAAGCTGGGGTTGGGTAGAGGTGGTGGGGGTGGGGAGGGAGGAGGAAGGCTACAGAATTGAAACAAATGAGGGGAGGGAGAAAAGAAAAGGAAACTTTTTAGGGGTGTGATGTACCCTGGAGTTGTGTGGAGCAAAAGAAAGGGTTCCTCCTTAGACTATTTGGGATTGACCATCTTCACCTTTTCTCTACTTCATCTATTTCTTTGTCAAGTTCCTCTCTCTTCTGTCCCCCAGTGGTAGAAAATTCTGTGACAGCTCTGTGGTGAAGCAGAATCATAGGAGTTCAGAATCGTTCCAGTGGACCGGACATCATGGATTCTGGGAACTCAAATGCCTTTAGGAGCTGGGCAGGTAGGTACGTATGTGAAGTAACTAGGATTTAGACAGTGAGGAGCCATGTGCATTTCTTGGACTTGAGAGTATGTGTTCCACCCAAAAGCAATTTTTAAAAATCGTTTAAAATGATTTATTTGGCACTATATCTATGCAAAACCTCTCTAGGTTTATATAGATAAACAAAACCTCTACTGGCACAGTTGGCCCATAGCCCCCACCGTCTTGGTTGGAAGTCAGGATGGTGCCACACACCATCCAATGCAGGAATCCCTTCCAGAACATTCCTCATAGATGGCCATCTAGCTAGGGCTTATACACTTGTGGTGACATGGACCAACTCCTATGTAGTCAGAGCATATCATACATTTTAGAAAACGCTTCTTTATATTGAGCCACATCTACTTTAGCGTTTTCTGTTTGTTGGTCATAGTTCTGTTCCGCGTAGTAACAGTGAATAGTCTCTCCCTCTTTCTCATGTACTGTCCAGGCATTTTCTCTTCAGTGTAAATCTACCCAGATCCTTTAGATTAGCCTTCACAGGGTGGGGGCTCCAGGCCCTTTGTGTCTCATATTTTTAAATAACTTCATATTTAATCATGTCTGCTGTAAAATCTGGCACCCAGAACTAGATTCAGAAGGTGAGATAGGATCTGACTAGCATGGAACATAGGAGGACTTTTCCTTCTTCTGGTTATTTTATTTCTACACACACAGCCTAAGGCTGCATCAATCTAGTCAGAAGTTGTGTTCCCATGGTTGGGTCATACTGAGATCACTCTCTGTTTTGACATTGAGAAATACATGTTTTGAAGACTACATGAATGATTTCATTTGTATTCTTCTAAAATTTGACCTAGCGAATTTGGAACCATGATTCCATCTTGTTGAGGGATAATTTTGATCTTCATTCTAAAGTCTGTTTGTGTTATCTATAGCTTTGAAAGACATTTTTTGCTGTGGGACAAGCCACGGTTAATATTCTGAAGAGACTAGGTGAAGAGGCAGAACCTAGATATGGTCTACTGCAAAACTCCATTCTTTCCTTTAACCATTCCAATTCTGGGTATGTATCTGAAGAAATCCAAAACACTACTTCAAAAAGATCTATGCACCCCTACATTCACTGCAGCCCTATTTACAATAGTCAAGATATGGAAGCTCCCCAAGTGGCCATCAACAGATGACTGGATAAAGAAGGTATGGTACATATATAATAGAATATTACTTGGCCATAAAAAAGAATAAACTCTTATCATTTGCAACAGCATGGATGGACTTAGAGGATATTATGCTAGGTAAAATAAGTCAGACTGAGAAAGACAAATACCATATAATCTCACTTCCGTGTGGTTTCATTCTTTTTAATTGGATTTACTTTTATAACTGGGATTGATGTAGTAAATATGTCGCATATTTGATGAAAATCCTCCCTCTTGCTCTGAAAAGAGGCATTACTAAATGTCCATGATAGTCTTTTCTGCTGACCTGGGATTTGGCCTCAGAATATTTATCAGTTCAACATTATTCGTGGCTAATACTAATCAATGAGAATTGGGATGCAACTTATAATCTATATTTGCTATCCCACTGTTGTATTAATAAAGACCACAACTTTGCATGTAAGCAGATCTGATTTTGCACAGCATTATAAAAATAGCTATCTCAGAGTCTTAAATGAGGATTAAAAGAAATAATGTAAAACATGTAGCACAGTGCCTAACCTCAATATTTGGTAGTATTACTCATATAGTTAATTTTCAACATTTATTCTTTTGCCAGGTGGAGTACATTTTTTGGATTGCCTTTCTTTTCCTTTGATAATTCAGAAGTCATACAGTATGTTTTAAAATATAATGAGTGGTAGCTTTAAAAATTAAAGCATATTTCAAATTGCAATTATCAACATCAAGAATTAAACAATATCTACAGACTCCCCCAAGGAATCAGTTACTTGTTGAACTCATTTTTTTCTACGTTCAGCTTTCAATGAAGTGACCTAGGAGTTTAGATCCAAAAGGTAGTTGAATTATTTTCATGTTTCTTCTCTTTTAAGAATTTCATGATATTTGTATTATGTCTTCATGATTTACAATTCCTGAGACATTGCCTTGCCTATCTTCTTAAACACAACCTCCTCATTCAGTAGGCTGGTGTACGTCCTTGACATTTCTTTATCAGAACGCAAATGTGAGAGCTTTACTTCCTGAGACTTTGCTTATCTCAAGTGTTGCTTCACAAATATATGACCACTCAAAAGGGTATAGAATCCTGGAGTTGCAAAATTTCCACTTCAAAAAGTGACAGGTGTGCACCCACTATCTTCTGGCATCTAATAAGAGGGTGTTCCTTCTGGCATCTAATAAGAGGTTGTTTGTTGAGAGGTAAGTGAGCATGACCTTCTCTATTGGCTCCACACAGTAGGACCATTGTATTTTTAAGCACATCATTCACAATGCTTCCTCTGGCGTCCCTTTCAATACTATTTTCTTACAAATTGTTAGATTAACACACTACCTTAACAAATTGAAAAGGACACTTTAGAGTCATATATTCGGAGGAAGTGGCTTAGTGATATCGCTCTGCTCTATCCCCAACAAGCTATGTTTCTATCCAGAGGAGAAAAGGGGCCAGTGTGCTCGGAGCTAAGTGGCATCAAGCAGTCAGGGATTTGGTCATGCAGAATCCTGCAATGGAACAAATTAGAATTCTACTCCAATGAAATATTTCTAACAGAACAGATCATATTTGAAAACATGTATCTTCTTTTTCTACATAGATATTTGACAGATATTTCTAATACAAAAAGAGGGGCACAGATCCAACTTTAATAGCAAACCTGTATTCATTGTCCTGGAAGAATGTCATGACAAATTCTAACTTAGAGCCAGTGCTAATTTCTTATTTGAAAATAGAACAATAGAAGTTTGCAAGGTAAAATTAACAATGTCCCCATCACCATTTGAGACAATAGGTGGATTGCAAATTTTGTAACACTAATTTCTTTGAAACTTTTCATTTCTGTACTGATTCAACTACCATAATTCTAGAGACAACCAGTCCAAATGTTTTTTTCTCTTGTGAACTGTCTGGGAGCAAACATTATTCTTGCTTGAATTAACCGGTTGATTGGCAGGTGATTATGTCACATGCTTAGACAGTGAGAGGCAGTAGTAGTCCTTTTACATGGGAGCCTACTTCATCAAAAGTAATAATCCAGGACGCAAAAGGAAAAAAAAAATTAGAGTCACAAAGCAGGAGAACTCAGATTTTCATCACGAATCAGGCTTATGATTTTCATCTAGCTGTTTTCTGGGGGACAGTTGTAGGACTCATGGCTGCATCAGAGACAAAGGGAACTCTCAGGGAAGTCACTTGTGTGTTGATTGTTCTCCATTTTCCATTCCTTGCCTCCATTACCCCTATTCCAGTCATTCTCTGCCTTGTTTATGCTGCAGATTTTCACTGTGTTCAATCAATAGGAAGCGCTAGTATAAGTAGGAGATTGACAGGCATGAGAAAGAGCATGGAGTGTTTATTCACTGCCACTTCCTTCAGGATACTTTTGGCAAATAACTGCATCCCTTCATGGTAAGAGCTCCTGGTGAAGTGTTTCTCTTCTAAGGTTTCAACTTTTACCAGGCTCCAGTAACATGATTCTTTCCCTCTGCTTTTTCAGACCTACGAGTGATCATGGCTTTCTATTCTTGCCAGCCTCTTATTGACTCCTTGAATCCAGCCCACCTCAATAAATAGTTCCTTTTCAAAAACCTTTTCAGTTAAACCCTTTGAATATGCTATCTCTTTCCTGCCTGAGTGATATACCCAGTACAATCAACTGGACAACTACGAATGACTTGCTATGGTTAATCTAGTTTTCACATAGCATTCTATCTTTTCATTTTAATTCTGATTAATCTGCTTTTTAGTAAAGAGGAGGTTTGGGTTTTTAGAAACCTCAGTTAACTCAAGTTTGGAGGAAAGACAGAGGATTGGGGCACTGCCTTCCATAACTGTCCTATTTAAACACTTTCATCTCTTGGTCCTGTTCATGTTAATGATTCTCTAAACAATATCTTCATGTCACCTGTTTTTGCACTACTAATGTTATTTTTTACTGCTTTCGAGTCATTTTAAATTCTGATAAAAATTATATATATGTATATCGTGCCATAGAAAGGAAAAACTACTAAAATTGTAATACTCAATGTATACCGATAATAAATGATGAATACAAATCATGTTTGACTTCTGCAAGAGGTTACCGTCAGCATCCAGAAACTTCTGATTATGGCAAACTACTGCTTGAGCAACATTGACCAAAGTGTCCACTTGTATACATTTTTTTGGCACCTCCGGTATATATATATATATACATATATATATATATATATATATATATATATATATATATATATATATATATACATTCTAATTCATTCATTTAACAACAGCCATTTACTGATCAGCTACTCTGTACCAGGCACTGCGTAAACAATAAAAAGTGGAAAACACAGCCCAGCATTTGAGCAGCTTGTCTAGTGGACAAAGCCACAGATTACGGATAAAAAAGATAGTAAATAAAAATACTAAGAATGCCATTTAATTTAACTTGATGACAATGAAAAGTACCCCAGAACAGCTTCCCCAACATGTGTTCCTAGATTACAGGGATATATAGTGAATAAGATGATGTCTCTCCCTTCTGGAAGTTCTCAGTCTATTGTTCTGAGAATGAACTTTGAAAATGTCATTAGCCCTTGCAAAGTGTAAAACTGCCTTTATAGCATGAATCTGTGGGCATGTTTAAAACTAAGTCCCTTGATCTAAGGAGCCCCAGCAGGACTGGCTTCTTTAGAGGTGGTTTCACTGACATGTGAAAACTGGATTCAAATGCTAAAAGCTATTCAAAAGAGAATTCCTGAAGACCTCCTACGGAGAAAACAATCAAATCAAGCTGTGGTGTCTATCTTGGTGATATTCATGATAGCAAAGGGAAGCATGGTAACAGGGAAAAGGACAACCAGGGATATACAGATAGTAAAATGCAAACAAAAATGTCTTAGAAACATTTATTTCCACCTAGTAGCACCAGATTAGTGGTGGCCATTTAAAATGTTATCAACAAACGGCACTTATACATCCAAACTTCAAGCATGATTGTGTAAGTCTTCCAAAAGGAGTTCTACGGTTAGCCTAATTTCAAACAAGCAATTTTAATATCTTCAGTCACACAAAATAGACTCCACTGCTTTATGTGATGTTGATTCTGTTTTTTTGGACTTTGCTCTTACAAAAGGAAAACCAGAAGATTCATGCAAAGTAACAGATTTTGAGGTTGAATTCTTTTTTTCTTGGTAGAACGTGTTTTTGCCAAGTTTACAACCCACTTGAACTTCTGTCTGTTCTTTGATTTTAGAATTAACTTGGGCTCTTTTTAACATTGGAAGAATCACAGATTTAGCCAACAATAAAGAAGTCTTAACAAAGTTTACAGAAGATTTTTATCATCACCAAATATCTATAAATGAAGAATTTTCTTATTAACATTCAGTGTAGCTAAATCTGAAACACAGTGTTTTAATTTTAGGAGAAATCATTTTATTTTAAGCCTTTATAACCTAAGTCTATAAAGGAAAAGATTTTTTAGAAAGAAGACATCCTAAGAAAAGCTTGCTTTAATTTTTATCTGTTAAAGAACATGCTTTTGTTAAAAACCCATTTGATCATTTGTTTCCTCAACACACATATTTTTGAGTGTTCCTGTGTATTAGGCAGTAAGTAAATTCTGGGGATTGAAGAGAAATCAGACATTATTTCTGGCATCAAAATACTGTGATGTTGTGGATTTAACTTAAACGGCTTAAACTTAGCTTTATAGATATGGTTAGAAAAAATAGTAAGTTAGGAATATATTACACAGAGAATTGGTTAATCATAAAATAACCAGAATTGAAGATTCAGAACAGAGAGTCCTGCATCTGGATTTGTGATGAATTACCATTGGCACTTGGAACAAACCTCATGGACCTTTCTTTCCTCATATCTAAAGTCTGAAGTTTGGCTTAGAAATGTAGTATTAAGTCTTCCACTTCATGACAAAAATCTCATTGCCTAAAAATAATTATAACCCCACTTTCATCCCTAAATATCTCACATAGGTATGCATACTGGCTCAACATGGTGCACAAACGCTTATGGAGACATAGGTAGAATACCTTGCATATATTTACAAAGAAAAGGAGAAGGGACAAAATCTGTATTTAAAAACTAATAAAATATCATGGTTAATATAGACAGATTAAAAGTGACATGAATATATTTTAGAATCTGGAGGAGGACAAAGGAAAACAGAGAGTCTAGGAGGAGAGCAGAGAGGGATGTCCTCTCTCAGACATATGTACTATAAAGTGATGAGGTCTTACAGAGTGAATCCTGAAATGCTTTGTGCCACCCACTCCCTCGTGATACAAGTCACAAACCACTTAATTCATTTTGGCTTCTAATTCAATGCCGTCTGCAACAGCAAAGCACATTTTATAACAAAGTTACATCCTTCGGCTACTTGCCTCATGGACTTGATAGGACATGCCATTTGGCATCAGAGATCTGGGTTTTGTTCTGATGCCAGCACTTGCCCCCTGGGTGAACCTAAGCAAGTTACATGATTTTTATGAATCTTGGTTTCCTCATTCACACATTAGAAATAATTGTGAGTCTTAATATTCAACTGTAATTTTGGGGTTCTACATTGTAACCCAATTAAGAAAGGGAAGTTTCTGACATCTACTTTTGGCCTCCTTTGGCTCCCTCTTGCTTTCTTGGCTCAAAACCTTTTCTAGTATCATCTCTACCTTCTCTAAGGAGAAGAGCCTCCTGGAGACATTCTGTCTTGTAATTGGGCAAAGAAATATTCTGTATTTTCCCTTTCTTGGCCAAAAGTTTTCTGAACATCGGATACGAAGAGTTGGAAACACCCAGATGTCTCTAGCAGTATTGTGTACCAGAAGAAAGGGACATGACAGGGATGTCACAGAGAGTAATGTCAACTTGCCCTCTGTGCATTTTCTCATGGACAGCCCTAATTATTTGTGATGGGGTATTAGTCCTATTGTGAGGGGAGAGGGGCAAATTGGGTGGTGATTGCAGAGAGATACATAAAGTAGACGTGGTCTTAAGTTTGGAGAAATGATTGCATTTTGATCTGGGTACAGACATCAGAGTCCTTGCTCCTGTACCACTAACAGTACCAAGAGGGCATAATATTTCCTGAATCTGTGAGCTAGGTGGGCTTTTGTCTTCTCCAGGTTTCCTTAGGATCCCAGGGAGGTCACAGTACTAGGAAGTGTCTGAAGAACAAGTAAAATTTCTCTAACAATAAATATGTGTGCTTCTGAAATTCTTTCCCCACCATTTCCCTTTTCTTGTCCTCCAGTTACTTGTAGTGTTAGAAGTAAATTTGAGCACCTTTCTTCTGAAGAAAGCAAATATTTTCTCCTGAAATTAAAATATTTTGTCTACATTCTCTCAACCCAACTTACTGGACTTATTTTAGGTAGAGCAGTGTCCCCAAAGTACTGAGAGAGCTCGAAGCAGGGCACAAATAGAAACCAGGAAATTATAAGAGAGTGAGGGTGATTTGTTTTTTCCTTAAAAGATGAGGC
The DNA here is from genome assembly GCF_964194185.1 of Rhinolophus hipposideros. Taxonomy (NCBI): domain Eukaryota; kingdom Metazoa; phylum Chordata; class Mammalia; order Chiroptera; family Rhinolophidae; genus Rhinolophus; species Rhinolophus hipposideros. The sequence continues at coordinate 11,077,046 of NC_138064.1, forward strand.
ATTGAATTATTTGGAAGGTAAGAAACTTGTCTACACAGCAACTGTTAATGGAGGACATCAATCAGAATGCGTTTCCTCTGAAATCATTTTGTTGGAACTCTGTTATTTCCACTTACAATGATGTTTTCTTCACAAAAAGCAAGATGATTTTGATTTATGCTAATACACAAATTTTTCTTTTAATTAAACTGTTTGGGACACTTGGTTACAATTTCAAAACCCCTCTTGCCTCGCTTAGAGATGCTTATACTGCATAGAGGTACGAAACCCTTGACAACCTCAAACTTAAGGCTGATTTTATTATAGGTTCTCAGTGAAATACTTGACTTTGAGAAACTCCTTTACGTTAATCACCCTGTCAGCAGAGGTCTACCACTTTTTAACTGTTGGTGTTATCTCCATTCTAATTAGAGAAGTGCTACACATCTACTGAGATTATCAGAGTAATAATAATGTTGTCCCTTCTGCAGGCTTTTCTTTCGGAAAGATGCCAAATGCTGTAAAAATTGAACAAGTTGATAGACAAATTGTATGGGGATGAGCACACCTACCACTGATGGGCAACGATCTCTGGGGTAGCTCTCTCTAGTTCTTTGCCCCTGGGTGCTTACGGAGCAGTTGGTTAAAAGGGAAAGAAAAATGCCACTTGGAATGTAAGCAACAGGGGGCTTGAGGGAGAGAAGATATAATTATCTAGACTGAAATATGACCAGGATAACTGCACCGTATATGCAAACCACCAAGATTAAAATCATTCTTTTTGTAAACGAACTACTCAGGTTGGGAAAAACATAAAGAAGGTAGGTGAGATTTGGGAGTCTGACAATTGTTTGAACGACAAGCTAATGTTTTGATGCTGCCAACATATGCATTTTAGAAATCTTTTAGGTCTTGTATTTTTCTGTCTCATGCGCTCGTGCATAATCCTCATGCTGTTTCTTGCCTTGGGCACAGAGGAAATCCAGAAGAAAAACAAAAAACCATTGAAATCTACTCTTCCAAATATCTGGGGAATGAATCCATTGTGTGACTGAAGGTACTAGCTATTTTCAAAGCTAAAATAACCTGCCGTGCCTGTAGAATCAATGAGATGATGAAAAAATTAGATCTTTGTCAGTGTGTGAAAGGGTGTGTTAAAAAGTGTATTACCTCCTTCTCTTTGTGGTCCCTTTCTGCACTCCCTTCCCGTTTTCCCTGACAACACTGCCTAATAAATCACTTTAGCACAAATCTTTTCCCAAGGTTTGTTTCTGGGGAATCCAATCTAAGACAAATGGTAGGGATGATTCACAACTGAACTCTAGAACCTACATGTTAAAAAATCTAATTATTGAAAGCAAAAGGCTCAAATATGTAAATATTCACTACCAGGCCCCGAGGAACTCACCATAAATACAATAAATGGGAAAAAGTAAATTAACAATAATTTGCATTTTAAAAAATTCAAGAAAAGCCACAATTGAAAACCGTAATCAATTCAAGAAAATGCTATTACTATATATTGACAAGAAATTTAATCCTTGAAAATTGCAAGAATTCCAACAATTCACATGTTTGTATGTATGGTAGGCATTCCTTTCTTAAAGTGTGTATACATTTTTTTGGCACCTTCTATATATGTTTTTAGAAGCCACCTTGTTCTCCTTATGAAAATTAATATAAAATTAATCTGAACTAAGTTACATTCTCAAGCCTACAGTTTATAGCTTAAAAAGAAATATCTGTTTCGTCCCTTTGCTGATGGTGATGGAAAATATTATTAATAGCAATGGACCCCAGGAGGTCCAGTGTTCATCCCTGCCATTTTACTTTAGGGAACAAGAAAGGACATTGCAGAATTCCTTGTGATCTGAAAGTGTAAATGAAGCTGCTGAGTCAGGAGTTTTCTCAGCAGTTGTTTCTGAAGTAGGTTTCAAAAAATAAGCAAAGACTGTTCTAAAATCAAATAAGAAGGGTGTTCAGTACTCTCTCCTCAGAAAATTTTGATTATCCAATATAATATAGCTCTCTGTACCAGGACATGCTATGCTCCATTACCCCATTTTATATTTTTATAGCATTTAAAAACATCTAAAATTATTATTAATTAATTTCATAAATATTTATTGAATACCCATTATATCCCAGGATCTTCATATGTTCTGAGGATCTGAGTATATAGAATTGAACAAAACAGAGAAAATCATTGCATTATATATATTATATATATGCTTATATATATATATATATACATATATATATATATCTCTTATTGATTATGTGTCATCTCTTCCTTTCGTAGAGGCTTTGTATTATTTACAGCTCTGGATACATAATCAGTGCTCAATAAATATATGTTAAATTACTAGAAACAGCATAAATTTGCAAACCTGCATATAGAGTTATTTTTAAAATTTGAGTTAAAGTTGAGTCTCACCCTTCCTTTCATACCTTCTTTCCCACCAAAAGCAAAGGTATCTAGCTCTAGCCTTCCCATGTAAAGTATAATTTAATTGGAAATATTTATGGACTGACCTATTCATCCCACTTATTTTAGGTGCTTAAGAAGATATTGGAGGTGATATAGGCACTTTAAACATTGGCTGGTTTGGACTAAACAAAATCTAAAATCTCCATGGTCCCTGGGGTCAAGGACATTGGATGATATAGTAAAGGTCTCTAAACTTTAACATAGGTGACCTGGATTCAATTCCCAACCTGTTAGTGCATACTAATTGGTTGCTTTTTGGTAAGTCACTTAACTCTCCTGATCCAAAGTTCAACATCTGAAAAATGTGGACAAGCCTGACTGCTAGAGCTATTACACAGGTGACTATAAGAAAAAAATACATATAAGCTACAAAATATTGAATCTCTTATTAATGGCAACAATGATACAGACGTAACTTAATATCATCATGCTGTATAAAGAGCAATAAAGAGTTCAAAGTGACATCTGCGTTTCTGAGAATCCATTTTTCAAATTCAGGAAGGCCTAGAGTGTTATTGCATATACAATATAAATACAAACATAACCACTGAATCTGGCTTCAGACTGCAATGAAACAGATGGTGGATCATACAGGGATTTAAAAGAAAGATGGCCTCAACCAAGAATAGCTTTCCTTCTGCTATGTCTTACTACCAGATCTACTAGTAGAAAATTTTAAATCCATTATTACTGAATAATAAAACAAATGTAGACTCTGGACGAAAATGGTAGAATGAACACACATAATTTTTTCCTTGCAGATATCCCACCAAAGCAGATATCCCAGTAAAGAAGTGTGCTGTATTACATAGACACAAAGGGAAAGAAGTACTTCTGGAATCATGGAAAATTAACCTCTAAAACCCCATTACTCCATAAGAGCAACAAGAACACTGGCCATCATTGTCAAAATTAACATTTTCAAAATGCTAGAAATTAACCAATGGCTTGCAACAATCTAAGGAACACTGATCCAAGAAAAAAATAGCTGGATATAAATGAATAAACTTTGTAGCATTTTAACTTGCCCTAACATTATCATCTCCTTCCCAGCTCTGCATTAGCCTTGAAAACCAGCATTCTTGACATAATAATAGTTGTGAAAATGAGCTGCCCCTAGCAGTTGCTAGAGGAGGAAGAAATTGGTGAAAGTCCTAGAAAAGCCCCATTCCTAGAGAACTGTCACTATGTGATCTGTCTGGAAGCTGTCAAAGCCTATTTACTAGAGTTTTCTTTATATAACCTGACTCACAGCTACTTAAGTGAGGAAAGCTATATCATCAAGGTATTTGTAAAAAAAGAAAAAAAATCAATGATGATTGTTTAACATTGCAGCTGCCTGTGATGGTAATACTAATTGGGCAAAGAAGAAGCTGGCTAATACCCATAGAGGACTTTAGAAAGCTCTGAAATAGTCCTGTGGATCTAGAAGGCTGTATACATACATGTTCAGGGCTGTGTGCATGACCAGAAAAGATCTGAGAACACCCCAATCCTTCACCTCTGGTGGAACTTGAGGCTATGAACAAGCAGGAAGTGAAGACTAAGCTGAGTTGTAAATAGTTGGAACAATGAAGGCATGCTCCAACATATGCACAGAAACCATCAGAAAAGGAAGGGAGACTTATTTGTTCAAGGCATTTAAGGAAATATGTGTCCAATCATTAATTGACCAATAAGCTATCTGAGGCATCAGCCTCAGTGTTTAAATTTCAGTGGCTACACATGACAAAGGATATAGATTTTACAGAATTAATCCAGAAGTGTCAATTTAAAACAAATAAATAAACAAGAGCAATAGCAACAACAACAAACCACAACAACAAACCCTAGGGGGATATTTAAGTTCAAGAACTTTTATATCATTTAAAATGTGTAGTTTAAACAAAAAATTATAAGACATGCAAAGAAACCTGGAAGTGTAGTCCATACACATGGAAAAAAGTCAACAAAAAGTATTTTTGAGGAAATACAGATGTTGGACTCAGCAGACAAAAACAATAAATCAGTCATTAAAAGTATATTTAAAGAATTAAAGGAAATAGTATCTAAAGAATTAAAGTAGTATTAAGAACAATGTCTCATCAAATACAGAACACTCATAAAGATGGAAATTATAAAAAGAACCAAATGAAATTTTGGAGTTGAAAAGTATAATAACTGAAGTGAAAATTTCAGTGCAAGGGCTCAACATTAGATTCAAGCAAGCAGAAGGAAAAATCAGCATTTATGAAAATAAGTTGATTGAAATTATCCAAGTTAAAAGAACAGATAGAAAAAAAATTTAAATGAACAGATCCTCAGAGACCTATGCAATACCATCACAAGTATCAATATACATAGTGCAAGTCCTAGAAGGAGAAGAGTTAAGAAAGAGACACAAAGAATATTTCAAGAAATAGTGGCCCCCAAATCCCCAAATTTGATGAAAAACATTAATCTATACAACTAAAAGCTTAATGAACTCTAGGAAGGATACACTCAAGAGATTCACATCTAGACAAATGATAGTCCAACAGTCAAAAGATAAAGGAAAGACTCTCAAAAGTAGCAAGAGAAAAATGACTGATCACATACAAAGGAAACTCAATGAGATTAACAGCTAACTTCTCACCAAAAACCATGAAGATCAGAAGGCTATGGATGACATATTCAAAGTACTGAAAGAAAAGGGAATATCAACTGAGAATTCTATATCCAGAAAAACTATCCTTCAAAAATAAGAGATAATTCAAGACCATCCAAGATAAACAAAACTGAGAGAATTCATCACTAGCAGACCTGATCTACAAGGGAGACTATTGTAAGTCCTTTAGGCTGAAGTGAAAGAGCATTAGAAGTAACTCAGATCCACATGTACACATAAACAGCACCAATAAAAGTAACTATGCAGGTAACTATAAAGATAATAAAAATGTATGTTTGCTTGTAATTCTTTTATTCTTATCTGATTTAAAAGACATCTTAATAAAGCAATCATTATTAACCGAGTTAAATGGAATTATAATGTATAAAAATGTAATTTGTATGGCAAAAATACCACAAAGGAGGGAGGAAAGAATGCAACTACTTTGGAGCAAAGTTTTTACATATTGTTAAAAACAAGTGGGTGTGAATCCTAGCTAGAATGTTTTAAGATATTGTAATCCCTGTAATCCCCACAGCCACCACTGAGAAATTAACTTAAAAACACAATAAAAGAGGGGTGGCCAGGTGTCTCAGTTGGTTAGAGCGCAAGCTCTGAATAACAGGGTTGCCAGTTCGAACCCCACACGGGCCAATGAGCTGCACCCTCCACAAGTAGATTGAAGGCAACACGCTGCAGCTGAGCTGCCAGAGGGGCGGCCGGATGGCTCAGTTGGTTAGAGTGCAAGCTCTCAACAACAAGGTTGGTGGTTCAATTCCCCCATAGGATGGTGGGCAGCTGCCCCTGAAACTAAGATTGAAAATGGCAACTGGACTTGGAGCTGAGCTGCGTCCTCCACAGCTAGCTTGAAGGACAATGATTCGGAGCTGATAGACCCTGGAAAAACACACTGTTCCCCAATATTCCCCAACAAAATTAAGAAAAAAAGTACTTTATTAAAAACATAGACTTTATTTTAAAAAATACAATAAAATAAACAACAAGATAATTAAAATGGCACATTAGGAAATACCTATGTATCTGGAAAAAAAAAACCCACAGTAATGGAGGAATAGAGGAATAAAAAAAGATGACATTCACAACGTATAGCAAAATGGCTGACATAAATCCTATCTTATCAATGATTACATTAAATGTAACTAGATTAAACACTCCAAACAAAATGGAAAAATGAAGTGGTTAGATCCTAATTTCCCCTCCTCCCAAGCCACAATAATTAGTGTCTATTCACCTCCATCTCAGGAAATAATGGAAGTTTATTCACTAAATCTGGGAACACAGAAGGTCCTTGGATCTAGGATTTAATTGCCTTCTGTCAATGGTATGGTGACCACATTGCAGACATGTATACATGGAATGTTCAATGCCAAAACCTCTAAGCTCTTCTTGACTAGGTTTCCAGATTGCTGATTGCCTATTGTTATTCTAGGCAGGAGGTTAGAAAAATACTCTCTGAAGGACCCGACCAGTCCGAGAGAAATGATCTAAATATACAGGGGTTCCTCCCAAAATTGTTTATCTACATCTACCTACAGTTAAGCTCAAATTCAACAAGCTTTCTCTACATATGCAGAACTTCTAATGCGCTTTTTAAGAATGTCTTTCATTCTTAGTCATAAGCACTCAACCCAAAATTTCCAGGCATCTAAGAATAACTTCCAGCATGAGAGACAGAGACCACAATAAGAAAGAAAAAATCAACCAGGATGAAACAGGAACTATATAGTGAAAGGAAAATTCACAGATACATACATCCCTGCATACCCATAAACTATTATTGATATTCTCCAAGAGAGAAGAGAAAGCATTGCAACCATGACACAAGCATAGGATGCTATAGGGAAAAAAGCATTGTGACAACATAAACCTCACATAAGTTAAATATGTGAAAACAGAAATGAATTTTATAGAAATTTTAGAAGATGAACTAAGGAAGTCTTCCAGAAATCAGAGCTAAAAAAATAAAGACATGGAAAACAGGAAAGCAAATTTGAGAAAATTAGGGACCAGTTCACTCGTCACAATATGCAAATCATAGAATTTCCACAAACGGAAAAAGTGAAAACTAGTGTTAAAAAAATTAACAAATCATTTAAATCTGAAGGGCACGAATTGGTGGTGGCACTGGAGCTTGAACACCCAGTCCAATGGATAGAAATAGGCCCTCACATAACATTATGAAATTTCAGAACATTAGAGAAAATCTTTAAGCTTCAAAAGGGAGAGAAAAATAAAACCGTGTTCACCATAGCTTTAGACTTCTCAACAGTAAAACATTTGAAGCAAGAAGAAAATGGAGTAAGGCCTTGGGAATTCTCAAGGAAATGAACGTAGAACTTTATGCTGAGCCAACATATTAATCAGCGTGAGCGCAGGATGAAAACATTTTCAGATACACAGGTTAAAAAATTTACCCCTTTTGCACACTTCTGAAGAAGCTACTGGAGATAATCCTCCTTCAAAGTGAAGGCATCAACCAAGATAGAGAAATATCTAAAACAGGAGATCCAAAAAACAATCCAATGCAAGGGAATCTCCACATTGATGATGGTAAGATATCCTGGAATGACAACTGTGCACCAGTCATTAAGAGCCACCATCTATTTGATGGGAAAGGCACACTGAGGGCAGAGATGTGTTTATCTAATTAAATCATTGTAGGACATTCTCTAAAAGATAAAAAAAAGAAGAATTCAAAGAAAGAAGACATGAGTTCTAGGAAAGAGAGGATCTAACTCCAGAAAAAGGTGAAGGAAAATCCCCAAGGATGACTGCCTCATAGCAGGCTTAGAAGTCATCCCATAATGAAAATTACCATAAGTGTAGATGCTCAGTGTAATTTGAAATTATCAGATTCACTTAGCTTACCTGATATAAAAATTTGCTTTGGGAAAAAAATATATATTCTGAAGGTATTGGATACTGTAGAAAGAGGTGACAAAATGCACAAAGGAAAATAAACAAAACGGAAAAAAAATGCCAGAGATATCTTGGTCCGTATCTTTGATTCAGTATCCGTACCTCCATATGAACTTTTAGTTTCTTCTTCAACATCTTTGATGAAATCACCAGTTGATACAATCTTTGATATTAATATTTGAAAATGATAGTCTAATGGACATATAAATATATTTTCTTCCTCTAAATTCAAAGCTCTTTCTCCAGATCAACTCAGATCAATAGAAATCTGACACTGGATTACACTATCTTTGCAAAGTTTTATCTCAGAGACCTTGGTTTCATTTAAGTCTCTGGGGTTTGGCCATCATGAGTTTCTCTCTGCCAGCCTCTCTATCTCTGTCCATGTCACTGTCTGTGTCTCCCTCAGTTGTCTTGTATCAAAGCACGATACAGACATTTAGGGAGGGGCTTTATTTTATTGTCTTTTGATCATAGTTAGAAATAGAGCCCCTGTGAAATCTTTCATGATCTGATTCACCCATTGGACAAACACATTTTGAGCTTTCAATACATGTCAGTTCCTCTGCTAGGTGGCCAGGATATACATATCAGTGTCTTTGGACGGCTAGCCAATCAAAATGTGTTCACTGACAGTTAACAATGAGCCAATACTGTTCTTTGAAATAGTCTTATTTCTCAGGAGGCATTTAGAATTTATACTAGTAAGATTATATATTAATATAATAGGAACAATAATGATACCACAATAATAAAAACGGAACTCCTCATCGACCAACTCGAAACATTTTCTAAAGGAAGTCATTTAAAGAAAATAGAACACCTCAAGTTCATATAATGCTACATTTTAAATGTAAATGCTAAAGTTTAAATCTTATTGGTGAATGCGTCAGACCCTGATCAAGGTTAAACCTGTGCAATTGCCATGCAGGTGGGCAAATTGCACATGCTGAAGGAAATGGACCATGTCAGATATCATCATTGATGTCTGTGTGGGCACCAGACGCAGACCAGAGTTGGCAGCAGAAGAAACCAATCAAAATCTCAGCTGCTCTGGCTCTGAGCCCCTCTCTAACCTCTCTTCCCAGGAAGAAGAACCAGCTTCACCTCTGGCTTCAACTTTCCCAGGGAAGGCTGGGAGGGGGAAACGCCAACTCCCCTTCCAAAGTGAGGGGAACAGCCAGAAAAAGGTCAGGGATGGACAGGAGAATCCTAATAGTCAAAGCCTCTTCTAACACCGGTTTCCTTTTCATTGGGATACCTATTTGCTCAACTTTTTCTAGAGACTTATGCTCATCACACAGAATGATTTTTTGTTACACAAGAACTGGCAACTTCCTTCTAAGAGATCCTGGAAAAGGAGATGGGAAGCTGTGATTTTCCCCTTGCTTTCCCCCAAGGTATTGATCGTCACATTACTTTCATACTACCTGGGGTTAACTTGAACCCCTTAATTAATGGCCTAGTTTCTTATTGTAATATTCATCTTGAATGGCTTTATACTAGCACTTAAAGGGACATAGAAAGGAATGGGGGGTGGTGGAAAGTGGTGGGGCTGAGCTGAAGCAAGAATAGGAGATAAAATGTGAAATAAAGAACATCTGAAATGCATCCACTTGACTTCCCCTTCCTTCTTTTCGGTGGCTTTTATAAACTACCTTGGCCACACCCTCTCTTCCCTCCATAATCACCTGTCCATGCTCAAAAAGGCCTGTGAGAGATTCATTTTCTAATCCCCTTCCAAAACAATCTCTCAGGCTAAAACAAAATAAAGGGATCTTGGTGTCGTACTGACATAAAGCATCCTCTGAAAAAACTCTGAAATACGTCTCTTGTTAAACAAAAACAATAATTTTTTATAAAGGGCATTTAAAAAGCATTCTCCTATTTATTTTCATATCTAGCATAGATCTGTGGGGGTTTAATAACAATAACAATTACAATAATAATAATAAGACTGAATTTAAATAAACACAATCCCTCCTCCCCCTCCCGGTGAAATCATAAACTTTGGTTTGCTCCCTTTTTTGGTGTGGACCATTTCAACCATATTATAATACTATATGCTAATTTTAATATTTTCTTATATTAAAGCAGTATTTCCTCTGTTGAGCTATAAATCTACTTCTGCCTACATGTTTATATTAGGGTGGTACCTTGACTATGCTTACATAATAGTGTTAAATTTTTTGCTAGGGCAACAAAAGAGTGTTTTAGCAAGAATAGAAGCTTTGAGATCAGACAGAACTGTGAATCCTAGCTCAGTCACTCAATAGCTGAGTTACTTTGAACTACTTACTTAACCTCTCTGAGCCTCAGTTTCCTCATCTGTAAAATGGGAGTAAAATCCACTTACTCCTATGGTTGTTTTGAGGATGAATTAAAACTGTGTGCCTTGTGTAGGACCTGGAACCCAGAATTCTCAGTAGAGATGTAATCCCATTCCTTAAATCCATATCCCACACTGGCCCCTCTGTGGGTGTGCTGCCAATCCATAGCCAAGAGATATACATATACAAAGAATCCTTAAAAGAAGTAAATATTTAATTAGGGACACATATTTTGTACCTGCTAATTATAATTCAAGGCAAACTGTGTTAAGGCCTATGGTAAATGCATGTCAAAATTTAGGGGAGCACCACAGAAGGAATTTGGGGAGTAGGGTCCTTGGAGGACATGACAGAAGAGGTAATGAGTGAACTGAGACCTTGAAACATGAGTGAGTTTGGGTACGTGGACAGGAGGTGGGAAGTGGATTCCATGAAAAGGGAGGGACGTCATTACCGAGATGTAAAAGTGGGGGTACTGGGAAACACTGAGCCACCGGATCCTTGCAACATTTAGGCTGTGGGAGAGGAAATGAGACAGTGAGGGTGGACTGAGGCCAGAATGGCGAAGACTTTGAATTCGACCCTCAGGAGATTCACATTCATAGATAGACAATTAAGAGAAACATACATTTTTAAAAAAGTATGAACGAACACGACAGCATCCTCATGGAAGTTAAAGCTCCCTAACAAGTGCAGGGTGGTATAGCTATAAACCTAGGAACCATGCACTGCCCTTTTCATTCGGTAGTGGGTAAGACCAGGCTTCACGCGATTGGAACGTACTCAGTCAATTAAGAGAAGTACTGACTGCCGGCTGCAAAATATCCCCATGGTGCCAAAATGTCTGTGCAGTGGGTGGGGAGGGGGAGGGAAGGTGTGATAATTAAAAGAATTGTTACTTGCAATGTCGCAGGAGCCAATGTGTTAACACTGCATGCTGGGAAGCTAGAGTGCTCCCAGCTGCCACGGGGAGGGAGGCTGTGGTTTGATCCCTGGCACCACTCATTGGGACAAGATGAATCACAAATGTGTTAATAGTGAGGTTCTATGTCATAATGTGCCAGATGGAGGTGGTTACATCTCTGATTGATTGCCTCCTGGCCAAGACCGGGGTTTTCCAGAAGGCGAATGTCTCCAAATTGGCATGGGAACTCTAAGGATGAGCAGGTCTTTATTTTGGTCAACATGGACCTGACATTCTCGACTTTATGAAGTGTGGCTACCCCCAAGACCCAGGCAGCCAGAAAGCGTACATGGATGAGGAAAGATGGGACGAGGGCATGATATATGGAAGACATTGTTTTGTGCTGGTCAGAGCCCTTCTGGCGAAGAGAAGCTGTTAACGAACCTGTGAAGGCACTGGAAATAAAGGGGTGGTGGGGAGTTGCAGTAGAACCCTGCTTTTGAACACATTAAATATAAAAGGAAAGGAAAAAATAGAGAAAGAGCAGGAAGGAAAAGCTTCCCCGCCTCAGCCACCGAGTGCCCGAAGCATATGAGTCCCAATGCCAGGCTGAGGCCACCAGGGCAGAGCGACAAAGCAGAGCCTTGCCGGGTGACCTTCCCGCCGGTCCCTTCCACTCATCCCCAGTCGTAACCACCAGCCCTTTGTTGTGGTTGTTTTTTTTTTTTTCCCCCAGTGCAAGCTTCCAACTATAAACAGCCAACTACAAGGGCAATAACCATGGCATCCTACTGGGAACTAACGCAGCCTCTCGTGCAGACGCGGGGTCCTAATACAGGACAGTGAATGAAGCTTCATTACAGAACAATGGAGTTAGCTGCCAGAGCCTACAGATTTGAATAAACAACAAATAAGCAACATCTGCTCCAGCATATGTGTATGGTAAAAAAAAAAAAGTCACAAAATAAAAGAATTTGTAAATGCCAAAAGCAACACTAAACTGCCAGTGCTACTGTAGAGTGAATTTTTAATTGCACATGCAAAGAGGCAGGCTGTGGGTATTAGTCTCACATATGTCTTGTTGCTGCCAACCTGGGAGTATAGATGAATTTAATTAAATAAGGATTATCCCTTCTCCCCAGTACAATTACTTATTTATAACAATGATAAAATTGCCTAATAAAAAAATTGTAATATTTCAAAACAAGCCTAGAAAACACCCTGCTTCCTCTGTAAGTCGTTCAGGGCTGTTTGAGTTTGAGTGTGTCTTTTAAAATTAAGTCTTTGCCTACTGCCAAGGAAGAAAAAAACAAACAACAACTCTTATCATAAAGCCTGCCGCAGTTAAACAGCCAGGGACGGCATTATGGAGAAATATAAAGAAGACACAGAGCAGCATGGGAATTGGCTTTCGTGGGGTGTGCAGAAAATTAAGCAATTGGACTCAAATTGAGGCCAGGCGACAGAGCCAAGGGGCAGGGCCACTGAGACGTGTGCTCCACCAGTGTCCTGGTCCTAATGTGTCCTGTGAACAGAAATACAACAGTGAGCACTTCGTTTCATCTTGGCTATCCTTCCCCGCGTGCTAATTCCCCAGAAACAAATAACACTACTCAAACCAAACAAACAACAAAAGAGATGGCCACTATGGCCCCTCTTCTCAGTGTCGGTGGAGTCCATTTTAGCTCCCAGTAGCAACCCACATCACTGGGGAGACCAGTGGTCACAACCCAGGTGTGAAACTGTAGGTGGCAAAGGAATTCATGTGTACAAGGTTACTACAGAAATCAGTATCTTCTGAGTCCCGTGATCTAAGTTTTATATTTGAGCAATTTTATTGTTTTCACAGCTTTTCTGTACTAGAAGTTAAGCAAGCACTAAGAGCTTCTGATCTGGGGCATTCCCTCAAGGTCAATTCAGAAGGCAACCAGACGCAAAAGACAGGTAGGGGCTCAGAGGTTTGTGGCCATGGGCAGTTACACAATTGCTGGACCTCAGTTTCCTCATCTGTGCAATGGGAATGATGATGATAGAATCCACCTTCAAGGGGGGATTCAATGAATTAATACTGTGAAGTGCCTGGAACTGCGGCTGGCACAGAATAAACACTGAAATGTTGCCAAGAACTTAAAGAGATGCTCTGGCAAGGCACTTAAATCTGTATGTAGCTCTTTCCTGGATGATAGCAGCTTTTGATTCATCTTTTGCTTTTTTTTTATGATACTTATCACATTTTGCAGTTCCAATAAAACCAATAATTAATTGCTTTCTCCTAATACTTAAAAGCTCCATGAGGTTAGGTTATGTTGTGCTTTCATTTGTATTGCCAGCACCTAAAACAGGTTCTTGTTAAGTGCTCATTAAATATTTGTTGAATGAATGACTTCAGTATAGAAGGAAGACTAGACTTGAATTCAAAAGATCCTAGCTTCCTTTTGTCACTTAATTTGTTGATATGCTATCTCTAAAAAGAAAATAAACAGTGTGGTGATTACAGTAAGTAATGTGATTGAAACTGCTGAGGACACTGCAAAGCTGTAGATGGATATAAACTGTTAATTAACAATGAACTGCTCCCTAATAATAAGTGTAATTGATTGGAATATACAGTTAAACAACACATTCCACGTATATTCAGATAAACCAATTTTTCTGAGAATGGTTAGAATGAGTGCAAAATGGAAGTACATGAAGTCTACATTACTTAGGACTAAATGCAACATGTGAAAATAAAGCACCAATTCAGAGACTTTTGGAAGGAACATACAAATTGCATCCATTCCTAATTTAGAAATACTGAAATCCATGCCGGTAAAATCATGCAAAATATCATGTACTATATTTTAAGATAGTCATTATACTCTGCCCACGATGCACTTTTGCAATGGTAAGTCCCCATTGGTTAATTCGCATGGGAACTTTTCCTGGATAAGACAAGAGAAACCCAGATGGTGACATGTGGGGAGGCCACAAGTAACGGTGGGGTTCTCTGATGGGTCAGCCCTGCGCTAGGCCCGGGGATGCAGGGGAAATAAGACAAGAGTCCCACCCTCACCCAGAGCACCATTTAACACAAAACAGCAAGTAGTTACAGTTTTTCCAGATGAGTCCCACAGAGGCGCTATTTACCAAGCATAGAAACAGCACATGTTTAGAGGTTACAGGTACAGAAAATAAAGGTGGAAGAGGAGAGCAGGACTGTGGACTATGGCTGCTTAAGACAGGAGAATGGGCCATTGTTTATGTTATTCTAAATTAGTATGCCAGTCCATTTGAAATAACACAGAAAGGGGGGGCAGAGAGAGAGAGAGAGAGAGACAGAGAGAGAGAGAGAGAGAGAGAGAGAGAGAGAGAGAGAGAGAGAGAGAGAGAGAGAGAGAGAGATTGAAAGAGAAAGAACAGTCTAGTTTAGTGGTGGCTGAGGGGGAAGACCGCCAGCCAGGAGCCAGGATGGAAAAGGTATCCCTTCAAAGTTACCTTTTCTAAATCTGCTCTGGAGCAAAAATCCTATCAGTGAAGTCTTCATAATTTAACTCTCACTAAATTCCTAAATATACCCAGATTATAAACATTAACATTTAGGATTATCTTTGTCAGATGACTGTTCTGTTGGACAAATTTGAAAATAGAGATAAGCTAAAGAAGGAAAAGCCGGATGTAATTCTATCATCTACAGATTGCCATGTCCTCTCTCTTTCTCTCTATCAATTGATCTATTTGTGTGTGTGTGTGTGTGTGTGTGTGTGTGTGTGTGTGTGTGTGTGTGTGTAGGGTAAGGGTTGGAAACTTGTTTTAAAATTTTAAATTTGTGCAATATAAAAAGTAAAAAGAAGAAAGGAAAAAATATTACCTGAAACCTGTCCCCATGAGATGGTCACCAAACTATGAACTATAGTTTATGTCAGAAGCAATTGTATATCTAAGTGAATTATTTTTCTGTAGGAACATACATTTTATTTTATGACTTGTTTCTGTCTCTTAACTCTAAGAATTTAACCACAGTGGCACGAAATACTAGTTGTGTTCTCATTTTTTTAATGGCCACATGATATTCCATTTTACTATACGTAGCATTATTTATTTAAACACTCCTCTATAATGGATATTTAGGCAAGTTCTAATTTTTCACACCTCTTTATAAGTTTTTAGTTTCTGAATTTCTATTAAATTCATCAATTTAATAACTCGTCTATTTTAGTGTAATTTAAATATGTATTTCTTAGATTACTACTGGGCTTGAAAATTGCTTCATTTACATTATCTTAGTCAGGAAAATTTTTTACTTACATCTTTGTTTTTGTTAAATGTTCTCGCATTGAGAGATATTTCAAACACATAAAAAAGTATAGAAAAGAGCACAAGAAGTATCTATTCCTTATAACCACCTATAAGCTTCATTAAAGTGTAACATTTTACTATAGTTACTTCAGATTTTCTTTTAAAAGGAAACATAACAGAATAAAAGCCCTGGGTTTATCCCATCTTGATCCTACTTCCTCCCTCCTTTTCCTTCCTCCCAGATTTAACCAGGATCCTGAATTTGGTGTTACTATTTTCCCTTGCATATCTTTGTGCTTTTACTTTGTATATGCATTATAAATGCACAATAAATGTTGCTAAGGTTACTATGTATTTTACATATTGTATGTACCCAGGTATGATTTGTTTATCCTCACCTTATACTGTGATATAATATTTTACTTCATTTAAATCATTTTTTATTGAAAAAATTTTGCATCTGCATTTATAAGAAAAATTTATCTATTTTGTGAGCCATTTTAGTCACATTTTGATATCAAGTTTTTCAAAAATCTAAAAGGAACCGGAAAGATTTACAAATGTTTACATTATCTGAAAGATTTATATAAAAGAGTAATTGTCTCTTGAAAACTTAAAAGAATCTGGTCACATAATGTTTTTTAGTTGTTTGGTGGTGGTCATTGTTGTTCTTAGAAGTAGTTTTTGATAAACTTAATATTTGTTTGTTTTTTCCCTATGGTGTTTGTTTCCTTAGCTTTTCTATTATGTTATTTTTTTAAATTTTTTATTTTAAATATATATGGGTATATAAATATTGGTAATATAATATCAATATGTAATTTTATAGTATAAATATGTATTTTTTCTAAAATATCATCCATATGAATTACCTCTGATTTTAATTGCACTAGTTGAACTGATGTTCCTTATAATTCAAAAATGGATTTTGCATATTATATAATTTTATTTTCTATATCAGTAGTTATATGTATTACGTCTTTTCTCTAATGTTATTTTGATGATCTAATTTTGTTTGTATTTATTTTCTCTCTTTTATTGTTTGACAGCTTTATCTTTTTCTCCCCCTCAGACAAAAAACTTAGTACTTAGATTTTACTTATCAAATTACTTGTTTTCTCCTTCAAGCATTATTAATTTCCACTTCTTTATTAATCTCTATCTTCTAAAAATTTTTATTATTTTTATGATCATTTCTTGAGTCAAATACCTAGTTTACTTCGGATTTTTTTTCGTTTAATAATAAAAGCAATTAATGCTATGAATTTGCCTCAGATTATTGCTTCTGTTCCAATTCTCCAATTTTATATGAAATGATCATTATTATTCAAGTGATCTGCATTTGTAGTTTAACAGCATTTTCTGCACTTTTCTTTAATATGGATGATTTAGTCCCCAAGTCCTGGATTTGGTATTTTGCTTTGTTCTTTTGGAGGAGGAAAGTATTGCTTATATTTTTATCATCAAGTTCAAATATTACTGCATTTATACCTATGGCAAAGTGATCTATATATTATGAATGAGACTGTATGTGTGTGTGTGTGTATTTAACAAATTGATGAAATAATGATTGCATTTACAAATTATTAGATATTTCAATAAATATTCCAAGAACACGGGCAAAGAATACCTATTTCAATATTTTTCCTGTTAAGTGCATGTTATCAATTACAATATTAATATCTTTTCTATCATCTTTTATTATTTCATGCTTGAACTGTAAAAGGTGAGAGGAGTATTAAAGTCTCCCAATTTGGGAGGGGAGATAATTGGTCAAAGGGTACATAGTTGCAGTTATATAAGTAAGTCTAGGGATCTAAGGTACAGCATGATGGCCATAGTCACTAATACTGTATTCAGTGTTGGAAATTTGCTAAGAAAGATTTCAAGTTCACTCATCATACACACAAAAGTGTAATCGTGAAGAGAAGACATGTTAATTAACTTGGCTACAGTAATTATTTCACTGCATATAGACACATTACATCACCATGTTATACACCTTAAATATATATAATTTTTATGAAATTTTTTTTAAAAATTAAAAGAGCACAAAGGTTTTGGACTAGTTGTTATGGGGAATGGAGCAGAGAATTAACAATAATAAAATCTCCCATTTTTATTGTGTCAATGTCCTATAGTATTGCCAGGATTTTTCGCTAAGTAGTCTTACGAAAATAACATATGCACATGGTAACAAAAGAAAAAGATACCAATTAATTTAAAATATGTTAGCTTCCCTTCTGTTAAGACCATCACCAGTTCCTTATACATTCTTCCAAAAGCATTCTGTGTATGCTTCCCCCTTCAGCAGAAATAGGTGCACTTTTGTACTACAAAGAGGTGTCTACATGGCATCTTTTGCACATTTCATTTCCCCCCTCATTTAACAACGGTGTACCTTTCCATATAAACACATAAATATCTGCCTCATTTTTCAAAATTATGTCTGAATACATATTAATATGACGATGTATAACAATTGCTTAGAGCAAACATATTTTTAGGTACTTAGGCTGCCTCTAGTTGTTTGTTATTATAAACATTCTTGCAGTAAAAATCCTTGCATGCACATTTGAGTCTATTGGAAGGCCCAATTCCAGAACTTTAATAGTTGCATCAAAATTGCATACATTTTAAATTGTGAAATAGAGAGATTACACTTCAACTAATTGTGACAATTTAACTTCCAATTAACAATGGGTGAGTGTTTGTTTTACATTTTTATTATCACGGGATATTATTAAATCTTTAAATATTTGATAATTTGATAGGTGAAATGTGTTATTATTATTATTCAAATTTGCATTTCTTTAGTTACAGCAGACACTGATCATGTTTCGTCATTTTTATGGAGCTTGTATATTTCTTCCTTGGACTGCTTAAGTATTTCCTTTCCTCATTAATTTAATAAGATCTGTGGGGTTTTTTTTTATTTCTAGGGGCTTTTCATAAAATCAGCCTTTATATATTAAATGTTAATTACTTGGTATGAAACGTTTCATGATTGTTAAACCTTAAATGAGGTTTATAATTTTTGATTAATTTTTAAAAGTCTTCTTTATATTTTAATATTTTCTTTTACCTTGAAGCATACTTCACTAGATTTTAATATTATCAGCCCTGATTAGTTTTCATCTTTATATCTCTTTTATTCTATTTCCAACATTTTACAGTGATTTGTTGTAATATAATAGAATTTAAGTTGGTCAATATTGCAAATTTTATTTTGTATCCAAAACTATGTTATAATATTTTATTTCTTTCAAAAGTTTTAACAATAATTAACTAAGTTTAACTGTATGGTTTTGGGAGTTTTCACTTGAGTTCACTTTTTCCATACCCTGTTTTCATTATTCTAGAGTACTTTATTTGGAGTAACACCTTAATCAGGACATTGTACTGATATGTGCTGAAGGATATACTTCATGGGTCCTTCTTTGAACATGAATTTATGCTGCTCTTACATATAGAAGAACATGGATGGGCATAAAAATCATTGGTTCCCATTTTTCCACTTCTAAATTATGTGTATATTAGTTTATTCCCATCTGCAAGTTAGTGTTGCTATTAAGATGTTTGAATTTCTTCACTTTGTAAGTAATCTGTGTTTTTCTGCCTGGAAATTGGTGGATTACTCCCTGCCCCACCTTATCCTTCGACTTCATACATTTTACCATGATATTTAGGTGTTCTCCTTTTATTGATGTGCCTGGACTTAATGAAAACTATTTTTGTTGCAATATTTATTTATTTAATCAAATTACTACATACACATAAAAAAATCAGATAGTGCTAAAGACTACATAATAAAAAGAAATTCCCCAAAGGTAAAAATTGTTTTCAAACCTTTTGATGTATGATTCCTCTGGCTATATAGTTTATTTCTAACTGACATGCTTATATCTCTATTTTTTGACTTATTAACAGCAATATATCATTGAGTGTTTACCATGTTCCAGACACTCTTCTTTTTTTTTACGTGAATTAACTCATTCATTGTCACAGCAACTCTGTACATCCTACTGCTATGATGTTACCTATGAGGAAATTGAGGCATGAAGATGTTGACTGAGTTGCTCTAGATTAGCTTTTATAGGTGGTAAAACTAGCCCGAATTTCAATCCAGGTCCATCTGATTCCTTTATAAAAAATAAGATTTAGCTAATTTACACTGCTATTCCACTCTCTTTATCGATGTATGCATGTATCTATCTGTCTGTCTATCTATCTATCTATCTATCTATCTATCTATCTATCTATCTATCTATCTATCTATCTATCTAAACCTTTTCTCAGCCCATCAGCTATAATCAGCATTTGCCAGCCTTGTATCTGAGGTGAAGACATTAGCATCCTGTGCTGAATACTTTCTTTTTGCTTCTCCAGATGCACTCTCCCTTCTTCTCCACCCAGATCTGTGTTTTTGTCTCCTACGGACCAAATAATAGTCTTCCTTGATATCTGTCTTTAGTTTGGGTTTGACCACTGGAGATCGGAGGAGAGGGAATTTGGAGTCCTCATTTTCCCACCTGCCTCCATTGCTTGGCTGCCTCCCTCTACAGAAAGCAGCTTTCCATACAGCTATCCACTCCAGGTTCCAGTCATGTAACTGCAAAAACTTCATTTCTTCAAAATTACTTTTTCTCTTCTCTTTCTCCTTGATTCCAACCGGCCTTGTGTAGCCTAATAGCACCATAAGTCACTTGCTTCTTTTCTTTCCCTTACCTTCTACCTCTGCACGTACTACACATCCACTCCCTTAACCCTGAAGCCCTTAGGACATCAGATTCTGGTGAGCATCAAACAGTCTGAGGAACAAAGCCTCAGGTCTACTGACCACAGAAACAGAGTTTTGGTTAAACTAAAGATAACATCTTGACCTCAGTTGTGTGTCAGCTCCAGACCCACAAAGCTGGAACGACCCTACCGGCCGCACCCCCTCGAAACCTGACAGAATTATGCCCTGACTGATATCAGGACCTGGTACAATGAGCAGCTGCCTCCTACCCCAGCCCTGACCAATCTGTAGAGTCCACGACCCCAGCTCCCTTAGCTACCATGACTGATGATTTTCCCCCCATGTGACCTGTTCCCTGGAGGCCATTGGGGAGCCAGGTCTCTGAACACTAGCTCGTCTTGTCTCCGGGCTTGGCACCATCTCCTTAAATCTACGTTCTTTGATGCAAACTCCTGTTCGTGTCTCATTGGGCCTTGATGTGCACAGGCAAACGAACCCCTTGAGTTCGGTAACAGTCAATACTCCCTCTTCTGCCCCTTTTGTCTTGAGAGTGGTCATTTCTCCCTGATGTTTCTAAACCTAGGATTTGGCACTACCCATCCCATTCTTGGTCTTTCTAAAGCGTGCTTATATACCACTCCTCAGTTCCCCAGGTTGGTGCCACCTGTTTTCTCTTTGGAGGAAAGTCCCCATCTTTCCTCCACCTTTTCTTCAAACTTTCCATCCAACACTTCTCAACAGCTATATTTCTGCCTTCAGAATATCCAGTTTGATAATATTTCTGATTTGCTATCTGACCAGAATTCAGTCTCCCTGTTTGTCTCTTTGTTGATTCTCAAAGCTGAAACCCACCAATCACATGTACACGTTATGGTTTGGTCAGATGGCACTTCCTTTTTTTTATGTCCACTGTCATCAAATAGTATTAGGTACCATTAATTTTAAGACTTCCATTATTTATGTACCTCTAAAAAAGAAAAAAAATAAAAGACCTCTGCCAATTAAAATCTGACCTGCCATCAATTGTAAGATATGTCTTGATTTCAAGGAAAAATTGTTATAATTGATGAAATATGGTGGTCAACTCTTCTCTTGCCATCTTGACCTGTCGTTGAGAAGCTTCCAACCTGGAGTCACACTCCATTCCACAACCTGAATTATTATTCTCCTGCCTGAGACATGTGTCTTCCAAATGTGGGGGAGTCCTTTCAAAACTGCATGGGGCAGTATTTGAGAGTGCAGGCTCTGGGTCTAGAATAGCCTGAGTTTGAAACCTGGAACCACTTTTTACTCTCTGTGAGATTATGGAGAGTATTCCATATTTTTGTGCTTCAGTTTGCTCATCTAATAACGAGGGATAATAATAGTGCCTACCTGAAAGGTTGATTTTGAGGATAAAATGATGTAATGCATGTGAAGTGCTTAGAATACATACTTGCCTGTCACACTGTGACTGTTTGTTTAATATGATGAAGTTGCTCTGTGACTGGTCTCGTTAAGGCCTCTTACGACTTGGGGTTAAAAGTTAGCACCCCACATCTTACTCCAAATCGTGGAATGGGCACACAGATGGGTGTTAATGAAATAGTGTTCGCTAATGAAATATCTTTTCCAATCTTTTCTCTCTCTACAATGTGTCCCTTCTTTATATACACAATGGGCTGAAAGGTTCAAGACTTGTGGAACTAGGTCCTATAATTTCCGTACAAAAGATGCATGTGTTGATTTCTCACTCAATGACTTTGTATCTGATACTGACCTTTTTTAGAACCTCAGTCAAAACTAAGATGCAAAGAGTCTAACTCCAACCACCTGTTACAGCTACGTAATGTGCCTTGAATTTGTCTCCCTTGACATTTTGTTTATGATATTCACTTCTTTTTCCACTCAGTTCTTAAATAATTTCTCACGTGTCTCATACTTTTATAATCCAGTCATTTTCCTGCAGTATTCAGTCTGTCATTTACTGTCTTCATTGCATTTTTTGAATTATATTTTAATTTTTCTGTCAGCATTTTGCTGTGCTGCTGTAATTTTGTTAGGGGTTGCGTTAGATCCTTAATTTTTCACAGTCTACTTAAATTTAATATTTTACCACTTCATGCAAAATGTAGAAACCTGGCAGCTATATTGGTCCATTTCCCAACCTCCCATACTCCATTCTATAATTGTCGTGTGTATTACATTGACATATGGTCTAAACACCACAACTCACCATCCATATTTAGTGTGAAGAGCTTCCCTTAGCATTGCTTGCACTGCAAGTACGCTGGTAATGTTAGCTTGTTTCCTGTTACCTAAAAATGTCTGTATTTTATGTTCGCTCTTGAATATTTTGCTGCATATAGAATCTGGCTAGTAGTTAATGTCTTTTGGTCTCCATAGCTTCTAATGAGAAGCCCAGTCATTCACAGTTTTATTCCCTTGCATGCAATATTTAAATTTTCTGTACCTGCTTAGAATATTTTCTCTTTATTTTTTATTTTTATCAATTTAAACATACCATCATTTAAGTATACTTTTCTGTGTATTTATCCTACTTGGGAATTGCTGAGCTTCTTGAATCTGTAAATCTTTGAGTGAATTTGGGAAACTGTCCACCATTACTTCTTCAAAAACATTTTTTTTTTCTGCCCAATTCTTTCTAGCCTTTCTTTTTCTGATCACAATTGCATGTATACTCAATGTTTTGATATTGTCTCACAGGCTCCTGAAATTCAGATAATTTTTAAAATATAATTTTTATGTCTTTTTCTCCTGTTTTTCAGATTATTGGATAATTTCTACTGATATATCTGAGTGTTAAAGTTCATCGATACTTCTTTTATCATTTTATATCTGCTGTTAGGCCCATCCAATAAAGTTTGTGTTTTGGAAGTTATAGTTTTCACTTATAGCATTTTCGTTTCATTCTTTATTATAATTGCTATTTTGTTCTTGAGATTTTTCTATTGTTTGTTCATTGTGAGCACAGTTTACATTACATTCTTCATCATGATTATAATAAGCTCTTTAAGATACTTATATGCTGATTCCAACATCTGAGTTTTCTCATTGTGTGTCTCCATTAATTGCCTTTTTCTTGACTACGTATTTTATTTTCTTCTTTCTTCGTAAGTCCAATAATTTCTTTCTTATTGTACCTGGACATTGTGAATGGTATATTGTTTTAGCAGGCAAGAAAACTGGCTAGAATCAAACTCCAGTTGGAAATATGAGTTCATTTCTTTTAGCCTTAGTAGAGATTCTCGCAGTTTTCCCCATGCATGTTTCCTTCAAGAATTGGCTAGAGATTTGGGTAGATTTCATACCCAGATTCAGAATTTTCCTCCCTGGCTCTCTCTCCTTTCTGAGATTTTTCACCTAACTTTCCAGCTGGTGTCATGGCCCCAAACTGTCTTCTGATTCTTCTAGCTAACAAGACTGTCAATTTCTATAAATTTTTTAGAATGGTGTCAATTAGAGCCTGCCTTCAGGGTAAAAGTCTTTGAAAAACAGAAAACTCATCCAGTGCCATTCCTTTTTTCAAGTGTTGAAGCTTTCTCCAATATCTGCTTGGTTTTGGTCACTCTCCAGTGCCTTTGGGTAGGAATTTTCAAAATGTTTTATCCCGAGTTTATAGTTACCTATGGGAGGGTTGGCCTGTTACAGGTTACTTCGCCATTATCAGGAGCAAACTCACACATTGTGTATTTTATATGAAGAGAATGTTTACTCATTGGAGATTATTCTCTTACACAGAAGCAATATCGTTATATATTTCACTGAGAACATTCATTTCTGAGGATTTCCAAGAATTCTTTGCAGTCATACTTTTATTGGTAAACCTCTTTTCTGTATAGCCTCTGACTGCAAACTGCTAGATCTTGAGATGATTTTACTGTGTTTGCTGATTTTATAAGGTGATAAGAAAGGCACATCTTGTCCAATTTCAGAGGTAAATGAGATTCTTTTAGAAATTATGACCTCAATGTGTTAATAGTACTGAAGTGGACTTGTCTCTTTAATTCTTAAGTGAACTCTTCCTATATAAATGTCTACAACTTCACCTACAATATACAGAGGGTGCCAAAAAATGTACACATTTTAAGAAAGAAAAATTGTATTAAAATTGTAATATTCAATATATACCAAAAACAATAGATGAATACAAGTCACATTTGACTTCTGCAATTACAAGAGGTGCTCAAAGTGGTTACCATCAGTGTCCAGACACTTCTGATTACGGCAAACTACTGCTTGAGCAACGTTGACTGAAGTGTCCACTTGTAGACATTTTTTTGGCACCCCGGGTATTCTACACAAATACCCCAAGGCTTCTGGAATATGGATGATTGAGTTCTCCCCGCCCCACCCCCCGGCCTTTAATAGCACTGTTTTTATTTCCTCCTTATATTTATGTTCCTTTTTCATTTCAGTGATAATTTTTCAGGGCTGAAGGGAGGATGGTATATTTATGGCCTTGTGTACCCATCTTTTATAAGATTTTACTCAAATTCATTTAGGAAAATGCTTAAATATACTTTTTTTCCTGTTAATATTCAGAATACTATGTATGAGTAGATGAAATACAATCTTTAAAATATCTTTTAACTTAATTTTAAAGGTATTTGAAGAATTTATCACATGCCTTTATCTATTTGTGTGTATTATGTACTTAAAACCATAGCTAATTATCTCTCATGGTTCTCTGGGTTGAGCTAAGGCTCAACTATGTGGTTGTCACTTGGATTTTCTCATACAGTTGAAGTCAGATGGCTTCTGGCCTGGCATCATCTGAAAGTTTGACTGCACTGGACATCCAAGGTGGCTTATTCATATGGGAGCTCATTCAAAGCTGTCCACCAGAGCGACATTTCACAACATGAGGGCTGGGCTTCTAGAGGGAATGTTGCAAGAGCAGGTATCTCAAGAGCCAGGAAGCAGCCCAGTGGGTTAAAGGCTATGCTCTGGGAGTAGTACAGCCTCACTTCCACCATATCCTATCAGTCAAAATAGTCTATTGCCTTCATCTTTTAAATGAAGTCACTTTTTAAATTTTGAGTCAAAAAAGTCATTCATATATATATATATATATATATATATATATATATATATGATTATATATGTAATTCATTCATATATATCACAGTAATACTTTCCCACTTTCTCCATTCATTCAACTAGTTTTATTTTTTATTTGTTTTTTCAGTCCTACTTTTTCTGGGGTTAACGGCACTATTCTTGAAAGTAACAAAATTGCATTTGCTTTAACTGTGATTCAGATTTTCTCCGTTAGGCTAACTTTCACCCATTTTACTTTGCTCTTTAAATTTGAGATTAAATGGAGATTAGTGCTTTTGCCTAACTTCCCAAATTGTTTTTTGGAATGAATGGGGTAACTAACATGATATCAGCAGACCTCTTAATTGAATGTCAAGGAAGGCAGCTCCTATTGGCAAGGGGACCTCCAGCTTCATTGAGAAGCATTCAATTAAATGGAAAACAGATGCTTATTTTTGTCTTATAAACCTCAATGCAGGTTATGTGGTAATTACTTCAAAGAGCAGGATAACAATTTATGTAATCAGCAGGACCCTGTAATTACTAATGCATAATTTCTAAACAGCATTTAGCAAAATGAGGCCCATACATACACTTTATAATGAAAAAGATGTGTTTGACACCACACTAAATTAAATTAAAAATTTGCATATTTTCTTCCAGGAAATGCACTAGATTCATCTGGTTTATTTTGCTTCACTAATTCCTGTCTACTTTTAGCTCTGTTATAGGATTATGGAAATGCTGAATCACAATGATGGCTGAATGGGGGCGGAAGAACCAGAAGTAGAGAAAGACTTCCTTCTCTGTTGTCTAGGATAATAGGAGATCATTCTAAGGGATGATTTCGAAAGGTACATCTAGGCAACTTGTTTCCACTGAGAGTTTAATAGGAAGGTCATAAATCACTTAATTTAGAATATAAGTGCTGGCAGAGAACATACAAATTATCTCTTTATAACGGATTTCAAAAACAAAGAAAACTGAGACCCAGTAAAACGATAATGACTTGTGCAACATCAAGCAGTTGGCAAGAGAAGCAAGAAAGTATTCACCCAGTTAGCCCCAGTCCTATGTGGAATCCATGCCACTCTACTGGTCAGATCATACAGAGTTAAAGTTAGACAAACCACGTACTACATTAGCCCCAGTGATACTGAACATTGCTGCAGTCTTTTGAAATGTGCATGTACATTTGCATTGCTAGTAGGTTTTTAATCGTAGCAGGTAGAAATGGTAGTAATAGCAGTAATAGTAGGTATGGCATCACCTGGCAATAACTTTTTGAGTTCCGCATATTAAGAAATTTGAGTAGCAGTTATTTGCATTCCCTTTCTGAAAGACCATTGGTGGCACTGCACACCTTGATGAATTCTTACCTATCATTCCTGAAGTCAGGTCAAGAGGATTACCAAGCTCTTCTTCAAAGCTCTGGACCTGAGATACCAAAATGCATCAATCTTATTAGAAACGCTTTCATAACAAATTTACTTCATTTATTTAGTCAACATATAATGAGTGCCACTGGCTGATGCTATGAGGATTAAACTTGAGTTCTGAACTCACATAGCTCACAGGCTGCTGCAGTTAAGGCACTCAGATAAACAGTCAAAGAATTAAAGGAGCTCAGGACAGGGCAAGGGGAAGATCACTGCTGGGGGGAGGCATAGAGGCCTCACCTGGAACATGTGGCATTTGAACTAAACATTGTTATTATTATTTATTATTATACATTTTTTTTTTTTGCTTCCAAAGAGTGTTAAATGTAGCTGGAGAAAGCAAGTTATTTCTCATATTTAATTTTAGCTTCGTAGGGAATGTGTTTATGACATTTTTTATAAGTTTATGGAGAGCAGTTCAGAAAATTCCTAACTCAGTTACTCTATAAAGCTTAGACAGTTCAAAGAAAATTTGATTTCCAAATTGATAGAGCAGAATTTATTTTTAAAATTCTTTTAAGAAATTAATAAATAGTATTCTAATAATGAGAATCAAATTATTGTTAAAACTAAATATTTCTTTAAAAATAATATTGCTTATTGTAGAAATTTAATATAAAAAGTTAAAAAGGGTAGGAAAACAGTTACTGGTACTATTTTAGAGTATGTCTTTGCAGGTTTTTAAAAAAATACATTTATTCTGGATGTAGTTATGTAGTCAAATATTTTCACTCAAAATTTTGAAGGGGAACTTTTTTTCCCATTTCATAAAATTTCTTTGAAAACACCATCTTTAATGACTGCATAATAGGCCATATTTTAAAAGTTCATTAATTTACTTAATGATTTTTCCCATGTTGGGATATTTTCTACATTTTGCAAATAACAATCATGCTGAGATTTATGCCCTTTTACATAAATCTATTTCTACATGTCCTATTATTTATTTGGGATTAGTGTCTCAATATTGAAAGCTGAATCAGAGCACATAAGCATTTTAAACATTATAGCACATATGACCTTTAACCCAGGAATAAACAGAGGAACGTGATGATACAGCTCAGCATTGTAATAAGAAATGTTTATTCCCTCCTTTTAATCTTTTTTCTCTTTTCTTCAAATAAATATTTTATACTTGTAATCGGACTTATGTCTTAAGATTATTTTTATTGGTTTTGTAACTGAAACCAGTGTGTACCATGTGAATTTACAACTATAATAAAAATAATTTTTGCTGTGACTGTTATCATGGGAAAAATCCACTTAATGCAATGTAAAATATGTATTTGTCCATTGAAAAAAGAACAAAAACAAAGTCGAAATAACTTAAAATGGAAACCAGGTGTGTTCCTGTGTTATTCTACTTGAGCCAAACGTAATCAATTAAAAAAATTAAAAATAAAAAAACAGTTATAAGTTTTGAAACATTTCCTATCTAATCAAGATACCAATTGGTATTGTTTAATAATGTGGTAACATTCTTACATATGAGTTCTAGAACAGGATTCCTGTATGCAAATGAAAGGAAAGCTTAAAGATGTTTTATTGTGGACATAAAGGAGCATCGACCTTGAGGTTTACAACTGCAGAAGTTTCTTAAGTATTAACTTCTCTTAATATATTTGGGAATTAAAAAAAAGACTCGGTTTTATTAAGCAAAATTAAACACAAAAATATGTTGATTTTTGTATTAAAAATCTATGCAAAATTTCATTGGAACCATAATTTTGAGAACTTAGCCAAATATTGCCCAAATCAGCCATTTATAGGACTTTGGGGAAAACATCATGGATTGATCTGGAGACAAAATTTGGCCAGTCATAGTTGACATTCTGATAGCTAGATATTTAAGCACATTGGCTTATGTTTAAAATGCCATGATAATCTGCCAATTTCACACATATTTCTCATTTCTTATAGTTGTGTTTTTAAATTTGCCATTGAAAAATGGCTATTAAATCTGGCATTCAGTCCTGTTTAAGATGCAACCTACACAAGCTTGCTTCGTTTACCCATCCACTGGTATTAAGTGAAACAAATATTTTCCCCCCAGTCTGTGTGATGAGGATGTAACATTCTAAATATACCTTTTAAGAAAACAAAATCCAAGTACTGAATTTCTTTTCTATCTGTTTCAGGGCTCTCTCTGCCTTACATACACATACAGCCTCTCACACACAATCTAGTGGTGGGTGGGGGGTGGGACGTGTTATCAACACACACACACTGTCTCTATCACAAGGTCCCCGTTCCTAAGCTATGAGGATGTAGAGGAGACGTTTCACTGAGTGGGAAGGAGTTGAACTGACCCCTCAAAGAAAGTGAAACATGGAAAGTTAGAGGAGATAAAATCATCCTGAGAGGCATAATAAAACAGTGAGCAAAAGCAAAGTCAGAAAACACCTGTAGATTCAGCTGTGAGCAAGGAATCATAGCATCAAAGGCTAGTTTCCTACTAGTTTAGTTCTGACCGAAGCAGCTAGAATAACCTTAAATGTCCTAGACTAAACATGAGTTTGGAACAATAAGACCTATCACCAAGGGGTTAAAAGACGAAGGGGTGCAATGAGGCCTGGAAGGCAGAAGACGCCTTGGAGAGGGTTATTCCTCTGAAAAGTTGAGCACATAGATACATCACTGACCTCTTCCATCTCAAAGGAGTCTGGTGCTTTGCTCTCAAGATGGGACAAGCTCTTGAGCTTGTTAGACTGAATGGAGTTTTCTTTCTGAGTTCTGTCCTTGACTGACCCCTCAGACACACAGGAAGGAGAAGCGTGCTTGGCTAGCATGGGTGAGGAAGGCCACTGCTTCTTCAGAAGAGCTCGGGGAGGATGACAAGGTTTCAAGTCATCACAGGCTTGGAGAGACCAATGCTCTGCCAAAGGAGACAAATGACTTTGGTCATGGTTGTTTGTCACAGCTGGTAACTCTGCTCCACATTCCCCTGGTTTTGCAGAGTCGATGGAAAATTCTTTCCTCATCTCCAATGACTTTGGTGCTTCTCTACTACAGGTTCTCCTAATGGTCTGCCTTGAAGCTCTCCTGAAAAGTTCACCAGCTCTTCTGTGATGCTCTTTGGCTCCACTCACTGAGGTTCTTTGCACACGTTCCCCGCCATCTTTCTCTTCAGCTTTGTTTTGCAGGATGTTAACATCATTCAGCAAAGATGAGAAGGCAGTAGCCACATGGTCCAGGATTTCTATCTGTCGGAAACGGCCTGAATAATATAAGAAACACACGATTTTTAAAATGAGTCTTTTTAGTGAATCTGCACTAAGGTAGTCAAAACTAAACAGGTTGGTTAGCACGTGATTTTCAAGGTGGGAAGGACTTTAACCTCTTGAAACTCAAGGTTTTTTTAGTACATGCCAATGATGATCATCGAGGTGAGTCTCCTACATAATGAGGTATCACTATGTTATGGGGAATGTATACGCCTTTTATATTTAGTCAAATATGCAGAACTATATAGATTCATATATGCCTATAGTTTTTATGTGTTATTCCATAAAATTGACAGGCAAAGATGAATCTTGAGTTTAATCTTGTAAATTAAACTGAATGTCAAAAGTGAACCCAGCTCTTTCAGATGAGATGAGATTGAATATTCTTGTATAGCTTCAGGTGATAGATCATGACCTCCATCATCTTCATCTATACTGTCATCTAGAGTGTGGAAAAATCATGGCATATGGAGTCAGAAGGCCTGCATCCAAATCCCAGGTCAACCAATCACTGGAAGTGTGACTGCAAAATAAATGAATTAATAGATATGTGGTGCTTAGCCCTGTGCCAGGCACATAGTAAATGGTCAGTTTCTTCATCTGCAGAAGAGGGTAACAATAACTGTCTTAAGCATCTTTCACATCTGTTGTAAAAAGCACAATGTTGTATAAATATCAGTTGTTAAAATTATAAATGCGTAAGACTCAGGAAGGAAAGATACCGTCTTCAGTCTTATAGGAAAAGATGATCGTTAATGGAAAAATCCTTTTGCCTTTCCAAACAAACGTGCTTCTCAACTTGTAAGTCTTTCTGGATCATCCGCCCTCAATCATTTAGGCAATATATACGTATTGACCTAAGTAGCACAAGGGAGAGAACTAAGGCAGTAAGGGCTGATTTCGGGACCCATTGCCACTTTGGAAAAAAAAAATAGTGAAAAATGCTTTTGGTATCTCCAGATTATAAAAACCATGGTAATGGAAACAGAACATTTTGTTTTCATTACACAGCCTTCTCTCAACCCCAGGAGTGTCACGTAGTGTCGCACAGCTCAGCAATGATAAAGCCCACCTCGGTGGGTAAGGACGCTGTCCTCTGTTCTGTTGTTTGCACCATCACAACAATGCTACTCTTTCCTGAGCATGTCTTTGTGCCTGTTTCCTCCACCTGAAAAGGGAAGATATTGACTATTCACGCTTCTCCAAAAAATATGATGGGTTTCTCACAGAAGACTATGATATTTGTTCAAGACCTAGAGGAACTCTTCAGTTCTGGATGTTTGCAGAAGCATTCTGACTGCCTCCCATCACCACCACCAAATTCAGCTTTAGTTGAAACCGAATCTCTTTTGTCAGCCTAAGGGTGTGATTGAATCGCAATTCCACTTTTATTATTGTCTTAACGTCCATCCTGTGGCAGATTTTTATACTTATGCTGAGAAGAAAAGCTACCAATTTAATTGGTGCAGTCAATTCAGAGAATACATAGTGTGAAGTGTTGGATGAGTGGGTTTTAGTTTGTTTTGCCTTTGGGTAGATGGAACAATGATTCTCATCCCCTGAAATTTGAACCTCTTATATTGATTTTGAATGAGACAATCTTTTCCATTCTGTCTTTACAACAACCAACTAATTTTATTATTCTTTGTTTTACATTTGACCTTCTAAACTTTCCTGAATCAAAAGCATACTGGCAAGTGTTGAGTAAGAATAGTTGCCATGCACTGTTAGCACAGTGTTGGAAATAAGGGTAGACCCGCAATCATAGGATTAGGGGTCAACTCCTGGTTCCTCTACAAGCCATTTGTCAATTTCATCTGTAAAATGTTAACCTCACAGACAGCTCAAATGCTCCTCAAATATTGGTGTTACTATTCTCCCCAAACAAAGAATTGATTAAAGAACTTGCATCTCCATGTGGCTTGGAGGAGAAGACGACAGCCAATACGATAGTAATTCCTTCTAAAAGGTAAAGAAACATTACGTTGCAACACCTTCAGGTTTCTATGACCTTATTTGAAAATCTCATTGCTGAGATTTTTAAGACCCATTTCACCCACATAAAGACAGGGGAAACTAACTAAAATGAAAAATCGGAGAGAAATGTTTGAGAGAAACATTTTATCTCACTTTCTTTCAGTGAATTTATTTACTTAAAGGAACTTATTTCAGAAACAGAATTTTGGTATTTTCTTCAGTACAGAATTCTACAAACTCTATTCCATGCAGATGTTTTTCATTGCTCCTCCAAGGGGGGGGGGGTTCTGTATTTCAATGACTTTGAAAATGCTGTACTCATCCCCTCTAGGAGTCCCAAAGTACAATTCAACGTGTTAAACAAATCCTGTAGTAAACAAACCTGCTTAACTGCAAGGCATCTTTGCCCCAATTATTTGAGCACAATACACATATCCTTAATAATGTCCTAGATAAAACTATTCCACTGACCACCAGCTGGGGAAAGATAGGAGCAGGCATGATAACTAAGAGGTATAGGCATCGTTCATCTACAAATCTGGAGATACGGCAGATTCATAACTATCACTTACAGCTCCTGGTGAAGTAAGTAATGTTTAAGCCTCACAGATGAGGAAATTCAGGTCTCACCTATCACTCATGATAAGCCTTGTCAGATCCTGGGTTTTCTGCTTCCTGAGTGTGTGGCTATGGTATAATGAGTGCTGTTCACCTGCATTGACCATTTTCTTCCCTCTGGGACTATGGTGAGATTGCTCATTCTCTCCCCTTTGGAGTTAAGTGTGGTCACGTGACTTATTTTGGACAATGAAATCTGAGCATCCCTGACATGCATAAATTCTGAGCAGAAGGAGGTAAGAGTCAAGGATGGTTCTCCACTTCCACCTTTCCTCTGTCATTGCAGCCAGTGATGTTCCAGATGGTGGGGCCACGTTCATGACTGAGGACAGCATGGAACAGAGGTCCCTTCCCCCAAACAGACGCACCGACTGGCAGTGGACATATAGAGTGATCGAGAAATAAACTGTTCCGTTTTGAGCCACTGCGACACAGGGGTGGATTGCTACTCCACACATGTCAGACCACCTCTCCTGATACAGTGGCTCAGCCCCTTACCTCCACTCATTGTATCACTGCAGAACCAGCTCAAACTGGCCTTCTCCTTTTTCTAACAAGATACTGAGTTGTTTATCAGGGATAAACAGAACAAAACAGCAACTCATGTGGCCAAAGCATGTGCTGAGGAGAGAACTATGACCTCCAATAATACCCAGAACCAAAGTCTCTCCACCCCATGGAACCAAAGCCTGGGACATAACTAGAACCTGAATGCTGGAACCCTTTCAGAAGCAAAGGATCCGTTGTCTAGGAAGGTTGGGTGTGAAGCCCCTTACTATTTCTTACCATAAATGGCCAAGTTCCAAATCCCCCCAGTTGAAATGCCCCTGCCAATTCTTTTGCATACCAGTCTGTTCCCCTCAAACCCTTATATCTTTCTTCAAAGCCTGGATCGGGAGACAGATTTGAACTCTGCCTCTTGTCTCCTTGCCGGCTGACCCCCCAATAAGTTTTTTCTTTACTCAAAAGCCAGTGCCATAGTACTAGCTTCTATTGTGCGGGGCAGCGAATATAACAATTACCATTGCTAAAATTCACACGTCATTGTGGTCCTCACTTACCATACAAGTTACGGTTCTCAATGTCCATACGCTGCTTTTGAGCTTCAAGGAAAACACGGAAATTGATTCCTCTGGCTGCTGAGTCACAGCTCAGGAATCTGGCTGGGATTTGTGTGCAGATATCTGGCTCATCAGCACCAAACCCTAGATCCAAGAGAATCTCCACTGGATCTTCTTCCCAAAATTCCAGCCATTCAGGAATGCTGCAGTAAAAATATGTGAATATCATTATCCAGTAACAGTTCACTTAACCAATAGCCATTTTTTTTCTAGTCACCTCAACCACCCAGTGTTCCAGAAATTGAGTGAAAGAGAAATCTGAATAGACAAAAGATGTCGTATTTCCTAGCGTTCAGATGCATTTACTTGAAGGACAGTCCATCACCCCCACTCGGGGACTGCTTGCCTTACATGCAATACCAATGACTTTGCTTATCTGGCTTGCCATTGCCCAATAGGCAAATATGAAATTAAATCGGGAAGGAAGATTGTGGGACAGAAACCAGGGGCAGTGCCCTGAAAACCACAATGAAAGGGTAGCTGACAGCAATATAAGACAGGAAAAATCAAAACAAAACAAAACTACAACAACAAAAAACCCTGTAAACACGAGACTCAAAGAAGGATATTTTTAAAGAGTATCAGTCCAGTCCTTTGTCAGTTACAGACGCTGGTTGAGGATATACAGACTACAAAGAGTGATGTTTACAAACAATGATCCTTAGGTTGAGTTAAAGTATGTTCTGTATATTTATGGACTTGGCTCAGAAATAAGAAGTGCTTTCATCAAATTGTTCTATTCAGCTCTGCCACTGAAAATGATATATTATGTCTATGTACACAAGCTCACTTCCCAATTATTGCACTTCTCCTCAGCGATGTTGCTATTGACCTTATAGAACTCATGGACTCTACGGCAATCAGAACTTTTGATGAGGTTTTTCTAGGTTTGCTCGGTTCTTTTGTTGAAGTCCGTGGGCCCTTACTTCACATGCAACACTAAGGAGCTTATTTGAGATAGTGTAGATAATTTCACTTTTATAACTCCATTATTTAAATTGGATTAATTATAATTCGTTTATTTAGCCATTCACACATTCAACAACAGCCACCTATAGTCTCACTGGGCAGGCCCACTTGCCAGACACCACCCACCATCCCCTTGTCACGTTCTAAGGTGACATGGGGATCTGGTGCTTAGCTGACTTGTTCGAGGAAGAAAACATCAGCCATGAACCTTTCCTATGGGCCTTAAATGGCTAGACTTGAAGTTCTGAATCATTGAAACGAGCTAGAGAACTGTGGGTGTCAATCAATTGATATCTTAATATAAAAGAGGTTCAAGGGAGAAGAAAAATTCTTTCAAGAAATCTAAATTGTGCATGAAAGATTTAATCTGTTGTCTTATTGATCTCATTGTACAAATTTGTATCCTACCCATTTATACAATATTTATTGAACATGTATCATGCTAGGTACCCAAGCCACAAAAAGGAATAAAGGTATAGTTCTGCCTTCCAAATGCTCACAGTCTCACGGCCAAGAATGCAATTATTGATTAATTTGTCATTAAACATATTTTCAGTACCATTAGCTATTTTTTAGTTATATTTAACTTTGGAAGGAAACGTGAATATTTTATCCATTAATAGTTCTCTTAACCAAAAGTCATTGTTTCTACTCATCACAACATAAAATATGCTCACCTTCTTAAAAAATTATATTACACATAGGCTTTCTCTCTCTCTCCTTGGCCATTACCTCCACCAATTCTAACCCCGTTCCTGCTAAATTTATATGTATCTTTACAGACATTTTTCTAGGTAGTTACATGCATGCTTTATAGTTTTCACGTTTGCTTTAAAAATAATAACATATTCTATGCATCTTTCAGCATCTTGTTTTTCCCCTAAAAATATGACTAAAAGATCATAGTGAGTACATATTTACCTATTCCTTTTTGTCATTGTATATAATTCCATAAAGTGAGGAGTCAATAATTTATTGGGCCGTTTCCCCACTGACAGATATTTAGCCTGTTTCCAATTTCACTGACTCTTTTATACTATTCTTGCAAGTTGGAGTTTAGAAATCCTTTATTCTTTCTCTCATCATCCATTCAACACGTATTTCTCAAGTGACTGCTTGTAATTTCATGAAATCCACTGTTACATGGAATGATTTTCCTGGGTGCAAAGTGCCTGGAAATCACATACCGTTGTGGTACACTTGCAGTAGAATAGCAAGAGTTGAAACTGGTCCCTCTGGGTAGGGTATGCGTTTCTGAAAACTGGTGCAGAGACCTGCAGTGGGGGAAGTGGGGGAGAGACCAAGAATGAAAGGTGTTGATTTAGATAGTCCCCTGGGAGGTCATTGTGCATCTTGCTTTCCAGAGTAAACATTTGTCTTTCTTCTTCATTCCTAATCATCCCATAATGGCCACCCCTTTGAAGAAGGGAGAGCATAGAGCAGAGGAGCTGATCCTCTTTTCAGGAGTGTCGTGTCACAGAAGGTGTGAGAATTTAAGTGTTAGGTGCCTGCTAGAGCTCATTAAGAAGGTGACAGAATGTTTCACTTTTGACAGATGGCGAATCATTGGGGAACCTTTCAGGAACACATCTTTGCTAGGCCCTGACTTTCGGGAAGAAGTTAAATTATGGGATGAAAGAGGGACAGGAGCAACCCCTGAAGTGACTCTGACCTAATTCTCATAATGGTGAAGGGTTACAGACCCTACAGTTAACAATCTCCAAGTGCTTTCTCCAGGCTCCTGTGGCCAACCACACCCAACAGGAGCAAACTCCTTTGCGACCACAAAGACCAGTGTCCCTCTATCCAAAGACACCTGCTTTGCCAGTCATTTGAAAGCTTTTCCAAACAGAATGGAACCCTGTTATAACATAGTTCACCTTTAAATACTTCAGATATAACATAGCTGCGTCTGACCTCATCAACTATAACAGCCAGTTGGCATAAAATTGGCATTTATCAAAGAATAGAGTGTAGATATCAGTTTTCCCAATGAGACTAAGTTATTCTACATGGGCAGCTGAAGTGACATTAGTTCTATCCACTATTAGTAAGAATAGCTGGGTTCTGCCTCTTTATTCAATTGCTTTCAGTATTAAGGCCAAGAAAGTGCATGTTTCTGAATAATAAAGACTCTGTTTTAAAATAGATACAGAGAACAAACTGATGGTTGCCAGATGGGTGTGTGTGTGTGTGTGGGGGAGTTGGGAGGCTAGGTGAAAAGGGGAAGGGATTAAGAAGTACAAATTGGTAGCTACAAAACAGTCATGGGGATGTAAAGTACAGCATAGGGAATGTAGCCAACAATATTGTAATAACTACCTATAGTGTCAGATGGGTGCAAGACTTACTGGGGGCGGGGATCACTCTCTAAGTTATATAAATGTCAAACCACCATGCTGTACACTTGAAACTATATGACATTGAATGTCAACTGTAATTGAAAAACAAATAAGTAAATAAATAAATAAATAAATGACACTTGACTCGCTGGGAGCTTGAAGACAGGCAGAAGATAACTTTTCATTTATTGTCTCCCCCCAGTTTGTAGTAGGCCTGCCATTATTTCTGTTTCACTTAGCACTTGAGGGTCACAATTTATTTTGTAACGTTCAGCAGAACTACCCAAAATTTCTCCAGCCTGGGATCCAGGAGAAGCCATAGGTCATCGTGGTTCTGAATAAGCCATGGGAGCACTAGTGACAAACCTTGGCCCTCATTTTCCTCTTCACCAAAATGAGATAGTTGCCTGAGAGCTTTCCATGGTCCCTTATGGCTCTGTGATTCCGTGAGTAGCAGAAAACAACTACTCTATTAAGAGGGAAAAACTATGACAACGTAGCACTTTTAGTGTGAGTTGGTAGGAGTCAGACGGATACAGTATTGAATGAATATTTGGTTTTCAACTAGTTGGAATTATCCTGAAAATGGAGGAATGGCTGAAGCAAGGGAAGCAGAGTTCCCAGCCTCAAAAAGCTCACAGTCTACTTCAGCAGTTCTCCAACTAGCGTGTGACTTATCATCATCTCAAGGCCTTGCAAAACCCACAGACTTCTGAACACCACCTCCAGAATTTGCTGGAGAGGAGGGGCTCGAAAATCTGCAATTCTATTAAGTTCTCAGGTGTCGTGGATGCTGCCCTTTGCGGCCACTCTGAGACCTAGTCTGTCCTCAAATTAAGAGATGCTCGCTGCTTTCTACCTAACATTGAAAATTACACGTATTATTTTCCAACAAATAGCACGATGTTTAAAATATGGATGTAACTGTTTTATGAACAGTTGAATTATGGTAGAGTGCCATATATGCATAGGTTTTAATTAAATCCCCCTCCCAAATCAGCATTTATTGATTGAATTTGCTAACTCCTTTAGGACATTTAAAGAAACTCTATTTCTCTCAAGGTTAGTGGGCATTGTGGCCTAATCAGTGACAAGATCCCAAGATCCACATTGTTATTCAGAAACTTCCTCGCTTCCATTTCATTTATGGAAGATGTGGCTGTAAAATATCAACGTGAAGTGACACTGATTCTGCCACCTACCTCTTATAGTCCTGCACAGTCATTTGACCCATTCCTTGCTCATGGAAAAAATCTGCAAGAAAAAAGGGGGCAGGGGGAGATGAACTTAATTTCCTTTTATCTCATGAGAGAGTTTTGCCTCCTCCAATGAACCAACGTGGGATTACGTGCCATATCTGTGATTGTGTAGGCCTGAGAGATAAGGTTTCTCTATGGTGAACAGGACAGAATGTAATTAATGGCTAAAGTGTGAGACAAGCATTTGAAGAAGTGTGGTATTTGCTCAAGTGAAAAGGGAAGCCAGTGGCCAATGAAGCAGTCAGCAAAGGCTTCATGGAGAGAGCAGTGCTTGTCTTGGCTTTTTAAGAATGAGGAGAACTGGATGGTTGGAAAAGAGATGTTCCCATGATCGAAGAGTACGGATAGCAAGTGCCATTAGATCCGAGGGCATTTGGGAATTCCTTCTCATGGCACATAAGGATGAGAAGCAAGGGGACATCCACGAAGCATACAGGGACGACCCAGTGTTTATTTAACATCTTCCATTCATTTGTATCATTTAACCCTTATGACAACCTTATAATTTAGGACCTATCCTTATTTTTCTGGTAAGAAAAATGAGACTCATCGGAAGTTGAGTAATGAGCTCATGACCACACAGTCAAGTAGCAGATCCAGTATGATTACCTTTATTATTGATTATAGCCATAATAATTACTATTTACTGAGCATTAGTTTTGTGTGAGGCTATGTGCTAAGCCTGTGACGTGCAATCTCTTTCATTTCTCACAACAAATCCATGAAATGGGTATTGTTAATCCGTACGTAATAGAGAGGCAAACTGAGGCTTGGAGAGATTAAATACATTTCCCATGGCCCGTATGATCCCACAGCTTACTTTTGTTGGTTGGTGTAGTGTTTTTTTTCAAAATGCCATAGTGCCAACAGAATGACTCATAGCTTATTTGAAAGCCAGAAAGAGGACTTGATATGTATGTGTCAGGACATGGAAAACCGTAAAAGGTTTTGAGCAAACAAGGAAATGCGAGACAGATAATGTGGAAAGTCCATTTGCCCGGTGAGTGGTGCTGAGGCCATAATAGAAGAGCGAAATACTGAATGTCAGAGGCCTGTTCAGGGGCCGTAGCAGTATTCAGAATCTGTCATGACATAACATTGCACAGATATCTGCGGAAGCAAATGTCCAGAATATGGGCAAGTTCCTCAAAAGGGTCACCAGTCTTTTCATGTCCTTTCACTGTGGTTCTCCTAGATGCAAATGTGTGACAGGTATAAAACTGGGAAGTGTCATCCTGCACTTCTATGAAAATGTAACTTTTTCACCATAAGAAAGATAATACAGTTTGAGAGAAATTTTGGAAAAACAAGCCTGAATGATTGAAACATACAAAAAAGGCTGAAAATAATTAAGGGCCCTTCAGTCTGGAGCCAAACTTCTTGTCTGGGAAGGGGTCTAGAGCTCCTCCAAGTATCTGTGAAGTTCTTTCTGAGTGACACATTTTTGGGGTGGAGATAAGAATACCTATTGTTTTTAGCTGTTATTTGAAAGGCTCAATGTTCTGGCTGAATGGTAAAGGAATGGTAGTGAAGAAAGCTAAGACCAGAGGTATATTACTGATGTATTCTACTAGAATTATATTACTGGGCTCTTATCTAAACCCAGGTTACACAACTACAACTTAAAGAGGTAGTCAGAGTACAGATACAATAAATCCATCTACAAAACAGATGGAACTCTGTCACCACAAGAGTCATATAGGGTAAAGAAACATGAATCTATGATAAAGGTTTAAAAATAGAGTTGAGGTATAAATGGCCTCTGTGCTACCCCTCCCAATCCCACTCTCATAGCACACATCACTAATCAATTACATCACTGTCTCACAGAGCCTAGATAGGCTCTCAAAATCATCAGGAAAACCACTAACAACTGATTGAATGAGATGAAGCTTATTTGCCATTCTTTGTTTAGAATAAACTTAATGAGTGTGTTTTTGAGAAAACCATTGATTTCAGGGCACATGTCTAAACTTTACAAAATGCCAACTTGAAGAAAATACATAACTGCTTCATAAAACACTTGGAAGCCACTGCCAAGGATGGACAATTAAGGCGAATGATCATTATTATGACGCAAATGTGACATTTCTCAAATGTCCTATGTGACATCTGGTGACAAATATTGTGTAAGCTAAAATATCTGACTCAAACCTGTGTACCAAGTTTGAAATGAACTTAGAACCAAAACTCCAGTCTTTCTTGCCCGTATGTCAGTGGTTTTTAAACTTTGGGTTTTAGCAGAGAAATTCATTTGCAAAATTCTAATAATTTAAATAGATAAAAAGGGAGCTGTTTTGACAATGTTCTCCCATTTAGCTCTTCTTTCACACTGTGAGGCACCTACAAGATTCAGGAACGACTAAATCTTAAAAATATTCCAAGTTTGAAAAAATATCATTTGTTCAGTACCAAATCTCTCACCTAGGCAGGCATCACTAATCCATTGCAGCACTCTTCCTCACTGAACTTAACTCAGTCTCAGAGCTTCCCAAACTGTAAAGCCGCTGCCAATTGATTGAAGTTGTTACATGAGAGAAAGTCTATTTGTCATTTTGTTAACCATGTTATCGATGCAAGCACAATATAATTTTTGACCGTCATATTATAATGGCTTAATGCCACAATAAATTAATAAATTGCCCAAAATGGAAGGTAAAACCAATATTTATCATTTTAAGCAATTTTTTTTTTCCTATTTCTTACAAAGCCAGGCTCCATTTGTGCCTGATTAGCTCATCCAGAGAATTCTGGCATTTCTGAGCACCTCTTCTCTTCTAAAACATTCTGTGGTTCTGGGACTTTTGGCTGCATGTTCTGCCAGGACTGCCACTCTTGTCACTGCCTCAGTCTTTCCTGTTTATCTGCTATTGCTCTGGACTTCCTAGAACATGTGAATGAATGCGGAGATTCAGGCCAGGGGTCTGGCACCGTGGCCACAGTAAATTGCTCAAGCTGTCAGAGAGGAAATGATCCATTTTCAGATATTGATGAGAAGACTTAGCTCAGCCTTGCTGCGTTTTAAAAAACCCTAGCCCAGAAGAAAATTTAGTCATCCAGAAAAATTTGATAGCTTCCACCCAGGGCATCTTCCTGGGATTTTAGTGCCCGTGCAGATCTAGTAGCTTCACTCCATGGATCATAGCCCACAGCCCTGCCATCGATGTTTGGGAGCAATCTGGTTTCCAGGAAACCAAGGGGAGTCCCAAAGAGGAAAAGAAACCCCTAAGAGCAACATGTTTTGCAGGGAACGTACAAAAGGGACCCCCCAGGTCACAAAGGGAGCAGTTTTCTGGTTTGATGACACATATGAAAGCCTTAAGCAGTTTTAACACCAGCTGAGGAAAGGGCCTTCTTGCCTTCCATCTTACACCCCCTCCCCATAAGGCCCATCACTGACAATTAGGGGACAGTCAGGGTATTTGAATCTCCTTACTTAAATCCCACCATCACTGATGCACTGATACAACTTTGATATCCTTTGTTAGACTTCTTATACTCTTTCTTCTCGATCTTGTTTAAAATGACACAAATGTCTGTCTCTATCTAATGCATTCAGACACATAGTCTTCTCTGCTGCCAAGCTTAGATTCTGGAGAAAACCAACCAGGGATAATCAATATAATGTTTTTCAAATTCACAAGATAAGCCTGGTTTTTAAATTGTAATAAAATTATTACAAATTAATTCA
Source organism: Rhinolophus hipposideros (assembly GCF_964194185.1). Taxonomy (NCBI): domain Eukaryota; kingdom Metazoa; phylum Chordata; class Mammalia; order Chiroptera; family Rhinolophidae; genus Rhinolophus; species Rhinolophus hipposideros. The sequence continues at coordinate 11,119,018 of NC_138064.1, forward strand.
GTGCACTTGAATTATTTTTGGCATTTGCGGGCTCCCTGTGTCCTGGGAGACTAGGGGGCGTGTTAGTTCAGGGTTACCTTCTGTTCACTTCCTGTTTATTGCAGAAGTAGCAATTGGCTTGTCCAACACTTAGACCCTGGCAATTGAGAGTCTTGCACAGGGCAATGTGAAATGATTACTCACTGCCTGTTGGAGGTTTTTTCTGTTTTTTGTTTTTGTTTTTGTTTTCCCACTTTGCCAATTTGTAAGGTAAACTTCCTGGAGCCTGAGGATGGCTTGCCAGGGTCAAGTCCTTGCTTCCCTTTGCCTGTTTTCAATAATGAACCTGAACTGAGAGGCCCAAGCTAGTGTCGCAGTTCTCACTGGAACTGGGATTCCTAGAATTTCCTTAAAACCTCAGAAAGTCCAGCAACACTGGTCCAAGCCCATTCAGGGCAGCAATCTGTCAGAGGCAACGCACTCTGCAATACTCTACTTTCTCTGTCCTGCCTGCTTGGTTCATTAGCAGTTACCTGCAGGGCTCCTGGAAGCACTGGAGTCTGCTTTCTCTGACCAGAGCAAGGATTTGACCCGTAGGGAATGCCGCAATGGGACAGACAAACTGCTCTTGTTACCCTGGATTTCTCAAGCTTCTGCAGGTGCCAGGCTTGAGGCTGCCCCAGGTATAAGTGGGGACCCTTACAGATGTGTCTGCCACATAAAGCCCCCTGTTTCTTAGGGCCTCCTTAATTCCTCACTCGCTTCTCTGGGGTGCTTGGTTTTGATATTTTCTCTACCTTTTTCCCCCTTCCTAGATACCCTTCTTAGGTTTTTAAAACCAGATTTTACTCATGTTCATCACAGAATTATTTACAATCACCAAGATATGGAAGCAACCTAAATGTCCATCAATAGACAACTGGATAAAGATGTGGTACATATATACAATTACTTGGCCATAAAAAAACAGTGAAATCTTGCCATTTGCAACAACATGGATGGACCTAGAGGGTAAGTGAAATAAATTAGACAAAGAAAGACAAATACCATATGATTTCACATATATGTGGAATCTGAAAAACAAAATAAATGAACAAACAAAACAGAAACAAACTCATAGATATAGAGAACATTTTGATGGTTGCCAGAGGGAAAGGGGTTGGGGGGTCAGGGTGAAAAAGGTGAAGAGATTAAGAAGTACAAATTGGTAGTTACAAAATAGCCATGGGATATAAAGTGCAGCATAGGAAATATAGTCAATAATATTGTAATATCTATGTATAGTGCCAGGTGGTATCAGACTTATTGGAGGGATCACTCCATAAGTTATATAAATGTCTAACCACTCACTATGCCGTACACTTGAAACTAATATAATATTGAATGTCAACTGTAATTGAAAAAATTAAAATTAAAAAAAAACACACACACAGATTTTACTTTCTAAGTTTTGTAAGAGTTGATTTGGAAGAGAATGAAAGCCAGAAAAAAATGTTCTCTGCTCTACTCAGTGTGTCCCATTGCATGGGTTAAAATGCCAATTCTGATTCCCTTTTAGAGACTTGAATCTCCAGCCACCCTCCCTACTGTTAGGTGGACTCCTGCCATCTGAAGCAGCAGACACCGCACTTAACCCTGCAAAATGTATTGCTGGAGAAGATGTAGTGAGACATGCAGAAGGCACTAATTAGCACCTTTATTGGCTTAGAAAGGATTTTTTATTTCGGTTTTCCTAAGCATTTCTGACTGATTCATGGAAGACATTTGGTTCTTTGGAATACCGTCCAATAGACTAATCAAATTACATTTTCACAGGGCTCTAAAATAATAGCATTCTGCAGATTTCTGTATATTTAACTCCTGCATGACCAAGACACTTAGAAGAGGCAGTTGGCAGGGTTTGTCTCATTTGACAAATTATTAGTCTATATTCTTACAAAAACAGAGACTCTTCATTTTCCCTGACACTCATGCTCAAAACCTGAAAGCCGATTGTAATGCTTTGTTCTTCTTCACGCACATATCTATTTATTTTGCAGATGTGTTGACTCCTCCTCTCCATTCCACTGCTGGCACCCACCCCAAGCCTTCATCACCGCCAGCCTGTGGTCACAAAAGCTTCTTCCCAAGGTATGCACCTTCCTCCCACGGCCAGGATAAACACTGGAATCTGTCATTTCTCTGCTCAGAAACCATTCGTAACTCACTACAATAGAGATGGCAAATGTGTAATGGGTCTGCTCCAAATCCACATGCTGCACCTATGGCAGCTATCACTTAGGACCTGAGACCCTCTGTTTAGGTGAACAAAGACATGGCTTCAGAATCCTACTCAACACAAATTCTGGCTACAGCTACCTCGCCTTTGACTGGAACCCAAGAGGACACTTCTTCGCCACCCCTGTCCTAATATATCAAGTGTGATTCCCTCTCCCTGGATTCTGAGGCATTTATAACCTGACATCAAACCCCTATTTAACAGAAAAATTTCTACCTCGGCTGTCTAGCATGAAACCATTTCTCTAGTCTGATCACCTTTTCTGTAAGTGTCCCTGCACACATAATTTTCTTCTCATTCTATGCCTTTGTTCAAACTCCAATGGCTTCCACTAAGTGACAGTGTCTTGCTTTGCTTCTTTATTTTTTCAAAACCGTATCTCTCTGTGGTTAACTAGCTCAAGTCTCACCTCTTCTTTGAAGATTTCTAAATCTGACTACATCATCTTCATTATAGACCAGTTTTACGAGTCTAGTTTTACTAGATCTGTTTGTTGATTAGCTTTGGGGAAATCAGATGTGTTAGAGAACGTTCTTGCTTCAGTGGCATTTATAGTTTTGTTGGTGAGGTCAATCAAACCCCTAACAATCTGGGGCAGCACAGACCAAGTGCCATATGGATAGAACCCATAATGGGTGTGACTGATGTTTAGAAGAGAGATTGTGTCATGCAGATGTCAGGAAGGGCCTTATAGAGACTATGGGACTTGAGCCAGGACTCAAAAGAAGAGCAAGAGGTGAATGGAACAGAACAGACTTTAAGACTGGAGGAATTGGATGAAGAAAGAGAAAGAACTAGGGATTGAATTAGAGTGGATAAAACTACAGTGTCTTTTAGAAAATCGGTATAGGATACATTCAGACTGTAATGGTCCTGCAAAGTCAGTACATTCTTGAGAGCAGGAGCCACATATTCCACATCTTTGTTCCCTCCGCCTAACACAGTTCTTTGCTCTGAACGTTTTCTTTTGAGAAGCATTAAGGGAACATCTAGTAGGTTTAGTTGGATTTACTTTGACCTTTTCTTATAATAGACACCACAACGTTCAGAATTTGATTTCGTAAGTTCTTATTGTTTAATAAATTCTTCCTGGGAAGAGGTAAGTTTACTCGTCAGGGATCTCCTTGGGGATTGAAGAAGAAATAGCTAAATATTAAAATGGAAAAATGAATTAACCACCCATCAAGTAATCAGTGGCACCAAGCTGATCTTCAACAGGCACTGTCTTTCTGCTGGAGGGGTGAGTTCTAGCATTTTCACTCACAGTTATGCTCAGATGTCTTGGTAAACAAGTGCACATTATATAAACCTGACGTTGATACACGCATTAGGTGGATGCGGCTGTCCTCGCAGAATCATGATGACATGCTATCAGAGTCAGACAGTGCTGAAGTTCAATTTGTTTTCCAGGGGTGGGAACTGGGTTGCCACAAACCAGCTCTTCTCTCCAGGCTTTCTTATGCACAGCCTTAATATGGAATCTGAGGTTAAGGATGAGCCGGCAGCTGACCATGGTCCATTTAGCACGAATGACCCCAAAGAGGCTCTGAACATCCAATTGTGTTTGTGGTTATAGGTAGCTCTGTGGGTCCTCACTGAGTCCAAACCAAGACTCAAGCTCATTTGCTGGTGCAGTTTGGTGACGACTAAGTGCAGTGGTGGTGGTTCTTAGAAAGAAACAAGAAACTGAAGGATGCCCATGAAGTTCTTCCCTGTAAGTCATCTATGTACCCCAAACAGATGATGTTCTGGAGATATCTAAAAACAAGACTATCAGACCACTCAGCTAAGATGCTCGAATATTTGTCAGAAGACGGGGAAGACTGGTGAGAGACTCACAAAAGTCCTTCACAAAGGATAATCTCTCACTGGTCTGCCCTGTCCTCTGTCAGAAGTTTTGTGTGCTTATGGGCAAGGAAATGGAGTTGATAGCAAGTTTGGGCTCCAGTCTCCAGCCTAAGTCTAAGGCTTAAGGAGAGATATGGGCTGCAGGAAGAAGCTAAAAATGATTTCCATCATAAGTTTTGTGTGACACAGAACACCAGTAATGCTCCCTAGATTCCTACATGTAGTATAATGGAAATGAGTGTTTCCAAAAATTCTGCAAGAAATATAGCATCTTAAGAACTCAGAGACAATGAGGGCAGTATCCAGAGGAGCAGAAGAAGAACCAATGGTCATTAAGTGATGAACTTAATTTGTACCCACAGACTGGTGAGACCTGAAGCAAATTTGAGTAACAGGAGTTACTTGGAGGTTAATTTCATAACAGCTTTGTACCTTTTCTTTTATAATTATTTTTAATTAATACTTTTTAAATCTTCTTTATGTACTTCAGGTTTAAATGGAATAGCTTTTGAAGTATGCTTCAACATCAAAACCTTACATTTAGGAAGGGTCCCTTTCTGCCATCTTTGGCTTACAGAAAGAAGAAAAAGCTAGCGATAAAATTAATGACAGTGGACGTACATCAGTGGACAATCAGTAGAGGTATATACTAGTTTCTGGTAGAAAGAGCCCGAACTTTGAAGTCAAATAGACTGCAATTCAAATCATGTCTCCATCTGAGTCTCTGTTTCTTCATTATTTAATGAGCTTAAACTGTCACTGCACTGTTTTGTTTGAGGACTACTTTGCAATAATATTTATATATGCAATAGGCACTTGATATAATTACTAATTATAATCAGTATTATTATTACTTTTGAGACTGAAATGTATGGAAATCAGAAACTGTATGTATGGAAATCAGAAACCGAAATGTATGGAAATCAGAAACTGAGGGTCAGAATAAAACACAATAACCAGAGAATTTTCCTACTATTAGGCACTCGTTTCTCAGTCATGTCAACATTCTAAGAATTTAGTCTCTCGAAGTTTATAATTTCTGGAATTGAGGTACAGTGGCTTTTTTTGGCTTTTCAAAGAAATTAGTTGAAATCCAGACATGGCTATTTTGCATTTCTGTAGACACTTGCTTGACATAAAAAAGTTAGTGTTATCCCACTTCAAAAAAATTACATTCAAGAGGACTGTGCCATAGCTCTGAAGGCTGGTGCACAAGAGTCAGAAGATCTCTAGGGAGAAGTAGATGCCAGTGAACTCACCCATATTGTCCAGGCTTTCAGTTTTCTAGCAGGGATGCTGATGTGAGGCTTTCCTCTGAGGGGGTTCCATGAATAACACGGAGCGTACATTATACTGGTCCTCTAGATTAGCAGACGTTTGGTCCTGTCCAAAGTTCACAAAGACACTGTGCCACAAGGTCCTTGATATTTGCTTCTTGATATTTGCTTTACATTAACATGCATAGTGAATGTAAATTCTGTTCTTCTGCAAGGTCCAAACCCTGACCCATCCACGTCACCCCATGTGCCATGAACAGTGAGGTTACCAAAGCAAGAAGTGTTATTATTGGCAATACAGCCACAACACGGTTATTGGACCAATAAAACATGACAGTATTTTCCATGTACTAATTCTGTAAGCCAAAAGTATAAAGAAATGTTATGGACTATTTGAACCCAGGGACACTTTTCGAAGCATGGGCCTTATTGACAGGACCAAATATTTAAAGACCATTTGGTGTGGACAAAACATGCTCATGGACATTTTTGATGAGAGTTTCAAGGACCTTTTGATGTGGTCTAAATGTCTCTGTGGACGTTTCGGACAAGACCAAGTGTCCTGCAAGGGTCCTCTAGAGAGGCTACGTGTATACAGAGTCAGACAGACCCAAGTTTAAATCTCAACTCCTTTATCAACTAACTGGCTACCTTGGGCAAGTGACTTACTTTTCTTAGCCTCATTTTCCTCGTGGTAAAAGTTAACAATGGTAATATCTACCTTAGAAGATGATTCAGGTAAATGAGATAATATATGGAAAGTACTAGCCTGTGTGCCCTTGATAAATACTAATTTCATTCCCCTCCCAGTTTTCCTGATGAAGAAGCTGAAGTGCTAGGGTTAGAGGCTGTACCTAGCATAACAGTAGTGAACAGCATGGAAAACAGGCCAGTCAGATTCCAGTTTTGGTAAAAATGAGACTTTAGGTAGCCACAGAGCAGCATGAAAGCCAAAGAATCCCCATAAAAGGCCAAGACCCTACCGTGGCCATCTCAGAGCTCAGGAGGAATCAGCAACAGGACCACTGAAGGCTTATTCCACCTCCTCATTTTATTCGGGGCACAGTCCCAGGTCTGGAGGCTCACTAGACTGCTTCCTGTGGGACGTACTGGGTGACCTGTAAAAGGGATCTTGTTGCTACTTCAACGTATAACGTCTCATATGTGATCAATGAGGACAATCAGCCTCAGAATGGTTTCCACTTAGAGTGGGTTGAATAGTATCACCCCAATATTTTATTTCTGCAGTTTCATTCAGAATGTCTCCTTTATTTGGAAGTAGGGTCTTTGAAGATATAATTGGTAAAGGTGAGGTCATACTGGATTAAGCATGGGTCCTAAATCCTAAATCCAATGACTGGTGTCCTTATAAGAAGAAGAGAAGACCCACAAGGGAAAGACGGTCATTTGAAGATGGAGGCAGAGCATAGAACGATGCAGCTACAAGCCTAGGAAGGCCAAGGGTGGATGGGCGCCACATGAAGCCAGAAAGAGGCAAGGAAGGATTCTTACCTAGAACCTCCAGAGAGAGGTTGATCTACTGACACTTTGATTTCAGACTTCCAGCCTTTAGAACTGGGACAGAATAAATGTCTGTTTTCAGCCACCACATTCGTGGGCATTTGTTACAGCCACCCTATGAAACTAATGCATCACTATACATTATCCTATGAGTTTTCACAGGATTTCCCCTTCCGCGGTGATGACTTTTCTTCCTCCTCTTCAGTTCCTTTTCATTTCACCACAGTTCTTCTCCCTGCCACACTCCCCACGGCCTTTGGGTCCCCAGTTCCTGGTAGTGTTCTAGCTTCCACACGTTCTAATGTGGCTCTTGGTTTCCCTAAATTCAGTGTGTATCAATCTCATCATGACAGAGGGGTGAATAGAGTGCCAGGCCTGAAGTTCCTCCACCCGCCACTAACCAGCTGTGACCAAAAATCATGGCACTTGACCACTCTGTGCCCAGATTCTTCACCTGCAAAGCCCAAATGAACACCAGCCTTGCAACCACACAGGTCACTGAGTTTTACTCTATGATAAATGAGGAAGAGGCTTGTGAAAGTGAAGGCTCAATTAAACCTGTGAGAAGCTATTCCATTATTATTAGAACCCTTGCTGAAGACAAAGGACCTGGCAAATTGAAAGTGTGCATTGCTGATTTCAGAGCCATTCTCACATCCCTCCTTTCCACCAAGTGTTCACCTCACGTCTGCCTTTACAGGCCATGGAGTTGATTCAGGGGAGGAAGGGCCATGATTGGTCTTTAACTTCTGGGAAGTGAAGCTTTTAATATCCTTACTGACAACCCCAGAACTGGTGCCAGGACTCCCACCATGATCTGGGCAAGACAAAACGTCAGGGGGATAGAAAATGCTGCCTATGTTTCTTAAGTTCTTGCCTTTCCTTGAGTCTGAACTATTAGGAGCAGAGGTACTTCCATTCAAGTTATTGGTAAACATCTCCAGAGAGTTGGGCACCGTGGAACTTTTATATGAAAGAAAAAAATAAACAACCTTGACAAATAAGAAAATTTCAGTGATATACCTACTCTTTTAAGTAAAAAAAAAAAAAAATCCCAAATTCAAACTGGTCAATCCTAATTTAAAAGGCAGTGGAGAAAGTGAAATATAAATTAAAATGAGCCAAGTAAGTAACAATTACACTAATGATTTTTTCCCCTCTAATCATCAAACTCCTAATTTATGTCATTTTTATCTACATTATTTGTGGCATTTCATCAATTTTAAAACACACCTTTTTTCACATTTTGACTTCTATGAAATTAGGATGTGTCCATGTTGCTTCTCATTTATAATTGCCAAGCCTTATTGTTGTTGGTTTTTTTTCCTTTCTGAGTGGCACTTAAAATGTGAGTGCATTTTATGATGAAGGGATCTTAGAGTCTAGGAAATACAGTATTTTATTTGATGAAGATGGAAACTGTGACACTTGTGATTATATATATTTTTTCTTTTTATAATGTTCTTATCAAACCTCAATGTAACAAGTGTGATACATTTTCTGCCTTGGAAATACAGACTTGTACTGTTTGCTATAGAATTCAGTCATTTGTTCTTTTTGAGAACAAATGCATAATTAGAAAGAGAGGATTTAATTTTGAGACCAAAGAATAGAAAAAAAAACTAGATTTAGAAATAAAACTACAATCCAGTGCAAGGAAAAATGAAACAATTCCATTTCCATAATTACAGACTTGCAGAATGTCTTCATAGAACCCCGTGAGTTTTCTGCTTGAGTCTGAGCTAAGGATATGGCAAGAGTCCTGGTTTCTAGCCCCAGACCTGCTGCTGGATAACATCTTATCCTTTCTGAGCCTCAGTCTTTCTTGTCAGACAAAGCGACTGAGCTGGATGGTTTTTGAGATTTGATCTATTTCTAGGACTCTCTGATAATGCTCATTGAGAAGATTTATTTGCACAGACATGTTCATGTCTCGGGTCCACAGAGCATAACTGCTCCTGGGTCTTACCAGCATGGTCGGTAACTTGCTGCAAGTCTTCATTTACAGAGACACTATAAAGAAACCAAAGTATTGTGAATCAGACGATGTGCATAAATAAATTATACTAACTCACTTTTTAATCAAACAGACGAAAGTAAATGCAGAGTCAAGCTTTATTACTAGAAGACTTTCAGAAACCAATGAACTGCGGGGACTGAAATAGTAATCTATTTTGTACTTTCAAACCAATATATAACTTTTGCAATAATAGAGTAATCCGTCAAGCTCCCAGTTAAAATGAAAATCTCTAGGTGTGCATGTCACATCTTGCCCCAGCACTATCACCCCCATTATTTTCATAGATCTTTGTGAGAGAAATGTGGGAGGGGACAAAGAAACACTTACAAGAATCCAGAGTCCAGCCACTGTTGAATACTTTCTTGTTTGAAATCTTCTACAATTGAGAAGAAACAGACCAGTCAGTCAAAGCACAACCAGCTAAAATGACTCCACTTCATTATTCAGCCACAATCCATTTCCTACATGTTTAGTCACATGTTTCTATAAGCATATTCGTTTCTCTCCCAACACAAAACTTCCTGTGTTCCATAATCAGCCTTTCCTGAGAATGAAGTATAAACTTGCCAAAAGACTGTAACTTAAATAAAATGTAAAGAGGAAGAAAAAAAAATCACCAAAGAGCAAGAGTAATTTTAAATTACCTGGAGTGAATGAGAAGGGTGAACAAGCATATGAGACTTTTCTCTTTCTCTTGTTGAATGTAAATCACCCTGGAGCTTCTCCCTATTGAATCATGACATTTCCCTAAAGCAGCTAGCCAGGGATGTTTATTTGCAAGCTCTGCCAGGTTAGAAACCAAATTTGCATTCATTCCAGGGATAAATTGCACTGGACTCCCAGAATTACCAAAGACACCCTGTGTTAAAAATTCCCAGTCTTTTAAGGTGGATCTTTATCACGGGCACAAGAAAGAGTCAAAAGGCCAAAACAAGAGGCTATAAAGGTAGCATTTCTTGTTAAATATTTGTTTCCTGTTAAATATTTGTTTTGATTCTGGTTAGCTACAGAATACCCTGGGCTGATTTTCTTTGATTTTATCTTACCAAAGAGTGAGGTACCTGAATTACCCTCTCACAGGGTGTCTGGTGAACCCAAAAGACCAGATAGACATAAGAGGTATTTATTTTTCAATTGAGGTAATGTGCAGGGATAAAATGAATGGGATGGTGCGCAAAGAAGAAACACCGTCGAACAGTTACTATACATGATAGTGGAGGGAGAAGTGTTTTCTTACTTATTATTCTTTAAACTATTAAAGTATTATTGATGCCTCATGTAAGACACAGCAAATAAGAACCTTTTGATAAAATGTTTGAAGTCTGGAAGGAAGTCTCATGTCCCTGGCATGGACTCCACATAGCTGTGGTGTCTTGGGAGACTAAGGAGGAAGGGGTGTTGGAGTGGAAAGGAAGCAGAGCTCATTCTTCAGTTGGTCTGTTTCCATCAAGAAGCTCTGTGTTTTGAGTGTCCACAGGGGAAGTCAGAAGTGTCATTTGAGCAGAGGACCTAAATAGACATTTCTCCAAAGAGACATACAGATGGCCAGTAGATAAATGAAAAGATGCTCAATATCACTAATCATCAGATAAGTGCAAATTAAAACCACAATGAGATATCCCTTCACAGCTGTCACAATGGCTATCATCAATAAATCAACAAACAACAAGTGTTGGCGAGGATGTGGAGAAAAGGGAACCCTTGTGCATTGTTAATGGGATTCCAAAGTGGTGCAACCACTATGGAAAGCAATATGGAGTTTCTTCAAAAAATTAAAAATAGAATTACTTTATGACCCAGCAATTCTACTTCTGGATGTTTAGCCAAAGAAATCCAAAACACTAATTCAAAAAGATATAGGAACCTCGATGTTCACTGCAGCACTATTTACAATAGCTAAGATATGGAAGCAATCCAAGTGACTATCGGTAGACCACTGGATAAAGAAGAGATGGTACGTATGTACAATGGAATATTATTTGGCCATGAAAAAAAGAATGAAATCTTACCACTCGGTGACAATGTGGATGGACCTAGAGAGTAAGATGCTAAATGAAGTCAGACAGAGAAAGACAACTACCATGTAATTTCACTTATATGTGGAATCTAAAAAACAAAATAAATGAACACAGACTCATAGATACAGAGAACAAACTGATGATTGCCAGATAGGAGGGAGGCTGGAGGGCTGGTTGAAAAAGATGAAAGGACTAAGAAATATAGATTGGTAGTTACAAAATAGTCACGGGGATGTAAAAGACAGCATAGGGAATGTAATCACGAATATTATAACTATGTATAGTGCCAGGTGGGGACCAGACTTGTTGGCGTGATCACTTTGTAAGTTATATAAATGTCTAAGCCCTATGCTGTTCACCTGAAAGTAATATAATATTGAATGTCAACTGTAATTGCGAAAAATATATACAATAAAAACTATTGGACTTCCAAAAGAATAAAAGAAATGCCCATTTCATAGACGTTTCTGGCATCATGCCAGGAACACTGGTATGTTCAAAGCCAAGTCCTTGTTCCAAAATCATGTGCCCCCAGCCCAAAGCCCCCCCATCCCTCAGCACCCACAGCAGGACAGTTTCAGACAGCCCTGAGGGCCCATTCTCACCCAGCGTGGGGATGGTGAGACTCTGGCTTTCCTCCTCAGAGCCGGGAGGCAACGGCACATCCAAGGGAGCCCATGCCTTCTTGGTGGACCTCAGGATGTCTCTCCTGCTCTTTTCCTGGCTTCCTTGAGGGTTGTCAGATTCATGTGACTTCTCCGCCATCATAAGAGAATAATTCAGCACACTAATTTAAAACACACACAAATCAGACACAGTGAGCTCAGCTTTCGGGCATGGCTCAGTGAGAGGGAGAAGGCCAGAATGCTCACAGCGCAATGAATGAGCAGATCCAGGCTCACAATCTTTGGGAGCCTGGCTCACCCACTCAAGCCGAGTTCCCTGTGTCAATGCAGTGAAATGGTTCCCTTTCAATGGAGAGGCAGCTGGAGACCAGGGACTAATGTGGCCTCACCGGTCACCAGGCCACATTTGCACTACAGTGGTCTGGGATGTGGACAGAGAGTAAAGAAATTAGACGATGAATACACCCAGCCAAGGAGGAAGTTTAAAAGCACTGATTAACGTAATAGGTACCCTTCAAATTTATCCAACAGTCTCTATAAAAATATTTTTAGAGACACAGACATTTAAAAAATGAGGGCTTTGGCAATACATCAAACTGGCTGAGTCTCACCTCTGCAACTTACTGTGTGGCCTTGTGTGAATTAATACAACCTCTTTGCATTCGCTTAATTTTTTACAGGAGGGATGAATTGTACTGAATTTTAATAACTGTCAACATTAGTGGAGTACATATTATGTGCTAGATTCCATGATGAATTCTATGCAGCCTTATTTAATCTAATTGTCAATAAAGGAAGTAAATCTAAATGTCACAATTTTACAGTAGATTGAAGAACAAAGGGGTTAAGCTGCAACCCCAAAGCTGCATAGCAACCAGGATTTAAACCCAGGCTCTGTTCCCATGACTATGAAACTGTACCATAGTCTATTAGACTATAGGGTGGTTTGGGACTATTAGAATATTGATAAATATATTTTGCACGTGGCACAAGAAATAAAGGCTGCCCTCATTATCTCATTTGACATTTATTAACATCCTTATGAGGCTCAAAGAATAAGAGAAGGAGACAGACACTTAGAATAGCTGTGTAAATTGTTTAAACTCCCCAGACTATCAGCATGTTGAGAACAAGGGCCTCCCTCTTACTCATTGATATGTCTCCAGTATATGACTGAATTCTCAGCACATAGTAGGTGCTAAATAAGTATGTACAAAACTAAAGTAGCAAAGCTAGCGTTCAAAGTCCACTTTCTAACTAAATTCTTTCTATGTCATCTACTTAAATTTACATTACCCTGTTTCCCCGAAAATAAGACCTAGCCAGATAATCAGCTCTATTGCGTCTTTTGGAGCAAAAATTAGTATCAAACCCAAAATTAGTATCAAAATAAGACCGGGTCTTATATTAATTTTTGCTCCAAAAGACGCAGAGCTGATGGGCCGGCTAGGTCTTATTTTCGAGGAAACATGGTAGTTTATTCTTCAAGCTTAGAGAGATGACAAAATAGTCAAACACCCTCTTTAGCAGCATGTCTCACATCCCTAAACTTATGCATAATCCCTGATCACAGGACACACGGACCACCATTTATTTCTAATCAGCATTTCAATAAGGTGAGTTATTCAAATTCATTGTAAACATCTGAATATTCTAAGTATAGGTGAACATTCTAGGTGCAACTGGCAGGAAGAGTCTCCTTATATACTTTTTATAGTAAAATTCCATCATTCATGGGAAATGTAAATACATGTTTATTGTAATAGTAAATTACTGCAAAAATTGATGACATTTGTGAAGACTATTAATATTATATAAAAAAATAAAGCAATTACTAAGACATTTCAATTAGTTATACAGTTGGGCAAAAGGGGGGCATTTAATACCTACATTAACAGTGAGCATTCTAGCCAGCAAATTTCAGAAAGTCAACTTTAGGAATATCCTCTGGGAAGAAATAAATGTTTGTAAAAATTTCAATGATAATCCAGGAAAACAATAATATAGATCAGATTATATTTCTAACCTTTATAGAATTGTTTGGGAGACTAGAATTTATAACAGTAGAAAAATAACCTTTAGACACTACATTTAATTTTTAGTTATTTAATTTTACATAAGCTTTGGGTCTTTTGAGTAAAACAGACTTCTCTTTGGCAAGATCTTGCATCTGGTGCGTGCAGATTATAATCAAAGCACCAACTCTGACAGTGCAAAATTTCACAGGGCAGAAAAACTCCAAAATCATGCTTAGCGATGTTCATGAAATATCAGACTCAATAAAGGATAGGGGTTTGAAGAAAGGAATAACAAATTATGAAAAAATAAAATCCTCGAAATATTCTTGCTCCTTTACTGACTTCTCCTGGAAGTCAGTTTCTATTTAACAAGAGCAATTTTGCTCTGAAATGAGAGCAAGGAGGTACCAAGCAACTGACAAATTGCTGAATTTGTTGAATTTTAACCTAGCCACCACTTTTTCAACTACGAGTATAACACTAAAAATGATCAAAGTTCTAGATAAAAGTGTTGCTTTATCGGTACATCCCCAGATGTCTGTTCTACAATGAATGGCATGTTTGACCTCAGCCTCCAGCCTTGATCAACCATGCTCCCTGCCAGCACAGTGGTGCCTGGCTTTCGAGCAGGAAAAAGCGTGCCAAGGAAAGTGGGAACCTTTGCTAAATGCAAGGGTCAGGGGCCAGTCTGTAAAGAAAACTCTTCTGTCCCCCTCTGCTTTAGTGGATGCCTTCCCAGTTAGTAAACACATCTGCTTCTGGAAATGGATTCTCTGATGCTTAGATGACCTTCCTTTGGCATCCACTGGCTTGACCCCCAGAGCAGCCCTCTGGAAAGGGACACAGATCAGGTGGCAGCCCTGAATTGCCCAGCGGACTGACAGGGCAGAAGTTATGGCACGTGGCCTCTGCCGTTCCCTCTAGTTAACTCATCTGTCCCCAGGACATTTGGAACCAAATTCTTGCCAGCGCTGACTTAGCCCAAGGTGAACCCTCATCCTGGATGGCGTCGTCCCCTGTGCAGTCAGTCCCTTCTCTCTTTTCAGATTATTTCTATTCTGAGTACTATGTCATTAATCCTTATGTGTATAAAGAACTTCCATTGATGTGGGAAATGTCTTATATTATCATGATTAATTTAAAAAAAGACGATGCAAAACTATGTATACAAGAATGCCAAGAACTCAATTTTATATATAAAAAAAAACGTATTGAAAAGACAAAAAAGAAATGCACTGAAATGTTATCAAGTGTTCATAATTTAAAAAATAATTAACATGAGGAAAAAATTGGTTTTGTTTCATTAATCTTACATCACATTTTCTTTCAAGCCATCATAAGATCTCAAAAAGGGTCTAGACTTGCCTTGTTCCCCTCCAGCCTCCATAAACGGTGATGTCCCCAGTAGCAGAATTTAAGAGAAGTTTGCATAAAGAGGCACGTGCTCCAGGATCCTGCCCTTTTCCCAGCAGTACCGCCACTTACAGAAGTTTCAAAGGAAGCCTCCAGAACCCCCCAGGCTCTCGAAAAGATGATGACCAGAGCCCCACACCATTCACCTCCCTACACACACTACATAAGGGAATAGTCCTGAGAGGCTGACACGCTGAGAGCACTGATTCGTGCGTCTTACCCTCGGAGACCACAGGACTGCACCCATCACGTCTTAAAGCCATGTCCATTCAGCAGGGAATGCTGCCTCACCTGGCCCAATTTACCACCCTCCCCACATTGTTCCAACCGCTGTGCCCTCTGGAATTCATGGACTGTTACCCACTAAATCCCCTTTACTCTAACCTCTTCACTGAATGTCCCTTTACCTCCTTTCTTTAATTGAAACCTGAACATAACTTCCTTGGCCACTCTCTCAAGATGTGGCTTTTTTTGGTTTTGTTTTGTTTTTTGCCTATTGAAATGGGACCATAATCTTAGAGATGGTATACATTTCCTCCATGTGCTTCATTGCTGCTTGCAGACTTTCTTTCCTCTGTTCTTTGAAGAATATACTATCAGACTCTGTGGGCATCCATACCTAGGACATTTGCCTTCATTTACTGAAAATGATAAAATAGTATTTCTGTTATCTTTCTGGAAGATTTCATTATCAATCTAGATGACCCATCAATACCTGACCGACCACTCAGTTCAATAATCTGCTCACTTGCAGCACTATTCATACCCCCCATTCTCTTTATAACCCACTCAAATCAGTATGCTAATGGGCAACTATCAGTTCTTACCATTTTAGAATTTTCAGCAGCATTTGATGGAGTTGACCACTTCCTCTTAACGGAAATAATTTTTTCATTTGTTTTTTAATACAACACTCTTCCAGATACCCTCCAATTTCACTCAAAGCTTGTTTCCTCAACTTGTTTTCCCAGTTTTCTCCTTTCTAGCTTCTAACCTTTGAGTGTTCTATATTTCAATCCTCTTATGCTCTCTATCTACATGCTCTCCTTATATGAGTGTGGCTTTAATTTTTCTTCTGTAATCCCTTTGTTCAATGTAAATCACATTGTTTTGTTAAGTCTGTGTTTACACTTCTGTTGAACCACCCTGAGATTTTCTTTAGGACTGAGATTCTAGCTCTCATATCATAATTGTATGGTAAAGGTACTCAATGTACATTTGTTGAATGAATTGAGAAGTTGAGGAATTGAGAAATACCAAAGCAAATTTGGTTATAAAATCATTAAGGATTTCATAGATATGCATACATACACACGTGTGTATGTGTGTGTATTTTCTACCTCCATTTTGAAGCAGAGTTTTCTGAGTAATTACTTGATGCCCACTTCTGCCATTTCAACCAAAGCTATCTGAGTAAATACTTTCTTTTACCTTCTCTTATGTGCCTAACCAACAGCTAGCAAGCAGATAAAGATCTTAATTCATCAGCAGGGAAACAAAACAAGTAACTTATTTTAATTAATCACCAAATAGTCAAGTGGGGGAATGACATTGGGCATGTAGTTTTCAGTTGTCTTGGAATGTAATTTCCTCTTGCAAAATATGAGAGAATTGGATGAGATGACATAACTCCATAAGTTGATTATCCTATTTCTAGCCTCCACATAGACTATTTAATACTTCACTAATGGAGTTCCCATTAAAAAAAAATATTTTAAAGTTATGTCCATCAAAACTATAAAAGTGAGAAGAATAAAACATTGCTCCTATTACTCATAGGTTTGGGAGACCACGCAGAACCGCCAGCAGCAAAGCCAAGCCAGGAATGGCCTTTTGCTCTTCTTTCCTATCCAAGTATCAAAGTCCCACAAACACTTGTCAAGATTCACAAATGATTCAGTGAAGTAAAGGCAGATCCTGGGGAAGAGAGTGTTCTGTCAACACTCTGCTGGGAGGAACAAGCAGTCTGTGATGACTTTTTCTGTGGGTGGCTTCCTCCCACCAGGAAGTCTGTGAAGGGTGCTCGCTCCTGTCATTTCGGAGCAAGCTGGATTTAAAGACAAGGCAGTTACGCCCAAGTTGGGAACCCAAAGTCAGTTCTCTTGGGCGTGGAGTTTTCATCTTTTGCTGGTGAAATAAGCAAATGATTAGTAATTCACGAACCGTTATACAGCTTCCTGGAAACTTGAAATGCTTGCAAGTCTGGTGAAGTTGGGTCTACTGATGTGTCTACTGCTAGCCCTGTTCCAACTCCTTCCCCACTTTACAGTGACTTTTGCTTCTCAATGAGTCCCTCTTTTCTCAACATTTCTACTTTTGTCTTCTCAACATCTGCCTTGCCTCCTCCTGAGGAGGGAGAATGAAAGGATGTGGGAGCATCTAAGATCACTGCTCGTCTCCATTCTCGCATCCTTGCAATCCAGTTCCCTTCGTGAACACCATACACAGAATTCCTGTTGTTCTCAAACTCGCCCTCCTCACTGATCTGACTGGGGGAAGGTCCCTCTACTAGCACCACCCTTCTCTTTACTGGATACCATTTCATGAATTCACACATGAATTCAAACTTAGTCTCCAGAACTTTTTCACCTTATCACTATCCACTCCCGCCCTAGCCTGCTTGTGCCACAGCAACCGGTGCCCCCCCTATTGTAGCACGATTCACACTCAAATCAAGCAGTTTGTGTACACTTCTGTCTTTCCCACACAACTAAATGGACTCCTTGGGGGCAAGAACTATGACTGACACATTTTTGTATCAGTGGTACTTAGTGTAGGACATGGATAATAATAGGTGATCGGCCATAACTGTTTAATGAATGAATGATTACTTCTGACCTGGATCCTGTCTTTGCTCGGGGGCGGGTGGAGGGTGAATTGTGACTTACTCATCTTTGTAGTTTCTATCATGGCAGGCATATTACCATGCACCAATTGTTACAAAAGCACATTATACAAATGAACTGATAGATAATTAAATTTAATAATGAAATCTACTAAGTCCATTCAATTAAATATTTTACTGTCTACTATGTACAAAGAAACTTTGAAGAGCTAACAGTTGACTACAAGAAATGGTATCTATTAACTACATATTGTGAGGCAGACTATAATATGCATTTTAAAAGAAGTACAAAACAACTGTTCTCAAATAGTAAAGGAGAAAAATGTTTATTCAGGGGCATAAAAATAGGCTTCTTGGAAGGGGAAGTATTAGTCCTGGCTCTTGAAGATGGGATAATGTATAGGCAAACGTTCCAGACAAGGGGATTAAAATGCATGTGTGCAGAAATTTCACCAAAGGGCTATTAAGCAGTGGCTTTGCAACAATTAAACAGATGTTCTTCAATGTTCGCTTACTGAAATCACAAGTCATCTTAACTGATGGTGTGATGATTAATTTTATGTACCACTTGACTGGGCCATGGGGTGCCCAGATATCTGGCTAATCATTATTTCTGGGTGCAAATGTGAGGGTGTTTCCAGAGGAGATTAGGATTTGGCTCAGTAGACACTGAGTAATGCAGATTGCTCGCCCCAGTGTGGATGGGCATCATTCAATCTGTTGAGGGCCTGAATAGAAGAAAATGGTGAAGGGAAATTTCTCTTTTTCTCTGCTTCATGGAGTGAGCTGGGACATCAGTCTCTCCCTGCTCTGGAACTGGGATTTGCACTATTGATATTCCTGGTCCTTGAACTTGGGACTCAAAATGGAACACCACCACCAGCTTTCCTGGGTCTCCAGCCTGCAGATGGCAGATCATGGAACTTCTCAGACCTTATAATTGTGTGAGCCAATTCCTTATACAAAATCTCTCTATAGATAGATAAATAGATGTTGACATCGATATTTCTCTCTATCTATAGATATCTATACATACAGATATATATAGAGAGATATATAACCTATTTCATTTCTCTGGAGAACCCTGACCATTGTAGATGGTTATTTCTCTTAATACCATTAATTGAGTTCTATTACACCTTTCTTCCATATACCTTTCCTAATACCTTTAAAAAATGACTGGTCAAGCAATTCACTTTAAGATCTTCAGGGGCAAACATCTCAAGTTTAAAAATATATTGTTATACAATAAAAATTGCATCACAGTTCAGTCCAACAGGGAACCATCATCATGGTAAATTCTTAATTACATAAGTGAGAAAGTGTTTTGTCCCAAAACACAAATATCTGGTAGTGAGGAGAAGAGATCAAGATTTAAGCCAGCTCCTGGGTCTAACTGCCTTTCCTACCTGGACTGTTTTCCTACTCTGACGTCTGAGCTGTCTTCATCCTTCCTTTTCCAGCATGGTCATAACCATAAAGTCTCAGGGAATGTAGAGAAGGGAACAGATTTATTCCTTATGAATGATTATAAGAAACTGTCATGATATTACAACTTTGTACCCATTTATTATATTGGGAAGACAAAGTCTATCCTAGATAAAAATCCAAATATACAGAAATAGGTTACTTATGCATTAACTGAAAAGAATCCTCCATTAAGGCAGGTAGATATTTTATTATTTCCTGTAACTGTATGTGAGTCTATAATTATTTATAAATAAATAAAAAAATCTTTTAAACAACGAAATACAAAACAGAGTCCCAAATAATTCATCAAAATAAATTTCCATAGTGTTAAGGATTTAATGTGAAAAATGAAGTGAAAATAGTCCTAGAATAAAATTTTGGTGACCATTTTTCTAATCTTGAGGTGGTAAGTGCCTGTGGAGAAATGACATGGAAGGTAATGAAGAAATATCATAATGGATTTAACCAGACAAAAATTTACAGTTTACTGTGGTGAAAATAATAAACATGTCAAACAGTTAAAAATAAAATAAGTGTAAAAATATTTGCAGTATATGTGACATTAGAAGTTTTCATGTCCTTAATGTATGACATGCAATTACAAATCAAAAAGAAAAGCTACGTAGAAGTGGAAGCAATGTAATGAACAGGCAATTCAAAAATAGAAAATCTGTGAATGAATGGCTAAAAAATGTGAAGTAATGAACCTTATTACTAGTCAAGGAATGAAAAGTAAAAAGACAAGAGGTTACCATGTTCAATTCTCAGCTATAACTTCATTAGAGACAGAATACCTAGAAGATGGGGAAATTGACACTACTCAATGTTTGTGGAAAGATTAATTACCTAACTGGAAAGCAGTGAGGTGATATGTACCAATGTATAAAAGGCGCAGACGATGGGGAGAAGAAAAAGTGATTTTTAGAGTAGAATGCCAACAAACCGTGGTAGAAGGAGTGATGGAGTTAGAAAATCATCAACTGAAGGACACAGTAGTGATAAACCATTTCAGTAATTAGGTGTCAAACTGAGCCAGTAAAAGTGTATGAGACATCAGATATCTAGATTTTCTCAAAATATCTCCTCAAGGAATACACAGGGAAAAACAGTAAGTTTGCGGTGAAGAAACTTAGCAGATACCATCTTCACCAAGAGGTCCTTATTCACGTCTCAGGTAATGGGATGGAGTAACATCACGTCTCTCCTGATATGACCTACTGAGGACATCTTGTTTCGGTGGTATTCCCACCAAAAATGCATAAACTGAATGTAATATAAAGAAACATGCCACACATCCAACTTGAGGGACATTTTACAAAGTGACGAGCCTGTTCTATTTTAAAACTGCCAATGTCATGAAAGACAAATGTGTACTTTAAGATAGTTTCTTTTGTACTCTGCAGGACAATCACAAGTGTTATAGAAACGCTTGTTTTCTCTATATCCACTACTGTGCAGACCGCAGGCTTCCCGCCACGCCTGGACCATGACCCGAGCAGATGACTGTGCTTGCCAGGTTTCGAACATTCAGAGCATCTGTGCACCCAGCTCCCCCTGCGCTCCCTCCAGAGTCCTGGAGGAGCCTGCTCTGGGAGATGACCAGCCCTGAGGGCAGCCCCAAGTGACAAGGGGATCAATAGCTCCCAGCACACTGGACACCCACTTGGGCACACTGGTGGAGAATCTCTGAGCAAGGCCATTTAGGCAGCATTCCGGTGTCAACTATGACCTAAAAACATGATCATAATCTATTTCAATAGCTCATAACAACAACTCACGTGATAACATTATGAGACAAGTATCACTGAACTCTGAACTCATTTGAGTATTTTGACTACTGCTTCCTCCTTTTAAGGTTTTAGCCCCAGGATTAACTCATTTCCTAATATGGTATACTAAGACAACGATAATTAGGTAATCTTTCAATGGGAAATTATAGTGAAAGGTTAACAGTGAGGAAAGTAGCTGCTCTTTTCTTTTCTTACAACCTTCTTCAATCTGTAGCCCTAAATCAAGTTGCCTGGTTTAGCAACTGAAAACACAAGACGTGGAGTTACATTTGAATTTCAGATTAACAAATTTTTTTAAGGAGAACTGACTCTGGGTGGTGAACACACAATGGGATTTACAGATGATGTAATACAGAATTGTACACCCGAAATCTATGTAACTTTACTAACAATTGTCACCCCAATAAACTTTAATTAAAAAAGAAATTTTTAGCATAAGTATGGTCCATGCATTATTTGGGACACATTTATACCCTCCAAATTGCTGTTTATCTAAAATCCAAATGTAACTGGTGTCTTTTATTTACCTCACAAGCCTATCCTTGAACCAGTTTTCTCCAGGCTTTCAAAAGGAGACGTTTTTACTTCAATAGCAGGTTCCACCTGTACCAAAAAATCCCACATGGTCCCAGCATCTCAAGCTCAGTTTTCATATTTAGTGAATTCACTGATTAATTTAAAACCAGAGTTTAACTATTTTGCTTCATCTTAATGAGCTAGACCTCCCTCCAGTAGTAAGGAAAAAAATAATCAGTAAACATGACACAAAAGTCCCAAGATACAAAGAATATCTACAAAAAGAAGGAAAATACAACTTCTGCATCTCACCTCAGAAATATTGCTTGAAACAGTACTCACAATACAGGGGAAATAAGCTAACAATTTTGATCCTAGAGCATTCCCCGTCCCCTGTGTTTTAGACTTTTCCATGTTAATTGAAGCCACCCAGGGAGTCCTGGGTGCTGAAATCATCCAGGCCAGAATCCATGACAATCAGATCACTTATCTTATTGCTAATAGTCTTTCTTCCTAGGAATCACCCGGTCACACAGCTGCAGATAGAAAAGATTCAGAACATGCCATCACTGCCCTTTTAGTCCAACTGAGAGGAAATGAGAAGAACTAACATCCCCTCCCCCACAGATGGAAACATAAGAATTACTATACTAGAAGAAAGGTGACTTAGCAGAGAAGTGGCCCTTGGAGTTCTCAGTACTTGTTTACAAAAAGTGTCTGTAGAGGTCTTAGATGCCTTCCTGTCTCCTTCAGCACTACAGCTGCCACCACGAAAAAGTCTTTATGACCACAGAACTGTGACCCAAGTTTCCATCTGCTCTTATTTAAAAGTTAGTCATAGAAAGCCAGGACAGTCTGCTTACCAAAATCCATGGTCAAGTTGAGGATCAAGGTATACACAGAGAGAGATTCTCTCTACCTTGCCCTCTAAAGAAAGAAAGAAAGCGCTAGAAATGGCGGGAGTTCTAAGGAACAAGTACTGGAGTCAGAGGAAGAGCATATGGGGAATGAATATAATGGTTCCAGTTGTGTTTTTATTTCTATGAATCCTTCTGCTTTTCCGTTAATGCCCTTTGACCTGTTGGCAGTGAGTGGCATCAGCTCTGAATGCAGAACTGAAAAGTACTTTGCTGAGGCAGTAAAGCAAACTTGTCTTAATTTGGTTACCATGGTGATGGTGCTGCGTGTTACCACCCCCGATGATTTGCATTGCAAACCATCACTGGAAATGAGGACAGTAGAATTTGATATTCTGGGTGGAGAGATCGAATTCCCAGGAACTTCTCCTTGAAAGTTCAGAGGGAACAAAACATAAATACTCAGACATTCTCCCAAACCCATAAAGAAGAAGAGGGAATAAACTGTACGGCTAATATCAGTCCTCTCCTCCATGAAATTTCCGTATCTGTGATGTATTTCTGTTGAAAGATTCAGGTAGTTTCACTTTAGAAAAATAAATAAGCACATCATCAACCTCATTTTTTTAAATTAAGTTTCACAATCACATTCAGCATGCATTCTTGTAAAGAACATAATACTAAATCACTACCTAATAATTATTACATAATATAATAAATAATTATTAATTATTACATAATTATATACATTATTACATTGATCCATGCATGCCAACAATACTCTTCATTTTAATAAGCTGTATTATTAGAGTTTGAAATGATGGAAAAGACCAAGTGCATTTCAAGTTATATTTCATGTCAAACAGACAGGAACTCCAATATATAAAAAGGACATGCTGAGGTTGCCTTCAAGGGGAATGAGGGGAAGGACCTCACCAAATCTTCTCTCCCCCTCTACGACAGCGGTGAGTGTCCTCTGCAGAGCCCCTACCCTCAGTGAGCAGGATTTGAAGTAGCTTATCAGCTGGCCTCAAACATGTCCTGGAAGATTTCCCTTGTCTTTGAGGCTTTCTCCCACCTCCACCACCAGTACCTGAGACCTTTCCTCTCAGAAGCCCAGGCATGTCTCGAGGCCTGAGAAAACACTAGCATTCTCTTTCTTCTGTGGTATCCACTACTCCCCCAGTCCTGAGGAGACCAGAAAGTGTATACCACCTATCAGGATGTGGTGGTCTTAGACAAAGGCTAACTGAAAAGCAGATATTAATTGAAATAACATATCCAGAAATACACTTGGAAAACGAAGTTTCTATGCTAACAGTTTTCATTTCAGAGGATTTCAATAAAAAGTGATTTTTAAATAAAAATTGGAATGCAATTGCATCCACAAAGAAACTCTTAATTACCCATGTTTTAGTTACCCATTAGTTACATCTGTGATTATGTATCAGTTCATTTATTGGGAGGTTGTAGAACACAATGCATTGGAATCTGCATTCGTAATTAGGAGAATGGGACCCTATCTAAACCCAGTTTCTACTAAAATGGTCTTGAGAAAATCAATTCCTCTTAAGAGGCATAGTTGATTTAGAAAAATAATGTGTACATCATTGAATAAACAAAAAAGCTTTCTGCATGAGAAGTACAGAAGATATACATCAAAATATCAAAGTGTGTGAAATGATGGGCAATTGATAGCCAATGCCTTGTTATTCTAAGGGATCTCACAGGTAGAGCTCTCAGCCTAGTTTTGAGGATCTGGAATATGCATCCTGGAAAATACACAGGCTAAGCTTGGTCCTGAAGGAGAATAGCAATTAATCAAGGAGGTTAGGGAGAAGGGAAATAAAGTAAAAAGGGAGATGATCCGGTTAGTAAAGATGTGAGGGTAGGGCAAAAGTGAGATTGGGAAAGTGATGCCATTCATTTTCCATATTTCAATAAGTAAATCATTCTTATTACCTTGATTTCTTTAGACCTACATAGAATTCTTGTAAAAGGATGACAGGGATAAAGAAAGTGAGACACAAGAAAGCTAAGTGATTTGACAGTGTCACAAAATGAATTTTTGCCATATTAGGCACTAGAACTAAGGTCTCAGGAATCCCTTACATAATGCTTCTACCATTAATACGTCATCCAGGGAAAACAGGCTAAAAGAAGAGGCAGAGTTTTAACATATTCCCAATTAACTGATTTCACTTGTAATCCTTTTTGTCTGAAATACCTTCTAAAGGGTGTCAGTAAGTAAATGTAAGCCCTTATTCTCCACTTGGGGTGGGGAGAAGAGGGTTAATGCAGGCAGAGGGACAGCATGTGCAAAAGTCTAAGGGCAAGAGAGAGAACGGTCCACTTGAAGAACTGCAAGAATCTAAGTATGGCTACTAGATGACATATGAAGAGTCAACGTCAAATGACTTGGCTGGAGAGGGAACGAGTAACCAAGACATGAAGGGTTCACATGACATTAAGAGGTTTGAACTTTACTCTGAGGGTAGTGGGAAGTGACATGCTCAGATTTCCATTCTAAAAAGTTCCTCTTGCTTCAATATGGAAAATGGAATGAATGGAAGAAACAAGACTGAAGACAGGAGGCTGGCAACCAGGTGAGATATTATATAATGGTGACTGCAACCGTGGCCTCAAGATGAGAGAGAAAGAAATGAGTTACTTTTGAACTAAAATCAGTAGGTGTTATTGACGAATCCACTATGTGGGGGAGACAGTGGTCAAGATTATTCTCAGGTTTCCCACTTGGGTAAGTAATGAATACCATTTCATTTATTGAGCAGGAATTACAGAAGGAGCTGTAAATGTATGGAGGGATATAGTGTGTTTTGTTTTGCAAATGTAGAGTTTGGGGTTCCCATGGAAACAGAAAGGGGAAGTTTGGCATGCAGTTTGGATACATGAGTCTAGAGTTCAACAATGAGGTCTGGGCTAACATACATGTCCATCCACAAAACAGATCTTAAATGAAGCTGTGGTGATAGACGAGTTCTCTACAGGAAGGAGCCTGGAGTGCGAGTAGGGTCTAGACCAAGAAGGAGAGCAAGGTGAGAGGAAAGATTAAGAGTACCTGAAGCAGAATCAGGCATGTGAGCTCTGGAGAAGTGAAACCTTTGATCTTCATGAGATGCCAAATTATAATCATCATGTTGCTTGAGAAGTCTCGAATAGAATCAGTCGTATTGTTGGAATGTCTAATGGTTTCAAACTATCATGGAGAGAGAGAGAGAGAGAGAGAGAGAGAGAGAGAGAGAGAGAGAGAGAGAGAGAGAGAGAGAGAGAGTTGACGCTTTTGTTTCAAGGGTTTCTAAACATGAGTGTGCATGGGAGTGCCTAACCTTAGAGGTTTTAGTTGACAGGTCTGGGGTGCGATGAGAAAATCTGCATGGTTATCAGGTTCTCCAAGACAATTCTGATGCCGTGAGTCATAAAAGCAACATTTCGGAATCATTGTTACTGGCTAGTGCACCCTTTCTCTTGCTTGAACTCTGACCAGTTTTGTTTCTTGACATTGTTCTTCTACACATATGCCCACTTCCTATTATTAAACATTTAAAAGCCTATTAATTAGGCTAGAAGAGTTGTGCTACTCTTTCCACTTCCATCCTGGGCAAACCTCTCCTGCAGAGAAGATGTGAGTGATGAGAGTGGTGATGGTTTTAATGCTCTGAGGCAGAGCCTTGGATAGGAAGAGAGAGCTTCAGCCTTCCTAGAATCTCCATCAGACCCACACTTGTTACTAAGACTAATTGAAGCATTTTCTATTTTATAACAAGAATTATATCCACACAGCTTCAAAGGTATACCCACTCTCATTTCAACCAAGTTCTTACCATAAAAGAATTTTATGCTTAACAGTGGTGACAAAAATAAGATAATGAGATGATGATAATGCTAGCCATCATTTATTATTGACTTGTGCCAAATCCCATACTCAAAGTTTTACAACATTTTCTTACTTGAGTTGACCAAGAAACAGATGGAAATTATTTCATCCCCATTTTATAGATGAGGAAACTGAATTTCACAGATATTAAACAACTCATACCTAGTCACACAAATCAAAATGAATAGAACCAGGAATCAGGCAGAACTAGGCCTATCCAATTCCCAAATCCATATTCTTAACAATTATGATGTATATATATATACATAATATGTATTATATGTGACATATATGTAATATATATGTAATAATATGCAATATATATAAGTGTATATTTATTCTCAGAGTCAATAGAAGAGAGTACCAGCAGCTCCTGTATACTTTCTAAATGCTTAGTTTGGGGAAGGATAGCATAATTTTTCAGAGATGTCAGAATCTTTCTCAGATTTCCCATGATTCTGAATAGAGGAAAAGTAGATTTAGCCCAGTTTTACTGGTTCCACTAAGGTGAGTCAGAGAATTGGTTGTCGTATTTGTTGAGAGAGTTTCTAATCAGGTCCAGGAGCCCTGGCTAAATGGAAACAAAGGCTAAAGCTTGTTTTCCTTCCTTATACATTCATGCAAAGACAATCAAGTTCAATATTTTTTGAACATTTCCAATGAGCCAGAAACTTACTAGAAAACACCATCCCCATGTACAATACAATTAAATGATGATTGGGCTGATTTATAGGTTAGTAAGCTACAAAAATAAATGGGAGGCTATTCTTTCCTAAGGAATCTTTGGTAGATAATATGATGCTAAATGCATAACATGAAATTCAGTGACCCCAAATAGCTCTATGTTCCACTTGATGGACGTTAAGATGGTGTTTCATTTGAGGAAAACATTTAACAATGCTTGTTATATTTTATCCCCTAGAGTTATATTTGACGCATCGAGCTCAACAAATACTTGGTATTCATTCTCATCACCATAGTTCCTCCTCAGCCAATTCCGTCTTTCCACAGTAAAGATCTAAATCCAATTCTGCCCTCACTATGAAGAGGTTCCCCTCTTTCACCCTTATTTTGCCTATGCTTGTCCCCATGCACTTACTGCGTTGTACCTTCTAATAGACCACCAATTCTCTACTGGAACTGATTCTATCCCCAAGGGAACTTTTGGCAATGTCTGGTGACGTTTGTGGTTGTCACAGTGGGGTGGAAGACGCTGCCAGTGTTTATTGGTTAGTGGTCAAGGATACAGTGCAACATGCCGTAACGCACAGAGCAGCCACCTTCCCTATAAACAAAGAACTTTTCAGTCTTAAATATCAAAAATGTTGATATTGAAAAACCCCGTTTTTCAGTAAATTGCTTAAGACTTAGTGCCACAAGTGCTTAGTTCTAGCTCTGGCTCCAACACTTAACTACCTGAGAGACATTGGGCAGGTCTCAGTTTCTGAGATTCAATATTGTCACCATTAAAATGAAAATGCTTCTTTTACGGATGCTCTCCTCCCAGAGTTATTGTAGGGATCACTGCACTCATGCATGAGAAATGGCCTGTAAACTTAGCACAATCACCATTAGACGTACTGGGACTGTATGTACGATGCTGGCAATAATAATAAGTGTGCAGGCAGTTTATATGCATAGCTCTAGCGCTCAGTAATGAAATGTAGGCTGGATTTTTAATCTGAACTCAAATCTCATTCATTTAAATTTCATCTCAACAAGTATTTACGGAGCAGCATCTCCGGGCTAGCATTCTACTAGGTACTATAGATATAAAAATAAAATAGTCTCCCTGAATTAAGGAGCTCTTTTATTAGGATGGAGATAGAGTCGTAAACAGAGTTGTAATACTATGTAAAATAACTCAGATAACAGACAATAGGTAAATAAAGATTGTTAGAAGCAGAGCAATTCAAGATATATTTCAGAAGTTTATGGGTTGCATTATTACTGGCAACAAAAAAAAAAAAAACACTTTCTTTATTACCTCACTTCACTGATCCCCATGGAGAAAAATGTACAGTCTTATGGCTTAGATTACCCATACTCGACAGAATAGATTAAAGATGGTAAGAAAACTGAAATTACTTTTTAACAGTGAATGTGTTAAATCTGACTATATAGGAAATAACAAAATGGAGGCAGCTCTGTAATCTTTAATTCTGAAATGGATTAAAGAGCCGTAACTCAGAACAACTGTGCATGCCGTGACTTGCCCTTTGCTGTAACTGAGGGGAAATTTTCTAGGATGTTCCAGGCAGCTGGACTGTATTCCTACGTACTTTGCTCATAGGAAATAAATGGCTGCTCAATAAATATCTGATAAACTGAACTGATTTGACTTGACGCAGTAACATAGGAAGTGGGCACTGTTTTTGCCCCTTTCTCCTTAACACACAGACACACACACACACACACACACACACACACACACACACACACTCCCACCTGCAATGATGTATGTCAAAGAGATATAAAAGGCAGCTGAAAAAGCTCC
Organism: Rhinolophus hipposideros; assembly: GCF_964194185.1. Taxonomy (NCBI): domain Eukaryota; kingdom Metazoa; phylum Chordata; class Mammalia; order Chiroptera; family Rhinolophidae; genus Rhinolophus; species Rhinolophus hipposideros. Next base: position 11,147,886 of record NC_138064.1, read on the forward strand.
TGATGGCCAAAGCTGGTACGATTTGAACACACAATAAGTAAATCAGTATTGGATTATAATCCAAAGCTTAAAATAAATATCCATGAGTCCATCCTTATATAAATAAATGATTGAATAAATGAATAATTGTGAAAGAATAGACAACTCTCCTGGGCACAAGAATTCCAAATAATGTATGTGGATACTCCCCACCTTCACAGTCCCCATTCGTTGGGTGTGGGCTATGCGTTTTATTCTTTATTCCAAAGAATAAAGTGTGAAAAGAGGCGGGGTGGGGAGAGAGTAACTACAGTGGAGAAACCTGACGTACGCTACCTGAGCCAGATGATCAAGGTGAACACCAACCGTGACGTCATGTACATCCCCTCCATACGATCTGATGACCATGCTGCTTTGTCTCTGAGCTTCCTCCCTCACACCCACCTCCTCGGTCTAATCATGAGAAACACCAGACAAACCTCAACTGAAGGATAGTCTACAAAACACGTGATCAGTTATTCTTTAAAACCGACCAAGTCATCAAAGACAAGAGAAGTCTCAGAAACTGACAGTCACGAGGAAACTCACAAGGTGTGACAACTAAACGGAATGTGGTATCCTGGATGGGCTCATGGAACAGACAAAGAACGTTAGGTGAAAACTAAGGAAATGTAAATAAAGTATGGACTTGAGTAAATAATGATGTATCAATATTGGTTCATTAGTTTTAATAAGTATACCATGCTAAAGTGAGGTAATAGGGAAAAGTGGATATGGGGAACACCCTGTACTATCTTTGCAGGTTTTCTGTACATCTAGAACTATTGAAAAATAAAAAACTTGCTTTTTTGGGTGGTGGGCCTAGATGGTATTTAGTATATTCAATCCAACTCTGAGATTCAGCGATTTTAAAATAAGATATTTATGATAGTGCACTAAGGGACAAATAGCAGCAGGATATATATAAAACCATTAAAATTACACATATATTGAGAGAGACTGGAAATGTATACATGTATGCATAATTGTGTGCACATATCTATGGAGAATGTACGATCACTATATAAGAGTATATAATACAGTGTTAAGAGTAGTTATCTCTGGATGGCATGATTGTGAACCATTTTTATTTTATTTTATTCATTTCATTTGGCAGCATTTTAAAAACAATTGACCTAGGACAGATTGTTTTTGTAAAAGAAAAAAAGTTAACAAAAATTTTAATTTTTAACATGATGAATGGTGCCGCCTGGGCTGTGCGCCCCTCCTCCAAGCCCACCCAATACCTTGTGTTTACTTCTGTCATTGTATTTACAAGAAATCATTTTATACATTTATGTTGTTGGTCTATCTTCCTTCCTAGATCATAAAATTCTTAAGAACAACAACAAAAATCTCTCACTTCTGCATCTCTACTATCTTGGGCAGAGCCTGCTATATCGTGCATTTTGGGGTACAGGCAGAGGGCAATGCAGTGTAAAATCTTGGACAAGCAACATTTTTACATATGTAAATATTTTACATACGTAAAATGAGAGAGTTGGATTACTGCCATATCTGAGGTTCCTTCCAGATCTAAGATCCAAGATTCTCAGCCCGTCTCAATGAATCAGGCATAATTTCACAAACTAGGAACACCAGAGAGTCTGGGACTTGCCCACATTCAAAGTGACACTGGTGTTGAGTCTGAGGATGACACATTGTGATGTGGGGGGAAGAGTCCTGAGGTGGACACAAGCCCTGAGGCTCTAATTACGGCTATGTGAGAAATTGGGACTTGCCTAATTTCTTCTTTTGCATCTACTGAAAGGTGATGGAAGATTGAGATTTAGGAAATATTTGCTCTGTGGGGTTTGGTTCGCAAAATCTTTTTCTGTAGGTTTTAAATACTTTATTATTTGCAGTTAACATCTGTCCTTGAAAATTTACAAAGTCCTGAAAAAATCAGACTGGTTACAATACAAGATTAAACATAAGAATAATTATTTCATAAGACCTTAGTGGCATTGATTTTTTTTTTAATTTTCTACAATATGCAGAAAATAACCTGTGAGATGAAGAGAGCATATTGCTGTATGCATGGCATCCTAATTGTACAGCTTTTTCCTTGGACCTGAGATTAAGGAAAAATGATGGAAAAGCACAGTTCACCATCTATACATCTCAAAGTCAAACTCTGAGGCCCTTCCAATATCAGTGATTCTGCCATCTCTTAATAATCTCCAGCTATACCACTCTTAACCCCACAGACACTGATAGCTGGAAACATCAAGTTCACATCTTAGAAGAGGCCATTATAGTTTGTATTAGTTTCCTATTGAGCTGCAACAAATACCACAAACGTAGTAGCTAAGACAACACAAATTTATTATCTTACAGTTCTGGAAGTCAGAAGTCCAAAATGGGTCTCACTGGACTAAAATCAAGGTGTTAGCAAGGATGCATGTCTCTGTAGGGGCTCCAGGGGAGAAGCCATCTGCCTGCCTTTTCCAGCTTCTAGAGGCTGTACACATTCCTTGGCTCATGGCCCCTTCCTCCATCTTCAAAGCCATCTTCAAATCTCGCTCTGACACTGACCCTCTGCTTCCATCATCACAGCTCCTTTTCTGACTCCTGTCTCCCTCTAATAAGGACCCTTGAGAGCACATTTGGTCCATCCAGATAATCCAGGATAATCTCCTTCTCAAGATCCTTAACTTAATCTTATCTACAAAGTCCCTTTTGATATGCAAGGTAACATATCAAATATCTTTGACATTTTTGGTACAGGGTGGCCATCGTTCTGTCTACCATATATCCATGTTTCTCCCATTACACAGTGGAGTGGACATCTCTTGTGTGGAACTCTATTTTCACAGCAATCTCTACATCGGGCACCTTTGGTATCAGTCACATCTTGTCACAGAGAAGTCGGTACTTCATTGATTCTATAAAGATCGCCCTTTTAGAAAGTGTGAATGGACACGTGAGGCTCTAATTACAGCTATGTGAGCATGTAATTCTTTTATTCAGACAAATTTTGATTTTTCTTTTTTTAGAAGGATAGCTTTGGTGAGACAGACTTAGATTTAAATCTGGGCTCCACCATCTATTATCTGTGCTACTTAAAGTGCTTTCATTTTCTGAGCTTTGCCATCTCTAACTCAGCCACATTTTCTACCACCCTTATAGTACACCCCACCTCTCTAGCGATTTCCCTATGTGAGATTTCAAGGCTATCCACGGTGTCTTAAATTATATATGCAGAGTCATAATTGAGCGTTCAGAGAAATAAATAAGTGGAAAACAAATGATTGTATAATTTGTGTGGGCTTTGTACATGAAAAGTCTAAGATCTGATATATTAATTTTCTTCTCTGAAAATATTTTCAATATTTCCTTTCTAGAACTGGGTGATGAAATATTATGCACATCATAAAATATGATTTTCATAAAAAGGGTTTTATTATTAATCTCTTGGCCCTTCTTTCTCTTTGCCTAATACTTGTGTTTCTGTGATTCTCTGAAACATGTCCAAGCTGTTCCTGTGTGTCCTACAGTTCTAAGAGTCAGCTGTTTTTTCTTTTATTTTAAATTAAATTAAACTAGGTTCCCATTGCATTCCCTTTCCCTCCCCAATGCACCTTCTCATTAATATGCTAAATTTGCTAAAAGTTTAATGTTTAATTAGGAACCTGTATATTATGAGCAGCATAATTTATTAAGGATGATTCAGAATATATAGACCATTTCTTTTCTTAACACAATATGTTTGACATCTTATGACATGAAATAGAAAATCATTAGTCCCACCTGCAAAAGAGCTTCCCACTTTGACCACATTCTGTGCCTTGATTCCTTCATTCTCCTTTCTCATTTTCTCATTCAAATTGCCCCCTCTAGTCATTCTTTCTTTCTATAAGGAATGTGTCAGTTTGGCTCATTGCAAACACTTTAAGCAATACAAATGTGTATAAAACGAAGTGATAAATTTCTCAGTCTTGTGAAATCATTATTATAAAAAATGTTGACAATCACTGTCCTCCTGGATTTTTCACTTATGAACACGTGCTGGACCTCATGCCATGTCACAGCACATAGATCTGACTTATCTTTCAGTGGCCATGTCGTAGTCCACTGTGTGGATAAACCATAATATATACTCCTTAGTTCTTCCTTTACTGTTATTGCAGAAGGCAGAGTGTTCCCCTCATTGCATTTATCATTCCACGCATTGTTTAGTGGAGAACTACCGAAAAGGAATGAGAAGGGAGCCCTACAATGATTTTCTGAACAAAATCCTTTCCCTAGAACATTCTCGTTTCTTGATCTCTTCTCTTGGAGGAGTTGGGGAAGTGGTCTAGCAAAGTTATTCTTTCGCTGTGTGTTATCAAACACGATTAGACAATTGCTAGAGAACCATTTTGGTCTCTCCTGACAGTTCTCCAGTGATGGTGATTAAAAAGGACCAACTTCACAATCAGAACTAGAAGTGAAAGGGAGCCCTGTGATGACTTAAGCAAAGTATCTGCTAAAAATACAATTGCTTTTATTATATGGGGGTGGGACAAAAAGATATATATGTGTGTATATATATATATATATATATATATATATATATATATATATATATATAATAAATATTTTCTATTGTCTGATTAGAACATTCAGTTTCATTATTATTTGGCATATTTCATTAACTGACAACTTATATCTGTAAAGATGAAGTGCCGAAATACCATTCTGATTATTCAGCATATTGTTCTGAATGACATCCTCACACAAAAACATCACCATCTGGAAACCAGAAATGGAGCACCAAGCTAATAAGCGGTTCTTATCTCCTAGACTTCTTTCTCCCCTCCCCTCCTCTCTTCTTCTTCTTCTTCTTCTTCTTCTTCTTCTTCTTCTCCTTCTCCTTCTCCTTCTCCTTCTCCTTCTCCTTCTCCTTCTCCTTCTCCTTCTCCTTCTCCTTCTCCTTCTCCTTCTCCTTTCTCTCTCTCTCTCTCTCTCTCTCTCTCTCTCTCTCTCTCTCTCTCTCTCTCTCTCTCTCTCTCTCTCTCTCTCTCCTACCCTGGAATTAGCTAGCTTGATGACCACATCATTTATTTATCTGTCAATTCTCAGCTACAAATCTAGACTATTAGTTTTGATCTGCCCTATCCATAGACAGACTCAGATTTAATTCTCCTTTGTCTCTTCCTCAGTGACCATTTCAACCCCTTCATCACCAACAGCATCTAACATCCTTCTAGTTGTTTCTAACAACTGCAGTATCATCAATTTTGCCTTCATTCAACCCCAACCTGTTAGCTTAGTTACAGCCAAAAGGTTCTTACACATAAGAAGAATGAGAAAGGAAGCTTCTTGTGTCTCTTTCAATAATCAGAGAAAACATTTAGGTTGCTATGGCACAAAGAAAAGTTCTTGACAAAGAGTCTTACCTCCCCAAGCTGGTGTAGAACTCAGGTGACAAGCAAAATCCATCCCCTAAAGAAGCTGATTGTCACAGTCCCCTCCACCGGCCTCCACCTGCAAAGAAAGCTCTACTCCTGAGCTGTCTGAGAGTTGTGTACCCGGGCAATTCCTGAAGGAAACAGAGTAGCGTTTGACTAAACTTGCATAAGATTTTCATAATCCACGCCCATTTGTCCTAAAGAAAGACCTGCTTTCCTGATCTTTTTGTATCAGGAAATATTCAAATCAGGGGACTGAGACTTCCTGAATTCGTGGGCCCCAAAGATTTTTGGAGGTCTCTCTTGTCCTAGACCCTGGGATGGGAAAGGGAGACACAAAGATGAACAAATCACCCTCCTTTCCCCCAAGGAGCTTACAGCCTTTTGGGGGCCATAACCAGTAACTCCCCTGGAGGAGTATGGAGGACATAGAGGGAAAGGAGACTGATTATCTAATAGGCATTGCCACGGAGCTAAGGCCTGCACGAGTCTTGAATCCTGACTAGGAGCTTTGCTGATAAATGAGAGTTGAATAGGCTTGAGGCTGCGGGGGGGACGCTGAAAGCAGAGACAGCAGCACGTACAAAGGCACGGAATTATTCAACAGGAGGGTACGTTTGGGGACCTGCAAAGTCGTCTGTATGGCTGCAACCTGGAGTACGTGGAAACAAAGGGGAGAGATGAAGCCGAAGAACAGAAAGCCTCAGCTGGTGGGCTGACTAATGGCCGAGGAAACAATACTCGGGAATGTGGGTGCTGTAAGGATTCTATACTTCAGTGTCTGAACTTAGCACAGCATTTGTCATTGTGAGAGAGAAGCACTAAAGCGAAGAGTTCAACATGTATTTAGTTACCCTGCATGCTCGGAAAATGGGTGGTCTGGTTGGTCAAAGGACGTAGCTTGAATTAGGACACTGAATACCAACTTCCAAATCATTAGCATAATTAGAGTCCATTAAATATTAAAGCTGTCATTAGGTGTCCTGTGAATATTCATTTGACACTTCAGAAGGATCTTCAAGCCTTCAGGAAGGATCAGGACTGTGGTTAGCATGAACCCTACTCTGTGTGGGGTCCAAGGTGATTTGCAGCAGGTCTGCTAGGGAGGAGGTGAGCCGAGGGTTCTCCTGTTGTAAAAACCACTTGCACATAGAGTATTTTTACACTTTCATGTGCTGTGAACCTCCTGACAGATTGAATTTGGGCCAGCGTAATAAATGAAGCAGCGCACTAAGAATGTTAGTACAAACAAATAATCAGAATAAACCACATGTCCCCATGTGATCTAGCAAACATATGGTCTTGCGGTTGAAACTTGGCAAGTTAATTGTCATAAGAACCCTGAAAGGAAGGTGGAATGAGTTGGTAATTTTATCCCTAGGTCAAACCTCCGTCCTTGATATTTCCTTGTTCCCACAGACTGGCAAACCCTTGAAATAGCAAGTGCATTCTATTGTTGACTTTTCTCCCCCCAGTGAAATTGCATTAATGATTATAATTTCTCCATTAGTATTGGCTTTACAGCTTCCTTTTCATATCCATTATTTTACTGTTGCTAAAGACCTGTTGGATACTCATTGCAGGAAAGTTGTGTGTTTTTTTTTCCTCTCCTACATTTAACATGGAAGAAGCTAAGACTCAGAAAGGGTGACTTGCTTTGTCCAAGGTCACATGACCTTAACTACAATTCATGCTTCTTTCTCCAACTCTGAAGACCCTTTTGCAATATTGTATTGCTTTGAAGACATGTTCTTAACAGAGAGTTGTTGACAGTCAGTAAGTTGTACTGCTGGGATGGTCTCCAGGAACGCCTGACCATTTTTTGTAGTGCTCATGTGATTGTAAATGGCTCACTGTCCATTTTCCTTAGCTTTCTCCAATGTCCTAGCCAGGTCATCACCTAATAAAAATTGGCTTGTTGCCTTCCACCTTGACCTTGACCTCTCTTACACTCACGTGGTTTTCCCAGGTTCTGTCTCCTACCGATACTTAGACCCTCCCTCTCTGCCTAGCACCGTAAAGTTTCATATTTCATTTGAATCGCCTATCTGTCCTCAATTTATTTCTTTCATTAATACTGTTTTTTTCTGAGTGTTTCTATGAAGACTATGGACTGCAGATGATGAAACAAGTAATGTCTCAATCTTATGTTTGGTGCAGATTCATGCTCAGCATCCCAGGCTTCCGGTTACCTGTCAGAGAGGATGAGACACTGGGGCCGGGGGTAGAGGCATAAAGCTAACTGTCCCCAAAGAACAAGGACAGGGCACAGGGCTCCTCCATTCCACACCAGAACTAAGATGGACATTCTGGGACAGGTCAGTCCAAAAGGGTTAATTACCCAAGGTAGCCTGGGTGGATGGCATAAAAATATAAACATGGTCAAGAGGAAACCAAGGCCATATCTAGGAATACAATGCAGAAGGCCAAGTCTAAGGATCAACGAGTAAGACCTCGAGCAATGTGAGGTCTGATACAGAGTTTGCCAACAGCCCTTACTAGATTTGGCAGAGACAACCTAACGGTCATGTACATCAGTCTGGAGGAAATGCAGGGCTAGTACTGCCCAGAGAGGCCGATGGACACTCAAAGTGACACTGGTGTTGAGTCTGAGGATGACACATTATGATGTGGGGGGAAGAGCCCTGAGGTGGACACAAGGAGTCTGGAGCATCGTGGGGATGCCACAAATTTGGATTGTATTTCACTGTTATGGATTTAAGAACTAGACCCGCATTTACTAGCAAGCTGTCTAACTCTTTTTGATCCTCAGTTTCCTTATCTGCCACATGGGGATAATAATGTCATACTTGCCTGACTTAGACGGTGGTTATGAAGTACAAAAATATTAATAGATAACCATTTGCTTGAAAAAAAATAGTCAAAATGCATTGTATTGGTTGCTTAGCACCTATTTTAGAAGGCGTTTACTGTGGAAAGGAGACCCATGTGTGCTGTAGACCAGCTTAAGGTACCTCTAAATCCTGAACATGGTCAGATTGCATTTTATTTCTCCATTGCTGATGAATTCCTGATCACTAGGCTCAAGTTCATTTACTAACTTCTTCTTCAGGGCTCAAAACAAGCCTGATTAGTATTACAAATCCTACCCACCTCTCTTTGTTCCCTGGCCAAAGGGAGTTTTGCTTACTCTGAGTTTAGAAGTCAGTTAATCACACCAGTTACTCAAAGTCTAATTTCCATCCTCTACAGCCAAATCCTTTAGGATGCTGGCCAAACATTGTGATGAGAGAATGGCACAGGTGGAATTCAGCTAGGATGCTGTCACTACATCACAGTGAGGTAGGGAGCAGCTCTGCCTGTTGACAGAGTGTATTATATTTCCACCAGAGAAAGAACAAAACCAATGTTAGTCCAATTAAATGAAAAGGCTATCCCAGTGCTTTCATTATCAAAGGATGTTACTTGTGAAAGATTTTTCCATATGCAACAGCCTTTCTTTTCTCCTATCCTGCTCCCACAAAACCAGAATGAATCTACAACCTTTGCACAGAGTAGTGATGTTAAATAAAATATTTCTTTACAACTTAAGAATCATAGACCACTCTGCAATATCCTCTTAGGTCTATTGAAAGAGCGGGAGAGGCAGTAAACATGTCCCATCTAAAAGGTATTGAGAGGTTACTGAATCCCCTTCTCCCTTCCAGTTTTTCTAGAAAGACAAGGCTTGGCAGTATGACCTATGTCATGGAAGTAGAGCTGGAGACAATGTATGCAGTATTAGGAGAACAGGGCTTTCAGTCCCAGGAAATAGAAGCCCATAGTATCTCTCTCTCTCTCTCTCTCTCTCTCTCTCTCTCTCTCTCTCTCTCTCTCCACTCCACAGATTTCTTCCACGATGACAGTCATGGGATCATCAGCCCTGTCCATCACAGTACACAACCTAATTTCATTACAACCTTTTCACAGCCACATAAGTAACACATGGTGAAACTGGGGTGCAAACCCTGGTCTTTGTGACTCCAAAGTTGAGGGGCTTTCCATGATGTCATTGCGCCTCATGTACACGCACTGCTTCACACAGGTTCACACCACGTCCAAAGCTTCTCTTCTTTCAATGACTTGAAGCCCAGACCAAAGGGACTATATTCTTCAATCAATAATCAAGACAAAATTACACCTCTCTGTGCAATGAGGAAGAACTGTGTAAAATGAAGAAGGTTCTGGACAAATCTAGTAAGGATGGTCACTACTCACCTTCTTGGGCTTTTATATTTTCAGTGAATATTTACTAAACATCTACTATCTTCCTCAGTCTGTGTTCAGAGATAAGTAAACTCAAAATAGGAGCAATTAGAGCCAGTCATAGGCAAAAGTAGTGTTCTTCACGTCCTGCTTTAGGAGTTCCAGCACCCATGTTACCAAGCCCTAACCAAGGGGCTCAGAAACAGGACCTGCACTGCAGTTCAAGCCCAACTTAAAATATTCTTTTTCACTATATGAATCACTAAACATTATGGTTGAACAAACCAGTATCTCTAGAACTTCCAAGGGCAGGCACAGATCAGCATTGTGCTCAAGAGCAGTTTAAGAATCAAATATATCTTTCTGTATTGAAAAACTCAGTGGAATGCCTCCCTTTAGGCTTGTAAGCTATTGAACAACACACCAATACCACAGCACAAAGCCGACAGACACCACAGCTATGGAAGGAAGCAGTCACCCCAAACCACATGGCCTGGGCACAACCATGTGCCCTCAGCGGCACTGTCAGGTCCCGAGGCCTGCGACCCACACCGCAGGCAGCTCCACCCTGCAGGGCTCGGAGAAGATCCAGAAATGAGGGCCTGGAGTTCTGGGAAGATTCCACAGCCCTCAAAGGACTGGTTTTTCAACTTAAGCAAAGAACAGTAAATAGTTCAGATCAATTTGGTAAAGGGAAGCCAAGAAGGGTATGGAGAACAGGGTTCAGTGATGCCTGTTTTCCTTATTGGTGAAATCTCATCCTCTGGGCGCAGGAAATGAACGTTGACAAGATAGGCGGCAGGTGACTGAGCACATACCCACTTAGGCAAATGTTTTCTGTTTCTCTCCTTCTCTTTAGGACACTTTTTGGCTAGTTTGGAGTCAAATGTCCTCTCAGGTTTGTAAAATAGTTTACGTTTCTTACAAAAGCAATTTGATCTGAAGGGTGAGGCACCACTTGGTAATAAGAGCTATTAAGAAAAAAAGTGAAATTTTCTTTAAATTGCACAACTGACCTTTCTCCCTAAGTTGGCAACGTGATAGCCTCTTTCATTTTTTTCTCTTTTTTTTTAAACTTAACTAGAAAATTTATTAGTTTTCTCTTTTTAAAAAATTTATTGGGGTGACAATTGTTAGTAAAATTACATAGATTTCAGGTGTACAATTCTGTATTACATCATCTGTAAATCCCATTGTGTGTTCACCACCCAGAGTCAGTTCTCCTTCCATCACCATATATTTGATCCCCCTTACCCTCATCTCCGTCCCCCTCCCCCGTTACCCTCTGGTAACCACTAAACTATTGTCTTTGTCTATGAGTTTTTGTTTCTCATTTGTTTGTCTTGTTCTTTTGTTGTTTTTGGTTTATATACCACATATCAGTGAAATCACAGGCTTCTCTGCTTTTTCTGTCTGACTCATTTCGCTTAGCATTATATTCTCAAGATCCATCCATGTTATCACAAATGGTCCTATTTCATCTTTTGTTACCGTGGAATAGTATTCCATTGTGTATATATACCACAACTTTATCCATTCATCTATCGAAGGACATTTTGGTTGTTTCTATGTCTTGGCCACCATAAACAAAGCTGCAATGAACACTGGAGCACACGTTTCTTTATGGATAAATGTTTTCAGATTTTTTGGGTAGATACCTAGAAGTGGGATTGCTGGGCCATACGGTAATTCTGTTTTTAATTTTTTGAGGAACCTCCACACTGCCTTCCATAACGGCTGCACCAGTCTGCATTCCCACCAACAGTGTATGAGGGTTCCGTTTTCTCCACAGCCTCTCCAACACTTGTTACTATTTGTCTTGTTGATGATAGCCATTCTGACTGGGATGAGGTGATATCTCATTGTGGTTTTCATTTGCATTTCTCTGATGATTAGCGATGTTGAGCATTTTTTCATATGTCTATTTGCCATTTGTATGTCCTCTTTGGAGAAATGTCTCTTCAGGTCCTCTGCCACTTTTCAATTGGGATGTTTGTTTTTTTGTTGTTGAGTTGCATGAGTTCCTTGTATATTTTGGATATTAGCCCCTTATCAGAGGCACTGCATTTTAGATTCTTAGTTTATAAGGATGTAAATGTGATATATATTTTATATCACCTGTATTAACCGTATTCATATATTCATATCGTCTATAATCTTACTTATACTTACATATAGATATTAAATCTATATCTACATCTATTTATCTATCTATCTATCTATCTATCTATCTATCTATCTATCTATCAAGCATTTGTTCTGACAAAGAATTGTTAAGTAGTCCAGACTGTACTCAAACTCGTTCCTTTTATATTATGACTTCATCCTTGAGCTGTTGAGCTCCTAATTTTGCTTCACTTCTTGGTTAATTGAAATGGATCTTCAAATAATTTTGTCAGGTAAGATACCTGTATCATTGGTATATTTTATGAGCTTCTGTTTATCAGAAAATATATTTCTACTGCCTTCTCACATTTGCCTCAATCTAAAATTCACAGATGCAAAAAACTCTTCACTGAGAGAGAAAAAAACATTCATTTATTGTCTACTGGCATTTAAGGTTATAAATGAGAAACTAAGCTAAATTAACGTTTGCTTCTTTGCAGAAAACCTGTTTTTCTTATTTGGATCATAATTGATTTTTATCTTTATCCTAGTTGTTTGTCTTTATGCAAATGTCTGGATGTATGTGTCATTTCTCTGACTTTACATGGAATTTGCAGAAAATGTTATTTTATTATAATTTTATGTATCTTCTACTTTTTCTAGGGTTTCATTTAGAAATAATAAATCTTTGCAAGTTGGTCACATATATTTCTCTTCATTGTTTATCATCTTTTTTGCTTGGCATTTTTCATTTCCTCTTTTTGTATATTGCCTCTGCATTCTGGAAAAAATTTACAAATTTGTCATTCAATACCAATAAGTTTTTTATACACCAGTTTTACTCTTGTTCAGTGCAAGCTTTAATGCTGCTATTGTCTTTTAAGATTCTTTGAAATTTTGTATTATCTCATTTAAATCTATTTTAATTCCACACTCCAACTTTTAAGCCCAATCTATTCTCTCTTTATGGCTGTCTCCCCATGTTTCACATAGACCATGCCTTTTGGTTCGTGTTGAATGTACCAAACGGCTTCTTAAAATTTTCTTTGGAATTATAAATAGATGATGTGTAGAAATATCTTTTATTTTCTCCAGTGATATGCCAAATGTCCTATGTGGAGGTTATTTTCTCTCATTGTCACCATGCTGTTTTCTTACTGTTATTGTCCATCCTTAAAGAAACGTGAGATCTAGGAATTCCCCATGTTTATTTTCAGATGGAGTAGCAGGATAGCCTTTTTTCTGCTCTGTTTCCACTTGTTGATTTCCCTTCTCCAAGCTCAAGTGCAAGGGCAGCTGAATCAGCACACCTTCCAGGTCTGTGACCAGGCTCCCCCAAGCTTTTAGCTAGTGTATAACCTTCTGCTCCGTTCCTGCCTTAGTTCTCTCGTGCTGTGAGTCCAAACAATATATGAAATTTGACCATGCCTAGCTTGCTGTGTTCTAAGTTTTTGGCTTCCTCAGTCAGCCCTGGGATTTACAGTTTTCTTTATAGGATGGAACTTGCCAGAATGTACTCTGCCTCTGCCCTCCACATCACCTAGTTGAGTTCTAAGATTTACAGTCTCTGCTTTAGAGTTAAAAAAGTAGGAGGTAAAGGATTGAGGGATAAACACACTGCTAATCTTGTGGATACAGGTCCTAATTCTTAAGTCTGACGGAGATGATAGGAAAGGAAGAAAACACCTGTTATTTATTTAATGACACTGTTTCATGACATTAAACCAAGTCATGATACAAACTGGTAGTTGTTGTTTTTTGTTTTGTTTTGTTTTCCTAAATTAATTCCATTTAGTGACAAGGCATTCCAAATTCTGATAATAAGTTCTGTACATCTCAGTTTCTAACTCTTTGGATTTTCTCTTATTCTGATTCTTCATCAGTATTTAGTAAAAAGTGGGAGAGCCTGGACTGGGGCTACTCTCCATGCAGCATTCTGAACCAGAATTCCTCAATGATCAATTTTTAGTAGCACTTTTGTAAAGATAGTTAAACTCATCAGGCGTTAATCTACTAGAAACTTTAAATATCCAGTCCAGTATCATCTATCTGAGATATGGAACTGTGTAGAAGAACATATGCTGAGGCAGACTCTCCAAAATCTGCAATTCCACCAGAAGAGATTCTCAAATTTTCCCATCAGCCTCTCCCTGCCCCTGGCTGTTGGTCAGAGGTATATATGCAACGACTCAGGGAAGCTGGGTCCTGATCACCTTGCCAGCTTTCCTAAGAGAAGCCAGTACATCCCAGACTCTATCATCTGTCCACACCAGGAAGTAGATTCATGTCTCTACCACCTTTACTTTCTCTCCCCACCTCCCACTCCCAGCAAAACATGTTAATCTCTGACAAAATTACTCCCCCATTAAATTCCCATTTGTGATATTCACATAATAAAGGGTAAGAAGAAAGGTTGGAGCATTCACTGAGCCCACATGTGGGGAAAGCAAGTGAAGTGACAGAATTTGTGTATCTGAATTCACTCACTCCCTCTTCCCAGTTAGGCATGTGGATAGGGCTCCGCCTCTCAGGTGGGCTCTCTCTCTCTGTCTCTCTTCTTCTCTCTTTCTCTTATGCACACACATACACACGTGCATGCACATACACACGTGCACACATACAAGCACAGAGCGTATTGACGATTGCCTGCCCTTGCTATAACCTTGATTCTTTCATAAGAAAACTGAGGTTTCACAAATTATAATTCAAGGCCCATGGGATGTTAACATACATTACTGCATAGAATCAGAGAACAATCCCCTGAACATCAGCGACAACAACAAATGGTGATGGGGAGAGGCTGGGTGGTCAAATATCTTTGGAAAATGCTGGTTAAGCATAAACAGTCCTTGTAGCAGGATTTTTTAGGAATTTTACTGAGGTACTGTGCAGCCAGAATCTCCAAAACAGTAGAATAAGCAGTTTCCCACCTTACTGGACCATGCGTATCTCACAGGGGTTGGAGCTTTAACTCAGAGCAAGTTTTAGAAGCAGTGGTTATACACTAGTTAGCTTTAAGGTGGACTAACCACCTTCCCCAATGACCCCCAAACCTTCCAGACTTGGGAACTTTGGAATTATAAAGACCTGTATTTAAAACCAGATTCTGCTAGTTACTATGTGGCCTCTGTTAAGTTGGGAAAGCATTCTGAGCTTTAGTTTCTTTTTCTACAAAATTTAAGTAACAGTATGTGTTTCACTGTAGCCTTGTGAGGATTAGTGATAATTCCACTCAAGGGCCCAGCAGAATGCCTGTCTTCTTTCCCAGGAAGACTCACTTCTGGCAAAATATTTTCAAATACCGCTTTTCCCCGAAAATAAGACCTAGCCAGACAATCAGCTCATATGCGTCTTTTGGAGCTGAAATTAATATGAGACCTGGTCTTATTTTACTATAATATAAGGTTCGGTCTTATATAATAACATATAACATAAGACCGGGTCTTATATTCATTTTTGCTCCAAAAGACGCATTAGAGCTGATGGTCCAGCTCAGTCTTATTTTCGGGGAAACATGGTAGTATAATGATCTTGGTTGACCCTACTCTAATGCACAGATCTCCAACAAGTGGCTGGTAGCTGAAGAAAATCCCTCGAGCTCTCTCAAACCTCTCTGAGGTGCCTAAATACTTCATATATTCAACATTAGTGTTACAGCAGTGAAGACACTGCTAAGAAGCCGAGTGGCTGTGAAGCCAATAACAGCACTTAGCACCACTGTGTGAGTCGGCTTCTCCGATGAACATGGACTCACCAACAAGGTCCCTAAAGAGAGCAGTGGCCGAGGACACTGTGTGCCAGGGCCAACGTTAGGGGGCAGGTTTTGAATCTCTGCTCTACAAATCACTGGTTGGGGACAGGACTGAATGATGCGTGGATCTCTTAGCACAATACCTAAAACATTATAGGTACTTGATTTGAAAAGTATGTGTATATGTATTATGCACTTGTTAATTGAGCAAATACTCTGTGCCAGGCACTGGGTGTACGATTCTTTCTCTCATGCTATAGATGTGCTCACTGCACAGTTTAAATAATATTAGATCAGCCAAGCCTGAGAGGTCACTCTAATCCACTCTCCACCATCCAGTGGTTCAATCCATGCCACATATTCCCTTAACGGTCAGCAGGCTCTGCTGAACACATGACCAGGAATGAGGGTCTATTTGACAAGGAAGCCAATTCCAATTTCAGAGGCTCTGATGGTGGGATCACCTCCCATAGTGAACCCAGGTCTCCATCACCGCCGATCTTGTTTCACAAGAATAACTTCCATGCACATTTCAAATAACCTTGACCCACATTAAAATCACAGCCAGCATATTTTCCCCTTTCCTTTTTAAACAGTAACTCACAACTGCAACGTTCCTCTTTACCTGCCATTCCTCTTGCCTGGTACCGCTGGTGACCTCTGCCCTTCCTTTGTTTCGAACAGAGCTGATGCCACAATATCTGACATGATTAACTACAGTGCCTACTCGGCTGCTTGATTAACTGCAATGTCCACTTGGCCTCCTGAGCAGCAAGGACTCCCTTCCGCTTGTCATCACGGGATGCAGCCCAGGCAGTTTCTGCTCACATCAGCGGTGAGGTGGCTTCCCTTGGGGACCGGGACGAGTGGCTGTTTACTGCTGTCCTGCAGGGACAGCAGGAGAGCCGCCTGTCCTTTGCTTCACCTGGGTCCCCAAGGCTGGCATCAAAGAGAACCACAGGATTTCTCTTCCCGCCTAGTGAGCGCACTGAAAAGCAAAGGTAGTGGGGGTGGGATAGGCATGCTAAGGATCTTGGAATAGTCTTTCTTTTATATTTCGGAGCCACCGAAACAACTCCTGGGTTATTCAAGATAACTCTTCTATCAAGAGGAACGTGGGGGTACCCTCTGCCTCAGTTCTATCTTCTGCTTTCTCTACACTTAGACTCAACACCCACTGAAGGTCAAAGACACATTATATCAAGTCCCTTTTCCCTCCCTCACTCCTCCTTTTTTTCTAACAACAGGTGGGCAAATCACTGAGGTTAGCTGAGTTGAGAAACGAAATTTAGGAGATGGGGGGCTTTCCAGTCTCGTGTTCAATGCTATTAATATTATCTTACAGGGCAAACTCTAGTATCAGTGCCTGAGCTCAAATTCTGCTTTTGCCCTTTGCTAATGGTATGAGTTGGGGCAAGTTAATTCTCAAATGACTCTAGAAGCTATGTGCTAATAAGCCATACGCTACTAAGGAGAAGAGAAAAGTTACTCAGGGAGAAGTGACTTACCTAAAATCAAAAAGCAAATGTGTTCCAAGGTAAAGCCTTAAACTTAGGTCTGAGTCCAAAACCCATGTGTCGTTACCTGACCAAGCTCCCTGATCAAAAGATGCTGAATGAATCCACACCAATTGCTAGAGAAGACGCTTCCAGCTCTCCCATTCGTGGATGTTCCTTGCCAGTGACAGGTTTTGCCTGCAGACTTCTAGGTTCTTTTCAGTGACATTGACACATGAAACAACTCCCAAGGGGACTGAGTTTGAGACTAAGCTCAATTTTGCCTACAGGGAAGTTGCCTAACCTCTTTGAGCCTCAACTTCTTTATCTAAGAATCAGGGAAATGACAGCTCTCTCAGAGGGTAATGTCAGGATTCAAAGATGATAACAATAAAAGTACTTTTTCATCCCTGCAGCACTTTTCCAAGTGTAAGGAATGACTGAGATTGTTGCCATTGCCATGACACATGCAGGACTCTGGGCGACAACATGATATGGCAAGAGGAATTGGTAGAGTCCCCACTTCCAGATACAAATAGAAAATGAGAGGTCTGGGTGTTTCCTGATGCTTTGTCATGAAAGAGCTATTCCTGCTGCAGTGTGCTAAGAACGTGGAGGGCACAAAGAGTCTCGAAGGCCATGTCGTTAAAAACATGCCTCAGCCGCTAGTGAGAGTAGACAGTCTGAGTTTTGTAGCATGGGAAGCTTTGATTGGTGAGTCGCGGGGAGTGATTTCTACAGCTCGGGTATTCATTTCACGGCATCTTTAATCGTCTTACATCTTCCTGAATTACTCTGCCATTATTATGCATTTAGCAACTAGTAAACAAACATTTGTTATGTTCCAAGTTCTAGAGTGAGAGCAGTGAACAGAACCAACAAGGACCCTCATCTCATGCAATTGGACCTTCTACAAGGGGGAGACAAACAACAAATAATCTGGCAAATAAATAGTGAAATGATTTCAAGTGGTGACAAGTGTTACGAAGAAAATACAACCAGGTGATGGCGGTAAAAAGTTCTTTAGGCTGGGTGGTAAGGAAAGGTATTCAGAAGAGATGAGAACTAAATAACAAGAAGGAATTAGTCAGGTGAACTGGTGATTCTCCTCTTGCCCCCACACATGCTCCACTCTTCCCTACTCTGACTCCCTTCCCAAATGGCTCCCAGTGGCCCTGGCCAAGGGGAGACTCTATGCAGGAGGAGGGAGAGTTGACGTATTATTTCTCCTATGCATTCCTTGCTTTGGGACTAAGGCATTGCAAACTGACGAAGACTGGGGCCTCATGGCTGCAGCTTCCATGGGGTGGCCCTCCTGCATGGTCCAGCTCCCAGCCCCAGTTCCTGGGGCCTTAGAGGTAGCAATGGCTTCACTCTACTGCTACTCTCTAGGTTTCTCACCTTTCATGGTTATTTCCTTAAGCCTACCAACACATCGACTTCTTTGTTATAGTCTCTGCATTTAAAAAAAAAAAAAGGAAGATGAATTCTGCTTCTTGCTGGAATCTCAACTGATACACCTCGTGAAGATACAGGGGCCAAGCATTCCAAGCAGAGGGAACATCATTATTCTATGGACAAAATGAAGAGGATGATAACTAACCGTTATGTGATTTCTTTATAGATTAGGAAGCATTTTCACATGTGTAATTTCATGGAAATCCCATGACAACATCAAGAGTTTGGGCAGAGATTATTCCCATTTGCAAACAAGGCACCTGAAGTCTGAGAAATAAGTAAATGACTTATCAAAGGCTGACATGGATGGTCAACACTGCAGCCTAATGTTAAACTCAGGTTTCTGGCTACAAGTCCAGGCTTTTCCTCCCCTCCCCGCCCCCCACCCCCACCCCCCTCCCGGCCCAATCCCCTAACATGCATGTGGTAAAGAGAATCCAGGGACATTTCTCAGGGACCAGTTTACCAGCTTTGGTAGCAGCTCATAAAATCTGTCACACTTATTGCCAACTAGAGTCCCTATTTTAGTCATAGAGTCTCATGAATCTCTAGAAACTTCTCCCAAGATCAAAAAGTGACCAAGTCAAGACTTCGAGTGACCAAGTCTTCAAATCTTCTTCTAGAGAAAGCTATAATAACCTTACAAGTTGACGCTTTGGTTTCAGAGCACAGGTATGCCACACCTTACTCCAAACATTTCTTTCTCCTAAATATATAAAAGTTGTCACAAATAATCTATTTTAAAGGAACTGGAGCAGCTGGGTGTTTATAAGAATCATTTAACAGGAAAAAAATGTAATAAGATAATTATTTGGAAGTTCAAATTACCTGCGCATACTCAATGTGCTCTGACATTGAGAATTTTGTATAAATGTTTTTTCTTAAAGTGGGCACACCTTCATATTTACAACAATGCCGTTATGAGTAACATAGCATGGATCCAGGACTAACGGTAGAATTTATGCCTACAAGTGGAGTAAGCCAGAGAAAAATCGAATTTCCAACAGTAGATCATTCCTTCCAAGACTTCTGCAAGCCACTTTCCTCATTAACTTATCATTTGCAGTTTAATAGATGTACATGAACCTCTGCAATATACCAATAGTTTAGCCCTCCAGGGGTTTCCAAGCCAGATTGAACATCTGGATTTTGCAACGAATCCTAAAGGTCACCAGATTCAGAGTGGCAGAAGTAGATGGATAGACGGGCATATGACAATACCCAATCACCAAGACAAACTGTTCCTGCTGGCCCAGGCCAGCCTCTGAAAGCTCAGACCCATTAAGACCACATGGAGATCTGCTAAGTCTGAATTGTTATATGGCTTTGCAAAAAGTCAGTGTTTCCATTTCTTTCTCTCCCACTTGGCATTTTGAAGCCTGCTGTCAGGATTCACACCGATTCTTGGCTTGGTTTCTAGAGGCTTTTTTCCCCCTACTACAGTTGAGCTTAAAGAAAAATAGCACAAAGAAATTGTTAAGAAGGAAAGAAATCATGTTCCAGATGGTTCTGAAGAACTCTAAACTGACCTAGAGCCCAAGAAAAGGCCTTGCATTTATAGAATATTGAGGAAAATGGTATTCAACGTATTTGGTCACAAAAGCCACAATTGAAGCTGTCCTGAACATCTGCAAGGAGACACTCTGGCATGTATTCACCTGTGTGTGTGTGTGTGTGTGTGTGTGTGTGTGTGCGCGCGCACACCCGTATATCTATGAAGAGATGATATGTATATGTCCTATCTTAGGGACCTTATTGAATAGGTGGAGAACACTGACTTCGGCTCTTAGAATTTACTAACTGTCTCTATGATAAAGGACATCTCAAAAAGAAATTGAGAAAACAATCTAATTCAATGCCCCAATAGTAGAAAGTTTCTGACAGACTCATTTTGGGAAACACGGACTTTCCCTCATTGTATTTAACATGGGACGAGGGAGATGGAGTCCTGCACAATATGGGAATGTGGGAAAGGACGGGCCCTGGAGGTGAGGAGCCGAGGACGCAGTGTTGTAATGTCTTTTTAGTTACAGGTCATGTAACCTGTACTCAAACAAGCTTTGGCGAAACGATAACTGGAAAGGGCTTATGAGAAGGTTTCTGGGGTAATGAAGGAAGCAGGGCAGTGTGGGAGGCACAGGGCCCAGGATCGGTGAGTCAGACCATCCCAACTTCCTAGCCATCTGCCCTTTCAGTCAGCCTGCCTGTTTGGGAACTCCATTTGCTCCTAGTACACACATGGTTTGTCTTTGAGGCAGAGAATGTGGTCACAGGCAGCTGGAGTCCACTCACAAAAGGCACATTATCTTTCCTGTTGGTTCCCGTGAGAATAAACTTCAGAAAAGCCATGTGAGGAGTGCAGCTTCAGTCACACATTCTTCCCATGACCAACCAGTAAGTCCGAGCAGACTACACCTGTCCAACTTGGCTCCCAAGAATCCGAGTCTGTCCAAAAACACGTGACAGTCATGGAAGATAGTGGTGGAAAACCCTGCCCGGGTGAGAACAATGTCTGCCACAGCAGCTACAAGAGGCGTTAACAGCTTGAGTGGGCTTCTCTTAACCACATTTAATATCCCAAGTAACATACAATTCAAAGAAGGGGCACACGTTTTAAGGTTGGGGCAGACCTCATTGCATTCAGAGCAGAGTGCACCCAGCTCACCAGAGCCTACAGGTGCTGCATGCCGCTGGCCACCTTCCAAGCTCACCTGGCTCTCTCTCCTCTGCCTAATCACACTGCTCTCCTTTCAGATCCGAAGCACAGTAGGCTCTTTCCCCGCTATGGCTTTGATGCATTTTATTCCTTCTGCCTGTAAAGGTTTCTCCCTGGCTCTCTGCATGGTTAAGACCCCATCATATTTCAGGGCATCTGTCCTCGGAGAGGGCTTCACTGAACACCCTATTTAATTAAGCCTTGCTGTCTAATTAATCAGAACAATTAGTTTAGTTTTTAAGGTACTTCACCAGTTTCTAACTGGTATGTCTGTCTGTGTAATTGTTCATCTGGCCTCTGTACTAGACTGTAAGCTCAGTAAAGGTAGGTACCATGTCTCATTCTTTCATCACTGTGTTCCCAGAATCTGTGACTATGGCCTACTCATCATAGGGGCTCCTAAGTATTTGCCGAATGAATGGCTAGATGGATGGGTACATGCATCGCCCAGACGAATGAAGCAACGAGTGAGGAACAAAACAGGAAAATGAAATCCAAGCAGAAAGGAAAGAAGGGAGATTCAAAGAGCGAGTCCTGGCGGGCTGTGCAGGACCCACGCAGGGCTGCTACGCTCACAACACCAGGGGGCGCCATTTGCACGGACCACGAGGAACCTGGTGGCACCCTGGAGTTAGAACCTGTGGACCACATCCTCCCCCAGTTTGGTACAGCTCCGTGTTAGGAACAAATGAATGAATTCTAGAAAACCACAGTCCTTTGGAGCTGTCTCCAACTTGAGAGAAGTGCCTCTTAAGTCATCTGTGATGAAGGACCCGTTTTATAAAATTATTTTCAAACCACTGCTCACCAAAACTTTTGTAAACGACAATAAAAATGAATGGCTAAAAAAAATGGAAGACATACAAAATAAAAAGCCCAAATTTGTAAATAGAGTACACAGACATAAAATCACTTTGCCCAATTATAATAAAACATATATAAATACTTGTAGCTTCTGAAATTATCTTATTGCAGACCAACAACAGTTTATAGATCAACACGGGTCGGTGAGCCATTCTCAGGACGTCTGTCACAGAGAGCACTCAAGTCAGATGGAGAGACCAGGCACTAAGCTGGACGTTAGGTAATCCTACGAGAAGGGCAGGATGGAGAGAGTGGGTGCGTTGTGTAAGTGCAGCGCAGGATACTGTTTTTATTAAATTTTAAATTGTGTTCATCATGGGGTTTCTTTGTGTTAACTTTGATTGTTTTAAAAGTATTTATATTTTTTTGTGGTGCCCAAAGTGAATCCCTCATTCACCTCTTCCTAGTCCTGGCCCTGAGGAAGGGTATAAGTTATTATTGTATACACAGCAAATTAGGCTAAGAGAGGTTAACTTCTCAACAAATGAATAAGTGGCTGAGACCTGAACACAGGTCTATCCCAAAACTCATACCCTTTCCATTGGACCACATTACTGCCCATGCTGAATATCCACCATTCATTCATTCATTCATTCATTCATTCATTCATTCATTCATTCATTCATGCATGCACTAACAATGCCATCAGAGATCAGCATTCAGTGTGTGCTACATGTGTAGCCGGAAATGGATAAGTTAGGAGCAGTAAGTAGAAGCCAGGTGATGGATGATCCTGAATGGGAAGTTGAAGAAAACGAATTTTCTCTGGAGTTACTGGGGCATTCTAGAAGTGACATGGTCAGTCTTACTATGTATAAAGCTAATTCTGAGTGCAGTGGGGTGACTTGGTAGAGTGGCGTGGGCAGAAGTGGAGACAGGTGCCCGGTGAACGGAAGGCTGCGTAATCCAGGAAAAAGAGGAAAACGACAGTGAAGATGCCAGTCACCCTAGGGGAGGATTCTTATGACCGGCATTTTGAGGGTTGAAGAGAATAAGGAAATCACCTTTGCTCTTCTCTCTGGCTGTGCCTAATCATGCTCACTAGGATGAGGAAAGACGTAGCACAGGTCGATTAGAGAAACCAAGCAGTATCTAGTTAGATACACAGCGCGTGGGGAGGCATAGGGAGGAAAACACAGAGAGGATCTGCAGTGAGGAAAGCGGGTGCAAGGAGACGTGGAAATGCAAGGAACTGGTAAAGGAGAGAGGGCAGAAGGCAGCAGCATCTGCGTGCTCAGTGACAGCAGGAAGGAGGAAGGCGGGAGGAGGCGGAAACAGCAGTCAGATTCTCAGCAGCACTAAAATTGTCCCTGCCACTTGGCAGGAGTCAGTTCAGATGTCCCAGATCCAAGAGCCAGGTCCTTTCCCTCATTCATAGAACTGCACAGGGAGAAAACTGGTGGGATTTGTGGGCCAAAGGTTCCCTTGGCAAATACAGGTTCTATTCTCAGGGGTGCTTTAAGCCCTCCGAGCTTTGTTTACCAAAGTGAGGACAATGAGTTATTTCTGCCAGCATGAACTATAAGAAATATAGTCTGGCTGATTAAAAAGAAAGTTTATAAAGCACAGTTGAGATATACACAATGCCTTTTAGGAAAAATAAATTTAGAATACAAATTAATACATAATATATACTATCTCTATATATGTAGTCATATATATCTATATATGACTCAATCTTTAGAAATCAAAAGTGGCCCTTTTTTCATTATTGACCATTTTAATAATGAAAAAGAGAGAGACCCCTGATACTTTGGACAACTTTACAATCCTCTAAGCATTTTCACCCACATTAGGCATTTATTTTTGCATTTGCATTTGCATTTGCTTTGGATAGGCATTATGCAACTGTTGATTCTTTCAACAATTCTATAAACTAGAAAGGGCAGCAATTATTACTCCCATTTTGCAGAAGTGCAAACTGAGTCCCACAACAGCATGGACAGAAATTAGCCCAAGCTGACACATATGCTCAGTATTACAGCCGACCCTGGGACTCAGCTCTCTGGACTAACAGTATTCTTCCCACTAATTCCCACCCTTCCACCCTAACCAGCCTGTGTTGTGTGGCTTTTCTGGAAGTGCCGCATATGATCATTTCACTTCCCTCTCCCCCAGATCTGCTGAAGGACAACTGTGAAGGAGGATCATATACTTCTGATAGGAGATACCTGCAGAGTCACGGACATGGTTTCAAAAGGCTTAGACACTCCCACACTACATCTTACCATTCCCGTGACCTCAGGCAAGACATCTCCCCTGAGAATCTCAGTTTTCTTAGCTGAAAAATGGTGGCAGTCATCCCTACTTTATTAGATTTTTGTCAAGAGTTATGGTTCATCAGCAGGGAAAGGGACAAAGGGATAAGACATGGGGTGAAGCAAATGTGATTAGAGGGGACAAGAAAGAGGAACATAGGGAATTTCAGGAGAAGCCGGTCTCACTAGAAAACATGGAGAAATAAGTCAGAAATGAGCATGAGCCCTGTAAGTATCTGGGAGATAGAACGAGAGTCCACTCCTTGGGCATCTCCTGGGCGCCAAGGGCTGTGCTGGACACTTGGGAGTAAGTACATCATTTATTCAAGGAGCAGTTTTCTGACCACATATGTTCTGAGCACTGTTGTAGGTATTGAGGACCCTCGAATGAGGAGAGGCAGGTCCAACGGCCCTGGAGTTTCCCTGCGCCCCTTTCAATGGCTTAGCCAGAGGGCGAGCTCACTGGGACAGAGACCAATGCAGACAGTCGCAGGGCTCTGAGGCCCACCTTTCTAATGAGGATTTGTCGGCCAGGAAGTTTCTACTGTGATATAGTCCCCCCTTCTCCACCCTTACAGGTACTATGTAGAGCTTCAGGGGAGTGGAAGTTTTCTCTCTGCCAGAGCTGTTTTATGGTGCACCTCACCTTGGCACGCAGCTCTGGGATAATGCACCTTGGAGGACCATGAACTCCCCTTTGACCAGTACGATTTCCCCAATATGCCCCAGTGGATATTTGTACCTTGTGGTACTAGTACCACGTGTTCCATGCCTTTGTGGTAGAACACAAAGACGCTGTGTTCATGAAGCTATCATTCCTGTGAACACGGCAGACAGGAAGCAATTAAGAAAAACGTACTTTGTCATTGGCCCCGCCCCTCTTCATAACTGTTCAGGTTCCACTCGCTGTAGGCCACCTGAGACCCTCATCCAGCTATGGCTGACACCCTTACCTGGGTGCCTTCTGCTCTTCTGCGGCTTGGACTATTTTCTACAGGCTTGAAGAGTCCCCTAAACCTTTCTCCCCAGCTTAGGTCTCTCTTTGGAACGCCAGACTCATCCTTTCCGCTGCTTCCCAGACATCTCCCCCTGTATTCCAGAGGCACTGCAAATCCCTCCTTCTCCTCCATTTTCAGTCTTCACTTATAGAGTCACCATCAGTCCTGCTGCCACCCAAACTAAGAACCAAGAGTCGTTCCCTCACCCTTTCTTCCTTCAACCAATCTTTCACCATGACCCGTCCAGTGTTACATATCCAGCCTCTTAGTCTCCCTCTCTCTCCACATCCTCTCTGCCTCTGATCCAGCCCTAAGATCTGAGCTCTTGCTCACCAGAGTTTGCTGCCCTGCACCACTGTGATCTTCCTAGAGTATGCATTTAGAGGATTACTCTCCAGTTTTCAAAAACATGTAGGAAAGGGGCCGAGCTCCCCTCTGAGTGTGGTTTGGACCTCCTTCCCCCACTTCTGACTCCTCTCCCTAGAAGTGACCTATGCTCTGGCATCACTAAACTTCTCACCAATCTCCAAACACAACTTGCCATGTTGAGATTATGTAAATCGTCAAACCATTCCTAGAATGCCCTGCGCTCTTGCCAGCCTGAAGAACCCCACCCCTCTATCAAGATCCAGCCTCATGCTGCCTCCACTTAAAAATGCCTTCCCAACTTCCCCAAGCTGGAGAGAGTCCGCATTCTCAAAACACTTAGAAAAATATATCTTAACGTATCTTCTGTGCCTGCCTATTTTCAAACTCCTTGGGACCTAGAACTTGATACATCATAATAATACTAATAAAAATAACAATAAATAATTATAAAATGCACTATTACATAGTACTGGGTTCACAGCAATGTGTATGAGAATGTGTGTGCGCACATGCGTGTATATTCAAATAATCTTCACAAGAATCCTGTAAGGTAAATGCTATCATTACCCCCGTTCCACAGATAAAGAAACAGAGGCTAATATGTTCACTGACTTGGCAAATGTCACACAGCTAGCATGTGGCAACACTTTTCGAACTCAGAACCGAAATCTTTGGTCTTTACCAGTAAGCTTTATTGCATTCAACAGGGCACTCTGCAAATTTTGGATATGGCTGGCTGACGGAACAAGTGATTAAAGCATAAGACAGAAAGTGAAGAGAATGATGAGAATGGTCCAAAGCAAGAGACCAAGAGCTACGATACAGGTTAACAAAGGTGCAGAGGTGGGTGACATGAGCATGTGTGCTGAGTGGAGATGGTGGTGTAGACAGGGAATGGTGTAGACTGTGGCACATTGTAAGTAGACAGGGCGCTGGAAAGATTGCAACACTTTCAGGAGAAGACGAGGGAGTCGAGCCCATGTGCAGAAATACAGAGCAATATTTATTCCAAGTGAATCCAATGTTTCCCTTGGAAATTAAAAGTATTTTCATTACTTGGTGCTTTCCTCAGGCCTGCATTATGACTTTTGTGCCCCCCAAGGCACTTTTGCCTTTATGGGCCCCCTCTTCCACAAACAGTATTAAAAATTATATTTTACAACTGCATTGTTATAAAAATGAATGTATTAATATTACATATTAAAATATTTTATTCGACCTAAAGTTCATTTTTTTTCTTTTGATGTTAAATTTAAAACGGGCCCTGAAAGTCTTGTGGGCTCTAGATACCGAACCTTCTGCCTAATGAATAAATTGGCTGCACTTTCTCTCTTAATTGTGCAAATCAACTAGGCCCTCAGATGTTCTTTCTCAGGGATGAATCGAAGGTGAGTCTGGCAGGGTTAATCCTCAAAGCTCATCGTTTATTACCAATTTCCTTATCTGCAAAGTAAGAGAAATAGTCTCTATCATCTCTGAGGGACTTTCTGACTAAAACTTATGTGCTGTTTTGGAGGTACTTAAGAGTTCACAAATCTCTTTCAAGTTTATCATCCAATTTAATCTCTATAAATCCGCATTATTCCTATAAGGAAACAGGCTGAGGGCGGGAGCAGGCTGCCTGGTTTCACGGCTCATATGTGGCAGAGCGTGAAACAAACCCAGGTCTTCTAACTGCCATGCACTGCTCAACACCAGTGAGTTTGTTCCAGAAAAATAACTCCTGGGACAAAAGAGCTGCTTCTATCCATGGGCAGTACAGAGTCATACACGAATGATAGGTGGTGAACTTGGAGCCTGCCGCGTGGTGTAGTGGAAATTATCCTTGGTTTGGAGTCAGAGGCGTGGGTTCTCGTCTCAGCATTACCATTCCATTGCACGTTTAACCATTCTGAGCATTACTTTTTGTATGAGTCTGCTTGGGCTGCCATCACAAAATACGATAGACCAGGGGGCTTAACCAACAGAAAGTTGTTTCTCATAGTTCTTATGCTAGAAGTCCTAGATCAAGGTGTCAACTATTCATTTCCTAATAAGAGCTCTCTTTCTGGCTTGCAGATGTCCACCACCTCATTGTGTCCTCACTGGCCTTTTTTTGGAGCATGCGCATGGAGAGGTTTCTCTCTTCCTATTCTTATAATGCCACTAATCCCACAATGAGGGCCCCACCCTCATGACCTCATCTCACCCTAACACCACCCAAAGGCCCCATCTCTAAACACTATGACACTGAGTTTAGAGCTTTAACATATGAATTTGGGGGTACACAATTCAGTCCATAACACTTCTCTAATTCCAGAAGTGAGCATAGTAAAATATTTGGGAGAATAAACAATTGAATAAGGATACGCACACACACACACACACACACACACACACACACACACACACCAGGGGTACCAAAAAAATGTATACACATTTTAAGACATATTATCTATGTTTTACTCTTCTAAGTTGAATTGAATTACTGTAGCAGTGTGTAGTATGACGTTCACTCAAAAGATGGCATTAATTGAATGTTAGCATCACCATGCGACAGGCAGGACAGTCAAAGAAAATGGCAGAAGCACAGTTGTCATTTGAGGTGTGCAAGACCATGTCGAAGAGGTATTTGAAATTCGAGAGAACTGTGGAAGTACAACAACAATGCAGGCGTGAGTATGCAACAGAACCTCCAACACACCTAAATTGCACGCATTTGTGACAAGTTTGAGACGCATGGTGCTGTGTGTGAGGTGCACAAGGGAAGATGCAGGAGGCCTTGCACAGCAACAAGTCCTGCTGCTTCTGCTGTGGTGTTGGAACAGTTTACACGCTCGCCACAGAAGTCTACCCAACAATGTTCAACGTCATCAGAAGTGTCTGGACGCTGATGGGAACCATGCTGAGCACCTCTTGTAACTGCACACGTCAAACGTGACTTGTGTTCATCTTTTGTATCAGTATATATTGAGTAGTACAATTTTAATACAGTTCTTTTTCCTTTCTTAAAATGTGTACACATATTTTGGCTGTATATATAGAGAGATATATAAATATATATAAATATATATATTTATATATATATTATATATACATATATAAATATATATATTATATATACATTTATATGTATATAAATATATATATTTGGCTGTAGATATATATATATATATATATATAGAGAGAGAGAGAGAGAGAGAGAGAGATATTGTGTTTATATATCTCTCTCTCTTTATATATATTGTGTTTCCCCGAAAATAAGACAGGGTCTTTTATTAATTTTTTCTCTAAAAGACACATTAGAGCGTATTTTCAAGGGTTGTCTAATTTTTTCATGTACAACAATCTACATTTATTCCAATACAGTCCTGTCATCTTCTTCTGGAACATTGTCATAACGAATTAACTGCGTCCGTCTGGCTGAGGATCTTAACTGGGGCTTAGTTTTGGGGTAGGTCTTATTTTTGGGGAAATATGGTGTGTATATGTGTGTGTGTGTGTGTGTGTATGTGTGTGTATGTAAATATATACATATATATAATACTTTCATAAAAAATGGATAATATCTGGCTTTAAGAGGATTAGCGTCTCAGATTTTGTCTTTGTTTCCGCTGTGGCCTGTCCACCAGCAGGTGATAAATTGAATTCAGGTATTGACTCCTCATCTGATCCTCCAGACAAAATGCAGTGCTGGTCAGTGTGAGGGGTCCAGACTGTTTAAAGCCACAAACATGTCACTTTGAAGTACCTGCACTGTTTCAGGTATCATGCT
Source organism: Rhinolophus hipposideros (assembly GCF_964194185.1). Lineage (NCBI taxonomy): Eukaryota > Metazoa > Chordata > Mammalia > Chiroptera > Rhinolophidae > Rhinolophus > Rhinolophus hipposideros. Next base: position 11,177,276 of record NC_138064.1, read on the forward strand.
GGACCTAAGCAGGGTGGGGAAAGGAGACAAACATATATGGCCACACACTAACACTGGTGTCTGGTCTAATGGTGCTTAGTCTAAATGAAACACAGGTTTGATACAAAGAAAACAACCCAAATAAATAAGATGCTAGAAGCCAAAACAGAATAAAGAGGAAGGAAGGTCAGTTGAGAAGGAAAGCTGGGATCTTCCCTCATTTCCTTGGGGCTGGTTTGCTCTCCCCTCTTGCTTCTGCATTCCACAAAAAGAGAAATCCAAAATAAAACTACCTAACAGGCAAAAAAAAGAGATTTGTTTGTATAATTTCCTAATAAAGTTGTAAAAGTTGGCCTGATTCTAGTAAGCTGACCGTCCCCCTCACCCCCCCACCCCCACTGCTGTCCAGGCTAATAGGAAAAGCATTGCATTGAAGAAGTTTGGGCATGAATTTTATCACTCCTTGAACAGTACAGAGCAATAGAAGGGGAGGCATTACTATGAAGTTTTAAAACTCACACTACTCTGAAATTACCACGTAAGAATTGTCACAGGGGAAGGCAGGAAGACTGTGATTTCTGTTTTACACCACAGGACTGAAAAGGGAGTTGAAGGAGATTAATTACATTCCCTGCTAATCAATGCAAAGACATATTTTTCTGCTTCTCCATCTCATAATTTTTATTTCATCTAGTTTGAGCTTTTTTAGGGTTGCCAGATGTCCCAGTTTCAGTGGGACAATCCTGGGTTTTGAAGGTATGTCCCATCTGCTCTTGAAAATATTTCTGTTCACTGCTCTCTCGTGGACCGTAGGGTTTTTAGAGCTGCCAGCCAGAGTACGGCTGCTGGAGAGAAGATGATAAATTATTGTAACACTATAAAAAAAATTCACTCACATCCACCATCACCCCACCTTAGCAATGCTGTGAATTAATTCTACAAGAATCTTTGTCATGAAAGGTGAATCTCCAAGTCTCCATATGGGAATCTGAAACTCTTTCTACAATGGCTGTGAGAAGACAGAAGATGAAGCAAGGCAGGAAAGAATGTGTGAAGTGATTCCTGGACTTGCCATTAGAACAGCTGGCTCTGCCATTTTCCGGGAGAGTAATTTTGGGCCAATTAGTTAAGAGAAGAAACTGTCTACCTGACTCGATGCTAGGTACTTTAAGTATCCGATTAATCTCTACAATAACATTGGATAACACGGGTTCATTTTATCCCCATGTTATAGACAAAAATGGTAAGGCTCAGATCCACTGAATCCAGAATTCACAGTACCAAACCCCATGCCCTTTTCACTACAGATGACTCACTTTCTTCACTGTTAAGCAGGAATAATAATAATCTATACCTTGCAAGATCTGAAACAGAAGCTGGTGAATAAATTCTCTCAAGATCTCCTCCAGGGCTTCTATAATGGGGTGGGGGAACTTATCAGTTAAGGTCCTGTCTGTGGGCGGTTTTAAAAGCACAAGTTTAAAAGCAAACATTCTTCGTGCAGGTCTAAGTACTTTTTAACTTGACCTTTGCCTACGTGTCAAGGACGGCACTGTCAGAGATGAGCTGCATGGTCATAGGTCCACGGAACCAAATTATCTTCATGCTTTCTATTCTCACATTCTTCATTTCGCCTAATTGTGGCATTGAAACTGCCGCTTCAGTTCAGCTGTCGTCTGAACCGGGCCACTCACTACATTACACACTGCCATCATAACTTACGGAGAGTGAGTTTATCATATTTATTCTAACAGAACGAGGTCCTGACAGCAGAGGCCAGGCTGGGCAAACGATGACGGAGGGCAAACAGGCAACGGGGTAATGTCTGGAACAGAGAGATTGCAAGGGAAGCTGTGTCACCAAGAGGCAAATGAAAATGTTCGGGGATGCTGTGGGCAAGGCACTGGACAATTCCATTAATACACACCGCGTCGTGTTCATCACAGCAATAGCCTTGTTGTTAACATGCCGCAATAGAAAGGCCTTACTGGAAAGAGAGTTGATAATCGCCAATGCGGGCCTTTGTCACTGTATCTAAGTAACAAATGTGCAAGTGGTGGACGGATCCTAAAATACTGCTAGCACGTCAGCTGTCATCACTTTGGATGTTTTGCTGGCAGTGAGCGCATCACACGGCCTACTCATCTTGTTGTTTTCCTCCTGCCCTTCACGGAGGCATTTTCTCCCAGTAAAGATGAAAATCTTTTTCTTAGATATCGGTTCCTTACACTCCTCTCTCTGTCCCTTATTGGGGGGGTAGGAGTTTCTATCTCAGGAACTGTAGAAGAGCTTCAGGGGGTCCATAAATCTTGCAATTTTTTTCAAAAGTATGTGTACATACAAGTATGCACATTCCATCAGCTTTTCAAAGGGACTCCATGACATCAAAATAAGAACTAATGCAGTGAAATACCTCTCTCTCTGGGGTCTCAGGGCCGAACATAGAAATCCTGATGGGAGGTAGGAACCCCAGCCAATGTTCTACCGGTGGGGAGAAGAAAAGAGTTCTTTCTCATCCTAATTCTCTGTATTACCACAAGCAAATTGCTTCAACTCCAAATTCCTGTGTTTTCTCAGCTGTAAAGGGGCTCCATCTGTCTCTCCCCGACTCCACAGTCCCTTGTTTTCTCGGCAGTTGGTGCTCCAGGCACACAGATTTTCTACCAGGCCTAAATACTCCACACCTTCTCACATCTTCGTTTCTCTACTTCTGACCTCTCAGAGTTCTCCTACTACACTGTACAATGACTACTGATTTACAAGCCAGGCTTCCCTCTATTTGCCTTATCCTGGGGAGTCCTGGCAGTGGTTTATTCATGTACCACCAGAGTCAGCTAGTGGGAATTGAGGAAGGAAAAAATTCATAAAGATCCAGCTTGTCTGAATTGCCACATACCCAGCCACCGTGCTCTAAAGAGAAAGAAGAAATTAGCTCAGCAAGCCTGACTTTCTAAAGGCACAGAGAAGGTGGGGGTGTGAAGGCAACCTAAGTGCCTCCCACTTTTTAGTGTGCAGAGCTGCACTTGGGAATCTTGCTAAAAATACAGACTTTTAGGCACTGCCCACAGAGATTCTGATCCCATTTGGGATAGGTCGCCAGAAAGCGCACTTTTAACACGGTCCCAGGTGGTCCTGCACGCAAGGTTTCCTTTGGTCAGACAACTGGGGCCTCTTTGCCGAGATCAGAAACGGGTCGGAAGAGCTAAGGAAGCATTGCATTTCCTTGTTGCCCTCTGGGTGGCGCTGTACGGAAGCCTCAGCGACCACAGATGGTGTCGCACCTCTGGACTCTTGAAAACGCATTCCTTGGGTCTGGCCCTGGGGTGGGCTCAGGATTGCCAACGCAGGGAATATATATGAGGTGATGGTAGGCAAATATGAGGTTCTCATCCAGCATTCTCTGCTCATCCTGATTCCGGGGAGAAAGCATTGTTTCAAAGACAGGAAGATGTGTCTGTGTCCCAGTGGTGCTTGTCACTTCTCACACAGAGCAATAAGATACAGTGGCTGGGGTTCAGGTACTCAACTAGTTACTTTCCTCCTTGACTGTTATTTTTAATTACAGAAGTAATGCATGTTTTTGTAGATGATTTCAAAAAAGGCATATATACAAAAATAATTTTTAAAAGTCACCTGAAATCACACCACCCACAAATAACCGCTGTTAACATTTAGTGCATATCCTTAAAAGGATACTGTTTGGTAACCTGCTTTTCCTAACTTAACAATATAACAAGAACATTTTCCAGGTTAGGAACCACCCTTAAATCATTTTGGAATGTGGCATAGTATTATAGTGTTTCATTTATTGATGAACCATGGTTTATTTAACCAGTTTTATATTGTGGGACATTAAAGTTTTTTTTTCTCTCTCTTTCTCTCTCCTCCCCCCCACCCCCATTTTCCTTTTTTCCCTCCCTTTTTAAGTGTCTTTGGCTTTTATGGCCAACTCTGCCATCAGTATCCTAACAGTTATACAATTGTCCCTTTGTACACTTGCCAATAATTTCCTAAAGTATAAAGTCCAAGAAAAAGAATGTCCAGGACTAAGGATATATAATTAGTTTGTAGTTCTTATTGCTAGCTGGAAAGGCTGCCATTTTACTCACACCACCAGTGAATGAGGGGGCAGAGGGACCTCCCTGAAAGGATACCCTGAAGCCTTCTGAGAATGTGTCCTGCTGCCAGTCTAGCAGAATTCAGTGGTAAATTAGCTTACCAGCCCTGCATCCTGGGGAGACAAAGAATCGTGGCCATAGAATACCGTCACAAGGGCTGTTGATTCAGCCCATCCCAGGACAGCAGTCTGGATGGTAAGCCAGCTCATCCTCTCCATCCTCACCTCTTGGGCTTGAAAGCCTCGGGAATTTTCTGGAATTAACTCCGAATAGAAAAACAGGCCAGGTACCGGTGACAATGCAAGCAGTGGCTAATGTAACTCTATCCTCTTCTCTCCTTTGGACAATGATTATCTTTTCTTCCTGCCACGCTGAATTCCCCAGGTATGGGCCATGAGAGAGGGACTGGGACTTCAAGCTTTGTCCCAGGGCAGGTTATGAGCAACTTAACATTCACGGGCAAAATGTTGGAATTCCACTCCATCCCAACGTGAGGAAAGGGACATGAGGACTTACCATGGCCAGAGATGAAATTCCCAAGGCCCCTGAGATTGGGATGGAGGAAACCCACGTGGTAACAGGGAACACAGAAAGCCGTAGGCATGAACCCGCCAAAGACCAAGAAGTAAAAAGAGGCGGAAAAGTTGCCACAGTATACCAGAGGCAGCAATGCATGTTGGATACGGCATCCAGAACCTGAAGTCACAAGGCCAAGATGAAAAGACAGGTGGCTGGATAGCTTGGGCACCGTCTGGAGTGTCTTGTTGCTTCGAGTTAACTATCACCAGCCTACATGGACGTGGCGCTTGGATGGATCACACACAGCCTTCCCCACCACACGTACAAACTCACAAGCCTCCTGCCCAAAAGCCTAAGGGCAGAATAAACTGGCAGATACAGCCAGTTCTCCAAGTTCACAATATTATGGTCATTATAAGATGGCCGAGCAGCAGAACTGACCTTTGGCAGCCAGGGTAGAGGCAGTATTTCAGAGTTAGACAAAAACTATCAAGGAAGAAATGTCCCTGGCTAGGGATCCAGAGAAGCCTTGTGCAAACACCTCCATCTCATTTCTGCAGCTCATCCATACTCCACTGGCAGCAGGGACGGCCCCGGAGAAAGTCAGAGACCAACTTCATTAGCAAAAGGTGTGGCAGGCATTTTAGTCCACTGTGCTGCGAATGAGGTAGGACTGGGTATGCGTGGATAGAGACCATACTTTTGTATACTTCTGAGTTGTGTATTGTATGAATATGTATTTCACAATTTAGAAAAAAAGCTAATTAGATTTGTTTTCCAAATTGTTTTCATAGAATTTTGCATGGTGTAACAATACAGTGTTGACTGAAAAGAAAGCAGAATATAAAATTATGTGTATGGTATAATTTTGACTGCTGAAATGTTTATACACATCCATAGGAAAAGGTATTGAAAGGAAATACACCAATATTTTGACAGTAGGGGGAAAATGTTGAACTTTGATCTCTTTTACCAGCTGATACTGGCCAGTCTGTCATTCGTTATAAATCTCCAGTTTAAGGAAGTAAAAAGCAACCATTCCTGTACTGCGACCCCCACCCCCATCCGCCAGTCTGTGATAAGAACTGGGTGGAGCCCAGACAGGAGTGTTCGTGGAGTTCATTGAATGAAAGAAGAGGCCACACCTCTTTTCAGCACCCAGCAGAGCAAAGTCACGTCCTTAGCCATGTACTAATGAGAACTACTGTCTTTCTGTAGCTTTTTCTCATTTTTTACTTTTGTTCCTTCTGCTTTCCTCTATAAAAATTTTAACTTGTTAAACTGTGCCCTTTCATAACCAAGGTAGGTATCAGTCAGTTAACTAATTGATTACAACGAGGCAGGCATGGCAAACAATGTCCGCTGGAATATACTGATTACACTTTAGTGAGTTAAAGAATAAATTGCAGATAATTCTTATCTCAAGATGCAGATTTGCCATACTCATGTGATCTGGGTTTGTAGTTCACTGGTTAAAAACACTTCCAAGCGTCATTAGAAAGATATAACTAAACTGGGGGGCCCCCATGATGAGAAGCAGCCTGAACGGAGCAGAAAAGTTGCTGCATGGTCAGGAATGATACGGGGTTTGCTCTCAGCACCCAACCACCCTGTCGCATTGCCAGCTGTGTGACCTGGGACACGTCACATGCACTCCTGAGCCTCAGCTTGCTCATTTCTTAAATAGGGATATAATACTAATACTGTAGTAAGTAAAATTCATGTAAAATGAGCGCTAGCAGACCCAGCACCAAGAAGAGAGTAGTCATTTTCTCCCCACTCCCCCATGTTTCCTCAACTCCTAACCCAGGTTAATGCAGAACAGTTAAGATTATTCCTAAGAAGTTGCTCTCGGTCAAAGAAGAGCTGTCTAGCTCAGAGTCTCGAAATGTGAGCCATTCTTGCCTCCGTTCACGGCCTTTACCTGCACCTGGGTCTAGATTCCCTCCATGATCACTGTAAACTAGTCTTTTCCCTTCCCAAGCCAGAAGCCTTAGCTTTGGTAAGTACCATAATTGGTCTCCTATTTGTCCAAGGTGGGTGCCAAGACAGTCACGTGTTTCTGATATTTAGAGTGCCTTTTAGAAGAAATTAATTGGTGTTCAGAAATACCATCACTCAAGATGAATATTTTCTCTACTTGACAATAGTGAAAAGTAGTAAAGCTGTCGTGGCTCTTACAATACATAGTTGATGAACTCTGAATTTCCAAAGATTAATTTGTCTAGATTAAAGAACCAGGTCCAATAATTACGCTTTTAGCATTTTTTTTGTATGAAAAGTAAGAATTTTCTGTCTGATCATCAAGCTAGATTAGACAAGCTTTTTTCTTTCCGTTTTTCCCTCAGAGACTCCAGCTTCTAGAAAGCTCTATATCTATTTGATAATCACCTGAAACTTGAATATCTCTCACGAGCTTAAGTTCCATAAGTTAACTTTTGATATAACAATTCACAAAGCCACCCTCAGCAGTTCCGTTTGCCTACAGACATGCTAAGAGCTGGCTTTGCCTATGCGGTAAGGTGCCAGAAGACAGCTTTCCAATTAGAACTGGCCATTTGAATAACGGTGATGCTAGTGACAACAGCAGTGGCAGCAACAGTCCTTTGATCATCATATCAAGCACTTTTTACAGAAAAATAGAAGCTAAGCATTGAAAAGATCTCTTGCCATTATGAAGGCAGAGATAGAGTCCGCCATCACCACTTTCTCCCACATTCTGTTTCCATATGCAATTCCTTTTTAGCAGGAAAGAGGCCCAATAAATTTAAAAATTGTTGACATTTAGTTTGTGGCGTAATATATGCTTTATCCTGGAAAATAGTCCATCATTTCCCTTGGTGTCTATTCTTAACACAGTGCAGGTTTTCCTACCACTCTGTGGCGCCCCGTTCTCAGTCACACAAACCCTGTCCATGCGGCAACGATTGGCCCCTGGCCTCTTCTTCTCTCTTCCATTTTTCTTTGCTTACTCCATGGCCAAGACTTCAATCACCAATTATACACTAATGACTTTCAAATTCACATCTCCAGACCAGAGGTCTTCTTTGATCTCCAAATGTGTGGATCCAAAAGATTACTTATTGCAGCTCCTTTTAGACACCTCAAAGGGACTTTAGATTCAACTTTTCATGTGCTTTTGAAATTAAATTATGCTCTTCCCACCATGACCCTGGTCCTTTATCAGTGTTTCTTTTTTCAGTGAATGGCCAGAACGCACCATGCTCCTTCCCTTCCTGAGATGCTTGGTACATGATGCTTCCTCTTCCACCTTAACATGCCCTACATATATACATGCATAAACATATGTGGGCATAGATACAAAATGGCAGATATGTAGAAATGAATCCCATTGGATCACTTGCTAAATTTTAGAGTCTTAATGACCATTTTCATTTATGCACTGAGGTAAATAAAAATCATTTATTGAAAACAATGAATTTGGTGTTAGATTCTGCACAAGTACAATTTTAACTCTGCACACACTGCAATTCTCTCCATCATAATTATTGTAATTACAGCCTAAGTTGTCATCTGTTGTTGCAAACAACTGGTTGATGTTTTCTTTCTTTTTTTTTTTTTTTCCTATTTCTTATTTTCTCACTCCGTGGACAGCTGCTTACACTGATGTTTTTCTGAGGGACTCATACCCCTAATTTCACTGCTACCCACAGGTCAGCTATCAGTCTATTTCTTAATCTAAAAACAAGGATAAGAAGGGACTGTGTATACTGTTTTATTTCGGCTTAAGTAGAAGCATGTGAGACAAAAACTCCAAAGGCCCCATTTCTCACTTTTATCCAGATATAACCCTCAAGTGCAACTTCATCTTTCCAAATATTTTCTACATATTCAATTTTCCATTTACTTCCACCATCTGTACCCATGATCTGCTACATAATTTGTGAGGTCTGGTGCAAAATGAAAGAATTTCAAAACAGTGACAGCCAAGCATTAAATTAAGTTTAGGGCCCTTCCAAGCATGGGGCACAAGTCAAACACCCGTGAAGCAGATTGTTCCTGTAGCTTTTACAAAGTTGTCTTTCAATTCCTTATACTCTAAACACCATGTCTCCAATTCTTCTGAAATTTTCTTATTTTCTTTAGCTTTTTCCTATATCAATATAATAACCTTTTATTCAACTAATTCAACAAACACTGAACAAACAGCTCCTATGTACCAGGACCTGGGCTAGCTGCTGGAGATGCAGAGATGAACTGGTGCTGAATTTATACTCAGGGGCCTAAAGTCATTCTCCAGAGTACATCAGGTACCAACCTCTGAGTTGAAGTTGCTTTATGAGATAACAACTAACTTCATCTGGTTGTGGTTGGAGAGACACTTTCTATGACATGTATCTTTTAAAATTATTGACATTTAGTTTGTGCCTAACGTATGTGTATGTTCTATCCTGGAAAATATTTCATCACTTAAGACTGTGTGTAGTGCTGTTGTCAGGTAAAGTGTTCTGTATACATCTGTTAGATCCAATTGATCTATTGTGTTCTGTAAGTTCTCTGTTTCCTGACTCATCTCCGTCTGGTTGTAATGCCCATTACTGAGAGTGGGTACTGAAGTCTCCAACTATTATTATAGAACTGTGTTTCTTTCTTCAATTCTGTCAGCTTTTGTTTCATGTAGTTTGGTGGTCTGTTATCAAGTACATAAATGTTTCTAATTGTTATATCTTCTTGCTGTATTAAACCTTTTATTAATATATAATGTCCTTCTTTGTCTCTTATGTTTTGTTTTTTTTTAATTTAAAGTCTATTTTGTTTGATACTAGCATAGCCACCTATGCTCTCTCTTAGTTACTATTTGCATGGAATATCTTTTCCATCTGTTCACTTTCAATCTATTTGTGTCTCTTGTAGACAGAATATAGTGGAATCATGATTTATTTTTATCCACTCTGCAAATCTCTGTCTTTTGATCGCAAAGTTTAATCCATTTACATTTAAAGTAATTACCAGTAAGGAGAGAATTCTGTCATTTTTCTATTTGTTTTTTATATGCCTTATAGGTTTTTTTGTCCCTTATTTCCTTCTTTCATGTGCATAATGTCTTCTCTTAAGTTTAGTTTATTTTTTTATAGGGAAATATTTAAATTTCTTTTTCATTTCCTTTTGTATATATTCTGTAGCTATATTCTTTGTGGTCTCCATGGGAATTACATTTAACAACCTAAAGTTATAACACTCTGATTAGAACTTGTACCAATTTAATTTCAATAACGTACAAGCACAGCCCCATCCCTGCCTCTTTTGGTTTTTGATATCACAAAATTACATTTTTATACATTATGTGTCCTAAAACACAAACTAATACTTATTTTAAATGCGTTACTCTCTTAAATCATGTAGAAAAAAGTGTTGTTACAAACTATTGCTACAATAATACTAGTTTCTATAATTGCACATTATTTTACCTTTTTCAATATCTCTATTTCCTCATGCAGCTTTGGGTTACTGTCTAATGCTCTTTCACTTTACCCTGCAGGACTCTCTTGAGCATTTCTTGCAGGACAAGTCTAGTGGTAATGGACTTCCTCAGCTTTTGTTTATCGGTGAAGTCTTAACTTCTCCCTCACTTTTGTAAGACAGTTTTGCTGGATATAGTATTCTTATCGATAGGTTTTACTTTTAGCCTGCCCATTGAATATACCTGCCCATTGCCTTTTGGCTTCCAAAGTTTGTTATGAGAAATCTGCTAAAAGTCTTATTGAGGAGCCCTTGTATGTAACAAGTCAATTCTTAGTGCTTTCAAGATTGTCTCTTTGTCTTTGACATTTGAAAATTTGATTATTTGGAGTTCATTAAACTATTTGGGTATTTATATTCATGCATTTCATCAAATTTTGGAAGTTTTGAGCCATTATTTCTTCAAATATGCTCTCTTCCTCTTATTCTCTCTCTCTCTCTCTCTCTCTCTCTCTCTCTCTCTCTCTCTCTCTCTCTCTCTCTCCTACTCCTTAGAATCCTACAATGCATAAGTTGGTCTACTTAGTGATGTCCCACAAATCCCTTAGGTTTGGTTCACTTTTCTTTAATATTTTTTCTTTCTGTTCCTTAGACTTAATAATTTCCATTTTCCTATCTTCAAGTTTGCTGATTCTTTCTTGTGTCTACCTTTGAATTCCTCTAGCAAAATTTCATTTCAGTTATTTTCCACTTTACAATTACATTTTGGTTTCTATATCTTTACTGATGTTTCCATTTTGTTCATTCATCATTTTCTAGACCTTATCCACATCTTCCTTAGTTCTTTCAACATATTTAAGACAGTTGTTTTAAATTCTTTGTCCAGTAGATTTGCTACCAGGTCTTTTTCAGTGACAGATACTGTTGATTCATTTTGTTTTCCTGCTTTGAATGGGCCATATTTTCCTGTTTCTTTCCATGCTTTGTGATTTTTTTGTTAAAACCTGGACATTTGAATCTAATAATATTGTAACTCTGGAAATCAGATTCTCCCCTTTCTCCAGGGTTTCCTGGGGTTTGTTATTGTATTTGTTTATTGTTGTAGGCTGTCTCTGTATGAAGTATCAAGAATCAGCCTGAGGCATACACTTAAGGTCTCAGATCTTTTCTGAGCCTGAGCCTTTCCCTGGATATGTGTGGTCACTTTCTAAATTTCCCCATATATTCATTTGTTTTGAATGTCCTAGTCTTTAATGTCTGAATTCCAAAAGGGAAAAAGAGAGAAATGAAAGGGAAGAGGAAAGGATGGTGGCCCTTTAAATCCCCTGAAAGTCACTTCAGCCAGAGGGTGAGGGGCTCACAACAATGGGGAGAGCCTGTTGCTGCAACAACACAGACCTCTTTGTGTGCCCCTCTGGGATGAGAAATATCAATTAGCAATCAGAGCAAAGATCCCTGATATTTGGAGAATACGATCCTTTTTGTCCATCCTGGCTCCTGCAAGTTGTGTGTAGGCTGTTCCAGAAGCACATACACAGCTGGCTGCCATGGGGGTGAGGGTGGGGGGTGGACAGCTGCTACTGTTGTAAGAGCTGAAGATGACTAAAATAAACTGCGATTTACCTCCCAAGGCTCCTTCTGGAAGTTGCAAACCTTCAATAGATTCCAGAGTTCCGAAAGAGTTAGATAGATTCTGCCAATGTAATTGTTGTCTCTAGGTGTGGAGACAGATTTCTCTTCCTATTCCTCTATCTTCCCAGAATTCTCTCTCTAGCCAGATGGTTTTTTACAATTTATGTTAACGTTCGATAAAATCTTATACACCAGCTTTTGCAAAGATATTGGAGGAGATAGGAAAATGTCCTAAAGAGGCAGCATAGCTCAGTGGAGAGAGCAAGAGATAGAGAAGCAGAAAACTAGATTTTGAATATTGTTTGTTTTGTTCTCTAGAGCAACACTAACTACCCAACAGACATGTAATGTGAGCCACATATATAATTAAATTTTTATCTGTCACATTAAAACAAGTACAGGTAAAAGAAACAGGTAAAATAAATTTTAATACATTCTATTTAATTCAATATATCCAAAGTATTATTTAATATACAGAGGGTGCCAAAAAATATATATACACATTTTTAAGGAAGGGAAAAAAACTACATTAAAATTGTAATACTTAATATATACCAATAACAAGTCATGTGTATACACTTTTTGGCATAATCAATATATAATTTATTGTTGAAATATTTGCATTTTTTCATACTACGTCTTTGATTCTGGTGTGCATTTTATGCTTACAGCACATCTCAATTTCTAGGCTAAATTTTCTTCAGAAGTAATTGATCTGTATTTAGATTTCATAAAGTTTACAGTTGCAAAAGAAGGTTAACATAGCCCAGTTGCTCTAGACATACTTAAAAGTTTCCCAAAACTGATCAAATATCAGTTTTAAATTTAAATTCATTAACATGGACTAAAATTTAAAATTCAATTTCTCTAACTATACTTCAAGTGTTCAATAGCCATGTGTGGCTAATGTCTCCTCTATAGGACAGTACAGATTTTCTAGTGTGACCTTGAGAGGTCCATTACCATCTTGAAAAGTAGGTTTACCCTGTGGAGCATGAGATGATTGTACTAGTTTGTCTATTATGTCATTTAGTAATTCAAAATGAAAAAACAAACAAACAAAGCCTCATAATTACAGAGCATCTCAGAATTTCTGTTTCACATCCTTGAATAATTTCTGAGCTGATTTCCACATCAATGAGTTTTATACATTTCTGAGGGTATTTCAAAACCTTAGTATGCTAATCATCAGTAAATAGACCCCAGAAAAAAATTTTTTTTAATATTTGCTAAATTAACCTTGAAGGTAATACTATCATATTCATCAAATGCCTTTGCTTTTTATGTTATATGTTTAAGTGTTTGCCCCTAAATTTTTGGAAATGTATAAGGTGACTACGCCAGAATCAGTTAAAGCCTGGGAACGTGACACAACCCACCACCAATTGCTTCCCTTTATCTTTATTCATCTGCTCAAGGGTGGTTCCTTTCCACCTCCACATGAGTTTGTTTTCTACTTTACCTACCTGTGCATAGGAGTTAAAATTAACTTCTATTTTTCTATATTATCTAAGAAGCCAAGAACAAGTTGAGAAATGCATGTATACTAGTTTCATTTTTAGATAACTACATAAAATAACAAGCTATATATGGATCACACTAGAAATTTCAAAAATATTTTTATAAATAATCTCATTTGAACATCCAACATCTGTCAATATGAGCAACAGGGAAAGAGGAATCTGAAATCAAGCAGCCAATGAATAAAAGTATCTGTATGACAACAATGGTTTTCTAAGTCTTAGTTGAGTGATCTTTCTAATACACCACTGTGACTCTCCCATGTCAAGTTTCTTCTGGGGCTAACGTGACAGTAATTCCACTTAGTATATAATCAATCCTCAACTTAAGCACTTTTCCTATATGCTTAGGAGGTTCTATGATTCAAAGAGCAGCCTTATGGAAAAGTAGAATCTTACTCTGCTTTTTCTGAGGTCAGACTTCCGGCAAGTTCTTTGAATTCTCTAGAATACAGTCCTGAATTCAAAATCAAGAAGAAATAAACCAAAATACTCCAAGTTAATCTCCTTGATACTGAGCAATAACTGATTAAGTGGCTTGTCAGGTGCCACTGTTTCTAGGAGATGTTACGTGCAAGTTCCCACAGTGCAAAACAACGGGGGTTCATTTTCTAAGTCAGATTCCAAATAGGAAGGTCACTCTTCCCTCCCAATGGATGCGTCTCCCACAAGAAAAGAAAATGGAAAGGAACAAGACACTGCGGTGCAGTCAAGGACAACAAATGGTCCTTTATGAGCACAAGGAACAGGATGAGACGAGGTTCACCGGAGGTCATGGAGTGGTCCCATGACTGAGCAGGCTGACTATTCAGTCCATGCTTTCAACATACCCTCAAATATGTGACGCAGCTGGTCAACAGAGCAATCAGAGCAACAATGTCATCTCATTATCTCACTGCCACAGTAGCTTGAGAGACCCTGGACTTAAAAAATACAAGTTACCGAGAGAGAGAGAGAGAGAGAGAGAGAGAGAGAGAGAGAGAGAGAGAGAGAGAGAGAGAGAGAGAGAGTCTCCCAGCAAGCCCAGGACAATGAAACACACTAAAGTTACATTAATAATAATCGTCTTGAAGCAAGAAAGGGATGTTATGATGCTATGACATCTGGGGCCTTGTTGAATAAGTAAGGCCTGGAAACATAAGCAAACAACTCAGCTAGTGCACACCTTTCATATGCCAACCAACCAATTCCCCCAATCAGAATTCTTTTTCAGATTCTCACATGTCAACCTACCATTTCCGTACCCTAATCACTCCAGGGCCAAGTACCAGACCACTAGGTACAACCCCTATGCCCAAGAGCCAGCTGAAGTGATTTGAACTAACCAATTCTAAACCTGCTTACCCTGCCTTTCCTCTCCCTTCCCACAGGAACCACAAGAAAGGCTCCTGCCCACGTTTCCACACCTTCCACCTGCTTCCTCTCCCTCCTGTTGGATTCCAGTGCTTCACATGGCCCTGCACGGCGCGCCAGGCTTCCTGTTTCTAAGGAACTGTATAATCGTCTGAGCTTCACGCCAGTCATTTCTGTGTCTGCAATCTTACCATACATGAATAAAACAAATCTTAGGTACCCTTGAAACACAAACTACAGCTCCAGACTTGGCAAGCAATGTCTCAGGTATAGTAAGCAGGATCTGGTATTAGCATAAAAGGAATTTGTTGGGATGAGAATAGCTTGCCCAGAAACCTGGAGCAGCTACGCAGTTGCATTCTTGGTGGGTAACTTCCCACAGCTAGGAACACAGCTGGTGTGGGGCTTGTTTCTAGAACCACGGCAGGCTTTTCTCCTAACCAGCAGGGCTCTGATAGGCAGCTTTCAGCCTTTTGGATTGAAGGACTCAGACACAGGTGGGTGGCCTGGTACATGCCAGGGTAGGCTACTTTTCCTTTCTCCTATCGCATGGTCAAGAGACTGATATGCACCTTTAGAGATATACAGTAAGCACTGTGACAGCAGAATGATGTACTGTGACAACGGGTATTTCTGTGCAATTAGATTAGTAGGGTTATCCAAGGCAAGGGAATTTAAACACAGCACAGGAGATGTTTGGGGATAGGGCAAATGAAAAAGGACATAGCTTTGCACTATTGTTCTTCCTCTGTGTTATTTTCCATTAGAATTAGAAGCTGTGCCATGGACAGAGAGGGTGAGGTTCAATAGTGTGATATTGCATCTTTGGACCCTATTGCTCTTTGATGCACGATATATTTTCTGTTGAATTTGGTTGAAAATATAACTGATTATAATTCAAAATTGGAATCAAGATATGGTTGACTTCTCAGATCTGATTAATTGTAAGTTCTCTAATTGGTATAAATTTTGTTAATATCCAGCAAGAATCCATTTCAATGTTGGAAGCAGCATTTAAGAAACATCCAGAAAGACTTTGAGAATTGAGCTATCTACCCCATAGCCCTGAGGGATACTGGGAATTAAGGTGTAAGGAGGCTCAGTAGATTTCCTCTCCTCAAGAGGACAGCTGCGTCTCTATTTGGCCAGAGGCCTGAAAAATAAGGTCATTCAGAGTGAGGGAAGAATAAGAAATGGAGAAATACTGTCTTCTATTGAGGTTCAAAGGGCCTCTTGGCTCCATTCTGTCCACTTCCATCCCCATCACTGGAAGAGTAAGGTAGAACTAGAAGCTAAGGGCAGTTTATTAAGTCACAGTTCTGGGCATAGAAATATTCATTGGGATAAGCAGAAGGGACAAAGTTCTGATCCCACACAAGAACTGAATCCTGGTCATTTGTCTCACCATTTTTTTGTTCTTCTCAGGAGGTAAGGTGACCACCCCCAGGCCCCTGCCCCTCCTAGCAAGCAGCCCTGCCCTAAGCCAGCCTGGGATGGGCAGCCCAGAATATCTGTGCTCTAGCCATCAACACAAACACAGTCTCACTTACTTCATCTTGCTGACTTGTCTGCTTTTCTTGGCCTGGAATTTCCTCACCAAGGAATAACACATTCATTAGACCTGTTTTAGGTATAGGTGACTCGAACTCCACTTACACGAACTCAGTATAAAGGAGAGTGTAATGCCACAGGTCCCAGGGCAGAGAGCACCAGATGCTCAAATGCCGCCAGAATTTTGCTCCAGGGGCTCTCTGCCCTTTAACTTGACTCTCTTAGAGATGTTACGGTGATGGCTAGTTACATGGCCACCAACAGTTCCCAAGCTCAGGATGCCCAGATGTGCTGCTAGAAGACAGTGGGAGCCCCCTAGGAAGTGTTCTGTTTGTAGCAGCTCAAACCAGGCATCCAGCCTTGGTAACATTTTGGCCAAGAAGGGGAAGGGGGGATCACAGGAGACCCAAAAGCCCCCATCAAAGTCGCACTGTAACATTGGAGCAGGAAAATGAGCATGTACCAGAAGTGTATTTGTGCGTTTGGCTTAGAGCAAGGGTTCCCAACAGGGAATGATTTAGCCCCCACCTCCACCCCTAGAGGACATTCTGCAATGTCTGGAGACATTTTTTAATTATCATAACTGATGTGTGTAGGGGGGTGCTACTGGCATCTAGAGTGTGAAGGTCAGTGATGCTGATAAACATCCTACAATGTAGAAAACAGACCCCCACAACAGAGAAGTGTCCAGTCCAAAATGTCAACAGTAGTGAGGTTGAGAAACCCTAGAGGGTAGGGAAGTGAAGGGGAGAATCTTGCATTTACTAAAAGGGGACAGAAATGTTGGGCTGATTTGACAGTCGAAGTTCCTATAAATAAAAAGCTATGGTGGCTGTGATTCAAGACTGGGACTATAGGACAAGTGTCCAGGGTCACTTGACAGGCTCTGCCTCTCATGTCTTCCCTGCCCAAATGTGGGTAGGAGCCTGCTGCATGGCGCAGCCTCGTTGGAAGGCACTTCATCCTTTCAAGAGGACGAAAGCCTTCCATTATGAATGGCTTTATCTTAGCCGTGTGCCTGTACATCCAGCTCTTGCGAAGCACCTCAGGTGTCTGGGAATGCTGGGAGCAGGGCTACCTCTGCTGCACAGTCGGCCTGCCCACCCCCCTCACGTGCTGTCCTCCACAAGCAGCGGTGCACCTCATTGGATGAGCCCTTCTCTCAGCTCTCTGCCTCTGTAGGCTGGTCCCATTTTCTCTAGATTACTACTCTGTACCCCTCAAGGCTTGCCTCCAGGGGCACTCCTCCAGTAAACCTTCCGTGAACCACACACACACACACACACACACACACACGCACACGCACACGCACACACTCCTAGGGGAGATACCCCACACCTGTGTTCCTAGGGCATTCTAAGCTCACCTCCACCAGAGCAAGCATCCTACGACACCAGAGTGAGATATTTGGTCTCGTGCCCCAAAGTCCAGGAACCTCATGAACAAAGTGACTGTTTTAGTCCCTCTGGCTCTCCAGCACCTAGGACAATACCTACCACACTGAGTTGGACTTCACCGCACTGGACAAAGTAACCTCTAAAGGCTCCTGACTACCTCAAGGTTTTTGACATTATATATTGGAAAGGTCAGAGGTTAAAGTAGAGCTTTAATCTAGTTCTGTGCAATGCAAAGAAAAGACTCTCCTATAAAAAGAAGAACCAGAATGGCGAAAAGGGCAGGGGCGCCCTGTCTTGGTCCTACCTAGAAAGGCCTCAGTCGTCAAATGCCAGCCTGAAAGCCTTTCTTCCTGAGGATGTGTTAAGAGCTCTGGTTTGCAACCTGGCAGCGACATAGTTAAAGCTGCACCATTTGCTGTGTGAAGCTTGGATTCTGCTGACTTTATTTCAAGCAATCAAAAATATCTAATTTGCATTCACGTTCACATCAGTGGCCCATATGTTAGCCCTGCTTAAAAGCTATAGGCTTGCATTCGTTATGAAAGACTTGGCTCCCCTGGCTTCTCTTTTCACTTGAAAATTATTGAGGTACTGTCTCTACAAAGGGTTATATTTAGCGAAGACACAGCGTTTCCCTGTGCGTATGTGTCTCTGCCCATGTCTGTGTGTCTGGAAGGGAGCTGATAGTCGCATCTTCCTCCAAAATACCTGACAACGTTCAAAATGGGAAAAGGAAGAGCCGTCTCATTCTCTAGCCATTTCGTACGTGACAGCGCTGCTTCTTACCTAAGGCATCATTGAAACACCGCGCTGCAATATGTCGGTGCCCGTGATTCCAGACCACACACCAAGTACTGATAAGCAGGCCCCTCTGAGAGCTGCAGTGAGAACTACACAGTTTCTTGAGAAGGAGCCCAGGCGGGGTTTGCTCCCGGGACTCAATTACATCTCAATTAGATCCCACTCACCAGTGGGAAGGGTTTATCTGTGTCTGCTTTTATTCATCAAAAAATTTACAGAGCCCCTACTATGTGATTAGCACTCTTCTATGTCAAATCACAGAAATGTGTAAGGAAGCATTTCTGCTATCAAGGAATTTACGGGGAGCAAGGACAGAGGAGGGCGAGCATTCCAACAACTCCAACTCTGTAGGGAAAACGCTATAGTACTGGTTGGTGGCAACTGCTGAGGGAGCATTCAAAGGGGATGATGGCTTCTTCCTGGAGAGCAGAAGCCGCAGGCAGGGTGAGGTGGAAAAGGAGATGGGCACAGAGCTGGGTTCATTTGATTTGGATGTTTACAAAGGAGCTCATGGCTGTGGAGAAGCTGAGAGAGGACTGAACAGTGGGCGGAGAGTAGGGCTTGGGCTCAGAGAACACCTTTGTTCCATTCCCCAGAAGCTTCTGATGCCTTGAGTGCCCCACCCCTGATGGTGGTCTAGATAAAAAGTACAAAGTCTAGGGTGTGTGCAACCAACTGAAATAGTTTCTTTGTTCTCTAGAAGAATACACAAGACACTGGCAAAGGTGATTGCCTAATGGGGAGACAATCAGGGGACTCCAAGGACAGAAATCAGGAGAACTCTATATCTTTTTGACCTGCTTGGATTTTTTTTTCCTGCTCTGCATAGGCATTATTATTTAAAGAACAATTAGAAATATATTTTGAATTGATGAATTCTAAATAACATTCCATTTCAAAAGTTTTATCATCCGAGAAGCTAGATAAGGACATAACTTGATGTTAGAAAGATCAAATAAAGGGGAGGTAGTTCATAGCATGTACTTTATTTCAAGCAATATGTATACACAATACTTGAATTATTGGTAGCAATAACTGCCTCCCAACAAGGGACCGATGGGGACTCCCCCAGAGAGCTGGGACACTTGATTGACAAGTCCAGGGCTGGAGGATGTGGCTCGCGAGAGGGTGCAGTGCAGGGAGCAAGGAGACATGAGGTTGGAGGGCAGGCAAGGGGGTGGGGAGCCCCTTGATTCCACTGTGACTAGGGGAGGTCAGCCAATAAAAACCTGCTTTCCCAAGGATGGATCAGAAACACACTGCAGTGTAAATTGCTAAGAATTGTTCTAGTTAACAGGAGTGCAGGCTGAAAGAGAAAGACAGCTGGGCCACTCCAGGACCTGATCTGGGGTGCCATTCACCACCCAGATTTGGGGAATGTCCTGTGTAATGACTTTCTTTCCTTGCTCCTGTACTCTGCATCTTTATGATAATACCCACTGATACTTGCTCTGGCTGAAGTGAAGAGCAAGAAATGCCACCCAATATGGCAGTTAAGCTCAGATTGCCTGAAAATCCTGGCTTTACCTTTTACAGCATGACATTGGGTAACTCGCCTAGCTTCTCCGTGCCTCATTTCCCTCATCTGTAAAATGGGGATAATGGTGTTATCTCATAGGGTTCCTGTATGAAGCAAATTAGATGATATACATAAAGTTCGTGGTGTAGTCTTTGGAATAGAATAAGCATTAAATAAGTGTTAGCTAGTCATAGCAGCAGCAGCAGTAGTAGTAGTAGAGGTGATAGTAGTAGTAGCAGTAGAAGTAGTAGAAGCAGCAGAATGAAGTGGTGTCCCTGCTCAGGGACACAGCCTGGACTGCTGTTTGCACTGGGATGGCCACTGAGATTGAACAAGAGGCCAGGTAAGGGATGTGCCTATACCTGGACTTGGCATGGATATGAAGACCAGTGTGGCCTGCTTCAAAATGATGACGTGATGAAATCCATACTCTTTTTCAATCTGAACAGAATCACAAGTGGACGTTCCCAGTGATAGAAGGGCAACTTTATCTTACCTCTTACAGAAAGACCAGAGGAGTTAAGAGAAGTAGAGAGCACAGAGTGAAACAGATAAGCAGATGCCCAGAGAAAGAGAGAGAGAGAGAGAGAACAACCCTGCAGCCTCCGTGAAAGGTAGCCCAGGTTCCTGGCTACTTTCCAGTTCCCAGTGCCAGTCCCCAGGAGCCCTGGCTGTATTCTGGTGTCTATCCTTTCAGTAAGTGTCCTTTGTGTGACTTTACAATAAATGTCCCTATTTGGAAGCTAGCTTGAGGGACTCTGTTCTAGTCATCAAAAAAAGTCCCAAATACAAATCACTTGCAGGCATGTACAGTGCATCTTTAAACTGTAGACTGGGAACATTTTTAAGTAAAGAGCAAAATCACTTTTTTTACTTATAAAATATTTCAAACATATAGAAAAAAATAAATAATTAACGGGTACTTGTGAACCCAATAATTAGTTTCTAAAATTATTAAATTACATAGTTTTGCCACGCTTGCCTCATAATCTTTTAAAAGAAATAAAGCTTTTCAGTACAGATGATTCCTCTCGTACTCCTCCTTTTTCAATACTCCTCCTCAATCCTATTCCCCATCCTTTTCAACTTCTCTAATATCTTTCTTGAATTTGGTATTTACCATTCATATGTGAGATAGATACATAGATATTAATAGATATATATCAATATCTATATTATCTATTAAAACTTTACAAAATATCATTCCGCAAATTTAATATATTATGTATTTCAAAGATATCTTTGTAAATATGTAAGACTCAATCTAGTATTATATGACTAAATCACAATTTGTCTGTTCTATTGATTATTTGGGTCATTCCTAGATTTTTTGTTATAGTCAACATTTATAGTCAACATTTCACTGAATATTCTCACACATGTTTTCTCATAGACATGTTAAAACTTTTTCTAGGATAATTGCTTAAGGAAGATATCGAGTTCTCTCATTCATGAATATGGTACACATCTCCATTTATATTTTTCACATTTTTTCATATCCTTCAGAAGTATTTTATTATTTCTGTAGAGATTCACATTGTGACAAACCTGAATAAACTACTGAAAACCATTCAAACCCCTCTCCTTTCTTGCTTTCCTGTGTCTTAGAGAATGGAAAATAAAAGTACAGAACTACCCAGTTTCCTCTATCTAAAAATAACCAAAGACATAGTTCTGGTCCTTGACATGAGAAGTCTTCTGGAAGTTTTGAAAACAGGAATGAAAGCTTTGACTTAGATTTTTGAAGGGTTATTCTGGATGCTTTGTTGATTGTAGACTATAGATAGGGGACGAGGTATGGAACAGGGAGACTATTTCAGAGGCTTTAGCAATAATCCAGAGCAGAGCTAATGGTGGCATAGTCCAGGGTGGTAGTAATATAGATGGCGAGAAGTCAGATTCTCAATATATTTTGAAGATAACTCTGATAGGATTGGCTTACTGGCTCAGTGGATGTGGGTGGTGAGCATATGTGACAGACGCCAAGATATGTCTTGAGTAATTAGAAGGATGGAGTCATCGTTTACTAGGATGGGGCAAACTATCAGGGGAGCCAATTTGGGGGGAATTTGGTACTTCTGTTTTGGACACTGAAATTTGAGTTTCATATATTCTTATTTTGATATTTTTTTCAATTATTTAAATATGTAAAAACAATTCTTAGGTCACAGGCTGTACAAAGATAGTCAGTGGACTGGATGTGGTGCATAGGTCATAATTTGCCGACCCCTGTCCCAGGAGGTTGAGATCATGCCTTTTCAGTTTTGCGTCTCTATTGCCCATTCTGGTGTCTGATCCAGTATATGCTCATTCCACTTTATTTCAATAAACGAGTGAAGAGAAGAAAGAGAAAGGACAATAAGAATAACTAAGCATGTCTGTTCTCTCCATGCACATAGTTTAGGGCTCAGGACTTTGACCATGTGGGACTACCAGAATATGAACAGAGGATACACAAAGCCGAGAACCAGTATCTTCCAGGATTCTCCTCTGAGCCAGGCCAATTGAATCACTGTACAGTTCAGAATCGGGTTAGCATTTCCCAAAGGAGTTGAAACAAGAAGACAATGCCAAGTTATGGTGCTAGCATGGATGGAGAAAGAGGGGAGCCATGGGAGCTGGACAGGAGTGGGCTCAGTGCAGTCCAATGTAAGGTTAAGCCTGGGAGGTTAATCTGCTCCATTGGCAGCTGCTACAGCCTTTATTTCTTTCCTACAGCTGCAGGCAATGGTGTCCTGAGACCTTGAGAGAACAGCTTGGGAGATGAGGTTTATGTGAGATGACAAGAAGAGTCATTGCCACTGAGGAATGAGACAGAGTAGGAAAAAAATGTGAAATGGCTGACATAGTGCCAGATTGACAGGAGTTTTATAAACCAGGCAAAGGGTGTTAGACATGGAATATGATTAGAGAGTCAGAGCCATGAAGGTTTGGAGTTTTTTTTTTAATTGGGGTGAAAATGGGATTTAAGAAAGTTTTGTTGCCATTTATAGGATTCAGAGAGACAGAAGTTTAAAAAAAAAGAGTTGGGAGTCTGTTAAATAAATTCAGGTGTGACATGATCTTCTTGGCAAGGGAAATGAGGAAAAATGGTTAAGACTCTACGTAACCTCAGTGGGTGGACAGAGATACCATGTTTCCCCAAAATAAGACCTAGCCAGACAACTGGCTCTAATGCATCGTTTGGAGCACAAATTAACATAAGACCCGATATTATATTATGTTATGTTATGTTATGTTATGTTATGTTATGTAACGTCATGTCATATCATATCATATCATGTCATATCATCATATCATACCCAATCTTATATTATAGTCAAATAAGACCAGGTCTTATATTAATTTTTGCTCCAAAAGACGCATTAGAGCTGATTGTCCGACGAGGTCTTATTTTCGGAGAAACACGGTAAAACAAAGATGAGGCCAAAATTTTAGGATTGCTGATTGAAAAATACATATGTAATTCCTTTCTCAAAAGACACAAGAGGTAAAGAAGAGGACAGAAACAAATTTGAGACTCAAGTTTTAGTTTTTGCCAGTAAAGGCCAACATGGCCAAGATAAGCTTCAGAGAGGTGTACTGATGAAATGCTCCTGGCTTGGCTGATTTTAAGCTACCAACCTGCTGTCACTGAAGGCAGAGTTGGGAAGAGCTGCCAGTGGGGGTCAACGGGAGCTAATGCCAGCACACCACTGGAAAAGGGAAGTAATGGAGACTTGAAAGTCAAAGAAAATATAGACCTGGGTGAGGCCTTTAGAATTTTTCGGCAGAGTCCTTGATTTTACGAAGAGGAGACTAGAAATAGGATGCAGAGAAGAACTGAACTCTTGAAAGTAGTAGGATGGTTTCGTGGTAGAAGAGCAAGGTGTCAGGGAATTAACCTTTATCTCCATGGACAAAGTGTGGTGCTACAAAAACACTCCATTTGAAGATTATGAAAATTATGACATCTACAGTAAGAAAAATATAATCCCAACAATTATCAGTAGTCAGAAAAAGGATAATGCTCATAGGACAAGCTGCCACTTTCTATTCTAAGTCCTGATGTACCTATTGTCTGTTTTCCTTAGCTACCAGCACAAATTACTCAGGTGCTAAGGCTCTAAGTTTGCATGCACATTCAATTTAACTTATGTCTACAATAAATCAAAGGAAGGAAATGGCCCTTGAGGGTTTTTATCTGAACATCCTAAGAGAAGGCTACACACCTACCACCTCTCAGAGTCCATTGAGAGCATTGCAACATCCAGGAGGATGGTGAGAGCTCATCTACTGTATTTGGGGTGGTGGGGGTCGTCTTCTTACCTCCTCACCATGACTCATAAAACCTCAATTTTAAGGAGACTGCTCCAGGAACACTTATATTAAGCACACCACTTCATCTGGAATAGGTTTATCTGCTGAGAGAAGTAAGGGGCCTCTTACACACTCAGGGGGTTACTGGTCAAATCAAACCCACAAGTTCAAGGAAACTTTGATGAATGTTTATTTTTTTGATAACTTAAGCTTCAATGATAACTTCAGCTCTCAATAATCTCAACACATTGAGTATGCCCAGCTCTGGTTTTAGGAAAACAGAGGATCACTCAACTTCATGGTGTGTTGCTGAAAATTCCTCCAAAAATGTTCCATTGAAAGGTTGCTTCATCTTTCCTTCTTATCCTGTTTTTTTAATAAATTAATGTACAAGGAGAACTGAATTTTAGGAAGAATGAAGGAACTCCCTATCTATAAATATTCTACAGATTTATTTCAATTTTGTAGAAATAAAGAAAATCACGTGTGTTTTTTTAAGACTTTGACCCAGGTGAGATCAACCCTATCGTCCACTGATAAGATCTCAGAAGCCAGCATTGATTTGCCATCGGAAACTTAGACGGCCATTTAAAATTTTGTAATATATGAAAACCACATGGTTTACAAGGCAGACTTTGATCTTGCTGAGAAAATGTTTATAGAGAAACATTTGCAATCTTGCATGCACATACTTACGAATATAAATCAAATCTGAGTAACCCACACTCTTCCTATTGGGTGACCTCTTCAATTGCTCAAACAGCAGAGTCAACTTGTTAGTTAAGACTACTACCTTATACTATGTTTTATATTATATTATATTATATTATATTATATTATATTATATTATATTATATTATATTATATTATATTACATTACATTATATTATACAGGATCTTATATTATAGTACAATAAGACCAGGTCTTATATTCATTTTTGCTCCAAAAGATGCATTTAGAGCTGATTATCCGGCTAGGCCTTATTTTGGGGGAAACATGGTATTTCACCTTTAAACTGGCCCTTTGGCTGTAGCATTAAGGCTCATTTCCATCACACACAAAATACACACACACACACACACACACACACACACGTCTACAAAAACTTTAAAGGGTGATATAACTCTTTTCTAAAGGTTACCTTAGAATTGGATAGTATGTCAAGGGAGAAATTATACTATATTTGACATACCCAAATTTTATAAAAACAAAGGCATATCAGGTTTCCCAGTCTCCTTTTTTTTTCCTTTAAACCCTTTGCACTCTTTCTCCTCTCCTGTCTCAAATGTTGGTCCTTCTGGCCTCCTTCCTATTCCTTTTCCACTCTGCCTGCTGTGGTCTAAGTGTTTGTGTCTCCTCCATCCCGCCCCCCAGTTCACACGATGGAATCCCAGAGCCCAATACGATGGTGTTAGGAGCTGAGACCTTTGCAAGGTGCATAGGTCATGAGGGTGGAGCCTTCAGGAATGAGATCAGTGCTCTTATAAAAGAGACCACAGAGAGCTCCCTGGCCCCTCCACCTTGTGAGGACATAGCAGGAAGTCTGCAACTCAGAAGAGAGCCCTCACCTAACCCTGCTGGCACCCTGATCTCAGACTCCCAGCCTCCAGAACGGAGAGAAACAAATTTCTGTTGTTTATCAGCCAGCCAGTCTGTGGCATTTTGTTACAGCAGTCCAAACGGACTAAAACAGTGACCCTCTTTTTTGTTAAAGAAAGCAATCTTGTCTTTCCTTAAATCCTCTTAAAGCCTTCTTCATATAAAGCCCATGTGAGAGAAAATGTGGTAAATATTTTTACTTTAATTTCTCGTTCTGTTATAAAAATACTTTGTCATGGTTGTTGTGCATGCCAAGAGTGTGCTTTCACACCATGTCACTGACGTAACCTGGCCTCTGTGGGAGCTGTGATTGCCGTTGCTACCCTCCTCGTTTCTTCCCTCCCACAGAGTGTGTCTCCCATGTTCCCCAAAAGGGAGGAGAGTGGGATCACTGCATTATCTGCAGGTTTTTGTCTAGAGGTAAGTTGGAAGATCGATAGTCGTGATCTCACTGAAGACCAGGGAGTAAAGGACTCTCCTTCTCAACTTGTTCCTAATACCTCCCACCCCTTTCCTCCGAGTGAAAACAGACTGCACTAGTGTATTTCCCATTGTGGATTGTGACCCACTGGTAAATCACATTAATACGTCACACTGGTATTTTTCTAAAAATGAAATAGAATAGAATAAGCTCTGAGAATGCCTTAGATATGAACTGTGAGTATAGTCTTGTTGATAATATTGTTTATTATTCATAACAATATTATTTACAATAAATATTTATAAACTGAAATATTTATTTCAGTTATAACTAATGTTATTTCTTACTGTGAATTGCAAGTCAAAAATGTTTGAAAGCTGCTACTTTAGGTAACGTTTTCCTTGGGAGTTGAAAGACAACAAGCTTCACCAAGTAGATTGAGACGAGGGAATTAGGCATTATCCAGCTCTGGCTCTTGTGTGCCCTATATCAAAGCGAAGCCTTCCCTTGGGTCTTTGGGGTGGGAGTGCTAAAAAGTATTCTCTCTCAGGCTTGCAGAGGATGTTCCACTGGGATTTTTCTCATTCAACTTTCTTTACTGCCTCTCATCGTCCTCTCTCCCTTTAAATCTTGCTCCATATATAGTCCAGTTCTGCCTCCAACTTTATTAAAGCAAAACTCATCATTCTCACCTAGGAAACCAATTAAAGCTCTCAAGTATTTAATAACTTCAGGTGCTGAATATCTGCTTCTTAAGGGCTGATGAATTCTGATATCCCTGATGATGTGTGCATGTGTTTGCCTGAAGGGAAAAACCCTCCCTAGGCAGTTCTCCTCACACTTTATTGGAGATGTTGTTATACTGTAGATTCCAATTCTGTGTGTCCAGGGTGGGCCCTGAGATTCTGCATTTCTGTCATGTTCCCAGGTGATGTCTACGATACTGGTCTTTGGATCATGCTTTGAGTAGCAAGCTTCAAGTACTCAAAAACAAACACATTTGGCCACCACAAGAATTAACTCCCCACCAACACCCCTTCTTCTCTCGTATACATAAGAGATCCAAATCCCTCGTGTTAACATAACTTTCATTCATTCTTAAGAACTAATACCTTGTCTTTATAATGCTAAGAAGACACAGACAACCTCCCTGTTCAGAGTTCTCTCTCACAGGATTAGCACATCTCCAGTAATTTAATAATGAAGAGCATTGGGCCTGAACCTCTTCCTGCTCCCTAGGGATGGGATGTGGGGAGAAGTCTGGGTTTGCCATGCCACACATGACTGCTGTTCCCATTAGTACAAGGAGGTTGACTGTCTTGTTAGGCTAGTTTTTATGCCATTGCTTACAATATGAACTCATACACACACGCACACATACACTTCAACATCTCTGAACACTGAATGTCTTCCAAGTCTTATTGGCCACGCAGTAAGCTTAAAACAATTGTGATTGCCTGTGCGCGAGAAAACATGTTATCACTGATGGGATAATCAAACAACTTCAACTCTTGGATCTTTCAGTCAACAAAGCATTTGAAGGAAGACTGTGAGTTCCAGTAGTTGTCTGAAAACCACCAGCTGACACTTTGTGGTAAAACCAAGAAACTTCCAGGGTCAAAATTTGCAGGATGGATATCAGTAGCTTAGAAAGAAAAGACCAGAACCAGAAGTGTCATGCTCTTTCAAAGAAACACACACCACTAGCGTTCTCGAAGACATGGACGATGATGTCGAAGGGAAAGCAGGGCACCAACAGCGCTGAGCTGAAAACTAATTCAGAAGCCTCCAACTCTGCAGAAGTTTTAGTTTATTTTACTTGAATTTCCCTTTGGTGCATACCAAAAGAGAGAAGTGATTTTTGAAATATATGTTAAATAAGTCTCAAAGTGTTATTTCAGTATATAACACAAAAACTCCAATGGATAGGAGAGTATCTTATCATAGATTAATAAGCAGGTTTTGTTTTTTCTTAGTGGTATATAAAATAAGGTCCATCTTACAATCCATGTCATCTTACATTGATAAAACATGGAATTACATTTTGAACCTGTTTCCTCACTGTGTCATGTCCAGGTTCCAATATATAATGAATCCAGGATCGTAATCCACATTTCCTAATTCTTGGCCCACTCCATCCTCTACTATCTACCAAGTACTTGTGCTGAGCTACCAAGCCTTTAGAGGCAGACTGTCTTTTATTAAAATCCAGCAGAGTGTCTGGTGTGATGCCATTCAATTAGCATTTGTTTTCTGAATAAAGGAATGGATCAGTGTGACACTATGAGCACCTAAGTATGCAAAGTGACATGTTGTTTTGCTATATGAAAAGAAGTGATGACCAGGAAGTACCCAACTCAACTTCAGAAAAAGGCGATCTCCCTTCTTCCACGACAAGGGACCAAAATGTAGGTCAAGGGGCAGAGCCACTCATCTTTCATGAAGACATTGTAGTTTAGTGCCATCCGAACAATAAGGATGATGAAGGAAAAAATAACCCATTCTTCTCCAAACCCATCTAATTTAATTAGCACAGCAAAATGAAAAGAACTTTATTTATGAAGGATTATTATTCCTTTCTACATGCAGGAGTGCAGTTTTTTCTTTAATTTGTGCATGGAATCTATAAAGATGACAGGATGTACAACCCCAGGTCTAGATAAATTCAAGCCAGTACCCCAGACACTCTCTGAGTCTTTCAGGAGGCTCATCAGTGACGGAAATGTGTCACTTTCACCTAAGGCAATGTCATTGCTCAGGGGAAAGCAAAGCACAAGTGTTAGGTCAAGGGAGT
Organism: Rhinolophus hipposideros; assembly: GCF_964194185.1. NCBI lineage: Eukaryota > Metazoa > Chordata > Mammalia > Chiroptera > Rhinolophidae > Rhinolophus > Rhinolophus hipposideros. The sequence goes on from NC_138064.1 coordinate 11,206,200, forward strand.
TGTATACCCAGAACACCCACGGGCATAAGAGGTTTCTTCAAAGAAAAGTGTAAGGAGAACTATGAGTGAAAGTATGCAAATTGCCTTGAAAATGAGATGAGAAAGTCTTTGAGAACTATGTGACGCCCTTGATAAACCCATAGCTCCAGTGCCTCATTTACATGCCAATTAATTAGAGAACCCTTCTAAGGAAGACAGAAACCTTCAATTGAAGACAAAATTGCAGTGGTACTTGGGCCCTAACCTGTAATAATAAAAATGTCTGCTGGACAAACATTATATAGAAGACATTTGGCTTTAGATTTGGGGGAAATTTCTATTACGGAAAAAGAGAAAATAACTGCAAGTCATCGGTTGAGGAAAACAGAATACTCAATTCAAGAAGAGACCATTCGTCAATGCCCAACTTCCCATCAAAAGTACTCAACCGGCCATTCACTCATCCAGATTTGAGGATTGTCTTGTCCTTGAGTCCTGGAGTGGGAGTGGGGGCAATTTTTACCCTTTTATTATACTTTTATCCCAAATGTGGGGGTAAAGGCCTGATGGGAGGTGGGAAGGGAGAGGACCAACAGTTTACTGGTCTATAATAATGAAATAGCCTAAGAAAGACTCCACAACTCAGCAGCAGTATATCTAACCAACAGTTATAGAGCTTCTATTTCAAGTCCCAAACTACTACTCCTCTGGCTTCTGATAAAGGAGAGCCCTGGGCAGAATTTGAGGACAAAGAGTCTGCAGTGATTCATCTACTTCTGTTGGTATGAACCAATGGAAAAAGTAGTCAAACAGTCCAACCCCAATCTGGGCTCTGTATTTCACTAAACAGAAGACCCTAGAATACCAGTTCACTTCTCTGAGTCTCAGTGTCTTCATATTTACAGTGAAGATGCTTCAGTAGATTACAAGACCTTACAGATCCATCATGCTATCAGTCACTTCTGCTCTCAAGAAATTTAATTTTAGGCAGTAAAAAGAAATTATAAATACAAATCTAAATGGCAAATTAGAAAATAATGGGTTCCAAAAGAGAGGAATAAATAAGTCTGTAAGCGTGCGATGAAAGAAGAAATACTTCAGGGAGGAGGTTCAAGTGAAATTTCATGGCCTGAGTGTCATTTAAAATGAGTAGGATTTAAACTTCTAGAGAAATAGGGAAAAGCATTTCAGATAGACAGACACAGCAAGAGCAATTCTGGAAAAGGGAGAGACTCCTGGGTAAAATAGGAAGGAAAAGAAGAAAGGAGAGTAAAAAGGAAGGAGAAAGCTAAGATTTATTAATATCCTGTGTAATAGATTATCTGGTAGAAACTTTATATATGTTAATCACTTAATCCATAGAACCACAATAAATATCTCTATTAGATTTCTTTCATAAATGAGGAAATTAAGGCTTAGAAAATTAATAATATGTCTGTAGTCACATAGTAAGTAAATGTGAAAGTACTGCTGTGAACTCATTTCTGCCTGGTTCAAACCTTCAAGGATGAGCTGAAAGTTGATCAGAGTCCTAAAGAGTATCCAGGTATTTTATGGGCTGAGAGATGGTAGGAATTAGTCTCATGAATACGAAATTGATGTTGGTAACTTACTGATTTGGAGACTGTGAGTTGGGCCTCATGGGAGAAGGGTCATGCCCGCCTTTGTATGACACCCATGACAGCATCACAAGTCCCCAGTTGGTCTGCGTGAAGGGATAGGTGGTGGGGAGAAGGTCCCAACATGGAAATAATACATTTCTGCATATACCCTATGCTTTTCCGCATGTCAATGGTGCTTATGTTTTTTGCCTCACTCCTTCCTAACTACCCTGGGAGGCAGTACACGAAGCTGTTTGAATCCCTTTAATGAAGGAGGGTCTTTGTGACTGGCTGGCACACTGCTGTAGTTAGTAGTGAGAGAGCTGGGCACGCATGGGTCACCTGTCTTCTCCCTGCCTTTCTACTCGCTCTGATAATTCTCTCGTGAGCATCCACTCTTTCAAATTTATATGATGTTTAGATTATAAAAGTCATTTATATACAGTATCTCACTCACTGCAGTCCTCCCAACAATTTATTCCCATTTTGCATGTGAGAACACTGAAGCTGGGAGAGGCTAATCACAGAGCAAGTGATAAATGATGTAGGAGCTATGAAAGAGACACAGATGCTTTATTTCCTCAGGAGCTTAAAAGGCAGAGAGACACAGAATCTCAGGTAAAGCTAAAACTCTTGGCTGGCAGATCTCTTCAAATATTTGAAGCCCTGTCATACATAAAAGAGGTTAGATTTTTCTCACTTTTTCATCTCTATAAAGGCACAACAAGAAATAGAAACAAACTCATAGACAGAGTACATTTTGATTGTTGCCAGATGGGAGGGAAGTTGGGGGGATGGGTGGAAAAGGGAAAGGGATTAAAATGCACAAATTGCCAGTTATAAAAACAGTCCCAGGGATGTGAAGTACAGCGTAGGGAATATAGCCACTAATACTGTAATAACTATGTATGGTGTCAGATGGGTACTAGACTTATTGGGGTGATCACTTTGTTGTAAGTTATATAAACGTCTAATCACTATGTTGTACACCCGAAACTAATATAATAGTGTATGTCAACTATAATTGAAAAAAAAATTTTTTTAAAGAAACAGTTAACTTAATAAGAGTGAGACAGATTTCAATTCAATTTAAGGAAGAATGTTTTCTGCTCGTAGAGAAAATACATGATGATTTGGGGAAAATTCAAAGAACGAAAAATAATAACTTCATAACCTGACAAGCTAAAGGTTATATTAATATTTCAGGATATTTCTTTCCAGCACTTTTGAACGAGCATGTGTAATTATATAATTGAGATTATACTGTACATAAAATTTTGCATGCTACTTTTTCATTCCCCATATATCATCTTTATAAGTATTTTTTTCAGCTCATTAAAAGCTCTTCATAAACATAATTTAATGGCTGCATAATTTTCAATTGTATGACTGTACCACAATTTATTTAACTAATGCCCTATTTTTGGACATTTATGTTGTACATATTTTTGGCTATTATGAAATAATGCTTCAATGAAGGTCTCTTTTGCATAAAGCTTCTTCCACAGTTTTTATAATTTTATAGACTAGATTTTTAGGAGTTGAATTACTTAATAAAATGTGTGATTATCTTTAAGACATTGATACATATTGCCATTTTCCCTCCATAAAATTTAAACTAATTAACCTCTGCAGTCTCACTTTTTTCTCTTGATATTCAAGACTCTCCACACTTCTGTTTTCATTTTTCTTCTTCAGTGACTATTCCTACTCAATCCATTTTGCTTGCCTTTTCTCTCTGGATTAGCCCCTAAATGCTGGAGGGTCACTAGGCCTTCTTTTCACTAGGAATATGTATTTTCCCTATATGAATTAAAACAGTCTATTGGTTTTAAAAACCCTATAAAACTCCCCAATTTATATCTCCACCATGACCTTTCCCTGCAAACTGAACTTGGTATATCCAATTGCTTACATGAAAACTGCACATGGACGTCTAATAGATATCTCAAACTTAACATGTCCAAACTCTTGGTTTTCCTCCCAACCCACCCCGAATCTGCTTCTCCACAAGTGTTTCCCATCTCAGTAAATGGAATCCCGATCAACTCAGCTGTTCATGATGAGAGTTATCTGACTCTTCTCTCTCCTTCACCCACCAAATCCAAACCACGAGTCCTATCGACCCTCCCTCTAAAACCTATCCAAATAGGATTCTCTCCAATCCCATTTCTCTCACCTAATGCAAGGTACTGTGATCTCTTTACTCCTCATAGATCTAGCTTCCTATATGAAGCTCTGGTTTTTAATCTTGGTATGCTTACAATTTATTGTACACTTAGTAATAGCCATCTTTTTTCATGTACGCATTTTTTCAACAAATAGTTTTGAGCACCTGCTACATACTGGGTACTCTTCTAGGTACTCAGGGTGTAACAGGAAACAAAACAAAGTGTCGACCTCAAGTAATTTACATCCTAGTTGAGGAAAACAGACATTTAACAAGTAAAACATAGACTATAAAAGCTGGGGCTGGCCAAATCACTATTTCATTTTGGGTGGTCAGGGAAGGTCTTTCTGGTGAGGAAACATTTTAGCAGAGACCAAAGGAAAATGAGAGAAAGTGCCATAAACATATCTTGGGAAATGACATCAGAGGTAAAATATATACCAAGTGCAAAGGCAGGAGCACATTTAAAATGTTCAAGGACCGTACACCTTGAGTATCTTTGTGTTGATATGAGATTGTTCTGCTGGGCACAGGATAAATTCCATAACATCCCACAGGATAAGAACAGGCTTTTGGGGGGAATTATGTAAGCAGGAGATTCAGAGGATTAGAAGAAGCATGCAATCCCCTAACCTCTCTTGATCCTATGGTGAGGCGTCCTGGGGTTGGACACACAGTGGGTGGTTTGTGCTCCAATGGAAGGATTCAACACCCTGTGACAGTGACCTTCTCAGTGGGGTAACAAACACTGCTTGGAGTCAGGCAAGTGGGATTTGAGGATCATGGGTTCCATGAGAACTGAACCACTTCTGCCAGAGAAAGGAAGCCATTGCCCCCATGTGGAGCTAAGGTTTGGGACAGCCCCTCCTGCCAGAACCAGGATGGTCCCAATTAATTTATTTTCCCAGATGAGCTTCCAGGGTCATTTTTAAATATCCTGCTTTTTGAGCCATACAAAGGACAGCAAGGAGGCCAACGTTTTTGGATCAGGAATGGTGAGGAGGAGAGTAGTAGGAGATGAGGACAAAATGGCAGTAGGAGGTGTGGAGGGGATCGTGTTTAGCTTGCAAATCATTGCAAAGACTCTGTACCCATAGGTGCTGCCTTTCTTCTTGTTACTGTGGGTAGTAAGTCCATACTCTTCTCTTCTTGAGCATTTCTCCAATCCCCCTACCAGCTCTTTCTTTCTCTCTTTCCACCAGATCATGCAAACATGTGATTAGTTTCCCAGTTTCAAAATCCATCATTTAATTCCATCCCTGTCTCTACCTGATTCCATGCCCTGAAAAGGTGCACGGATTAAAACTCTTAACTATCCTCTGCTTTCTGGCTTCCAGTTACTTTGCCCATGGGGATAGGGTTGCCAAACACCGTCACCACCATCGCCACCACCGTAAACTACAGGACACCCAGTTCGAATTTCAGGTTAACAAAGAATAGTTTGTTTAGTAGAAGTATGTCCAAAGATTGCACTTTCACTAAAAACAAACTCATTGTTTGTGTGAAATTCAAATTTAACTGGGCATCCTGCTTTTTATCTGGCAAACCTACATAGAAGTCAGTGATGAGATGCAAGAGTAGAGCAAAGAAAGGGAGATTCTTTATCCCCTCCTCACTCCATCCCTGTGGGCTCCAGTGTAGCTATTCCTGGGGTCTTCTACCAGAGGCTGCAGCCTCTATCAGGCAGCCCTTCTCCTGGGGCTATAGCTCTCACTGTTTTTATAACAGCTCCCTGCTGAAGGGGGTGAGGGGTGGAGGGGTGCAGGGTGGAGGGGAGTGGGGAGGGGTTAAAAGCTTCCTGCTCTTGCTCATCCCTGTGGTTCCATGAACCCTGCCCTCACCTCTGCAAATGGTCTCCCTTACGTAATCGTTCTTCAGTTTCCCACCTAGTATACCGACTGTTTTCTACCGGCACTTATCCACACAGTGACTTGTTTATTCTCCCCCACTTGGATGCTTCTTCCTGAGGGCCATGATGGTGTCTGCCTGGGACACTGCCTTTGGCCCTGGTACACAATCTAAGGGTGTGCTGACTTATTGATTGAGTATAGTTCCTTCATTCATGTACATTTACCGCATTAGTGGTTCTCATAGTGTGACACTTGCACCTTGGCTAATTGAAGAAGGATCACCTGGGAACTTGTTAGAACAAGTTAGAACTTGTTAGAACTATACAAAAGCAATTGTGGTTTTTGCAATTATTTTTAACCTTTCAGGCCGCAATTACTTTTGCACCAATCTAATACAAATTCTCAGGGTCAGGCTGGGCCTATTGAATCAGAGACTCTGAAGGTGAGCCCAGCAATCTTTGGTTTAACAAATGCTTCCCGTCATTCTGATGTCTGCTAATTTTGAAAACTACTGGGCTAACAATAGTGAACAAAAATGAAAAAGTCCCCAGACTCATGGTACTTATCAATATAGCAGACACATCTGCACACATTCATCCTAATAAGTGACATTGTTAACTTTAGCAGAAGGCGTCTGAACACATTCTACATATTTGTGCCTGTGAATGGTTGCCCCATGTGATTCATAGTCTGGGCTTGTCCTCTGTATGAAATCCCTGGAAACTTCAAACAGGCCTTTTCTGAACCTGACCCCAACACAAACTGAGCTTTGCCAGTTTAGAGAAACTGAAGTCTCCACCTCAAACTAAATTTTGTGCTAGCCAACATGGGATGCAGGAGATTTGACAGGAAATAAGGACAAGTCTGTAGAATCATCCTGTGCTCCTGAACTACTTTCAAATATCCTACCTGATATTAAAAATCAAAAGCAAAAATCTGTATTCGTATAAAAAAACAAAAAAACTATTTATACTTATACAACCCTAAAATCCAAACTCTGTTTTACATGTGAACACAAATTATTTTTGCATCATTTATTATGCTCTGTAGTTTCCAGGATGCAATTATTATGCAAATGGAAGACACACTGTACTTGGTTTTGTTCTTGTCTCAAGTGCTATTGATCATTTCCAATAATCATAACGCGAATGGATGTCTGAGTTGCCAACACATCTAGTATGTAAGTCCCATTTGTGGCTGTCCTAGTCACCATTATCCTATAAATAGGGGGAAACATCTGACTACATTATACCTTCTAGCACAGTGTGTCTCAAATTAACAAGTCGCCTGGGGATGGTATTACAATGCAGATTCTCTCTCAGCAAGTCTGGGCTGAGGCCTGAGATTTGGCTTTTCTAACAAGCTGGTAGAGCTGAGAATATTGGTCGAAGTTCTGAAAGATCAACCCATATGCTTGTCGCATGAGTAATTTAGGGATAAGAATGCTAACCCAGTCTCCCTGGGAGGTGTCCTGGAAGGAAGGGTTGGGAATGGGCACGTCCCAGTTTCAACCGAGCAAACTCAAAGAAGGCTTTTCCGGGGGGTGGGAGGTGGGGAAGAAGATTCCTCATTCTTATGAGAGTGGACCCGGGAAGCAACCTTCTCTCCTCCTCTGGATATTGTGAAGTGAGGAGTTACAGTCTAAAACTGCAGGAGCTGTGTCACTGCCAGCTGGAAGAGAAAGCTCACCCATGGGGTGGGGAGGCGAGAGACAGCGGAAGCACAGACACACAGAGACATAGTCTCAGGATGAAGCCAGTCCAGGGCCCACCTCCTTTTGTTTGTATGTGATGTATGAGCCAACAAACGTCCTTTTGCTTAAATCATCTGGAGATGAGTTTTCTGTGTCAATGGGACATTGACGTGGAGAGTCAATGAGATGGAATCCAGGGGAGTTATCTGGGCTAGAGACGTGAATTTGGGAGACGGCAACACAAAGATGGTTTTACATCCATGAGACAGAAGGAACTCACCTAAGGAAAGAAAATGGCTAGACAACAGAAAAGACTCAGGACTCGAACCTGAGGAACTGCAAACTTGAGATTCTGGATGGAGATGATGGGGAAAGAGTGGCAAGCAGTGGGCGAGGGGGACCGGCAGACTTATTACCACTGACAGCTAGCACGCTAGTATGCGTGCACGTGTTTCCCTCAGCCCTTGCCAACACAGTGCAATGTTTGGTTGCGTTTTTCTCCCCACTACTGTTTATAACATCTTCCCCAGACTCCAAACTTGCCAAAGCACTCATGCAAATGGGAATTGTTTTCATGCAAAAATCAATTAATATGCATGAAATGGATTATTTTAGTGTTTGAATTGTATCCCCCCAAAACATATTTTAGAACTCTACAAAGCAGTGTGAATACAAATTCCTCCTTGTTTCTCTCACATGGGGAAAAGTCCCTGTTGAAACAAACAAACAAACAAACACATGTAGCCCATACCCAGAATTCACTAAATATGTGTGCAGGATGCATGCTCCTTCTTATTCTGCAAATATGAAAAGGTCATTGGCCAAAGGGAGCTCACCTTCAGGAGCCAGAATGGTGCGGCAATAGTGAACCTCAGGCGCTCTCCCTACACTGCCCTAGGAGCACCGGACAGTGGGAAGCAAATGGACAGGGAGGGTGAGACCAGCGAGTGGCAGTTGCTAGGGAGAGAGTGCGAGACAAAAGCCTCGGAAAGGTTAATTGTTTTTTTAGTCAACTTTTATGTGGCCTATCCTGAACTGAAATGCCCTGTCCAACATTTGTTGATATTAAAAGTCACCTCCAAAAGCAGTCCATCTTTGACAGTTAACTGTTTCAAGACTGGGTACCCTCCACCTGGACTTATGCCCTGGCATTTTCTCTGGGATTCTCACTCAGTCCCAGGGACAGAGCCACAGTGCCCTTTCCCATCTGGTGTGGTGGCTTTCATGCTGCTTCCTTCCCCACGTGCTCCAAACACATGCCTTCAGCCCTCAACATTCCACAACAGAAAAGTGATATACTTTGGAGCATGTCCCATTCAACCAAATAGATTCCTGATAGTCTGCTGTTTAGACACACACACACACACACACACACACACACACACACCATCTCACATTCCCCTGAGCAGTTAACAATTCACTCTAGAAAAAAGCTAGTTTTCATATCAGACACCTCACTGAAATTGCTTCCCCTAGACTTTTTGTGGAATTTTGTTTTTCAAAACAGCAATTGCGAACTCATGGTCCTCTAGTCCATATTTGGTTGGCAGTCATGTTTTATTTGTCTCATAAATTGTTTTATACCGTTTAGGATGTTTTATCTGTTTAGGACATTTCAACAGAAAACCCCAGGCCACTCATTTCTGTTGCAAATTCAAAAAACCTGGCAACTGAGGCTTGATGCTCACGTGGTGACATTTGGCCATACTCTGGGATTCACCATCGTCTTCATAATTCCCTACTGTTTCCAAGACCTAAGGTGACATGACATATGCCATTTATCATGATGCATGTACTTTTTTTTTCAGTAGAGAAATATTTATCTGGACCTATCAAAAATGATCAACGACGGACCACATGTTTTTTTAAAACATGAGCTTGGGCCTCTCTCTCTGTGGAAGTGAAAACTATTCCAGTGTGTTTTAAAACAAATGCAATGCCATTTCACTTGTTTTTTTTACTCACCACAGTGTCCATCTGAATTTGCAAAACTTATATAAAAGACACTGACTCTCAGGCCTGCCCCTAATTATTACAAAGGGACACAAAAAAATCCTTCAAAATAAAATATTTCATTAGTTTAAATAGTAAATATAGTGCTCAACACATTTTCAAGGGATGGGTAAAACAAGGGTAGGGTGTCATGAAATCAAAGAGTAATATTCAAGATGCTCCCGTTTTAGCACAGAACCAAGGTTTTCTGAGAACAAGTCATCCTCTGTTATTGTTTCACAGATGCATACCCAAATTTACTTTGAATTCTGAGTACAAGAAATGTGATTCTACTTACTCTTGTGCAGAAAAGAAATTCTACTACTATAAAATATTCTAATGGAATGGGAATGCATTTCTTTTTAAAACAATAAATCTAAGCATTTACCTGTGTTTACGTATTATTTTTTTTCTAAATTGGAAAAAGGCCTTGAACTTAAAAAAATAGAAGTGGTAAACATATTTGTCTTTAACTTCTTCATAATTCACAGACTTCAGTTTAAAAGAAAAAATTAAGAAAAGAAAAAAAGAAAGTAATTGCCATGTTTCATTAGGAATTTTAGTAGCAATTCTTCAGTTCAAAACTTATTCGTTTGAATTAAGATTATGAGGAACACATTACTTCTTAATGTTGGCATGTGACAGTTATCTCTCTAAAAGAATGATTTCATTCAGGCACATGCTTTTCATTAAATATTTGTATATTGGCTTTATATCGTTCCTTTCACTCTCTTCAAATCTCTTTTAGGAGAAGGAGGGGTATCAATTACAGGAAAGAATATATTATAACTTCTTTCTAAACGGAGATGGAAGGAAGAAGAAAGAAAACTAAGATTAGAGTTTCCATTAAATGGAAGAAATTCTGTTACATATTCTCATTTAATTAACTCTTTTGACTCATTGAACAACCATGTAAAGTTAATATTATTCTGGCTTTTCTTTTAAAATGAAGAAAATTTTGTCCTTTAACACACAATTAACATTTAAAGGAAACAAGACTCAATTCCAGGGTCATGTAAATTTCAAACTCCCTACTTTCTACTTGATAGAAATAAGACATCGAAAGAGAAAATGTGAAACTTGCCTTCCAATACAATGAATTTGGACATGAAAAATAATGAAAGGGAGAAATGGAGATGCAGATAGCAGCATAGAAGGAAGAAGAGACAACAGATTCCCTCACTTGGGAACTGATTAGAGAAGCAGAGTCTCAGCCTGGCCTAAACCCATTGACTGAGAACCTGCATTTCAGCAAGAGCCCAGGTGATTCAGATGCTTATTCAAGTTTCGAAAACATTGTTGTAATAGAAATAACATGCATTTTTTTTGTAAATTATTTAAGGTTAGCTATAAAGCCTATATGCATTAACACAATACTTTAGGAATAAATATTTTAAAATCAAGACAGGAAATAATGCAAATTAGAAGAGGCTATTAGGGAAAGGAACAAAAAATAGTACATAGATAATTAATTCATGAGCTACTTTTTAAAGTAAAATTGTTAAGCACTAACTTGAATATAAGTTTTCTAGATGCCAAAGAGAAAAATATGAAGTTCATATTGCCCAAGAGAAGAAATAACTCATTTTTCCTGGGTTTTCCTGAGGGGCCTTAAGTGATCTGGTTGAAAATATCTACAATAAGAACCACTCTTGAAGTCAAAGAATTTCTGCACATGCCACTTTCTACCCATCTTAATGTGGACAAGTTACCTAATGTCATCGATTCTTAGTTCTATCATCTCTAAGATGGGAATAACACCTTTAATCCTACAAGATTGTTTTGAGGACTAATTACAGATACTATATGACATGCCCTACTTCCTTGCAATCAGAGTAGATTCACACCCTGTTTTGGTTCAAATGAAGAGAGTCAATGCCCAAGCTCACTATCTAAAACACAGCTTTCCAATATTGAAGATTAAAGGTGTGCGTCTTACCCTATCAGGTATCAAATCTTGTTTAACTCTATAACAATTAAAATAATGTTATATTGGTTCAGAGACAGAGACACAGATTACTGGACTATGAGAATGGTCAAAAACAGACCAGTAGGTATGTCAACACTTGAAACAGGAAACGGCATGACACAGCAGTAAAGGGAAACATGTTCTATTCCACAAGTGACACTGACACACATGGATATCCTACATCATACATCATACAAGAATAAATTCTAATTCAATTTAAAAATTAAATGGGACAATGTGAGAAATTGGAAACAAACCAAGTATCATTTAAGAGAAAAATGAATGAATCAAAATATTACTATAACATAAAATGCTATATATATATTACATACACATGAACAGAGAGAAAAATTCAAACAAACTAGGTCTAGTTCTGTATCCCATAGACAACTTTAAAAAGTTAACTTGGGGTTAAATTGAAGGATACATAGACTATGTTAACATTTATGTAAAATATAAACATATCAGTACTTTATCTCATTTATGGACACATGTACGTGTAGTAAACATGTAAAAACATGGGTGAGAAGGTTTATACCACCTATAAACTAGTAAAAAGAAGGAAGGGGAGAGGAAAAGAAGGGGGGAGAAATGGAATCAAAATAGACTTAGCTGTAAAGGTAATTTTTTTGTTATTAATCCAAAGCAAATATGACACAACCTCAATGTTTGTTAAATCTAGGCATTGAGTATACAGAAATTATTTAATATTTTTTCTCTGCAGTTATGCATATTTAAAATATATATTATATGTTATATATTATATACATGTTTTATATTATATATATATATATATATGTATAATTTTAAGTGCTCTTTTATAGGTCTCATACTCTTGTGATAAGTTCAAAAACTTTAGAAACTTACCTCTTTCCAGGGCAGTTTCCAGGAGATAAGGGGGCAAGCTGGCTTTTTCCAAGAGGAACTCCAGGTGAGAGTCACCATGGTTACAGCTGCACGTGTCCCTGACAGGCTATGGAACCAGTTCAGAGTACACTTGACCCTTGAACAGTATGGTCTTTCAAGGGGTGGGGACCCACCACCGCACAGTCGAAAATCTAGGCCTAACTTTTGAAGCTGCAGTCAGCCTTTCACATGCGCAGATTCCACCAGCCTCCGATAGGAAACAGTCTTTTCCATCTGTGGCTAGTATTTTGCATTCGCAGTTGGGAATGGGAAACTACTGTTTTCAATCCCCAGTTGGTTGAATCCACCGATGTGAAACCTGTGATAGGAAAAGCCAACTGTATTTATTGGAAAAAAAAAAAAAAGCCCTGTGTAAGTGGACCTGCACAGTTCAAACTAGTGTTGCTCAAGAGTCAGCTGTAGTTCTCTACAGAGCCCAAGGCAGGTCAGTCTGAAACTCAGCCTCTGCCTCAGTCCACCACCCGGCTGCAGCCCCAGCTGCCCCGGTCACTGGCCATGTGCATACAAAGGGCAATGCAGCCTTAGTTGCAGAGGAAGGACAGTGCCAGGCCCCAGCACCCAAGTTCCCCCCACACACACACGTCCCCCCCAGCACAGCTCAGCCAGCACACATACACATGCATAGCCCTGTCTCTAGCATAGGCCCACATATGCCCAGGATGTGTCCTGGGAGGAGGGGGCAGTTGTAGGCTGTCTGTCCATGTCTTTTTTTCCTTAGTATGGGCCCATCTCTCTCTGCATATCCAGATGCCTCAAGCACCATGGAAACTCTGCTTCTAAGTGTCCCAAACCCTATCCTCAAGGCCTGCTTCCATTTCTTGTCCTACAAGAGGTAACATCTCCTCCAGGAAAAACCCCAGCGAGTTGGACTTCACTAAGTAAGAAATTAAATAATCTCCCAAACTAAAAGGGGGTGCGTTCACTTAATTGTAAAATCAGTCATTACATATGAAGATGAAACTTTTTTAAAATACTCATAAGAACATACAGAAGCATAGAATGAGATATAGAACCACAGAGTCTGTTTCATCCAGCCATAGATGGGCTCCACGGGTCTGTTTTGGGAGCCCTCGGTCTCTGTCCTTTTATTCATCTCAGCAATTTCAGCATTTTCTCGCCTGGAAGCTAAAGTGACTTTGGAATCTTAACTGAAGGAAGCTTTGGACAGGCACACAGATAGCGTTGGTGACATATTCAGAAGGTACCCCCTGGTGGCAGCCAGATGGAAGGCTCTCAGCTTCTCTGGCCATTGCATCCTGTCACTCACTGGTCCAGGCAATTCTTCCCTCAGTCCCAGTCCCGAGTCAGGGGAGCGTGTTCCTTCTTAGCCTCAGGTGCTGTCCCCAGACCCTGATGCAGTTGTGCAGTGAAATGGAGGTTTCTGAGACTTCTGCCCATTGGGGCACCTGTCCTTTTTCTTTCTAATCTATTCCTTTCGTTCTTGTTTCTTGTTTCCTAGTCACGTCCACCGTAAGATAGTTTTATGATTGTGTTAGTTGCCATGTAACTTCTAAGCGGTCACCACGACCTGAGCTTCTAGCCTCAGTCCAGCCCTGTGTGTCAACAGAGGGCTCTTATTTCTTCTGCTCACCTAAGACTTGTGAGCTGTGCTGAGCCACCAATGAATCCCCTTCTCTTATTGACGACATCCTCCTACTCACAGGTAACTTGCAAAGACAGCCAGCCCCAGTTCTGACTTCAGCTCCTGTCCCCGTCTCTGATGGCCTTGGAGGACCTCCCACAGCTTACCTCTCGGGTGTACCGTTTCACAACGGAGCAACACTTTGCACACGTATCCAGAGGTGTATATCTTCTTATCAAAGCACTTTTCTGACTCACCTATATATTGTTGAATGTGTACCAAATGCCAGGCACATAAAAAAGCCTGCCTTCCTTGTTGACTGGCTAACATTAGAACCATTAGTATCAATAACATGTATGAACGTCAATAACGGTTGAATGTTAATGAGTCACATACAAGTCTAAGTAGTAATGGGGTCGTTTATGTTTTGACAGGAAAAAATCAGTACATGTAAGAATATGGCACATACTTGCAATCCAATCATTAAACAGCATTTGTTCATCAAGTAATGTGAGTATAAAGTGTAATTACAACGTAGAAAATCCCACTGAAGTGGTAGAAGACTGGAACCTGAATTTTACGTTAATCACGATCATTTCCAGGTTACATAATAAGTTGGAAACCGAAGCATTTTTTCATAAATCACTTTACCTGGAAGCTGCTGTGTTTGTCAGAAGCATTTTAAAAGGCTGGTTCCTCAAACAATTTGCAATGCTATTTTTGACCTCACAGTATATCATTGCAATTCAGGTTACCAACTTTGGATGTGCTTCTGGCTTTGCCACTTTCCAGCTGTGGGACCTTACCTAAGTCACTTAGCTGTTCTCTACTTCATATTTTCATCTTGAAAATGGGAAAAACATTAGACTTACCTCCTAGGGAGTCATGAGGGCACTTTGTACAAATGAAAGCATTTAGAATGGTGCTGGCAAATAGTACGATAACCATCATGGTCACTAAGCTTTTCATTTAAAAGGAAGTTACAAAAGCATCTCAATCAATGTCTAGCCTCACTGTACACTCCTTGGTAAAAGATCACGAATCCAGTTCCTGGGGAAAAGGGTCTATTGAAAGCAGGGAGGAGTCTCTCTAGCCGCAGACAGTGGGCTGGCACTCAGGGATGGCCGCCAAGCCTAGCGGGGACCCGGCAGGTTGGGCCAGGAAAGAAGACAGAACTCCTGCCCAGAGAAGGAGCAGCTGGAGGTGAGCATTATTGCACATGGACAACTGCCAGCTGCAAGGGACGCAGGCCCCCAAGGGTCATTGCTGACACAGTAGATACCAGCTCTACAGGTAGCAACACCAATTTCAAACCTCCCTGGATGGTGGCCCTGATATTTTGCTCTGTTTTCTGCTTTGGCCAAGGAGTTGGGCTAAGTTTTGTTCCAGAGATGGAGGCCAGTTATAGACAAAACTAAGAGTGATAGAATACATCATAGATAAAACACATACCCTGGTGCCAGATAGACAGGAGCGTGAGTCCAAGCTGTGCCACTTTCTAATGGATGGCTTTTTTAATTGCTGTTGTGAACGTTAAATGAGATAATCTATGGAAAGCCCTTAGCCTTGAATCTGGCCTATGGAAGTAATCACAGCGAGTGGGCCAGCTATGATTACTATTATTATTAAGATGGCATGATGGTGAGAATGATGAACAAGATGATCGAGGAGAAGACCAAGGGAGGGGAAAACAAGGATGAGACTCTCCCTCGTGATAGAATAAGAGGTAAAGAGTTAATCAAATTTTTTTTAATCAAGTAAAATGAACCCCCAAAAGAGGCAATTATACTTAAATTTTAATGGGACACAGCTAGTTCGTTTTGCACAAACCATCTCTCCCAGACATAGAAGTCTCACGTTTCTAAATTGGTTTATGGGGCACATTTCTTCCCACAGCTATTTAAAGACCTGAGTTAGCCAGAATAGGATAAAAGCCCACATCAGACTCTCTGCACTCAGGAAACAGGATTTTAAACGCAAGGAGCAGGGGTTTAAATAACAGAGCTGACAGCAGAGTTACATTCCCACACCTTTGGCAGTGTGTGTAGATCTCTGACATTTCACCAAAGTTAAATGTTCCGTCTCTAGAATCTGACTTGTTCTTTACTATTTTTATTGTGTTGCAGCTTTAAAAAATAATTGCCAATTAAGTTAAACTAAACTGTCGCACAATCAGCTTCTATAATTACCAGCCATGGTTTATGATAGGTTCAAGCAAACAGAGGGTTTGAGATTTCTTTTTTTTTTTTTTTTTTTGCCAGAGTTGTAGTTTCTTTTTGTAGAAACAATTATCATGGCAGTGCTTCCCAGCAAAGGGAAAACATAGCCTGAAGCCATTGCATATTTCATTTTCAGTCCAGCAGTTTTAGAGTTCTTGCTTTTCCCCGTGACTATTCAATGGGAGGAAAAGACAAGCATAGGCTCTGGGTAAAGCCTGGTCTCTCACAACACAGGCAGCAAAACCACCAGAAGCTGGACAAAGAGAACAGAGCCCTGTGGCAGTGCTCCCAGCTCCTGACCAAGCACATTCATCCCCAGGATGGAGTAACAACAGAGTTGGAGTCGCTTATCACAACCACATTAATGCACTCTCTCTAGCAAGAGATGTCATAATGCATAAGGACACAAATCTAAACTTGGGCTTATTAGTATTATCAATAAATGGCAAAAGACTTAATAACTACTTGTTCGGTGGCACAGGAATGGGTCTGGGTTTAAACAACTTGTCCCTACTGGTTAAGTAATTTAATCTTATGAAGTGTCCGTTTTCTCATGTGTAAAATAGGGTGACCAGTAGCACTGAGCTCACAGAGCTGTTTTGAAGATGAAATAAACTCATAATGGGTTCACTCATTTATTCAACAAATATTTACTGGGTGGTTACCATGTGTCAGATACTATCTTAGGCGCTGGGGATACAATAATAAACAAAATGGATCCAAGGAACATAAAGGAAAATTGTCTAGCATCACGCTTGGCACATAATAAGTACATGAAGAATGTAAGCTATGATTTTTATGTGTGTATTATTTTATTGTTATTCATTGTTTTGGTTATTATTATTGTTAGCTAGTATAGTTTATACCCATAATGCTGTGATATTTTATTATTTCCATTCCACACATGGGAAAACGGAAGTTCAGAGAGTCTAAGTGATTTATACAAGGTCATAGGACTAGTATGTTAAAGAGTCAAGTTTCAAACCTAAGTCTATGGGACCTGGGTCCCTGTTCTACCTGAACTTGGGGCACAGTGTTATTTCCAATGACTGTGTCCAGGAGTCCAGGCCTCGCCTCTGGCATTAGGGCCGTGGAATCAGCATTCCCCTTGCTTCTAGATCATAGCATGATCCGAAAGCCTCATTAGACAGGGTGTTCAGTATCTAAATGCTGTGAGCATGGTCCTTTTTTCTGGAGAAGAAAAATGGACAGTAGATAGAAGTAAAGAAAAGTTAATCATAAAGAAGAGCATTTTAATAATTAAAGTGATTAAGCTTTGGTATAGGCTACCCCAATTGGTGTTGAATTTCTTGTCTTCAGAATGTTCAAGTAGAAGCCGAAAAACATTGAATGAGAATGTTGCCCAGGGCGTTTAAATATCCACGGAACATTGATCTAGGTTTCCTACTTCCCAAGTCTGGCCAATTTTAAGAATCTCTCAAAAAGCTTGATGAAAATAGATTCCCTGAGCTCCCTCTTAGAGTCTTAAATTATCTAGGGTATTTCATATTTAGTGAAGAGAGATGTCTTGAGGATTAGATAACCTAATCATATATTCACTTATTTATTTAACAAATGTTTCTTAAGCAATTACTATGTGCCAGGCCCTGTTCTGGGAACTGCGGATATAGCAATGAACAAAACAAACAAAATTGGCCTTAACTTAAAGGAGACCAGAAGAAAATTGTCTAGCACAGTGCTTAGTACATAACAAGCTTTCTATAAATGTTAGCTACGATTTTTACAATCATATAGTTTTATTGTACAGACAGAATCCTGAGTCATCCCTGGCCTTCTAATGTAGCCTGGCCTTAGATAAACTGTACTAAAGAATCAGCTCAGATGGGACCACATCAGGTTCAGGAATGGTATCTTGCACAAACACTCTACAAGCATTTCTTGGCTGGCTGATTATTGAATACACCACTAGTATTTATTCACCTGCGGCACTGAGTTGTAGAAAAGCAGAAGACAAAAGGATGAACTACCAGCTTTCTGGAAGTGCCATAAGCTTCTTCTAGACTATAGTCTCCTGGAGGGCAGGACCCATGTTTATTTCTGCTCTGTCCCCACGGTGTCTAGGAAACCACCTTGTACAAAACTGGTTATCAGTGGGAATTTATTTAGATAATGGATAATCAGAGCAGTGGTTTATAACTTGCCTTATTATAAGGTTCATTCAGAACCACTTGTTAAGATATAGAGATATG
Organism: Rhinolophus hipposideros; assembly: GCF_964194185.1. NCBI lineage: Eukaryota > Metazoa > Chordata > Mammalia > Chiroptera > Rhinolophidae > Rhinolophus > Rhinolophus hipposideros. The sequence continues at coordinate 11,224,392 of NC_138064.1, forward strand.
GATTCCCATTACTCACCCCAGGCTGACTAAGTCAGAATTCCTAGGTGAAAACATCTCTAGGAATCAATGTCTTTAACAAAGCTGCTTCCTGGGTGGCATAATGTCTGGCAAGTAAGGGATACACTGATGTAGGCTAACCTTCCTTGACTTGGTTAGACCTGAGACTTTCCTGGAATTCAGGCTCAGGGGACTCTCAGATGGGTTGACAATCAGGGATATTGACCTGGAAATGAATTCCCGTGCTTGGTTATCCCCAGGACATTTCTGAAACTACCCTCCATGTGGAGACAGGAGGGGGAGTGGTCATGGATTGGCATTAAGGTTAATTCACCTTGCTTTTCTGTCTCCTTTTCTCCTGTGCTAAGCACCAATTTCAGTAGTATTTCAGAAGAGGCCTCCTAAATGCTCATTTTAAGGAGGGGAGAGAAACTACGAGAAACATTTTTTTTTTTTCGGTTGTTGAAATCAAATGAAAACCTGAATTTTCTTCTTCTCCCACTGATTAGAATCTCAGCATTCCACTAAGACAATCTCCAAAAAAGGAAAAGCAAATGAGCAGGGCTGTTTCTGAGGATATGAAATACTTTACAATTAAATAAGGTACGGTTGGGCTCGAGGCTGATCACTGGTGATGGGTAGGTTTCTGCGAGGCTGCAAATGAATTCAGAGCGGGACAGCGTTCCAAATGGCTCCTACAAGCTTTCTCTTTATTATTTTTATTTGGTTATGTGCTGACTCTCATCCAGAATTGCACTTAATGCCCTAGTCTGAAGTTGTTGAAACGGCCCCCCATGGCATAGTGTGACAGTGAAAGGATATTGCCTTTGGAAGCTGCTAATGGTCCATGAAAAGGAAACAGCAGCAAACAGGAAAGCAATGCTCCAAAATAATGTCAGATAAAAATATTCACGTCTTCACATTCACGTCCGTTTGTTGGGAGAGAGGCAGTGTGATCGGGAGGCAAGGATTCCCAAAACAGACAAAGGTAGAAAGAATGCAGGCACCCAAGGTTAAAAACATACCCCACATTCACACAGATAGTTTTCTACAGTTCATAATTAAAAGACAGAATTTACATTTGGAAGCCTAATTGAGCTCCAGACTCTAAACGCAGACGGGAAAGTGCTCTGAAGCCATAATAGTATGAATCGTGGTCAGATGTGGGTACGGTTGTTAATTCATTTATCTAACCAGCCTGCATGGGCACTTAGCATGTGCCAGGCCATGTGTTAGGACCTGGGGATATGGAAGTGAGCAACACAGGTCCCCACCCAGAAGAAGCCCACTCTGGCAGGGCAGAGAGACACAACACACATCTTACCATAACTTGACAAATCAAAATAAAATTCTGGAGGAGGCAGAGCATTCAGGATGAAAGGAGGAGCTGGTATTAGTTTGTATGTTGCCAAGAGAAGGCAAAGCGAGGTATTAGGTGGGAGGAGGGGGAGAATGTTCCAGGCAGAGGGTAAATTAGGTGCAAAGACACAGCATGGATAAGGGGTTGATGAGTTGGGAAGAACCCTGAGAAATTTGGTGTAGAGGAAACAAGGGGTGCTCATGGGAAGAAGGTCCAGGTACAGTTACGGGGGGGGGGTGTAGGGGAGAGTTGAGCGTCTGGGAGACACAGAGAGGGCTGGTCAGACACCATACAAGTCTGCCTGGCTCCTAAGAACCAATAAACCCCTCACTATTAACAAGGGCCCCACGTGTTCTCCTCTTGTACTTAGAGGGCGTTTGGCTGTCAGTGCCTTGCGTGAATATGAGAAAAAGCATCTTCTGCCTTTTGGCCTCTAGAACTTGACCCCCATTACAGGTGCCTCCCACCTATACTGTCAAAAGGAAGATGAAAGGTCATTTCAGCCGGAATAAATTTCTTACTAAAAGAGAATAAAAAGAAATAAACATCATCATTCAAAACTCAGTTATTCAACAATTTACCCATCCATAACAACTAACAAATATTAAGCGCTTAATATGTCAGATTCTACTGTGAGTTTTTTTAAGACATTTTTTTTAATGTCTTATTTTATGAAATCCCTTCAGCCACACTGAGGTAAGTACCTCTTTCCTTCTCATTGTATAGGTTGAGGAAACTGAGTCACAGAGAAGTTACAAGCGCAAGACCTCACAGCTAGTCCACCTAGCCTCTGGGACTCCAGACCTCTGCCTTCACTTAGTCAGAATAGGGGAGGGAAGTGAATGGCAAGGAAGCATAAAAAGACTCTGAGCAGCTGAGATAAATTAGTACATACTTATGTTAATTAATGAAATTCATTCAAATCCCTTCCCTCCTCCCCCCTGCCTCCCTACACATGACTGATGTATGTTGTGCAGTACATTTATTTTGGTAGGGGTTACAAAGGCCTTCTGGCATCAATTCAGACATGCCATGGTTTAGCAAAGATCAATGGATAAACAGCGAGGAGACCTGGGTCTTAGTCTTAGTTCTGCTACTCGTTAATTGTGTGATTTGGTCAAATCAATTGCTATCCTTTTCTGGATACATCTAAGTTACCTGAGACATGGGGTGGGGAGTGTGGCTGCTAAGGGGCAGTCCAGCTTAGCCGCTGAGGGATTTTATGACCATCCTTGGCTGCCTTGCAGCCAAGAACAACTATGACCTCAGCAACGCTACATAGAGGTTTCCTGGGGACGTAGTCAATGAGGAAGATGGTAGTTAAGACAGAGGCCCCGAACCCAAGGACACAACCAGGGGTCCCAGGTCTACCCATTGCCTACCTCACCCCAGAAGCCAGAATTTCTGCAGACCAACCTTTAGTCCTAATTCCATACCCACAGACATGAAACCTGTGATCTCATTAAGGCACAACAAAGGAATAATAGCTAACGTTTATTAAGTTCTTAATAAATAGCATTATGCTAAATGCTGTATCACATTCTGTCTTCACAGCAAAACTATGTCCATTACACAAATGAGCAAATGTCAGCTTGTGGCGCTGTAACTTATCCAGGGTATCACAACTGAAAAATGGTAGAACCAGCATTGGAACCCAGGCTGCCTGTGGGTGCATTGGGGCACTTGACTCCAGGCAATGCTGCAAGATTTGCCCACCGCACTCAAAACTACCATAATCATCAGGTATCAGAGTCTATCAAGAACCTGAGAATCAGGCAACAATTTATGAAAACTGTTATGACGCATTTGGTCCAGAACTGAGTGCCCAGAGAATAGCAGAAGCATAAAAGGAGATACCTGATTTCCAGAAACTATGTGTGATAAAAAGAGGAACTACTGAAGGAGTTCTTATGAGATGTCAGGCTTTATTCTAAATGCCTTGCATGTGTTAAATCCTCACAGTGATTCTGTGAGGAAGATGCTATTATTTCCCAATATTTACAGATGAAGAAGCTAAGAAGTTACTAGCTTGCTCAAAGTCACATAGCTAATAAGTGGCAGAGCTGGGAGTCCCGCCCAGGCCAGCTGGCTCCAGAGGCCACCCTTCTAACCATCGTGCTGTTCTGATTATGCATCCTCAATTCAGCTCAAATCAGCAAATGTTTTGAGCCATGAGAACAGGGACCTATGTTGGCAATCTACCGGCAGTGCCCTGGGCACTGTGTTGTGGCAAAAAGCCACGGAACAGCTGTGAACACTGCTAGGCAGCATCCAGTGGAAAGGGAGAAAGCAAGAAGGGTCAGAGGAGGAGCCCAGGAGGGAGAGCTGGGAGGCGGGGATATCTAGGGACAGTATTCTGGAGGACTGACATCTCTTCCCTTCCAAGACCACAGCCTTCTCCCGCTTCCCCTGCCAACCCCTGTACCATGCTCACCTCCATGCTAAGCCTTCATGACTCTCTTTCTCCTTCAGTTCGCCCTTGGGAAAATAACCTGGACCGAGAGTGGAGGGCACCCAGGGAATTCTGCATAGGACCCACTGGAGAGGATGACCTTCACGTGCTCAAGTGAGGGCTTCCTCAGAGCCTGAGGATTAGTTGGGGGTGGGGGGTTCATTGGCCTGCTCCATACCAAAGCAAACCCCAGTTCTGCTCTGGGGTAGACCCCAAGTCTAATCACACACCTTCTTCTGGCTCCTGGCTCAATGTTCTGTCTTGAGTGGTGAGAAGTGAGGAAAGAGAATCAACACACATTTTATTACACAAACAATACAAAATTGGGGAGTAGGAAACATTTGTTCTACTCCTTCCTTTAGTGACCAGGAATTCCAGACTCTGGCAGCTCTGTGGTTGTCTGAATGCAGCACAGACACACCTCGATCTATTAATAGAACACACAAGCCTCTTTCCCATGACAAGTTTCCTCTCCTGGGTTGAATTTCCTAGAGCTTGATTCTTTTCTAGGCAAAAATAAGACAAAATGGATTAATCGGTTCAATTAACTTTTGCTAAATCCTTACTGTGTTTAAATGAAAAAATTCTCCAGCAGATGAAGAATTTATAACCCAATAATCCTGCCTTTGCATATCCTTCAGCCACATCATATGGTTTTCTGACAATCCATTCACAAAGACAGCTGGCTGAGGGAAGCCAGGAGATGCTAGTTCCTCTATGCCTTCCTTCCTTCCCTCCTCCCTTCCTTCCATCCTTCCTTCCCTCCTTCCTTCCTTCCCTCCCTCTCTCTCTCCCTCCACTGTCCCTCTGAACTTCTCCTCCTTCTCCTCCTCCTTCCCTCTTTCTCTCACATGAATATTTACTGAATTCTGATTATGTACAAAACTATAGTATAATAACAAAATTATTCCTGTAATTACCCAGCCAGCGTAGGCATTTAATATGTCAGACCATGTCTAACTGAGCAAGAAAACCGTGAAACATATCAGTAGGAAACATTTTATAGGTTAAAAAACTCACTATGACTGCCCATTATACATAATCACAATTGTTTTCATTTTTCTTTTCATCATAGACTATAGTTAGTATGAATATATATATTCTTACTAAATATATATATATTCTATATATACATATATATTCTAACCAAATATATATATATATTTAAGAAGTCCCAAGAGTTTATTGGCTAATAATTTGAATATACTCTTATAGATATGGTAGACTTATACCATGTTACTTTTGCACAAGACTAAGTAATTTGAATCCATCTAAATTTGCACTGTCCAATACGATAGCCACCAGCTGCATGTAGCTACGAGCACTTGAAATGTTGCTAGTCTAAACTGAGATGTGCTTACAATGTAAAATACATACCAGAATCTAAAGATTTAATAGGAAAAAAAACACGTAAAATATCTCAATATTTTTACATTGATTACATGTTGAAATTATATTGGATACATTCTGTTAGAGAAAATACATTATTAAAATTCATTTCATCTTTTACATTTTTTAAAGTAGCAACTAGACAGGAGAGGGGCTGGGATGGTTGAGAAATGTGAGGGGATTAGGAAGCACAAATTGGTACTCATAAAATAGTCATGGGGATGTGAAATACAGTATGGAGAATATAATCAATAATGTTGTAAATACTATGTAGAATGTCAGACGGGTACTGAACTTATCGGGGGAATCACTTAATAGATTATATAAATGCCTAACCACTGTGCTGTACACCTGAAATTAATATAAAATAATACTGAATGTCGTCTATAATTATATATAGTCACGGAATGTAAAGTATAGCATAAGGAACACCATCAATGGTATTGTAATAGCTGTGTACAATGTCACATGGGTAGTCGACTTGGTGGGATTATTACTTTGTGAGGGGTGTAAAGATCTAATCATTATGTTATTTTGTACACCTGAAACTAATAATAAAAAGAAGTGTAAAAGAGACCCAGGAAAAAAAATTAAGTAGCTACTAGAAAAATTCAAAAAGACATATATTCCTATTGGAGAGGGCTGGCCCAATCAGGAGCTTCCCAAACCCTCAAGTCTCAGACTGGTTTTCCATTCTGAAGAGATAACACCACACATTAAATGACCAATAAATAGAAGAAATCAAGGGGCAGTTCTCACAGATATTCATGTGCACACAGTTCAGAGGGTTGAAAGCTTTTATGGCATCAAACCCTATGAGCATCAGTAAATATAAAAATGTCTTTCAAGTTAAACGTAACTGTGAACACTACTCACTCAGTGACTTAGTCTTCCTAGGCTGCCATAACAAAACACCATAGACTGGGTGCCTTAACCAACAAACTTATTTCTCACAGCTCTGAGGCTAGAAGTTCAAGATCAAGGTGTTGGCTTGTTCTATTTCTGGCAAGGGCACTCTTCCTGGCTTTCAGTTGGCCACAGTCCTGCTACACCTTCACACCGCCTTTCCTCTGTATTTGACCTAGGGAAAGAGTGATGTCTCTCTTCCTCTTCTTATAAGGATGCCAGTCCTATTGGATTATGGCCCTGCCTTTACGACCTCATTTAACCTTAATTACCTCCTAAAGACTTCATCTCTTACATACAATCACATTGTGGGTTAGGGCTTCAACATACAAATTTTGAAGGGAACACAATTCAGACCATAACACACAGTTCAGCTATTCTTTGTTGAAAAGCGTGGGGAAAGTTAGTTTGTAACTTTTGATATTTCATGCTATCTAGAAATAAAAGATTTGATTTTCCAGTTGCAACTATAACTTGGTGGTTTTCAATCCTGTGTATTCTTTCATCTTCGCATCTTACCCATACAGCAATAATAGTAAAATAATAATAATGACATTTAGAAGAAAACATATTACCCTAAGAGACAGCCATGTTTACTGTGTAGTAATTTCCCAGCAGAATTTAATTTTAAGCAAATTTACATTCTACATTTAAAGAAGATATAAATAATTCATATTTTCATATCATCAGCACTGTGCATTTCCTACACTGAGGTACCTGTAATTTTTTTCAGTTTATCTGTTCTAAATTTTGTTTCCATAGCTCATTATCAAATTGTTTGTGCTTGTGTTCCAAGGTGGTAATTTAATAGTCTTCCATAGAATTATGTTCAACTAAAATATATTCAGTTTTCCCATTCAGATTTTAATTTAATCGCTGTAAGCTTCATTTTTATATACAATTGACATACTTTACTTGCTCACGGCACTCACACAAACACCAAACCTTCTAAATAAATGAAATCTTTGACAGCTACCACGTGCTTGAGTTGCTCCTCCCTCCATAACTGGGACACATTCATGCCAACCTCTAAGAAGGAGCTGACTCAGCAAAATTTTCCTTCTAGCATCTTCCAACATTTTGATTCCACAGTCCCTTTAATGGGCTACGCAGTGTAGAACACTGAGCAGAAGTTTTTTTCTTACCAATTCCTGTTGCTTTTTTGAAAAGCCCATGTAGCCTATTTACATTGCAGTGCTACATTCAGCATGGGTCTGCATATTACATATTCATAGCATATATCTAGATAGATTTATATGCAAGAACCCAGGGAATTCCAAGCTGTGAATTGCAGAAACTTCACTGGTTTCTTCACAAACATTTGCAAGTTACAGATCGTGGTTATTGTTAGGGAAGCTCTCTGAAAGTTGCAAGACTATTCTATCTACCGTCTACAATACTTATCCTGGAAAGAGGCTGTGACATGACTCAAGTCATTAAAAAAAAGTCACAGAGGGGATATAAGAGGTAAGATGAAGAATTTTAAATAAAATCTCTCCTATCGCACCTAAAAAATGAAAATTTTAGTCCCACTCACAGTGGTCTATGTTTCAAATAATTCTGGCAAAAGTAATAAGATTGTAACTTGGGGAAACAAACAAGTCACTTCCCTGGCTGTTTGGAGGCTGACAAAACCACACAGCCTACCCCAAGGGCTCCAAGAGAACAATACCAGAGATGCCTGCAGAGAAGACTGCTGACTCAGGATTTCTCCTCTTACACCAGAAAGCCTCTAATCATCTGCAAGCCCTTTACCCCTGTTGATGGGTAAAGATGAATGAATGATGAAAATGGAGGTTAGGTGTGTGGTAGGACAATTCTAGAGGGACAGCTGAAAGTCAACAGAGGAATGTGATGGTGGCTGCGGCCCCAGGACTTGGGGACAGTGTTTGCTGAAGGCAGCAAACCCACAACACTGACCTTCTTGACACCCCACCAACCTCACTATTAATGCAGTGATTTCCTGATTCCTTCTTGCAATTGTTTGAGAAAGGATGGATGAGTCCCTTTCCGCAAATGCCTGGATCAAATTGCTCACAGGTACTAGAGAAGTCCTTGTATTCTTGCATTTTACTTAAAAGGCTCAAGAGCTCACAATTAATGTGGATCTACAGACCCTTGAAATTATGGGGGTGGGTGGGCTTAAAGCACTATAATAATTCCATTTTCTTAATCCAAAAAGGGAAATGACGGTAATTAGCCTGAGATGTCTGCCAAGTTTCAGCCTGGAGGGACTATTTTGGCCAAGATATAAACCCCTGAGCATAGAGACTCGTAATGGATGCATCAAATCACACGTAACTATGGCAGAACAAGTAGCTGCTTTGTAATGCAATCACTCAATGATCACGCCTTATGTTACCATTTTAATTAAAATAAAGAATGCTTCCTCCTTTTTACTGTCTATCACCCTCTTCACAGATATTATTACTAGATAAGACATTTAGATTAGCAAAAAAAAAAAGTCTGTAAAATACAGAAGTGGAAATGAAACATCAACTTTATCATGCCCCCAACTCACAAGACACCTCCATCAATACAGGCTGGGAGGCAAAGAACACAGATGAGATGAGCCTCAAGACAGACACAGATTTGGGTGTATTCATGCCTCCTTCTATTCAGCGCGAACCTCAAATTCACTAGGGGTGTATGGAATTTCATTTTTAGGGAAGTGGAGTATAGTTTAATTAATTATAGCTACAGAGCACTAACTGGAACCTTAATGACTTGAGAGAATGAATTCACCTCCCAATGAGCCTAACCTCCTCTCAGGGAAAATTTACGCAAAGGGAAAAATCAAAATGATTATTAAATGAAATCACTCAGTGCAGTCAGAGACTGCAGTTATGCCTCGGGTTTTATATCCTCATCTAATGGAGACTTTCAAAGGAAAGTGGCACCTGGCTTACAGCTCCAAGTCCAGCTTAGATGAAAGCTCCTAACAGTGGCAAAGCTTAGTTTGAAAGGTAGTCACACCGTGGTTTCTATGGGTACTTGACATGTGTGATGAGTGGGGTCTTTATCAGCATATTTATCATCCATTCATGAACATAAACCAACCAAAACAGATGCTGGCCATGGTGGAGGGTATTGGCTGAATGTCAGCTTCCGTTGTACACAATGTGGGATGAGGGTGAAGGGAATCTACCTAGGCTTCAGTAAATGACGCTTTATGAAACCAAATGAGACCATGAGCAAAGAAGAAGGAAAAAGGTGCTGTGTCTCTCCCCACCAATCTGTTCCCTGACTTGAAGATGTGGGGCCTATATCTGTGAAAGGACGAGACATGCAATCATCTACTGTACTTCTTAAAAGTACTCTGGATGGTGCCCTAATCTCTTTCCTATTCCAGTCATCCCACATCCATATGGGGGCTGAAAATTCCAGAAAACAGCAATACAGAAAAAAGAGCTTTGGGAGGGCCGATTGCGGTACAGTGCCTTCTGGGAAATACCCTTCCAAACAAAGCACTGAAATCAGAGACACAGCAAGAAGAAATCTAGGGGCAGCAATTTTGAAAAAGAGGAACAAAATTGGGGGACTCACCCTTACTCATTTCAAAATCTATTATAAAACTCTGGAAATCAAGACAATGTGGTAATGGTATAACAACGGACACATAGATATATTCTACAAAACTGGAATAGCATTGAGAATTCAGAAATGAATCCTCACCTTTATGGTCAATTGATTTTCAACAAAGGCGCCAAGACAATTCAATGTGGAAAGTTTAGTCTTTTCAACAAATGGTACTGAGACAACTGAATATCCACATGCAAAAATGAATTTGGACCCTTACCTCATTCTATCCATAAAAAAATCATTCAAAAGGGATCATAGACCCCGATGTAAGAGCTAAGGCTATAAAACTCTTAGAAGAAAATATAGAAGTAAATCTTTGTCACCCTGGGTTAGACAAAGCAGACTTCAGCTCTAGAGTATTAATGGCCAATGGTTTTCCCTGTGTTTGCACATTCCGGCCAGATGGCAGTAGCTATGGGGTCGCGAGGTGGTGTATCAGTAGCATCTGAGTTCTGCAGAAAGAGTTCTGAGATAGAGTCCCAGTTTCCACCATTAGTGCAGGGCTGGGGGGAAGTAGCACATATTTCACGAATGCCATGACATCAAGAATAAGACTAGAACGTTCGTTTTCATTTTATTGTTTAACATTTTCTGAAAGTTCTAGCAAGTACAATATAACAAACTTTGGAAAGGAGGGGAAAGTGTTACCATTATTTCTAAGGCAGCTGCTTAGCTTGAGTCAAAGCTGGACCCCGTGAAGTGTCAGTTCCTCTGGCAGGGCAATGTGGTTAAATGGACAGCATGTACCCGAGCGGTGAGTCAGCCACATAGCACAGAAAGCAGACCACTCTTAATGGGCAGCCAAGAGGAGCCCACCCTGTCTTTTCTCCTTCATTCTTGCTCCCACTTTGGGAATGAAGCACATCCAGCACCAGTCTGGTCCAAGAGTATATTTATTAGAGTGTATTTTCAAGGAATTATGAATGTGTGAGGCCTGAAGAATATCCAAAAATAAGGAGACAATTTATTGTTACCGGAAGAACAAGAGCCAGCAAGGCAATAGACCTGGATTCTGGCGCCACCTTTGCTGTGTAGCTTTGAGAATATCACGTGACGTTTGTGGTCATCACCTGCAACATAAGGAGTCTTAAAAAAATCTCTAGCCTACCATCCTTTTCTACTATATAATCACCTCCTTTACTGGCAAAAATAAGTGCCCTTTCTAGTGAACTGAGCCCAGACATTGTGCATACCAAAGATAAGCAAATTTTATTATTATGATTAGTAGTAGTAGTAGCACATTATATTCAAGAAGATAAAAGTAGGATAACAATCTTGATCTCTGCTTTTGCTAAATAAAGATTTTTTATGTAACGTGTGCTAAAATGTATTGAGCACCAAATTATTATCTGAATGGAGTTTTTTTTGGCAACTGGTTTAATCAACTGTTTCACAATTTGTCATACACTTATGCCAGTTAATTCGGTTGTCTAATAATGGGAAATTAGCTTTTAAAGACTGTGATTATTATATGAATGGCATCACCCTTTCAACTCCTAAACTGAATATCACAAACGTGAACAATCATGCCCAGTATGCCTATAAATGAACAAATGAATAAACATATACATATCCTTAGATTTTAGGAGGAAAGGAAAAAAAAATAAATGTTTTTCCCTGATCAGCACCTCTCAGTTACCGCATCATTGTCACGAGATAGTATTTTCACAATCATTTTTGGATGTGTGACCTTTGGTAACTATTTATAGGACTTATTTTTCAAACATTTTCCTAAATGCACTGCATACATAGGCCGATTTTTTACATTACTCATTCTGTTTCTGTAAGAATTTCAGAAGACACCTTGAGAAGACAGAAAACCTTGGAATAAAGGAAAGCTACGAAATAATAATAATATTTGTCGTTCACCTCAAGTGAGAGTGTATTGTGTTCAAGTTGATATTCTAAACGTGAAGAGTAGTGAAGAATGCAGACGTGGAAAACAATACTCAGTTCTGACACTTACAACCTTCTCTGTGCCTCCGTTTCCTCGTCCGCCACGTGATAGAGAGAGCATTTACCTGATGCAGTTGTTATTAATAAGATAATATATTAATAAAAAGGAATAGAACAGTGCCTAGTCCAATGTGAGCTTTTATTTTTATGAGGACCATCTAATTTCATTCTCACAACAGCTTTAAAATGTAGCCCTGAGGTTGGTCTTTTCACAGATGAGGAAAGGTTAAAGGTTAAATGATCGCCAGAGGCTACAGAGCCTGGGGGAGGAGAGATTCCCACCCAGATAGTCCCTCTCTGGGTCTGCGCCCTTCAGCACTGTATTTTGTTGCCTCCTGAGGAGTTCTCCTAGGACAGTCGTCAGACTCAGGGGTGACAGATGAAGACCACAGAAAAGAGGTCTTAATAAATACTAAGATCATAGAGGAGGACAGTTGGGGGAATTCCCCAAACTCATCTGCCTGGGAACCGAGGTCACAAACCGTTCCTTTTGTAACTAAACAGCCACCTTCCCAGGCATGGGAAGTTCAGTCAGAATTTATTAATCAAAGTCTCTGTGCCACAACGTGTGCTGGATGTTGAGGTTAATAAAAAGACATAAAAAGATAGAGAACCTGCGCTGAGGGAGCTCAATTCAACAGAAGAGGCAGATATGAAAAAAAAAATGACTATAACACAATGGAATAAACTGTATAGTAAACATATATGACGAGTGACTGTTACATAGATGAAGGAGTCAGGAAAGATGTTATTAAGGAAGTCTCATGTAGACTGAGTTTGAATAAGGAGGCTCTGAAGCATGAAAATGCATGTGTGCTTGTGCTGAGTGGAGGTGATGGAGCAGAGGGTGGTGAGTACGCTGTTTGGAAAATTAGGCTAAACAAGGAGATAAGGACCTGTTGTGAGGGGTTATGCATGCCATTAACAAGAGTCAGAACTTTATTTCAGACATAGGGAAGACGTATTTGAAGCTGTCGCTGTTGTTTAAGGTAGGGAAGTAAGATGGATCTGTATTTTAAGATAAAAATAAACAGAAACTCATGACTGCATAAGGACTGGGAGAAGAAACAGGAGATGAGGAGAAAGGTTTAGAAACAACATCTATATAAGAGTGAGGAAACCTCTATTCTCTCCCTTCTGGAATCTTTTCCTGAAAACCCTGCTCAGGAGAAGGATCACAGATGATCAGCGGCCTCCATGAGGTCTGGAAGAGATGCCTTGCCTCCCTCCCCTGGGTGGGAGGGTTTGGGTGGACTCAGGATGAAGGGGCAAGCCCCCAGGCCGTGCTTCTTTGAGAACTCCTATTTGCAGCCAGTGTGTGAGGGAGTGGGGTTCATTGCAGAAGCATGAATGCCCTGTATAGCCTCAAATAAGAGAAGCCCTTTACCGGATGTTATCCCGATCTTAAATTCCTTAGATCGAAACTCTTCAAATTTCTTTAGCTTTCCTCAAAAGTCTTGTTTTGAAGTTGTTAATTTTGTACTTCTCTTCTAAACTGATAACAAGTTTCCCAATTCTTCTATATTTGGAAGCTCTAAAGCAGACAGGATCCCTTAGGGCAAGATGATAAAGACAATCATCTATATACAACTTACAGGCAACAAATGGCTTTTAGAAAAAAAATAGTAAGTTGACTTACAAATACATATATTTTACCGCTGTGTTTCATTACCTTAAGTCGGCAGGACAACGCAACTTTTGGAATGGGAGTAAAGCATTTAGGCAAAAGACAAAGTAATAAATATTTCATTACTCGTTTAGAAGTAAAAGAGGTCAAGAAACAGCTAGCGTGTGTGTGCTCGGTGAGAATTTCAAGTATTTGTGAAAACAAAAATCTTGTATTACAAATATGATGAGCGTATATAGTTTTTCAATATGAAATCAATATGACCTTCAAAATGCAGGCTAATAGTAATGGGAAAATGTCATCAGGATCTAAGCATACCTTTGAACTGAATAGTTTGGAAACGTATGAATGATTTGGAAGCATCAAGAGTCGTAATGAGAAAGAGTAGAGGGAGGGAGAAAAGGTTTTGTCCTCCTGTCCTGTCCTTGTACGTACACTCCTCCTCCTCAAAGGACTACTTACCTCACATCCTTCTATAGAGCCACGGAAAGGGGAGGAGAGGGCACAGCCCTGTGCCACAGCTTAGGGACTTCCTGCCAACATGGCTGCCTCTGCAGTGACATCACCTTGGCATGACATAGAGGAAAATGCCCAGTTCTGCCAGGATGGAGACATTCTTCTCTCGGCCTTTATTTCAGCATCACCTTTGCCAGGGACCTCTAAGTACCTCTCTGACTCTCCCACATCTCAATATCTGTTTCCTGCCTGCCTCTCTCACTTGTCCCAGTTCTACCTCCAAGGAAGATGGGTCCCAGATCACTAAAAATAAAAATAAAAAATAAGATCTTCTGCACTTTGAATGTATATCCTTCTGCCTTGCATATTTTATCACACAGTTGCACTGTAGATCAGAAAGAGAGCTGATCCAAAAGGATTGACACGTGCTGGAATCATTCACGAACATTTTCATGCATTTTGAGAACATAAAAAAATAAATGAGGTTATGGGCTCAAACTATGTACAGGCCAGATTGACTTTGTATTATTCCTCTTTGTTTTATTATTTCCTTTCTGTTTCATAGCCAACAACCACACCTCCACCCTGTAACAAACTCTCTTGTCCAAACCATCTCCTCTGGCCACGACACCAGGAAATAAACCATCACAAAAGCTCCCCTCATCTATGAAAAACTCACCACAAACCCTTTGGGCAAGAACATCTGTTGTATCGTTTGAAAAGCCACTCCTTTCTTATAGGAGTGCCCCACATAAGCATTGTTTTAAGAGTTACGTTTGAAAACACTGGAATGGAGGTCAAGGGTTTCATTTTCTAGCAGCACGGTGCCCTGCACATGATAGCTATTTAAAGAATGGCTACCGAATGCCTGAGGCACTGTCCAAAAGCCAGTCATCAAGCTGCTGCATGCCTTTTAGAATGTTTCCATTGGTACAACTTGTGCCCATCATTTCCTCTGTGAACGACTGTAAAACTGATGTGATTTAAAATGCTCCAGTGAAAGTGTTGACTTACGAGATCTGACAATTAAGTTTGCGAACTTGTTGCAACAATGTTGCTAACCTTTTTTGCTATCAGAGGGATTATTCATTATAAATTTGTACCAACAGGACAGTGAACCACGTTTACGGTTTGGAACTAGTGCTGAAAAGGCTGCGTGAAAAAGTGAGACGACCTGAACTTTTTGCCAACAATTCATGACTCTTGCATCACAACAATGCACCAGCTCACACGGCACTGTCTGTGAGGGAGTTTTTAGCCAGTAAATAAATAACTGTATTGGAACACCCTCCATACCGACCTGATCTGGCCCCCAATGACTTCTTTCTTTACCCGAAGATAAAGGAAATATTGAAAGGAAGACATTTTGATGACATTCAGGACATCAAGGGTAATATGACAACAGCTCTGATGGCCATTCCAGAAAAAGAGTTCGGAAATTGCTTTGAAGGGTGAACTAGCAGCTGGCATCAGTGCATAGCTTCCCAAGGGGAGTACTTCGAAGGTGACCATAGTGATACCCAGCAATGAGGGTTGTAGCACTTTTTCTAGGATCAGTTCACAAACTTAATTGTCAAACCTCATATACATGACATTCCCTCCATCCCTCCCTTTCTTCTTTCTTCTTGTTACCTTCCTTTCCTCGTTCTTTATTCATTTGTTATTTTATTAATTTTTAAGAAATAAAAAGTACTAATTTCAAAATATAATGGGTGCCTAACCTCATTCTGGATTTGAAAACAAGAATTCCTAGTTTTCTGAAAATGTTGCTTTTAGTTGTTATTCTAGACAGACACCAACATTCACCTTTCTGGTAAAGACACTGCTAAAATCATCATGGGGTATTACAAAAATACCAAGGATGTATTTTTAAAATATGTTCAACAGTTTAACTCACAAATATTTGATTAAAAATGAAAAATTTTAAAAGTACTTTGGGAAACACAATGAAAAAAATAAATAATAACTAGAATGATTTTAAAGTCTGAGGCAAGGGACAGAGCGGACAGTTGACATACAAGTCTGTTTACATTGATGCTGTTAGATCTGCAAAGCCATTGTTCCAACAGCAAATAGCAGGTGGCTAAACACACATAAGCGAAAGTTATAGGAAAAAAGGAAGCATTAGAGGGGAAACCAAGAATATTTGTATAGAGAGATTCAGAGAATCACAAGTCTGAGGAGTGGGAGAGAAAGGGATGCTGAGAAAAAAGTATAAAAGTGTGAAAGCTATTATTCCAGGTTCTATACACTACAAAGGTGGGCAAACTCCAGCTAATAAATGCAAATACGTGACATGTGGTTAATCATATTCTAAAAATGACATACATGATAGAAAGATAAAGAGAGGGAAAAATTGATAGCAAACCCTCTGGAGAGGAACTAGAGCTTGAAATCTGGAACATTAGAGGTCCATGAGGTGTCACTAAGAAAGAGAAGGTAACCCAGGTTCCTACAGCCAGGCCAGCCCAGTAAGAGTGCATTTTGTTCTGGCTCCATCCTCACCCATTTCTTGGTGGAAACTTGAGAACTGTCTCAAATACCTCCACACCCATTCAGGGTGTGGGTCCTTCTGGCTAGTCCATGCATCCGTCATACCTGTTTTCCTCCTGTTCAGGCTGCTGCTCTGGGATGTCTGCTGTGAAAGGAGCTGTCCCTCCAGCTACCCCCAACTCATTGCCACATCCATGACTCGTGCCATCGCTAAGTCCAGGTGTGGAGAGTGCCCTGCATCTCCACGTGCTGTGCCTAATACACAGGCTGCAACGCAGTGCTGACTTCTCCTCGCGGCCTCTAAAAGCCTGTGGTCCGTGTGTGACTTGCTCTTTATTACACCATTTCTCTTGAGACTTAGGCAGAAGTCGTGAGGGTTGGGCTACAGGGCAGTCTGCGTGAGGTCACCGTGCTGTAGCCAGACTCACCCCTTAGACAATACCCTCAACACAACCCCCAACATCTCTCCTCCTTGATGTAAAGTCCTTCCTGGGACAGTCTCTGCACAGACCCTCCTGGTAAGTCTCTGCAGAGTAATGACTATTGGTTTCCACCTTTCTGTTTGCCAGCACTGGATTTCACATGTCTTTTCTAAGTTAATCAGCAGTCTCTGGGGATGGAAATTATACCCCGCTTTACACATGAGGAAAACTGAGGCGCAGAGAATTAAATGCCTTGTGCAACATCTGTCAGCCAGTGTCTTACAGAGTCAGGATTTATAATCAAGTCCTCTATAGAACACAACTCATAAGAGCTAGACAGAATGCGTTCCAGGGGTAATGCCGCTCAGACAGGAGGAAGGATGCAGGGCTGTCCCTTGCCTGGGTTTAAAGCCATTACGTTCCTTTAAAGTGAATATCCGAGGAAGGAGACATAATAAAATAATTTTTTCTGCCTCAGAGTTTACGACACCTTTTGATTCCTACAGGCCAGTCTCAACCACATTAGATGGGAGAGATGAAACACTTCAGGCTAACAAAAATTTTGTATGAAGCGAAGAGAAGTGGCACTTGTTAAGTCTGAAAAAATCCCAAAGATCTGCATTAGCACAGGCCATGCATACCTGCAATATGTATTTTCATATAGTAATTGTGTACAATCATGCCAGAAATGTTTTTTGAAAACGATTTCAGTTTTACAAGACAATTAGCTACAAAGAACATGGCCATAGGAAATGAGGTGTCATTGTTTGATGCCGCCTTATGGAGTGGAAACATTGTAAATTTTAATTCCATGACCCACACGATTCTAAGTAAGACAGCACAGAACAGCCATTCTACCTGACATTCGGAAACAACTAGACAAGTGTAGGAGTGTCTTTGAGTTTGTAAGAAACCGAACGTGACAATCAAGCCATAAGCAAACGTTTGTCTTATATGTACTGTATAGGGAAAAACAGCTGACTATGCAAATAGGTATAAACTGGCAGCGCTGGACATGTGGAAATGACAAAATGAATATATTGTGTCCCCTTCCCTGAGTTCCCTTTACTTTCCAGCCCCCAACCCCATAATATTCTCACTCATGAGCTTCTACTCTCAGCTGTCCACAAAGCCACAAGGGTAAAAATTATTCAAGGAACAGATCTCAACGTGTTCTTAGGGCACATCTTCACCCCTACTAGACATTGCTGTTATGTTTTCCAAAGTGGTTACACCAACGGGCAATCCCACCGGCAGTTTGCGAGGGTTGCTGGGGTTCCATGTCTTTGCCAATAGTTTGTGTCCTCAGTCTTTTTGTGATTGTTGTCAATCTGACAGGTGTGCAATCTGTGGTCTTATTAGCTTTATTCCTGACTATTGAAGAGGTTGCACATCTTCTTATTTGCTTCTTCACCCTTTCATTTCTTTACTCATTTTTCTACTTTTTAATTTTCTTCTTATCGATTTGTAAATATCTCATATTCCAGATGCTAATCGTTACTGGTTATACAGATTAGAAATATCTTCTCCAGTCCTGAGTTGTCTTCTCAGAAGATTTGTGTGTGTGTGTTTTGTTTGTTTGTTTGTTTGTGTGTGTGTTTTTTGTCTTCTGATAAAAGAAAATTTTAATGTTAAAATTATCTATCTTTTCCTTCAGGTCTTGCATTTTTGGGGATAATTGATAAAGATTTTTTTCTCCTACTCCAGCTTCATAAAATATGATCCTGTATTTTCCTCAAAATGTTCAAATTTTTGCTTCTTACATTTAATTTTAAAATATAAATCTTTATGTTTGCCATGAAAAAGTAATCCAATTTTATATTTTATTCTATGGGTAATCATCAGACTCTTCACCTTAGTGAAAAAGTGGGATCATTTTTGTGAATGGCCCATAGAGGACAAATGGGATGAATGTTGAGTAACCTTCTGTAATTTGTTATAAACAGCAAGACTTGGAGCAAAACTTTTTTAAAGACTGTTTTAAAACTACTCAAGTCTTGCACTTGTATTGAGCCTTTGTCTGAAATCCCTTCCCTAAGAAGAAGAGTAAAGTGGCCTTCTCTCTGAAACCCCACACTGATTTTTTCTGCTTGAGCAATTCTTTCTTTTTACTGGGAAAAATCTATGTGCACATCTATTTTCCCTTCTAAACAGTGGCACTTTGAGATTTGGGGCAGTGTCTTTTGATCTTTGCATTCCTGGTGCCTGACTTGTAATGGACACTAAACGTTTGGCAGATTAATGAATTAAGGAGCATATTTGGAGCACTCAGAGGGGAGTTGGAAGAGTCCCAGCCGGCTTGCCTAATCCTGGATGGCACCTAAAAATACTTTACTCTTCTCATTTCTATGTCTAAAAATTGGGGAAGAGAAAGATATTCTAAACTATGCAATAATTAGTTCTAGAAGTGTCTTGTCCTAGGCTTTTGTGAATTAATTTAGAAAACAGACAATGCCCCATTTACTTTCATTTTTCTTTTAAAGAGATGCAGAGAAACATCATGCATACAAAAAGCTGCATTAGGCTGAACCCAGCTCCAAATGGTTAAAGAGTTACAATCCAACCCTGGGCACACGATTCTAATCTTTTTTCATTTGTTTTATCCCAATGATTAGTTATTTGAGAACTCACTTTTTTTTTTTACCTGCCTAAACACATTTGAACTCTGTAAAAATCTCTTCTGCGCATGAATTAGTGTGAAATTTATCACCATATTCTTTCCACTTATTAAAAGGGATGTACTTTACGAATATGACTGTGGTGCAAATTTATTATTTACATACTGAGCCCTAGCCGTCATAACTACTTAATATGGATAAGGTGTTTAGTTTTCCAATGGAGTCCAGCTGCATCACTGGAATCAAACTTGTAATTGCCTCTTTGGGATTTAAAACCATTATAGTTGTGCTTTTATGTTCTCTTTTGTTTTGCTTGAATCACTTTTTCAGGTCTATGAAGTACAGCTGGCACAATAAAAGTTTGATCAATGCATAACCAATGCAGTGTATATTTCTTCCAGAAATATAAAACCCAGGTGAAAAATGTTAATCTATGAAAATTATCTTTGTCAGCTACTTATTCTTGGAATTTAAATGGATTTCAATCTTGAGGTAAGGGCTGAGCTTGGATTTCTGTGTTAATGTTTTCTGACTCTGCTGATGTACATTGATGCATATTTTAGAGGCCACAAAATATAGTTTCTATTACCAAAAAAAGGGATCTTTTTATTTTCCATATAATACTCTATATTTAGACTGTTAAATAGTATACACTTGATTATCTTAAATATTATCTTGCTTACAAAGTGGGACAATGAAATGAAATGTTTTTTAGAGGGGTAAATATCACAAACCCAAAATATTAAAATATACACATGATATTTATAAAAAAAAATACCATTCAAAAACTGGCAATTTAAAACTGAGTACTAATTTTTTTGTTTGTTTGTTTGTTTTTTCAGACAAAAAATACTGAGGCTGACCAGTTTTGCTGGAAAGCAATAAGATTTAAAAATGGTGTGATTTTGTCTAATTTCTAAGTGCAAATGGTTAATCATGAACAGATGTTCACCATTCACTCTAAATTTCTTTGTTCGTCTCCATTAAAATTAGCTGTATTTTGAAGGAAACTCAAAGCTGTGTCCATAGCTCCTCCTCCAAGAAAAAAAAAAACCCTCTATATAGACTGCTAAGGAAAATATGGCTGGGCTAGCCCTTGCCTTGAAAGCTATGAATGTAGATGCCTGATCACTGCACTGTACACCTGAAGCTGACGCTAAACAATAATAATGATTGTCAACTACAATTTCATATATATATATATATATATATACATATATATATATATATATATATATATATATATATAGTTACAAGAAGCAGAGTACAGCATTAGGAATAGAGACAGTGGAAATGTAATGGCTGTGTGCGATGTCAGAGGGGTAGTGGATGGGGGGAAGGGGGTTGTCACTGTGTGAGGGATAGAAATGATAAATGTCTAACTATTACATTGTTTTGCCACTTTAAACTAATTTAAAAATGTGAAAAGAAAAAAAGAAGCTGTGGATCTAACGTAACACTTCTGTCACCACTGGTCGCTCTGGACTGTAATGCAGAAGTGTCTATCTCATTTGTCCCCAGTCTCTCCTGCCTGTGTGTTTTCTCCACCACAGGGCACATGTGTACTTGGATTCTTTACTCCTTCTCTTTATCCTAAATTCGATCCTTGGAAGGAACTGGTATTAGCCATTTATTCAATAGTGTAAATTAAAATCACTCTTCTATCTCTTCCCTGACATAGTAAGTCTAGCATCTGTTCTGTGGAATGTATGGCATTATCTCTGGATAAATACATTTCAGCAGGAGCCCAGGAGAGCAGGGACAGAGAAACCATCCCAGAATTTCCACATTTAGGTAGCCACTAGGTCTGTGTAGGGTAGGGTCGGGATTAGAGAGGAGAGTGAGGCACTGCCTTGGGTGTAAAATTTAAGGGGGGAAAAATCAATAATCAAGACAAACGCTTTAGTGCGAGACTTGAAAAATAAATTTTGGTATTTTTTTCATCCTGAATAGTGATGCGCCCCTTAAAAGTGAGCGTGAAGTGAAGGCCTCACCCTCGTCCTGGCCCTGCTTGGTGGTCCGATTCCAAATGTTATTTTAGAAACTACTTTTGCTTAGTATGTGCCTAGTGCCTCTGGCATCAGACAGTGTGAACTAGGCTCTCCCTGTGGAGGGTAGATTATCAGCATATCATATGGACTCTGAGAAAAGTGTCTATTGTCACGCCATGCCTGGCATTCATACATACATACATACATATATACATACATACTTATATACACGGTAAATATTCTGAAATAGGATTGAATGAATGAATTCATGAATTCATAAGTCAATATATGTTTGGTCTTACGAGCACCCTGATGAAGAGGAGATTATTTTAATGCACTTCCTAAATGAATGCTACTTTCAAGTGAGTCTGCCACACCTCTGGAAATCAACTAAAGCAACAATAAACCTTGATACAAAGTCTTCTGCTTCAAGCCACCATAATATGTTAGTCCTGAAGCTGGTAGCATAAATACAATAAAAATGGTTTTCAATTTGTTATATAAGGCAAATATAATAAGCCATTATTCAGGGTAACCATATCGCTATTTAATTTGGGGATGAATTAGGATAATTTCACTTTTTGAAGGGAAAAAGTACTTTTTTGATAGCAAATTAAATTGTGGAGCTGCTGAGTTTTATACTTATGAATCACAAGGGCTAGCTTCAGGACAGCTTATTCCACCAAAATCAGGTCCATTTTGTATGGGACTTGAAAAACACATCAAATCTTATTGTAGTGACTATTAAGGAGGCAATGTCTGTGTTTAGTTAATTAGTTCACTACTCAGAGCACAGAAATATTTATATTATAGATAGCCAATCAAGTCTCATTCTCTGTAATAAAAGATACCGGACAATTTAAAATGGTAAAAAACCCAAGAATCACTAACAGCATTTTTCTTAAACTTCCAAGGTTCATATATTTAAATGTGCAGAGGTCTACTGCTCTTGGAATTCAGTTTAAATAAAGTAGCTAAAACATATGATGAAGGCCTGGTTCAGAAAGAACTAGGAATGTGTATCACTTCCTTTCACTTTATCTGTGGTTCAGTGGAGCACATTCAAATTTCTTGAGCAACATAGTTGGTCCTAAAGGGACAGAGATGAATAAGAAGGGAGGACCGGTGGGGGCGCTGAGGCAGGAAAGGTGGAGGAAGCGCTTCCAGCAAACACACTGACAGGAGGCGCAGTGTTGGAATGATTCGGAGTCTGGTTGGAGTTAGAAATGTGTGGGGACTGGAGTGGGCTGAACAAGAAAGGGGGGCACGGTCATGTGAGGTCCTACATTTTCATGGTATTCTGAAGACATATGGAGCCATTGACAGATTTTGAACAGAGGGGTGACACATAGGTTGAGATTTGCAATTTGGAAGAATTCCTATCAGAGCAGTACTGGAAGAGATAGGTAGACGGCAGTACAGGGAAGGGTACAACAATCTGGGTGACAACTGAGAGTGGCTTGCAGTAATATGGAGGCCCTGGGGACAGAAAGGAGGGCACAGAGCATATTGTGGCTTTGAGTGTGTGAACGTTTTCATTAAAAATACCTTTTCCTGGTTGCAAGATCCAGAGGGAGTGAGCCAAACAAGAGATGGCAAATGAGCGGATTTGGGCAAACTGTCTGGAAAATTTCACCAAGAATTTGAAGCACTGCGTATCAGAAACATTGACGTACAGATAATCCCAAGTAGAAATACAGGTGTATGCTGCCTAGGTCGTCAGGCCCTCACGAATAATAAGCACATTGGTAATAATTCCCTACAGTGAGGCCATGTCTGTGCTTGGGCCCCCAACTCAAGTCTGCTCTGCTCTTGGGCCCATTAGAGATTCCACCGGATATAAAAAAAAAAATAAAAAATAAAAAAATCACCGTTTTTGACAGATATCCACAACTCCTATCCATTTAACACAGATTTATTTATTTAGGGTTGGAAAAATAGTACTCTGTGCAATGTAGTAATAATTACATTTAAAAGCTTTTACACACACGCACACACAGACACTCACAAATATAGTGCCAGTCACATGCTGTAAGCGTTTTTTACATAATGGTGATGATTTTCAGCCTATTGGTGTTTTAATTAATCATTTCAAAAATATTTAGGATCCTACACCTACACGGTTGGCAAAGAAAAATCCTATGACTACATCCGTGCATTTAACAAGCACCGGCTGAGGACGGCCTTAGCAGCTAGAGATGTTTCTGAATCTTTCATGCCCAAAGGACTCATTGATGGATGGCCTCTCTCTTCCTCACATCCCATCCTCCCCCAAAGCACAGTGGAAGGAGCCATTCTTTGACAGTGGACATGCATTCTCCCCATCACTATGAGCTCTATTTGTGACAGTCTCCCCTGCATCAGACACTCTCGCCACTATTATCTGAACCCTGGGAGGAAGACATTAGATCCTGGCACATGTGTCAACTGGATTGGCAGGATTCACACACTGTTCAGCCTTGTAGTACAGGTACCTGCATCGCACCCCCTTCGGCTCATCTCTGGTTTCGGTGGCCACTCATCTGATTTTAGACTCATCCACCCTACATTGGACCATGTGTCTCTACCTTCTGTCCCAGGGCCTTCTCCTCTCTGTGGGAAATGCATCTCCTCAGAGGCAACCCTCACCCCATGTGGGATGGGAGCCAGTGGATAAATGACCCAGCCTCCTGTCCTTCCACACACTTCTAGACACTGCTGGGAGGCACTCTGTACCCTTCTGAGGAAGTCTCACTGGAATCGAGCCCCTGTAGTCGGTAACATACCCTTATATTGGCTTTTCCTCAGTCCTGGGGTTCTCACCCTGACCTTCACTCCTGCTTCCTGTGAGCCACACTTTCCAAATAAGCTGCTGCACCCAAATCCTTGCCTTGGGCTTTTGTGTGGAGGAATTCCAGCTAAAACAAAAGCTATGTCTGGTACACAGTAGGTCCTCAACCAACATAAAACTCTTGACCCCTTCTTCTTCCCATTGTAAAAATGAGAACTCTGAGACTCAGGGGCACTGAGTAACTTGCCCAAGACCACACAGCCTGCGACAACTGACAGAGAATTCAAATTAAAGCATCTGCCGGGTGGTTTCGAGCTCAAACGCTGGCTTTTGCTCTGTCCTGAGCAAACCAATGAGGACCCCTAGTGGCTTGAACAGGACGGACATATAGGAACCAAAAGTGGTGCCTTCCAACAGCCCATACTGTTCAGGAAAGAGGTGCGAGGTCCAAGTCTGCACCCGATTCCTGGGAGAAGCTCAGCCTAGCAAGTTACAAACAGGTTTCAAACAAGGCTCCGTCAAGAGTGGTTCCACGACCATTTGGGCACTGCCTCCAAAGATGGCATTTCCCTTTCTTGTAAGAGGAAAGATGAGCTTCCTAATCCTAGGTTTCTAAGGGGCGTTTCTCTCTGTGAATCTTAAACCTCCCTGTACTGATTTGGATAATTTCTAACTTTTCCTGTATTTGCTAATTGCTTTATTTGTCTATTTCTGAAGTTCGGGAGATCCTGGCCCCTCTGATAGAGCATTAGTGAGGGGGTGAGGGGCAGGGACATCAAAACAAGGGTCCACTTATAGGGCTGTAGCTGAGGACCCACCCTCCCTTGGGTTGGAGCACCCTCTCACCAGGCCTCCTACACTGCAGCAAATTAGAGAAGTGGGATTCTCATTCCTGCTCCTTTCAGAAGCCCTTGCAGCCCACAAGCGTTCATTGCAGAGATGTGTGGTGGGTGGCTCTGTCTTAGACATACTTACACCCTGCAGCCCCCGTGAAGTCAACCATACCTCTCCCAACGTGAGACCCCCATCCTATTATAACAAGGTTTCCTTATCAGGCATGCCCTGTGGCCAGCGGTGTCACACTTTACTTCTGGGAAGCTTGGGGACATGGAGTCATGTTCTGGGGACACTCCATCAGGAGCTGTGGGAGGTGAGGAAACAGATGGAGCAGATGGAGACTCAGTGGCAGAGCAAAATCCCAAGAGAAGAGGTAATAGGTGCCGGAGCAGCCTGGCACGGGGTGAGGGAGTAAGAAGGAGGTGGCATTTGGCTTTACAGGTCTTTTGATCCCAGCTGGTAGACTCCTCATCTTTACCACTCCCTACAGAAGGCATGGCCCCACTGTCAGGAGTTCAGGATCCCCGTAAGCTCAGGGTAATCTCCCCAAGTCTTCCTCCCCCAGGGCTGCCTGCTTAGAAAGCAACACTGCTTACAGACAGATAACTTGAGAGAAGCATAAAACAAAATAAGCTAAGTGCAAAGGGCAGATATGAAACAGATTTTTTGCAGGGCTCCAACTGTGGGAGATATTATAAGCAGAACAGATTTCATATGGAAGACATTGACAGGGAATAAACAGAGCGCTCAAAGCTAGCATTTTCAAGGATTTGCTTCTTTGAATGTAAGCGTTTTAAGAAAAAAATCACATTCTTATCAAACAATAGGCAGCAAAATCTCTCTCCCCCAAAATGGCAAAGGCAGATCAAACCTAGGTACGGGTTACCTGTATTTGCGAGGCCTGCATCAAAAATCCCATTTCAATTTGCTATGGAAGCATGTGCTGCCCTAGCTTTCTAATCTATGCTGAAAGCTCAAAGGTTAAAGAGACTTGGCTGAATTTGTCTTAAGATATATCCTTTGTTCTGATTCAATCATTTATTTGAATTTAATATTTTAAAGGACACTTCAAACAGACTTCACAAAGCCCTGTTACCCTCAGATCCATATTTATTATTTAATATTTAACTGGGGAGATTTGTCAAAACCCTTAAGAATTAATGGTTGCAAACTTGTGGAGTTAAAAGGTTTGAGGGGAAACCATTTGCTGTCAACAGGGAGAGCATGCCACCCTTAGGCTGAGTCCCCTTCGGCTGGGCCACCAGCAGAGTGTGGGGGTCTAGTAATAGGGTGAGCCCATCTCCCCAGAAAGAGCAGGGCCTGCAATGGCCTTTAAATAAATATTCTAATGTGCTTAACTGCTGAACTGTAAAGCTCAGCTTGTGCCTTAGCAAGGGAGGTGAGAGTGAGAACAAAGCAACCTGAAAGAAAGTCATAAACAAATTGTTATTTCAGACCTTCTTCTTACGAACACACTTGGAGAGGGTCCCAGCCATTGGGGTCAATGCAACCACACTGGAGTGGACCTCTGCCTGAAAGATGTTATGACTTGCGGAAAAATGTTCTCTGATCTTTAGGATCCATGGGTGGTGTCTATTTTATAAGGCCAAACATCAAGAAGAAAATTTGAAGCCTGAATGTCAAGAAAGAGGTGAATGGGCCACATCACAGAGATGATGGACCATGGTGATTAGTGAGTCAAAAACAGGTGAAGGTCTGTCAGCTGCAGACCAGGAATGTCACTGAGTGTAAGCCAGACGTGTAATGCTGTATGTATGTAATACGGACCGAGTCCAGACTGAGGAATGGAAGACCCAAGTTGAAAGTGCTCGCTGTAAAAGGATGTGTTTTCTTACAAAGAAGGTGACTCACCAGCAGAGCCTCACAAACACCCCCAGACTGACAAGAGTAGGGGCAGGACTCAAGGGTAGGGGCATGAGAGCAAATCTCGATTTTATGAATGACGCCGCATAAGGCAGCTTATAGGCCACACGCCTCTCTCTCTTAACTTACACTTGGCCAGGTGGAGTGCAAAACAAATCTGGAGTAGCCGTAAATGACACCGACGGAGACCATGGTGGGTAAGGGGCTGTCTCCCACCTCTGACATGGAGTAACCAGGGCTTCTAGGGGAGAGTGAGTAACACAGTGTCAACACGGTGAGAAGGCAGACCCTGCCAGTGGCCTTCAGAAAGTGTCAATGGGACGGACAGTGGGTGTCACCCTGATGCCTGGGCCTCATGTGGCGGGGCCAGGTCCTAAGGGACCCGGAGAAGAAAGCCATGGGCTCCAGAACGCAAATTGCTTCTGGCTATATTTCCCACTATGTCTTCTCAGGCATCTGGAACCTTTATCTGCCAAAATAAAACCACAGAAAATATAAGCTGTTTTCATTTCTTTTTGTCTAGAGCTAAAATGCACGTGAACAGGGATTTATTAAATTGTCAACAGAGCCATCATAGTACTTTAAAATAAATAAACATGTCTCCCCTCCTACCCTCAAAGGTGAAAATTCTCCAAACATGAGAAAAGATTCACTTAACCAAAAGAAGCAGCAGAGACAAACTACCAAAACAATATACATTTGTGACAAGAAGCTTTTTGAAGCTGTATATTCACAATTGCATATTTAGTATATATAATAGCACATAATGTTGTAAATTCAGTGTATTTCAGAGTTCATCTCTGCAAAGGAAAAATCCGCTTTCAGGAGAGGATGCTCTCAGATGAAAAACAGGATTTTCAAGTGGAAAAATGAAAGTAAAATGAATAGCAGAATAGAGAGTACAGAAAACTGAATCTGTGAATGAGAAGACCAGCTCCAGCTCTTCTCCCAGAACTCAATGTAAGAGGATAAATATAGGACCAGGGATAAACAGAAAGGTAAGTGACATGATAATAGATCCTCAAGATGCACTATGAGTATGATGGAAAGAAAATAGATATATACAGGAGACATAATTATCTAAGATACAGGTAACAAGAGAAAGACCTCTGTGATAAAAATAAATGATAGATGAATCTGGATTTCATGGGTCCATTATACAAGGTAAGAAAAACATATACACACACACGCAAAGACACACACACACACAAATTCTAGTTACAGTTTTCTATTTGAAAAATCTATGTATTTAGGCATGAGTAATTTTAAAAGGGGTACTTTGATAAGGAAAAAGTCAGATAAAAACTAAAAGCAAATGTTGAAGAACAACTTAAAAACAAATCATGGGCCATTTATGTTTGAAGACAAGAGAAAAAGTTTTTTCTGATGAAGTTTTTAGTCCTTTCCACCAGCAAGGACTAAAAATGTTTATCACCCACCAACCCTTTCTGAAAAATGTCCTTAAAAATGGATTTCAGTTCTATGAGAAAGGTATCCCAATAAAGAAGTTAAATAGAGGTAACCCCCAGGTAACAAGGCACTTCTAGAACACGGTTTCACGCTAACACAGTTTGAGAATTAGAGAAATCCCCAATAACATGGAGCATAATAAGAGCTTTTAAGAGCAAAAATTATTTCATTCAAAATTAGAGAAATCCCCGAACAACATGGAAAATAATAAGAGCTTTTAAGAGCAAAAGATATCTCATTCGAAATTAGGGAAATCCCCTAACAACACAGAACATAATAAAATCTTAGTAGTGATGACGAAGAAAACATTATTTAATACATATCAATATATCATACTTTTGGTGAAAATTGCTTTAATAAAGATATTTCTCTTAATTATAAAACTATAATAGTATTTTTTTTTTAATTTTTGGAACTTAACCCCCTTTTTTGTACTAGTTCTTTGTTTTGTATAACATGGATATGCATACACATGGCATTTTTTAGGAACCTAACAACTGTGTTATAGAGGGGTTACCTTTATGTGTAAAATGTTATTTAAAAGAAATGGCAGTGCACGATGAAAGCAGTAAAGTTCAGAGTTGAGAGTTAAGTGATTGCTAATATGATTATAAACAATGCAAATATCAAACATAATTCTTGAAAGAAGAAATACAAATTGTATTTCAAGAAATGAATCTAACACCTCTAAATTATTTAAACATCCACTGAGAATAGGACATGGAAGGAGATAATGAAAGCAGAAATATCTACTCTCACAGGAAAGTGGAGATGGAGAAATTAGCAGAAACTGATTAAATCCTAATGCTGATACAAATTGTTCCAAATATTTTCAATAAAAAGATAATGACTAATAGAGGACAATGTGTACAACTCTCAAACAACTAGTAGAAAAAAATGTAAGCAACAAAGATAACAAAGGAAAAGGGAAGATCAAAAACGTTAGATAGGATGACATATAAATATGAAAGAGATTCAATTGGAACAATTCAAAATGTCCCATAACACAGGGCCAGTTGAATAAATTGTGGAATATCCATCTCCACAACTGAATACTGTGCAACCATAAAATTGATGTACGTTTGGAAAAAAAAATGGCGCTAGTAAGTGACAAACACACACACACACACACACACACCCCAAAACTGTATGGAGAAGTTAGTTGACTGTACTTTTGTTAAACAGATACCAGGTGATACTCAAAGTATTTATCAACCTGAACAGCACTGACTCCAACCAACCAGAATGAGCCTTACATGACTGGTCCAGCTGCAGCATCTGAGCAAACCCCAGGAATGTCAGAGATAGTTCTATAGAGAAGTGTGACTGTATGTAGTGACTAAAAGCTCTAGATGCAGCTCTGGAAGGGTCTAGCCCTAAATGTTTACAGTAGTCATCTTTGGATTGCAAGATTAAGGATGATTTCTTTTCTTTATGCTAAAACATGGCTATACAATATGTTTTAAAAGGACATGTGTTTTAAATTGCTTTTTCTGAAAACCTAATGCCTGTCTTCTCGTGTGCAGTGGCAGATGTTCTCAGAAGAGGTGGCTACAGCGTGGGTGTACAGAACCCAAAATTTCTTACAATAAAGCCAATTGGTCATTTTGGGACACAAGGTATTCAACCTTAGCTTATTAGCGTCATCCTTCAACTATAGCTGATTGCCAAGAAGTGTGGGACCAAAAACAAAAGCAAAACTCAATACTTTATCTAACACATGGGTTAGAAAAAATAATCTATTAAAAATATCTTTTTTCTAGAAAAATGTGACTCAAATATACAACACAGCTAGTATATGGTATAAAGTTTTGATTAAAGTATCTGAAGAAACACATTTTTTTTTCATTTCACTGTCATATTTATTAATAGCATTTCTTTTCTTCCTTTAGGTGGAATGTTGAAGGTTTAGTCCTCTAGATTTGGAGCCATATACTGTTTTGTATTCTTAGCGTCTACATCACTACTCACTTTTATCGGTATAATTAGGATCTAAGACAGTTAGTGCTCTCAGGAGCTCACGTTAATAAATGATCAGCCCTGCTCTCCTTTTGGGCCCCATGACACAGAGTGGGGTGCTCCCACACACATACACCCCAGAAGTACCTCACAGGCCTTTCCCAAGTCTGTTCCAAGATCAGTAGTTTGGATGATTTTGCCAAAGAACTGTTCATCATCCAGCACAAACCATGGAACATTCAAAATAGGGTTACTTTGTTTCACCTTTGAGAAAACAATCCAAATTTTGTTCATGTCAAAATAGAAAATAAAAAGCATGCGACACTGGGGAAGATGGGGGTTGTCCCAAGCATGGGGAACACTTTTGGACCCACCAGTCAATCAATATCTGTTGTGTACATACTAGTGGGCGACACAGTCCTTCCTAACAGGGTATAGACAAAGAAATAAATTCTTTATAGTTTATTAACATACATGAAATATAATGAGAAGGAAAAGATGCTTCCGAGAGAGGATGAGATTTGTTTCAGGTAAGTTCTGCTGGAAATGGACATAGATTATTTAAGAATGGCGTTTCAGCATTCTGCAGGTGACTTGACACATGGCACTAAGGCACCCCACCTGCCAGTGACCTCTGAGCAGCAGTTGAAACTTTGAGGAGGAACTGAACTCAGGGAGGAAAGTTTAAGGAGAGAAGAGGAGAGAGGTGAAGTAGGAGCCCTGGAATCAACTCCTGCGAGGAGAGGAAAGAAGAGACAGGCCGAGGCTCGCTCACTGCTGGGCATACAATGGCAGTGCAACCAGAAAGACAAACGGGATTCGTTCAGGCTGTAGGCTAACCAAATGCTTGGATCGGCCATTCGGCCACCTCTTTCCATTGGCCGCTCTCGGGATCCTGGAGCATAGTTACATCTTACCTGGCTCCTGCCTGTTCCTTTTCCCTATTCCTGGTTCTTTTCTCTACTGATTGCCCCCGCACCCCATTATCTCCTTGGTTTGTATTCTCATTTTCCATCACTCATGCTTCTGTTTTTCCTCTGTTTTGTACCTTGGGCATATGACTAACGTAGAATGGAGTTAATCTTGGCCTATTCTTCTTCAATGCGTTACATATACAGAAAGTTCTGAAGCTTTCGAGAACCTTCAAAAGCATTTGCAAAATATTCCTATGAACTGACACTACACGAAGGCTTATTAGCACAAGAGACTACCATGGTGCAAAACCTGAGGAAATGGCGCAGGGAAAGCAAAATGGGTTCTTACTGGTGACTGACATTGCTATAGCCCTACACCCAGTACTTTCACAGCTGTGGGCTCCCTGTAGCCTCAAAATAACGCCATGAGGTGGTGATGATGAAAATAATAATGTTGGCGCTGAGAATAATAACAAATACAATAGCAATACTAAGCACTTTTCACAAATGATCTCATTTACTCCTCCCCACCCCCATGAGAAAGGGAGCGTTCTTATGCCCACTTTACAGATGAGAAAACTGAGGAATTGAGATTTTGAGAACGTGCTCAAGCAAGGATGTCGGATAGAAACAGCCATGCTAGAAGTGTAAATTGGTATATCCACTGTGGAGGAGAGTTTAGTATGTTTCAAAATTCAAAAATATGTATCCTTTGATCCAGCATTTCTATTTCTAGGTATCTTTTTCCTACAGATCTGCCTCCAGATGTGCAAAATGGTGTTTGTGTACAAGTATACTAATTGCAGCGCTATTTGTAGTAGCCAAAAATTGAAAACAACTGAAATGTCCATAATTGGTGGCCAATGCAAGTAAATTATCATACTGTCATGCAATAGAAAACATGCAGACTTAAACAGCTTATAAGTACCAATAGACTGAGAGTAAGATTCAGAAAGGCATTATAGTATGCTATCATTAATTTATGTGTGGGGAAATACACACACACACACACACACACACACACACACACACAGAGTGACAACCTCTGGAAAGTTACTCAGGAATTAGTTGTTCCCACTGGGGAGGACAGCGAGCCCAGGGTTCATGGAAGAAGACTTGCTTTTTATAGAGTATTGGTATACGTTCGAATTTTGTACCATGTACATATGTCCTACATTCCAAATTTTCAAATATTTGAAAGTAAAGAATAAAAAATAAGAACCTAGAGTCACATAGAGAACAGTTGGGGGGCGAGAATTGGGTGTTGAGCTCCGACTGCCAAGCTCTGACATTCATCACAATGCTCATGACGAACCCCTCGCTCTTGTTTCCACAGTGAAGTTACTGACTCCATGGGGTTACATGGTTTGCCCAAGATTACAGAACCAGTAAAGGGGTGGGCCAGAGCTTGATGCACGTTGTCCAGCTGTAATGGTAAGCAGTTTCCTCTTTCTTGCTCAAACATCAAATTCCACATGGAAAAGGCACAATAGAGAGGAAAGAGCATGGGAATTAAAGCAGAAATTTCTTGGTGAGAAGAAGAAGGAAATGAAGGGATATGAACCGCCATGGATCTCTTCCTGCGTCTCCTAATCAGGGTATCACTTGGCACCTACCCAATAGTAAAGGCAAGACTGTACATGAGTAACAGGTATTGTCACCTTAACTCGACTTGAGCGCCTTGAAGGTTTTAGCCATTCATTCATTCATTCATTCATTCATTCAGCAAATATTTATTGAATGTTCCATCAGGATTAAAACCTGGGAACACAGAGGCAAATCAGACATAATCTCTTAACCACAAAGAACTCACCGTTTAATCAGGAGAGACCATTTCAGGATGTTGCTTATATGTCACCCTCTCCCCCAGTGGGTAAGCTGGAAACATAGTAGGTCTCCAACAAGAATTGATGAAATAAACAATTCTGAGGGTGCGTCACTCTTACACATAGTGGAGTACAGTTTCCTCTCCTACCAGCTCCTCCTCCTGAACCCCCTTCCCCATGATACCGTCCTTCCATGCCTCCCTAATCCTGAATGATAAAACTTTTCATTCTAGGGCACGGAAAGCAAGATAAACTTTGACTTAAAATAACAAAAGCCCTGAAAATGCTGGGTCACAGCTCCAGTGTGTCAGCAAAGAAACGTGATTCCCTCTCTACATTCTCATTTTATTTATAAGTGTTGTGCTGCAAAGTGGGTGAACTGCCAAGCCATGTCACAGGCTGCAGCACAGCAAACTGGCTTTTGCTGAAACTCATAATGTGATAATTAAATTGCTAACGGGCACCTTAGTGATGGCATTTGCCGAAGATGTGAAAGCCCTTTCACCATTGCACCTTTCTGGAGGGGACTCCTCGGTGGAAGCACAGTGATCAACTCAGGGTGTCTTTTTTTTTTCCATATATTTTCTTCCATGAGTACATTAAATTTTTATGTGGAGCGAAATGGGACAGGACTTGTTTCCCTTCCACTGCACAATGATTTATTACCCAAAAAAGACCGCAGAACTAATTAGCAGAGTAATTAATTAATATAAATTTGCATATTTGCATTTGCAATTAGTGCAGCCGACTGATTAGTCTGAAAATGAGAAGTTTGACTCATTAGACGTTAGTGTCTGCTGGACCGGAAAGCAGCTACCAGATGAGGCGGAAAAGGGTGGAATAAGCACGTGTGTGTCTTTTGTTAGAAGAATGGAGAATATGCTCAAATATCTGGGGCCAGAATCAGGGTTCGTCATTTCAAAAACTAATGAATTATTTGCTTCCATTTCCGCTACTCAATGTTCCTTACCCTTTTGCCTACAGCAAGTTATTCCAACCAACCCTGGTAGCCACTGCACCCCTCTGACCGGGCTCCTCCTATTCCCCAAAGGCAGAGGGGTCGCTGTTATTTGTGGGCGAGCAGAAAATCTGTCCTGGTTTGATGTCCCCGGAATTTGACTTCTGCACCCAATTCAGTGGTTCTGTCAAAACAGTTCTCTAGTGCTGATGAGGACCCTCAGGGGACTGTGTGGGGAGGTTACCTTCCCTCGGGGGCTTCTCCTCATCCCAGTTCCTTTGTTCCTCCAGCTGAGAGCCGAGCTCACAGCTCTCAGATCTACTTGACTGAGTGAATCCATTTCTACAGAATGACACAGGGCAAATAAACGATAAACACACACACAGATACACAGACACACAGACATCAAATAACAGACTTTAAGCACCCGTGGTAAAATGAGGGATTTGCTCACAGTTTTCCAGGGAGGTTGGGTAAACAGGAGGAATGAGAAATAGTATCTTGATTTGACTTCGCTAAATCTATTTTCAGGGTATGGATTCACGTCACAATAGGAGACAGCCTGACCTGGTGTGAATATTTTCCTAGTAATAAGGGATACTTTTAGGCTCAAGTCAAACCAAAAGGGAAATAAAATCGTTTCGTTTTTAATTTTTTTTTAAAACATTCTTTCTAAAACGGAAATAAGTTGTATATACTTTCCCCGATGTTCGAATAGCTTTACTAGATGCCAAAAGAAATTTCTAAAAATATGTCATATTGGCTCAATCCTATAGATTCGTTGTAGATGAAAAATACCACTGAGGTTTGTTAACTTATGAAATAACTTTCTGAACCAGGCAGTTAATGCTGTGGGTCTTGTCCTCAGGAGCTGGAAAGATTCTAGAAAGAAAATACACCTGCATCTTACATCACAATTATGCCTTGATTTGCCCCATGCTTTGCTTTTGCTTAATATTTTTCAGGTTCAAATAATATCAGATGGCTGTCACCACCCCAAATCCTAAGCCAGTGCCGCTCCACAGCACTTTCCAGAGCATAATAATCCCATAGTGGTCTTACCCATCCCTCAGACTTTACCCACCTCCAGAATTGTGCCCACACAACAAAGCTTGCTCAGTCTTTTGTCCTCTAAAGAAAGCTTACCAGGAAGTAACACCACCAAGTTTTTTACACCTTCACCACACTCCTCACACTGAGAACTTTGTTGACTCGCTGACTTCTAGGCGCCTCTTCGTATCCCAGAGCCTAGCACATTGCCAGGCTCCTGGTAGATAATAAATACATGTATTCTAAAACACCCGTGGGTGAATTAATGAAGGCATATATGGTTTGGCTACAGAATAAATTCACCTAGGGTTATGCCTACGATGGGAAAAAAAGCACCTACAAAACAGATGCAAAGAAATGAGTAACTCAAAATGCAGTCAAAGAAGAGAAGAGAAGAAAGAAAACAAAAGGAAAGGAAAGAAAAGGAAAGAAAAGGAAACGAAAGGAAAAAGACCAGTGGATTGATTGGTATAATCCCCAGCTAAACTTTTACTTGGCATCTGCCTTTGTCTTGGTTTTTGCCTCTCTTGATGCTTAAAAGATTAATGGCACTTCATCCTTCAGTATGTTACAAAAAACACTTACTTGTCCTTCAGACATAGGTTAAAAATAAAACTTAAACAAGTAGCCTGAATATTGTTTAGAACTTTCACCTAAAGCTAACGTTTAACTAGTAGTCCTGAAAGAATTGGAGCTGGTAAGTAGGATTAAGAACAAATGTAAAAATTTATCGGCAAGGCAAAAGGCTTAATGTGGAATTTGAATCCACAATGAAACAAGTCTGTTTTGATGAGTTATCAAATACAGTTTGCTTGTTTGTTTTGCTGTTACTTATCCA
This sequence comes from Rhinolophus hipposideros, assembly GCF_964194185.1. Classification (NCBI taxonomy): domain Eukaryota; kingdom Metazoa; phylum Chordata; class Mammalia; order Chiroptera; family Rhinolophidae; genus Rhinolophus; species Rhinolophus hipposideros. The sequence continues at coordinate 11,260,147 of NC_138064.1, forward strand.
GTCTTCCCTTAGTAGAGCCCAATCAGGTCTGTATCTACACTGTAGTCTCCTATCCCCAGGGCAGTCTTCTAGAACAATGTGGGTAATGTGGGTGGCACTTGATCAAGGAGAAATGGAATGTAACAAGACCACCTGGAACTTAACTTCTATATACAAAGAGTGCCAAAAAGTGTATACACATTTTAAGAAAGGAAAAAACTGTATTAAAATTGTAAAACATTTGTTTATGCCATCTTTTGAGTGAACGTTACAATACACATTGCTACCATAATTCAATTCAACTTCGAAAAGTAATACGTAGATAACATCTCTTAAAATGTGTACATTTTTGAAGGCACTCCCCGTACATACCCCCATATAGCCTAAGAAACATTTGGAGCAAATGCTGGGTTATAAACCTTTCTTTTTTTCCCTACAAATTTTTAGACACAACTACTATACTGGTCGTCATTCTGTCATTTATTTGTTGGTCTGTATGTTTTTAAATTTATTCTCCACTTACCTCCAAGAAGATTTGAGGTAGCAATTGAGTTGAACATTTTTATATCCTTTGTAAAGCAATTCACTGTCTAAAAAGATTCCTTGTTTCCTAACATTGCCATAATACATATGATGGAATATATCTTTATATTTGTTTTCTATAAACGACATGGTTTATTTTCTGGAAATGAATCACAGATATATTGAGAGGATACCAGCAAGAATGGATGGCAATACCTTCTGTCTTTATCACTGGAATAGAGAGAAAATAAAGTCATATCTCAGAAAGTGTACGGTAAGAATAGCTATAATTGTCCATTCCATATTTGCTTGGGGAGAAAAACGAGAAGTGATTTTTATGCTAGTCTGAAAACATAAATTAGGACTTGCTTATCTATTTAGTCATCTCCAAATGAGACATGAAAATATGGAACTCAAGTAGTACGGCCATCCAAACATGGCGCTTCTTTTTCACTAAGACTTTGTTGTTTTGTTTTCGTGTTTTTAGTTTCCTATTCAAACAGTGACCAGAAATAAAGGAAATTTAATGGTGGGGGTTGCTCCTTATATTTAGCAAGTTACAACCCAAAAGGGACACACAGCTCTAGAAACAGCAGAAAGTTTTTTGTGCCCTGGTAACTTAAACACTGATGGCTTATAAAAGAATCATTCCAGATCATTAGTCCATTAGGTGAATTAAACATTTTGGAGATTTTAGTAAAACACATTGCAGGCTTTTAACATTCTTTTTGGGAAAGGGAGGCAGGCAGGCCCCTTGCAGGGCCCAGGTCTTCAGCAACTGCACTTCTCCGGGGTTTCTGTATCTCTGGAATCCTCACTGATAGGCAGGATCCTTCTGACTATGGACCTTTAACATTTAAAACAGTTTTTGTGAATTCTTCCTCTGTCTCTCTTTCACAAACTATAAGGTTTAATAGCGATTAACACTAGACCAGAGCACTTTCAAGTTAACGATAGCCCTGCCAGTTCTAATTGGTATTCTAATTAGCCCAACGGATCCAACTAATTAAGAACATTAAACTTTTTAACAAAGGCTATCTTGCTTTGTGTGTTGTAAAATGGAATTTAAGAGGGTGGGGGTGGTGGGGGATGGAGGGGAAGAAACAAGCCTGGATTTCCACTACAGACGCACCCGGAGTTTGGAGAGCAGAAGGAATGTGTGTGTGGGGTGAAGGTGAAGACCTGCCTTTGCCCTCTACAAGGGCGAAAACAGATTCATGCAGTGAGGCCACCCTGCTGTCTAACTGCCTGCTTAGACTTCTTGTAAGTCGTATTAAGGACAAGCCAGCCTGTGTTGGCTTGTCAGTGGAACCACAAACCGTCCAGCTTTATACACATTATGACCTTTGTTATGATGAAGGAGATTGGGGCCGTGCAAACGAATCTCTGCAATTTCAAAATGGGTTTAGTTGAAATCTGTTTTCAAGACAAAGTTGGCAATGGAGCAGGAAGGGAAGTGCAGGCTGTACGAGGGGCTGGCTGGATTTACAGTAAAAATAAAACCTGTGGTGTCAGACTTGACTTCTTTCTTTCTCTCACATTCCACACCCAATCCATCAGAAGATTCTGTGGGTTCTTCTTTCAAAATAGATCCTAATTCTGGTGACTTCTCTCACTTCCTACATGGAACTCCTCTTATCCAAGCCACCAGAGCCAAAATTTAAGGAGGTGCTGAGTCCCAGGATTGTACAACCACACTTGCAGGATCCAAGGGGTGAGTGCCTCCTTCAATTTAGAGCTCCAAGTGCCTCCTGCCACTCAAGGCACCCATACCCACCATCATCTTTCACTGCAACACCTGCAATAGCCTCATGACTGGCCCTCACTTTACTTTTGCTCCACTAAAGTCTTCTCCATTGGAGCTCCAAGCCCTCCAACGACTGTCAGTCACACTCAGAAAGTTTGAAGTCCTCACCATTGCTTACCAGGCCCTACAGGCTCTGCCACCAGGTACCTCTCTGGCAGTCTCATATTTTTCACTTTCTTGATCCCTATACTCCAGGCATAAGGGCTTCCAAGGGAGAACCAGGGCAGGGGAGGGTGGCCGCTCCAGGTGTAGGCCAAAGGGGGTACATTGTCTGCAGAGAATTTCAAAACGTTTAAAACCCAGACCTAGTCATCTGCTTTTTATAATCACCATTTCCTAGCAGCAATTCCAAGTGATGCCAGCGAAAATACTCCTCTCAGCAAAATTAACTAATTAATTGAATTGAATTGAAAATAATTTTAATATTTTATTCTCATCTATGCTGTCCAGTATAATCGCTATTGGGAATATAAGATGTGGCGGGAGTAACTGAGAAACTGCATTTTTCATTTTAATTCACTTAAATTTAGAAACGGTTAACTTGATTCAACTACTGGAAAACTTGGGGGAATTGTTTTCGTAACTATTTGTGTATGTGGATCTATTTTTCTACTGTGAATTTTATGAAATCTAAATACAAATCAAGTATTTCTGATGAAACTTTAGCATACAAATAGTGAAGTACTGTATTGTATACCCACCAGATTTCAAAAACTTAGTACAAAAATAAAGAATATAAAACACCTCATTAATGACTTTTTATATTAAATGCCTGTTGAAATGGTAATAGTCTGATTATATTGGGGGAAGTCAAATATATTACTAAAATTAATTTTGTTTCTTTTTGCCTTTTTCACTACGGATACCAGAAATTTTTAATTACATATGTGGCTTACATTATATTTCTATTGGAAAGTGCTGGTCTAAGTTCTAAACCAGGGTATGCAAATTACTGCCTATAGGCAAAATTCGGTCCACCATCTGTTGTTCTGCAAGCTGAGAGCGATGGTTTTGCGTTCTGAAATGGTTGAAAAATGGCAAACGAAGAACTAATATTTCATGACATGAAAACTGTATGAAATTCAAATTTCTGTATCTATAAAGTTTTATTAGAACCTAGCCAACCCATTTATTTATATATTTGTCTATGTCTGCTTTCAAATTACAGTAGCAAAAGAGACTTTATGACCTCCAAAGCCTTTAAATATTTACCATCTAGGCTTTCAGAGAGAAAGTTTATCCATCCTGTTTTAAAGAATTGATTCAGTTGCTACTGAGTTCTAATATATGTTCTAAAGGGAAGTAAATTCAGAGAACTAGTTACATAGGTGGCCCTTGCCGTACAGTGACAGAGCAATAAGCCAGGCACATGGATACAAATTTAAAAAGCCACAGGTACTTTACAGATTTTGTGAATATCAGATAGTGGAACAAAAAACCCAATAGAGCCTAACACTCAGCAAGCACCACATAAATGCCCTTCCTCCAAGTAAACACCCTCCTAAGGGGCTTATCAAAGTCCAGGATAGAAGACTGACAGGGACGCAGGCAGTTACAATTCCTCACAGCAACTGTAGCTGTCCAGGGACTGGTAGGAAGACATCTGGCCTAGTCTGGGGAAAGGCACCAATTAATGGACCTTCACGCTGACTCCGGGATTACTGACAGGCTACTTTTGCAATACAACCATCACTCATCTCCAGTCCTGAAATTTCTGTGCATAACGTTTGTCCATACTTATAGTGGTTAAGTGACAGACACTCAAACCAGAATTTTTTAAAAGTGAATTTATTGTTCCCATAACTAAGTCTTGGGGCAGATATTGCTTCAGACATGGCTTGATCCAGGTGCTCAAAAAATGCCATCAGGAATCTGCCCCAGGCCAATATTTGGCTCTTCTCCCTCTGTGTATGCAAACTTCTCAATCAGCCTCTCCTCGGTAGTGGCCAAGATGGTACCGGCAGCTTCAGACAGACATTCTTCCGGCTCAGTAGCTTCAGTGGAAAGGAAGTGCCTTTTTCTAATAATTTCATCAAAAGCCTGGGACTGACTCTGTCCGGACTCACATGGGTCACATGCTGATCCTCAAGTTATCACTCCGTTCAGGGAATAGAACTTGCTGACTGGTCAGGGGCAGCCCTGGGTCTAGCCTCTCTCTGGGGCCGGAGTTAGCCCCCTGGGAGGCATGTGGATTGAAAGTGGTAGAGGGCTCATCCACCAAAGAAAGGAAGAGCATTTTTGCCAAAATATGAAGAAATGACTCTTGGCACTCAGAAACAGACTGCCACTACAAGATAGCAAAAATTCAGAACAATAAACCAACAGTAGTCTAGGAACTTAAGAAAACACCTAAAGCTGTGATTCGTTACATAAGAACAGCCTTCTTTTACATCATTCAGAAATTATGATTAATTAGTTAACTGCTTTAATATAGAAAAAGGACAACATATCTAGCAGATAAATGATCAGATAAAATGTTTGGCCACAACTTTTGTTCTTAATTTGTCTTCTTTGAAACAAATACTCACTTGAAATAAGTGTAATTCTAACGACTTCCATTTGAAGTTTTCTTAAAGACTAATTCTAGATTTTGTGCCAGCGATTTCCAAGAAATCATATTTATTCATTGGAGTATGTGTGTCTATGTATATATGCTTTCATCTCTGTGTGTGAGTTGTAAAACAGAAATAAATGAAAAAAATGTTCCTCTTTTAAAATATATTTTTAAAATAAATAATGATAGAGAATACTTTTTTCATCTTTCTCCAGGCTGGGAATAAAATGAGATAAGTGAGGCATTCACCCCAGCACAAAATTTAGGGGCAGCACCTACTATGATCTGAATGTTTGTATCCCCTAAAATGACATTTGTTGAAGCCCTAACCCCAATGTGATGGTAAGTGGAGATGGGGCTATTTGGGAGGTAATTAGGGTGAGATGAGGTCAATGAGGGTGGGCCCCTTGTGATGGAATTAGTGACCTTCTAAGAGGAGAAGGCAATCTCTCCCTTTCACTCCTTCTTACTTTCAAGTCTCCCATGTGCACTCAGAGGAAAGGCCACGTGAGGACAGAGTAAGAAGGTGGTTGTCTGCGAGTCTGGAAGACAGCCCTTCTTCACCAGAAACCAAATTTGCTGACTCTTTGATCTTGAACTTCCAGCCTCCAGACTGTGAGAAGTAGACGTCTGTTGTTTGAGGCATGCACGCTAAGGTATTTTCTTATAGCAGCCTGAGAAGACTAAGACCGTCTCCAAATCAAGATACATAATATTTAATACAGTGTTTTTAACATTCAAAATTGATGCAAAAATCCATAATCAGTAACATCAGAATGTTATGTTTCCTGGGGCCCAGTCTAGTGACTGCTTTTGCTGTGACCTCTTGGTATCTGCAGATAGTCCAGACTGTGCCTTTCAAAACTCCGCCTGGGATTTCTGTGTGAGGACTCTGAGCGTCTTGGTACTGGGGGTGGCACCCCAGCAGGGCCGGCTTCATGGGCATACAACCTGTGCCCCTGGAGCAGGACCCTGCATTCAGGAGGGCCCTGTGCTGGTTTTGATAGATCTGCTGTCATCGCCATCTTGTATTTCTTAATAATTTCTGAATAAGTGACGCCAAATCTCATTTTTTTCTGGACCCCCAAAATTATGTAGCTGCCCTATACACCCACTTTAGGTGCCCTTCATTCAACAATAAGGTGAAACCCACGATTCCACAGACCCCAAATGGCACCTCTGACTAAACCTACCCCCGTCAAAAAGGGAGACTGCAAAACACTTGAAACAGAAGGGAAAGGTGGGTTTCACCTTGCTGTGTATCCCCCACCACAGAAGCCGTTAAGAGCAGAAGAGAACAGGTGAAGGAAGTAAATCAGTGAAGCAGGTTCAAAGTATCCATCGCACTCATCATAAATAAAGACATATTGGCTCCTGGTGGGGTGCTAAGAGTGTGCCATCAGAAATGTCAGTCCTGCAAGAAACTCCAAAAAGAAAGGAAAGCACTCAGTGGCCTAGTTAGTTGGGGACATGTTCTTACCCTATCCAGCTCTTTGGACAGTCATGATGTGCATTAGCATATGGAAGAATCCAAGAGGACATGCTTTAAAGAAAACAAACATCCTTGACACACAACTCTTTCCTAAGTGATTCCTGTTAATAGTCTACAGAGCATTCTTTTACAAACACTTTATTAGCTCATGGCATAGTAATCAGAAAGTGTGCTTCATGAGGGAAAAGCACTTTGGGTTCCAAGAATAAAGGAAGCAGATAGAGCTGCCAGGTAAAATACAGGATGCCCGCTTAAATTTGAATTTCAGATAGACAATGAATACTTTTTAGTATAAATTTCCCCACATGTAAATATGTCTAAAATTAAAATTCAGTTGGGTGTCCTGCATTTTTATTTGCTAAATCTGGCAATCTTAGTAGAATACCCATTCTGCCATGTCTCCAAACCAGGTGTATTTCATACGGGGAGTGGGTGGCTTTTGAAAACTGGAAGTTGGAGGAAGTGAAAGAGGCAGATGCTTCCAGAAATGACTCCTGAGGTCCTTATAGGTTAGTAGGTAACTCCTAACGCATAGTTAGCAATTCTCAACTACGGGGAGCTTTGAAAAATGCTGTTGTTCAGGCCCTATCTCCAATAACAGGTGGACTTACCATTAGGCACATCTTAGATTATATTTTCTTTATACCAACACAATCATCCAATGTAATTTTTATTACTTTTACTGTTTTTTACGGAGCACAAGGTATACACAAGCAATGTGTCTAGGGCTCGCCAAAGTCATAATTTCACACTGCACAGAGCTTCTGAATTAAAGACCATACCACCTCATCTATAGTTTTCACTTTTCATCTACTGATGGCTAGAATTCCCATGGAAAGTTAACTAAGTTCTCCAGACTCCTGAGGAATAGTTGAAAACTAAGCACTCAAAGTTCATAAGAGTTACACTTTAGAATTTCCTTTTCAATCTGTCCTTTCTTCTTATAGAAAAACGATCATTCTTTTCCACCAAGTAAGCATGTTAACTTCACCAAAAATTTTAAGGGGCTTAAATTATGTTTTTATTGGCATCACCATTAATAATGCCTGGGGTCTTTTCAGACCTGAAAGAGATGGATGTTCTCTGGGCAGCCTTATGACATGACTCTTATCTGACTATTTTAAGCCTATGTCTATAGGAATCTAAATGTCCGGAAAGTTCAGGAGCCCTGCAAAGGCTGAGTAGAAGGCATCGCGTTCTACTCACTCACCATGCTAGACCTCCAAGAAGCGCAGCTATTAAGTAAGTACATGCTATCTTTAGGTGTCCTGTCTGGTCTTTAATTCCAAATGCATAAGATCTTCATGTATTTCTATTTCATTTTCTCCACTGATTCTCTCTCAGCCTCCTCCCAACATAGATTGTTTGAAAGAGAGACTTTGACCTGGAAATATTTTTGCTTGGAAGGACAGAGGACTGCTATCAATTGCATGGATTTTCCATTCCTTCCTTATTGGTCCACAATACGTATGAGCTGCCTCTGCGCCCAAATAATCAGCACGGCCAGATGGATCATGACAGAGGACATGTCGAACATCTCCAAAAAAAAATATCAGTGGGGAAAGCAGAGCTCGGGTACTACAAGTTACCATCGCCACTAACAAGCCAAACTTACATCCTGTGAGTGGTAGGAAATCCAGCTGGGGAATGCTTAATCTTTGAATCAAAAAGATGATGATATATTTCCTCCAGAAAATGACACTGGCCAATAATGGACTCCAAAGCCATGTGCTACAATCTTAGACTGGATCTTGTACCAGTATTGGTGGCCAAAATGAACTGCAAACTGCTTCGTGAAAAATTGACTCTAGCTTCTGAAAGAAATAATTAGGATTGGAGCAGCCTTTTTGGATAAAAAGCTAGGAAGGAGGTAGCTGGGCTCAATTTTCATATGCAGACTGTGTAAAATTATAGATCATTATTGCCACTACTTGGCTGCTTGCTTTCCAAAGGATTTTTGCTTCTTAAGGAATTATATAATTGACCCTCTAACTTACGGTCTGTGGGGCACAATGCTCTTTGTCACTGACTTATTACCTCAGTGCTCAGCTATGGTCTTAATGAAGCAGAGATCACAGCTTTGATTGACAGACGGGCCTCATTGCTCTAAGGTGTTCTGCTGCCAAATGTGCTATAACTGCAATTGATGGATTCAACTCTACTATCAATATTTATTGAATCCCTACTATGTACAAATCAGTGTGTTGTGTGACTTTGGGACTGCCAAACAAAATGAAACAAACAAAAATCCGAGATCATTTTTGTCTTCACCATCTAGTGGGGGAGACAGATGCATTCACAAATAGCTACACCACAAAGCAAATTATGCTAAGCACAATAATAGAAGCACAAAGTGTAGTGGGAAATCAGAGGAGAAAGATTAATTCCAACCCATGAGGATGTGAATGGATCGCCATGAATTTATCACCACCCCAGGAACAACAACTTACTACATATGTTATAATAACGGTGGGTTAGTATTGCTATTTTAAAGCACAAATGAAAAATATATTGTAATTAGATGAGATTTGCCAGCCAAACAGAGCAAACCAACCAGAAGTCTAAAACACAAAGAGACAAATAATGATTTGGGCTTTTTCATTTTTGTGTCAGATTAGTTAGCTGCTGATTTCGTTGCTATAGGTGTGAACCATGATTTTTTTTTTTTAATGTGGTCTAGGGGTTATAAAATCCACCTGCGTATGGCAGATCCCAGGGCAAATCTGTGCTGTCCCTGCGGAGTGACTGGGTCCTACCTTTGTGTCCTTGACTAGGTACCATTAGCAAGGTTAGCCTATAACTGAATGCTTTAGTTTCCAGAATTATCTCATGAGCTCATGTCTGCAAGCAGGTAAACATTAGGATTAAAAATGCTTTGTATCTGTTTATCTTCCAGGTGTACAGTGTATTCTTCCCATCAAAGCCACTAAGAGATTCAAAAGTAGGTTTGAGACCAAGAGCAAAGTCTTCAGTGTCTCTCTGGGAAAGACATGGAGTGCACACAGCAAAGAAACTCAAGGCCCTGAGAGCCAGCAGCCAGCTCGGCCTTCACTCAGAAGTTATTAGACCCTAAGATGTTGCCATATTTCCTGGCCCAACATGCTGAAATTGCAAGCAGAAGTCTGTAATACTTTCAAAATAATTGCTTCCACTGATATCATAATATGTGTCCTCCATCAACACACCAAATGCTAGGATGACCTGAGGACATTGCCGTAGACATGAGTCTTTACTTCACAAACTGTTGAAAAATTATTTGACATCCAGGACTTATACTCAATTCTCCCTAATTTTTATTTTAAAATAACCCATCAAATAATAATGCAATTCTATGATGTGCTGGGTGCTGTTCTAGCCATTTACATCCAACAACTTATGAGGTAAGAATATAATGGTCCGCATTTGACAGATGGAGAGACAGAAGCCTAAGACCTTGCTCAGAGACAACTAGCTAGAAAGTGGCAGAATCAGAGGGTCTGGCTCCAGACACCATGCTTTAAACCCTATGCTGGTCTGCTTGTGTATACAATCCTCATATCTGCAGAAAAGCTGACACAAAGAAAGTGTTCAAAAATATAAGTTAATATTAACATTGATCAAATATTAGTCTGAGTAATTTAGTACCCGTCGTGTTTTAAAACTTAAAATGCAATTAAAATACTTCTTTTCAGCGCAAGTATTCTGCAATATATCCTTACAAAATTACTGCATAATCTTAAATTTGCACTATCTTCTTAAAGGACGTTAGATAAACAAAGCGGATACTCATTTTGTTTGATACTCTGCACCCTCATACATCTCAATGCTTTGTCTGTTAGTTTTATTTCCTTAACAGGATGCTATAGGTTTCTCAAAGGGAACGACTGTGTCTTCTGCTCTCTTTCTGCAGCATCACAATGTCCTGATACATAGGAATCATTCAATGAATATTTGTGGATTGGTAATCAATAATGTTCTCGATTAGAAGACCTGAGTCCATAGTATTGGGATAATGTTGTTGATCCCATGTAATGATGAGAAAGTGTGTCGTCGCCATGTAGGTAATTAGTAAAGATGAACTCTTTCTAAGTGTCCTAATCTAAAATTCTCTTAAAACCATACGTGCAGAATATCTGTATGCATTTCTATCGGATATATACCTAGAAATGGAATACAGCTAACCTATACATGATCACAAAATTCTATGTACCAGAATAACACTTCTTATAATAGCTCAAAACTGGAAACTGTCTAAACACCTGTCAACAATAGAGAGGAGAAACAGTCACGTGCCACCACATGGATAAAGTACACATACAAAATGTTGAGATGAAGAAGTCAGATCCCAAAAAAGTGTATACTGAATAATGCCATTTATATAACATACAAAACGGACAACTGATGCTGTTAGAAGTCAGGATAGTGGTTTGTGTTGGGGATACTCGTAGTTGGTTGGTACCTGGGAGGGGCAGGAAGGAGGCTTCTGCTTGTGGTCTGTTCCTTGATTGGGTGCCTATTACACAAAAGTGTTCAGTTTGTCAAAATTGAGCTGTGCCCTTATTGTCACGTACTTTTCAGTCTCTATTATACTTCAAACAAAAGTTTGAAAAAAACTCCTCCACATACTTGCAAGCTCTACTCAAATATTTTCCTTTCCCTACCAAAAACCTCTCTTATCACAGTGCGCTCGCACTGTTTTTAAATAGACTATTGCGGGCATATTTTAAGTGCTGATTCAACTGTAATTTCTTTGAGCAGTGAGGTTCTCTGTTATTTACCTTTACTTCCCCTTATAACAACTAGAGTGGTAACATAATGTGTTTTGTTGAATGAATGAATGAATGAATGAATGAATGAATGAATGAAGAAGAATGAAAGAATAAATAAACAACTCAACACTGAACTGTTCTATGCAAATAGCAGCTCACAATCATGGTGATTGTAATCATTGTTACATGGTTACGTCAAGTCTACTGACCTACCTGTACACACTGATCTAAAAGACAAATGTATAACTAAAAAACTTAAGTCACCAGAGACATTACTAGAATAATTCTTCACCTTGTGAATAGATTCATAGTTAAGTTTCTCTACTTCATCCAATATTTATTATTTATTCTGGATGTATTTTGCAACAGAAATGGTTCTAGGCAGTTCATTGACATTTTATCATTTAATTCTAAAGGTAATAAAGTGTAGTTGTTAAGAAACTAGGATTTGGATTCACACAGACCTAGGTCCAAATCATGATTCTCCCACTTAAAAACTGGGCAGTCCTGGGTACATTAGTTAATTTCTCTGAGCCGCGGTTTCCTAACCTCTACAATGGCGACAGTCACACCCATCTTATTCAAGGATCCCATGAGTGTGAAGTGCTTAGCCTGGTGTTTAGCAGATTGCTGATGGAAGAGTACTGGTTATTACCATCACGACCAGAGATTAAGTAACTTTCCCACATCCATTCCATACCCATCCACCAGCAAGCCTGTAGATTCTATCTCCAAAATGTATTTCCAGACCTCCTCTCTCCATTACCACCATATTCAGTCTCCCCTTGCTCTGTCCACTCCCATAGTCTTAGCAAGTTCTCTCTCTGTTTCTTCTTTTTCTCTCTCCAACTTTTCTCTTGGTAGCAGCCAGAATGATCTTTTCAAATCTTAAACTGCCTTAAGCCCGCCAATGACTTCCTTCAAAATCAGTTCCAAATGCACTGTCTCCTGTGATCTGATCCTACCTTCACTGTGCTCTGGTCCTCCTGGGGTCCCAGGATGTTAGACAGGTGACATGTGCTCCTGCCTCTGCAGTTCATCCTTCATATCTCAGCTTAAAGGTGACTCGGGAAGAGCTCCCCACATGCTTTAATGAATTAGATCTTCCCACGAGTCCCTGCAGCCATCTATACACAAATTTCACATTCTGTGTTTACCTCTTTATTGTCTGTTCCTCCTCTGGACTGTGACTCCCCAAAAGTATTGCCATGGCTGTTCTATGTGCCACCAAATGACCATCACTAACCCAGTGCCTGGAACAAAAGTCTTTATTCAACAAGTATGCACTTCCTGCCTTTCACATGCAGGCACTCAAACTGTAGATGAATAAACACAATAAGCAATGCATTGTGTTAGCAAGTGGTGAGGGCTATGGAGAAAAGCAAAGCTGGAAGATGGAGAGGGTGGGACAAATGGGGGCAGGGCCACAAAATAAATTAGGGTGGTCAAGGGGGACCTCTCTGAGTGGGAACCTTTGAGCAGAGACTTGAAGGATGTGAGAATGTGCCATGGGAATGGACATCCAGAAACAGAAGTTCAGGTAGGAGTAAGTGCAAGAATCCTGAGATGTAAGCGAGCCTGAGTGTGCGAGAGACAGCCGAGGGCCAGCATGGCTGAAGCTGAGTGAATCGAGGGGAGAGTTGTGGAAGATGAGATCAGAAAAGCCAGAAGCAGCCTCTGGGCTTGGTAAGGACTTGGCTTCAACTCTGATGGAGAAGAAAAGCACTGACGGGTTCTGAGCATAGAAACCCAATCGGAGTTATGTTTTAACCAGGTGGTACTAGCTGCTGAGTTCAGGACTCTGTACTGAATGCAAGGGGCCAGGAGTGAAAGCACAAATGCCACTCAGGCCAAGTGTGAGGCCATGGGGGTTTAGATAAGGGTGGGAGCAGTGGAATTGCCAAAAGATGGTAAGATTCTGGATATAATTTAAGGGAATACAGAGAGGATTTGTTGACGTATTGGTTCTAGAATGTAAGAGAAAAAGAGGAGTCAAAAATGACTTCAAAATAGATATTCAATAAACCTTTGTTGAATGGATGAGTGGATGAATAAATGAATGAATGACACACAGTTATTAAAGAGCAGGATCAAGATGTAAAGCAAGGTTAGTAAGACATCAAAATACTCATTGCAGTTCTTAACCTTCTAGAATCTGACAGTCTCTCTTTAGAAAAATGCGCATATGTGCATATGCATGTTTCTGTTTCATATGTTTAGAAATGAACAATACAATACATGTTATTGGAATATAACAATAATTTCTAATTCAGTATTATAAAAAGTGGTAATTAAGGACACTAAATAATTCTTAATATTTGTAAAAGCCTAAAGGAAACTATACATTTTCTGACAGTAAGATCGCAAAGTTGATAAAGCACCATTTCTTTACCAAGGGCTGGAATTATAATAACTTTGTTCAGTAATACTGGTTTTCTCATACGAGGTAAGTTTTAACAGGCAGATTTAGATGACTGTATTTAATAACAAATTAGCAAATATATTTAATAAACGCAATTTAGTGATTAAAATTAAAAGTTTGCTCCATGGAGGAAAAATAATAGAAGGTATTTCTGGAAATGAATGCAATGTTGTTTTGTGCAAAGGCAAAAACAGAAGACTGCATTTGGATGTTGCAGGGTTTTGTGAGCTGCATAAACAACAATATAATTAATTGCATCATAATAGGTCAGTCTCATTTTTCACCCAGAAGTAAATCTAAAAAAGCAACCCCAATGTTGCCCTCAAATTATTTCCAGATTATCTGTTTAGTTTTATATATATATATATATATATATATATATATATATATATACATATATATATATATACACATACATATATATATATATATTTTACATATATATACACACACAAAAAAAACATTTAGACAACTATGTTTAAATTATATTTTAAGTCCTCCAAGGCTTCAAAGGGAATAAGGTTGTCAGTGTTTTGCCTTATAATTTAAATACTTTTATTTAAATCCCAAGGGCTGTTTTCCAAAGTTGGATGTTCTGCCACAGCCATTAAACTCTTTCAAGGCAAAGGGGATCACAGAGTTAAAACTCTAGGGATTAACACTGGGCTGGCTCACAGTTTCCTGGCTGCCCTGAAGCATTTGTCTAAGAGCTCAAACCAAAAAAAAAAATAAATAAAAAGGTGAGGAGCAATAGAAAAAATTGTCCAAAGTCTATCTCAGGAAGTATCCTATTTCTGGGGGAAAACTCTGGTCCTGAGCTGAGAAAAATGCCTGTGATGTTCCAAGCCCCTTAAACTATGAAGGGATTGTGAAAAAGTGAGTCAATAGAATTCCCATTTGCTAAAACACAGGTACCAACTGGGTGACCGAAAAATAACACTTAAATCTTAATTTAGACTTTTGGCTTCAATTGCCTTGCAACTGAGTCAAATTATATCCAAATTTTCTGTGTATCATGTTTATAAATGAAATATGAATGTTTACTCAGTGAAAACAAGGGAGAGGACAGACAGACAGACATTGGGCGCTTCAAAAAAAATCTATTATAAAATTTGATGGCTCCAAAAACAAAGATCATATCAGTCAATTTAATATTGGATTGAGTTATACATGTACACTTTGGTGTGCAGTGATGACTGCAAAATGAGAAAATATATTATAGAAATGATGATAATACACTCTCCATACTCTGAGTATTTGTCTATAATTCAGAATGTATTTCTGTTTGGAGTATTGGTGTTAACATGCTTTCTTAGCACAGAGAACAGCCGTTATGGTGTATGTTATGAATGCATATTAACAACACAGGTATTTGCATATCTGGAACTATAGTAGAAAATGCATAACAAAATTTCTTTTGAAAGATTATTGTACAAATACACTGAATCCTTGCTAAATCTTGACATAACAACTTTTTGTTTTCCCCCTTTTTTTAAAAAAATCTAAGATATTCAAACAATAGATTAATACTCAGAAAACCTCAACACAGCCTCTATCCTCACCCCTCCCTATCCCCACAAGCACCAAAGTTTTTTATTTCATGTTCAAAGGCAGAAACAGAACAGCCCCAAACGTTGTCATCAAAAAAACCATTTCTCATTTGTCTGCACATTGCAAAGGTAAAATATAAAATCTACCCTCGCAATGAGCTATATTGAGGATCATTTTCTACTGACATGTCATGTATCTATTCCTTGGATTTTGATTTTCATGTTTTTGATGCCTGTCATACAATGCAGCTTCTGGAGACTTTGCAAGTTTAGAATATGGTGCAACATGCAAAATTCATGACTAGGCTGGCTGCTTTGTGGGTCATGACTTTGATACTTATTATGCTCCTTTACATTTAAAAATTCAACCATAAGTGAGAACAAACAAAATTTTGCCTCTGGTCTCCCTATAGAAATTCTCTGTACTAATATTAAAAGTGTGTGTAGTTTTTGAATCAAAAGCTATATGAAATATACTCAACGTACCCATTACCAGTAATAGTCCCTTAAGCAACACATTTTGAAATGCTTTGGTATGACTGATTTTTGGAAAAAATAAAAATAAAAGACATGAACTAGGCCAATCTACCTAAGTTATGAATTTATAGTCTTAGTTTTATTTTAAATTTGCATTTTTTTTCCTGGACCACTGAGAGAATGAAATTATTCTCCTTGACCTAGCATGATTCTCCTTTTTGCCAACTTCCCCATCTTTTCTAGAACTGTCCCAGCAAAGTCCAGTAACTTTGAGGGGGATGGAAATGAGTGGGTTATGACAGGAGTAAAATTGAATTTCGTTGGAGGCCCCCATGACAATTTGGAACCATGGTACACTAAAGCAGCAGAATTCTAAACCTTTCAAAACTGGGATTTATAAGGGGAATGCTAACACAGATTCTGCCGGGGATTACTTTAATACCAAAAGCATACTGTCTCACTTTATAGAAAGAGATTACTCTGTTGTCAAACAACAAAGGTTGTATCGGTTTATTTTTAAACTTTTCTTTTAAGTGCACTTTTTACCTAACTGACAGGCAATCCTGAAATAAGATGTCCTTTTTTGTTTGGAGGGGGGGGAAGATTGTGTAGCAGGGGAATAGAGAAAAGGAGAGAGGAAGGTGGAGTTTGCCTCTGGCTTCACAGTTTATTTTATTTATAAAGCTTTACCAGCTTTGCTTAACTGTTTCTACCCTGCTTTTGTTAGGAAACCAAAAAAGGGGCAGTGGGGGGGAAAAGAGAAATATGAAATAAATCTGACCAGGAAAACCAAATGGCCACTGATATAAGAATGAGAAGATATTTTTAAAATATGAGAAGATTTGTAGGGGAAATAAAAAAATCTGAATGCTCCAAAAAACAAAAAAAACCAAAACCAAAACAAAACAAAACAAAAAAAACAGGAAAGTTAATCTTTATTAAAATACTGGGCAGAATGCCAGGGAGAGAAAGACAAAAAACTCTAATTGATAAATTTTATGTTTATTGTGTATGAAATGAAATGAAAACGAACAAGTAAGTTAACATTGGAAAGAGATAGGGGACAATAAAAGAATGAAGTTGTGACTTTCGGTAGAGGACACAAGAAGATAGTTTGAAATCTTTCACAGTGGACTTGCAATTGTTTCTGCATTTTATACATATATATAGCATCTCTCCCAAAAGTTGTTGAAAGATACCAGCAAGTGTAGAAAGGGGAGCATCTGAGAGTGTCTTTCACAGACCCCAGAAGGAGAAACTGCTTTTTTATTCCAAATTCCTAAGAAGCACAGAAGTCTTATACGTTTTTAAGAGAACACACAGACACACACCGGTGGGTGACACGCCATGAAACAAAACAAGGAAATAAGAAGACCTTTGTTGATCCCTGTTCGCTTACACAAATCCCAGTTTGGTTAGCCATCTCAAGACTATTTTCCTGATTTCAGCTTCTTTTCATGGCTTTCTTTCCCTGGGTACCCAGGTGCGCAGATGGGATGGTGATCTTCACAAAACATCATCAACAACCACAACAAAAAACGTCTCGCTCACACAAAAGCCCACCTTGTAAATGAATGGAATATTAACGACTCCCCTAATAGTGGCACCGTTGGCAGGGCAAAACTAAACACTAACACAGCTCTTCCTACAGATTGCCCGTGAAGCCGGAGCAGCTCGAGGAGAAATGCACCTACTGTATGTGAGTGCTGGTGCAGATTTTTTTCCTATCAGTCTAACCTTCTGTGTTGATGCATGAATGCTGGTACCCACTTACTGGGATGCCAGATGATCAGTGCAGAATGAAGGTCCCAAGAGAGAGGATCACATGGTTTTCTCTGCCCTGTGACGTCACTAGCAGATGGCATGGGTACCAGCTCTGGCAGTTGGCATCAATGTCACTTTTTAGAGATCAATGAGATAGTGCAGATATACACAGATCTAGAGACTCCAGGAGACGATGCGACACTCAGCCTGAAAAGATTTGGAAGACACAAAATGAAAACTGATTATTGAATGAAATTAAAAGCTAAGGTAATATAAATAAAGATATACTTCAATTGATGCTGGCTTTGCATGCAAGTATTTAAAGATACAGTGTCACTGTCTTCTAGTATTTATATGCTCTTTGCCATCTCTAAGTTCTTATCATATTTCATTCTTATGATGCAATTATCACATACTTTCACTGCTATTATGTAACACTGAAAGTATGTGGACATTACTAAGAGTTTGTGTGTGTGTGTGTGTGTGTGTGTGTGTGTGTGTGTTGAGGGGGCTGGAGATTGTTAAATTGAAAAGTCTCTGTTTTAACGTGCTTATTTGTTTGAAGACTTTAGCTGAAAATACTTGCTGCTTCACCAAACGAAAGCCAAAATTGTATTTGAAACACAAATTCTTTCACCCTTTCATTCGGGATTCTGAACACACGTGCACAATTGCAGTCAGAATCCTTGGACCGTTCCTGTCAGATATTAGCTAGAGGGAGACTTCTGTGGCTCGTAGAACAAAAACACTACGAGAGTGTTTTTTTTGTCCTGGATAATTTGAACAGCAGTAAACAGACAATTCCACGTAGAAAAAATGTAAACGTAAAAGCAGTCTCAACATTTTCTTTGATTTAAAAAAAAGCCAGTGATTTTTATTTTTTTAATTTATTTATGGAGTTTATCCCAAATTAGCCTAATCCTCCTCTCACCCCCTTTTTTTGTGTGAAGGGTGGGAGAATAGTGCTCTTTTACATTTTCTTTACTGATCAGAAAGAAATCAGTTTTAAAATTGTCTCTGACTATTTTTTTCTTTAAATTTGTAAATTCCAACAGCCACTTATCTAAATTCACAGTTACAAAATACAGCAAATAAACTTAAGGCTTTTTAAAACACACACACAAACACAAATTTGTCAGCTAATAGAGAGATAACACTTTTTGTTTTAAAAACTGGTGTCTCTTCTCATTTTCTACTCAGGGGAATTAGAACTAATGAAATTCTGCATTGCTATATCATGTTTTGCATTTGCTTGATTGCTACAGTTCTTTCTGTGTATTTAAAAATGTGTGAAAAAATCAAAAAGTAATGGAATGGTGGTGGCCTCATGTTTTATTTTCTTCTGATAATTTGCCTGTATAAATTAATACTATGGCGTGTGTCAATGTTTGTTATAATTACTAGTCTGTCCAAACTCAAAATTGTATTTAATATTAAAAAAAATTAGTCCAGGAATCAGCCTTTTACACACGTTTTTTGTATTTTTAGGATTAAGTCATTAAATATGTTTTAAGTATGTAAACTTCCAAAATGAAAACACTTTAAATATTGTGCTGGCATTTTTTCAGGTAACTTAAGATTAGAGAACCATGTTAACGCTACCGTTTGATGAGTCTGTTGTAATGCCAGAATCCCAGATGTGCAGAAAGTTTTCTAGAGAATGTGAGGACCAGAAGCAAATTAAGAAACCGGAAAGCTTTTCCAAACAGATTGTCCTTCGAGGCAAGAGCATCAAAAGGGCCCCTGGAGAAGAAACTGAGAAAGAAGAAGAGGAGGAAGACAGGGAAGAGGAAGATGAAAATGGGTTGCCCAGAAGGAGGGGTCTTAGGAAAAAAAAGACGACCAAGCTCCGACTAGAGAGGGTCAAGTTCAGGAGACAGGAAGCGAATGCTCGAGAGAGGAACAGAATGCACGGCCTCAACGATGCTCTGGACAATTTAAGAAAAGTGGTCCCCTGTTATTCTAAAACCCAAAAACTGTCCAAAATAGAAACTTTGCGACTGGCCAAAAACTATATCTGGGCACTTTCTGAAATTCTGAGAATCGGCAAGAGACCTGATCTGCTCACGTTCGTCCAAAACTTATGCAAAGGTCTTTCCCAGCCAACTACAAACTTAGTGGCAGGATGCTTGCAACTCAACGCCAGGAGTTTCCTGATGGGTCAGGGTGGGGAGGCTGCTCATCACACAAGGTCACCATACTCTACTTTCTACCCACCCTACCACAGCCCTGAGCTCACCACTCCCCCAGGGCACGGAACTCTTGATAATTCTAAGTCCATGAAACCCTACAATTATTGCAGTGCGTATGAATCCTTCTATGAAAGCACTTCCCCTGAGTGTGCCAGCCCTCAGTTTGAAGGTCCCTTAAGTCCTCCCCCAATTAACTATAATGGGATTTTTTCCCTGAAGCAAGAAGAAACCTTGGACTATGGCAAAAATTACAATTATGGCATGCATTACTGTGCAGTGCCACCCAGGGGCCCCCTTGGGCAGGGTGCCATGTTCAGGTTGCCCACCGACAGCCACTTCCCTTACGACTTACATCTGCGCAGCCAATCTCTCACCATGCAAGATGAATTAAATGCAGTTTTTCATAATTAATGAGGAAAATGAAAATAAACAGTGGTCATTCACCTCCCCCCCCCCCGTCTAATTAAGACAAAGCAGATGCTTGTGGGCTGAGTAATTGGCACAACTCTATCTAAGGTGTTTACTAGTTTCTGAAGTGTGTTTCAACTATTGTGAGAATTTTCTATGTAATAATAAATCTCTTTTCATATGAGAACTTCTTTTCCTTTCCTTTTGTCTGTAAGCACTGTGATTCTGTTTCTACTGGAACGATTTTTTTTTCTTGTTTTCTTTTCTTTTAAATTCACTTACTTTGTTGGAACAAGGTGTCTAAGAATATACTGTTGAATAAAGACCTGCACACAGCATAACTCAATGTCTATTTCAGTTGTACAGTAATTATAAAAAAAAATGCATGTTGTTAAAATCAGATGAATAAAATGATGTGTTTATAATGATTAGGAATTATATATTATGTATCTCTGAAAAATTGGAAATTTAAAATATCGAGAATGACACTAAGCTGACAATGATATTGGAAGGTGCATTTGAGGATATGCAACAATATAAAAAGCTATGCAATTTTCTTTTTATTAAGGACGAATCTAAACGCATTCAATCGGTAACTCTTCCTCTTCAAGTATTTGCAGATGGGGCAACATGATATTTGGGTAGGTGGTGTCATAATTTTGGAACAATTATTGCAATCATAAAGAAACCATTTTCAGCACTTGTTTGTATTGTTCAGAAATTAACTGTACAGGCTTGTTATCACAATGTATAATTGTGTTTTTCCACCCCACATTTTTAAAGCAATTAAACATAGATATTTACACTCATAAAGGACATCTATTAGCTGTGATATTTCTGCATGTTACTTATTATTTCCTGGTACACAGCTGCTTTCTGTCTCCAAAACTCCCTCCTCCTCATTTCACAAATATTTCTGGATTTCAAAACCATACGGGATAAAACAATTTTCTTATACAAAATGGCCAAAGCGCTTACAAGAATTTTTTTTAAGTATCTTAAATGAAAGAAGAGGCGCCCATGAGGGTTCAACATCCTGGGGAAACAATGATAAATCCTGGTAACCTTCAGCCTGAGTCAAAATTTGGTGGCAAATCTCCAACAAACACCAGAGTGGATGTTAAAAATGGAAGGTTTGACTCTGTGCCGTTTAAATGTCTGGCCGATTAAAGGCTAAATTCTGTGTGATTAAAAGTTTCCCGACAAAAGGCCACCCAAACCCTACTTGAATAGCGCCCGCGGAGCTCATCCTCTTAAGGAGAACTGAGCCCCTTCTAGAATAAAAACCAAGGTGGCAATGACCTCGCTCAGATGCCCTCTTGCGCAGGTTTGCCTCCCAGAGGGAGGAGGGGAACAGCTGCAAAGGCTTGCGAGGGCAGCAGAAATGGGTCCAGCGGTGGCAGGAAGGAGCGGGTCTGGGTGGGCCCGGGCCCGGGGTCCGCGCACCGCAGCGGGGCCAGCATTGCTCACTCGTGAGCCCCGCGGCGTCCGCTCCTGGCGGCACAGGCCCGAGGGCGCCTCGCGGGTGACTCGGGGAGTGGAAGGAGGCAGCTACCGCCCCCCGCAGTGGTCCCCGGGGCCAAAGCCACAGGCTGCACTGCCTGTGTCCCGCCCGCAGTGGGCGCCTCGGGGCCCGGGATGGGTGCCGACCTCCCCCAGCCAGCAAAGGTCAGCAAGGTGTGGAGAGTGCGCTGGCCCCAGAGGCCCTGCCCTGAACCGCGAAGAAGGTGACCTCTTGGGAGCCAGGCCTCCAGAGGCGGGACCAGGGGTCGCCCCTTCACCTGCCCCGTCTGCCGCAATGGGGGCCACGCAGCGGCGGCGGCTCCAGTTTGCCCAAATTTCGCTGAGAGCTGCCCCTAGTCTGCCCCTCCCAAGGCTGGTGGGACCTCCTGAGCCGCTGCCCGGAGGCCTCGGGGCAGCGTCCCTTCAGCTGCCCCATCAGATCGCCGGGGCTTTGGGCGCGCACGGCAGCCGCGCTCGGACGGGCAAGGATGCCGAGCAGCTGCGGGAGCAAGACGCAGAGGGTGATAAACGTGCCCTTCTAAGCGGGTGTGTTAGCACCTGTTCTGTCAAATCCCAGGAGGGCAGGGGCAAAGCGGTCAGGGAAAGAGGAGGACGTGTGCCCTCCAGAGGTGGAGAGAAGTTCTCCTAAGGTAGAGCCGTCCATCCCCTCTGTCTCTGACGCAGGAGTGACTCGTGCTGGCTTCCTCAGAGGAGCACAGAACCTGCCCTCCCTGGGACTGTGTCCAGGTTTGCTGGGCATCTTTAAGTCCCCTCAGATACTAAGAGTCTGATCCCTGCTTTCCCCACCTCAGCAAAGAGTGAAAAGTGAAGAGGGGCCAAGAACTTGAAGAATGTGACTTTAAAAAAATTTAAGGCAGTTCTGTTTAGTCACTAACGGAATAGGTGTGGTCTCCCCCATCCTTGCTTCAAGGTGACTCAATGACCTAGTGAGAACAGCATCACGCCCGCTCAGTGTCTTGTTGATCCAGACAGCCTTTGAAATCCACATAGGCTTTGCAGGGTCACAAACAAATTCATGTTGGAACTAGAAATTGCAACAGAAGATGCATTCTCCCCGCTCCCTTTTGGCAATATGGGAGAGCTAAGAAAAAAGCAGCTGGCTGGATGTCTGGGAAAGAAGCAGCCGTGCAGAAGGAGCGTCTTATCTCAGAGCTTTGTTCCCTAGGCACCCAAGCAAAAGAGTGGGGTTTTCGGGCACAGACCCCAGAGATTATGAAATTTCTTCCATATTTGGATGCACAAATCTGATGCATGCTCTCTCCTTCAGTGAACTGCTGGAATCTGGGATACTATGTTGTGTGTGAGTTGGGTGAGTGGGATTGATCCCTGTGGCTTAATCATTTTGGATCCCACTGATGACTCCCGGCATGGGAATCACCCACCTGGCTTCCATTAGACTCACCAAGGGCAGAGTGTTGCTTTTCTTCCTCAGTAGGTCCCTCCCTGTTCCCTGTGGACTGCAATCTTGAGAAATCATATGACTTGCTCATTCATATACCAACATCACAGATGCCATGCATTGCAGAATCTTCCCTTTCAAGGTACCATTCCAATGCCAGGGAATAGGGTACAGTATAGAGAGCAGGATCAGGAAGGCTTGGAATCAGATTTGGGTCAAAACACTGTCTCACCACGAACCTCTTACTGCAGCCTCAGTGAGAGCATACACGGCACCCAAAAGGCTCAAGATCATGGTACCTTACTTCCTTGGGACCTTTCCCTACCTCATACTTCCCTCACCTCCAGCATGAAAGACGAAATGTCTTTCTCTCTTCTGAACCCTTTTAATAATTATTGTTTTTCAAATTGATTAGGCATCTCTTCTGAGTTGAATTATGTGGATCTTATATTTAACTTCTCAAATGTTTGTCCTTTTTCATTTATCAGAATTAGAATGTATACATATTCTATGTAAGTGAACTCAACAAAATAAAGACGTATTTCTCTCTCACATAAAAAAAAAAAGTGGTAGGAAGTGTAGGACTTGTATGGCTGTTCAGAGACACCAGCGGCCTACGCTGCTTTTACTTTTCTACTCCACTAACCTTAGTGCAGGGCTTCCATTCTCAAATTCACTTCATGGCCCAAGATGGCTGCTGGGGTTCTAGCCATTGTGTCCTAATTCCAGTGAAGAAGAAGAAAAGGGGGCGGGGGCAAAAGTGTGTCCCACCCACTTGAAAAGACCCCTTTAGATATTATTTTTGGAAGCCCCACCCACTGACTTATATTTCACTGACCACCTCTAGATTGACGAGAAGCTGGAAAATATGTCCTTCATTATCAGAGCATATTGCCCCCTAGAATAAAATCATGTCTTGAAAGTAAGAAAGAAGGATAAAATGGATGTTTGTTGGGCATCTAGCAATCTCTGGCATGCTTCCCTTTCTAGACTCTGAATCCTCAAGAGCTTGGACCTCATACACCATGTGGACCACCTTGGGCACTCTCTTGCACATCATAGGTTCTCAATGAAGTTTTTAATTGTTTTAAAATCCCTCATGACAGTTTAGGTGACAAATGTTGTTCTAGGGCACGTCTTCCATCTGTGTGCTAATGGGACTCACTACATATTAAATTCAACAGGACCACTGCGGCAGTCCATCCACCCTTCCTCAATGCCCCAAGGGGTTGTCTTGAACCACACTGATCTTTTCTTCCCCCCACTGCATTGCCCTTTGCCTCCAACATGACATTTACATTCTGCGCATAGCACCACCTGCCTTACCCAGAAGGTCCAGTGTGTCAGACAAAAGGCGGTCTTAGCTCATTTTCTTTACAGTACAGTGAGCCCCGTCTTTCTATGTATTTCCCTTCCTAGCTGTGTGTGGCCAGGTTTGCTTAGCTCTTTCCAAAACCAATGCCTTTAACTTGGCTTTCTACTAATCCTTTCTCTCCTCTCTGAGATCTTATACTTTTTCCAAGTATTCTTTTTGCCGTTTCTAATACCTCTTTCTCCACCGATTACAGACATTTGTGTTACTAAATGGTCTTAGGCTCCCCGAGCTGTGGATGCTAAATAAGGTTTGGTTTTAAGTCCAGTCCTCCTTTCCCACCTGCAAAATGTAGGCTTCTTGCTCTCTGTGCCTTGAAAGATGGAAAGAGAGTGTTTCATCTATCATTCCTAGGGCTACCTGTACGTTTTCTCAGTCATATCTCCATGCCCAGGGTTCTCATGCTGATGCCACCTCCAATAAAGCATCATGTGGCTGATGATATATGAGGTCTGACAATTAAGTTCACGAACTCATCCTAGAAAAAGTGCTTCATACCTCATCACTGACTATCATTATGGTCACCTTTGAAGTACTCCCCTTGGGAAGCTATGCATTAACACCAGCGCCTAGTCCACCCTTCAAAGCAATTTTGGAACTCTTTTTCTGGTATGGCCATCAGAGCTGTCATCGTATTACCCTTGATGTCCTGAATGTCACCAAAACGTCTACCTCTCAAAATTTCCTTTATTTTCAAATAAAGAAAGAAGTGATTGGGGGCCAGATCAGGTGACTAGAGAGGGTGTTCCAATAGTTAATTATTTACTGGCAAAAACTCCCTCACAGACAGTGCCGTGTTGAGCTGGTGCATTGTCGTGATGCAAGAGCCATGAATTGCTGGCGAAAAGTTCAGGTCGTCTAACTTTTTCACTCAGCCTTTTCTGCACTTCCAAATAGTAAACTTGGTTAACTGTCTGTTTAGTTGGTACAAATTCATAGTGAATAATCCCTCTGCTTTCAAAAAAAATGTTAGCCACATCTTTGCAACAAAGTTTGTGAACATAATTGTCAGACCTCATACTCCAGCAGCCCACCTGGTGGCGCTCACTCACCTTTGACCTCCATCACCCTGTGGGCATCGGTACTCTCCCCTTGACTGCTTTCTCTCTCTCCTCACCTTTCTCTGGGTCTCTAGACTATAAGGAAAAACATGTTCATATTTCACAGAGAAGTCAGAGCGCCTGAGCTCCTGATAAGGGTCTTTTGCTTTAACCAGTCCGCCCTGCTGGTGACAGGGCCCCCAGCCATCCCGGAGAGCTGGGTCAGGCTGGGTTCAAGCATCACCTCATGCTATAGCCAAAGCTACTACAGCTTGTTTCCCCTCAGACCCTGGTCTGAGTTGGCCTCATTGCATCTGATTTCCCTATTTGTGTGGTATCTTCCATCTCCAAAAGGGGCCCTATTACTTTATGAGACTCCTAACAGAAACTCAAATTAGGACAAGGTTCAAGTTCTTCCTTTGGGCTATGTACCAGAAGCATAAGAACGGGGGATCGATACCCTGTCTACTCGTACTAAAATGTATAGTATGTCCTAACCTAGGCAAGAACAAGATAAGTAGTTAAGGCTTCCTTCCCAAATTGGAGAACCAAACAAAAACAACAACAAAACACTTTTCTTCATCCTAAAGCCCACCTAGCCTCTTGCTCTTTTTCCTTCCTAGTTCAAGTACTTGATCCAGAATGTCTCCTTCTCTAGCACCTTCTCTCTTTGATCTGCTGTAGCCCTTCCTCCATCCAACTGAGGCTGCCTATGTTTCCATACTTACTCTTAACTCCTAAGATATAATTTGAACAAAGCATACTGATGTTTAAAAACAGAGCATATAACCACTCATAAAAAGAACTGGGATATCAGGTTGCAAAAGTTGACTAGAGATCTCATTGTACAAGATCCTGGGCGTCGGGATGTGGGAGGATGTAAGTCTGAGGGCCCAGCTTTGTCCAGGGTGTTTTCTGTTAACTTTGTGCCCATGGGCAGGTGACACGACTTTGCAGATTGTCAGTTTCTGGTCAAATAAAGATCATAAGAAGTAACACAAGTTACTGAAGTCAAGTGACTTTTCTTCGGTGGTATTCTCTTTGATCTCCCGCTCTCTCTGGCTGTCCTGCCCTGAAAAGCTCTCGCAGTTCTCCTCATACTTTGTTAACTCTCCTTCTGTCTCCATTGCCAGCTCGCCTTCCTCCTCTCAGCTTTCCTCAGCACTCAGCCCTCTGCACCTCTCTTCATCAACTTGCAGGTCACACTTCGTTTTTTTCTTGTTTGCCCTCCAGGAGGACTGACTTCCAGATCTGTACTTCCGCCCACCAAAGAGCTTCACTTTTATATCCCATTGTCATCTAATACTCAGCGTGTCTATAATGAAACACTCTGCACACACCACCCCTGCCTGCCAACCCTATCCAGAAGATCCCTGCCACTTCCTGTGGATAAAGTCTCTGAGCTTTCTTTGATTAAATGAGATCAGGAATACGAATAGCATTTTGTAGAAGAAGAAAAAACATGAACTGTTTCTCATATTCTATTTTCCTCTGGTCATTGCTCTTCCAAGTTAGTCTCCAAGTTTCCCCTTATCATTTCACACCTAGACCAATACTAATCACTCCCATTTCACCCTGCCCCCTTCCAGCCCTCTACCCATTGCCAGATTAATCTTCCTAAACTACTTCAACACACCAACCCCTGGGAGTAACACCTTTCACGGTTCTCATTTTCTATGTGATAAATGATAAAAATGCATTTTAATTTTCATTTCTCTAAACCCATATTAAAATTAAAAACAACAGCTGACCTCATATAGCACTTTAGAATTTATATCACAGTTTTCACATATTCACCTTTTTCAGTCCTAGGAACTTCATCCCAAGGGAATAATCCTATGATCCTTATTTTTCTGGGGACAGAATCAGTAAAATGGTGTCACTTGGCCACGGACACAGTACCAACGGACGTAGCTGGACAAAGCCAGGCCTCAGACTTCCATCTCTTAGTCGGCACCCAAGGCTGACATAAGACATCTCTAGTTCACTTTTCCAACTTGATATCGCATTTCATCGCAGTACTGCCCTGGTTGTAAACATCAGTATGCTTTGTTCAAATAAGAGTTTAGCTGTTAGTGTGCACATGACAATTTAGTGGTCCTGGTGAAGACGAGTGTAAAGAGTGAGGAAGCAACACACACACCCCTGCCCCAGCTCCGGAGATGTCTGAGGAACAAGGTTCCACCACCTCTGTTCTGCAGGAAAACAGCCCTGAGGCTGAAACCGTTTGCTGCTGGCCATTCTGCCTGTGTCTTGCACTGCTGCAGCTGTTGAAGGCGTCTGCATTTCTATTCTCAACCTTCTCAAACTCATGTGTGTTTCCAAGCTACCCCCTCTGTGGAGCCTCCCAGGTTGCTGTGATCTATGGTGGTGGCATCATGCTGTTCGGAAATCACAGCTTTGGTGTTTCAATCACATAGCTGCCAACTACATTTTCACCGCCTAAATATTAGCTTACATTCAAAATCTTACTGAGGTCGTGGATTGCTTATTTAACTTAGAGATATGGCTAGACTGTAAGCTACATGTCTACAAAAAGAGAACGTAATTCTCTTTTTGTCTCTCATTAAGTTCTGGATTCATTGATTGCTGTTAAGGACATGAGCTCTAGTTTCATTGCAGAATAACCTCAATTCAAAGGCAAAGCATCATGGACCTTTCATATCCAACAATAACTGGCACTGAGTACCAGGGTAATGTTCAGAGTTTCACCTTTAGAATGGGAATGATAACACATATGTCATAGAACTGTGAAGATAAAAAGCAGTTATTTTGAAGAATACTTAGCCCACTTCCTGACTCAAAGTAAGCAGGCAACTGATGAAACCCACTATTATTTCCATTATTACTGTGGCATAAACATATAAACCTCCTGCTAAATCCAAACAATACGAACAACAATATTTTTCAAAGTGCAGGTTAGATCCAGGTAGCACATTGTGATACAAAGTTAATCGGGTGGACTCAATCAATACATTTCCAACAGAACGAAAAGTAGCACCCCTCACACATAGTAAATATAAGTACTAGCTCATCTGAAAGTTTGCTTCAGATATACACACACACAGTAATAGATATTTAATGACATCAAATGTCAACAACGTTGGAAAGCCACTGATCGGGAAGATACCTGTGGTGGAAGAAATGTAGGAGAAAGCCAGAGAGCCCATGTTCTGCCGACACCTGTACCCAAGCTTCTGCACTGTGTTGTGTCTTAGGTCCGACCCTGTCACATGAAAGGTGAGATTCCCCTGCATGCTCACCTGCCAGTTTCCAGGGATGACTTTTACAGTGTAGCAACCATCACCAAGGTGACAAGTCAGGGACCTTCTTTCTCTCCAGAGTTTGAAAAGAGCAATACTACAATGAGAACTCTGAGGGGAAGAGGGGAAGGAACCAGGACCCTTTCACTACTAGGAAGGGGAGGAGGAGTCCAGTAAGTTCAGTGACCTTACATTGGAGTATAAAGTAAGAACCAAAGCTAGGATCAAAAGACCTATCAGAATTGCCTGCAAGAATCTAGTCAAATCCTGGATAGGTCAGTCGGGATTCCCAAGTGTTGCTGGACATCAGAATGACCCAGGAATCATTTTGGAATATCAGTCCTCAGGTTCCACCTCCGCCTGCTGAATCCATGGCGACTTCATGACTTGGTCCACACACATTCCTGGGACGCCAATACCAGATGTATTTAACATCACTAAACAATGAACACCACTTGGAGGAGACAGATAAAGGCTAGAGAAAGGAAAGCTGCAGTACCCGAAGCCGAATCTCACAGCCTTTTACCTCTCAGCAAGATACTCTGATGCAGATAAGGGAATAGAGCAAGGAAGAGGAGGAATGCCAGTGCCCAGGAGTGTTTGTGGTCAGAAGAAAAAAAGTGAAGACATGACTCGCGCTAGCCTTTGGTCAGGTAAGGTCACAGGTGTGTGATCTGCTAAACTCAATGGCTGCTCTGCTTTCCAGCCTTTGAGCAATGAGCGCTCTAGTCAAAAAATTGGATAGACGTGAGGAAAACCCTGGGACTTGTCACTGGAGAGCAGGGATCCCCAACTCTCTTGCCATTCTTCCTGGTACAATTTTGAAATGCACCCACTCTCATAGTCCCCTTGCTGAATATTCCATTTCTTCTCAAAATATGGGTGAAGTCAAATTAGTCACAAAGGGTTTTTGTGTTTGTGTGTAAGACACAACACAACATAACTGAGGACATCCTGGTGTATCACAGGCTAGAACTGTCACTCCTATTCTGTGGTGGAGGAATCCGGACTTGGTCTCACCCTGGGAGCATTAAAGATGACTGTCTCATGGCAATATCTGAAAGGAGTACCACGGAGTAGCAGTTAGAACTGCGGGCTTGTCCTGATGGGAAAATTGGTCTTTGTGCATGTTCTACAAGATTCTCTCCCAGGCTTGGAAAAATAAAAGGGATATGCCTGAACCAATTTTTAAAATTGTATTCTCTACTGCATGTGGAGAGTTGCAAATTGAGACATTTTGGTTCCCATTGGGTGGCTATGCAAGGAGAGCCTATGTCACATCAAAAAGGACCTAGACAGAAATGGAGACTAGGCAGCCCCCTCTGGAGAACTGGAATTGTGGATGAAAAAGAAAAATATGACAACTTCTCACTTTCCTAGTTGGATATTCCAGGCCTCTATAGACAGAAGCCTGAAAGCCTCAATTGGTTTGTGGCTCAATGGCCAATGAAGAGACAGGTAGAAATATTACCAACCTTCCTTAACAAAACACTAGGACAAGAGCTTGGCAATGGCTCCATGCCTTCTATAAAACCTCAAAATGATGTGTTTTGCCTTTGCATTTTTCTGTCTCCACAGGGGGAGAAAAGAGAAGGAGTCAATGAGAGGAGTTGTCCATGCAACAGTTACATATTGAGTCCCAGCTGTCACCCATCCTTCACTGTTCTGGGCAGTGAGGATACAGTGAAATAGGAAGAGGCAAGCTCCCCGATCACATTTGCAGGTGTAGTGAGGAGGCCTATGTGTCCTTCACCCAGGTAATATGCTGCTCAGGGGTACCAGCCTGTACCAGCTGCTGGGAAATGTGCCAGGGGAGCGTGGACATGGTATGAGCAGGCTGGCTGTAATCCCTGCTCTCTTGGGGCCTGAATAATCAAGAGCACCCATTCACTCAGCAAACATCTATTACTAAAGGACTATTGTTCAGATACTGCACTAGGCATGGAAGACATAATAATGAAAAAATATTGGCCTTTAGGAATAGGGAAAGATTAAATTAGATATGACAGTAAATCACTCAGCAGGTGTGGCACATAGTAAGTGCTCAATAAATGGTGGTTATTTTTATTGTCTGTGAAGGAGTTGAACATGTTCGGTGATGCTGACTACTCTCATGCAGATTACCCAGAGTGATATTTTTTCAAGTACAAGCTAGTTTTCCTTCTTCTGTTCCTTTCTTTCATTGCTTGTTCAGGGAAGGTGAACTAATTTTAATATTATTCAATATCAGACATAGATAGGAAAAAATTTTGTAGCCAAAACAATGTAATATATTTTAAACGTCATATATGAACATTTCTTATCTGTGAGTGTAGGTTTTTCATACCACGCTTCCCTACAGTCAGAAGTCCCCTTTGACATGGAGCCTAAAAAGACGAAGACGGGAGGGAAATAGGTCGTTGGATTAGCTGCGACCCCTACCTCCACCTCAAATAAGAGAGATGAGACTGCATCCCATGGAAGAGAAAGGAAATGAATGTTCGTGAACATTTATTGAAACTATTACATGCCCAGCACTGTGTTAGACGTCTTCACATTTCATTTCATGTGTTCCTCCCAACAGTGCAGGGAGATGGGTTTGCTATGAAAATGCCGTTTTACAGACAAAACACTGAGGTTCAAAGCAGTGAAGCAACTTGTCTAAGCTCATTTATTGTCCAAGAGCAATAAGGGTGGACCTGGAATTCGACCCAGATTGGCCTGATCAAGCTCACAACTTCCACGTGAACCTCGCTCTCCCCCAGAGAATCATTTAGCTCACATTTAATGAGGCTTCTTCCAGGCAGGTCTTACCTAAGTATACCAGGTGTACTTTCCCATTGAACCCTCCCAACCACCTCTGGGGAACATACCATCATCAGCCCCCTCAGGAAACTGATTCACAAAAACTAGCCTAGGATCACACAGTTGATAAGTGGTGGGATGAAAATGCATTCCAAGGGAGTCTCTCCAGAATCCACATTCTCTGCCACCGAACCAAATAGCTGTGCTTACGACGGCCAACCATAATTTTCAAAGTTTTGTGCTGGCATGAAAGCATGATTAGTTTCAATCCAGCAGGGAAGAGAAAATCGTCAGTTATATGATAAAGACAAATCACCTACAAAATAGGGGGGGAAAATACCACAATTCAGTTCCCACCTGGCTGTAGTAGGACGATGACTGCTACCGGGTCACAACACACCCATTGTTTATCAATGAAGTTATCCAGTTGGAGCTAAATTATTCTCTCTCAAAACTGTAGTGTTAGGGGAAGTAGTAAATGAACTCTTAAGCTTTCAAAATGATAATCGAGCATTCATGGCATTGTACATCAGAAGCTAAACATTAATGAATGCCAACTATAATTTTATATATATAATGTGATGGTTCAGTGTGAGGTCGGAGGGATAGTGGATGGGGGGAGGGGGGTTCACAGTATGAGGGATATAAATGATGAACGTCTAAGTATTACCTTGTTTTGTACACCTGAAACTAATAAATAAATTAATTAATTTAAAAAAAAAAAAAAGTCTACAAATTTGTTCCTAAATGTATTTAAATCTTACCAGTGAACATGATGCTTGGTTATTAAAAAGTAATTCTGGAGAAATTAGCTTGCAGCTACAAAATTAATATAATTCATTTATTACTTGCAGCCACAAATCAAGATGCCGTTAACACTGCTACACACAATTTAATATGCACAGTAAGTTTCCATATGGCTTCAATTTTAGGTCTCGGGTCACTCCATTGAATCATTTACAGAATAGGCCAGCATGTCAGTCAGGGGCAGTTGGCCTAACCAAAGTGTGAAGCACTGGCTTTCAAACTGTGGAATTCAAGATTGGGTTGATTTTTTATTTTAATCATATTAGACAAATATATTTTTAAATCTATAGGCTTACAATTACGTAGAGATTTAGTGATAGAGAAAAACAAAAAGCACCCAATCGCTAATACTAGCCAAGATTCTTCTAAACTTTCTGGTTCCCAATTCCTTCTTCTTTTCACTGTTTTACCTTAGAAGATGAAGGACAAGGAGCAGACACGCAGGCACACACACACACACACACACACACACACCCCGATGTGATTTATTTAAGAAGGTTGAGATGAGAATTGTTCTGAGTTTAAGCCCTCTTCATGATCCTGCCAGAATAATATGACGTTTGCGCTTCATAGCTGGATTTCATGCCTCCATGAAAAGAAGTTCAAGTGCCCTAATGAAATGTGACACACAACTTGCATTATTCTAGCTGAGAAATAAACACAAGAACTGCACTTCACGTCTCGGGCCTAAAAGAGAATAAGCCTAAAGTGTAAAGAATGTATCTCTCACTTGTGTTTTCCTTTAGTGTTTCATTTCCTTAGCCATTTTTACCATGAAGGCTGCTGGAATAGACCAGACAACTCAAAACCACTTTTCTTCCAGAATTTGTCCTGGAAATGATCTCTTCATCAACCGTGATGAAGTCTGTGATTAAGTCACTACATTTTACTCTATAAGTCTCGCCAAATTCTTTTTGACTGTCATCTTCAAATGCTACATTGATAAGGGAAAACTATGATTCAGGAAAAAAGTTAGTCACACAGGTTTAGCTTCTCCACTTTATATTTGGCAGTTGCACATTCTTCTTCTGTTATATACAGGAGGGGTGGCTGATGGAGAGGGAAGGAAAACAGGAGCTGAGACCACAGGAAGGCTATTTGGAGCAGACAGCGATACCCTCACCAGGGAAGGAAGTAGGGCTCAATGAGGGAAACCACTCCTGAGGTTTTATCTCTATTTTCTCAAACTGAGATAAAGGTGCACATCTCTGTGGAAGGCTCCTATGGTTTGATCCTGAGCCAGAATAAGTGGCGGAATTAGAAAAGAAACATTCTATAAAGATCAGTGAAGAAAATTAGAAATATAACTTTGATAACTGTTAACAATTAGTATGAAAGGAACCAAACTATACCCAAGAGCTTGTTCCAGAGCTTAATATAATAATGATACCTTCCATCTGAATGATACATTTATGTGTTTTTTTTACATGGATGAGCACAAAAACCCTCTTGACATATTGTGG
Organism: Rhinolophus hipposideros; assembly: GCF_964194185.1. NCBI lineage: Eukaryota > Metazoa > Chordata > Mammalia > Chiroptera > Rhinolophidae > Rhinolophus > Rhinolophus hipposideros. The sequence continues at coordinate 11,293,714 of NC_138064.1, forward strand.
CAAATAAGTGTAATTAATATTAGTCCCAGATACGGAAAAACAGAAAAGTTAGGTGATTCACCCAAACTCACAGTGTGAGCAAGTGGCAGAATTTAAATTAAAATACCACTTCCACAGCCCTTCCATAGCTTTGCCCAAAAAGTTCTGCTGCTGATGCCTAAATTTACTTGTTTTAATAAAGGAGTGGCAAAATCTTGCTTTAAGGATAAGACAAGTATGGCTTATCTATTTCCTAGAAACACTATACCATAATTTTATTTGTGCTTTGTGACTTTTAAGGACTGACTATATTTCCTTGAAAGCTTTACTATAAACCTAAACACATAAGATGTTTGCAAACTGTAATCTATCAATTTTGAAGATAGACTTTAGACCATGAAAAATGGTAGGAGACCTGACAAGCCACTAACAGGTACAGGTGACTTATCACTGGAGCTGAGGAAAGATACTGATTAAGAAAACCTTAGGGGAAAAGAAATACAAGAAAGGAAGCTGGAATCGTGGATTCCTTTTGTCCTCCCCAATCTGAACATGCATTGCCCATCTCTCTTGACTAACTGAGATATTTACTCCATTATCTGCTTTTATTGTATTTATTGACTTTATGAACTTTAATAATGCCATGTAAATAATGTAAAATAATGCCACGTAAAGCCATATAAGCTCTGACAATTAAGTTCGTGAACTCATCCTAGAAAAAGTGCCGTATACCTCATTGCTGAATATCACTACAGTCACCTTCGAAGTACTCCCCTTGGGAAGCTATGCATTGATGACAGCACCTAGTCCACCCTTCAAAAAAAACTTTGGAACTCTTTCTGGAACGGTCATCAGAGCTGCTGTCGTATTACCCTTGATGTCCTGAATGTCATCGTAATGTCTTCCTTTCAATATTTTCTTTATCTTCAGGTAAAGAAAGAAGTCATTGGGGGCAGATCAGGTGAGTAGGGAGGGTGTTCCAATACAGTGATTTGTTTACTGGCTAAAACTCCCTCACAGACAGTGCCGTGTGAGCTGGTGCATTGTCGTGATGCAAGAGCCAGGAATTGTTGGTGAAAAGTTGAGGTCATCTAACTTTTTCACGCAGCCTTTTCAGCACTTCCAAATAGTAAACTTGGTCAACTGTTTGTCCAGTTGGTACAAATTCATAATGAATAATCCCTCTCGTATCAAAAAAGGTTAGCAACATCGTTGCAACAAGTTCGCAAACTTAATTGTTAGACCTTCGTATGCTCTAATAAATTGTAAATCCTGGTTGTATTGTTAACTCACATAGTACGTGGAATAGCACTCAACACAGCGCCCTGCACACAACGGGTGTTTAACTGAATCCATAAATGAATTTGTCAAGTGCTATTCCTAGTGTAGAAGATGGGAATGAGTCTAGTTTGTGTTTAGCATCAGTTTGAAATGCTAATTTCTCGCCTGGTTTCTGAATACCAAGTATCCAGGACACCGTGTGGAATCTGACATCTAGACGGTGCAAAAAGGCACCCCACCATCTGCATAAAAGACAACTGTTTTGTGTGTATTATTTTCTCCAAGGGGGATTCCAGAAACAAGTACAATCTTTTTTAACATCTCTCAATAAGTTTAGAAAAAGCAGGCATGGCCCCTTTAAGAAACCACTTATGTCGAAAGGTTGGTCAGAGGTCAGGCTATAAAACTACAAGATTAGTACAAAGTACTAGTGAGAACACTCTCCTAGTTGTATTTTAATGGGGAAAAAAGCTCAGCTTCAAAGGGCAGAAAGCTAGGCAGGAAAATAATGAGGTGGAGGAAAATGACTCCCTTCTGATTGGAAAAGGATCATTAGGAGGGAATCACACTGAGGAGCCCTAGTGGGGCTGTGATCTCTCCCTTCCGGCTTTTCCCGAGCAATGTGGGGCAGAAACCTACGTGGATCTGAAAGCTGAACAAAACGATAAGCCCATTTCCTCTTTCCGCGGAGAGATGGGGTGTGCAGTTGGTTACAGTAGAATATAAGGGTGAGAGACAAGACCAAAGGTGGAAGTTTCCATCATCAGCAAGGATTGCTATCCTGATTCTCCTAAAATTCAGATGTTCAGGACAACTTCTTAGAATTAGAAACTGTGGACTTCAACTCCTTCTGTCCAAGCCTATGTAGGGCTCAGAATCAGGGTTAGATTCAGAGGGGACTGGCGACAGATACTTCACAACAGTGCAAGAATGCTGTGAAGGTACGTGATCATTTACATGGTTATCATCTTAGTAATGTGTCCGAATTATATCTCTCATTCTCTAAGTGTTATGTAGCACAAATAATAGTGCTTTGGATTTTAAATAGCTGTGTAATCAAAACTCACCGGGTGTGTGCAAAGAGTCACCATCCTGCTTAGCGTTACTGCTCCTTTCTTCCCAAAGAGAATCATTTTCTTCGAGTTCTTTTTACCAATATGACAGCTTCAGGCCACATGACCATAAGCAGATAGGTCGCCTGACTGCACCAACAGAAGGTGGCCTTACTCTGTGCCATCTCTGTGGTTTGCCCCCTACCTCAGCAGCAGTGTTAGGGGCCTATAGTTTATCAGTCTTAGCCATGGTGACCCAACACCTATCATCATCGTGAGCCACGAGCTGTGCTTCCACTGGCTCAGGCCCCATGGTCTATGTCTTGCTTTATTGGGTACATTCTCCAGAAGCTGGAGCAGCACTGGTTGTGCCTTCTCTGTCCCACAGACTTGGGGAGCTTGGGAATCCTGAATGTTACTGTCAAAGTCCCCCCAACTCTCAGCAGACAGGTGTCCTGGTGTATGATACTTTCTCGACTCACCAGTCCCTAAACTGGACGTCCAGACTGAGCTTTTCAAGTTTTGTTTGCTTGTTTTAATATTTGGCAAATTTGTCATTATTAGTGCTGATAATACAAGTACTGCACATTCATCTTAGAACACCTAAGTTGTAAAGCTAATTATTAAATAAACTCTGTCCTGTCCTCTTCTCCTGACAAATATGCCTGACTGGTAAATGGGAAGGCCTAGTTCAAACTGAGACTAACCCAACTCCTTGGACCCTGGCAGTGTGGGGAAAGCCAGCTCCCAGGTGCTAGCCTGCCCCCCTTTTCTTCCCACCCCTGAACCCACTTGGCTATTAGTTGAGCCTGAGTAAGCATGTGCACACTGTGAAGACTGACCCAACAGGTCAGCAGCCCAGGGAGCAAGTCCAAAGCCATTCGGGAAGGGAATTCTGGGCCCCAGGCCCCTGGAGCTTGGTCCAAGGTGTGTGCAAAGACTCCAGGAGGACATCGGCCTTTGACTCTCTGCGTCTCTGCCTTTCCCTCTCTCACATGGCCCCTCCTAGAGATGAAATTTTGGGGCCTGGCTAAGGGAAGCTAACTTGGGGATATATTTAGTCTGGGGTTCCTGGGGTATATGTGTGTGGTTCGCAGTCATTTCATACTATTGCTGGCTCTCTAGACATAGGAATAATGGCTTCCTGGAATAGTCCTACTGCCCAACCATGCTGATTTAACCCTAAACTGAAATGTACCTGATAAGGCAGCATATCCAAGTATAAAAGCACCATGCACTTTCCCCCTTTTTCTGATGCAACGACACATTTGATAAAGCTAAAAAGGTATCAGTTTTACTGCCATTTGTAAAGACACTTAGAATATTCAATAAAGTAAGTGTGAAATTATAAAATCTTGATTTTTAACTTATTTGAAATATATCCTATTTGCTAATCATTACATTCATTTGTAAACACACACAAAATTTGGATAAAAATAATGGCCCATTAAAAAAAGTGATATTGTGAACAACTACAGTAGAGGAAAACCTGGCTTAGTTTTCTACTCTGTTAAAAATTGTATTACCAAAGTGTTGTTATATGAAGATAGGATCGACAATTATGTAGCTAAAAAGTGTATTTTTAAGGTATTTTTAAGTTGTCAACCAGTTAACTACTAAAAATATGATGTATGCGTGTGTGATTTCTGGATTTCTTAATATTATTATTTTCCAGCTTCTTAAACAACTGCACTGTGTTGTGTTTTCTTTTTTCACAACAGAGGGAAATACTTACCATAAGTAAGTATTCATTTTGGACTTAATTTCGTATTTTTCATTTTGCATGCTTTTTGTTAAATGTCTTCCACCTTACCCCCTCCCCAATCATATAAACTCTAAGCCTTGCAGGTGGGATTAAGGTCCAGAAAGGCAGAGTGACAACCAGAAAGCTTAAAGGGATAGGCAAGGAATTCTTCAAATCACATTAGAAGGTATGCACATCGAGTAAGAGTCAATATATTCAGACTGATAGAAGGAAAAAGTCAATATAAGAGAAGGTATGAACATTGAGTAAAAGCCAATATAGTCAGGCAAATAAAAGAAAAAAATCAATATAAACTAAAAAGAAAAATATTTGACTTACAGGTAGTTAAATAGAAATGTGCTTTATTTTCTTTCAAGTCCCTAAAAGAGCTGAATTAGTTCGATAATGTAAAGCAAAGGGTTATACAAGCATGGACTCTCGATTCATTCCACATGGATACAAATCCCGGCTCCCTTGGGATCATCTGTGTGGCCTCGAGCAGGTGACTTACTGTCTCAGGCCCTCAGTTTTCTCGCTTTTATATTTCATCTAACAGTAACACCTGCCTCATAGTGTTGATATGAGAATTAAATGAGATGATACATGTAAAGTTTTGAAAACAGTGCCTGACCCAAAATAAGTGCTGAATTTATATGACCTCTAACTTGCTAATCAATCACTTTCTTATAGATCATAATAAAGTTAACTTCAACCAAGCCAGGATGAGTTATTACAAAACCCGAGTCAGATGGTAGCCAACCGGTTTGGCTGAACAAATTGTGTCATCTCTAACCCAGTCACACTGTGGCTGAGACTCTGAAAGTTCATGCAGTATTAGGCTGATGGGAGAACACGGCAAGAAGGAGATTAAATTAGTCATGAGTATAGCAAGTGATTGATGTCATCTGTAACCCTCTAGGATTTTTCTGCATTGTCACGCTGACCAATTTAAAACACAGCATTTATTCTCTTGGTCAAATGTTTGAATTCTACATTTATACTGAGCCACTTCCATTCACCTGACAGAATATGGAAAAGAATGACAAAAACAGAATAAATCTCTAAGTGATTAATTGTCATGGCAATAAAAACTGAAATAGATTTGTCAGGTGATCATAAGACAAGATTCCACATATGATAACTGATATTTACAAATATATATTTAAGAATCTTCTGCTCCAATGCAATTCTATTGCAAATTAGCAAGTTGTAGTAAGAAAATATTAGCATTCCTCCTCTTTATCTTTACAACATCTTCCTTCACTTGAAAAATTAGCTTTGGGCCTACGATAATGATGTTTTAGAAAAAGAAATGATAAATTCTGGAATTTAATCAAAAGGCTCGGAATTTTTTAGCCATACACACAGTGACTCCCTAGAGAATAATGTGTGATGTTAATTGCACAAAGATTTCTTAAAAAGGCTATTAGTACCACAAGCTCTTGTGGATTTTTCTAAATAATAATTTCCTACTAAAATACAAAATAAATTACTAGAAGTAATTTCAACCATATTCAAAAATAAAAAGAGACAAGAATTGGATAGCTCTTAATTTGCCTCATACCCTACTTTGAGCTAAGATTAAAACATAGCATTTTCCTCAATGTTAAGTCAGGAAATGTGGACTGGATGGGCAGATCCCCTGTTACGTGTCCTATTTAAAGAACCCAAATATTTTATGTGATTAATATTATTTCTTTAAACATGTGTTTGCAGGCCACGGGGCAGGAGTGTGGACAGTACTACAGTTAAATTGTGTTTCAAGTTACAGGTTAGTTATAACTGAGCTAGAAATAAGTACTGTAAAAAAGAATAGAGGAAGTCCACTCGTTCAAGATGGCTGAGGTCATGTGTTGCCAGCACTGTCTCTCAAAATTCCTTTAAAATGCAGGAAGATATTTAAAAATTAGATACACAGCATTACTCACAAGCTGGAAAGTATAGCACCAGCAGGTTGGAAGAGAGAAAATTTTCTCAAATATGTAACAGAAAGAAACTACAACCAAAATATCTACAACCACTTTAAATAAAAGAGAGAACTTCTTTCGTTTAGGTGAGTTTCCCCAACAGAAACTCTAATAATACCAAACACAGAAGCAGCAGATTCTAGGAGAAGGAAAACAAGAGAGACTAGTTAAGGACTTAAGTGACAATAAAAAAATTAGGGCAGTTCTATAATCTCAAACTTGTGGATTTGGTGTTTGGTGATGGATTAAATTCTGAATTACTCTCTGATTCCAGAAGTCTGACATGAGAGAGTTTTAACAGTTGGTATTGGGCAGTAGAAGCAAGCAGCATTCAAACAAACGTGTGGTCACTAATTGGTCTCTATAACCAGAAGAAAAACCACCTGTACACTTGAAAAGAAAGTCTGTCCTATCCACATGCCCTCTTCCTGCATCCAGTCAGCAGACGCAGGGCTTTCTAATCAGAAAATGAATTTACTGGCAGACAGGAAGTTTCAAGTGAGCTAAGGAAATAACCCTTCCGAATAATATCTTTTAAATTAGATCCTTATCTATAATATGAACAGACCAACATCCAAGACATCCAAGAAAAACTCCAGCATGAAAAAGACATAATATTTAGCAAACAGAAGAGCTATATCCAGAGAACACAGAAATAAATTAACACTGAAAACAAAACTTTAAATGAAGTACATTATTCTCCAAGAGATTTGTAAAGCTATCACATTAAGAAATTAAAAAGAAATAGCAGGCTACTACAAAAAAATTAGTAGTGAGAGCTCTGATCGGTTAAAGACGGATTGCTTACAAAAACAATAGATAATCTGAAGGGCAAAATGTACAGCACTGAACACCAAAATAGAACTCTAGAACAATGTACAAGCAATGTTAGTCACCTTCTCTTTTATTAGGAAAAAATAGCACAGAAGAGCATGAGACGTGTTTAGGACAAAGAGTCATTTCATTTGGCACCATGGCAGTAATGAGCAGCAAGAGTGGTGGGAGATATTGTAGGAAGTGTGGATTAGGGGATGGCCAGGGAGAAACTAAGGTTGTCCCAGGGCTGGTAAAGAGTTAGTTACTCTGAAATGGGGCATCAGAGAGAGCAGACCCAAGGCAGCTGATGGGTTTAGCCTCAGCTGCCTTTATCTTTCTCTCACTCTGATGAGAGGTAATCCCAGGAGAGCCTACAAATACAGCAGGAAACATCTGACTGGATATTCTGAGTGTAGGAGCAAGAGCAAACTTTTCTGGCAGCTGCAGTTCTCTGCAGCCAAGGGTCTAAGGACGCAGAGAGGCTGCAGACCCACTCTGGAAGGAATGTCCCAATCATGAGCTCAGTAACACTTTAAGGAAAGAAGCTAACTAGCCACTCTCCTAGGCATTCATGTCTTCCAAGGAATCCCACTGCACAGTCTTCCTGCTTCCAGGATCTACCCAAGCCACTTTAAATAAATTTATTTTCATTAAAGTTTGATCGACATAGTGTGTCCGGGAGAGAAATTTATCCTAGGATGTCTGCTAAAGCTGTGTAGACAACAGAGGTGGCGTTTACATGTGTGTCATTGGTGAACACAGTCACAGTGCTGTCCTAGTAGATGTTTAACAACCGGCTCTGCAGGGAAAAAGCCTGGATTGTAGCACTTGCCAATTTTTGTGTTGTCGGTAGTCCCACTATAGCCAATGCCGAAGTATCAATGTCATGCCCTGCATGTGGCATTGGGAAGAGACACACGGCCAGGTCCAGTATGCCACCACATGCAGGCCAATCCCATGTTGACACTGGGCCTTCCATCAAAAGCCCCATGACTTTCTGTGATTTTTCGGACCTTACATGAGCCTTCAGAAAAACATAGACACTTAAAAATTATTTTGCTTTCAGTCGTTTGAAGATGAGCGACCTCCTTGTCAGCATATTTTGAACTTTATTTGCTTAATATCCTTTACCGCTGGAATGGAACCCAATCATTAAACAAGTCTTTAGGTGAGAAGATAGATATCTAAGAGAAGGAGCCATAGAAAACCAATTCAGAAAGCTACTAAAGTGACACCAGACGGGGGAGGAATCCCCCTCTGCTTCTAAAAAGCCGGAGACAAATCTGGACTCTATTCCACTATTTTCCCAGAGCTCGCAAGAAAGTAACTAGTTCATAAATTCCATCAGGAGCTTGGGGATTTTTGATGTAATGAGTTTTACAGTTTCAGAGGAGAATGCTTTGCTAATAATTATGTAACAGTAATTAAATCTGAAAAAGGCTGTACTCTAACTATGTTGATTTATTGCAGCTCCTACAAAGTACTCCTCGAGCGTGCATTGGAGTGTGCACTGCCTCCCTCCAGTTTTCTTTAAACTCTCACAGAGCACTGGGTCACAGATGGTCTGAGCTGCTATATTTTCCCTATTAAATTCCTAATAATCTTTTTCTGAGGCTGACTCATGGAAGCCTGGGGATTTCTCATTTTAATTAGAAGGTTTAAGGAGCTAACTCTGTTTGAAATTTTCTCCTAGGAGAGATGGGTGCAGGTGATCCCATTCAGAAGAATGACACAGTACGTGGCCAGGACACATTTCCATATTAGATTGCATCTTTCTTGGCTCAGCTCCTATTTCTGAGGTGGAGGATGCATTGTCTGCATCTGAAGAATGAACTTTGGAAAATAGGGCAATTTGGGGATTATTCTTTTTGGGGACATATTTTGGCATTTAGTTCTCATCCCTGCTTTGCATATAGAGCAGCGATTCTGGGACGTGAATGATTCGTTTTTCAAAATAAAGTTTTTAAATCATATCAATCTGAGCCACAGTCACCAGGGAACAGAATTGGGGAATGTTTTGTCCATCTTTATTTCTATAGTTTTTCTCTCTTTGGTCCCCTCAGAGTTAATTTTTAAGATTTCCAAAGTTTGGGACAACCTCATATTATACTCTTTGTGTTTCGTTTTACTAGCAAAAGAGTATAAAAATTGGACACGAACAGGCAGCACAAGCTATTTAGAATAATACCTATAATTTACTGAGTACCCAGAGAATAGCAGTCAGGATGAGCCATATCAGTAGCTGAAATAAGATTATCTTTTGGAGTTCACCAATGAGTTTGATCATTGGTAGAAAGCCCATTTTGTAAGACCAACAGTGGGCAGCTGGGCACAGTACCCTTCATATTATAATGTACAAAAATGAAATCACTTCTTGTAAGATAGCTGTTCAAGTTTCGTCTGCCCCAGCCGCAAGGCTGGCTCCTCTGCTTTTGTAAAATAATGAGCACCTCATGCTTTAAATGTGGCACAGTCCTGAGAAGAAGTCAAACTGAACTGGGCTACCTCTGTAGCCGCCTGCCGTTTCCACTTGTGCACCTGTCTCTGCACTGGAAGCAACTGCATTTTACAAAACTAAAAAGTATAGGCAGGATGAATGCCTCACTGAAAAAAATAGATTTTATAAATGTAGAATGGTGGCTTTTCAGTTCATTAAGACCACACACATACCAAAAAAAAGACGTTTCCCCCCTTTCACGTCAAAATGGTGCCATGCGTTCTGTCTCTATTATTTAATTCTCTGGTCCCTTCAGGTCCAGCTAATTGAGTGATTTCAAAGTTTGAGAGGTAACCTCACTGAGTTATTACTGATCTTCAATGATTATTTTTGTAGCTTCATATTTTTATAGCAATTAATTAGGTTTCTCAGGACAGCTTTCATAGCCATAATTTTAAATGTAAATTATATTTATATTCTATACCTATGGAAAATAAAATCTAAAAGTATAAGTGTATATATATGCCCCCAAAATGTATACACATGATTTGTATTCATCTTTTGTATCAGTATATATTGAATATTATAATTTTAATACAGGTTTTTCCTTTCTTAAAATGTGTATTTTTTTTTTGGCTATATGTGTGTGAGGGGTGTGTGTGTGTGTGTGTGTGTGTGTGTGTGTATTTGCTACTAGAATATGTGCCACTTGCCATGTGTTATAATCAAAATTAAATTGAGGAAGGAAATAATAGTTTCCACACTAAAAATTCTGGTTTACATCAATCAGAAGGTGAAAAAAGTAAAGACACGGGCAGCTTGAGAGTGTTATACTGAAAAAAAAAAGAAAAGAAAAACATTTTTAAGTCCTGTTTAATCTGTAAGAATAAATTTTAAATTTTCTCTCAGATGCTTGTGACCCAAGCTGATGTTTCTAGAAAGTGTAAGCTACAGCCATATGTTTAGTGATTGCATTCATGAAATGTGTGGATAAGGTGGCTCAGGGCTGCCAGACTGGCACTGTGTGAGCAGGTTGGCCGGCATGATGGGTGTGGATAATGCTGTAATAATAAAGGAAATGACACTCAGCCTTGTGTAGGAAACCCAACCATGTTCATTTCAAAGGCCAGCTCTAGGAAAGGAGAGCAATCTTGTCATACCTCATTCATAAAGTGGCTGGGTTGGGAAGTAAACTGTATGAAATGGTCAAATAAAAATGGATGTGGATAATTAGAGCTGGAAAGACTTTCAAGTTATACATGTTTGTTCAGGTTCTTAGATTAATGACCAAAAGCTTTCTCTGACAATTCCAGATCTCCTCATACCAGACCTAATGGAGTAAAGGAAGCATACCAGCATTGGCTCAGAGGAAGTCTTCAGGGCATCATACCTGCAACCAAGTTCTTGAAGGAGTTAAACAAGAAAACGTTTCAGGCTTCTGATTAATGGCCAGGGACATTCCAAGCTGCTTTGCCTACCTCAGCAGTACACAACTGGTATGGCAGGGTAATATCTAATAACTAATCTTTAACACAAGAATTAAGTCATTTTGCAAGAAAGCAAATCATCAGAAGCCAAATTGAATTATAAGTAATACTATCTCTGTGGAGGATTGTAAATTAATTGGTTTTTAACAATAACATTTCTGTATTTTATTAAAGCAGTGTAAGAATTCGGTGAAGAAACGAATGTAGCAGATAAACAGGCCAGGTGCTGGTGATGCAAATGAAAGAGATGACAGATGGTGAGTAGCACGCTCACTCACTGTGTGTGTAGAATGGATAGAGGTAATCGAATTCCTTTGTGAATTGGCGACTTTCTTTACATCAAGAACTTTAACACGGGCTTGCTTACACATTTCTCTACCCCCTGCTCTCAGCACGCATATGTGCACGCACACACACATACACACACACACCCCATCGTTACATACACATACATCCTAATTATAGCCTATGTTATTATCAGAAAGATGGGCTATAGCTCTATTTACATAACACCGCACACAAATATCATTCCACCAAATCAACCTGTATACACTAAACAACAGATTTCTCTGATGAGAACACCACACTAAGGAAACAAAGCAACCTGTTTCTGTGACAGAAGTTCCGTTCAGTAAGAGAAGTAAGTGCTGCTTACACCAAGAGGCTGGGCTTCGGTGGAAAAGAAATACTTCTGGCTCATTCATCATGTTGAGTTTTCTAGTAGTATCTTTACAAAGCAATGCACATACTGATGGGTCTCCTTTTTACTTTCAAATAATGGTTAACACGTCTCGACCTCAAAGAAAATCCAAGCCAACTATTGGATTTATAGAGTATATGTGTCCCCTCTCCATTCTGGTACCAAAGAGATAGTTTTATTTTAATGCTTCTCTGATAGAGCAAAAACTGTATTCAGCTAATTCAAGAACACAAATTCTCATTCCATGTGGAATACAGGAAATAATTCCTCCTGGAATCATAACATATAAACCTATAACTCACTGAGAATTACCTTGTATATGCTTGAATCTATATTTCCAGCCCCATACTGTTATCTTAGCTTTATTTCCACCTTTCTAACTGGTCACTGGACATTTCCACTTAGATGGCTAGAGGTCACTTAAACAGTAGTGGGCCCAATATTACACGTACGGTCATTTTTTTCTAAAACCAGGTTCACATGGGTAGTCTCCTTTCTCCGACCTCCCTTTCACTGAGACTTGAAGTCCTGGAGTTTTTCTTCAACTCCTCTCTTCTTTATTCTTTGTTTATAATCAAAATACAAAACCTGTTGATTTTCCTTCTCAAATGCCCTACCATTTGTCGTTCCTCCCTTGTCCCATTTCTGGGCTCTAAACTAGGCATGGTGGCTGGAGTCCATCATCGGCGTCCTGTGTGGTTTTCTCAGTCTCTGTCTCTTTGTCACACATATTCCCTCTTCCCCTCCTGACTTGTCTTCCACTTACATTGCTTTCACAGCTCTCTCGCTCCTACCTCACCCACCTTTGCTGGCCCTCAAGTTTCTCCAGCTAGACCCAGTTCCCACTGGCTCTCACCACTTGCACCATAGGGGCCAGTCCCCTATAATCTGTGCAGCGCCATGTTTGTTGTGGGTCAGTCTCCTATGATCCATGCAGCTGCCACATTCCTTCATCCTCAGGGTCTTCACCCATGCTGTACTTTATCTAGGGTGCTCCCAGGTCCCTCTCCCTTCCCTTAACCTTATCAAGGCTTGCTCCTTCTCTTTGAAGAGTCCCTTGACTGCTCTCTGGACCTCACACAGTCAGGAACCCACTATTTAGTCCATCATCATTTGCTATTTTGAACTGTTCTCTGATAGTGTCACATGTGATCATCCCTTCTGTCCAACTACGCTGAGAGTTCTTTGAGATGACAAATTGCATGTTACACAAGTCAGTACCCACCCCCACTGGCACACACTGCATGGTGCCTTGAAGCCATTGTACCTGCTTTTTTACTGCACAGCCAGTACCCGGCAGGGGCAGCTTCTCACACCCATTCTGATCATTGTCCCTTCTTCCTGTGCCCTTGAGGTCTGACTCTCTCAGGGTCTTCTCTGACGAGTGCCTGTCCTCTTTAACCATGCTTCCAACTGGGTAAGCCTACCTCAGGTAAGCCTCTTTCGGCTCACCTAGGCCCTGGGACCCCTACTTTGGAACCCCCACTCTTTCTCCTTTGAAGAACCTGCTCAGGTAATCTACCCTTATGAGTGCTGAGTGATAGTAAGTGCCTAATTAGTGTGTGTTCATTGATGTGTTGTTTCTGGGAAAAATACATTTCTTTCTCTGTGCTTTTTAGACTACGGCAAAAATCTCCCAGACCATTCTAAAGTACAGTATGTTTGCCCTTACTTTATTTATACGTATGTGCCTACCAGAACACCTCCACACAGCAGGCCTTAAATTAGATTCCAAGAAGTGAAAATGACATTTGCATTGCAGGATTCTGTGCCTAAGGCAGCAGAAAGCGCTAGAGTTTGGCCTGGTGGTACTAATTGCGTGTTGACTCTTCCTAAGGGAATAGGATGTTTTGGGACTGTTTCTGATTTCCTATTAGATGGCATTAAAGGAAGTATATTATATCCTGAACCTAAAAGGATCAGCTCTTTAATAAACCAAATTGACCTTTCTGCTGTTGTCCTGAGGGGATTGGGGTCCTCTTCCATGCCTTGAAGCCCCCTTTTTTCCCTGGTAACAAATTGATTTTGTGACTGTTTTGTTTGGATTTTTTACATGACAACCACATATATATAGTGAAGAGCAATGTCCAAAAGTCATACTCCTGAGCAACTGGGTGTAGCCACATGAGACAATAAATATAATTTGTTAAATTACAGAGGTAGCTCTTGTTCTGCTGGGTGTGTGTTCAGCTTCCACATCTTGGCAAAGGGATGATTTACCAGAGTCATGAGGCAAGTGGCAGACCACCTGTTAAGCATTCAGTCACACATCCAAACCCAGAGCCCTGAGTTTATAAATGTTCCCCTTTAAGGCTGATGATTCCATTGTGAAGTTATACTGTTTTCAATAAACATCTTTTTCCTTTTTTAGCACAGGCATTTCTATTTTTCAATTACAGTTGACATTCAATTATTTTATATTAATTTGAGGGGCACAGCATAGTGGTTAGACATTAACATAATTTACGAAGTGATCCCCCCAATAAGTCTAGCATACACAGTCATTACAATATTATTGACTGTATTCCCTATGCTGTACTTTACTTTCCCATGACTATAAAAAATCTCTTTTCTTACTAAAGCTCAATGTTAATCAAATATCAGAAGACGTGATGTTTTAGTACCTACTTATAATCACTGAATTTATCATGGTGCATACTTCTGGAAATGGACAGCCTTGCAACCCACAGATGATTCAAACACTAAAAGTCTTCTGCATGAAAGAACTACGTAAGTATTCTAAATGAAAGATGGATTGGTACCCATCCCTTTTGTGGGGCTGTGTAAGAGTAACTGATACATTGAGAACCTGACTATTCTGACCCTAAATCACCCTTCTTATGACCAGTCAAACCTAGGTTCTGATTTGTTGCAACTGTAATGCTTAGTATGAGTACCCTGAGCTCTTGCTGAAAATTAAATTTACTTATATCCCTTAGATATCCTCCCTCGCCGACAATTTTGGCCTTGCTTTTGCACGGGAGAAATTCTGCAACTGAGTTCCAAAGCCTCTTCTTCCTAATGCATCTGTAAACAGCTGCAGCTCCCTGTTCAATATTGGCGGCAGCTGCCATAATGCCCCAGAAGGACAAGCAAATGGAGAGAGCTCCCCTTAATTGTGTTGCCACCCCCGATTGAATTTATGTTTTGTTTTTAAGTAACATTTTGTTGCATTTGCATTCCTGAAATTACCGGGTTACAGTAAACGATATTCCCAAATCAATGTCCCCCCAAAGAAAGGAGATGTGAACTTTATCACCAACAACAAATTCAATTTTCACATTACCTACTGACAAAGAAGCTTGTGCCAACAACACTTGCAGATTCCTGAAAAATCTGCCAAACAAGAAGAAATCCACAAATCTTAGGTTTTAATGTCTCAGAGTATAGCTTTCTATTTCACTATAGTTTTTCACCCAAAGGTGAAAACTAATCTTTATCTACGTTGTTTTTGTTTCAAAATCAGATAGGGTGACACATAAAGATATTCCCAGTTGGAACACTCCTGCATTGCTGGTGTGAATGTATAATGGTGTAGGCTCTGTGGAAAATCGTTTGGCAGTTCCTCCAAAAGTTAAACGTAATATTACCATATGATCCATCAATTCTACTTCTAGGTATGTGCCCAAATTGTAAACAGAGACTCCAACAGATACTTGTACACCAATTCTTATAGAAGCATTATTCAAAATAGCCAAAAGGTGGAAACAACTCAATGCCCATTAACAGATAAATGAATAAATGAAATGTGGTCTATATATACAATGGAATATTACTCAGCCATAAAAAGGAATGAAATTCTGATACATGCCACAACATAGATGAACCTTGAAAACAGTATGCTAAGTAAAACAAACCAGACATGTGTCCAATCGTAAAAGGACAAATGTTTTATGATTCTACTTACATGAGGTATCTAAAATAGGCAAATTCATAGAGACAGAAAGTAGAAGTTACTATGGTCTGGGGAGAGGGGGCATGGGAAATTATTGCTTAATGGGTGTAGAGTTTCTGTTTGGGATAATGAAAAATTCTAGAAGTAAATAGTGGTAATGGATACAGTAATGGCACTGATTATACACTTAAAAATGATTAAAATGGTAAATGTTATATTATGCCACAATTTTGAAGTTATTCTCAAGCTATTTAGAGTGTAAAGTTGCTATATACTTTAATATTAAGAAATAAGGTGGGCCAAAGTATTAGGTTCAGGGCAATAAGGAATTTTATTTTTGACTTTTGAAAATCCTTCTCAAAGATAAAATGAGAAATAGAAATGTTTTTAGATGTCTTTTGTTCCATTTTTTTCTGAGATTTATAGAAATACATACACACATACAGCCTTATTTTGTCAATTAAATATGCTACATATCTCTGAATTTTTGACTTGTCTTTCACTTTCCTTATCATGCTTATAAGTACATTTCTCATTTTAATAGACACTATTTTTGTGCTTCATCTAAAGAAATCAAAAAGACTTCTTCCCTATACTGAAGTCAAAAACATAATATTAGATGTTTTCTTCTAAAACTTGTATTGATGTGCCTTTCATATATAAATTTAGTACTTGGGTATTGTACATGGTGTGAGATAGGATTAAGATTCCTTTTTTTCCATCTTGAAAGCCAGTTGTTCCCCCACCCACTTATTGAATTTTCTGTCCTTTCCCCCCAACAATCTAAAACACTCCTCTATTATATACAAAAATTTCATGTTTATGTACGTCAGTCTGTTTCTGAGCTTGCTCTTCTGTTCCTTTTATCAATTTCTCTATTCCTGCATCAGTACTATGTTGTCTTAATTACTTAGTTTTATAATGTCTCGATACCAAGTACAGCAAGTTGTTCCTCCCTTCTCTTCTTCTGTAACATTTTGATTTTTCTTAACTCCGTAGTCTTAGAATTTTAGAATCAACGTCTCAGGTTCCATGAAAAATGCTCTTAAGAGTTTGACTGGAAATTTGTTGAATTTATTTGGAAGGAATTAACATCTTTACAATACTGGGTTTATCCGATCTATGAACATGAAATACCTTACCATTTATTAACCTTTTTTCGTGCTTTTAACAAATGTTTATAATTTTCTTTATACAGGTACACATTTTGTTAGATTTATTCTTATGTTCTTTATGTTTGTTGTTATTATGGTAAATAAAAAGTTTTTTTCTTTATTTGCATTTTCTAACTGTGGTTGGCATTTATCAGTTTTGTATATTGACCTGAAATACAACCACTGATAGATTTCTTATTTGTAATAATTTGTAGATTATTTTGGGTTTTCTCAGGAAATGACGCTATTGTCTATAAATGGTAATAGTTTTGTTTCTTCTTTTCTAATCTTTAAGAATTTATTTTGTTTTCTTGACTTATTCTACCAACAAAGACTTACAAAGCAATATAAAATAAAAATCATGTCTTTTCCTGATATAGAGGGAACTCTTTTAAAATGTTTCTACAGAAAACAATGTTGGCTGAGGTTTAGGGGTAGATATTCTACATGGGTTTATAAAGGTTTTCCTGTTTTGCCTTGTTTTTAGTCATAAAAAGGGTTTTTTGTTTCTTTTTAAAAGGTATTGAATTTTATCAATGTCATTGCTTTTTCTCCATATATTGAGAGGATCATCTATTTTCTACTTTATATAGTAATGTGAATTCTGATAATAATTTAGAATGCCTAATATTTTAAATATTAAAATAATAATTATAATAATAATTCTTATTCATGGAACTAAAATATAGAAAGAACTAAAACAACAGCATGTAATTAAAAGCTGTAGCCTGAAAGTGTTTGAGATCAGAAATATTTAAATCTCATAATATGTACAAGTTCGAAGTGTTTTATCAAAATCTATAATTTAAAAGACAAACTTAAGAGTCATTGAATTACTTTCTATTTGGAACCTTTCAAACCGTGGTTCTTGTTGAGGCCCAGACACATAACAATAATTTTGCATAGAAAAACAAGTTAATACGGAGCAGTGGGCCAAGGGTCTTCTCAGTTAAAAGAGAACTGAGTCCCCCAAACCTGGCTTGGACAAACCAGCTGTAAAAGACATTTTGGGGACAATTTGAAAAATGGGCTCAGTATTACAGGATATTAGGAAATTATTGTTAGTTTTGTCAAATATGATAACGGTTTTATGATTAGGTAGGAACATGGACTCTTTTTTTATAGATCTCCATTGAAGTTTCTCTAGGTAAAACGTTATCTCTATGACTAACATAAACCTACTTAAACAGAAATAAGGAAATTAATGAAACAAATATGGCAAAATGTTAACAATTATTAAAGTTAGGTGCTGGATATATGATTGTTTATTATAGCTTTTTATATGCTTGCAATTTCCCATAAGATAATAAGACAAGATCTTAGGTATTAAGTAATAAGAGAAAATACTGTGCTAGGCAACCCCTGAGATAGCCCCAAAGATCCCCACCTCCTGGTATTTACACCCTTATAGGATGTCCTCCCTTTAAATGTGGGCTGGACCCAATGAGTCACTTCTAATGAACAGAATAGGGCAAAAATGGTGGAATAACACTTGTGAGATTAGGTACCACAAAGACTTTAACTTTTGACTCACCATTTCTTGTTTCTCTCTCTTGCTCTCTCTCAATCTCTCTCTTCCTTCTCTCTCTACCCTGCCTCTGGGGAAAGCCAGCTGTCATGTTGTGAGCTACCCTACAGAGAGGCCCAATGGCAAGGAAATAAGTGATGCCTTGAGCCAACAGCCAGAGAGGAACGGAGGCCTGACAATAGCCACTGAGTGAACTCAGAAGAAGCCCTTCCCTGAGTCAAGTTTCGAGATGACCACAGCCTTGTGACAGACTCTGAGCCAGAGAACTAGCTGAGCCATTCTGGACTCCTGACCTACAGAAACTATGATACAGTAAACTGCCATTGGAAGCTTCTAAATTCGGGGGTAATTGGGTTATCAGCAAGGGAGAGCTAATACAAATATTATGAGGGGGGCAAAAAACAAGCTAAACACAGAATGTTGCTAGAGACATTTTGAAACATCATGATTTCAATGACTGTTTTCAATAAGGACTTAGTTCCTCCTGTTTCAGGAGTTAATCAGTTTGGTAGGAAAGGGAGGGCCGTTGGGCAATAGGAAATGATCGCTAAAAATGAAGAAACACTAAGCTACCATTCTGCAAGAAAACACATCCATTAACCTGTAATTAAATCAACAAGCATTTATAAGACACCTACACTTTGTGCAGCAATGTTTTAGATGACAGAATGAAAACAACATAATTAAAAGATAGCCCTTGCCATTTATTGAACTAGAGTCTATCGATGCATAAACTACTCACTGATATTATGCAAGGCAGGTTTTGAAGCCATTTTCATTCTTCCAGGCCATCTGGATACCTCACATGGAAACTCCAAATGGACAACACAGCTTCTAAGATTTGGTTAACTTACTTCTAAAAATTAGTTTATGTAATAGGAGGAGATGCAATTAAACACCCACATCTGGCAATGTCTGTGCAAGACAGTGGCATAAGCATGGAGGCAGGAGAATCCATTTTCAAACTTCTCTTTAAAATAAGCAAGAAAATACACCAATAGAAGAACATCTGCAACAGTCATTAATTAACAAACATTTACTGAGGGACTGTTTTGTGTGCAGAGCATAACAGAGGTGAATACACTAGACGTGGTCCCAGCCCTCACTAAATTTGTCCTACAGTGGGAGATGTGCGAATAAATTCTAACTACATATCGTAATGCTTACTACGAGGGAAAAATATAGCTTCACTGAGGAAGTTTAATGTAAGCTGTGATCTGAAGGACGAAGAGAAACAAAAGTATTTCTTGTGGAGGCAGCAGCATTCCCGAAGGTCTTGAGAAGAAAAAGAACTTGGTCTTAAAGGCACAGAAAGAAGTCGAGTGAAGCTGGAGTGTTGGGAGTATGAAGATAAGAGGTGACTGGAGAGGAGAGTGGACAGAGATCCGTAGCCCATCGAGACTCTGTACTTCATCTGAAATGCGGTAGAAAGCCTCTGAAGGGATGTAAGAGGGGGATGACCTGGATTTATACTGTTAATAAATCACTCTAGCCACTGTGTGGAAAGAGGTGGGGAGCATGGCAGCGGAAGCTGAGGCTGACCTCTGAATTACGTACACCACTGTCACCTGGGTCTTACTTTGTATGTCTTATCTTTATACTCTCATCATGTTCTTCTGCTTCTTGTTCTTGTCGTCCACATTCTGAAAGAACTTCCGGAACTCATCTTCTAATGTGCTGATTCAATTTTCTGAAGTACCCAATTCTCTGTTTGTAGTACAGTTTAAAATTTGGCAATTATGCTTTTCATCTTAACAGAGACTTCTCAGATCTCAAAATTGCATTTTCTTCACGTTTGTTTTAACTAGTTTCATGTGTGCAATATATCCTTTATCTTTTGGAAACAAATTTTATTGTTTTTTCCCTTATTTACAAAATGTGAGACAACTTCACAGTAGGAAAAACTAGAAAGGACAGATAAGCAAAATGAAGAACATAAAAAATACAGTTTGAATTGCACACTTCAAAGATAATAAATGTATGCCTATAGATGGTAACTTCCGTGCTCTTTGTCTTCTTGCACTTAGAATGCTTCACAAAAATGTTTCCATGTGAATGTTCATCTCCAGCATATTTTCAATCTGAAGAATACTGGTGTGTATATGCTGTCACTTCAAGCAGTATGTTCTGCTCCTAACTACTCCTGGAATGCTACCGTTTCCATGGGTCTTTTTCAGGACTTTTTTACTTGGACTCTATGTAATGTCCTTGAAGGAGTGGCTTTAAGAGTCACTTAAAATAAATGATGCAAGCACAAAACTATACCTTTAGCCCTAACCATTGTCTATTTAACTTCAGACCCTTGCTTAGTGACAGTATATGCCTGGTAGATCCATCCAGACGAACACTCTTGCTCAAATGTTAGTGTACACTGGCATCACCTGGAAGCTTGTTCAAACACAGATTGCTAGGCTCTGACCCCACAATATTTGACTAAGTACACCTGAGATGGAGCCCAAGGATATGCTTTGTTAGCAAGTTCCTAGCTATTGCTCTGGGGATCACACTTTGAGAACCACTGTCCTATAGATACCTCCAATCCAGAATATCCTAAACAGTCATCATCCAGAATATTTTAAACAGTCATCATCCTCTTCATCCCCATTGCCTCTCACCCTTGCTCTCAACATTTTTGTTGTAAAGTTGACCCTTGAACTATGTCGGGGTTAAGAATGCCAACCCTCTGTGTAGTCAAAAATTCATGTATAATTTTTGACTCCCCAAAACTTTAACTACCAGTAGCCTACTGTTGGCCAGAAGCCTTACCAAGAACATAAACAGTCGATTAACATATATTGTGTGTGTTATATGTATTATATACTGTATTGTCACAATAAAGTAAGCTAGAGAAAAGAAAATGTAATTAAGAAATTCATAAAGAAGGGCGACCGGTTGGCTCAATTGGTTAGAGCTCAGTGCTCCTAACACCCAGGCTGCCCATACGATTCCCACAAAGGCCAGTGAGCTGTGCCCTTCACAACTAAATTAAAAACAACGGCTTGACTTGGAGCTGATGGGTCCTGGAAAAACACATTTTTCCCCAATATTCCCCAATTTTAAAAAATATATATTTTTCTGTTTAAGAAAAAAAAAATTCATAAGGAAGAGAAAGTACATTTATACTATTTATTGAAAAGAAAAGGCTGCATGTAAGTGGACCTGCGCAGTTCAAAACCATGATGTGCAAGGGTCAACTGGATATGAAATTCATAGAGAAATGTGTCCATATTGTACATGTACTGCTCAGTGTATTTTTCATAACATGAACACTTATGTGTAACCTGCACCGAGATCAAGAACCTGAACATTGCCACCACCCCCAGAAGTCGCTCCTTGGACCACTCCAGTTGCTGCCCCCCATCTATCAAACTGATCTCAGACACCAAAGATTGGTTTTGCCTAGCACAGTGCTGAATGAAATGAATCATATAGTATGAGCTTCTTTGTATCTTCCTTCCTTCAACTTCATCATCACATGTGCTGTCAATTTCACCCTCCTTGTGTCTGTCAGACGCATGACGGGAAAGGTTAGGCTCATTCTCATCTCCACCTTCTCCCCACTCTCACATCCAATCTACAACCAAGTCTGTCAATGCTAACTCTTAGTTATGTTTTCAACTCATCTTTATAATTAAACCCTCAAAAAGGGCTCTAATCACCTCTCATGGGAACTATTAAGATCGTCCCCCAACTGATGTCCCTGCCTCCTTTCTCTTGATCCCACCACTTTGTGCCCATTTCATCATTTAAAATAAATGACACTTTCCCTATCACTCTCCTTAACTCAAAAGTGAAACACCAGGAACTAGGTTTTCAAATACCACCATCTCTTTTCCTTTCTCCCTGCAGTGTCATCCTTTCTCAATGCCAAGGGGGATGATGCTTCACCTGGCAGCAAGTAGTCAGTTACAAGCCCCAAACTTTACATTTTTCTTCTTCTTCCACTCGGGAACCAACTCATTTCCCTTAGTTCCAGTTAAAAAGAAAAGTCCTGGGGAAAGATGTTGATTGGTCCAGCCTGGCTCACGTGGCCAGCCCTGGATACCCAGAAAGCACAGGCTGGACATGGGAGACCCACGTGAAGGGTGGCAATGCCAACACCTTCCGCCATACACTGAGACCTACACAATCTAAGCAATTGGAGTGTCCGAAGGCTGAATTTGAGTGAATAAAAGGGAAAGTCCAAAAATCAAAAGGAAGATGTAAAAAGACTTATCATCAAATCTAAAAGGGTCTGGACAGGAATATTGAAACCACACCATTAGCCATATCACAATGACATTTCCAATGCCAAGGATAAATGACAACTGCACCAAAAGAACATTGGACTAATTACTAGAAAATGGAGCAATGTTCACAGACTTATCAGAAAATAGGAATTTTCTCTTCGAAGTCTCTACTCAGACTATTATTCAAACAAGAGGGGGAAAGTATGACATTTGTGGACTTTCAAACACTCTGAAAATGTAACATCTATGTCCGTTTTCTGGAAAGAAACTTTTAAATCCTGGGGAAAATCATTTAGTCAATCATTCCAACAACAACAAAAAAAAAGATTGAATGTAGAGTTCAAGAGAGCAGAAAGCAAAGATAGAATGATGAGCAATATAACCACTAAAACATATAACCAAGTCTAAACAACTGTGATTAGCGGAGTCGTGAGGTTTAATGCTATTATTTAGAGAAGAACCTTAAAGTAAAACATACTAAGTCAAAAGTATACTGAAATTAAAATTCTGGGTTATTAAAATAATTGGGAGGAGGGCAGGTAGAAGGTAAATAAAAGCTATTAATGTTTTTTGAAGCATGGACAGTGTTATAAACACTATTAAATTCTGGTTTTTCAAAGACAAAGTTTAATTCTAATACATTTGCTCCAAAACTAAAATCAAATCAGCAAACGATAGCCCAAGAGCTAGCTAGCTGTTTTTGTGAACAAAGTTTAATTAGAACCAGGGCTGGGGTCAGGGTGAAGCAAGTGACAGGCAAAGTGTGAAGTACAGGATTGAATTCCCGTGTTTATTTAAAATTTTGGTATGTTGTTCTTTATGGACTTTTTGCATTATTTTTTATTTTTTATATATTGCATGAAAATATTCTTTATCCTGATTACTGAGTTTTTGGCGCCCTCTTAAATTTTGCATTCAAGTCCCCTCACTTGCCTCACTCTAGTCCTAGCCCTGTATCAAAACTAATTGAGGAAAGAAAACAGAGAAAATACAACTTGGTGAATCCTTTAAAAAAATCACTAAAGAGAAAAAAGGAAACAACAACACACACACACATATCTATATATTGGAAGAGAACTGATCATCAAAATATACCATACAAAAAGCTGATGACAAGAAAGCTCAGAAAAAGAAAACAGCATCAAAAAAAAATATTTTCTACTTATAAGTATTAGGGTTTTTTTCTACTTGAAGCAATATTAATTGATACTTCAATTAAAACATTGTTCAGTACAAAGAGATACAGAGATATCATTTACCCATCAATTACAATAATGATTGCAATCCTTGAAATTTAGACATCAGCATCAGTGGAAACCCAAGAAAATTTATTTCAAAACTTTCAAGGATTTTCAATTGTTCTTAAGATAAAGTTAGAAGTTCACTCCACCTTTCCTAGATTCTACGCGATCTGCTCCTAAACAAACTCACGTTTTGAGGCCTCTTCCTTGCCAACCACAAGGTTTCCCTATGCTCACATGTGCCAAACCCTCCCACGTGGTGGGGGGAGTGGTTTTCCCGGCTGAACCAGGCCCTCTCGCACTCCCCTCCTCGCTTGGCTAACTTCTGGATCCTTAAAGACTCAGCCAAAATATGAGTCTCAGGGAGGGCTCGAGGGGGCCCACACTAGGATTGTCACTTGTTCTACATAACAATCTGGATAGCCTTCAACAGGTAAATGGCTACACTTACCAGGTAAAATGGCTGATCTATTTACATAACATTCTTAAAATGGTAAGATCATATGAATGAAGGAGAGTGTTGGTGGCCTATGGTCATGGCACCTTTTATTCTTCATCCATGACATTTCTCATATTTTGTAAATGTTCAGTCTATAATGAGGACCGTGGCTGAATATTGTTCCCAGCTTTTGAACAAGAGACTAGCGAACATCTGGCCATAGTAGGGGCCCAACAAACTATTTGCTGTAGAATGATTGCAACGAGGCGTTTACTAGTATGTTTTTCACAGTTCAATTACTATTCCTGTTCCAGTACCATAGGATTTTTATTGCAGTATTTTTAATATTTATTTATAGCTGGTAGAGTAACTGCCTCCCACTAGTTCTCTTTTAAAATTCTCTTGACAACTGCCATATATTTATAACCAGCTTGTCCAGGTTCAAAGACAAGCAAACAGAAGCGACAGGTGGGATTCTGACTGTAATCTCATTATATGTCTATATTTATCGGGGAAAGATCAACATTTGCATTGTACTGTTTCCTGTCCTGTCCAAGCAGGGTGCATTTTCCCGTGCTATGGTATCCCCCAGGGCATATGCGTCATGTTCAGGTGGTTGACAAATTTCAGGGGTTTTGGTTATCCTCTCATAGGAGAAGATGGTCAGAGGGAGTCAGGTAACAGTCCTCTACCAACACAATACTCAAACATCCTACAAAAGGGAGCAGAGTGGTGAAGCATCATCTCGGGAGGTCTTTAACTTTTGTCACACTTCATACACCTATGTGACCTTCCCCATCTCATACACCAAAGCATCCAAGCAGTGGTGGAATCTTGGAACCCAGACCCAGTCTCGTATTCTAAATGTACATACTGGTTAGAGGAAATCAAGCACACTTCACTTTTACCACCTGAAGTCTTGTTTACGGAGGAATGTAATGGTTCATGGGTTTGCAGGCAGCCATGCTTTCTTAATAATGGAGATTCTCTAACTCAATTAGCCAGGAAGAAACGCAATAACGGCAAGGCAGATGTCTGGCAGTTCTAAGCATTCTGCCTTAGGATGGCTCCAGGAATGAGTCAGGGGAGGGAGCAGAACTGGACAATTTTCTCCTTCGTTTAACTCTTCTGCACATTTTCTTTTGATATTAGACAACCAAATGTTTAATAATACTGAAACTCCAAACTCTCTTTCTCCTGGTCTTACTTTATGTCCTTCGGAAAAGTTGCATACCACAGTGGAGACTCATCTTACACAAGGGTTGGTTTCCAAAACTGGCATTAGAGGGGACAATTGCTTATAATGAAAATTATCTTTGAAAACACTTTAAAGTGTCCCTGAAGAACAGTATACAGATATAATATCTTACAGTAAACTCAACACAGTCGGCTTTTCCTCTAGTGTTGAGCACCCAATAAAGGACTTGGCCTATGTTTGGGGGCTCTATTGCATGAAATATACAGAGCGTGCCAAAAAAATGTATACACATTTTAAGAAAGGAAAAAACTGTATTACAATTGTAATGCTCAGGTATATATATATATATATATATGTATATATATATATACATATATAAATATATATATACACATACATATATATATTGTTATATAGCAATAATAAAAGATGAATACAAGTCATACGTATACAATTTTTGGCACCCCTGGTATATGTATCTTTAAAAAAATAAAAAAGCATTTGCAGCATTCATAAAGCTTAAATTTGATTTGTATTTGATAAATGGGCATATGAAATGATTTTACTATATTTTCCTCTATGTAGATTTTTTCTTATTAAATATATTCCCAAGTAGTTTATAGTTTCTATACTCATTACGAATGAAATCTTATTTTTCATTTCAATTTTTTTCTGGTTATAGCTAGCAAATGGGAAAGCTACTGAACCTGTGTGTTTTTGTGTGTGTGTGTTCCAACAATTTAATAAATTCTTTTCCCTTTATTAACAATTTTATAACTGATGCTCTTGTATTTTGTATGTGTACAATCATATCAACAGTTAAAAATACATTAGCTGTATTATTGTATTCTAATATTTTTACTGCTTGTATTGTTTTCTTGTATTGTGATATTTTATTTACTTAAGCCTTTAGAATGTTTAAAAATAATGATAACAGTGTACATCTTATTGCTTAATTTAATAAGGAATATCTTTATTATTTTCCCCCACCATAATTATTGCTCTTGGTTCCTGATCAATTGTCTTCATGATTTTCAATAAGCTCCCTCATAAACCTTATAATAAATACAAATCAATATTCATGTTAAGTCATGAATGACGACTTGTTTAAGAATCCTATAAAAAGATTGGTAGACAGGGTTTATGAAAAGGCAAATAGGTAAATTGATTAAGTTTGATGTATTTTCCATGCTCTTAAATTTTGGGAAATATACTCAGACTATCTTTAATAATAGGGACTTATTTAAGGCTATCCAAAATATGAAGTCGCATGGGCTAGGTTCTACAATTATATCCATGTGCTTCCCAGGCTGGGATGGAAGGCACATATCAGAAGGGCCTAGAAATATATTTAAGAGTTTCTCAGAGTGCAAACTAGTTTGAATTTCTTTCAAATCGCTGGCTGTTTGTGCTCTTTAAAAGAAGAGCTGATGGAATGGGTTTACATTATCCAATAATTAGCAGATTTTTACTGCAAGCAATTCAGAGTTGATTAACCTCTTTTCTCTGAAGTTACATGAAAAGTTTCCTTGTGGGTAATACTTGAATCACTGATCCAATCAGTTGTAAGTGTATCCTATCTATGTTCTATTAGCTATAGTGATATATAAAAAGTAACCGGTTTGGCTTATTTCACTTAGCATAATACCCTCTAGGAGTCAAATACTTATATGTGAAATCTAAAAATAAATAAATAAATAAATAAAACAAACAAAACAGAAATAGAATTTTAAATACAGAGAACAAACTGATGGTTGCTAGATGGGAGGGGTCTGGTAGGGCAGGGTGAAAAAAGTGAAGAGTCTGAGAAGTACAAATTGGTAGTTACAAAATAGTCATGGGGATGTAAAGTACAGCATAGGGAATATAGTCAATGATATGGTAATAACTATGTATGCTGCCAGGTGGGTACTAGACTTATAAATGTCTAATGACTATTCTGTACACCTGAAACTAATATAATATTGAATGTGAACTGTAATTTTAAAAAAATAAATTGCTTTTAAAAGTAACCAGTTTGGGCCACATTTTTAAAAGATAGATTTGCATGGCAGATTTGAATGTGGTAAGCATTCTGCCCATTGTATTAAGTTGAGTCCCAGATGCTGTGTAGATGTTTAAAATAAATGGAAATTAATGAACTGGATTTTTGAAAAAAAAGTTTATTGTTTAATTTTAGCATTTTATTGAGCACATGAAACAAGTAATAATTCACATAATGACTTAACCATCTAATGGCAAGTGAAGTATTTTATTTTATCAAATCTTAACGCATTATAATATGGGCAATAAAAAATTACTAAGCATTCAACAAAGCAGAAAAATACGGCTCAAAATGAGGAGAAAATTAATCAACAGAAACAGATTCTAAAATGACCCACATGATAGAATCAGAAAATAAAGTTAAATTATTGTAACTATGGTCCATATATAGAAGAAAGATTGACAATGTCAAGTAGAAACATGCAAAATACAAAGACCTACACAGAACATCTAGAAATGAAATTACAATGTGTAAGATTAAAAAAATGCATTGGATAGAATTAATAGCACTTCAGACAATATAGAAAAAAACGTTGGTGAACATGAAGACATAGCAATAGAAATTATCGAAAGTAAAACATAAAAAAAGCCTAAAAGAAGTAAACAAAAAATCAGTGAATGTGGGACAACTCCAGACATCCTAATGTTCATGTAATTGGTGTCTCGGGAGAATAGGATGAGGGGTCAGAGAAAATAGTTTAAAAAATAGGGGTGAAAATTTTCTGAATTTGATGAAAACTACACATCTGCAGACCCAAGCTCAACAAATCCTAGGCGCAAAAAAACTGAAGAAAACAACATCAACTAACATCATTGTTTAAAACCAATGAAAAAGAGAAATCTAAAGAGCAGCCAGAGAAAAATCTAGAGAATAGAAAGCAAAACAAAGATAAGAATGACAACAAATTTTTTGTCAGAAACAATGCAAGCCAAAAGTCAGTAGAACAACATTTTTAATGTACTCTAAGAAAACTCAACCCAGAATTCTATGCCCAGAAAAAACAAAAAATAAAAAAGTCAATAATGAAGGAAAGGACTTTTGCAAACATACAGATGCTGAAAGAAAAAGTCATTATCAGCAGACCTGCACTACAAGAAATGTGAAAGGGAGTCCTTCAGGCAGAAGGAAAATGATCAATGATGCCCAATGAAAATCTGGAACCACACAAAGGAGTGAAGAGCCTCAGAAATGGTGAATATGTGATTAAATATTAAAGAATTTTTGTTATTTATAAAATATCTTTAAAAGAGATTTGATTGTTTAAAACAAAACTAAAAACAATGTATCATGCTATTTATACTATATGTACAAGAAAAGTGTATGACAAAAATAGCACACAGGCCAGGAGGGAGTGATGAATGTATACAACTGTAAAGTTCTTTTTTAAGACTTTTATTAAAATACAGCTAACATACAATATTATATTAGTTTCAGGTGTACATCATAATTATTCACCAGTACCCACCTGGCACTATACAAAGTTGTTACCACATTACTCATTATATTCCTTATGCTAAAGAAGTGATCACCATAATAAGTCCAGCAACCATCTGACACTGTACCATGTAAAGTTCTGATTCTATATATAAAGTCGTGTGATATTATTTGAAGGTAGATTGTAATCAGTTAAAGATGTATACTATAAATACCAAAGCAACCACTAACACAGAGTTACAGTAAATGAGCCAATAAAGGAGATAAAATGGAATCATAAAATATCATTAATCAAAAGAAGGCAGAAAAGGTAGAAATGGAACAAAGAACAGATGGGAGAAATATATTCTGTCCTGAAGAAATAATCTGAAATATAAAAGTTAGAAACAAAGGTGTTTATCACGGCATTATCTATAATACAAATCATTGAAAACAACCTATGCAACAATAGGAAAATAGGTAGTAAATGACCTAATGGAATACTATGCAGACACTAAAATTGATACTTATGTAGAGCTTGTAATAACATGAGAAATGCTGATGTTATAAAGTAAATTGAATTAAGGCAGAGTATAAAAATGTCATAGTGAGCATTACCTCCACTACAAAAACTATGAGAGAAAAAAGACCAGAAAAAAGCAAGATTGTATGACAGTGGTGATTTTTTTTCTGCTTGTTTTCCTTCAATTTTCTATAAGCTTATAGTCATCTTTTTACAGTATGAAAACAAACAATAATTAAACTCTTACATTTTGTCAGGTCCTGTGCTCAACCTATTCCCATTTACCTCCTGACTTCCCACAA
Source organism: Rhinolophus hipposideros (assembly GCF_964194185.1). NCBI lineage: Eukaryota > Metazoa > Chordata > Mammalia > Chiroptera > Rhinolophidae > Rhinolophus > Rhinolophus hipposideros. The sequence continues at coordinate 11,323,143 of NC_138064.1, forward strand.
CAACCTTGTAAAAAAGGAATATTTTCTTACGTATTTAGAAAGGAAATTGAGGTTCAGAGAATATATGCCTTGGTTCGTGCATTCCATAAGTGTCAGATTGTTGGCAGTTACTGGTGTCTTCTGCAGAGGTTTAATTCTTTTATTTGGGTATTAGAAGACAGGTATGTCTGATTCCAAACACCTTGGTATGTTATCATCATAGAACTAACAAGAAATGGCATGTAATTCTCTTTATTTGTGTACATTTGCTTTCAATTTGGGGTATAATAGGTATATAAGATTAGCTGATGTAATTCAATCATTTTTTTTTCAAAAATCCTGATTGCCAGATATAAGCTGAACTTGTTAAAATAGAAAAACAATACATCTTACTTCTAATAAGTAGAAAAAGCAAAACGGCAATTACTATAAAAATTTCTGCCAGTTCCTACAGGCATGACCTTCTCAGAGAAAGATATATTTTTATTGATTAGGACCGCAAATTCTTTGCCTGGTAGAGTTTAAGACATTTAAGAAGATGTTATTCGTAAGACAATAAAAACAAATGTGAACTTGCTTCTTGGACAGTCCCTGTGCTTGGTAGTCTTATAAAATACCAAACATTAGCATATTGTCAATATTTTGTACATATTGATACTCGTGTTTACTAAACACACGTATTGTCAGTTGTTATTCTTAATTACAGAATAATTTGATATTTACACCAACATAACTGAAACTGATGCTAAGTAGCTTTACTATTTATAAAGGCAGAGAAATCTAATTTTAAAATATCTCAAGTATCAAACTTGAAAGAATGATCCGTTTTAAGATCAAATAACCTAAAGAAATCTGCACACTTATTTATGGCCTGCAAGCACAAGGTATTTATATCATTTGCACTTGAATTTTCTGAATCTGTTGAATCCTGTAGCTAAAGTCTGATCTGTTGCAAAGAGAAAGCAAAATATTGTGTTTTTGTTTTTGAATGCTGGATGCCTGGAGAGCAGACACAATGTTTCCACCACTCTGAAAAATCTGAAGCTACAAAGATGATTTTCAAAATTAAGGGCAACTCACAGCTGAAAATTATACCTTTGGGCAAAGGGCCAATTCGGGATTCATTTCACTCTGATTTGGAGTTGTGCCAAAGTCCCTCAGTCCCATTAGTTGGGTTTTATAGCTAACAAAAAGGAAATCATGCAAGTATAGCTGAAATGGGGCTGTTTGGAAGTCAGGATTTAAGGTCTTGCTAAAATGCATGTTAACATGGAGAGTTGCATGGTGAAAAGAAGAATCACTGGGCATTTTCAAACAACTAAACAGAACATGATATGGAAGGAATGATGCTTATTAGTGGAGCATTTCAGAGTCCCTTCGTGTACCAGTGAGCAGGCATTGCAAAAGGAGAAGTGAAAGGGGCTCAGAAACCCACAGAGAACAGGCCAACATTCTGATGTTAGTTCCAAAACCAGGATTTGTTAAAATAGCCTCAGAAGTGGACAAAACCCATTTCTAAAATAAACGTGTGGTATAATTACACCTGATTACCATACTAAAATTGTTGTTTATTTTCACCTTACACTTAAATAACGGCTAAAAATCAAGTTGATTGGATTTCAGTTTTCCCCCAAAATAACTTTATTAATACTATTTTGCAGGCTGCAGGTAAAACATGCTGGCTTAATTTTTCATTATGAACCGAAACTGGGGAACAAATTTAGCTTCCTGTACTTGTTCAGCTTAAATAGAGCTGGAGTTTTATGGGAATGTTACAACTTTTTAAAGCATTGACTATAGAAAATACAGACAAACAAAAATTATTCTGTTAGTCACTGTTAATATTTTAGGGTGTTCAAATTCTGCTATATATATGAAAGGTCATATAAGGATATTTTTGTACAAAAGTGTATCATTCGGCTCTGCACTGTATTTGTTTTTCCCCACTTAACCACATATCATGAACAGCTTTCCATAGATTTCTATTTCAAGTTAGATAAAGAAAGACTTTTAGTACCCCTTTGAAATAGACTTCAAATTGAATGTAAGGAACAACATTTAGTTAAAGCTGCTTCTTGCTCAGAGAGGCTCTAGTCATAATACAAGACATAATACAATTCATAATACGAGAGAGGTAAATGGCTATTGGTCATTATATATATATATATATATATATATATATATATATATATATATATATATATATATATATATATATGCAGCATAGTTATCAAAAGTCTCCGTTTCTGGAATAAGACCTTCAGACCTGTGTTGAATATAGGGAGTGGGGTGTGCCATTTGTCCCCAGCATCCTGAAAAGTTCCTGAAACCCAAAAGGGCTCCACATATGTTTGAAAGACAGTAATTAAGAGTTCCAAGTCACAAGCCTGAGTTCAGCATTTGAAACTTTAGAGGCTTCCCATGTCTTGATTGTTTGGTTCAGCACCTCTGGGGTGTTGACAAAGCATAAAGAAGATAAGAATCCTAACTTGGAATAAACTTTGGATATGTTTGTAGCAGTTTCCTGGAAGAGAGAATGTGGAGAAGTTAAGAGGTGATTTAGTATCAAAGAATTTGTTTTTCTCTTCCTTTTTTGGGAGGTAATACAATGGACTCAGTCGTTTTTGCCTTCCTGGGATTCTTTTACCCATCTTCTAATATCAACGCCCTGAGTTTTCTTTGAAGACTACCCTTCCCTATTCTTGGTCCATGTGGCTTGAGTGAACACACCCCACCCCAAACTCCAGGAGAGGACAAGTGACTGTGGTCTGGCCAATTCGCATATTTCAGCTCCTTGGCCAGAGTATTTGGTTCCAGGATGTTGCTCAGTAGAACCCAGGAGAGCCCTGGAAATCCTGCCTGTGCTATTGGGAAAAAGACTCATCTCTGGATTTTTAAACCTGGTGTCATGTAAGCCTCAAGTGGCCGGAGCCATGATAAGGGACTAGTCTGCTAGAGAAAAAAGCCAAGAAGCGGAAAGCAGAGCTGAGGACAGAGAGAGTTGCGGTGACATTGTATAACTGACTGCCACCCACCTATATCTGATGAGATGTCTTTTACTTCAGTGTGCCGGTATATTCACTTTGTTTCTTAAATTACTTTCCCATCAGTTATTTTATTAGTTCATTCATTCAGGAAATATTTTCTAAGTACCTAAACCAAGGCACTGTTTTAAGTGTTGGCCACATAGCGGTGAACAAGACAAAGTCTTGCCCTCATAAAAGGGGAACAAACACTGGGGAACAAATAACAAACGTATCAATAAACATTTAACATAGTACCAAGTATCAAGACCAATAAAGAAAAATAAGGCAGGGAAATGGGATAGTAAGAGTTGGGAGATAGTTTAGAAAGGGGCATTAGGTAAGACCTCTCTGAGCAGAGATCTAAATAAATGAGGAGTTAAAACCCCTCCAAGCATTGGGGGAAGATTATTTTAGGCAGAGAGACAAAAAGTTCAAACTAAGAAGGGAAAGTGCTTTGTCCATCTAAGGAAGAACAAGGAGACTAACGTGGAGTGGCTGACACAAGGAATGACAACAGGTCTTTCAGTACCTCTCTGACACACCATTTATTCAGCTTTCTCCATATGCAAAAACAGTTAGTACTATTACAAATATAGATAGAACTTATGCAAGGACATGACTGAACTGAGCTATCCATGGAACACATAAAACTTTCTTTGGCTTTACTTTTTAACTAAATTCTGCAAGACGTGCCCCTCACCGTGTTTTGCCCACAAGGCTGGAAAGCTCTGATGAAGCCAATTTGAACCCAGCCATTTTTATACTACTGTTAGATTATTTAATCACTGCCAGTTTTTGCTGCTTGCTTATCTTACTGCTGCCAATTTTACAACAACTCTGATTTTTCAACCAATTGGTTTATTTGTCATTTTGTTTCCTGGCCCTTGTCAGAGTTACTTATAAAGTGTAAGAGTAAGTAATGTGTTCAGATGAGGGAACTTTGGCAGGGTCTCGTTTGGAATGTTTTGAGAGAAAGTCTGCATATGAAGATGTGATGCTTGGTGAAAATTAATGAGTAGTGATTGGAGTCAGGGAGACACAATCAAGAGTTTTTTGGCAAGAGGAAAAAAATACCCAATGTTTTCATATCAGCCTCATACCTTTCTCCATAAAAAGCATATTATAAAACTTTCAGGCCGGCCCAGTGGCTCAGGAAGTTAAGCTCTGTGCTCCTAACTCCAAAGGCTGCCGGTTCGATTCCCACATGGGCCAGTGGGCTCTCAACCACAAGGTTGTCAGTTCGATTCCTCGAGTCCTGCAAGGGATGGTGGGCAGCGCCCCCTGCAACTAAGATTGAACACAGCACCTTGAGCTGAGCTGCCGCTGAGCTCCCAGACGGCTCAATTGGTTGGAGTGCATCCTCTCAACCACACGGTTGCCAGTTCGACTCCCGCAAGGGATGGTGGGCTGTGCCCCCTGCAACTAGCAACGGCAACTGGACCTGGAGCTGAGCTGCGCCCTCCACAACTAAGACTGAAAACACAACAACTTGACTTGGAAAAAAGGCCTGGAAGTACACACTGTTCCCCAATAAAGTCCTGTTCCCCTTCCCCAATAAAAAAATCTTAAAAAAAAAAAAAAGTCTTCTGGTGTAGAATGCCATGACCAGGCGTCCACAGCATCCCTGAGGTGGTCTCCCAAACAGGACACATGTCCATCGGACACCCAACAAAATCCCCAAACACTATTGAATAAGTTCCCCAAAGTAATTCTCAAAGAACCCTGAGGCCATCCTGTGGTCACCAGCCGCCCCCCAATCCCTTCACCTTTCCCCCTATCCCCAACCCCCTCCCCCCCGCCCATCTAACAACTCTCGGTTTTTTGTGTCCCCAAAACTGTTACACCAGACGCTGGACATTAATGAATGCCAACTATAATTTTATGTGTATAATGTGATGGCTTGGTGTGAGGTCGGGGTGGTGGTGGATGGGGGGAGGGGGGGTTCACGGTGTGAGGGATGTAAAAATAAAATAAAATAAAATAAAACTATATAAAAAAAATAAAAAATAAATAAAATAAAATAAAAAATAAAGTCTTCCTTTTAATATTTAAAAACAAACAAACAAACAAAAACAAAACTTTCAGCTGTGAACTCTTCCTGCTGAGTTCTTGCAACTGCCTGCAGTCCAACACCAAAGAGCACCAAGCCATGTGTGGGACAGTCCTCTCTCTATCAACAATGCCACTTATGACTCACTCTTTGCATTTTAATTAGTACCCATATCCTGCTTAGTTGCTTGCGAAAAGTACATTAGTTTTGTGAATTGAACTGAAGTATACAGAGGAATTGATTAAGCGGATAAAATGGCTTCCTCAAAATGGTGGTCTCAAAATGTTGGAATCAAAAATTGAAATCTAATTTCATGTGTTCCTCTGAGCACCAGAATTTTTATTCTAATTATCAGATATTGTAGACTCATTCCAAGCGTTAATCTATCAGTAAAAGTGTTTCCCAATCTGAATAGCTTGTTCTTCAGTGAAACAAATTTGGAAGACCGTGGGTTAAAACAAATTTAAATGGACCACACTCAGGCTAAGTTCTCACCCTAAGATCTGGAACAAGAAGTTCTGCTTTCACTACTGCTGTTTAACAGTGTATTGGAAGTTCTAACCAGAGTTATTAGAAAAATAAGAGAAGCAAAGTCATCCAAATTGAAAAAAAGGAAGGAATACTATCTCTATTCATGGGTGACGTGACCCTATATGTAGAAAATTCCAGAAAATCCACACACAAAAAACGCTAGCTACCACAGCTAATAAACAAATTCAGCAAAATTACAGGGTAAAAGATCAACACCCAAGTTGTGTTTCTGTATACAAGCAATTCACAATCCAAAAAAGAAATTGGGAAAGCAATTCTAGTTATAATAGCAACTAAATAATAACAACTAAAATAATTAAATGCATAGGAATAAATCTAACAAAGGAAGTGAAAGACACGCATACTAAAAGCTATAAAACACTGCTGAAAGAAATTAAAGAAGACTGAAGTCTTCTTTAAGGCATCCCATGTTCAAGGACAGGAAGACTTAACACTGTTAGTAGTTCAATGATACCCAGAATGATTATACACAATAATGAAATATTAAGAGCTTTCCCCTGGAGACCAAAAACAAGGCAATACACCTGCTATCACCACTTATATCTGTTTAGCATTGTGTGTACTAGATGTCCTAGCCAGTACAATGAGGCAAGAAGGATTATTGGAACAGAAGAATCGGAAAGAAAAAAATTTTTGAATTATACACAGGTAGCATAATTGTATATTGTAGGAAATTGTGTAAATATAGAAAATTCAAAAGAATATAGACACAAATTATTAGAATTAATAACTGAACTCAGCTAGGTCACTGATTGTAAGATCAGCATCAAAATCAGTCATTCATATATATGAGGTGTGATCACAAAATATGGTGAATGTTTAAATTAAAAAATTTATTACAGTAAAATACACATTGCCATTAATCCCCCTCAAAACACTCCCCCTGGCTTCAGACACACTAATCCCATCATTCTTTCCACTGTCTGAAGCAGTTCTGGAAGTCCTCTTTTGTATCTTTACTTCATCATCCATCACGACAATGCTCCGTGTCACCCACTGCTTCTGGTATACAGCAATTTCTGTCAAATAAAGATATAACAGTGTGTCGTCATCTACCTCATCTGGCACCGTGCAACTTGTAGCTCTTCCCCAAAGTCAAAATGACCATGAAAGGTCAACGTCTATAATTGATTCAGGACATCCAGGCAGCCATGACAGCTCAACTAAAGATCCTCTTGAAAGAGGATTTCCAGAACTGCTTCAGAAAATGGCAAGAACAATGGGATAAGTGTGTCTGAAGCCAGGGGGAGTATTTTGAAAGGGATAATGGCAATGTGCCTTTTACTGTAATAAATTTTTTTATTTAAACATTCCCGGTATTTTTTTATCATACCTCATATATACAAATCTAATAAAATTTATGCAAATTACATAAATTTCTGAAGAAACCTTTAAAAACCTGAATTAAGTGAAGGAATAGAACAAAATTATGAATTTAGAGACTTGATATTTTTAAAATGTCAGTTCTCCCCGAATGATTAAAAGATTCAATGCAATTCTAGCCAATACTCAAACAGGGTTTTCATTTGTGTACATGTAAAGCTCATATGGAAATGCAATGTCCAGGAATGGCAAACACAATTTGGACTATGAAGAATAAAATTAGTTAAACTCCTGGATATCTTGACCTATTATAAATTCATAGTAATTAAGGTCGCATGGTATTTGGTACAAGGATCGACAAAGATAAATGAAACTGAAGAGAGAATCTAGAAACATACACAACTTCATACAAATACTCAGTTTATAACAAAGGTGAACCTGCAGTGTGGTACTAAAGGGATGGTCTTTTCAATAAACGATGCTGAGTGGAACTGGATATTCATACAGAAAAAGAAAGTTTATTCCTACTTCACCTCATATTTTAAAAAAATCAAGTGAAAGAGAATTGTTGATCTAAATGTGAAAGGTAAAACAATAAAACTTCTAAAAAATAACATAAAATATCTTCATAACCTTGGGGTAAATTTCTTAAAGTGGACCCAAGAAGCACTAATCATCATGGAAAAGACTGGTAAACTGGATAACTTATTAGGTTGGTGCAAAAGTAATGGCAGTGTTTGCAATTATTTTTAACCTTTTAAACTGCAATTACTTTCGCACCAACATAATAAAATATTACAACTTCTGATCATAAAAAGACATCATTAAAGAGTAAAAAGTCAAGCCACAGATTAGGAGAAGACATTTTCAATACACATAGCTGCCAAAGGACTCATATCCAATAGTACCTACCAATAACTCGTAAATAATTTTTTAAAACATAACCGAATAGAAAAATAGGCAAAAGTCGAATAGGCACTTCACAGAGAAGGTATCGAATGGCCTGTAAACAGATGGAAAGAAACTCTATGCCGTTATTCATCAAGGAAATACAAATTCAACAATGAGCTATAAGTACACACTGTTTAGAATGGCTCAAATTAAAAATACTGACAAATAAGTGATAACCAAGTTTAGGCAAGAATGTGTAACAAAAAAGGAAAAAAAAGATTGTGTAACAATTAGAATTCTCATAAACTACTGGTGGGAGGATAATTCTTAGCACCGCATTGTTAAAGTATTTTGCTGTTCATATTTGCTAAAGTTGAATGTATATATATATATATATATATATATATATATATATATATATATACATACATATAATGACCTAGACATTTCATTTCTAGATTTTATACCAAACAGATGAATGTATATGTGTTCACCAAAAGACATGGATGAAAATATTATTTTGGTACTATTCACCATACCCAAAACAGGTAAATAAACCAAATATCCACCAATAGTAGAATGAATAATATAGTATAGTCTTTAAAAAATACTACACAGCAATTTAAAAATAATATAAAGTAATGTTATACGACAATAGACATAATGTTGAATGAAAAAAAGACCCCCAAAAGTTGTATATAACGTACAGTGTCATTTATATAAACTTCAAAAGCAGACGAAACCAATTAATGGTGATTGTGGTTGATTATAAAAATGGCCATAATGCTTTGCATCCCCTTGCATTAAAAGGTAGACTCTCACCCCTTGAAACTAGGCTGGTTTTACTTGTGTTGACAAATATAACGTGACAAAGTGATGTATCAGTTCTGAGCCTAAGCCTTAAGAACGCTTGTTTGTGAGTAAGTCACCTTCCCTTTTATTATTTTCCTTTTCCTTTTTAAACAGTCACTTCTCCTGCAGCAATGGTATTGGATCATAGACCATGTTGGAGTCGTTACTTTCAATTAGCAATAATCATGCCTCGGATAAACCTCATTGGCTAGGATACTGCCACTGCGCAAAGCTGAAGTTGTTACATTCTAGAAACCTGAACTATTTCCAAGGGCAGAGACCACTCATACTGCAGTCCCCCCAACTTTTTACTTCCTACTAGATACCTTGACCTTTCCCTTGCCAAGAACAAAGTATCAAAAAACAAGAGAATTTCACACCTTCAGGCTCCTCTTATCCCCTATTTCCTGAAAGCAGAGCATATCTCTTTTCTAGATAATTGGCACCAGAAATTCTTCAGGTGAGTCTCTGGCTCCAATTACATGGATTAGCCTGATATCCATTGGAGATCACAGTAGCCTAATTCAAGGTAAAAATTACAAAGTTCAAATAATAAAAACTAAATATAGTATATGTTTATTTCTTGAAGAGTGTTATGTCTTAATGTTTTAAGTTAATTACGGGGGAAATTTTAAATGTTAAAATAAAGTTTAAAGGGAGGAGGAAGCAGGGATATTTAAATTAAAATTATGCTGTTTAGGATTTGTAACAGACAGGGTAATGTTAGGTTATGTTGTGGCAACATAATTCCCCAGATCTCCTTGGCTTATTGCACTAAAAGGTTTGTTTCTTATTCACACATCATTCATGGCAGATGGGGCAGCTGTCCTGTATGTCTCTCTTTCAAGCTAGGGTTCAGAGACCAAGCTCTTACGATGTCAAAACTACATCACAGGAACGTGGGATCCTTAATCATTGCTGCTTAGGGCTATTGGCCAGGGACACTGGGCCAGGTAGGGGTACATGGATATACAGTAGACAATTATCTCTGCCACATGGCTTTAGCCTGCTAGTTTGGGAAAGTAAGCTATTCAGGTATTGACTCATTTAATGCTCACAGTCACCCAACAAGGCAGGAACCGTTAATATTCCTATTTTGCTGATGTGGAAAGTGAGGCATATGGAGCTTACTATGTAAGTTTCCCAAAGTCACGTGGCCATAAAGAGAAAGAGCTAGCATTCAAATGAGGCAGTGTGGCTTTCGAGCCTGCACATTTTTTTTTAAATTTATTTATTGGGGTGACAATTGTTAATGAAATTACATAATTTCAGGTGTACAATTCTGTATTACATCAACTATAAATCCCATTGTGTGTTCACCACCCAGAGTCAGTTCTCCTTCCATCACCATATATTTGATCCCCCTTACCCTCATCTCCCTCCCCCCATCCCCCTGAGCCTGCACATTTAACACCTATACTCTATTGCTTTCCACATTGAAAGCAAAGTGAGGGTGGGGAGAGGGGCTGACAAATTATCAATCCATTGGCCAGTCTTCTTCTCTAAACGGGTTAAATAAAGGCTTGAGTGGATTCTTTCAGTCATAGAAAGGTGTCAGTGCATATGTTGTGTTTGAAATATTTAACCAGACTTCCTAAACTGCTAGGAAAAAGTGTGTGTGTGTGTGTGTGTGTGTGTGTGTAATCTTGCTGTTTGCCTGAGCTAGATTATTTTAGCCTTGAGGTTCCCTGAAGAATTTTGGAGTTGAAATCCATAGTGTATTTTCTCACCATCCTCTTCTTTACCTAGGTTGTTACTGCATGCAGCATTTGCAACGTGCTGAATCCAAGAGGTAATTGCTCTGACTTAATGAGGAGTAAAAGAAATTTACATTTTAAAAATTTCAAATGTTATTCATTTCTGTACCCTCTAGGTATTCGTGAAAAATTGATCGTAATCACAATTAAAAATAACATTTGACAAATATTGAAAACCAAAGGGATAATATCATTGAACAGCAAGTAGCCTCGTGTTCCACTCCAGGGACCCACTCATTTTAGGCAGATCCAAACCAGATAAAAAGAACCTATGTTTTTTATTGGATATAAAACAGAGTCAACTAGTACTTTCAGAGTTCAAAAAAAAAAAATGTTCAATTTTTAGTTCCATGTAAGAAACTGGGATCCATGAGGCCAAATCTAAACTTACTTATATGACCAACTGCAATACTGGAAGAAAATGGTACTTCTACAACAGAGTTTATGAATCAGTGTTCACTGCGAGATATTTCTGGAACTACAAAAATCCATGGCTTTTTCAACCGAAATTGGTTTTTAAATTTCAGGGGGTAAAAAACTGAAGGTAGGATTATCATTTATTGTTAATTTTTTTTTTAAAATGAAGTTCATTTGGATGTACTCAACTCAGGGATTCATCCACAAAAATACTGCCATGTCTAGAACAGGTGTTTCTATAATTGTGATACATTGGTTGGAATTTTTACAATGCATATTCGTTCCCAAATTCATGCTTCTTTCTGAAACAAATAGAAAACTACCAGATCTGCTGGAATCGATGATCTGTAAAGATTCTTCCACCAAAGTTCCAGAAAGACCGAAGAGATTTCAGACGGCTGTGCTGAGAACCAGAGAGGGTGGTGACTTCACCCCAGCTTTGCTTGGTGTCCCAGAAATAGAGTCATTCTGTCTGTCAAGACCCTCTCCCAGTCCTTCTTCCCTGACCCTATCTCTCTTCCAACTGTCCCTCAAGATTTAGCTAAAAACTCTGTAAAGTTTTCCTTGATTCACCAAGAAGCGGGGTTTTTTTGTTTGTTTTTTTATGCTGCTGTACATACCACCATTACAGCAATTTTCTTAATGTATTATAATGGTCTCCCTGGTAAACTGTAGATAAGTTCACAGAGGCAGGAACCATGACTTTTATCTTTTTAAGCCCCGGGTTCTTTAAACACTAGGTCCTGACACATGGTAGGTTCTTAGCAAATATTTAATGCCTGAATATGTCCAAATTCTAGTTACGATAAAAAATATTTTACACTTGGAAAACAGAACAAATTCCATAATGAAATAATCAAATTGTGCTTTCTTTCCTGCCTGATGCAAACCGATTTAAAATATATGGTAAAATAATTTCTATTATATAAGCCCCACAGTATTTGAATGCAAGCAATGTAATCTTCCAGTGGCGGACAGAAGACAGCTTCTGTTTCTATCTAGGTTTCATATGTGGTGTTAGGACAAGTAGTAGGATAAGTGCAAGGATGAGCTGGCAAGACAGCTGATAGCATACTGGCTCGCTGAAAAATCAGCAAAACACTTCCCCAGTTAAAATCTAACAGGCTAGGAGGAAGGTTCCTCCTTCAACTAATTATCACTGCCATCAGTGAGTTGTAGAGAGGACAAACAGCGTGGGAAAAGGATCAAAACCAAGGCTTACCTGCAGGAGAGTTCTGATGGTCCGTCCCAGAGGAAAGGCAGCTGCTGAGTCCTCGTCCTGCATAGACTGGGGCCGGACGGAACCCTGGGCTTACCTAAGTACCTGCAGCCTCACGCGGATCCCCAGCTGTGGCCCATTATTGGGAAGCTTGCAAACTGGCCTCAGGAAGATGGCCAGGAGAAACCTAAGCTTTCATCAATTGCTGGCATCTAGGGTCTGGCCATGCTTTTCAGAGTTCTCTGATCTTCTCTGCTGCCTCTCCTTGACCCCCAGGAAAAGGGATGCCCATAAGAGAGCCACAATTAAATATCAGAATTTAGGACACCCTTCTTCCCTTGTTATTACTACATCCAGAGGCTCATTCTGCTGCTTCCAGAGAATCATACTGGCTACTCAGGGACTTTTTGTTAATACATGGGCTTATAGACAAGCAAGCTAGGCTCCAGATTCATTCATTGAAAGAACAGGCAGCCTAAACTTACTAAGTATTTGAGCTTTGGCTCAGCATGGGCAATGCCCTACCTGATGGGATGATCGATGACACTTCCTACATGACCTGACCCGGGACAATGTCAGTGTCTGTTCAATGCTGTTCCTTCCTCATTGTCACTCCTAATTGCCCTCCTTCCCTTGCCAACCACTCTAGTATATTCATCATTTAGCTTTTGTATCTACATTCAATATGTCTGTGTAGATATCATGTGGCGCAGAAAATAGAGAGGAGTTGTTGGGGTGTGTGTGTGTTTAATTATATTCATGCTCTTATGATATTAACCATTTTCCATTTTTTAGGTCACCCCATCTTTTGGAATCTATCCATGTTGCTACATGTAAACTTAACCCGTTATTATTGGTGGTTTATGCCACATTTTATTTACACAAGCTCCTGGTGATTTTCAACTCCTTCAAACCACGCTGCTGCAAATACGACCTTTGGTAGCTGAGAACTGAGTTGGTAGCTGGGACTGAGTTGGCTCCCTAACTTGGAAGCTCTCCTTGGCACAGAATCCGGTCAGGAAGCACTATTTGGACAAATTAAAATAATTGAAAAACTAGACTTTCACTATATTCTTTTCCCCATTTAAATTTCTTTCAAACTTTCACTCAAACCTGCCTTTAGAAATTTTGGTCTTCTTCACTGCCGCCCTTCCCCACCCCCGCCACGTGATTCTTTCCTTTCTCTACTAAGTAGTTCTCTTCTGTTTCTGATGGAAAAGGGCCCTTCGTTTTAGCCTCTTCCATTGCCCACTGTTACCCATGCTGACACCATCTTAGCCAGGAGCTAAAAAAGGGGAAACGCTGACATTAACATTTTCCCCAGCTTTATTTTTTCCTTTTAAACTCTCTGTTAGATTTCTTTATAGTAAATGACAGTTCTGACTGGCTGAATTTTGCTATTTACTACTTTTGCACTCTCTTTTGGCTGATTTAAAAGATGTTTAAGAATGACGTATGACCATGAGTAATGTGCATTAATTTATTCCTGGTGATTTCAAATGAGCTGGATGAATGCCCACTTGACATATCACATAAGATAGTGCAGTCTTTTCCAAGACTATCTGCCACCGTTTTGCTCCTTAAGAGCAACTATCAGTGTCTGCTAGGTTGTCTGTTTGCCCAAAGCACTGAGAACAGTGTGTACTAGCATGAGGTACAACTCTTTGAGAAGAAATGAATGAATGAATGAATGAATGAGTGCATGAATGAGGCCTCTCCACTGATGGTCCTGGCCTTTGTGTTGTTCTTCTTCTGGAGCAGTTACACAAATCCTGCAGAAACTTCTCTGGGAACATCAGCCCCTACCTCCCTCAATTCTCCTCCAGGAGCCACCTTTCAGCAACCTCCTCGGTGCCTACAATTGGCAGATCTCTTTCCGCCAAAGTCTCTTCATCTGGAAGCAAGCCCTCTTGAATGGAGTTCATTTTCAAATCACCTGCAGGCCCGGTCCCTGCGATGTCTGACGCATGGGAAAGATGCCCTTCTGCCCTGCCTGTCGCAGAGGCACAGCCTGCCTTCAATCCACACTTTGCCCCTTGCTCACTGTCCTGGCACCGGGCCCCTGCCAGTCTTTGAGTCTTCCAAGCGTAAAACACCACCAGCTCCCTCTGTGTCCAAGCTGCAGGTTCTTTGGGCCCTTTTCGGGAGGCATTTATAGAAGGAAGCATACCTTCCTTTCTCGCACGGGAGCAGGGAACAATGGGGTGACACCAAACTCTAGCAAATGTCTCAAAAATTCTATCACCTGGCCTCCTTAGCCTCTGCTCATTATATACAGAAGGTGCCAAAAAATGTGTACACATTTTAAGAAAGGAAAAAACTATATTAAACTTACTCTGATCATAACCACTTTGAGCACCTCTTGTCATTGCAGAAGTCAAATGTGACTTGTATTCATCTTTTGTTACCAGTATATATTGAGTATTACAATTTTAATATGGTTTTTTCCTTTCTTACAATGTGTATACATTTTTTGGCACCCTCTGTATCGTCAAAGCGTCTGTAAAAATGTTCAGACACCACCTTTTGCAAGTCCTGAGTACATTTGGGACATACTTATACTAAAAAATTATTTATTGTTTATCTGGAATTCAAATTTAACTGTGCATGCTCTGTTTTATTTCGCAACCTTATAAATAGCTGGTAGGGTCCTCATGTTGAAATAAGGGCTACTTAACACAAAGAGAAACACTAGTGTTTTTCTTTGGCCTTTGGATTTCAAACAAAGAAAGGGCAATAATACCAAATAAGTCCATCCACAGAACAGCATGCCAAACCATATAGCACTCACCATGTATAATTTATCTCACTCTTTGCTCCCTTCTCTCACTCGCTATCCATAGAACCAGACTGTGTTATTCATTTTTGTATTTTCATCTGCTACAATAGACTCATCAAGATGCAATTTCTCTGAAGTTCATGAATTTAGGAGAAGCCATATTAAAAATTTATATGGTGGAGGTGAGCATGACTGATGTCGGATTTCAGAATCTCGCAGGCAAATTTCTCTCTTCCATGGAGAATCGCTTGCCCAGATATTTGGAGCAGTTTCAAGCTGTTGTTGTTTGAGATGTGCCCTGGCCTGGCTGGCGGGTACTCCTTGAAGACCTTTCCATGCAGAGATCACTACTCTTCCAGGGCAAGAAATGAACCTGCGTCTTCTTACATAGGTGGATCAGCTTTAAGTGACACCTGGTCTTCCTCAATGTCTCATCAAAATATCTCTGAACACACACAAAGATGAAAATTCAGAGTACCCATGAAAACTAGAACAATGAGCTTGTTTCCAAATTCTAGGAGAATCTGGCTTTAATGCCACTCTAACCAGACTCAGAAGCACCAGGCCGCAACAAGGGATACCTTGTGTTTTGTTTCTAAAGGAAAAAAACAAACACACACACAAAAAAACCTGTTCGCCTGCCAGAAGGGAGAGAAATCCTTTGTTTCTCTTCCATTGTGTGCTGCTTACTTAAGAAACATGTGATCTGTACCTACCAGAAAACTCACTGGCTGGTGCCTTCACTGAGCTCATGTTATTTTGGGGTGACAAGCCAGACGGCAATTTCTCATTTCACTCACCCCCACCTCACCCCATCTACATCCAGAGACTTCAATTCTTCAGAAACACCTGGGTAAGACTTAAATTGTGGGCTACCAGCATAGTAGGCTCCAGAAATAAAACTCTATGGGCCTGGGAGAAGATGGAAATAGAAGCAGTAAAAACCAGGGCTATAGTTTTCCATGCAGTCCATCTGTTTCATGAGCTAGAGAGCCGGCAATGGACGTAGGAGTGGGTCCCATTTCTGTCTGAGGGAGCAGAACTAGACAGGAAATGTGTGAGGCACTGGGCTCAGCAACCTACCTACCATCTGGGATTCCAAGGAAGAGATTCAGCCTCTCCAGAAGTGGTCAGAGCACAGAGGCTGTGGTCCCCACCCACCAGTTTCCTGTGTGAGGATGGAACAACCTGAGAAGTGGGGGAGGGGGGATTAAGAGAAAGGTAACCCCTCCTGGAAGACTCAGGAAAAGGATACCTCTAGACATTTTGCTCAAGGAAGCAGAAGGGAATAAAAGTGAGTTGTTTGTATTTCAATAGGTAGTAAGATGAAGTGGAAAAAGAAAGTTAGTGAGAAAACAGACCTATTAAGCAATTAGATGAGAAGAAAGTAGGGTTTCCTGAAGTAAGAAATGCTGTAGGAATCAAAACTTTCAAAAAGCAAAAATGAAGCCCATACGTAAAGCAGAAATAGCAGAATTGGCATTGACATGCTGAATAAGTAATATGGAGGACAAACTTGAGAATTCATTATAGAATAAAGAGGGAAAAGGAAAAAATGGAAAAGGGAGGAGAAAAAAATGATGGATACAGAAATCTAAAGATCTAAGTGATGTTGTACATGGAAATATTGGTGAGTCAATTAAAAAACAGATGGATCAAAATTCAAGAATTTCTTCTGCAGAGGACAGTATAGCAAAGTTCACAGGAAGGGCATCGGTTGAGAGAAAATATGTGAATTGCCTAATCTGCCAGGAGATTGCCATCCAGAAAAGCAAGGGATGCCTCCAAATCAGAAAGGATGAATTAATGAATAATGAATGAATGAATGAGTGAAGAATGAATGAATGAATGAGTAAACAAACAAATAACCAAAAAATGGGCAAAGGATCTGTAAACTGAGTTCACAGAAAGGGAAACCCAAAGGTTGACTAATAAAAACATGCAAAGAAGTCAAAAGTCACTAGAAATCACAGAAATGCAATTCAAAAGAAAACATGGCTCTTCACCCATCCAAACAACAACAAAAAAAAAGAAAATAAGAAAAAACAATATATGTGAAATCTATATTTTTCTTATTTTCTTACATATGAAAATTTTTCTTATTTTCTTATAGATATAAAATTTATATACATATAATCTATATTTTCATATATATATATGTATATATATTGCTGTTGAGACTGAGCAGAAAGGGTGGGATTACAACATACCCTTCTGGAGTGCAATCTGGCAGTGAAGAAAATATGTGAATACCCTTTGACTCGAACATCAGAAGAAGCAAGAGATGGTGGTGGGAAAAAAAAGAAACAGGAAGAAGGATAAAGGAAGGAACAAAAAAAAGTGATCATTTATCTGTATGGAGAAGTAAAATACTAAACAGAATTAGGAGAAATAAGCCAAAGCTATTTTTATTTTCTTTTTACTTTTTTGGTAATTTTCATTTTTAATAATGTATTTTATAATATATATGTATTATGCATGAATGTTGTAATGCATTATACATAAATATCAAAAAGAAGTTATTTTTAAGCATTCATAATCCCACCACCCGAGGTTTATAACTCCTGCTAACATTTGGTATATTTCTTTTGGAACATTTTCTATGCATAAGCACTTTCCCAAATCATTAAATATTCTTCGAAAAACGATTTCATCATTTTAAAGACTGCATAGCATTACATTAATGGAATATACCATAATAATTTCTAATTTTTCCTCATTAGAGAAAATGTACGGTATTTCCAAATTTTGAAATTACAATTTAATAATTTTTTCGTAAATTTTGTTAGTATTCTTGATTACTTGTTACCATGTGTTCATAGATGTAGAATGACTGTGTAAATATTGTTAAGACACTTTTTCCGTATTACCTGACTGCCTTTGAGAACAATTACAGAAGTTAATACTTTCTCCTACTGTGTGCAATTTCCACATAACACCACCAAATCTGTACTTTTAAAAGTTTATGGCAATTCGATAAGTGGAATATTGTAACATTAAATTTGCCTTTCCTATTAGTAGTAAGTTTCGAAATTTTATACTTACAGGCCTTCTGTTTGTTCTGACTTCCACCCAAACTGGGCATAAGCATCACTGTCTCCTCGGGTTCTGACCACCCTATTCAGAATTACCATCTGTTGCCTTATCTCACCAGGTCCCATTACCCAGCTCCCCTTTTTACTTTGCCATAGCAATTACCACCTTCATGTATACTTTAACATTTATTTATGTGTTGTTTCTAATCTTTATTTTCCGTGCCTATTTCCTCTCACTTTTACGTATTCTTCCCAAGAGCAAAGATTGCTATGTTTTTCTCTTTGTTACATCACAAGACTCTAGAGGAGGGCTTGGCACATGGTAGACTCTCAATACGTGTTGTGTTTTAAGGAATATTAAACAATTTTTTTAAAGCATCTAACTCTCCAATAGGTGAATGGGTAAATAAACTATGGTATATCTACACGAAGGAATATTATACAGCAATAAAAAGAAATGAGCTATGAAGCCATGAAAAGACACGGAAGAACTTTAAATGCATCTTGCTAAGTGAAAGAAGCCAGTGTGCGCAGGCAACATACTATACGATTCCAATTATATGACACTCTGGAAAAGGCAACAGGGTACAGGTACTAAAAAGATCCGTGGTTTCCAGAGGCTGAAGGGGACAGGAGGGGTTTTTGTGTGAAACTGCCTGTGTGGTACTGTAATAGTGGATACATGGCATTATGCACCTGTCAAAACCCACGTAACTATACAACACAAAGAGGGAAACCGAATGTACACTATAGACTTTAGTTATTAATAATGTATCGAAATTGGTTCATCGTTGATGACAAGTGTACCACACCAACACAAAGTGTTAATAACAGGAGAAATTGTGGCGGGGATATGAGGGGAGCGTCGTATGAGAACCCTAGACTCTGTGCAAACCTAAAATTTTTTTGAATTCTGAAAACTAACGACTATTAATTTACAAGCAAAGAATCCATATTTTCTCCTAGTTCTCCTACATTTTGCTTCTTTTACATTCAAATCTTTAATTATCTAGAAATTGGATATAGCATGAAATGAGAAAGTAAATTTAACTTTAAAAATTGTTGTCCAGCTTCTGCAGCCGTATCACCCAATCTTATATTTATGTATGAGTCTACCTTTATTTGACATTAACTCTTTAGGTATAAAATGCCCTTTAACATTTTAGCATCTTGGGTTATTCTTGCATGGTATAGTAAAGTTTTAAGATGTATAGCTTTTACCATATTTAAATAACTAACATTTCTGGTTTCTCCTACTTGTTCTTCATTACTTTTTTCTTGGTTACTTTTACCCAATTTATCCTCTAGCTGAACTTTAGAAACACTTTCTCAAGTTCCAAACTCAGATTTTGAATGCGTTGTGTTTTATCAATGTCTTGGTATGTCGTACCATATTGAATAATGTCATACAAAAATATGGTTGGTCTCCTAATTTATGGATCTTCTGTATATTAACATTTAAGTTTGGGTTATTTAATTTGTATATATTTTTGTGAGGTTTAGTCCTAAGTTGTTGTATCTTTGCCTGGGTCCACACAGGGAAGAGATAGCCGGCTAATGCTACAGCATGCATTGACCTGGACAGCAGTGTAGACCCTTGGTGACCATGCTGTCAGTGTTCTCCCCTTAAGCCCTTGGCCCCTACCATTTTAGTCAAAATGGCGTAACTTTCATCGGCTACACCATATCTCTGTCAGAGGGCTGTTTTTCACCACCCACAGACTTAGCACATCAAACTTACAACTCCGCCCCCCACCACTAGGAACAGACTTCCCCTAAGGGCTGTGCTTCACCCCAACTCCTCTGCCTCTCGGTGGCATGCCTCTGTGGCATGTGTTCTACACCATTTCCCGGTGTTTCTGAGTATGATTAGGATCCAGGTGCCCACAGTGGCAACTTGTTTGCCGGTCTCAGTTCTCTACTTTCCTATCGCTGTTTCCTGCGACCACCTCCCAATATACTATACTTACACTGGAATCGTTGACTCAGGGCCTGCTTCTGGTGGAATCCAAACTAAGACACCCAACATTACCTACGTCCCTCATATTTTACCCACTGATGGAGATGTTCATTTGTTGTTGTTGTTTTGATTATACAGATAATTCTCTGCCTTTGGGGTACGAAGCCTGGTCCTGTTTGCCTAGAATTGAGGGGATTACCAGGACTTGGGATGTTCCGTGCTAAAATCGAGAAAGTCCTGGGCGCCCTGGGATGAGATGGGCGCCCTGGGATGAGATGGGCGCCCTACCAGCACGTTGCCTGCCTGCACTGGTGAATGTGTGCAGCCATTTTGTCCTTATAGACAGGAGGCAGACAGCTGGAGGTTGCTCTAAATCAATGAAGGATGGAACAGTATCATTAGCATGTGGGTTAATTAACTAGAAAAGAAGCAGGATTCCTCCCCCACGATGCACAATAGGCATGCTGAAGAAGGAGAATAAAGGGCCCGAGAGCCTGAGTGGACCACATGACTAGGCCTCATTGCCTTAGAGATACGGACAAGTAGTTATCATTTAACAGTTATTAATATTTCCTAGCTGTGCCTCGCACAAGGATCTCACATTTGGCCAAAAGTCCTGCAACACTTCATGGGATGAGAAGAAAATTAATTTGTTCATTAAACCAAGAGTCACTAAGCATAATGTTCAAGTCTTAGACACATCAAGGTACGTTAAGGTCTCTTGTGGCATTAACTAGCTGATTTTCTTACTAAGTTCCGAAATGGGCTCTCAAGCACATCCTTTCTAGTGATATATTGAGACTCTGTAACCAGGACCATCAGTCCAAATCTAACTGTTAGGTTATACCTGAAATGTCTCAATACTTCCATAAGGATGCTTGGGTTGTAACGATGTATGAAAACATTTTGTAAACCGTAAAGCATCATGTAAGATGATTAACCCATAATTCATCCATCACATATCATTGTAACAATTAAAACTATAAAATTTTATATTAGTGCACTGGAATCGTTTTAATTTGGACTGCAAGCACGGATGTTTTTCTTCTTTCTTATCATTCGGTTCCAGCCCTAGAAACCTGAGTGACACAGATCAGATAACCAACAAATGTTTGCCTCATGAATATATGACCAAATAGGTGAGTTAGTGCTGCACGCTAAGCCCAGATCTGTGCATTAGGCCCTAGCGGTTCTCTGATTTTCCACTAACAGAGCTCTGGTAGGAAAGCTTCCTCCATTCTAGGCTTAAAGGAAAGGGTACACAACAATTCATTACATCACAAACACCTTAAACTATTCCTCCCTTCTTTCAAAGGTCAAGTCTATGTTAAATAACTTTTAGAATGTGTGTCTTAGTGAATACTTTTCTTCCTGAGAATATCCTTCCTTTTTTTTGATAATGAGAAATTATGCAGTTTTTCATGTTTCCCTTTTTTGCTTTGGAGTCAAGGAAGCCCAGAAATAAATTTGATACATATTTCTGTTCAAATTGAACTTCCTATTTTAAATCCCTTTGAATCTTAATTTAAAAAAAAAATGACTTTCCTTTAAAACATTCCATATGTTTCTGGAAGACAGAATATAAATATACATAGATTTGGTGCCACAAGTTTTATAAATTTAAAAGTAGGTGCCTAGGTTATCAAGGCATTGTTCTAGAACTCTGATGGTATCATTTTTATCACACCCAGCAAACTTTTGAAAGTCATTATGTGGTGTCTATAAAACCTAATAAATTCATTTTAAGAAACATGAAGACCAAACTTACATGTTGCAACCAAATAGAAAAACAGTATGTGGACTCACTTGACAATATGAAAGTTGTTTGGAATAGGTTCTTCAGGTATAGACATCTGTATTGTGCAGGTAAGAGACGTAGCTCTTTCTACCATCGAATACTTTGAATTGGGTTTTCTCTACAGGTTGAGGAACTGAAGCTCCAAACCCCATGTAGCCAATAGAGCAGCCAAGTCTACAGTCTGGCACACTATGTGTTTGTGACCAGTATTTTGGCCTCTGAAATAATAATTTGACAGTGGAACAAGTAATTAAGAACATAGAGGTTGGCTTTGGAAAAAAACCAAACTCTGCTACTTACAGAGTTTCCTTAGGCAAGTCACTTAACACATAAGTCCTCAGCATAAGCCCTCTGTGAATGGTTGTTGCTGACCTCACTGCAGTCTTTTCTGGGCTAAAACATCTAATATCTGAAATTATTTTCTCCCCAAAGTTTCCTGGTCCCTGTATACAGAGTTAGCTCTTCCTACCATGTGCTACCCTATCTTTTATACTTCTCACACAGAGTTAGCTGTGTTTGCTTGCCCAGTCACCTCTCCCCACTGCCAGGCTGGAATCCTTGGAAAGGCACAGACTGTCTATTTCATTCACCATTGTATCTCCAACAGGTGGCACAATACCTAGTACAGAGTAGGTCCCTGATAAATTTGATGAATAAATAAATGAATAGATGGATGAATGAGGGAATAAAGGAACTTAGAAGTCTTCCTTATTTTCCAGAAGTGCCTAAATTTGGGCTACAGGAGGGTAATTACCAGCATGCTCCTAACCAATGAGAATTTCAACATTTGAAACTCCTACCCAAGGACACTTGAGCTCACTATTAACTGAGTCAATACAACTTATGTGCAACAAATGGAATCCATTGAGCCCTGCAATGACCTCGGCCTTTTTCTTAAGTGTTGCCCTCTCCAGGGCCGAGCCCCACATAAACCAAACTTGCTCTAGTAAAGGTAGGACTAGCCCTCTGGTGATCACTGCAACTATCCTATCTCCAGGGTTGGAACCCTCTCTATATCTGCCCTTCCAATAAGACCTTCATAGTCCAGGAAGACAAGAGAAAAGAGCTACCCACACAAGTCTCAGAAATATCCACCTGAGGGGCATGCCTGCCAGGTACCATCAATCAGGGGACAGGCTTACCTGTCCTGATCCTTGGGATTCTTTTTCCTGACTAGAGTTCATGGCCACCAACGTGGTCATGCAGCCAAGGTCTCCAACCTACCTCAATGCTAGGGCTGCAACCTTTTCTTCTGCTGGAGGTCTCACTCGCCAGCGCTTCTCAGAGGAAGCCTGACCCACTGGGCACAGACCTTCACTGGACATGACTCTGAGCTCCAGCCAAAGCCGCCAGCCCACCAATGACCAGATGACCCAAAGGTGTGTGTGGTACCAATACGTATCTACCCGACCCATCTTCCCCACCTGGAAGATGGACATTGGGGGAGTGGGAAGTTCTACCATGTTGACTGAGATACAATTTTCCAACAGGTTTATGATTGATGAAACAGAATCAATAGGATCAAGGGATACAATGGGACCTCTCACCTATACACTTGTTCAGACCAAAAGTTCCTTTTCATTAACTCCTCCAAGAGGAAGTCACCTTCCTCTCCCTCCAGGGTGACTGGCTCCTAGTCTGAACTGAGTCAATGCTTTGTGGCCCCTGGATCAATATACCTACCTCATTACATTACACATATTTTATTATGTGTACTATATATTTTTAACTTTAGTTAAAATATTTTTAACTTTAGTTAAAATATTCTTAACTTTAGTTAATATATTTAATAATTTAATATTAAAATTGTACATATGTTTATTTGTCTCCCATTAGACTATGAGCTTCTTGAGTTCAGGGAATAGATCTGATTCACCCTTGTCCCTCCACTAGCTAGCACAGTGCCTGACAGACAGGAAGCAGGCAATAAATGTGGAATGAACTGATTTTATAAGAAAGAAAAAGACTATAATTTTTCAAGGGTTATTTTTCATTGTTAAAGCCTAAACAAATGTATACCATCAGAAGTAAGAAAGAGGGTCTAATTGTTATACATTTTTAACAGGACAGTAAGAGTGTCTGATTGTTATATTTCAAATTAGGTTTCTGCAGGCCCCCCAAAATATACCTGAGTAAAATTATTTTATAATCAAAAGAAAACTTTTACATTTCCTTATATAATGTTACGCTGTTAAAGAAGGTAAGTCAAAAACCCACAACATCTTTGATAGGATTCCAGCAGGTCACCTTTTGTCATTCTAATCCATATCCCTTTCATCTTCAATTCAAAAAAAAAAAAAAACCCGAGGTGAAAAGTTAAAGTAGAAAAATATTGCTGTGTACACAGTTTATTTTTTCCCTTCCCAGTGTTTTTCTCCTCAATATGTGCAATTGGTAATTAAATATATTTTTGCTGGTCTTGTGGCCATATGCCTACAATATGTAAAAATACATTTGCGCCTTTTCCCCTTCATTCCTTTTGTTCCCAGTGCTGACTGCTGTCAAAGCGAACCGTCCAGATTCCCGTGTGCTGGTATCCATGGGCCGCTACTTGCCAAGCTGCCAGTCTGGAGCGTCACACCTTACTGCTTTTAAAGATTGCCCTGCAGAGATGGAGGGAAATGGCAATTTTTACATGATGCAGTCTGGCGACCCAGGAGATTTGAAGTCAGAACTGGTGCCAAGATTTACCCAGGAGAGCAAACAGAGGCAAAAACAGAGAACCTGGGCCAAAAGACAAAAAAAAAAAAAAAAAAAAAGGAAGAAGAAAGAAGAGGAAGGCTGGGGGAGGGGAAAACCAGTCAACTCTCTCTGGGGGTTTGCTCAAAAGGCCGGAACTTAAGGCCACTGAGTGGGTGATGGTCGTGTTATTAGGAGTATGTGGGTCCTAAAGGAAGTCAGAGGGAAGAGGTTGGCTTTTTTTGCATGCCCTAAATTGTAGTAGATTGCAGAATGTAAATGAGACAATTATTACACCAACGCTCATCAAGCTGGGCTGGAAAGACTTCAATAGCCTGATGAATATGCATGCAAATTTGTTAATTAAGTTAATTATTCTGCTGAAAATTCATTTGTCTTCCAAGGACATTTTCCCAATGATTTTAACATGCTAGCGCCATTAGTCATGCTCCATGCTATTTAACATTACTTTTTGTCCACTTTCTTTTCCCCCAACCTTTTTTTTTTAATATCTTAAAGTTTTAAAGACAGTTGATTGGTTCTTTTAATTGACCCCTGCAATGTTGGAAGATGCCTAGAGCCAGCTCAGTAGGCATTCTCAGAAGCACATTTCAATTAAATATTTCCTCCATATATAAAATGTCTGCAGAATGTCACATTGGTGGGGAGGAGAAAGGCTCTATCTGGGATCATTAAAGCTGGGATCTGAATTGTTCTCCATCGTGACTGTAAGAGGTATTCTGTCCCTGCTGTGGGCGATTTCTCCAGCTCCCAGTGTCATTTGACACATGGATTTACCTTGCAGTGTGGTAAGTGGGGTGACGCCTGCCTTCTCTGTCCTCCCGCTGCAAAGCGAGACCCAACAAACACGTGTGTTCAAACAGAAACCAGGACTGTGATACTTTTCTGTCACCCATGAGGACCCAAATCTGTTACCATGGCAACAAAGGGGCATAGTATGTTTAAAATCACATCTAAATGGCAAATTGAGATATTTGAAAGAAATAGTCGAGTTTAATTCTGATAGCCAACACTAGCCAAACAAATAAAAAAATTTTAAAAATTTAGTGTAGTATTTTTTAAAACTGCATGTTATTTTGTTAGATAAAGCAGGTTTATTTAATCGAGGCCTTCATCATAAAACCTCAAAATTAGAATCTTTGTGGGTCTCGGGGAGTTTTATTCCACCAGATTCTGGTGCTTCGGGCACATAGACACACAGGAAGCACCCCAAATCTCCCTAAAAATCTGTGTACAGCGATGATAGCTTCCCCTTTCAACTCAAAAATCTGAATACCTTCTGAAAAAGGCAAGTGTTCTTAGGAGGATAGAAAAATAGAATGTTTGAAATCAAGTCTATTCCAGAAAATCAGAGAAATGTGTTTGCCTGCACACATTAGGCAGTCATATTAAAAGATGAAAGATTAATCTATGCATCACCCCAGGGGACTGTCATATGTATGCTAAAGGCCTCTCTTAAGGTCATTTATTTTCTTTGGAAAGAAAGTAAATTCAGATTCCCCTCACCCCTTAGTCATCAGAAAAGAGACTTTCCAAAATGGTTTCCAGTTACAACCTATATCTTGCTGGGAGCTAGGCTAATGGAAAGGAGATTAAATAAAGACAAGATTTAATGAAAGAGTTAAAGAAAAATTAATTGGCACGCTATCTCTTTCGAGCCATTTGTATATATTTTTTACAGTATGAATGGCACTGTGTGTCACATAGATCGTAAACCAATTAAAATGATATTTTAAACCCTAAAATTTCTATAATTCCATCTGTTTTAGAAGATTTAATTAGCGAAGTTACAAAAGCCAAATATATTTGAATATTTTGAAAGCAGTCTGAACAGCAAAAACTGAAAAGTTCCCATAAACACCTACCCACACAACCATGTACATTTCATCAGCATATACTTCAGATTAAAATGATACATGTGGATTCTTCTAAATTTTGGAAACAATAAACCACATGCAAAGGAAATTATGATCATATGTTAGGCTGTGTAAATTAATTCAGGTGTTTTTTTTCTGTTTGTCATCAAATTTCCAGAGATTTCTTCTGATGAAAATCCCATACCTGTCATCATTGTTGATTGTGGACCGAAAAAAGCGACAGCTACATAAAACTAACTTTACTTAACACTCTCCCTTAAATAGTCTTTCCCTAGGCTAATAATAAGAAACGTTTGCCATTTTGCAAGTAGAAAGAAATATTTTTCAGACATATCTAAAAACATTTTCAGCCTACCAGTAATCTATCCTTGAGAAATAAGGGTACTGGCAGGTAGTGTCATCTTTAAAATTTGAACGCAAAATCCAAAGCTGGAAAGTAAAGAATTCAAACCGTTTCTCCATGATTAAAGGAAAATACGATTTGAATTTTTTAAATAATAGGTCAAGCATAAGCTCTTGCTCTCGTCTTTGGTGTGGATGCTGTGCTGAGCAGCTGTGCGTGGTTCTGGGCCTCATATGGCCGCAGTCAACAATGACTGACAGAACGATGGTGACAAGGTGACGTATAATATTCTCTCTTATCAAAATGCTTGCTGTTCCATGATTGTGACTCAGTGGGTGTCCAGCTCTGTCTTTCCTTTCTGCTGGAGTTTTGACATACAACCAGGTGTAATTAATTTTTTTATATGCTTGCCTTTTTCATTACCAGAAATTCGGTGAACAAAACCGATTATTAATTCTGCTCTTATTCCATGCTACCTGAATAAATAAGATTTGTCTCCATCTGCATTGCATACTGTCAATTGGGAGAAATTGGGTAATAAAAGAAAAGGAGACTCAAACCCACCTCTCTTATACGTGTACGTCATGCTGGAAAATATTTATTGAGGATCTACTATAGAAACGTTTTATGCGCATTATCACTTTTAACCCTTGCAGCAACCATCCAAGAAAGGTGTAATTGTCCTCATTTGACAAGTGAACAAAGCAAAACCCAGAGAGATTAAGTCCCTTACTCAAGTAATGAAAAAGAAAGAAATGAAAATTTCCAATAAGCAAACAGCAGGAGCAATATTTGAAGCCAGAAAACATATTCAGATTGTTTGTTTTGTCCCAAAACTTTCAAGGATTGTAATACAGCTGGCTACCACTACTACTTTTTAAAAAGTCACCTTGGGGAAGCCAGCATATACCCAACACTTACTATTTTTATTATACAGCAGTACCTACTTTAGTCACCAAATGCTACCCAGGCTTCCCATCTCTATTTCATTTTATTATATTAATTTTTACTCTCTTAGGGGTTTTCTATCTTCTAAAAGGGTTACCTTTTCTACTTTGATGTATTTTGAGTTTAAAAAATAAAAAGATGGTGAATTTTCCCAAGAAGGAGGTTAAATCATTTTTTTTTGTAAATAGTTCAGCAGTTGCAGGAAGCATTGTTCCTTTTGTCCTCGCCTGCACTTCTGTCTTTGGATCTGCACCATCTCCCCCACACTGCCCCAGGGTCCTGAAGGGGGACACTGACATGTATGTCAGAGGAAAGAGGATCTTTCTCCTTCTAAACGGATGAATAATAAGACATAGGGGGCCATCTTTGTTGCTGTGATTAGTGAGATCTTTCCTGATCAAAACCAACACAGTGGTTTTGATCAGGAGACAGAGAGAGAGAGAGAGAGAGAGAGAGAGAGAGAGAGAGAGAGAGAGAGAGAGAGAGAGAGAGAATGACTTAGAATGTTGATTTCAGCTCAACTTGTCTAGAACTTCTCAGTGACACTCTCAAAATTCTCTCTCTCTCCCTCCCTCTCTCTCTCTCTCTCTCAAATTACTTTGAGTTGGATAATTATCCTAACCAACACAGGAATCTGCAAAAGTCAGAAGAAATATTATGCATCAGTTTTCATGTCTTAATTCTGTAGTGTTTTTATTCAAATTTTTCAAGGTCAAAAGAGGATCAGTATCTCAAAAGCTACATATACGCGGATTTTAAAAAGGTACTTCCACTAGCTCATCTTTAATTATCTATGTCTTTTTTAGTCATTGACCTGTATTTCCCAAATATTTCAGTTGTCATGAGCAACTGTCCACCCACCATAGCAATGCTATGTCATTATATGCCACACTCGAGTTCCTACACTAGAGAAATTGGCCATGAGACAAAACTAAGTCTTTTTATAGTCTGTGCGTATCGATAACACTTTGAGTATGACATTTGGCAATGATCATTGTTAGATTCTAGCCAGATAATTCGGATCAAAGAATCCATGTTATGGCCTGAACTGCTTAATTTGCTGGTCTATGCTAATGAATTTTACT
Organism: Rhinolophus hipposideros; assembly: GCF_964194185.1. Classification (NCBI taxonomy): domain Eukaryota; kingdom Metazoa; phylum Chordata; class Mammalia; order Chiroptera; family Rhinolophidae; genus Rhinolophus; species Rhinolophus hipposideros. The sequence continues at coordinate 11,351,734 of NC_138064.1, forward strand.
TTTCTTATGTTGTCTCCATATCTCCAAAGTTCTAAAATAGACCTAGAACTTTACCTCACCCTTAGGAGTTAGTGTTTCTCTATTTGTCAGAGATATTCGAACCATATTTTGCAATAATTAGACAACCTTACGATTTATCAAGAGAGGTCTAAATTAACAAGTGGTAGAAATAGTATCAGGTCACAGAGCCTGGAGTCATGTTACAGATTTACATGAGTTCCAAGCTTGGTTCTGTCTTAAAGGCATTGGTGTGACCTTGAGCTCATTACTTCAGCTCTTTGTACCTCAGTTTTGTCATGTCCAAAATTGGGATAATAATAGCTTCTACCTCACAGAGTTATTGGGATTATTAAATGAGTTTATCATTTTACAGTGTTTGAAACAGTGCCTGGCACATAAGCAATGCTCAAGAAATATTAGTATTGGGTTTTTAATTTACTAATGGAATAGCTTCCTTTAGGGAGTTCCTTCTTACCCCATTAGAATGCATAGCAGTTAGTTAGTTAATTGGTTGGTTGGTTAGTGTAATCAATGCTAATAATATGCAAAATCTTCATATTTCTTAGTAGCGTATTTGCAAGAATTATCCAAATAATTGACATTTATCTAAATCTATCTGAATATAATCCTTATTGTTCACATGCTAGATGCACCTTGAAGACAGTTCTGATTTATTTTCTAATCTTAAAAAAAGGTATAACATATCTCCTATGGGCCAGGTACTGTGTTGAGTGTTTCATAGACATTATGTCGTGGAGAAAATGTGAACCCTGCCCTCTCATAGTCAGAATAAAGTGGGCAACTTATGATATGTTCACACACACACACACAAACTAGAATGCTATGTTTAAAGTGAGACATGCTGCAAAGATAGGTGTTAGGGGCTGAATCATGTCCCCCTAAAATTCATATGTTGAAGCCCCAACCCCCAGAACCTCAGAATGTGACTATATTTGAAAATTGGTTCTTTAAAGAGGTAATTTAAGTTAAAATGAGGTTCTTAGGGTGGGCCCTAATCTAATAGAACTGATGTTCTTCTAAGAGGAGATTAAGACGTAGACACACAGAGGGAAGACCGCCATCTCCAAGCTAAGGAGTGATGCCACAGAAGAAACCAACCCTGCCAGCAACTTGATCTCAGACTTCTAAGCCTCTAAAATTATGAAAACAATGAATTTCTATCATTTAAACCACCCAGTCTTTGGTACTTTGTTGTGGCAGTCCTAGTACTCTAACATAATAGGTAAAAGCAAAAAAGAGTGCTATATGGATTCAGAGAACTGGAAGTATCTTTCCAGCTGGGAGCCTTGGAGAAAGCTTTATGTAGGTGACTTCTGGAATGGCCTTGGCAGTAGAACATGGCCACTTGTAGCTTCACAGTAGGAAGAACGTCAAGCCCATGGCTTCAGAAAAGCATACGATTAGCTCTTTACCTTGGGGCAATGGAAGGAAAGACCGAAAGTACAGATGAAGGTCAAGGTAGCAAGCTTGGATTTTTCGGCTGAATGCAAAGGAAAGCCATTGAAATACCTTGGTAGCACCGTAACACAATCATAGCGGTGTTTGAGAAAGATTAATCTGCAGGTTATATGATGATCATTGGAATTGGGAAGCATTTTGAGTTGGGGCAGGACGCTCGCTGGCAACCCAATACAATAGAGTAGAGTAAGGGGGTAAGGAAGAGGTTCAGAAAAGACAGATACTGAAGAAGTAGAAACCATTGGGACCTGGCAGGTGGTTTTGCTGTGAAAGGCAGGGGAAAGAAGAACTGAAGAATTGAGAGACAACTGGAAGGTACTGACTTTGTGGTCTGGGAGGATGCAATGATAGAATTTATTACAGAAATAAGAAGAGAATAGAAAAACTGGTCTAGGAAGCATGATGACCAGTACAGTGTGGGAGCTACTGAGAACTGACAATTTTAAATGTGCTGGGAAATACAGAACTGTAGATATGTATATCAGGACACGTAGATAAGATTATGTGTATATATCACATGTATGTATATGTGTGATATACACACAATCTTTGGAAATATGCAATATATTCGCTTTGGGAAAAGTTCGCTTACATGTGCTTGAAACATTCAGAGTCTTAGAAGTCAGGGTGGAGGTATATTTTGGATGACCATTGAAGCCATGAGAGGGGATGAAGTTATCAAGAGAAATAATAGAAAAACAGAAAAGAAATTTAGACAAAGAACATAGGGGGCATTTAAGGAACAAGAGTCAAAAGAGAATGATGTATTCTTTGGAGAGGCAGGACAGCTTCGACTTGTCAGAAAGGCTGAACCCAGCCACTGCCGTCCAGAACCTGGAGAAATAGCCTCTCTAAGTGAATCCATTTAAATGACTAAATTCTTCAATGGAACAGATAAAAGAACTCCTCATTTTAGATAATAAATAGATCCATTTTTATTTATGTTACCAGAAAAGGAACCAGGAATCTCACTTTGTTCTTCACTATAGTAAATCTAAATAAAATTATCAAAAATCAAAAGAACTTAGAGACTACTAGTTCTTGGTCACCTCAAAATGTCCTTTAAGGAAAATAAATGTGTTTTTATAACACTAGAAGAAAAAAAATACTCAAATAGAGTCCTATAGAGTATTGGTCCTAAAAGTAATCCAATCTAATTTCTTTCTCCCAAGAAGCAACAGAATTTAAATCAAAGAACTCAACGAAGGTTGCATTTAACACTGGTTTTTCATATGTTTATCCATCAATGATAGAACATTGGTATAAACATCAAAGCTTATAAAGCTACTCTCTCTGGTACATTGCATGGTCTCTTCTCTCTGCACAAGGCTGCCCCATGGCAATTGTGTTACTTGCCAGGACTTCCCAGTGTCCATCTGATCTGCTGTGGGCAGAATCTCTCTTCCTACAAATGTGGTTCCAGGGGTTCACAGTTATGAACCCACAAAAGGCTAGGATCATAGAAAAGATGAGCTGAGAAGGGCCTCCAAAAAAGTTTCCTCACTGGCTAGAGTCTTTAAACTCTTCCTTTTCATTCCTCAAACCTCTGAGCTTGAAAAAGATACTGATATTTTATATAAGTGGATTTATGAGCAGTTGTCAGCTTTAAAAGAATTCTGGCTATTGTAAAATAAAAGTATTTCTACTTAATATCAATTCGTTTAAAATAAATCCAGGAAAGTTCAATTTTTCTTTTGTAGACCGTAGTGATAACATCTTTTTCACTTTCTAAGGAAGGTGAAATTTTAACATGAAAATCATCTAAGTAAACAGTCAAATAAAAATCTTAGAAACAATCTTTAAAAATCAAATTTTCAGATCGGATTATATCTACATAACCTCAAACAGATGGATTTCTAGCATATTGAATGCCATTTCACAAACAGGCTCCCTAACATACTTCCTAAGTGTCTGTTTATATGATACCCAGAAATATTTAACTAACCAATAAAATATCAATTTAATAAATTGAGTTCATTTTTCCTATTGCAACATCTTTGCTATTAATATTTATCAATATTTGCCAACAACTACTTAATTGGAATTTTCAACAAACCTTTAAAGCATTTATGAAATATGGATTTACAGGAAACACAAATTATATAATGCCGTTAAAGAAAATTTATCATGATTTCTCTTTTGCAAATAGAAAATCAATGGCTAAGAAAAATCAAAGGTTTTGTTGGTTTGATCAAATCAATTCACAATCATTGACCTGAGTGTGTCTATATACTTCCTTCCAAATAAGTCTTGAGAGTTACTATGAACTCTCAAGTTTATATCAGCAACAGAAAATCAGAGTCATGACTTATAAAACAAGGAAAACATGAAATGGAGATTAACCTCTACAGCAAAAACAGATAGCTAGCCATTCTGTGTATTTTAATAAATGCAAACTGATGGGATTCAGGACATGCTACCCCTAAAATGTGGCACCTTGATATATTGAATATTTTAAGCTGAAGGAACCTGAGAAAACAGCAGAAGCAGGAAAACCACTCTGACCTTTCCCAGACCCCTCTCCCCTGAAACAGGTCATAAAACCTTCACGTGAGAAGTGTCCTCCCTAAACCTGAAGGAAAGGAGTTGCCTTATTTTTAAAGACAAAGGAACAGCATCTTTACAAACAGGCCTTGCTAAGGTTCTCCCACATTACTAAAATGATATTGTCATATTAACCTATCATATTTCCACACGACTACACACTCCTCATCAAACCTAGCATAAATATACTCAGATCTAACTGTTTCTTTCGGTCTTCATTTCCTTATGAAGTTTCCTGTCACGTAAAACTTTTATTTACTAAATTTGTGTGCTTTTCTCCTGTTAATCTGTCTTTGTCAATTTAATTTTCAGACTCAACCAGACACCCTAAGAGGGTCTAGGAAAACTTTTTCCTTCCATACAAAACCATCAAGCCAAGTGAAGCAAGCCTCCAATACCTTTGCTAACGTTCAGTTATTTAAACGTGTTGACCATCTCAGGGATCTACCCAAAGGAGTTTGAAAGGCTTTTATTCCCACCTGCCTCATAGCGCATGATCCGGGTGCCCCTGGAGCTTATGTCTGCCTTCTTCCTGACAGAAGTGTAAATTATCAGATTGAACACCATAATCATCATCACATGTTCCACCTCAATATTTCTTCCCATAAAAAGCCTTTCTAAATGTTTGACTGCAACAAAGAATTGTTATTTCTAAATGTTTTATATCAACAAAAAATCGCTATTTTGTGTCATAAATGGAATTTGTATGCTATCTTTTTAAGCTGTGCATAGACCATGTAGTGTTCCTGATACTAAATTTCCCATTAAAAAATGGCAACTTTGAACTTGAGGAGGTGTCTACAAGCATTGGTGACTCAAAGACAGAGGTGTTTAATTATAGTGGTACAAGAAATTAATGTACATCTGTTCTGCAAAGATTAACTTTAGTTAAATTTTTATCATAAGTGCATTGATGCTGCAAGAATAAAATGGTGAAAAAGGTTGTTAGAGATGCAGATTGCTTTGGGGTTGGGGTGGGTAATTGGGTCGGTCAAGTTCATATACGAGGTGTGATCAAAATACATGGCGAATATTTACATGACAAAAATTATTACAGTAAAAGATACATTGCCATTAATCCCCCTCAAAATACTCCCCCTCGCTTCGAACACACTTATCCCATCATTCTTGCCACTTTTGAAACAGCTCTGGAAGTCCTTTCCCGCGAGGGTTTTTAAGTCATCCTCCATCATGACAATCCTCCTGATTGTCATGTGACATCCTCCTCCTCTGGCACACATCGCTTCTGGTACGGCAATTTCCGTCAAATAAAAACATTACAGTTTGTCCTCATCTACCTTATTTACCAGATCTGGCACCGTGTGACTTCTGGCTCTTCCCCAAAGTCAAAAATGACGATGAAAGGAAACATTTTGATTCGATTCAGGACATCCAGGCAGCCACGACAGTGCAACTAAAGACACTCTCGAAAGAGGACCTCCAGAACTGCTTCAGAAAGTGGCAACAACGATGGGAGGAGTGTGTTCGAAGTCAGGGGGAGTATTTTGAAAGGGATTAATGGCAATGTCTCTTTTACTGTAACCAACTTTTGTTATTTAAACATTCACTGGAATTTTTGATCACACCTCGTGATCAAGGACTGTCTGCCGGCTACTGCGTTAGCTGTCACAGTCTGTCCCAAGCAAGCATAACTGCTGATCTCCAGAAAGTTGTTATTGATCAAAATAGAAATCCACATTGTGGTTAGGTTCGAACAAAGAGCCAGGGCTAATGTCAACTATAGTTGATCACCAAGTGTGTTAATTGAATACTCAGTTTTACTGTGCCACAGCTTGTTAAAATAAAAACGTCTTGGTCTCTTTTTAAATACAGACAAGTCTGATTATTCATCTCAGTTTGAGAACAATAAGTGATGTTGAAGGAATGAATGTTTCTTTGATGGTGTCCCATCTCAAATTAAAAATTGAAAACAGCAAAAGCAAACCACAACAAATATATATAAACAGTTGAAGCCTATCACAAGAACTTCTGACTTCCGTAATCAACATTTCCTGAAGACACGTGTTTTTCTTCACTGACCGTTTAAACGTCTCAAAAAACAGCATCACAATGGGCAGACACCCTTGTCAAAGGCAACAATTATTTGATAGTGTAGGTTATTTTAATGGGCATATCACTTTAAATGAAGCCTTCACATCTGTTTTGCCTTCTAATTACAAATGCAAAAGGAATACAATTCACCAATGCATCATAAAAAAGTAAAACATAAGTGATTTAAATGCATGTGTATGTTCTGTAGTCAGTGCAGCATGCAATCTGCTATGTTTTTTACATGTTCTGGGCACAAATCAGATGGAAAACCTGTTCTCTGAGGAAATGGGATTTCTTGTCCCCGGATAAGTTTGGTGCTGTGACAAAGCAATGGTTTGCACAAATGGTTTACAGTGGACACACTACAGATCTAGCAAGTGTTCCTAGCTAAACTCTTCCTGGGGACTGATATTTTGTGACCAATATGATATGTCGCATCACTCTGGTGCAAGTTGAGTATTAAAATATATTAATCTAATGTATAGGAGAGATTTTCACTGATACATAAGAAATAATTATCTTCTCTTTGTTCACAAATCAGGAAATATCAGAAGTATTTTCATAGTGTTACTCACTGTCCATGCTCACAGGGGTAACTAAATAGTATTAACTGCTCCCCAATAATTGTTTAAAGAATTAGGAGTAGTTCATATAACAAATAGTAAATACACATTGGTAAATGATGGCGTTATTTTCTTCTCAAAGAAAGATAACTCATTTCTTGTAAAAATAGTGACATTTAAAGAAAACATTTGAATGGAGTTTGTTTTCTGGACCTCTGAGAGGGACAGGAAGACAAGAATTTGATTAGAGGTTAGAGGAGATAAAATTCCATACTTAATTAGGAAAAGGCAGCATGATCAGAGTGTCAGGATAACCGAAACTGAGTTAATCTTAAATGTTAAGAAAATGATAATTATTGTATCTCTTTGCCAGTCAAGGTTGGCTTTATCCAGTTTCTTTTACCACTTTTCACCAGGGAGTGTTGGTGGCATAAAGATGGGCCTCAGGTCTTCCCCTAAAAAGTAGGTATCTCAAAAGTAGAGGCTATGGGTGTGTCCCATTACTGACAATAGACTCATTACCAAGAATAGAACTTGACAAATATTAGCAGGCAGTATTTTTTGAATGAGTGAGTGAACTTGAAAGTATGGGTGGGTAACTGACTATTCCTGACAAAATTCTGCTTTCAAGGGGTCATTTTATGTGGAAATATTAAATCAAGTCTCAACATAGCCTTTCAATCTGAGGGCAATTTCCCCTCCTTGCTAATTATTGCTATACCTCAGAAGACCATATTATTGTCTCTCTCCTAGAAGGGTGGTAAGGATAAAATGAGATAATATATGTAAAGCACTTAAAACAGTGCCTGGCCCAAAGTAAGTGCTTGGTAAACATTAGCTATAATTATTTTGTTCACTCTTACCTATGACCCAAAATAACTCAGCCCAAACTGATCAATTTCTCATGCAATAGAAAATACGTAGAAACAAACAGGGAAGTAGCTAAAATGGAGAGACAAAGAAACATATCCCAAATATTAATAAAAGAACAGAACAAAGCTCCAGAAAAAGAGCTAAACAAAACGGAGATGAGTAATCTACCAGACACAGAGTTCCAAACACTGGGTATAAGGATGCTCAGTGATCTCAAGGAGAACTTCAACAAAGAAATAGGAAACACAAAAATGGAGATAGAAAACATTTAAAAAGTCAGAAATAAAGAATACAATAACTGAAATGAAGAATACATTAGAGGAAATCAACAGTAGATTAGGTGAAGCAGAGGACCAAATTAGTGATTTAGAAGATAAGGTGGCAGAAAACACATAAATAGAACAGCAACTAGAAAAAAAGAATCCACAAAAAAATAAATTCATTTATTTTAAGGGGCCTCTGGGATAACATCAAGCATACCAACATTTGCATTGTAGGTCCCAGAAGTAGAAGAGAGAGAGCAAGGAATTGAAACCTGATTTGAAGTAATAATGACAGAAAACTTTCACAACCTGGCGAAGGAAATAAATATACAAGCCCGGAAAGCGCCGAGAGTCCCAAACAAGATGATCCCAAAGAGGCCCCCACCAAGAAGCATTATAATTAAAATGCAAAGGTTAAAGACAAAGTAAGAATCAACAGCAGCAAGAGAAAGGCAGTTAATTACCTACAAGGGAGCCCCCATAAGACAGTTAGCTGATTTCTCAACTGAAACTTTGCAGACCAGAAAGGATTGGCAGGAAATATTCAAAGTGATGAAAAGCAAGGACCTACAACCAAGATTACTCTATGCCTCAAAGCTATCATTTAGCATTAAAGGATAGATAAAGAGCTTCCCAGACAAGAGAAAGCTAAAGGAGTTCTTCACCACAAAACCAGTATTACAAGGAATCTAAAGGGACTTCTTCAACATGAAAAATTAAAAAATATGAATAATAAAATAGCAATAACTACATATATATCAATAATTACTTTCAATGTAAATGTATTAAATGCTGCAATCAAAATGGCTGAATGGATAAGAGAACAAGATCATTATATATGCTGCCTGTAGGAGATTCACTTCAGATTGAGAGATATACACAGACTGAAAATAAAGGGAGGAGGAAAAGATACTTCATGAAAATGAAAAAAAAAAAAAAAGCTGGGATAGCAATACTTATACTAGACAAAATAGACTTTAAAACAAAAGCTATAACAGGAGACAAAGAGGGACCCAGTAATCCCACTTCTGAACATTTATCCAAAGAAACCTGAAATGCTACTTTGAGAGGACATTTGCATCTATATGTTCATTGCAGCATTGTTTACAATGGTCAAGATGTGGAGGCAGCCTTAGTGTTCATTGATTGATGAATGGATAGAGGAGACGACACATATATACAATGAAATATTACTCGGCCATGGAAAGAAATGGGTTCTTGCCATCTGTGGGAACATGGATGGACCTGGAGGGTATTGTGCTGAGTGGAATATGTCAGACAGAGAAAGACACATGCAATGTGATTTTGCTTCTTTGTGAAATCTAAGAACAAAATTAACAAATAAAAAAGAAACAAACTCATAGATACAGAGAACATTTTGATGGTTGCATATGGGAGGGGAAGGAATTAAGAAGCACAAATTGATAGTTACAAAGCTGTCAAGGGGATATAGGGTATAGCATAAGGAATATAGTTAATAATATTGTAATTGCTAGGTACGGTGTCCCATGAATACTAGATTTATCAGGGCAATAGAGGGGAGAGGGGTTGCAGGGCAGGGTAAAAAAAAAGGTGAAGGAATTAAGAAGTACAAATTGTAGTTACAAAATAGTTATGGTGATGTAAAGTAAAGCACGGGGAATATAATCAATGATATGGTAATAACTATGTATAGTGCCAGGTGGGTACTAGACTAGTCAGGGGGATCACTTCTTAAATTATATAAATGTCTAACCACTGTGCTGTACACCTGAAATTAATATAAAATAATATTGACTATCAACTTAATTGAAAAATTTAAGGGGGGAACGCTGAAGGGTAATAAGAGGTCCAAATTTCCAGGTACAAAACAAGTAAGTCATGGGGATGTAATGTACAGCATAGGGATTATAATCAATAATGTTGTGACAACATGGTAAGGTGTCAGATGATTGCTGGACTTATCATGGTGATCACTTCCTTAGGTATATAAATGTTGAATAACTATGGTGTACCCCTGAAACTAACATAATATGGTATGTTAGCTATATATTTTTTTTAATATTTATTTTGGTTTTGAAAACCACAATGAGATATCACCTCACCCCAGTCAGAATGGCTATAATCAACAAAACAAATAGTAACAAGTGTTGGACAGGCTGTGGAGAAAAAGGAACTCTCATACACTGTTGGTGGGAATGCAGACTGGTGCAGCCGCTATGGAAGGCAGTGTGGAGGTTCCTCAAGAAATTACGAATAGAATTACCATATGACCCAGCAATCGCTCTCCTGGGTATCTACCCCAAAAATATAAAAGCATTTCTCTATAGAGACACGTGTACGCCAATGTTCATTGCAGCTTTGTTTACGGTGGCCAAGACATGGAAACAACCAAAATGTCCTTCGATAGATGAATGGATAAAGAAGTTGTGGTACATGTTAGCTATATTTTAATAAAAATTTTTTTTTAAAAAATTTTTTGTAAAGTTAAACTGATCCATTTTACAAGACCATTCTCTATGCTGAGATTAGATCCTTCTACTGTTTGGTGTAAAAATATTTTTTATTTGATTACATAATGATGGTAGGAAACTAGGGTTTGTTTCTTCTATTATTTGTTGCTCAATGTTTATATTTGGCAAAATAAAAGATGACTACTTTATGTTGTTTTCTGGAAATGTTATTAGTTTGTGAATTGCAAGGTTTAAAAACCACTGGTATTTTGGTTAAGAGCACTGCAGCCCCTGGGAATACACAGTTCTAAGCCCAACTCCACTACTAACATCTGGAAGAAATTTACTTACCCTTTCTGGACCTCTTGTTTCTTCACTGACTACATAGGGCTTGGGGGGAAATTAAATGAGGTATTGCACAGAAAACGTTTCTTTCACTCAGTATCTGGCACTTAATAAGAGCTCAATAAATGTTATTATCAGTTATTATTTTTGTTCTTATTATTACTATTACTATTGCCACATTGGCTCAAAGCATAGCAGAAAAGAAGCTATTGAAATTTCTGCACCACTTTGGGTGGGTATCTCAGGACCCTGCATCACCAGGTCTTAGGTCCAGTGTGATTTCCTGGATTAGACACCTATGTAAGAATCAAGCAACTTGGACAGCAACCTTGCCTTCTCCCTAACTTCCCACAGAACCATTGCATCACTGCTCATCTGCAAAATGAAGGCTGCAAGGAGATGGCTTCTAAGGCCCTTTAAAGCACTGACCTTGTTTGGCCTTAGCAATTGTCAGCAAAATAGTTCTAAGCTCTCCATAATCTCTTCATCAAGAAAAGGGGGTGAGTGTGGGAGTAGCGTGACTCAAACATGTTTGCTAGTTGTGTTTTCTTAGGTGATGTTAACAAAACATAAAACTAGCCATTTTAAAGTGTACGATTCAGTGGCATTTGGTACATTCATAATATAGCAACAACCACCTCAAAACATTTTCATCCCCCCAAAAGAAAGCCTCATCCCCATAAGCAGTCACTCCCCATTTCCCCTCCCCTTAATCCCTGGCACCACCAATCTGTTTTCTGTCTCTACAAATTTACCTATTCTGAATGTTTCATGTAAATGGAATTGTAGGCTATGTAACAACTGTGGCTGGCCACTTTCACTTAGCACGTTTTTGAACTTCATTTATGTTGTAGCAAGTATCAGTACTCCATTCTTTTTGATGGCTGAGTAATACCTTGTTCATCTGAGTAACATCTTGTACAACTTGATCATCAGTTCATCCATTAATAGACATTTGGGTTGTTATAGCCATTTCTTAATCACCCATTATCATTAATGATTTCCAGTGTGGTTATTCATTTTTATTTTTCATTTGCATCTCTTATTTCGCGATAAAAGAACTCCTCTACCATTCAATGCATCAATTAATGTTAAAGTACCCATATTCCAACTGGGCGTTATTTCAAAAGGTATTTTTTTTGGTACAACAGCATCCCCATGACTCAAATCATCCTTTTTTCTCAGAGAGTGGTTTCATTTAAAACGTGGACTCTCAAGACAGCCTTGGTATGCAAGATGATACACTGACTTCATAATCTGCAGTGCCTGATACATGTGAACAAACAAATATGGTCCAGAGAAGAAAAAGAGAAAACAACAACACTAGCTCAGTGAAAACTCTGGAGGGCAGATAATATGGTCTGTCATATCAATAGAGAACATCGGTCCAGTCAATGAAATGGCAGAAGAGGTCCATCTTCATGGCACCCATCCCTAATCCGGAGTGAGCTATCATGAAAGAGGTCTACCCTGGGTGTCCAAAGGCTTCCTATCACCTCTTCTACTTCTGTCAAGTCACTGAGTCCTCTCATCAGAGACCAGTAGCATCGGGACCTTTTCCCTAATTGAATAACCCACTCCCCGTATGATTAAGAAGAGTGTGGTTCCTTACCAGAGATGATGGGACCTGCTGAGTTGATTATGTAATTTGGAAGTGAACTAAGCCCATGACCTCTCAATGGGTTGTCCAGACATAAGAATGGTATTATCACTTGCTTTGTGGTGCTTTTCCTCTCCCACTTAGATTCGGACGCTTCACATGATGAATCCTGTCTCTACAACTCCCATCAGCCAAAAAGTTGTGTCTACACCCCACTGAGGGAAATGCAGGTCTGGCAATGATCCAGTTCATTGGATCAACATAGCTGGCGGAACCAGATAATTTAAGCTCCAAATTTCCCCATTAATCAAAATAGTCTGATGACGGATACATCTGCTTTTACTTTGAGTTGTGTGGACACAGTCTAATTGTGCATTTCCTAAAAACAGAATTGTATCATCTGTAATGTTCGTTGAGCTCTTCCTGCCCACATTTCTTTCCCAGTCTGTTTGACTGAACAGATAACTCAGTAATTAAAATTCATAATCAGCACATGTTGAGTAATTTTCCTCTTTCTTCTGTTTTCACAATCCTTTACCATGACTTCTGGGTGGTTTGCCAACTGTTCCACTTTTCAAGAGTAAATACTAGCAGTTACCTTCCCATGGGGCCATCACATTGGTCATCTTTCTTAACCTTTTCCTCTTTCCTCTTGTGCCCCTGGGATGGAACCAGGCCAAGCCACCCTTGTATCAAAGAAATGTGGGGATGGGCTGGTGGACAGCTAAAGTTGCAGTTCACAGGAGGTCAGAGGGTCCTCTGTAAAATGTTTTCCTGGGAATACAAAATGGATACATTCTGAGGAGGAAAACCAACTCACGAACCTGACTTAGGTTCTGTGGGACTTGCTAACATGAGAGCCTCAGAGAGCAGAGTTCACAAGGCTTCTCATGATATCACCAATTTCCTTAAGTGCAAGTGGATCTTCAGAGTCAGGTCTTCTGCAGTCCTTGCATCCCTCCCTTCAATATGCTGTGGTTTCTTTTCTCCTCAGCACTTGGGAAATCTTTCCCCATGAAGTGGTAACTTTCATCCCCCCACAACAGTCCTGTTACTCTATCTTTAAAAGGAAATCACAACCAAAGTCACATCTTGACTGAGCTGCCAGCCTCTCCCCCTTTGAATGCCCCTGACGCTTTGCTCTGGGCCACACTTTGGGGCTCAGAGTAGTTGCTGGTTCTTTCATTGAAAGCTCCAAAAGCGGTTGTTGCATAATCCAATTAGAGAACCACTTTTAACTGGCTTGTGCATTTCTCCCAGACTTACCTTCATCAGACTACATAAATGAAGATGCTCACAGTTCCAGAAACCTGTGAAGCCGAGATGGTATTTTTAACGCACCCATTTTAAACAATGTCTGTGCCGTGCCACGTTTGCTTTTGCTGTTGGTGCAGGTGAGGAGCTACCTAACAGCTGAGCTCCGGATTCGACATGTGTGGCGCAGGGCGGGACTTGGATTTTTCAAAGGGTAACATTTTCTCACATGGAAGCACACACAAGTGTTTTCAGTATTCATGGCTCAGGATAGCTCCTTCATGTGTATTTCGTAGACAAAAAAAGAGGCATCTAACAATGGAAATTTTATCACCTTATCTGTTTTACTCTCCCTCCCTTCTGCAAAACACACACACACACACACACACACACATACACACACACACACACACACGAAGTTCACTTTGTTCTTGAACTCCAAACAACTTTTATGACTGTACCTGGAATCTCCTTGGAGTGCTTAGAAGGGCTCTGCATGTCCCCCAAATCCTGAAGAAAAATGAGGTCTGGAATTCTTTACTCCAGTCAGAACCTGGCCCAGAGCAGTAAAATTCCCAAATAAATAGGATCCTGGCTTCCTAGCAAGCGACAGCCATGTGCCTTATTTTGTGGGATATGTGGAAATGCATGTGAACGCCCTTTAGTCATGCTGCCAAAAAAACGAAGATTCATCAGGACAGCACATCCTCAAAGCAGGCCCACCTGGTCAATTCTCTCTGGGGAGGAAAACAGGAAAGTTGGTCTTTCTACAGTCCTCCACAGACCATGCTACCTTTGGTGGTGGAGGGTTCCAGAACACACCACTATGGCATAAAAAATTATTTTGAGCAGAGGGATTTGTGTTCCTGAAATCGTTTATCTTAAAAACAGAGCCTCCCTCAAAGAACTCAGAAGAACTCAATTGTCAGGTGGGGATTCCATGTGATATTGCCCTGGTGGCATCCCCCGGCCCTTATGCCAACCTGTGTGCTGCAATGCAGACAAGGGCAACTGGGGACAGTCATGAGGCCCCAAAGTGAGCAGAGGGGCTTCGGGTCCTTGTGTCCTGACCTCAGGAGAGACACCACCTCCTTTAAGATTTCTCCTGTGAAAGACCCGAAGGGCCAATTCACAGAAGAAGAAAGAAAAGATTCAATCGCATATGTAATGTTGGACAAGCTCACTACCAACCAAAGACGTAGTTTTTCACTAGTCAAGCTACCAAACACTGAGAGAAAGATAACAGCCACCACTGGGGAGAATTTAAAGAAGCACCATCTGTCATAAATTACTAATGGTCATATAAAGTAGAACTGTCCTCCCTGAACTCTTTAGTAAGTATCAAAATGCTGAAGAGTGGCACACCTGGCACCCAGCCATCTCACTTAGTGAAATTTATCTCACACAACTAATTAAGGATGTGACCAAGGTAGTAACACTCATTAGATGATGACCTTTTGTTAATCGTCAAGTCTCCACACTAGAGGACTGAGGGTGGTATTTACCCCTTTTACCAAATAATTCCTCCTTTGTTACTGGCTGAATGAGAACAGTACTGATTTCTTATAAGCACAGGTATGACAAAAACATTACCACTGTGGCCATACGAGTATAAACAAAAGTTACAAACTATTAATTTTTAACTTGTCCTTAGTTTTTGGCTTTGTTTCCCCTGTCCCTTCTCAGAAATCATTCAACTCTTCACACTCTTTTCTTTTTAATTGAAACGTCTTATATAATGTATATGACAAATCATTTAATATGGATTTGGCTCCTGCTGGGTTAGTCAGGAGAGATTAAGATAGAATAACACAAATCCTCCAGATTTGTGTGGTTTATCACTACAAAGCTTTCTTTCTTGCTCACACTACATGTCCAATATGTGTCACCTAGAGGGTCTGCCTCACGTCTCACTCTGGGACCCAATGTGCTGAGGCACTGCTAGTTGCCCCGGCAGGGAAGGGAACCCAGGAGGGCACTGCACCGGCAAACAAGTCCATTCTCCAGCCTGGGACACCCATCATGTCCACTCACAAGTCTTGGAACAAAGAGAGTCACTTGGCCACACAAGTAACTTCAAGGGTGTGAGGAAGTGCTACACTCCCATGTCTGGAAGGAAGAAAACCAGGGTGTAAGTGGCTCGTCCTCGTGTCCAGCACACAGGCCAGGGCCAGGGAGTTTGCCTCCAAGGTGTCACACTGCACCCCTCCCTCCTGAAGTTTTCTGAGTGCATTGCGAGGAAAGTGGAAACAGGATCGTCCCATTACCTGATGATTCATTCAAGGATTAACTATTGAGTATTCAGCATTGTGCTAGGAATTAGGCAAATACAAAGAATTATAATCACAGTGTTTTCAGGAGCTTAAGTCTAGTGGAAGTGGTAATATTTGTCATAGGAAACTGCTGATCAAATGTATGGGCTCAGTAATAACACCTGGGAACAATGTAAGACGATGGTTTCCTAACCTGCTTAGGCTTCAGAATCACTCAGGTAGCCATTTCAAATGATATATAATCAAGCTCCAGCACCAGAAATATTGAATCAGCCAATATTTAGGGAGATGAAGACCAGGCACATGAATTTTAATAAAACTCCCTAGATGACCCTGGGCCCAAGCCAGGTTAAGAAACCTTGAAATATGAGATTCCAATAGTTGTACTCTTAAGAGACAAGACAATGCTATAGACACTAAATGGTGGTTTAGAGGAAGAAGCAGAACCTGGAGCCTTGTGGTCAGGGAAGTTCTCAAGAGGGGGGTGGGCTCTGGGCTCTTGAAGGAGGTCCACTCGTAGGCTTGGCTAAGTGGTTATAAGAGGTGAGGCATAGTCAGGGTTTGGGGGTTGGTGTACATATATATATATAAATCATACTAGAAGGGGAACGAATATTTCAGTGAAGTGGGAACTTAAGTTGTAATGATGGTTAGGACATAAGTTTCTTTAGACCAATATCCAACTCTGTAGAAAGTCTTTGAATGGGTGTCATTCTTCAGCACTATGGACAGTGACAAGCAAATGATGAGTGCTTCATTAATATGCGTTGAATTAATTAAATTATTAATTAATCAATTCTGAATTGAGGAACAGGATCAAACTTCAAAGGTCTAAGAAGGCAATTAATGGCCGTTTATGAATCATTTATATCCAACTTCTCCTTTAGTTTTACTTCTCCCAGAGAGTAAAACAAAAAAGTTTTATGGCACTTTTGTTCTTTTTAATAATATATACACTACTCTTACTTCCATAAAGCATTCTCAGAGCTCACTAAATGAGCTGAAGAGGCCTCTGAGCTCTCCTAAAAGACAGAAGCATGTCATGGAGAGGCTGGCATAGCAAAATGGTTAAAACCACGGCAGTTGATGTCTAACACACCTTGCTTTGTCACTTACTAGCTGGGTTACCTTGGACAAATTAGTCAACTTCTTTGGAAAGTTGGGATAATAATGTCTAACTCACAAGAATGTGTTGAGGATTAAATAATATCAAGACCATAAAAACAATTTAGGAAAATCTAGGATAATGGCATGGGCAGGACCAGTACATCTTAACAATTACATGGAACCATTCCCTCTGACAGATGAGAATATTAAGGCATGTATTCAACTAACACAGCAGAAAGAACCATGTGATAAAATTCCAAAGACCAAACCACACAGAAGCTACTGACCACTTCTCAGTCAATAGTAGATTTTAGAAATTTACACAACTGCGTTAAAAATGCTGGATGTTCTGTCATCTGCTTCAACTATCTTGCTGATAGATATCTTGCTGACAGAGAACACTCGTTGTATTTAATTTTCACAATCTCTGAGACACAAATGATTTAGCCAAAAAACTTTCTTTGCATTGGCCTGACCTGTATTTACAAGGTTCTCTGTTGGCTGTCCTACCTGGTTCTCTTCCCAGCCCTGTGCCACGAGCTTGAACAAACACATGCATCTGCTCGTAAGAAACACACTCAGGTCTTTGTCTTTTCCAGGCAAAGAAACAAAACAAACAAGTAAACAAAAAAGGTTGATATGATAAAAATTGAGCCAACCACGGTTTTTGGCGATAGAACACCAAACTGGCTAAACTAATTTTAAAAATCAAAACAGACTTAACTGGATGAATGCACACTTTAGAGGATATGAATCCAATTGAATGGATTCATAGCTGGCCAAATAAAAGCAATAATAAGAGCAGTTAGTATTTTTTAAGCATTATACTCTGTGCCAGAAATTATGCTAAATGCTCTGTGTGGATTATCGTGCTATCCACACAACAACCTAAGAATATAGTACTATTTTATCAACATTTCTCCAACAAGGCCGTAGTAACAATGAGAGAGTAA
Source organism: Rhinolophus hipposideros (assembly GCF_964194185.1). Lineage (NCBI taxonomy): Eukaryota > Metazoa > Chordata > Mammalia > Chiroptera > Rhinolophidae > Rhinolophus > Rhinolophus hipposideros. The sequence goes on from NC_138064.1 coordinate 11,369,472, forward strand.
GTACCTTGCCAAAGGAAGCAGCAAATCAGTAAAACTCCAGGTGTGACACACTGGCCTCATTTCCAATACTTGGCTCTTCTGTTTGAATATCGGGATGCTGTGGATATATGCACCATGACTTTCACACGGCCTTGAAATCCTGTCCAGTCAAGATCCAAACATTTAAAAGGTATTAGCAAAATGAAATAAATGTACGGTACATTGATCAACCCTGCTCAAGCAGTGTTGACTATTATCATTATTAGTAAATTTCATGAAGGCTCAGTCTAGTTTGGTCCTATATAGCTCTGGCTTACTCAAAATATTGCTGACTTGGTTTTGAAAACATAGAACATTTAATACATCTACACGTGACATATTTACATATTACAAATAATTATGAGTAAGAAACTTAAGATTCAAAGAGTCTTGATAGGCTCATTCTTTTCTTCCACAGATAGTTGTTTTGTTAAAGCATCTGTGACATGCCAGGCACTGTGATGGGCTCTAGAAAGATAGACTTGAGGGACAGTCTCTGACCTCAGGGAGTTCACAGTCTGGCCAAAGAGACGAATAGTCTGAAAAATTAGCACGTTGGTACTGGTGAGATAAATGCAGCATCCAGTTTTTGGACTCAAACAATCAGCCAATCAAGTATAGGATAGGAGGTATGTGGTTCCACGGCCATTGACATGAAAGAGACCTTGGAGTTTATTCTGCTACATGTTTCACGATTCAAGAGCAAAACGCTGCTCCGAGAGACACTAATTATTCCTGAGATGTGTGAATGACCGTGTGGTGTTCAGAACAGGGCAGGTGATAAACTCTGGGAAGATCTGATCTGAGCCCCAGTTCTGGGTTCACTTCTGGGCACCGACATCTAAGAGGTGATAAGAGACGTTTACAAACTGGGGAAGATCTAGAAGCTAATGGTGAACAGGATAATGATGAGTCTGAATCATGCTCCACGGGGAATGGCTGGAGAGCTGGGAAAGAGAATTCAAGGAGCCTTGGTAGCTCATGTATCTCCAGACCTGCCGGGAGAAAAGCGGACTAGGAAGAATGGTACGTGAGGAGGAGATTGCAGGGAACATCTTGTCCAGCAATCCACACCATAGGGAAGCATTTTCATAAGCATCCCCTGCACACGAAGTGGGGGGGTTTGGGGGGGTCCTTGGTGCTCTCGGAACCTGCGACTAACTGGGTGACTTGAGTGTGAACGACATGCTTCTAACGGAACCGCAGAGCAAGAAATAAAAAACCCGAAGTCCCTGTGAAGGTCCTGTTCCTTTGGGATTTGAACTTGAGGGAGTTGCTAGATCCTAGGAATTCTTCCTTGAAAATGCCTCCTGGGACAGACTGTCCAACATCGGCCACCCTGATCATTACCACCCTGAGTCCTTCACCAGAGTCCCAAGGGACATTCCTTCTGCTCTGCTCAGACACTGACTTTTTGTACTGGGATCTGGGGAAGGGACTCACAAAGCGTGTTCAAAGATCACTCTGGCAGTCATGGGGGCGACAAACTGGAAGGAGTAAACTTGGGCTCCCCAAAATGACCCAAAGCATTCCCACCTGTTCCTCCATGCTGGAGGACTTCTCTTGCAATGCTTCTAATTATAATGGTATCAGCCAACATTCACTGTTTACTGAATTATTCTGTACTTTTAAAAAATGAGTGCTCCCGATGTACCCTCATTTTACAGATGAGTAAACTGAGGCACAGAGACCATAGCACCTCAGGAGTGGTGAGTGGTAACCCCTTCTTGCTTGCCCTCCCCATCCCCCATCTAAACACGGATAATCTGCTTCTGAAAGTCCACGGTTTAACCACTGTGCGTTTGCCATCTAAGCACCTAAAAACTGCTTCTTACATCAATTCATGGCCTTTAAAACCAATAATCATTCATCACAAGATTTTTTTAATGACGGGTAAGGTGGTGTATACTGGAGAGAACCCTCAGTTGAGACTTCAAGAGCGATAACCAGGGCTTTTTGCTTTTCTTCTCCGGGCCTCAGTTGTTTTGTAAGATGAAGCGTTGATCTAGAGGGTATCCATCCGAGACCTCTCCTAAGACTAACATTTCATGGCTCCGGGAGCCGCAGGTTGAATGTGGCACAAGCAAATATTGGAGCTTATTAAAAAATATTACTAAGCCATCTCTCTCTCTTTTTTTTTTTTACTAACTAATTTATATCCTTTTATTTTTCTTGTTACCATTAAGAAGTGAGGCTCACCCCAGTCCTTTGTGAAATTGAAAAGAAAATAATACATTCGCCCTCTCCTGACTTTGGCAAAAGCCGCCTCCTGGAAGAGGAGAGCTCCGGGAGGGCAGCCAAGGTCGGGCGCGCGGCGGATGGCGCGGGGGATGGCGCGGGGGATGGCGCGGGGGGATGGCGCGGGGGATGGCGCGGGGGATGGCGCGGGGCATGGCGCGGGGGATGGCGCGGGGGGATGGCGCGGGGGGATGGCGCGGGGGGATGGCGCGGGGGGATGGCGCGGGGGGATGGCGCGGGGGGATGGCGCGGGGGGATGGCGCGGGGCATGGCGCGGGGGATGGCGCGGGGGATGGCGCGGGGGATGGCCCGGGCGCTCCGCTCCGCTCGCTCTCCCCGCGCGTCCCGGAAGCCGCGCGTCCCCCGCGCCCAGCTCGCCTGCAGAGCGGCGCGGACGGGACAATCCCTGGCTCAGACTGACCCCTAGGGGCAGCGCGGCAAGCCGCAGCCCGCGCTCCGCGCACACAAAAGGAGCCGCCCGAGCTTCCAGCTGGAGCCGGCCGGAAAATCTGCCGCGAGAGCTCTCAGATGCAGGCACCACAAAGCCAAAACATTAACATTTTGCTTGCTATTTATTCAGCTTCTCCGTCTTTAATTCCCCCTCGCCAAGTAGCCTCCAAATGTGTCTCTTTGAGTGTCACAGTGATCACTTTGGATTAAAGTATTCCTTCTCAAAAGATACCTTAATTAAAATGTGTAGGGGGGCGGGGGGGGAGGGGCAGGGGGGAAGAAGAGACCTCCATACTTCTAATTTCTCTATGAGAAAGAAAATAAATAGTTAAGGGAAAGGGGAGATGGCCTTTCCACAACACGAGATACGAAATAAGTTATTTATTTGCTTCCTTCCGGTAACTGTTCAAACACTTTGGATAATGAGGTCAATAGTAATAGCAACCGTAGCAGGTAACGTTTACTGAGTGCTTACTATATGCTAGGCACCGTTCTCGGTGCTTTCGTTCTTCCTACACGCTTTATTATGAGGCAACTAAGGCACAGAGAGGTTAAGTGACTTGTCCAAGGTCACAAAGCTGGCAGGTTGCAGATCCCTTCTAAGCTGCAGCTCTCAAGTCATTTTTCAAACCTGAATTGATACTCAGCGACCTTACCCATTAATAGCGAAGTTCTGTTAACACTTACATAACCCAACATTCCCAATTCACAAGAAAAAGTCAAGGGTTTCTTATAGAGGAGGAAAGGAAAGGGTGGATCTGCAGGGCTGGATCGCTGCGATAGGTAAAGACTCAACACTGGAGACCTAACCCAGTTACATGGGGCATCACTGAAAGTTCCTTTGGATGAGATTCTTAAACTCTTGCCCTCAGTTTCCCCATCTCTAGAATGGGAATATGAAAACACCTTCATCATCAGGTGCTTGTGAAATTATGAGATGATTCACATTTAGGACCTAGTACAGTGCCTGCTACACAGTAAGCACTCAGAAAAAGTAGCGGATTTTTTAGTGTGGGTGTCACTGGTTCTTACTGAAATCTGACTGTGCTTATTCAGGGTGGTATAGAAAAGTACGTTTATGAAGTTGATTTCCACACGGAGGGTTCCCTTGGGAAGCCCACTGCAGAGGAGGGAAAGGGAGACTCATATCTTAAAAGCTCTGATACCAGGCAAGAAAATATCAGTGAGCTTGCAAGCTGACGTGGGAAATGTGACTCACCCCGCTGTACGCCCAGAGCCTCGTGAAGCACTCAGCGGCTAAGAAATGGTTCTTGGCATTGCCTGGGAAGTATTCTCGCTCCAAATTCAAACCCGAGTCTAACCAAGCCTGTAGCCCTAAGTACCAATTTATAGGTAACACAGAACATAGAAGAACACGTTAAGCCATGCTGCAGGGACACAATCAGCAAAAAGCAGGATGTGGGAACTCCTATGGGACAAATGACCCAATTTCTTTAACAAATAAATGACAAGAAAAGAAAAAGAGGGAAAGTATAGATTAAAAGAGATTGAACAGACCTATCAACCAAATAAAATGCGTGGGCTTTGAATCATGGCTTGAATAAACAACTATAAAAATTATATTTAACACACATTGAGGAGACAATTGGGGAAATTTAAACACTGACTTAGATACCTACATTTTTTTAGATGTGGTCATGGTACTGTGGTTATGTTTTTAAAAAGGGTCCTTAACTTTTAGAGATACTTACTGAAGCACTTCTGGATGAAATGGTATAATCTGGGATCTCCTTCAAAATAATGCACCCAAGCGTAAAGCTGAAACAAGACTGGCCATGTATTAGCCACTGTTGAAACTGGGTGATGGGTACATTTTCAAGTATGTATATGAAATTCTCCTTAATTTTTTTTAAATGAATAACTGATCTAAAGGTGAATAAATAAAGAACCAGGTGAAAGAACCTACATGGGTTCAAGTGCAGAGGTGGGAACATCCAGGTACATTGTAAGGAAGAGTGAGCAGTACAGACACACACAGGTTATGGGGGGGTGGGGACACACACATTGGGGCAGAAATGATGAGACCTGATTATGAAGAGCCACGAATACCAATAATAAAAAGAACGGCTAACATTTTGTGACAATGCCTATGGGCCAAGCATATCATTTCTCTAACACTTTACAGTGTTAGGTCAATAATTTCATTGTATAGAAGAAAGTGGCGCTTACAGAAAGTACGTAGCTTATGTAAGTGCACAAAGTTTGCAAGCTGAGGAGCCGAGATCCAAGCCAAAGAGCCTGACTAAATGGCCCACAGTCTTAACCACCTCTGGCAGGCGGCGTGGGGGCTGGGGCAGGACTTACTCAGAGCTGTGCTCCAGGAAGTTGTCTTAAATGAGAGATGGAGACGTCTTGAACAAAGGAATGAGAGAGAAAATAGACTGATAGCAGAAATGCAGAGAATAAGAACATATAAGGATCAAACAGCAAATCAGATTTAAATAACCAGAGAAAGGAAACCATCAGGGATAGCTCTGAACTTGGGAGGATAGTTAGCACGCATAATTCCTTTAAGGTACTGTTGTTGGGTAAGCAGGGTGTGGGGGGCATATATGCTTTTATTTGTGATACAGCTAAGTTTGGGTGCCCATCATTTTGCTGTGAGATATATTCAGATGTCTTCTTATAAAATGATGTGGTTACCTCATGACTTATATACACCATTATCTATTTAATGTCAACTACAAAATTGAAAAATGCACACGTCTTTTCAAGAAAGGAAAAGCAGACTTTGATGCACTTTAGTGTCTCACAATTCCTGGGGCGCCCTTGGATTCTAGACTGTGAGAACAGGGCCTTCTTGACAGTTTCAGACAAAACAGCCAGACCCCCTGGAGCTGGTTTGTAAAGGGGGAGATTAAACATGCCCCGAGGGAGAGGGGCCCCTTCCTGAGCAGGCAGCACATCGAATCCCTGATGGTGCAGTAATCTCTCCATGTGTGACTTGCTGGAGATGGAAGGTACTCTCGTCTCCTGCGAGATGAGTACGAAGCCCAGAAAAGTGAGGTGACTAGTCAGAGTCACGAGGCTGGATGTTGGCAGGGGCAGCCGAGAAGTCAGGCCTGCAATGTGTACTCCCCTGGGCCTTGAGGTTTCTGAAACACCTCGGGAGCGATCAAAATGTTCTTAACAATTCCTCCAGCGAGCTACTAATTTCTCATACTTTTCAGATTAAAGAACCAAAAATCAAATGCCAGATTAGCAGTCAAGGTACCAGTGTGCTGACCTGGTTGGTAAATATTAGACTCCCCAAGGGTCCACTCCCCATGTTAACAGTTATGAACAAGACTGATTGGCATTACTCTGGGGAGGGCACCCTAGCCCTTCGGTCCCAGGCCCAATACCAGCTCACCATGATATAGTCTACACCTATTCGGTGAACGCGTGATGTGGGGTTCTGCAAGCATGAACTTGACCTAATTTTATCTCCACTCCATGACATGATGATCTTAGCCAGACTTTGTTAGTTTATTTTAAAGGCCTGTCGATAAATTAACGAGTGCAGATTTACTAGGTCCTAGACAGACATCTAAGAACTCAGAGAGTATTGGACAATTCCTTTTCCTCGGGGCAGGCAGGGGAGTCTGCTCCAGCCCTGACAGAGGTACACGGGGAGGGAGGGCAGTGCCAGGCCTGCCAGAGGGACCCAAAGACATCTGGTCACTCTTTCGAGAAGGCAGAGACTCAAAACATCAGGGAAAATTAATTTAAAGGGGCAGGATGAGCAGCTCCCTGCTGCTGGTGGATCTCAGCGGAATGTGGGTACCATCAGAGACAGGCAGAGAGCAGCACCAAGAGATGGACCCAAGCTCCTGTCCATCCACAAGTCTGCGTCTGGACAGGTTGAATTATATGTCTTTGGGGTCTGCTGGGAAGTCACCAAAATGAAGCATGGCCATGATCCTTTCCTTCAAGGCAGTAGCAATGATCAGTGGTATCCAAAGGAGTCAGTGTGGCTTCTGCCACCTGGGCTCCTCCGTGCAATTTCATCCAGGACACTTGCAGGAGAGGTTTTCGGCTCCAGTGACGCCATGATGTGCAGAAGGGCAGCTCGGGCTGAGATGAGCACATTGTGCCGTGGGAGACTTTGGTCGTGGTGGGTGGATGACTGACCTCGCTCATTTGTTCACTTCCTGGGTCAGCCCCTGTGTCAGCTAGAAACAGTACACACACAAGAATAAAGAGGCTTTAAGTCCTTACTGTTGATGAAGGGTCCAAACAGATAAACTTACGTATCATATGTGGTAGGGACTCCAATGGAGGCATGAAAAAAAGTGCTGTGGGAATGTAGAGGAGAAGACCACTGACTCCATCGGGGGACAGACTACGGTCAGGACAGCACAATGGAAGTGACATCTGAGCAGGCTCCCCAGATTAGCTCACCAGGTTGGGAGAAATGTCACTCCCAGGAGTAGGAACAGCATGTGCAAATGAGCAGCAAGTTTGAAAAGAGAAGGAATAGAGTCTTCAGCCTCTTACTATGGCTTCCCAAGCCTCCATAGAGAATGACATACAGCTCTATAGTTATCCCCCACAACTGCATGGGTTAGGTCACCTACAAGATTTGTTTTGTTCACGCCGACTCTTGAGAGAAGACAGTTAGGCTCTTGAACTTGCCTCCATACACTGACACGGTGGAAAGTTCGTGAACTTAATTGTCCGATCTTCGTAATTGTTCGTTTAGTGATGACAGAAAAAGCAAGATGATAGAAAAATAAGTCCTCCTTTTAACTTACAAAAGTACAAGGAAATAAACTTTCAAGATATGGAGCTAAAATAGCCACTATAAGACAAGTCCTTTCCATTCAGCCCTAAGGCATATTAGAACTTAAAAAGTACTTGTAACTAAGCACATGCCTTGCAGACCACCTCCCCCAGTATTGCAAAAGGAAAGAGGTAATAGGTAGCTAGGCTTTTCTAGTTTCCCACACAAATTTCCAGTCACCTTGGACCCACCTTGGATTGTTCTACCATGTCATTTTTCAGAAAAGGCTCATTGCTTGCTTATCCCTTATTGCCATGAAAGATGTTACGCTCCCTGCAAAATTCTATTTTTATTTTAAATACTCAGTTGGGAACTTTAAACTTTGTTTTGCTAACTCATTTGTAACTGAAGCTGAACAATAGCATATGATCCAAATTCTATAATTTTTTTTCTCCTAGTTTCAAAGACTTCCACTCCCAAGAGCTTAAACTCTGGCACTTTACACAGCCACGTGGTGTGAGTATGTTGGAGGGCTAAGGGTAAAAATTTCCACCAGAATAGCATTTGGGTCTTAAAAAAGTCCAACAGCCACAATTGGGGTATCCCTGCCCGTCTGTCTGCATTTCTGTTGCCTTCACCAGCCATTCTGATTCCCACGGTGACCCCAAAAGGAAAGGAACTAAAAATAAAAGTGGAAAACAGAAAGAGAGGCTCCCCGGAATATAAAAATGCAGTAGAAATTCCCTCGTGGAATCTCTGTGTGCGAGTCTCTTCTCAGTGGAAAAGAGGTCCCATCTACTTTACTGCACTAAGTAGCGAGGGAGACGCAGTCCCAAAGAGAAGAGCTATGCGACAGATAGAGATAGAGGTGGAGATAGAGGTGGAGGTGGAGGGAGAGAGGAATGGGAGAGAGAGAAAGAGAGAGAGAGATAATGCATTAATCAGGGTTCTCCAGAGAAATAGAACCAATAGGATAGATGATAGATACATACATACATACATACACACATGATAGATAGGTAGATAGATAGATATAGATAGATGATAGTCACTTTTGCACATTTTTTGCAAGATAATCGTCCAATGCAATATTTTGCTAAGAAAATAAGATTTTTTCCCCTGAGCAAACACGTTTCATTAGTACGAGAAGAGATCTAAATATGCGACTAGTTTATAAACTGTGATAAACTGTTCACACATCGGTCACCTTATTGTACTGGATTAGCACCTTGATGTAATCAGCAGAACCAACGTCCATTGATCTGTAGCCTCCTGACCAACAAAACAAGAACTATTGCTGCTAACTAAGAAACCTCAAATTGCAAGAGCCATCCTGAGAAGCCCAAAGCAGGTTACCTACGGGAGATTTCAGCAAGTTAATGGAAAGTGGGCGATGGACACTTAAGTAGAGGAACCATCTTTCCACAGCACATGTGTGAACTAAGAAAGAAGAAGAAAACGCTGAGTCAGAACAGAAGTGGTCTTTTTCATTAGTTGAAAGTATTTGATTTTATTTCTTTTTTCTGGGTCATTTTCCTGAAAGACAATAGGCTGTTAATAATAAAGCATCATGGTATTGGTATTTTATGTCGTGTTAATAGAAATATGGATATGCAGTCATCAATGCTTACTATAAGACTAGTTAGTAAAACCAAAACCTCTCTTCATCCAAGTGCTTTTGCAAAAGTTTTCTGGAGTGCTCGCTTCGGCAGCACATATACTAAAAAGTTTTCTGGCGAAGAACAACCTTGACAGACAGCATGAACGAGCAGGTGGTTACTGTACAAGGAGCGTTTTATTCTCCTGCAGGTACCTGACATCAAAAGCATTCAGCAAGAATGATGAGAGCGTCTTCGCATGCTCAGAAACAGAGATGAATTTTTCTCCTTGGAAATCTGACTGCTTTCGCTCTATGTGATTTCTACTTTGTTGCCTATGTTTCTGCTGCCGTGTGATGATTTACGTGTGAGACAAGGATAGAAGGTGGGGAAAAATGAAGTTGTGTGGAAACAAAATAATCATTCATAAAGTCCACTGTTGAATAGTGCAAAAAAGTCTAGGGGAGGGGTGCTTCAGAAAAGCCACTGAGTGAATAACCTTCGTTTCCCCTATCCGAGGCAGCCTCTGTGTTCCTGCTGTGTCCTCAACTCCCTTTAGGGAAAAAGAAACATCCATTCAATGCTCCTCTCTGAGTCTGAAACACCTAGTAAAGTGAATCCCAAAAGGTCAAATCTCCATGGTTCCTACAGTCAGAATGAATACAGTCAGAAAGAATAACTTCAATCGTTAGAGGTTTGGGTTTTGTTTTGTTTTTCCTTTTTAAACTAGCTGATTCCTATTTGTAAATTAAAGTTTGTATCTGGGCAGGTGCTCTTCTCTGCACGGAAGCTGTAGAAGGCCTTAAATTGGTATTTCTTAAACTTTTGTGAAGTCATCCCTTTAAGAACATAATTAAAGCTACAGGATCTCTTCATGTGTGCACATACAGGCATGCACACGCAAACATAGAAGTCGATCTCACGTAAAAACCCTTGCTGTACATAATTTCCCACAGTTCCTCACATGTTCATAGCTTCGTAACATTGCGTATGCATTCACATGGGCTTATGCCAGTTGTAGCAAAAGTAAACGCATTCCTCAGAATCCTTGCAGGTAGCATTCCCGGCAGGCACACAAGTGCAGGTTTGAGTTAAGAAATGACGTAACTCTTTGACATTGCTCTTAGGGTATTTTTTTCTGATTGATCTCCTTGGGCAAAGGAAGCAAAAGGAAAAATAAACAAATGAGACTCCATCAAACTAAAAGTTTTTGCAGAGAAGGGGCAACCGTCAACAAACAAAACGACAGCTACTGAATGGGAGAAGGTATTTGCCAATGATACATCTGGTAAGGGATTAATATCCAAAATTTATAAACAACTCACACAACTCAACACCAAAAAAAATAAATAAATAAACAATCCAATCAAAAAATGCGCAGAGGACCTAAATAGACATTTCTCTAAAGAGGACACACATATGGCCAATAAACACATGAAAAGATGCTCAGCATCAATAATTATCAGAGAAATGCAAATTTAAACCACAATGAGATACCACCTCACACCTGTCAAGATAACTACCATGAATAAATCAACAAACAGCAAATATTGGTGAAGATTCGGAGAAAAGAGAACCCTTGTGCACTGTTGGTGGGATTACAAATTGATGGAGCCACTATAGGAAATGGTTTGGAGTTTCCTCAAAAAAATTAAAAATAGACCTACCTTATGACCTAGCAATTCCACTTCTGGGAATTTATCCAAAGAAATCCAAAACACTAATTAAAAAAATACATGCACCCCTATGTTCACTGCAGCACTATTTACAATAGCCAAGATATGGGAGCAACCTAAGTGCCCATCAATAGATGATTAAAGAAGAGGTGGTACACGTATACAATGGAATATTACTCGGCCATAAAAAAGAATGAAATCTTACCATTTGCGACAACATGGATGGACCTAGAGGGTATTATGCTGAGTGGAGTAAGTAAGTCAGACAGAAAGAGACAAATACCATACGATTTCACTTATATGTGGAATCTAAAGAATAAAATGAATAAGTAAACAGAAACAGGCTCAGATACAGAGAACAAACTGATGGTTGCCAGAGGGGAGGGGGTTGCCAGAGGGGTGGGAACTGAGTGAAAAAGGTGAAGGGATTGAAAAATATGGCAGTTACAAAATAGTCATGGGGATGTAAAGTACAGCATAGAGAATATAGTCAATAATGTTACAACAATTGCATATAGGACCAGGTGAGTACTAGACGAATAGGGTGGAATCACTGAATAAATTATATAAATGTCTAACCACTATTCCGTATACCTGAAACTAATATAAAATAATATTGAACGTCAACTGTAACTGAAAAGAATAAATATTTTTTTAAAAAAGAAACAACGTAAGGTATGGGTAAGCAAGGCCATAGAGCCTGCAGGTTAGAGCCTGAGACTCAGTCCCCATGCTGGTTGACCTGCTGTTGACACTTTGGGCAAGTTACCTTAGCTGTTTTCTCAGCTGTGGAAAAGAGATAAAAGAGTATTATCTCATAGGATAGGTACTGCCCACCACTGCCAGGCACGTGGTAAGCTCTCAATAAAAGTTAGCAATTATTGGGCAGGCCCGGTGGCTCAGGCGGTTAGAGCTCCATGCTCTTAACTCCGAAGGCTACCAGTTCGATTCCCAAATGGGCCAGTGGGCTCTCAACCACAAGGTTGCCGGTTCAATTCCTCGAGTCCAGCAAGGGATGGTGGGCTCTGCCCTCGCAACTAAGATTAAACACGACACCTTGAGCTGAGCTGTCGCTGAGTTCCTGAATGGCTCAGTTGGTTGGAGCGCGTCCTCTCAACCACAGGGTTGCTGGTTGGACTCCTCCAAGGGATGGTGGGCTGTGCCCCCTGCAACTAGCAACGGCAACTGGACCTGGAGCTGAGCTGCGCCCTCCACAACTAAGATTGAAAGGACAACAACTTGACTTGGAAAAAAGTCCTGGAAGTACACACTGTTCCTCAGTAAAGTCCTGTTCCTCCCCTTCCCCAATAAAATCTTAAAGAAAAAAAAAGTTAGCAATTATTGTTTATGCTTTTATTAACTCAAACTATGCACCCTTTATTATTTGGCTACTCTATGCTTTTTCTCCTCCCAAATCTCATGATTCAGAAACATTCAGATTCATGAGAGGCAGAAGAGAATGGAGAATCCAGCACAAGGACAGCCCAAATGGGCGGTCATCCTGTTTCTACTGGAACGCTTCCACAGGACATCTAAGATGCTTTGTCATGCTAAACCCTCACAGGTAGCACACCAGGACGCCCTGCTATCTCTTAAGCAGCCCCTTCTAACTTGGGACAGATCTATTCATAAAGATACTTTTCCTCTTATTAAACTAAAATCTTCCTGTCTTAATGTTGCCACTGCTATTTCTGGTTTGCTCTTCAGAAGCATGCAGAATCAGCCTCGTTTCCCATCTGAGAAGTGTCCAGAAGGCAGAAGATGTCCTTATTCATCTTCTACCCATCCATGACTCCATACACAGTGCCTGGCCCCGAGTTGGTGCTTAGTGTTTATTTAATTCATTAAGGCTTTAAATATTTGGAAGAAGCTATGAGATACCACCACAGCTTTAAATGTCTCCTCTCAAAAGCTAACGTCCCCATTTTCACAAAATTTCCCATATAACATGGTTTCCACACCTTCACTATCTCAGTAGTCTTAGGTCTGAGCACAGTATTCCAGGTGCAATCTGACCAGGTCAGAAAGGAAGCACCATCATTCTAGTTCTGTTCACTTCATTCATTCACTCATCAATTCATTCAACAAACAACATCTTCTATTCTTATTCTTGGAAAATTCTTGGAGATTTAAAAATGGGAAGGGTATCTAATACACAGCTCAACACATGTGACCATTGATGGAGTGTTACATTTCCCTTTGGGGAAAAGCCATGCTAGTTCTTTTTAAATCTGTGTGGTACTAATTTCAGTTCATTATCTGCTCTTCACTTTGGACACTGAGTTTAACCTTTCTCATCTTTGACCTCATCTTTCCTCATTGACCTCATCTTTCCCCAAAATTAATTTTAAGAAAGTTTTACCTTTTCTTCCTCTCACAGTTGTCAGTTTCTTATTCCTTCTGGCACAATCTCCAGTAATTGTCCATCTTTCTGTTATTCCCTTCCCTCAGAGGCCCACATGTATCTCTCCCTTCCTTTTAACATACAGTTGCAGAACATGTCAAGTCATTCCGAGGAACTAGGCCTTCAGATACCAATCACCAGAGACCACAGGGGCGGGGAAAATAAAAGAAGAAACATTTTGCTAACTAGAGATTGAAAAAAAAACAACAGCAGCACCACTTCCTTATTTTTGCAGGCAAGTCAGCGACGCAAATGTCTGAAACTGTGATTCTCCCAAAGAACAGCCGGCAGGTTTAATTTTAGCACAATCCTTGAAAGAGCTTAGGGAGCCCAGGATAACTGGTTGTGTTCTAAATCCATGATACAACAGGACAGGAGGGGTCTGTGTCCCCTAATAAATATTGATACTGGCTCTTAGATTTTTATATGATAACTGTCTTCAAAGGGAGAATCTTTTATCTGAAGGATCAGATTGACAGGTAATGGTTTGGAAGCTCTTTCATCAACCAAATGGGTGGAGAAACACTAGCATAATTAACTCCTCTAGCCGCTGGTTTTTTTTTTTAAGCTCTGTGATTCCACAACTCTCAATTCACTAATCTCTTTCAGAAGTACGTTCCTTTTCCCAGGTGGTCAAGGAAGGTCGACCAACTTCTTCAAGGTCAAACTACAAACTGGTGGGAGATTTGAAGTCAGGGTGCCTGCCTGGGATTGTGGCTGAGTCAGGGAGGAGCATGGGCTGTGGCGAGTGTGACCCTGTACGGGGAGGTGGGAGATCTAAAGGAGGCACAAGAAGGGGCCCAGTGAAGATGACGAGGAAACGAAAATGGCTGTCCTCCAACGGCGCGTACATAACCTTGTACATGTACATAGCCTTGGGAGGGCAAAGCTACCAAAGTGCCTGCAAGCCACAGACTGTGCCCATTTCCACAATTCCAAAAAGAACAAATACAAAACCAGGAGAAAACTGGGGGGCCGTCCCAGGGAATCTGAATAGAAAACAGAAGGGAATTCAGGTACTGTTTTCATTGACTTTTCTAGAAAGTTTTGACTCTGGGAGAGAAAGTAGCCTGGGGTACGTGGCCACCTGGATTGGACGTGAAGGTGCGTTTCACAATGCCCACATGATGACTACTGGCTGAGGTAGAGTGCATCTGATGAGAACTGAAGAGAAATGTTTGGCAAGGGGCTTCTAAATGGAGCAAGAGGGCTTTCTTTACATTGTACAAAAGAGAAAAGGCCCCATGTGAAATGGAAAACACACAGCATGGTGGAAGACAAATCAACATTAGCATACTAAAAAGAACATTTGGTTACTTAAGAGAGCACATAAAAAATCCTAAATTCTTAATATTGTTACGTATTCTTATTAAATCTTTGTATAAACAATTGGTAGGATAAAACTCATGACTTGAATTCAGTATTGTCCCTTTCAAAAGAGCTTTATTTTACTTTAACAGGACCAAATGAGATGAGGCGTACCAAGCGCCTGTTGGTTAAAACTCCATTCATCTATTCATTTATTGATTCTATGAAGATTTTCGGCTTAGTGACTCCATGTCAGATCTGGACTATAGGCAGTACGGCCATGGAAGTACACATTTCTTGCTCTTAAAAAGCTTATTAGCTAGTGAGCTCTGCATAGCACATGTCATATCAGAACGAGATATAGTGGAAGTCAAAGAAAGAGGGGGGGAAGGATTTGAGTAAAGATCAGATGGAGAAAAGACTACAATGTACAGAGTTAAAGTAATAAAGCTTACAAGTCAGCTCAGCAACAATTAAACACATTCCAATGCAATGATTAAGAGAATAGGTTTTGTTACCTTTAGGCCTTCTGGAAAGATGATTTAATCTGTGTGCCTCGTTTTTTGTTATCTGAAAAATAAGACTAATAATGCCCATTCAGAGAGTTGTTTCAAGAAATGAATGAGGGTATGAATATAAAGCACACGGGACATTGTAAACACTCAACAAGCAGTGATTTTTTTTTTAATGAAAGAAACTCTTACTTTCATATATTTCTGTATTATTTCCATTTTTACAATAAATATGCATTATGATAGTAGTTAGAAAAAGGAGGGAAAAGGGGCCTACCAAAACACAAGGAAGTATGCAAATTAATCCTCACTAAAGCTGATCAAAAACAAAATACAATAAAGTGCTGATCCCCAAAATAAGGGCAGAATTATCCAAAGTCAACTTCTTTTTTCCCAGAGGTCATGTTATGGATTGAAATACCTTCCCGATCAGCACCATTAGTTAAAGTAGAGCCCCATGTGTACTGGGCCCCTGCACCCCGCATGGGTGCCTGCCAAAGAGCCAGCCAATGTCAAATAACAAGAAGGGAAATCTAAGGCTACCTCAGAAGGAGCAAACCACGGATTCTCTGCAAGATTGAGCTACATGGAGACCTTTCACACAGTCCTGTCCTTGGCTAAGGAAGGCTCTCTTTTCTAATACCCAAAGAGCAGGGCATCAGAGGGATGCCCGTGCCAGATAAAGAGGAACGGAGCTTCAGAACACAGCCCTTCAATTCAACCAGTACAGACCAGCCCATGGAATCATTCAGACCATCAGACATTTTCTACACGTCACCCATCTGAATTTTCCGAATACTCTGTGTTCTGCAGTGGAAAGAGTAGGACTTGGATTCAGACAGGCCTGGCTCCAAACCTCTTTCTGTCACTTATTCACATGTGGTCACTTGTAGTTTACTGAACTATCTGCTTCTGTGTGCTCCACTGTAAAAACAGGGACAATACTACGTGACTTGCAAATGTCTTGTAATAAATAAAGGATCTTTTTGTTCTGTTAAACCTCCTAATCTAATGTCGTGTAAGTAGTAAATGCTTAATAAACTGTGGCTATTCATACCTGGCTTTCTGGATGATGATTACTTGATAAGTCAAGTATATAATATTTGCCCAATCTTCAATTTGATTGTGTGAATTGGGTCAGAGGATAGTGGTATGAACAAAATACTGGATGTGGGTATTTTATGGCCCAAAATAATAACCACTAACTATTAAGAACTCCTGATCTGACTTGTTTAGACCTCTTCATACAGACATTATATTTCTTTACAAATGCAAATGATTAAATAAGTACTAGATCCCAAATACTTTTTCTACATGGGCCACTTTAGCAAAAGTGATGAAATTAAAATGCCCTAATTGCTTTCATCTCTCTAGAAAATTCACTTCCAACAAAGGTCATAAATGAATCTTAAAAACAAAGCTTTAAGAAAAAAACAAAACAAAACAAATAAATACATATCAAATGGTGATATGCAATATGAAGAAAAACTGAGATAGATCAAAAAAACTTTAAAAAATAAATAAAGATGTAGAAAAAGTAGATTATCAGTGAGTCCTGAAAATCTGTTAAAAAATAAAATATGTTTAGTGAATTATGCATTATAAATATGGTAAAAATGGAATACAAATTCAAATGATATTATTTAGAGAAAAGATATGTATTACAAAAAATTAATAATCATGCATTGGGTATAACATACCCTCCAGTAAGAACAAACCCTAAGTAATTCTTATATGAGTATATTTTACTTATAATTTTGTGTTTTAATAACAAGTACAGAGGCAGCCGGTTAGCTCAGTTGGTTAGAGCGCGGTGCTCTTAACAACAAGGTTGCCAGTTCGATCCCCACATGGGCCACTGTGAGCTGCACCCTCCACAACTAGATTGAAACAACTACTTGACTTGGAGCTGATGGGTCCTGGAAAAACACACTTAAAATAAATAAAAGTTTTTTTGAAAAAACAACAAGTAGAGAAAGCCATTTCCCTCTATCATTCTTTATCAAAATTTTCTCAGTAATTTCCTTCCATTTATTATTTAAAATGACTTTCCGGATCATTTTGTCACATTCCAAAAATGGCATATATTTCGTAAAGTTTTTCAAATATGTTAGCACTAATCTGCCTCTTGAATTTGGTAGCCAATATCCTTTTCCTCATTTCTAATTTTGTGTCTGTGTTTATTCTTTCTTTAAAAAAATCAGCCCAAGACTGTACCTATTATACCTTCTCTTTCAATGAAAAAATTATTGAACTTATTTTTTTGGATTTGCTTGTTTTTAAAGAACAACATTAGGCAAGTAAACACTTACTACAAGATTTAAGTGTTATGAAAGAAGATAATAAAAGTGGGTAATAAGGGAAATGGGATGACACTCTGTTTGATGTGATGGTCAGAAAAGACCATGAAATAAAGGGAATTCTTTGAACAGGGACTTTTATAGCAGGGAAGGAGTTGGCTATGTGGCTCTCTGAAGGCAAAGTGTCGCCGAGACAGAGAATAGCGATTGCAAAGTCCCTGACATGGGAGCAGGCTTGGTGACAGAGATACAGTAAGAAGGTCTCACGGATGCGGTGGAATATACAAAGGTGAAGAATGTTAGGAAAAAATGTTGGAGAGGCAGCATTGAACCAGATTATGTGGGGAGTTGCAGGCCATTTTAAGGACTTTGGAGAATTTTAAGGAGAGGAGTGTTATGTACTGAATTGTGTTTCCCCCCAAAATTCATATGTTGAAACACTAACTGTGACTGTATTTGAAGAAAGCGCCTTGAAAGAGGTAATTAAGGTTAAGTGAGATCATATGGGTTTGGCTCTGATCCAATAGGAGTGGAGTCCTCGTGAGAAAAGAAGAGACCGCAGAAATGCAGACACACGGAGAAAAGGCCACATGAGGACGTAGTGAGAGGCAGCCATTTGCAAGTCAAGGAGAGAGGCCTCAGGAGAAAACAATCCTGCTGGTACTTTAATCTTGAACTTCCAGCCTCCAGAACTCTGAGAAAATAAGTTTCTGATGTTTGAGCCATCCATTAAGTGGTATTTTGTTATGGCAGCCTAGCAAACTAATACAAGGAGTAACAATGATCTGTCTTCCATTCTTCCTGCAACCCGTCCTTTCTTCCCAACCTCCCCCATTTGACTTAGGATATATTACTGTAACTCTGCTAGAATCTTTATCTCTTTCACACAAGGATCTTGTTCCTTGGAAGGGTCCAAACATGGGCTGATACTGTGTTGTCTTCTTTCAATCTGGCATTTTAAAGCTTGCATAAAATTCTTTCATGTTTCTGACATGAGGAAGCATCTTCTCTAGTTTCCAGTACCGTCATAGTTTTGCCCTATTTTATATTCAAATAGCCATTTCACTAAGAATCTATAAATATGATATTATATACACATAGTTCCCTCTTCAGCTCTCTAAGCCGCCTGGCGAACAGCCTTCTTAAATGAATATTGGCTATGGTAACAGATTTGTTAAAGATTTCTTGATGTAGCAAGGTTATGCATTTAATAGTCTTTCTAGTTTATGAAAATCTTCTAACCTATCTGGTAATGAAGCAGCAGACAAACAACATCTGGGCAGTTATTTATCTTGTTAAGTTAAATATGCACCTGGCCCCTTAATTATCAACTGTAATTGACAACTTCATCATTGCAGAGCACTTTTCTGTCCATGCCACAGTGGTGCAAGTAATTAGGTAATAATTAATGATTCTTTAAGTGCATTATTTCCTATGAGTTCAATTTCCACTGTATGTATATTTAAAGAGCAACAACTCTGTTTGTTTTACCCATATAGACAAATGTTAGAATGGATGAAAATTGCCTTGCTTGTCATGGGTATCTCAAA
Organism: Rhinolophus hipposideros; assembly: GCF_964194185.1. Lineage (NCBI taxonomy): Eukaryota > Metazoa > Chordata > Mammalia > Chiroptera > Rhinolophidae > Rhinolophus > Rhinolophus hipposideros. The sequence goes on from NC_138064.1 coordinate 11,388,252, forward strand.
GGATCATCTATAATCATTTCTGACCTTTGTTCTACTCCATATAATGCTTATTTTATTTGCATTCAGCCTTACCAGATAACCATAAAGTTTTTAGAGTTAATTCTAGAGGCCAAATGATATTCTTCATCACATTACACATAATACGGAAAGATATAAATATATAAATGACCAACCTTGGGGAAAGGATAAGTGAATTATGGTGCATGAGCTACACAAAATATACAAAATTTTTAAATAATTTTGAAGATTATAAAAATATGAAAAAGTTATATTAAGAAAAAAACAAAATTTTCTGATTATAATTATATAAAATATGTATGTAGGCTAGTAACGTCCACAAATGAGACAGTAAAATGCATGTTTTCTTTTAAAAAATATTTCATTGACATTTTTGAATGGGTAACACAGGCTCACAGTACAACTTCCAAAAGGTAGACAAGGATATGCATTGGAAAAGTTAATGCTCATCTTGGACCTTGTTCCACTCCCCAGGAATAACTTTTCTTGAAAGTAGTAACTTTTACTCCTTTTTGTATATTGTTCCAAAGACAGTTAATGCTCTTATAAAAAATATGTACACATACATTTTTTTTCACACAAACGGTAGCAGTAATAGCACACACATTGTTCCATACCTTGCTATTCTCGCTCAATACCTCTTGGAATAGTTCCATGTCATTACACAGAAAGCTATCTAATTATTTTTAATGGTTATGATGTTTTATTATATGAATTTATCATAATTTATTTAACCATTCTGTATTCATGTACATTTAGGTTTATTCCAGTCGTTTGCTATTTGAAATAATGTTCCAGGCAACAGCCAAAGTGATATATTTAAAACGAAAATGAGATCAAACTTCTGATTTGAAAATAGCATAAAACTAAAATTTTTTTCCCCTTTATTTCCCTGGAAGTCTTTGTAAAGTAAAAAGAACTGGAAATATAACACAGACACCATAAACGTTTTCTTTGTGGCAATGAGAAAAAAGAAATATGTCTATCCACTTCATAGAAAAGAAATAAAGGTTAAATGAACTTATACACCAAACCCTAGATCATAAGAAAAACTTTACCTAACTTTACACAGAGGCCTTAATATGTTTCTACAGAAACCACTTGTATAAAGCTCATTGTATGTACTTTAAAAATTTGTAATCAGAGGTTTATGCTTTTGATAATGAGAGAGTAGCTGGTTTCAGACAAACTCTCCCACTAAAATCAAACAGAAATGCTTGGGAATACGTTTTTTAAGTATGTATTTGAAGATATTGGAGAACTACAAAAACAGTGAGGATTTGAGGAAACAAAATCCTGGAGAAAAGAAATTTACAAAAAGGTGGGCTTGGCATTAATGTCATGCTGCCTTTCTGATCAAAGGAATTTGATGATTCACGAGTGGTAACTAAGAGACAGAGGCTGAGCAACGATTTCCTACATTCTTATAAGACTTGGGAGGAAATAATTAGAGGAGCTGCCCTACCAAACACCCTAGGATTTCGACTGAGAGCCCTAAAGGATCTAAATTACAGTAAATAGAAATGAGCCAGAAATAAACCATCTCTTACAAAGACTGAAGACCAGCTTCAAATTAACACATCTGATTGGACTGAAATGATTGTATCAAACTGATTGTATCCTACCTACCTGCTTACCAGAGGCAAACATAGATAACACCATCCAGAGCATCTTAAAATGTTTTTATATTCAGTATAAGGACTTAGTAAAAAATTGTTACATCAGGAAATAAAGCCAGATGATTTAAACCATGGGGGAAAACAACAAATAACAGACAGAGCCATAGGTGATCCAATATTGGTTTTATCAGACATGGTCTTTAAAATAAGTGATTATTGATGTTCGAGAAACTAGATGACAAGACAGTAGGTTTCATTGGAAAATTGTAAACTGTACAATAAAAAATTTAAATGTGAAACAAATTAAAAACTCAACAGATATGTCTAATAGCAATATATGTATATGTAGAGATTTATATCTATTGAGATATATTATATATATATATAGAGAGAGAGAGAGAGAATCAAAAAATATATACACATTTAAAGAAAGGAAAACTGTATTAAAATTGTAATGCTCGATGTATATCAATAACAAAGGATGAATACAAGTCACATTTGACTTCTGCAATTACAAAAGGTACTCAAAGTGGTTAACATCAGCGTCCAGACACTTCTGATTACGGCAAACTACTGCTTGAGCAATGTTGACCGTGTCCACTTGTGTACAATTTTTTGGCACCTCCTATATAAATTTATATATATGTATATATATATATATGGAGAGAGAGAGAGAGAAAGAGAGAGAGAGAGAATGTGTTAACTGGGAATAGATGAGAACGAAATATCAAAAGCAAAGCACATTAAAGACGGAAGGAATAGAGACATATAAGACATAGCAAAAAGCTTAATATGCATAATTGTAGTCCAGGAGGAAATGTGGACAATGAATGGGACTTAAGCAACAGTTGAAGTGATACTAGATAGAAATTCTCTAAAACTAATGAAAGATATCAAACCATAGGTTTAAGAAATACTATGAACCCCAAGCAGGAAAATATAAAGAAAAAACATACCTAGATCCATCACAGTAAAACTGCTGAAAAAAATATAAACAAGAAAAATGTGCTGAAAATACCTAGAGGAAAAAGGAGACATTTCTTTGAATTACAGCTGACTTCTCAATGAAAATAATGGAATCCAGCTGACAATGGAATAACATCTTCAAAATAACTGCTGAAATGAAAGAAAATAACTGATAAACTTGAATTCTTCCCAGGAAAAAAAATCCTTCAAAAAAAAAATTTTTTTAAGATATTTCAGAAAATAAAAAGCTGAGAGAATTCTGCAGCAGCTAATATACAATAAATGGGATACCAAAGGCATAAGGAAAATGGTCCCAGATTAGTCATGGAAATGCAGAAACGAATAAAGAGCAAAAAAAGAAAGGTCAATATGAGAGTAAATCAAAATAAATGTAATGGTATAAAAATAATAATTGTTCATAGGGATTAATAGGTATGTAAAATTAAAACATATGATAACCATTCCAGGGTCTTTGCATTAACAGGGAAGTGGCAAAAGTACTAATTTATGTTTCATTTTAACAAGTCAGCATTTAAAGAAGACATGATTGTATGTAAAAAAATGTTAAATGTACAGATAATTTATAATGTTCAATAAATACATTTAACAAAATGGGTTTTGTGCAAAAATTAACTGTATTTCTTTAGACAAGCAACAAAAAATGAGGAAGCTAGTAGCATACCAGTATTTTTTCTATGGCGGTCTGGACAAGAAGGCCTGATTCAAAGCAGTCACTAAAATTGTGCGTGTTCATTCACCAAATATTTCTAAGCCTCCCTAGTTCCCACCCGTTGTCCTCCATGACCCTCAGAATAAAGTCTCCAGCAACTCCAATGGCTTCAAGTACGTGCGTATTGTCCATTGGCCTTGGACACAGTCTGAACTCCTGAGCGCTACTCTGCACGCTAGGTCTCTAGTCACATCTCCCCACCTCTCCTCCCACCATGACAAAACTTTTCCAGTTCATCAAAAAAGCCATGTTCTCTCACCCTTCTGCTGCTTCCTCTGTCACAGGGGAATGTCTCAACCTCCATATGATTGACATTTGGGGCTGAATAATTCTTTGTTGCGGGGGCTCTCCGGTGCATGGTAGGTGCTTAGTAGCATGCCTGGCTTCGACCTACTAGATGCCAGCACCACCTTCCCCTCCCCCGTGGTCATAACAATCAAAAATGTCTACAGACATTACCAAAGTCCCCTGTGGAGAAAAATCACCCACAGTTGGGAACCACTGCTTTAAAAAGAATGCTTTTACTCCCATTTACCTGGCTAACTTCAACTCATCCTGAAGATTTCAAGTGTGATGTCACTATTGTATCACCAGCATCAAAACCCCCACTATATTCAAACACATACACATAGGTGATCAAATATTGGGCACAAGTGGAGAACGGAGGGTGGAAGAGGTAGGTGTGAGGTGGAGCAGGTTGGTAGCATGTTGGAGAGGAGGGTGAGAGTTGTGTAAGAAAATAGGATGGTTTTTAGGCTCCTGAAGTGACTGGGTGATAAGGGTGCAATACATGAGGAGGGAACTATGAAAAGAAGAGAGGGTTGGGATGGGAGAGGATGGAGAGAAGGAAATAGTGAGTTCAGGCTTTGAAGTGATAGTTTGTGAAACAACCTACTGGGGATGCTCCAGAGAGGAGACGGCTCAGGATATACGGATCAGAAGCAGTTGCTGCACATTGTTTCTTGCCCAGAGTGAAATCTGTGCCTTTCCAGGGGCCATCTAAGGTCCTGTGGAACCCACAAATTCCCTCTCCCTCCTCACCACCACCATTCCATACCACACACACACACACACACACACACACACACATTTCCTCGGCATACTTTTAGATGGGCTGGAAATGGGGTGAGAAGATAGAAAAGTGGGAGGATGAGAATGACAGTGGCATTAGGGAGAAGTTATCCTCAGACCCTGCCTTCACGCAGAGGAAGGACTTACGGAGCCACTCACTAAAGCACTTTAATCTGAACAGCTGGTGCCATCTAGTGGCCCATCCTTATAACTAGTAAAACTCTTAACTTGCTTTGAGGACCAAAGCAGGCAAAGGCAACCAGAGGGGAGGAAGCCGGGAGTTAGGGAAGCAAGGACAGAGAGAGGTGATGATTGGAAAGGCAGACAGGAGCTGTTCTTCTGGGACTTGGGATTCATACATTCAGCTTGGAACGGGTCACCTGGACATTCGAACTGCCCGTTGGCAAACCTCCATCTGCAGTGGCCCCCTCAAAGCCACGTCATTGTCCTGCAATCCTCCCCAGGCCCCTGGCCCACTTACCTTGCCTAATCATTGCCTTGGCTGATTAGAAGCCCTCATGTCTCCTTCATGTTGTCCCTTGCTGATGTTTGTCTCCTGATTATTAGCAGTCTTTATTACTAGTGCCTGGATAGAGTGTTTCTTATTTGGAAATCCAACAAGCTTTTAATTAGAGAAGCAACAGGAAGAGATATTAAGCTGTATTAATGCACACAACCCAGCACAGCTAAAAGAAAGACAATCTCATAGATAACAGCACGTTGCAAATTACGTGAACAGCTTCCAGTAAATAACTAAATGGAAAATCCCAGAGAGGGTCAACTGCAGTTAGCTAATATTTGTAGCAAAGTGCAGCTCTTAATAAAGTGCCTATTTCTTATCCTTGTGGGAGGCAAATAACAAGAGTTGAGATTTCCACTTCAGATTGTAATTCTGGTTCACTTCTAAGGCCCCCAGCTCCAGCACTAATGAAAGTTTGTCTTAGAAATAATCACTTTTCCATAAACTCCCAGAAGGGTCTCTAAGAAGCTTTCTTTCTAAAGATGGTCACAAAATGTCCTTAGGTCAGGTTATGAGATAGAATCTGAAATCGCTTGTAAAAAATGGCCATAATTATTTCCCTCCTTGAATCTGGGCTGGCTGTAATTTGTTTTGTCCAAAAAATGCCGTGGAAAATACTTGCCAGTTCTGAGGCTGGTCCTCAGGAGATCTTGCATTCTTCAACTCAATCTCTTGGAATCCTGCCTGCTTCCAAGCAAACAACTCCAGGCCATTCTAGCAAGGCACTGAGACATGTGGGAGAGCCCAGCCAAGCTGAGGAAGGCCACCCACAGACACGGGAGAGGGCCCAGCGGAAACTGGATGAACCACCCAGCTGATCTAAGTCCAAACTGCCATTCTTCAGAATCATGAGCTAAATAAATGGTGATAATTTTAAAACTCTATGTTGTGGGGTGATTTATGACACAGCAATAGCTAACTGATATGAACATCATGGCCAAATTGCATCTTAGAAAATTTATATTTTCTGACTGAATAGGAAATCATGATACCAAAAAAGGGAGCACATTTGAGGGATAGGCCAGATAGATTTCAGATTGTTGGGCTTTCTTATGTTGCCCGTCAGAGGACTCCTGACATGCCTTTGGAGTCACCTAACACTGCCGTAAGGAACTCTGTGCAATCATTATTACACACTTGTTAAGCAGAGATGAAGTTTTAATAAACTGCAATTCCTGTTGTTACCACACTTACCTAAATCCTCATTTATTTCACACCTAATTTATTGTAACAGTTGACTTTTCTTACTCTAGATTTATTTCTAGTACTTCAATTTTATACTGTTGTCTACAATTGGAATAAGTTTTTTTTTTTAATGTCTCTTTCAACATGTTGCTCCTCTGCTCAAAATTCTTCAAAATCTCTCTGTTCCCTGCTGCATAAAACATGTTTCTGAAAACAAAAGCAGCAAAATAAAATTTTAAATTGATAAATTTGGCTTTGTAAAATTTTTTAAAGTCTATTCTTTTAAAGATACTATTTAAAGATACTATTAAGATAGTATTAAGAATATAAAGATACTATAAAGATACTATTAAGAAAATAAAGAGAAGCCACAGACTGGAGGAAAATACTTGTAAATCACATATGTAATGAAGAAATGTTCATAAACTCTCATAACTCAATAATAAAAATACAAATAACCCAATATTTTGAGAAATGGGTAAGAGGTATGAACAGACATTTAACCAAAGAAAAGATATGAGTAGCAAATAAACACATGAAAAGATATTTATCAGCATAACTCATTAGGGAAATATGGATTAAAGCTATAATGGACATCACTACACACCTATTAGAAAGAGCAAAGAAAAACAAAACAAAAACTAACAATACTAATGAGGCGAGGCTGCAGAGCGACTGGAACTCTCACATGTTGCTGGTGGATGTATAAAGTGGCACAGTCACTTTAGAGAAGAGTTTGAGAATTTTTTACAGAGGGTAGGAAGACTTATTACCTAAACTTTAGCACATTCACACCTTAAAACTGTATATAGCCTTTTAAAATATTAGGTTGGTGCAAAAGTAATTGTGGTTTAAAAGGTTAACAATAATTGCAAAACCGCACTTACTTTTGCACCAACCTAACAGCTAATTACAAAAGCTAAACTGAAATATAAAAAGATGTCGAAGACAGATGTATATAAGAATCTATTCTATGATAGTATTCATTTGCATAAAAACAAGTACAGTTTAAGTTGGATAAAGATAAGAAAAACTAAACTTTTAATGTTTATATTTATTATTATTATTATTATTATTATTATTAGCTAAACCCGAACTTACAGCTCCTCCCAAATATGTCTGACTCAAATGTCTGCAAATCTACTTACAGCAATGTTTCTCTTTTTCAGTGGTGTTTCATTTTTTAACTTTTTTAAAAACAATTTAATTGAGATATAATCGATATATCAAACAATTCACCATTTAAAATGTACAATTCAATAGTTTTCAGTATATTCACAGATATTGCCACCATCACTACATCAATTTTAGACCATTTTCATCCTCTCAGAAAGAAACCCCACGCCTTTCAGCGATCATCCCCTCTATCCCCCACAATCCTCCTTAGACCTACGTAACAATGAGCCATATAATATGTGGCCTTTTGTGACTGGCTTCTTTCACTTAGCATTCTGTTTTTAAAGTTCATCCACGTTGTAGCATGTATCATTATTTGATTCCTTTTTATGTCCAAATAATATTTCTATTGTATGGATACACCACATTTATTTAAATATTCATCAGTCGATAGACATTTGGGTTGTTTCCACCTTTTGGCTATTACAAATAATGCTGCTAGAAACATTCACGTACACACTTTTTTCTTTATTCTTTCTCATGTAGGCACTTACAGCTGTAAATTCTCCTCTAAGTACTGTTTTAGCTGCATCCTTTAAGTTTTGGGTATGTTGTATCTTAATTTTCATTCATCTCAAAGTAGTTTCTGACTTCTCTTTTGATTTCTTCTTTGACCTGTAGGTTATTTAGGAGTGTCTTGTTGAATTTCCACAAATTTGTGAGCTTCCCAGTTTTTTCCTGTTACTGATTTCTAATTTCATTCTATTTTGACTGGAAAGCATATTTTTTTATTATTTCTATCATTTTAAATTTACTGAAGTTTAATTTATAGTCTAGCATATGGTCTATCCTGAAGAATGTTCCATGTACACTTGAGAAGAATGTCTATTCTGCTGTTAAGTGGCATATTCTATAGATGTCTGTTAGGTCTATAACCTATAATTGGTTTATAGAGTTGACCAAGTCTCTTTCCTTATTAATATGTTGTCTAGTTGTTCTAGCAATTATTGAAAGTCGGGTATTGAAGTCTCCAACTAATAAGGTTGAATTTCCTATTTCTGTCAGTTTTGCTTCATGTACTTTGGTGCTCTGTTATTAGAAGCATGTGTGTTTATAATTGTTATAGCTTCCTGATTGATTGACTCCTTATCGTTATAAAATCTTTATGTCTACCAGAATAACCATGTTAGCTTTCCAGTGGTAGCTCTTTGCATGATGTATCTTTTTTCATCTTTTTACTTTCAATCTACATGTTTCTTAGAAGCTAAAATCTGTCTTCTATAGGCAGAATATAGTTGGATTATGTTTTTAAATCCAGTCTGACATCTCTGCCTTTTGATGGAATTGTTTAAATTAACATAAGATACATACAAATGTGGAAACTATACCAAAAAAGGTATAGCTTTAATAAATTGTAAGCCAGCACCCAAATCAATGGAACTGTCACTCCTAAATTACTTTGGAAGTCCTCCACGTGGCATCGGGGTCACAGTCCTGTCCCTGCCCCCCAAGTTAATGACTATCCTGACCTAAAGTAATCACTGCTTTGGTTTCTTTGAAGTTCTATTATGCCAATGTACATCCCTACATGCTTAGTTTAGCCTCTCCCATTTCCTTTTACTCTAGTAAGTTCGTTATAAAAGTGATACAGTTCCACCAAAGCTGGCCTATCTGAAATGAGAATGGAAACAGGATTCTGCCTTGTTAAGGTCTAGGAAGTCAAGAATCAGAGAATCAAACATTGTGCAGAACTGCAAAAGCTAAATGTCTGCCTGTACTAAAGCCTGTATGGACAGAGGCAGAAAATGGAAACATGGCAGGAAATGAGATTCAGGCCAGAGAGGAGTCAAAGAAATTTGGGAAATGAGATCCGAGGCCCCTCCCCACCCCCTGCTGTCTACCAGAGATAATGCCTGTTGCCATCATGGAGTGCCAGCTGGAAATGGGGTCTGGAGGCAGGGAACAGAGGGCTTCTACTCTCCCCCACCAAACACAAGTCTATTAGTTAACCTTCAGAAGCAAAGGTCAAGAAAGTAGCCACCCAGCTGAGACCTAGGATACAGCTAGAGCCTGCTCTAAGAGACAGGAACTGTAAGGGCAGGATGCTGACTCAAAGGCCACAACACAACACGATTCTAAAGTTGGAGAGCAGAGCACAGAATTCCCAAGAATCAGATTGTCCATCAACCTTCTAGAGAATCCCCAAACTGGCAAATGGGGGTCAGGGATTACAAATGCCTGAGAGCATTCCCAGTTTCCCCCAAAACTGCCAACAGGAAGTGAGCTGTAAAGCATAGCAGCACCTGGTACAGGGGAGTTCGCCTAAATCTTGCTCTCCAATGTAGCCATGGAAAACAAGGCATGAGGGAAATCTGTCCATGGTGAAGTTTGAGGTCAGCCAGGTATGGTGAACGATGGGTTGGAGGAGAGGAGGGCACAGAGGGCCACAAGAACCTGGAAACACCATCCTTTGCAGAAGCAGCTAAGAACATGTGCTGCCTGCAATGTACTCCTATTCCCCATGGACAGCTAGTCTCAGCTGAACCAGCCCAACCCAATGACCACCATCTCCTGAACCAAGTCTGACCATGTGAAACTGGGAATAATGGGAAGGCACTGAGATGGGGTGGAAACCCCAGAGATCATCATGGGAGGTGAGGAAAGGACTTAATGTAATGAGGACAATTTAGGGATGCTCAGAAAATATCCACGGCATTTTAGGGTGTTGGCCTGGGGTGGAGTTGGGGGTATCTGCATATCCAGGCCTCTGGACACCACTGCGCCACCCTATATCACAGGTCCTGGTGCCACCATCAGAGATAGAGGATCAGCCCAAAGGATCAGTCATTCAGCTTGCAGTAACATGAAAAAAATCAGCTTAACAGACTCGCTTTATATAAATCAGCTCAAGAGAGTTAGGAAGCTGCTTTGCCAGTAACTGAATGCTGGGTGGTATTAGGTGTCCTGAGGAAGTATGGAGCAGCACCTACTGCAAAGAGACTTTAGTGCTTCTCAAGGAGGGAACAAATGGCCTCCTAAGGGCCACTTTGGAAATGTTAGGAGGCATGCTTGATTATCATGGCAATTGGAGCTGCAGTGCAACTGGCATGTACTGGGCTGGGCCAGGGATAGTAAACATCCTGCAATATACAGGGCAGGTCCACACTATAAAGAATTGTCCACATCCTGCACAACTTTTCAACCTAACAGACCTTTGTGTCGGCAAAATGATGTAGGTTTTTACTTAAAATCGGAGCCAAGCGTGGGTTACATATAAGTCTAGACCAAGAACACAACTCCTATTTATACTTAGACGCAAAGTATTTGGGGCATAGTTTCAAAACACATTGCATTTTCCTAAGCATGCAAATGTTCTGTGAATCAAGGGAGGATTAAACTCTCTTCGAAAACTTGACTGAGATCCAAGATGGCAGAGTAGATAAATGCTGTGCCTGCCTCAATCCGTGAACACATTAAAATTATGACTAAATTATAGAACAATCAACCTGGAGAACCGTCTGAAGTCTAGCTGGACAGAAGTCTTATGACTAAGGATATAAAGAAGCCATGACAACATTGGTAGGAGGGGCGGAGCTACTGAACGGACTGGCCCCACACCTGCGAGTGGTAGTTGAGACTTGGGAGGTTATTGCAGCCATGGAGATTCCCCCTGGAGAAGCAAGGCACCCCCAGCCCCACACAAGGAGTGCTGGTGCCAGAAAGAGGAGCCCCCACCACGTGTGGCTGTGAAACACAGTGGGGATTCCTGACCATCCAGGTGGGACAGAAGGCTATGGGAAACCCAGATGTCCTCTTAAAGGCCCACACAGCCTCACTCGCTCACAGACACGCACCTTGGCTCACCTTGGGCTCTCGCAGAAGGACAGTGACTCAGGGGGCAGCAGAGACGTAGGGGGAGAGACTGAGTTGTGTGGCTTCGTGGTAAAACAGCAGGGACAGTCGCCATTTTCCTGTGAGATCCTCCTCCCCGTGACTGGTGAGCACCATGCTTTCTGTGTTGAGCTCCCCCCCACTACTGCAAATCGGAATCTAATTGGTCTGGTGAGTGCAGCTCCGCCCTGCTGACTCACTGGGACCCGCCCCACCCAACTCCCCCAGTGCCCAAGGCACTTTCTCAGCAAGAAGCCAGCCCCACCCACATGGCACTCTTTCTTAGAAAACTATGGGAGTTCAGGGGACTTGCCTCCTACCAGTTTATAGCATGGTTGGTCCTCCAGAGGGACTCCTTGCTCTGAATCTGGAGACGATGTGAAATACTTCAATCAGTGCTTTAAACATTATTTGGGAAGCCTCGAGAATATTCTGAGATTTCACATACAGCCTTTGGAAGGGTTTGAAAAACATTTGGTGTTCAATGCCATGGTTTAAGATGACTGCCCACTACAGGAACTCAATGGAAGTTGACAATGAATGAAATCGGAATCATTGGATGTAAAGAAAGAACTAGAACTGTTGAGAGAAAGGTTGAACTGAATCATGTGTCCCCAGGGGTACTTTTTTTTTTTTTTGAGAATTGTAGGAAAGAAAACTGGTGACATTAACTAGTTACAACATTTTATTTTCACTATAGAACTTAGCTGAATTCATTTAATTATCCGTTATTTGTTTCCTTATTTCTATCCCTGTTCACTAGAATGTAAGTACCAGTGATAACACATCTTTGTCATGTTTGCTGCTGTGTCCCCAAGGCCTAGAAGAGCGCTCAGATCCTAGAAAGCACTTGTCAATAATATGTGTTTGTGGAATGAATATCTCTAATGTGCTCAAATCTAACTGAATCTTTAAGGCACGGTCTTCTTGATCCTGAAACTAGACATCATCTTTCCTGGACCACTTTGATGGTACGTGTTTTTGTCTGGATTCCTTAGAAGCTGAGCCTGAAATGGAGATTCTCAAGCAAGTAACTTATCAAGGGGATGCCCTCAGGAGAAACTGTAGGGGAGTGAGGAAAGCAGGGAGAGACAGAGGAGGGAGCTAGGCAAAGACGTCATTTCAGCAGAATCAGCCAGCCTCCTCCTGACCCTGCAGGGAGCTCCGGCATGCACACTGCACCACACAGGTTGTCCCACCCAGAGGCAGAGGGGCCGGGATGTCATACCCCACATCAGTCAGTCACTGGGCACAGGCCATGCTGGATAGGATGTGTGGAGGGAGGGTTGGTGTTACTGCTGAGGCACCCCTCAGCAATTATCTGGAGAAGAGGATGGGGTTAGGGGCAGCCCACACCTGCAGCAGCTTGACTGGCAAAGGAGCCCTGGACACACACCAACAGCATCTGCTAGGACACGTCTATCTCCCTTTTGTCTTCCGTTAGCTCATTCGTTATCTTCCCTCAAACAACACTGCTTGACATCAAGATCCTTATCTCTTTCACCTTTGTATCTCCCAAAGCGGGGGAGGAGGACATAGCAAGCATCTCCATGAAAATCTGAGGAATGAATGAGGGGTAGATGAGTACACTTGTGTTTACAATGAAGTGTGAAAATTCTTAGACACCGAGTCACTTCCTGAATGACACCAAACATATGGCTCTTATATTTATGTGGTTTTCAGAAAAATATTTTCTGCATCATCTCTGTGGATGAATAAAGGGGGTATGCAGAAGTTCAGCGATCAAAAGCAACCTCACAGGGTGATACAGTATTATCCCATACCCACGAGTCCACCATCTCAACAAGCGGACCATAAATTCCTAACTGTGGGTCGTCAAATCCCAGGCCTATAACCACTTTAGGAAAAGGTTTTTAAGCCAGCCCTGTCCATTGTTCTTGTGAAATGTCAGAGAAATCATCTTCTCCAGACCCCTTGAAGGCGGGACGACCCTCAAGTTAGCACATAATCTTGTTACCCATTCTGTACCTTGTTTTTCTCCCACCTTCATGTAATCTTCCTTGCGGTCCCTCCTCAATTCCAAATGTATAAAAGACGCTGAAAAACTGTCATTCTCGGGAGCATTTGAGATCTTGCTTCCCGGCATCTTGTCTGTTTGGCTCAAATAAAATCTTATAAAAATTTTCTGTAGGTTTGGACGTTCTTATGTCCACATCAGAAAAAAAAAAAATTAAGTGTATGCTTCACCTATAGGAAATGCACTGCAAAATCCTCTCTAGGCCACATTCTTTTTCACAGGCGATGTAAAATATAAGTTTTTCCTCCTGATGTTAATTATAGTAAATGTTTTAACTTGCTCTTGCCCCTCATTATCTCATTTATGAGTCATTGTGTGGAAACAAGCCTGGCTGGCAGCAAAAGGTGTTGGGAAGAACTGTGATTTCAAGGGATTTTCCTGGGCTGCTTTTGCTGTTAACTGAGTGACCAACAGAGGGCAGTGCAAACCTATGCACTGACTTCCTCCCAAAGAAATCAAGACTGGGAATTAGCCTATACATACATATCTGGGCTGGGGGCAGAAGTTGCTCTCAACTCCTGAGACTTTTTATATTTGCTCTGCCTCACCAGCTTGCCATTCAGGTCATGACCTGCTTTAACTATCTGCTCGTGATGCAAATGAATGACAAGGCTGCGCCACTCACCAGGCCATTCGCAGAGCTCCCAAAGCCTACCTTTTGCACTTGTGCTTCCAGGTGGCCTGCCATGTGGGCCAGGGCCCAACTTCAGGCCTTGGTATCTCTGGGAGGCTCAGGCAGCCTGGGTCTCATGCAGGCCCACAGAGTGTTTAGACTCTTCTCAGAGCTCAGTGTGCAGTTCCGTTCGGGCGTGGGGCTCCAGCTGGTCCTGGACGTCCAGTCAAAACCAAGGACGCTGGCACAGGGCCCGGGCTGGCTCTGACATTTTGATTGCTTGAGTGAGCCATATAAGGCCAAGTTCCCTTAAACTTGAGTGAGCTATATAAGGCCGGGTTTCTTTAAACTTGCCTCAAGTAGAATTCATTCCATTTTCAACGCCATCCCCTCCGCTGTATCCCTTTCACTCCAGGGAAAGGACTGCTCCCCAGAAAACTTCTTTCACGAGGGCAAATAAGGACTGAAAAATGACAGGTCCCTTGCCCAGGCACAGCCCTTTCTACCATCACCCCACTGTTCCCCGGGCCTGGTTCTCATACCTGGAATCTATCCCTCTTTCCGGCAGGAGGTAAGGGTGAGCATTGGGCTTCCACAGGAGACCTCTCCATGGTTTCTACTGGGGCCCGCCCCAACCCAATGTGGGAGGCAAGCAAGACCCCCACCATGAGCAGCCCTCCCCATGCCAGATGCCAGTTCTTCCCCACCCAGGCCTCTCTGCAGCCTGCTTTCATTTCTGGAAGCAGAGGGCATGCTGAGATGAGGCCTGGATGTCATGAGAAAGGCCCATGGTTCCTAAAGGTGCTGGGACCTGCCCTTAATAACGAGAATCAAAAAGGACTGCAAAGTGACCAACACCCCGTGGATCCAGCTGTCTGCCCTGCCACCCTCAGGGTGACATCTAGGTCCTAAACCCCTGGGGAGGCTGAGGAGTCCTGTGCTCTGCAGGGGAAGCAACTCTGATGAATGAATACAAGCCCCGAGTCCGGCCCCTGTGGAGCCTGGGGGCAAGGGCTGACTCCAACAGACCCACCCTCCTCCCAGCCAGCTGCTGGTTTCTGTCCTAAATCTCATAAATCAGTAACAGCCTTTGGCACAGAAGACCATTCCTTCCCTCTTGAAACTTTTTTTGGCCTACTTTTCACTATGCCCCCGACCTTCCTCCTGTGTCCATGGCCTAGGTTTCTCTTGGCACCCGGCGTCATCCTCACTTCCTCAGTGGTACCCTTTACATCCCAGAGAAGCTCTGTTCTGCTCCCTTGGACTGGTTTCCCCATAAGGCAGGGGGCTGAAGCGTGCACACAAGAGGCCCTGCATGAAATCTGGGGACTGGAGAAGAGAACAGGCGTGAGTAGGAGCTGAGAATATCAGCAGCTTCTTGGGCAGCTCCTGTGAAAAGTCCATTTCTGTGCTTGGACAGAGGCTACTCCTAGGGAATGCCCCACCCCCTTCATTGCTGCAGCCCGAGATGGCCTGGGGCACTTCTCAGAGTCCCATGAAATTCAAATGTGCTTCCAGGTGAGTTCTTGGAAACTAGCCACTCTGGTGCTAAAGGTTGAGTGTGGGAAGGATGATTCTATCAACCTTTCCAATGGTTCTGTGAGCATCAAATGCCCCCTATTAAAATCCCTCATACTTGAAATACCCAAAATGTCTCCTCTTTTCCTGACTGCTAAAGTCAATGACATAAAAAGTTGACCTTGCTATAACAGAGCTCTTCTGGTCTCCTCTCCAATCCACTCATCTGTCTTCTGTGTCTCCATTAATGAACCACCATCAAGAACTCAATACCATCTTCCTCCCCTCACCATGTCCCCAACCCAGGAGCCACTCCTCTTGGCTTAAGCTCCAAATACCCCAAATCGAGTCATTTCTCACCATCTCCACTGCTACAGTTCCACGCCAATTTAAGTGAGTATCCTTCTCATCCGGGCGATGCAGCAGCCTTTGGACCAGCCTACAGTCTCCTCTGCAAGGTAGCCAGAGTGATTTCAACATCTAAACCGCTTACCTCACTCTCCCCCTTATAACTCTCCCGAGACTTTCCATTGCATTTGAGAAGTATCCCAGGTTTCTCCTCATGGTCTGCAAGACACTCCTTGATCTCATCCCTGCCTACTTCTCCATCATCATGACTCTCCTGCTGACTTGATACACTCCTTGCTTTATCTTTGAGGTCTCTTCTTATTTCCTGCCCCTGGGGATTTCCCTTTCTTTTGTCAGTGCAGCTATATTGCTAAATACATCCCTATGCCTATATGCCATCATTCATCCAGCATTTCTATGTGTTTGGAGTTAAAGGTTGCCTACCAGCCTGTGGTACAGACATTCCAGCCACACTGGTCCTTCTTCTATTTCTAGAAACACCAAGTTTGTTCCTACCTCAGGCCATTTGCACGTTCCATTTCCTAACTCTTTTGATCTCTGCACATCTATATTCTCATCCTTAGGTCTCAATTCAAATTCCACCTGCGTGACAGGCCTGTCCTGAGCACCCTACTGAAATCCGCTCTGCCCTCCTTCTCTACCCCATTACCCTGTTTTGTTTTATACATAGCACTACCTGAAATTAGCTTCTTTGTTTTCCAGTGTATTTTCTGCCTTCCTGATTCAACTTTCTTTCCTATAAGAAAAAGGAAATCGGTTCCTTAACTCATGGTTTTAATCCCAGGCACCTAATGCACCTAGAACTTAACAGATGTGCCATTGATATTTCTTGTGTGAGTGTGAAAAATGCAGTGTGGCTTCAGGACAGCGTGTTACACGATAACCTCAGAGGCGTGTAACCAGATCTGGGCTCGTGGAAAGCTTTTCAGAAGAAAGTGAAGAAGTCTTTACTAATACTGTTTTCTCTGCTTCAATGTTGTTTCGTTCCATTCTGCATTACAAACAAAGGCAGAGGACCACAGATCACATCATAATATGAAAATGTCCTACAGTGTCTGTAGTGGTGGAGAAACAAAATTTGGCATGTGTGGAGCCAGGCAAAAAAAGGTATTGTAGAGGAATGAATACACATATCATGTTATCTTTCGTGAATTTATAATATTTGTGATAGTTGTCAACTTTCGTCATTCCAAAACACCTCATTATTATACCCATGTTTAACTTAAATGTGTGCATTTTTATTAAAGTGAACCTCCCCACACAAATATGAGTTTCAGAACCCATAAAACCTAGGTCTGCCTTTGTTCACGTCAGGTAAACTGGCCACACAAAGATCCCACCCTGGGGTAGGCACAGTGTCTCGGAACTGTCTGTGGTGCTGGAACTGGAGTGCACGCGGCTCTCTCCATGGTACTTACTGCAGAAACCCATCTGTGCCCCCAGATTGTGTCTGGAGATGAAGAGTCAGGATTTTCCACTGAGTCCTGGTTAATGCATAGGAATGGGTGGTTTTGCTCATGGAGAGACTGTCTAAAGAGAAGAGGGTTGAAGAGAAAAACCATAGATGACCCCTAAGTATCAGGGGAACCCAAAAGACCCGGGCACCAAAAGAGAATCAGCTCAAGGAAAACATTGACCACCAAGCCACACCTGAGTCTAGATCAAAGATAGAAAGGAACGACCTGGGAGGAGGGGCAGGAAGTATCAAGAATAAAACAGAGTGGGGTGGGGTCTGTCTGAAAGGGAAAGAGAGAGAATGACAGAGGGGTGGCCTGCGAGAAAGCCCTGAGCGCCAGAACAAAGACACTTTCCATTAAGTTGGTGGAAAATAAGCTGATTTAAACTGAGACTTCACTCCCAAACTCTCTATGTGGGAGTCTATATGAGTTGGAATAGATGGAAATGATGGTTTTGGATGAGTCTTCCAGCATCCATGAGGATGTATAGCCACCATGTGACAATCTTGTTTTGGTTTGCTTTTGTTTCTGCTTTGAAATGGGCACTCATTATCTTTGGAAGTTGGGGTTGTTTGGACAGTGAGAGAAGATCAGGGTCCAGCCCACATGAATGAATTTCATCCAGCTTCAGCAGCTGAGACCTGGCCCCCTAAGATTGGGGACACTGCTGTGGGAGTTGTAATCTAACAGGCAACGGACTCTTAGGAGCCAGTGAATTTCCAGGGAAACCATGAGAATCCAAGTCAGAGCAGTGTGTCCGCTAAGCCCGCGCCTTTTGGTGGATGTTGAATTGTGCTCCCCCTGCAGCCACACACACAAAGACACATTGAAGTCCTTACTCCAGGTACCTGTCACTGTGATCTTATTTGGAAATAGGGTCTTTGTAGATGTAATTAGTTAAGGGAAGGTCATCCTGGATTAGAGTGGTGTTCAATATGGCTGATGTCCGTATAGGAAGAGCAGAAGATAGAGAGTCACAGACAGACATAGAGGGAGAAAGCCATGGTGACTGAAGAAAAGTCTGGAATGATGTATCTGCAAGCCAAGGAATGCCCAGCACGGCCAGCGACACCAGAAGCTAAGAGAAAGGCACAGAACAGATCCTTCTCTAGGGCATTCAGAGAGCATTGTCCTGCCAACACCTTAATTTTAGACTCTTGGATCTCCAGAACTGTGAGAGAATTGATTTCTGTTGTTTTAAGCCATCCAGTTGATGGTAATTTGCCACGGCAACCCTAGGAAAGTGATACAACCTTCCTTAGACATGGCCATGTATTTCATATCTTGGTGCATTTATTCTTGCTGGTCCTTCTTTGTGGAATGCTTTTCCCTGAGGTGTTTGGAGGGATTCCCAGAAGATGGGTCAATAAGGTGGGAGGGGCAGAATGTTCAGATGCTTAAATATCTGCATCTTAGATGGGCCTTCGTTAGCCGCCCTATTTGACACAGCCCACCCCGCACACGGTTCTCCCTACTTATCAAATCCTACTTTAGTTTCTTCATAACACTTCCCTCTACCTGAAATCATCTCATTTATTTCCTTCTTTACTTTAGAAGGTAAGCTCCTGAGAGCAAGGACCTTATCTGTGATGGTTACCAACGGCAGAACATCTCTGAGAATATAGTAAGCATTCAGAAAATATTTGTCAAATGAAGAGTTCGATGCTCAACCGTATTTGTTGCGTAAATAGATGAAAGGCACATCCCCTCTTTCCATCACCGCCCTTCTAAAAAGATTGACACCCCTAAGCCTCTCCGTTATAGGAATTTAGGAAAGAACTATTTCAGAGGCCAAGGGAAAAAAACTATCTCTACACAAGCACTTACAAGACTGCATCCTGAAATTTAGAAGAGCTCTTGGTGACTGAGTTTCAGACGTCAAATTAATAATCTTTGCATCTGGGACGGGGGGGAAGCCATCTCCATGTTCAAACCAGAAGGACCCCTGCAAGGGGCATCCGCCAGGGGGCAGGTGGCCGGCTCAGACGCACCTGAAGAGAGTTCACTTAAGGGCAACGACAGAAATTAAAAGACCAAAAAATTATGAACTACATAATTATATCATTACTTTGATGACCCCCCCAAATGAAAAAGAGATTAAATAACGTAGAAGCCATGAGAGAGCAGAATCCACTCAGAAAATGCGGTCATGAGAGCAAGAAGGCTGGAGGAAACCAGCAGGGAGGCAGACACGCCCTCACACCCGAGCAGTTCCTGTGGGTTGGCATACAGTTCCCACAATTCTGACGGGGGTGCCCCGGGGTCATCCTATGGGGAGGCGGAGACTGCGTCCCCGAGTTTGTTCCCAGTGCAGCAGAGGGTCATCCACCGGCTCACTCAGACTCTGGTTTCTCACAGGTACGGACGAACCGGTGACCACCACCTAAACCCCCAAAGACCTGGGGGGTTGAGGCTACAGCACAAACTACTGTTTGCCAGCCAGAATCCATTCTCTTCTTCCAATGTTATCAGCAATGCATAACCATACCTGCCTTCCGGTGAAGTGTGGCCATGTGATTAGCTGTTGTACCATGAGATGTATCAGATGTGAGGCTTCTTAAAAGGAAATGAACCAGAAGGAGGGAGACTTGGCGTTCTCTCCCTTTCCCCTGAGTCTGTCTCAGAAAGCAGAACGAGCCAGCCTCCCACCTGGGAACACCCCCCACTAGACACCTGGTTGCATTTGGCAAGTGGCCTCGCTGGGTGAAGGGCTCCCATGCCATCTTTCCATTGAACTGACTTCTTCAGCGTGGCCTACCTGATCATGGCACTGGCTCTGCCATTGCTGTATTCCTCACGCCCGCGGTGGTGGACATTTAGTATTTCAGGACTTCTTAATACAATTGGTAAGTTTAGAAAACTTACCCAGACTTCTGCGCCCAACCTCCCAAGGTCGAATCCAGAACAGTCAAATGTCCAGCGTCCCTTGCAGTAGAACACAGCTAACCCAAGGGACCCATGTGAGGCTTTGTGACTCAGACGTGAGCAACTTGAGGAAGGGGCTGCATGTGGAAGCTGATTTGCTGGTGAGCATGGCAGCAAAGCTATCTGCTTGCAGAAACAATAATTCTGGCACGGACGAGACATCACTGCTGGCGGCGGCCACAGCCGAGAGCTTTGTCATCAGTTCTGGTTCCTCAGGCTCACAAGAATTCTGAGCTGCCCGGCATCTTCCTAAACTCCCTCCTTCTCTGACTTATCAGCCAAAAGTACCTTCTGTGGCTAGCAACTAACAATGTGGACTGATATAAAAATCGGCGCTTGAGGTGTGACAATCAATAGAACCTCAAGGAAATGGGGGTTACCTGGAATCGGTTACCTCGTCTGGAAGGGTCTGATGGCTCTCAAATTCCAGAAGCATTAGGGGATGGGACTCTGGCCGCCAGTGAAGCACCTGTGGTTACCTGGAATGAAATGCTCCCTGGAGGCAAGCTTGAGGGATATCTGGTGGCCAACGTCACAAAACAATAGGGAGGCCATGAGACAACAAAGACTGTGTGTGAGCTGCTCCCATATCTAGCCACCCAAAACATCCAAGTGACCTGAGGCCACGCACGTTGCAGGATGCGGCCGGTCCTTTTCAGGCCAGTACTTCACTTTTCCAAGTGCATCCTAAGCTCATGAAGACCCAGTCTCATACTTCTCCTCTGCAATCTAAAAGGTCACTGGACCCAGGATTGTGCTGGGTGGTCAGATTTCCTCCCCTTCCGCCACCTCGCCTCCCTGCCCCCCACGTCTGCCAAGTTACAGCCACCAGGAAAAAATGATAAGACATTTATTGAGTCATCTACAGCAGTCTGACATCCTTAAAAATCCGAGACACAGTTGTGAGCACAGCATTAATGGTGGCAGCAGCAGCAGTGAGGTCCATGGGGCTCGTCTTTATTGTGGGAGATGAAACCCTGGCCGGCCCAGCCCCCACAGCAACATCTGGGATGCCAGGGGTTGCCCCCCACCAGCCCTCACAGGGGCAAAGCTACAGAGGACAGACACAGGACAAGACACACGTGGCCACGCACAGACACATCCCAGGACCTCAAGTTCAAGGGGAGGAGAGGGAATGGGCACTCGGCCCACTTGTGGGACGTGCCACATCTTTGAAGGATTTCCATGGGGGTGGCATGGAAACGCTGACATCACCCACATGGAAGTCTCTCCATCCTAACCACAAGAGCAAACTGAATAAGCAGATGGAGATAAACCTGGAATTCTCTGTCCATCCAAGCCCCTGGCCTCCCTTCTGCTCCCAGTGCTAGTGGTTAGAACAAATGGGACAAAGGTTAACCCAGGAGGGCTCAAGCTGTTGACAAACAGTATAGAGTCCCTCTCAGCGTCTTCACCCCAATAACCAGCCCCCACCTGTCTGGCTACCACAGCCCTTTCACACAGGGCATCTCACCTCTACCCCATCCTGGTCCCTTGGGACAGACCACAAATCATGTGCTCCCATTTCTCAGATTAGGAAGCAGAGGCCCAGAAAGGCACAGCCTTGGAGCACATAGCAAGGGGTGAAGCCCAAGCCAGCATGCAGGTCTCCCCACAACACACCGACTGTATCGCTCCCCCTGCGTTCTGGAGTCCTAACAATTGCTGTAACTGCACCCGTCCTGGGCAAGGCTGGATGTCTTCTGCATAGAAGCTTTATCAAGGGTCTCGTTTGGGCTCATGGGCAGGGATGGACACATATTGTCGGTCCCACTTCCTCAGTCAGGTTTGCAAAGCATATGGGATCCCAGCATGGTGGCAGGCACCTGGCTGGGCCCATCTGCTTTCTCATCAGCCCAATGGGAGGGTTGACCTGAAGATCTCTAAGTCTCCTCCCAGTTCTAGTACTTTGTGAGTCTCCCCCAAGGTACATGGGGAAGGAGTGAAGGCCAAATAGCAGGTCAGTGGCAAAGCTGGGAGACGCCCAGCAGCATCCAGGGTCACCGGGCTCACACAGGAATTTATGGTGACAAAGCACTGCCTGCTTTCACTTTGGAATGGCCTGGAGGGGGTCAAGGGTACTCCCACAATTACAAGGAAAACATCTTCTAGCTTTCCTTCCAGGAAGGGAACGGGTCAGATGAAGGAGGTGGGTGAAAATGGCCTTAGGTATGTCAAGCCTTGCTTTGGCTCCAGTTCCCTGACCCTATTCTCCAGAGAAGCCAGTGCAGGGACTGGAGGGGGTTAGAGTACTCACTGCAGGCCACTGGAGGGTCACAGAGCTGCCCCCTGAGACAGAATGTGGCCTGGCCTCAGGCGTCGGGGGAGTCATGAGGCCTGCAATGCCGGGGACTAGAGCCACCAAACCCCACATTCATACCCCGCACAGGGTCCCTGACAGCCTCAGCATGCCCGACTTGGAGTCCCATTTTCCCCAGCACTGGAGACTGTCCCTTGACACTGCCATGGCAGGACAGTCATGACAGAAGATGCGATTTCTTCATCCCAAGGAGAATCAGCCTCCCCTGGATGAGTTTGGTCCCTTGGGATTGCACAGAACAAGAATAACACCTGCCTGGTAATAACCTTCTAGAGACACGGACTCGGGAAACAACCTAACCATTCCCAAAGCCCTCAACCCCGCCTTACTCAACACGATTTCTTATCTTTTCCTGGACCAGGCAAATCTACAATCCTTGCCTGGGGTCCATTCCCAATAGATGGCTGGTATTCAGACAGAGAATTCCAGAGATGCAATGAGCTAGCCAGATCGTCTAGCCTTACTGCCCATTTTACAGATTTGAAAACAAAGGGTCAGAGAAGAAAGGGTTTTACCCAGACCTCATGCTGTCCCCCCACTGCCTGTGATCCTGAAGGCCAGCTGCCTAACCTCCTGGAACATCCAAAATACATCGAACACACCTACTCACAAGACTGGCAATAATTCATTCAGAGAGCAACACAAACCCGCAGAAACCTGGAACCTCTACGAGGACGCAGGCCCAGGGCTCAGGCAGCAGCACGAAGAATCCGGGCTTGTTTTCTTTTTGCTGTTTTGTGACCTCCATACAAAGTCAAAGCCCCTTTGAAGCACACCTGCTGGTGGCGGCAAAGATGAAGAAATAGGGTCCATACTTGGGGGGCCCACTCCCACGATCTGGAGGTAACCAATGCCCACTCAGTTGTGGCACCCTGCCTTAGACCAAGGACAGGGCTGGGTCTGCACCCACGGCACCTGTCCAGTTGTCCCGGGAATGACCCTTCTCTCCAGCCCACCAGCTTCCACTGTGGCATCCAAATGGGAGAGACAAATGTTCCATTTCTAAGTGGAAACAGCACCTCCCACCCTCCACACATATACAGACACTTCAGAACCTTAGATGGTACACGTAATAATGATACACACCCTTTTACCTGCTTCGGTTTTGAGCTGGAGAATTACTGAAATACGGAGCCCAGAGAAGCATTAGAAATGGCCCCATCTCACAAGTGGGGAAACTGAGGCCCAGACAGGGAGCGCTCTGTCCAGTCTCAGTGGTCTTAGCCCGACTGGGCCAGACCCTGTCTGTGAATCCCAGCCTGTGGCTCCTCTCAAGCATTGCAGGCCCCTCAACGGGGCCCAAAGTGCAAGGTGGCCAGTGGACAGCCACTTGGGGAAAGCACTTGTCTCCCAGGTGCAGGACGGGAGGGCCGCTTTATACCCCGTGGCCAGCCTGAGTCGCCAAATGTGCCCAGGAAACGGCAGGTAGCTTCCTTTCTCTCTCTGGCTTGGCTGAAGACCCAGGGTCCACAGTGATTCACTGGCCAAGGACACAGGACTTGGTTTTAAACCAAGCAGCTACACCCTGCTCCAGTCACTTCAAAGGCCTCTCCAGAAACGAACAGTTCCACAAGCCCCCCAGGCCCCGTCCTCTTTCTAAAACCTGGCAAAGCAGCATTCCCCCTCCACCTAAACGCTGCAAGCATCCCGGAACATGATCATAAAACAAGTCCACAAACACACGGACAGGAACACCCAAAGCTGACATGGAATAAAGCAGGCCCCACACGCAGGCCACACCACTCTAGCACTTTCCTCAAACTTGGTTCTGCCCCATTTTAAATTATTACACTGTGGGGAGCCGGGGCAGGTGCCCACACTTTCCATCAGCAGCTTCTGCTAACAGCCCTGGGGTTTGGGGGGGGGCTTCCCCTCTGAATACCCAGGGCACCCAAGTGTCCTTCTGTGGTGGTTCGATGACAAGAGCTGAGGAACATGTCTTTGCAGAGGACTCCGAGATTTCAGTAGCTGAGTGCAAGCCCCAAGAGCTGGAGGCTGGAGCTCCCTCATTATCCACCAGGGTGGGAGTGGGGCTGCCCTGCACTTGGGCACACGAAGGTGTAAGATGCTGCAGGACTCACTGATGTCACAGGAAGGAGTCTGGTTCGTCCTAGTCATGGCTTTGACGTAAGGGAAATGGGGAACGGGATGGGGCCCTGGGTGGTAGGCCTGGTTGCAGAGTAGTTTCTCTGAGGCATCCATCTGACGTCACCTTCTACAGCTGATGCCTGGGTGGGAGGAGCAGAAGGGCGGCGACCAGACAAACCCCTGCCCACCTTGAGTTGGGGGTAAAATAATGGAGATGGTGAAGGTCTTGTTCCATGGGTCCACCCAAACTCTTTCCATCTCCTCTTCAATCACATCCACCTTTCTGGCTCTCAGCAATTCTTCTTGCGCCGAATGAAAAGCACCAGAACTTTCCCAGACCTTTAGCCCCACACCCAGCTGAAGTCTCTGATTGAGTCCTGGAGCTGTCCCATTGCCCTAATACCCAGGAGCTGGGCACCTGGACACCAAGATGTTGGGGGAGCACGAGGAAGCTTCACATCGGGCCTGCACCGAGGGACACTCTGGCCATCCAAGCTGGGCCTCTGGCCGGCC
The DNA here is from genome assembly GCF_964194185.1 of Rhinolophus hipposideros. Lineage (NCBI taxonomy): Eukaryota > Metazoa > Chordata > Mammalia > Chiroptera > Rhinolophidae > Rhinolophus > Rhinolophus hipposideros. Next base: position 11,413,209 of record NC_138064.1, read on the forward strand.
TCAGGGACTAGGCCAGGCCCGAGAAGGGCCCCAGGGTGCGAATAGACTCAAGGACTCGACACAGAGAATCAGACACTGTGGGAGGCTGTCATCCAAAACCCCAAAGCAATGTCGTCAGCCTCACTCACAAGGCCTCACACACAGGACCAAGTGAGGACAGAGGCTGAGGAGACAGGGTGTGGTGGAAATGGGGACCCGCTGGAGGGGAGCAGGGACACTGGGCAGAGGCTCAGTCAGGATGTGACAACTTTTCCAAATCTGAGGAGTATTTACATGTGTGGGGCAGGGCCCAGGGGTCCATGGTGGGTGGGGCCACTGCAAACAGGGGGGAGGGGAAATACCCATCGGCGCCCTGCATCCTTCTTCCCCCTCGGGGAGCCCAGCTTCCAGCCCAGGGCCTGCCCGAAGGGAGAGAAGAGGTGCAACATGCGTGGGCTGGTGCCCGCCTGCAGCCCCGCCTGTGTGTGCAGGAGAGGAGGGGCGAGGGAAGCTCAGGTGGCCAGGTTGTCAGCTGGGAGGCCAGACATGCGGATCTGGGAGCTGCTCTTGCTCAGGATGGAGAGCTGGGTGCCTCCGTTCACCCCGCTGCTGGCCAGGGATGGGTGCCGCTGCTTGAAGTCCACGGCAAAGTAGCGGTTCACCTTCCAGCTCCGCCATTTACGCTTGACCTCTGCCTGCACCTGCAGGGAGCAACGTGGGTGGTCACTTCCAGGTGGACATCTTCTCAACCTCAGGCACCTGCCTGCCTTCCCTGGGGCCCTGCTCGATGGGCACTGCTACCTCCAGCAGCACCCTGCCAATTCCCAAACTGCAGCTCGTAGCCCTTGAGGTCCCCAGTGGGAAAAGAATGCTCTGAGGAACTGACCTCAGCCCCAGGCCCACGTCACTGCCCGAGCCAGGCCCTCTCTGGCTTCCTGGAGTCTGTGGGCCTCGGCTCCCTGTCCTTCGTGTTCCACAGCCAGAGTCTAGCCCATTAGGTCTTTCAGGGAATCTTTAAAAAGCCAGCCCTCGGGGCAGACAGATCAGAGCAAGGAGCTCCATTCTTGGTGACCACCAACAGTTAGAACTCCCTGGAGAAATTGAAAAATCCAGATGCCCAGACCATACCCAGAACAATCACATCAAAATTCCGTGGTGAGGTTCCCAGGAGATTCCAATACGCATTCAGGGCTGCGAACCAGTAAATCACACCCCGCTCTGGTGCGTTTAGCATTTGCTTTCAGCACGGTGTGTGCAGGGCATGCCCAGTTGCAGCCTTCATATGCCCCCTCAGTCTAGCACCTTTGTGCAGTGCACATACTGCACAACTGGACTTGGTACTGGCACCCACTTCGTCTAGTTCTAGCTCCCACTTCCACAACAGGCCCTGGTTAAGCCCAATGTACTCCCACTCCTTGTGTCTCCCAGCCACTCCCTGCAGGGCCTTGTCTGCTTATTTGTCCTATCTGACCCTTCTGTACGTTGTTTTGGTGATCACGGAGCCCAATCTTCTTGTTTCTCAGATGCAAAAAGAGGAGACGGCTGAGGCCTCACAGTGAGGACCCAAGCCCTGGTGCAATGACTCCCGCCCACTCTCCAAAGCCATCCCACCCACCTGCCTGCCGGCTCCTGCCTGTGCTGGGCTCTGCTCAAAAGCATCACCCCAACAGGCTAGAAAGGCACATCCAAGATCATAGCTCTGGAAATGGAGCATTGCTGGAAGGTTCCAGGCCTCTCCCCATGGTCTCTACCAAATCTCCACAGTCCCCTCTTTATAGGGGGTGGGTTTGGGCCGGCAAGCTGCCTGCTGGGAGCAGTGCTGAACTTGGGCAGCTCCCCACTCAGCACCCCTGCCCGTCACAGCCTCATGAACCATAGGTACAATCTCCTGGGCCTGCCCTTCCTCACTTTCTTCTTTATTAAGGTGGTTCTTACGGTGAGAGCCCTCCCAGGCGGGTCTGCACTCAGCCGCTGATGTTTTATCGGGGGAGCTCCACTCCAGAGGCTGGGCCTTGTGGGGAAGATTCTGGCACAGGGTGGAGGCTGTCAGGAGACCCCACTGCCTCGGCTGCCCCACTCCTGCAGATGTTGGGAGTCTCCCGGTCTGGAGAATAAGCCCCACACTGCTGTCTGCTCCTGACCAAGCCCCACCTCCATTGCTAAGAAGCCAGAGGGCCAGGGTCTTACCTCCCCATTCAGAAAACAGTAGAGAACAGCCACCACGAAGCCCTGGGGAGAGAGAGCAAAGAAACCTGAGCATGCTAGCAAGAGACCTTCCACGTGGGGTGTGTGGGAGGCAGTGGGAGTTGAGAGTGACTCCAGGAGGCAGAAAAATACGGTAACTTGGATGGGGGTTACCTGCCCAAGAACCTAGGGTAAGATGGAACAAGTTCTGCTCCACCAAGAGGGCCACACCCATGAAGCCAAGTGGCTGGTGAGAGTCCCCTCCCACTGACACAAACCTGGCTTTGGATTTCACATTTCCTTGGTCAGATCCTTCCCATTCCCAAGGGCCAGGTCTATCCCTCTTTCTATAGGAGGCTTGCCCTCCCCCGCCGCCCTGAATGCCCCAGAATGTTCTCTGGGCTCCCCAGCCAGCCTGCAGGCCTCCTGAGGGTAGCACCCCTCCAGGACAGCACAGACCTGTGTTATCCCCACCCGGTCCCCACTCTGCCTCCCTAGGCTGACACTCCTGAGCATGGCACACCCAGACACCACGTAAGTGAGTGGCTGGCACAGAGGGGCGCTCAGCAATCCTATACGTGTTCTTTACATGCATTCTTTGCGTGTAGATTCCTTGTGCTGAGACAGGAATCCCAGGCTCTGACTCCCAGGCTGGGGCTTTGTCTATACAATATCCAACCTCACCAGGCTAAGAATTAAAATGGGGAAAAGGAGAGGTACACAGAGCAACTCTCTGTATCCACCCAAGTCAGATACACAGAGGAACTTTCTGACCATCAAGGTCAAATACTCATTTAACCAGTTGGGTTAGGGAGAGGTGCCGTATTCTGGGGACACTCAAGGGAGCCAGGCTTGCCTTCACGACCCACTTATGCTCCCCTCGGATCATTTACTCGCTGCATCCTCACACCAACTCACTTGTTTGCAACCCACCCACTTATTCCTTCACACATGAAGTCACTAGTCTACCCACTCTCTCACTGCACGGGTCATTTATTTATATATCTGTGTGTTCCCCCACCAGTTCAGCTCACTCAGCGACCTGTGACCAGGTCCTGTACTGGGGACCCCGACTTGGGTAGACAGAGCTCCAGTGCTTATGGGGTGCACAGCCAACAGACTGAAGTCAGGACGTGGACACAGAGGTCTCTTGAGGGCACCTGGGGCCACTGGGGAGGGATGGTGAGCTGCCGCCTTAGATGGCCCGAGGGAGACCTGGCTCAGGACACCCAGACACAGCTACAGGGAGACACCAGTTCGTTACCTTACAGAAGCCCAGAGCGGAGGCAGCAGAATGGCTCTCCGAGCTCCCTTCTATTTTTTAGTACTCTTACTTCAGAGACGGAAACGTGGAGGCCCAGTTTAGGTTAAAGAAGGTTCTAGAACCACCAGCAGGTTAGGGCCAGGGCTCTGTGTAACTCCACACTGCCTGTCCCCCTTCTCCCCCCATGACACACATACCTGAAACGAGCCCAGCCCCAGCTCAAACACGAGTCTCTCCCTCTTGCTGACATTCTCCGGGGAGAAGGCAAACACCGTGTAGTGGATTCCGAACAGCGGGATGAGCAGCAGGGTGGAGCGGGCCAGCCGTCTGTCAGGAGAGAGCCAGACACCTGCTCCAGGGGCCGCCAGGGCTTGGACCAGAGCCATGGAGGGCAGAGACCCCAGGCTCAGCCCTTTCTTCTCCCCGAGAGCTGGGCCCCTGTCCGCAGACACCTGTGAGGTTCTCCCCCAGGGCATGGGAACCCAGTCCCGGGCAGGTTCTGGAGGGACGTCCCCTAGCCCCCAGGGTACCCATGCCGCCAGACCACATCAGTATCCTGCAGAACCACTAAGCGTGCACATGTGAGTATGCGAGTTACAGACACCCCTCCTGGGAGCTGCAAAACCCTTGGGAGAAGTGAAGTCCGGGCAAAATGCAGGATGGGAAGTGGAAGGCCTGAGCAATGTGCTAGGTTCCCAAGCAAAGCAAACGTCACCCTGCGCTGCGAGGAAGCTCCATGTGCCTGGGAAGCGTAGCTGGTGTTTCTGAGTCTGGGCCAGGGTTACTCATGGAGAGTGACGGGGAGATGCTGATGACAGGGAGATGGGGTGGGGGCACGGTGGGGACCACAGAAGAGACGTGGGCAGATGGCTAGGAAGGACTTACTGACTGTGGGCACAAACCACCCCCATCCAAGCAGGACAAATAGCCACCCGGGAAACTGAGTCAAAGGGAGAGAAAGCTGTCTGCTTGGGGGTGCGGTCGACATGGAAGAAAGGGCCCAAAGGACCTCTGTCCCCCCGAGGCCAGCTCTTCTGGAGTCCCTCTGCCTGCAGCTGGCTCCTCAGCCAGTGGGTGGGATTCTGTCCTGAGGGACAGGCCACAGACTGCCACGGTAAGACGTCAAGAGCATGCACAGTGCATGCACTTCTGGTCCTGCCCTGTCAGGAGAGGGGCTCCCAGGGGCTCCAAGACTGAGACCCCATCTCCAGTCACCCTGGCGACTGGCTCCTTCAGTCTCCTCAAGGAGACCTGTCCTGCGGGTGAGTCAGGGGGCAAGTGGGAGGTCCGGCCTCCCCATCTCCTGGCAGAGCTCGGTGCACAGGGTAGATAGGCGTGGGGGCAGCCATTTGATTTGGGGCAGTTACACCATGTGCCGCTCCCTCTTCCCCAACGCAGCCTCTCTGAGAGAATGTGCTGTTGATTCTGGGCGGCAGATCTCAGAAGAAGCAAACCCATGGAGCCTGAGTGCCACCCTTGGTGTCTCAGTGCCAACTGAGAAGGAATGAAGGAAGGAAGGAGGGAGAGAGGGGGCAGAGGAAGAAAGAGGAGGAGACCAGGAGACATGGAGGAAGGGAGGCGTTGCCTGGGGAGGCCTCCAGGTGGACCCGGCTCATGCCTGGAAGGAAGAAGCCCCTCAAGTGCCTGGTACCCACCCAGTCTCCCTCTGCTGGCGCCTGTGCTGGACCTGGGGTCCCTAGAGCAGGGCTGGTGCCGACAGGATCTGAGCCCAGGTGCCGTCCGGAGTGCTCCCCTCCTGCCCTTCCTCTCATGTGTCTGGTCTCTCAGACTTGGCTCCGTGAAGGCGGGCGCGGCACCGCCCTCTCTGCTACCTTCCGTGGCCAGCACATGCAGGTACGGAGCTCACACTCAGAAAGTACCTCCATGAAGGAATCTGTGGGTTCACGGAGGCCCAGTATGAAAGCCTCCGAGTCCTTACAACTGCAGAGGGCCTGGGTGCTCAGCTCCTGCTCATCTCCGGGGGCCCAGAGCCTGGCACCAGAAGGCAGCAGTGTGCTGCCTAAAGAACGAAAGTCCGAAACGAAGAGGAGTGTGATCTGGAAATGCAGACATGTGGACATTGTGGGGGCCCCTCTGCGACCCTGGGTAAAGGGACGACTTTCCAAAAGCAGCTTCACTGAACGGGCTCGGGAGGGAAGACGGCTCTGGGCCAGGCCTGGGGTCCCTGCCTTCCTCCCTCCTGCCTCTTCTCCCACAAAAGGGCCTGTTTCCTGAGACTTGTCCCTGCAGTTTGAAAAGTGCTCTGGAAACCAAAAGGTCAAACCTCTCCAGCTTTCGTGGTGGCAGTGGATGGGATGGGATCAATGCACGAGAAACAGCGACCTTTCAGGCCTGGGTTCCAGCCCTTCCCTGCCCCTGGCGAGTGTGGCAAGTGGCAGTGGGGGGCGTCCCATCGCACAGTCCAGGGACCGCACCTTCCCCACCAGTGGCCCTGCAGTAGCCCACAATGGTGAGGGACTTCTGCCAGGGAGCCAGGGCCTCCCAGAGACCCCTTTGGCAGACAGGGCAATGGGGTCAGACGAGGAGGTCACTAGGGCCAAGTTCTGGGGCCTCCATACTTCAAAGCTGACCAGAGGCCACGGATAGGGACGTGTGGTGTGAGCCTCAGGACGCCTCTTTGAGGATGTCATAGAACCACCCTATGATCTGATTATCATGGGGAGATAGTGACACAGGGCCTTGGCGTCGGTCCCCCAGCCCCAAGGACACATCAGTGGTGGAAAAGTCCTAAAAAAAATACCAAGAAGAGCTTCCAACAGTCAGAGCTGCCCACGGACAGTGGGCTCCCCCACTTAACACGAAGTCCAAAGAGGTGGCTGCTCCCGTCAGAGAAACCCTGGGGCCAGGTGACAGGACTCCCTGGGGTCGAGTCCTCACCCTGCCAATTGTGTGACCTGGAGGAGCCACTTCACTCTCTGTGCTTCAGTTTTCCCATCTCTGAACTGGACGTAACACAAGGACCCACCTCACAGGGTGCTTGTGGGGACTAAGAGAGTCAGCACAACTGGGCACGTGAGGCGTGAATGAGGCTCACTGCTCGAAGGGTCTCTGTCCCCTGTAGGGGCAGGGTCTACATGAACTGAAGCTCTACGAGTATCAGGAATAACGGGGCAACTCCAAAGCCTCGAGTCTGGAGAAGTGGGGCATTTGGGGAGACCACACGTTGAGGCCGCAGTGGCAGAGACTCCGGAATCCCTTCCTCAGCATCGGCCGCGCCCCGGCTGCTCCCCCAATGGCTGCAGCTCTGTCCCCATAACCTCCCCTCCCGCCCCCTGGCCACGAGGTTGCAAAAAACTCACAAGACACACAGACGTCAACATGCAACAGCCAGGAAAGGGCTCAGGGCTGGAGACACAGGCTGCTCTCTGCAGTCCTCCAGCCCAGCGAGGGGACGCAGGCTCCAGGCAGCGGCAGCAGCATGCGTCCCCCTCCCCTCCAGGACACGGGGCCACAGCCACGCCACGCACACTTACAGAGTAATGGTGGACAGTTCTGACATCTTGCAAGAGTGCTGCTGAGCCCGCTGTGGCTTGCAGTAGCATTTCTGCACGCAGCTGCTGGGTGTAACAAGATCAGCGCTTCTGTCAGCTGGGGGCATCGGGCAGTGAAGAAACTGAGGCAGGACTTAGAGCAACACGGTTCACAGGGAGGGCAGAGGAGCCGAGGGTGTGGAGACGGGCCGGGCAGTGACATGGAGGAGAATGAGGAAGCCGAGGGCCAAGACCGGGTCAGCTCTGGACACAGAAATGCATGCCCACCCATGCCCACGTGTGTGCACAGACACACGAGCATTCTCACTGGGACCACCAACAGGTAAGGGGAGTTCGGAGGGATCGCGAGTGTTTGGAAGGTGGGGCCTGGGCTGGGGCTCACGCAGGGGGCCAGTGGCTGTCTCCAGAGTCAGCTCCAGGTTCAGAGCACGGCCTCAAGTAGGTCACTCAGCGAGGTGGACAGCTGGACACTCACGCCATGCACCTCGTGCTGCCCAGCCTGGGCGGACCAAGCCTGGAATCAGGCCAGTTCTGGGCTCGACTGCGAAGCCCAACTTCAGTGTCCACTGGTCTCCCCTGTACGCCTCTCCTCTTCCGCCTGCACCTTCCGCTATCTGTGCCCTCAGGCACTTCAACGTGGGCACCCAGGGGGAGCATACGCAGGATGGACGAAACAGACTGTTAATCTAGACTTCCAGGATGACAGCCACTATCCCTCTGAGGTTATTTGAATTAAAATGAAATCAAATTAAAAATCCACTTCCTCAGGGCCCCTAACCACACTGCAAGGCGTCACAGCCACCTGTGGGAAGCAGTGCCCACGGGGAACAGCACAGATCGAGAGCATTTCCATCACTGCTACGAGTTCTACTGCACAGCGCTGGCCAGGCTAGACTTCTGACAGAAGTTCAGTGGGCAGAGGCTGAAAGCCGAGGGGGCACCTTTTGGGCAGCGCCTCACTGCCTGCAGAGACCAGTCATCTGAAGGAGGCCAGGCACCATGGCCAGGGTACCAGTCCAGCTGGACATCCGACTGTGTGAGGCAGAACAGCCTCACCTCCTCAGAGAGGCCTCAGGCTGAATTTGCATGTCCTCTAGCCCTTCTCAGTCCTGCTTATGCTTGGGATGGCACAAGCCGCGGACAATTCCTGCCCTTCTCTGACAAACATGTGAGAGATGAACTGAGAGCTGTGTCATCTTGTCAGACTGCAACAAGAGCTGCCTACATCACAAACCCTCCTCAGGCACCACGTGGCACTGCGCTCCTGCCGGAGAACTGACCAGCCTGAGGGGGGTCTGATACAAGCGAGAACAGAGACACGTGAACAGACCAGACCCTGGGCCTTCATGGATTCAGTAGTGCTGGTTCCAACTCTTCGAGAGCAAGTCTGAGGGCCCCAGGCGTGGGGTGACATGTCATTTTGTGGAGGCAAATATTTGAATCATATACGTCAAAGATGGAGCAAGCTGAGGCCCGCCTGTGCCTCAGTGGGGTTTGTGGTTCTTATTTCGTAAACAGCACCTTTCAATTCACACCGCACTGTGAGTTGACTGGCCCATTTTTCAGACGTGATAGGATGCTCTGCTACCCAGAGTCGGGTCCCTAAACCAGCAGCATCAGCACCACTGGAGTGATGTGTAGAAAGGCAGAATCCCGGGTGCCCCCCTCCCAGGCCTGCTGGCTCAGAGTCTGCACTTGAACAAGATCCCTAGCTGACCCACATGCAAATCAAAGCTCGAGAAGCACTGCTGCGAGGAAGCATGTATTTGAGAAGTTTCTTCACGTGTCCTCAATAAATGCCAAGGGTCTACTTTGTACTCCTACAAAGAGGCAGATGGACACAGCAAGGTATGTTTTTCTCAATAATTAGAAGTGCTTAATTGGGTATTGAGGAATGGAAGCCACCCTAGTCTGCAAATTTATTTTCTACCTTGCCCAGATTGAAAGGTTGGCTACTATCGCTTACATTCAGTGGCCTGATCCCTCCCCCTGGGCCTGGGTGAACCATAAAAATCAGGGTTCAGGATCCTGAGAGCCCAAACCTCAGACATCACCTCCTAACCCTCAGGCAGAGGGTTAAACCCTCAGGCAGAATCCTCATGCTCAGCTTTCTCCTTTGATACCTTTCCTCCTCGAGCTCCTAAATTGTCCCTGCCCTTCCTGGACCCTGGATACAGTAAATACAGACGCCTTTGATTTCTTCAAAGTATGCTCAAGGCCATTTGATGGGAAGTTACCTGGGAAATCAAGCTCCCGCTAAACATGTGGGTCTCTGATGGGGACAGAGGGGGAGGGCAAAAACCAGGGGTGGGGAGGGCTGGCACCTGGGAGGGCTCTCAGGAGAAGGGTCTAGGGACAAAGGTAACAAAGGTAAGGGCTCTTCTTCCCAAACTCTCCCCTTTCCCTAAATCTTCAATGACTCTGTGCAAAAGGACCCGCTGGAAAGAAACACAAGAGGGTGGCAGGAAAGCCAGAGATAGGCGTGAGAGAGAAAGAGATGGCAGATTTTCTGAAAAGTCAATCAGTGAAAAGGGGAAAAGCGATTTAATCAAGAGGAAGAGATAAACCTAGGCTGGCTGATGAGCTCAGGCCTGGTTTGGATCCAAGGAAGGATAAGAAACTCAGACAAGGGTGCTGGGTGGGAGCTGCTGTGAGCATCAGCCAGAGCCAGAAGGGGAGACCCCACAGCAGGAAGTCAGAGAGCCCTGGCTCCCAAGCCCAAACCCCAAGGCTGTTTATCTGCAGTGAGGTCAAAGCCATTTCCGAGTCTCAGCACTCCCATATATAACACAGGGATGTAGAACGTGGTTTCTTCGTCCCCTACTTTGGTCTCAGACCACACTCCATGAATGCTTCCGTGCTTTCTGTGTTCAGGGCTGCCTGGCTGTTGCCCCAGGACATGCGTGACAGGACGCTAGCCAGAGAACCCTGAGGGGAAGCCTCTGTGGGCAGGACTCCTGTCTATTCACTCTTATCCTAGTGACCAGGGCAGTGCTGGACACTCAGCAGGACCAGAGAACACCGTGGTCTGAGCTGAACATTCTCCATAGGGTCCCTCCTGATGCTAAGATGCTGAGCACCCGCAGTACACGGCCCAGTCCCCAGGGAGGCACTCCGCACCACCCTGGTAGCCCAGCCAGAAGCCCAGCTCTGCAGATCTTGGAGATTCCCTCCACCTCTTCTCCCACCACTAAGGAGGAGCCAGCCTTTTGTGCCCCACAGAAGGCCAGCCTGGGGGTTGGGGCACCTGAACTCAAGATTGTTTGGCCACTGACTTGCTGCGTGATCTTGGGTGGTGCTACTTTCCTTCTCTGGGCCTCAATTTTCCTATCTGCAAAATGGAGGTAACTGATCCCTGTTGCCAACCCCTAACAGGAGTTGGGAGGACGGGGTGCTCCAAGGTGGGGGAGAGGGTGCTTTGAAAATGAAAGAGGGAGTCCATGTGAACTAGAAGCCTCAGGCAGTGGCTGAGCTCCCACCATAAACACTTCCTGGTTACAAGTCTGCCTGGCCATAGAAAAGCCTGTCTTTGGAGCTAATGTCATCCTTCTGACACTGCGTATGTCACAGCCCTGTTGTGTCAACGATGACATTAGCCTGGTCCCTTCTCCTTCCTTCACCCGCAGGGACTATGGAGACCCACTCTCTGAGGGGGACACAGATGGGGTTTGCCTCCCCCACCCCAGACTGAAGAGGCAGCTTTCCATGCCTGCCTTGAATGAGGAGGAGACCACTGGAAATCAAGCCACCCCCCTTCAGAGCATGCTGTGTCTGCCCTGCAGCCTCACCCTGCCCTCTCGGAGCCAGTGGGCTTCTCACAGGAAAGCCAGCTAACCCCGCCCCTGCCGGACTGAGCCCTAAACCCCTGCCCAGGACCAAGGTGAGCCTGAGTACATCCGAAGCCGTGCCCCAGGCCCACACTCCACGCCAAGTCCTGACCCCACATGGGCATTCTACCAGGAGCTTCAGGTGAGAGTGTGGGTGGCTGGGGTGCTCAGTGCTACTTCACCCTGCAGGGAGCCAGCCCCCAACAGGTCCTTCTGAGGCTACGTTGGGAGTGCCATCTTGGTCTACGGAGGAGAAACCCTTATCACCTGAGCAGCTGGAACCAACCTACAGGAAAGGGAGTGAATGCTGGTCTGAGGGCACAGGCAGGGGGTCCTCTCGGGCTTTCTTGGGGACTCCCAGGCTTACATTTGTTCTGAAAACAGAGGAAAAAAATCGAAAAGCTGTTGTGGGCAAATATGAAGGGCTTCTCGGCCCAACACATACCTCTCGTGGCCCAAGGGGACTCGGGCACAGCCCTGACATCTCCCTCTCCTACGGTGTCCTGCCCTTTCCAATCCCGTGTAGTCCCCCCTACCCCACAGCACACCTTCCACCTCCCAGTGGGCAGTTTTATACAAGCTGGAACCCACGGGGGCCTCTTCTCCCAGGATGCCTGGCTTATATACTCGCTTAACACCGTCTTCTTGTCCGGAAATTCCTGGAGGCCAGGAATGATGGTGGAGTCAGGCCTGGCATCAACGGCCTGCCTACGGTGTAGCTATGGCTTCACTTTTCCTTCTGGGTTGATCACATTTCACAAATCCCTATGTAAAACTTGTAAAACTTGACAATGCACCTGGTCACCCAAGAGCTCTGATGGAGATGTACAATGAGATAAATGTTGTTTTGATGCCTGCTAACAACATCCCTTCTGCAACCCAAGGATCAAGGAGTAAGTCTGACTTTCAGGTCTCATTATTGAAGAAATACATTTCGTAAGGCCACAGCTGCCATCGTCATTTCTCTGATGAATCTGGGCAAAATGAATTGAAAACCTTCTGGAAAGCATTCACCATTCTAGATGCCCCTAAGAACATTTGTGATTCGTGGGAAGAGCTCAAAATATCAACATTCACAGGAGTTTGTAAGGAGTTGATCCCAACCCTCATGGATGACTTTGAGGGGTTCACGACTTCAGTGGAGGAAGTTACTGCAGATGTGGGGGAAATAGCCAGAGAACTAGAATTGGAAGCGGGGCCTGAAGGCGTGACTGACTTGCTGCAATCTCAGGATAAAACTCTAATGGATGAGGAGTTGCTGCTCATGGATGAGCAAAGAAAGTGGTTTCTAGAGACGGAATCTACTGCTGGTGAGGAAGCTGTGAAGACTGTGGAAATGACAACAAAGGATGGAGAATGGTACATAATTTAGTTGATAAGGCGGTGGCAGGGTTTGAGAGGACTGACTCCAATTTTGAAGGAAGTTCTACTGTGGGGAAAATGCTATCAAATAGCGTCGCATGCTGCAGAGAAACTGTTCATGGAAGGACAGTCAATCGAAGCAGCAAACTTCACTGTTTTAAGAAATTGCCACAGCCACCCAGCCTTCAGCAACCACCACCCTGATCGGTCAGCAGCCATCAACGTGGAGGCGAGACCCTCCAGCAGCATAAAGATTGTTATGACTCACTGAAGGCTCAGATGATGGTCAGCAATGTTTGGCAATACAGTGTTTTTTAATTAAGGAATGTACATTGTTTTATAGACATAATTCTATTGTACAGTTAATAGACTACAGAATGTGTGAACATCACTTTTATGTGCACTGCGAAACCAAAAATCTCGTGTGACTCTCTTCATTGTGATATTTATAGTGGTGGTCGGGAACAAAACCCACGCTATCTCTGACGTGTGCCTGTATAAACCGTGTGCTAATTACAAGTGGTTCTTATCTATGCATTAGGAAGGCCTGGCAGGAATCTGCAGCTCTCAGTCGGTGATAAGCGACCTCACACTTCTCTCCCACCAGACCCTGGGGGTTCTCGCTGGCTGGCGCAAGATGTCTGGGCTGCTAACGTGGTTCTAAGGTCAGAAGAGTGTCATCATTTAGACCGAAGCCGCACCCCTGGGTGTGTGGCTGCACAGACAGAGAAAGGGGAAGTTGGGAGAGCCCCCCAGAGAAGAGGTCCCGAGGAGCTCATAAGAAGAAATGGACCCTACCAAGAAGGTGGTCGGGGAGGCAAGGCTGCTAGGACTCAGTGGAGACAGGAGGCTGACGTAGCTACACACTGGCTTCGGATGTCTGAGAAAGCCGTTAGCGTGGGAGCCCACCCACCCGTGAGCAGGAGAAACTGGGACCAGACACAGGACAGCTTCCGATGTTGGACAGGGCCGTGTTGTGTGGGTCCTCGAGACGAGGGCAGGGCTGACCTCTCTAGGGCAGTTAGTCAGCTGCAGACAGCAGGACCCACTGGCCCCCCAGTACAGTGCGCCAGAGGCTTTATGACTTATGTGGAGGAACAATTTTTGACGACATAACATACATATATAAGCAGAGGTTGGTAAAAACTTGAAAAAATATGGGGGGAAAAACCCCACAGTGAATGAATAGCCCAATGGGGGAGGGGAGGTACTTTCTCAACGTAATAGAATCATCCTCTCTGCAGAAAAGAACAAAGCTGACCAAGCCAGGCCCTGTGCTGACCCCATGCCCCTAGGGGGAGGACTTCCACAAGGAGAGGTCCCCAGAGGCTGAACGGACAGACCTCCAAGTCTGAACGGAGAGAATCCCCAAGTCTCAGGGAAGGACCTCGGATGGGTCTCCGAGCCATCTCTCTCTCTCTCTCTCTCTCTCTCCAGGAGAATGGTTGGGTTGGGGGAGCCCTCTGTCATCCCACTTGCCCACTGGGAAGCTATCAGAGTTCTGAGTCCCAGGTTGGCATCTCTGAGGAAGGTAGGACCAAGTCCCCAACTGATGCCATGAGAATAAAGCCCAAGAGGACCCTCAGCGCCTTCTAACCTGCTCTCTTCTTGAAAAACCAAGGAAGCAGCACATATGGCTTATACCTTGCCCACCGGTGGACTCCAGACCAACCACAGAGGACTGACCTTCCTCCCAGCATCAGAAGTGTCCCCACACCCCACACACCTAGCTGGTTATGCTCTTGATCACGAGGTAAGAAGGGTGAGATGGAAGGGGTTCAATCCGATTCAGAATGGGTCAAGGGCTGGGAGAGGGCTGGGACAGAGTGAGCAGAGATGAGCTGGTAGGGACATGACTGCAAACCATTTGTAGAAAACAAACCAAATGGCTGTGGAAGTGGAGAAAACCCTATACTCAGTGGTAACAGGTTGAAACCCATCAATCCCAAACATATCAGATGTTCCTCTGCTCAGGGAAAAGGGAGTGATGGCGGGGACCAGCCCCAGTGGAGCTGCCCTCAGGGGAGGTGATGAAAAAGAATCTCCCTTCCAGTACCCAGAGCAGGGAGAACGTCATGTGAGTCACTGGTGGGGGCTGGAGCACTTTGCACACACTGGGCGGGGGTGGGAAGGAAACAGTGTATATCCAGTGGCATTCATGAGCTTCCCAAAGAACCAAGGTACCCCAAAGGAAATCCGACTTCTAAATAACCGAGACTCTAACTCCTCTAGGAAATCTGGTGATTTCCATCTCGATCTTCCTAATGTGACCCTCTCTCTCTCTCTTCCCTTGCATGTAATCAGCATGTAGATTTGGAGCTCCTGGGTTGGCTGAAGGAGAGGTGGGCGATGACATTTTAAAGGCATTTTAATCAGAAAGAAATCTTGCCAATGCCCCTGCTAGATTACCCTGTCAGCAACACCAGGCCTCTCCTCCCGTGACCTGAGTGCAGGGCCCACGCAGCTGTCAGAAGTGACGGCGGCACTCACACAGGGGTACTTACAAGTAGATGCTGGACTCGTTGCCTCCCATGTCTGGAGACTGAAGTTTCTGAACGAGGATGACGATAATGCCGACGAACAGCACAAAGTTCACCTGAGGAGCAAAGGAAAAGCAGAGGGAAATGATTCTGGGCAAAGACTTTCCGTGCCCCTGCCCTGCATCGGCTGTGGCTCCCCCGACAGCCTTCCTGGCCCCATCCAGTCACAATCCCACCTAGACTCATCGCCCAAGATGGCGATCTGAGAGCACCTATTTGTCTCCCCAGCTCCCCACAGTATCGTTGAAATGACAGAAGAGATAGAAGAATAAGAATTCCATAGGAGTACTGAGAAATGGGAATGATTATCATGAGGGACCCAGAAAAGTGAGCAACTTCCGGAAGCGAAAGAGCAAATAGGTCAGGATGATGGAAAAACTACAACGCCAGACAGGTAGAGAAGCGGCTATTGCAGAGGTGAGAGCTGTCCTCGGGAGCAACTCCAAGTTCAGGGGCACTGAATATGGGGAACTGGAACTGACAACCATACGGATTGTTATTGTAATTCAAGGACTGCCTGGGAATAGTAACAGCAGCATTTACCTTCAGAAAAAGACCAGGGACAAAAGTTCTCTAAACAAAGTGGGAAGCTGTGTGTACAGTGACAAAGGGGAAGAGAGGCAAGTAAATACATAGAAACAAACCACCATGAGAGGTCTCCACAACATCTTCCACATGTAGGTGAAGCTGCACTTGGGGAAAAAATGGAGCATCTAACACTTACTAAAAAATAATAAATACTGAAGATAAAATAATTAAGCATTCAAATCAAAAACTACAAGGGTAACACAAATTTAATTTATACGAGAAGAAAATTAATAAAGATGAAAATTCCTTATATTCTGTATAAAGAAATAGGGGGGAAAAATAGACTTGATCGATGAAAATAAACTTTAGTTTTAAGTCTTGTTTTGTTTATTTGTTTGTTTGTTTTCACAGATCTATTAGAATGACTAAGCACACTCCATGAGGCAGGGGTCTGTCAGCTTCCCACTTCCTGCCCAGTGTTTAATCAGTACCTAGAATTAAATTCAGTAAATACTGCTAACTGCATGTGTTAATCAATCCAAACAGAGAAAATGAATTAAACAAACAAAAAAAGAGACAGAAAGAAAAAAGAAAACAACAGATGCATAGAATATTTTAAATCATCAGAAGAAATCACACAAAATGGAAAAATATAAATTAACAAAATCAGAACAAGAAGATGTAGAAAATCTGAGTAGAATAATGACCTCAAAAGACATTTAAAAAGTAATCAAAGATGTATTCAGGAAAGGGCACCCAGCCCAGATCTCTTTACAGACCAATTTCAGAACACCTTTAAGGAAAATGTAATTTACACACTACTTCATTGTTTAAAAGCAAATAAAAAGAAAAGCTCCCAAATTACCTAGGAGGCCAACAAAACCCTGCTACAAAGCACACACACAGACACACACACGGAGGCACACCACTAAATCCAGATAATCTACGAAGAGCAATGCAAAAACTATAAAAATATGAACCAATAGAATTTAGCAGTGTGCTAAATGGACAAACACATCACAGCTATAAATGTTTTCCGCCAAGAATCCAAAAAAAAACAACCTATTAATATTTGCTGCATTAACAGATTAAAACAATGATTTACTCTTGTTTTCCATGAGATCCCTATAAGATTGGCGAATAGTTCGGTAATTGTCACTTCAACAACAACATGGGAAATGAGCACTCTTATCCTCTGCTCATGGGTGGCAATTTGATATCCATGAAAATGTAAATGTACACAGCCTTTATCCCAGAAGTTCTACTCCTAGAGATTTATTCTAAAGACTTAATCACATATGCTCAAAGATAGGCACAAATACAGCCTTTGCGGTATTGTTCATAATGAAGAAAAATGGAATGCTAGAAATGTCTGTCCCTTAGGGAATAATGATTTCAATAAATGTATCCAAAACACATTTGATAAAATTCAACACCTATTCCTGACTTTAAAAAAAATACACACTGAAGCAAGCCAGGGATAGAAACTTCCCTAATAAATTGAACGGTAACTTCCCAAAACTATAGCAAATATCATCCTCAACAAAACCAAGGAATCAGTGGTATAAATATTAGAAAGAAGGAGCAAAAACTATTGTTATTTAAAGATTATGTAATTTTCTACCTAGAAAATCCATGAGAAACAATTGAAAGGGGATGAAAATAAGAGAGTTTTGAAAGGTAACCAAGAAAACAAACAAAACGAATAGCTCTTACACCCAAGTAGTAACCTACTAGAAAATATAATGAATGAATTATTCCTAGACACAATAAAATCACAGACTGGCTGGATTTATCTTAGAGGTAAATTTAACAAGACAACTAAAAACTGTACAAAATGACTCTATGAGAAAGACTGAATAAATGGAGAATCGTGCCATGTTCTTGGAGAGGAAGACTCAATATTTTAAGAAAATCAATCACAGTAGTTCCCCTTTATCCATGGGGGATACTTTCAAGCCCGGCAATGGATGCCTGAAATCACAGATAGCACCAAACCCTATATATACTATGTTTCTTTTCCTAGACACACATACTCATGACAGAGTGAATTTGTAAATTAGGCATGAGAGATTCACAATACCTAACAATGGTAACAGTACACTGTAATAAAAGTTATGTGAATGTGGTCTCTCTATCTCTCTCAAAATATGATAACCAATTTGATAACCAAGATGGCTGCTAAGTGACTAGCAGATGGGTAGCCTGTACAGTGAAGATACACTGGACAAAGGAATGGTTCATGTCCTGGATGGGACAGCATGAGATTTCCTCACACTACACAAAAAAATGACGTGCAGTTTAAAACTTATGACTTGTGTCTTTCTGGAATGTTCCATTTAATATTTTTGGACCACAACAGGCATAACAACTCAGAAAGTGCAACCACAGATAAGGAGGAACAACTGTGTCTTCCAGATTAGTTTATAAATTCAATGTAATTCCTATAAATTCTTAATTAGCCTTGTTTTTGCAACTTGACAAGGGATTTAGAAATCTACTTGAAAAAGCAAATGTGCAAGAAAATTTTGAAGAGAAAAGAATAAAGAAGGGGAAATTAGCATACCAGATATCAAAACATGCTACAGTGTTATAGTAACTAGCATGATGGAGTACTGGCCGTGGAGAAAGCTAATAGATTAGTAACAGAATAGAAAATCTAGAACTAAATACAAATAGGGTACACTGAGTAATTATGTTACAATGACATTTCAACCTAATGGAGAGAGGCTGATCTATTCAATAAAAAAAAATGAGAGAGGGGAACGTCTGTCAATTAAAAAAATAAAATTAGATAAAGTTAGATATTATTTCAGATCAAAGAAATAAAATTTCAGCTGAATTAAAGCATGTAATAACCCAATCCACAAAAATGTTACAAAACAATTGGGAAGCATATTTTTATATCTTAGGTTGGGAAAGTCGTCTATAAACAAGAAATAAGGCTCGGAATTTGCGAAGAGAAAGCCTGATGGTTTGACTGTATGAGAGTTTTGTCATCTTGGAAATACTCTCACAACATATATACCAGGTGAAAGGTCACTACCCTTTAAACAGTAAGAAAAACAACAAACAGGTTACAAAAATAAGTAAAAGAAATAAACAGGTAATAACCAGAATAAAAACAAATTGTCAATAAATGTTTGGAAAGAATGTTCTGTATCACTAGCAACATGAAGAAATGAACATTAAAACAATGAGCGACCATTATCCCCCATAAGACTGTGCAAAAATTTAAATGATTGATATTACAGGTGCAGACAGTGATTTTGGGTGCCCTTTTTAATGCAGCAATTTCACTTCTAAGGATTAATTCTAAAGAAATAGTCGCATGTGCTCCAAACTATGCACAGAACCATTCCTAGGAGTATTTTTCGTGATGAGGAAAAATGGGATATTACAAATGGCCTAGCAGAATATAACGTTTCATGTAGCGCCCATGAACAAGGGGCTGGTGTGGGTAGTGACCTCCTTATTTCCCCTCCTGTTGTGCTATATGGCCCAGGCCACCATCTCTCCCCTGCTCCTTCCCCCAAGGACACTCACCATGATGGAACCAACCACAGGACCTTTGATCACCCACCACAGAGCTGTGTTGTCATTCATATCCCAGCAGCTGACAGACAGACAGAAAGAAAGAACAGAGATTATGTTCAGGGGCCCAGTAGCCTGCAGTACAATGTCCCTGGCCCCTGGGTGATGCTTCGTTTCTTGCAGCCCCCAAAGAAGGGCAGCTGGAAGGGGAGCTCTCAGACCCTGCCGGCCCTACTTCTTCAAGTGTTGTGGTCCTTCTTTCTGCTCCCCTGTCAAGGCAGGGACTGGAGCCCAAGAGTCAGAGCTATCAAGGGGCTCCTAGGCAAGGGCCACATTCCCCCTTCAGACCAAGGGCTCTTGGGATGTAACCTTCCCCTGAACATTCTTCCTCCCCTCCGTCCAAGGAAAAGAGCCCCTCAGAGCTGGGCCCAAGAGCAGAGCTGGGCTCTGAAACCATGCATTCTCTCACTGCCTTCAGGCTGAGAGGCGGCTGGGGGGGTCCACCTGTGACGGGGTCAGGATGCAGCCGGTACCCAGGGTGGGGGGTGCAGTCTGGGCCATCATTGCACAGCTAACGTGGAGTCAGGGCAGCCACCGAAAACCCATGTGTAAGAACCTCCTCAGAGCTCCAGCCTGGCTCTCGGGCACATACTCACCCTGTGTCATCAAAGTACAGCCTCAGCATGGCCCACACCGACACACACACAGTTGGGGTCCCTGGAAAGGCAGGAAAAGGAGCCCTGTGATAACAGGAACACCAACAGGTCCAATGTCCCCTTCAGACTTGGGGCTCCTGGTGGCCATCGTCCCTCCTCAGACATGGGGTTCTGGCCCACAGGGCATGTCTCCCTCTCAGACCTGGAGTCCTGGCGACCCTAACTGTCCCTCACCACCAGGCCTCCGAGGAGTTCACGTCTTCCTCAGACCGTGGATGACCTGGCCTCTCAGAAGGACTCCTGAGCGTATCCTTTCTCAGACAATCGGCTTCCCATGGGCAGGAAGAGCAAGAAAGGGCCCAAGAACCAGGAGTGCTTGCCACCAGCAGGGCCAGGGGCGTGCTTGCACCCTCTGACAGGACACTCCCTGACGGCAGCACCAAGGACACCACTGGCCATGAGGCCTGGGCCTGTCCAGGCCACAACTGGTGACCTACCCCAGCCAATGAGGGTGTACCAGTAGAAGTATCGCCTCTCAGGGAAGAAGGTCTCCACCAGCAGGGTGAAGAGGTACAGGCCCTCGATGAACAGCCAGAAGTAGTTGGACACGACGCAGTAGTGGAAGAAAACCATCACGGCCTTGCATTCCACCTGCAGAGAGCGCGGAGGGTGTGGGAGACGTGAGGCCCCATCCGAGCCCTGAACATCCAGCCCAGCGGGACCACGCGGAATCCTGGGGCCCCTCAGTGATGGCGTGCTCGGGCTCACACATCCCATGGGTCTGAGACACTCAACATTCCTGGATTTGAAGAGTTCACAATGGTAGCAGCCTATGATCCTGAGTCAAAGCTGCCTAAGGAGGCAACAGTGCCACGTCGGAAAAGACAGGGTGGGGGTGAGCACAGAGCCCTTCCCCTCCCCAGGCTCCGCCTCCCCTCCCCAGGCTCCGCCTCCCCTCCCCAGGCTCCGCCTCCCCTCCCCAGGCTCCGCCTCCCCCATCGTCCTGGCCCTTCCCCGCTCCCACAGGGGGGTCCATGAACGAGGCCCCTTGGTGAAGTGAGGGTTGTCGACATCACGGGGTAGGAGGAATCGTCCTGGCCCCCCAGAAATCTCACAGAGACCCCCCTCTAAGTGTGCCCTCCCAGCTCAAGGCTCTGTGCTCTGCACTGTTCTTTCCATCCTGCTCCATCAAAGCCTATCCCCTCTGCTTCCCTCCGCAGGTCTGAGAACCAGGGAGGTGGTCGGGGAAGAATGCGAGCCAATCAGCCCCCCAGCTTCATCGAGGGCACGTTCAACGACCAGGTCCAGGCAAACCCTCTCTCTGAGCCTGTGCTCCTCGGCCAGGTGGCACTTGGCCTTTGGCTGACCTTCCTCAGCAGTTCTGCCAAGTGCATACACAAGACTAGAGACAGGAAGTGACATCGTCCTGGGAAATCACTGGCTACCAGTAGCCTCATGGTCACTCCTGGATTTCCATGTTCCCTGGGGACACTGCCTGAACCTGCAGGAAAACTCCCTGATGGCGGGGTGTCCCGGGGATGTGGAGTCCTGGCAGGCCCGGGAGCCTTCCTGGCGAGGCGAGGCTCAGCTCACTCACGGTGGAGACGAAGCAGTGGTTGCTGTCCTGCTCGGCATAGAGGATCCAGTCTTTGATGAAGACGGAGATGGCCCTCAGCATGAACGACACGAATAGGTTCATGTGGATGAAGTTTCGGGTGCAGTGCAGCTTCCTACACCAGCCGGCCCACGGAGGAAGAGGCCTTGAGGCAGTGAACCCACAGCATTCCACCTCCCTCCCCCTCAGGTCTGCTCTGGGCCAAATGCACAGCTTTGTCTCGGGGGACCTCCTACTTACACCACCTCTTCCCCCCACCTCTCTGATTCAAGCCCCTGTCACTAAGCCCCATTATTCCCGAGAGCAGGCTTCTCCCTCCTGTGGCCTCTCTATCAACACTAGGAAGACACAAGCGTGGCAGGTAGCTCTTCTGCCTGGGCAGGATCTGCCTTGCTGCATGGCCCTGGACAAGCCAGTAGCCCTCTCTGGGGTCAAGCTTCCCATCTGTTATCAGGGGTGGGGGAAATGCCGTCCAATGGAGCCGCAGGACTGACATCCAGGAGACGAGCATGGGCTCTGAGCTGGGGTGGGCTGACCTCACTCCCACACTGCTGGGGACCTCACCGGAAGCGACACAGGATGACCATGGCAGTGGTGAGGGTGACGAGGGACGTGCTGTAGCCAACCGTGTACAGGGCCTTCACCGACATGTAGTAATAATCCTGGAGAGGGGCACAGACATGGAGGGCTCCACGTGGGGCCTGCCCAGCCCCCACCCCCGGCGGAACTGCACCCAGTTTCCCAGGCCAGGGCCTGCCCACGTCTAGGCCCTCTGCCCACGTCCTCCTTCCTCGCTTCTCTTCCTCCTCTGCCCCATCAGTGCCTCTCCCTCGCAGCCTCCCCAACGCTCCAACCCCACTGAGCGGCTTCCTCCCCTGAGCACAGGGGCTGCAGGCACTCAGGAAATGCTTGTTGAACAGGAGCACTGACCAATGAGAAAAGGCAGCAGCCTTAGCCTGGGAAAGGGTCCAGGAGGGGGCTGGAGGGGCTCAGGCAGCAAAGCAGCTGCTTCTCAGCCTCAAAGGAGTGAATAAAAGTCCTCCTGCGTCTAGCACCAGGCGAGGGTACACAGCAGGTGCTCATGAATGCTGCCTGGGGACCCCAGCTTCCTGTCGTCCCATCAGATGGCAAGACCCCTGGTGGCCTTACCCTTCCACCTGCCTCCTCAGCCCCACCTCCACGCCTATAGGTGGCAGCAGACTCACCTGGTCCCCAGGCTCCGATTCATAGTCATCAAATCCGCAAGCATCGAAATAATGAGGGAACGGCTCTGACCAGCCGTCCTCCGTGCAGTTCCGACTCACGACCCTCATGTCTGCGGCAAAAGGAAAGCTCAGAGAGGCACGAAAATGATTTAAGAGGGTCCTGAAAGTCTTATTCAAAAGTTGCTTCTTAAGTGGGAATTCCTGGAAACACACATGCACATCTGGGAAGCATGGCGAGTCAAGGTTCCCGAAATCCTCCACTGTCTGAGGGCAAAGAGTGATTGCTGATACCCTCGAGCTCAGCCTTCACAAAGGACAAGGGGGGTAAGCAGGGGTGGGGGACAAGGCGCAAGCTGATCTTTTATCAAGGGGTGAAGGGACTGAGCCAGGCTGAATCCACCGCCATGCCCGCCCCCCAGCTTCTAGAACTGGCAAATGCTCCCAGGGAAAGGCCTGAGCCCCGTCCCTAGGCCCTATGTCATCACTTATCAAAGACCAGTGAACAGGGATCACAAACGCAGATTTCAGATCCAACACCCCCATCACCAGGGATCGTGGTCCAGGAATCACTTCAGGTGACTGGGAGCAGGAGTTCCCATCACACCTTGAGAAACTCAGCCCAAGGTGACACTTTTACCAGGAGCTCTGGGTCTTCCAGTAGCTGCAACATGCACACCAAGGGGACAGGTGGCTTGCTGAATTAACACGAACCAGACCTCCACTAACCAAGCATCAGGTCTTATTAAATACATACTTAGGTTTTTCAAAAAAGAACTTTTGCCTTTCCAGGTTTAGAGGGCTGTTGCCGATTGCTAACGTACTTTTTCTCTGATTGACTTTAAAGGCCACTTTGTGGGACACTGGAGGGGCGGGAGTCATTTGTTGGTGTCACAGTGGAGGCCAGGCTGGTTTTGACATCACCTGGCCCGTTCTGGCCTTTAACAAGTGTTCGTTTCATCTTCCCCTCTCCTGATCATCTCCCTGTAAGGGTGACCTGCAGGTGTCCAGGGGTAAGGAGTAGGCAAGCAGCCCCTCTGCCTCCAGCCCAGCACCTGAGTGTGGCCCTAGACAGACCCCTGTTCCCAGACTGGCTTCCTGGGGGTTCACCTGGTACATTAGGACATAGGGGATGCTTCTTCCTTCACGGGATTCAGGCGCTGGGAAATTGTATGCAAGAGATATCCACAGAAAAAGGCTCCAGCACCCATGTCACTACAAGAATCGGCCCTCCATGGCCAAGGCCACCTCTGGGGAGCTCGGGAAGGAGGCAAGCGCAGAGGCCAAAACAGGAGACACACACACACACACACACACACACACACACACACGCAGACACACTTTTCCAACCTCATGTCCTTGCCAGTTGAGTGGGAAGTTCTAAAACCAGCTTTTTCAGCCAAGAGAGTCAGAAATGTACATTCTGGGGCTTTGAGAAGCAGCAGAGAGCCAATGACCCTGCCATAAAGAGAGCTCTGGCCAGAGTGGGGAGTCTGGTCTCCACAGCTTCTGGGATTCTGCGTCCCATGACGCAGGACAAGGGGGACATCTGGCAGGCCCAGGGAGAGAAGCAGTCACTTCTCCCAGTTCGATGCCACACCCTTCCTTCTTCCAGCAAATGCACCTCAGCCCTCTACAGCCAACCTCCTTTCAAGTGCCTGTGAACACTTCCGTCATGAGTCCACATGTCCCTGCCCTCCCTGGGCCTCACTTTCTCTCTGCTTTGCCCACGTCAGGGTAGTAGAAGAGGAAAGGGAAGTGATTTTGAAAACCCATTTTTTTAAAAAGTGTCCTAGAGTGGGGAGCCATTTCCTTTCTTTTATTCTCCTTCTTTCTCTTTTTCTCTTTATAACACAGAAAAGCGTGAGCCTGTTTGTTCAGAACTAGCCCTTGAATGTGCCACTCTCCTGTTCTGAGAGGGAGATGGAGTACTCTCCAGATTGTCAGACCCCGCAGCGAGGGAGGTCTTCCCTGGGCTCCTTCCCCCAGCAACCTCGTAGGACCACAGGATCTTTGGTCGGTGGTTCCCAAATTGGCATCCTCCCCAGACCAGCCCATCAGCATCGCCTGGGAGACTGGCTACAAACATATCCCCAGGCCCCACCCCAGGCCTATAAATTAGAGGCTGTGGGCGAGGGGCCCAGGAATCTGAGTTTAAACAAGCCCACTGGCGACTGTGATCACAATTAAGAGTGTGAGAATCAACATTCTTTACTTGGGTGTTCAAGACTATCGGGGGCAACCTAATGCAGTGCCTTATTTGGAGTCCACAAGGGGGGCTTCGAGAGATCTGTGCTCCCCTGAAATTGGATACATGATGTTCTATCTGAGAACTTGAGTGCAAGTTTCCATAAAGAAAAAAACCCACAGCTTTGTCAGAGAAGGAAAGCGACCTGCCAAAAATCCCACAGAGGCAGAGAGGCATACGTGGCATACGTGACCCTGGAAGCAGGGTCCCTGTGCTCACAGGTCAGCAGGTTCCCTCCCTCCAGCCAGCCCACAGTTGACCCCAGCTGATGCCCTTACCTGAGAGATCCAAGGAGTTACTGTCCACAAAACCGAACTCTCCTGCAAAACACAGACATGGGCATGAGTCAGAGTTCCTGGCCATCAGCACGCGAGGGTGCCCACTGCTGACTGTTCAGGATGGAAGGCCAAGGCTGCCCCTGGTCTCCAGGACAAGGGGTGGGGTCTCGGCCAAGAGGCAGCCTCATACACCACAGCCACGCACCTTTCTGACACACTGCACATTCTAACGCCCATCTCATTTGCTTTGTATTTCTGTGATGTTAATGATGGTCCATGACTCAGTTCTGCCCCCTGGACCACAGGAAGTGGAAATGGGATATTGTCAGGATGACAGGCGGGCCTCCAGCGTGGGAGAGGAATGAAAAAGGATGATTGCGCCTCTTCAAGGAAAGGGCAAGGAACAGCCACACGAGTCCTGGGCTTGGGGTTTCTTCTTTGGTGCTCACTCCTCCATCTCAGCCCCCAAAATGCTCTCATTGAAGGCAACCAGGAAACTCCAAAGACTTCATCCTCAGACATTTCTCTCTTTCCCTCTTGACTCTTTATTCCCACCTCCACCCACGCTGACTCCTTTACTAAAAATCAACTCCATTTCCCTTCTACTCCTCCTTTTTCCAAGGTCCAGCTGACATGCCACCTCCTCCAGGAAGCCTCCCCCGACCTTGACATGATTCTGCCTGCATACAATTCATTAGGTCTCTCTTGTCCTCAGGCTTGCTGTACATTCCAACTCTGAGGGTACCTGAGGACGGCAGTATCTATGTGGGCTCACGCACACATTCAGGCTTCTTTCTAACCCCTCCATGGGTGAGTCTCGTCCTCCCATACAAGCCCATTAGCACCCTGAGGCTAAGGGCTGTGTCTTCCATCTTCCTGTATCCCCCACCCCCTCTAGAATGGCCAAGGGGGAAGGCGAGAGGGATGAGAAGGGGAGAACCTGGTCCCTGAGGAGCTTCTCATTCCACCCCCACCCATTCCCAATAGGCAGAACTGGGCTCCTGCTGGATGGACAGATGGACAAATGATCAGCAGTCTGTCCTCTCCGGGGTTCCTCTTACCGATGGTTTCTGTCTCCCAGACTGAAACAGAGAGAGATAGGACGCAGAGGTGAGCAAGGGGGCTGAGGTTGGGTGTGCTCTCACCGGCCTGCTGATTACTCCCGCCACCCCCCCCCACTCCCAAACTCTGGAGAAAGTCTCTGCCCAGGGCCCAGAGCCATCAGGACTACAAGCTGAGGCCTGGCCAGACACTGGAGATTCTACCTCTCCCTCCAGGACAGGACACAGATAACGAGACATAAGCAGGGCGTTTGAGAGGAGGAGAGAGATCAGGGCTTCTGTGTCTCCAGAACCGGCAAAGTGACAGCTATTCCAATGAACACAAGATCCAGGCCTGGGAACCAAGAGCTAGAGGGAGCAACGCCATTCTCAACTTTCTAAGGATTTAAGGCAAGTCTCACTTGTGATTAGAGACGCTAAAAGGTTCTGCCTTAATGAACCATTAAGAATCAGATGTGAATAACACACTCATTGTGCTGTTGCCAGAGGGAGGGAGAGAGTCTGAAAGAAAGTTTATCTTAAGAAAATCTTATTTTACCACTGATTCACTTTGCCTTTTTGTTGTTGAGAAGAACAGTCTTGCTGGGGTACCTGACCCAGACTAGGTTTTCAATAAACTTTAAATAAATGAATGAATGTAAGGAGTGCATGAGCGGAGGAAGTGATTAATTTGGTTTCTATAGGAATGAATTAGAGATTGGGCTGAATCACAGCTCACCACATCCTGACATCCCACCAGCGCACTGTACCTCTTCTCCCTCAGCTCTTCCCTTGTATGTCTCCTCTTACAAAATTCACTTCGTATCCTGTTGTGGACAGGAAGTGGTGACACCCAGTCCCCTAGTTGTCAGGAGGGGTGAGTTTGACTGCCACCCTCCTTCTGCACTGGCAGGAGGTATGGAGGTGGGAGACGTGGCTGAAAGAACCCGGAAGGGGAAGTAGGGGGAGGAAGGTGGGGTACATTGCAGCTAAACCCTGTCTTCTCTGATCTTGGGATGGGTGCCTGAGATAGGGGCCTGGCACCCCAATTCACTGCCACTGTCTCCCGTTGCCACACTTCCTACAAGCACCTTCCGCTCCAGGTAGAATCAAGATTGGTGGAGTTCCAGGTGTAAAACAGAATTTACCTTCTCTCTCTCACAAACAGGACAGGGGATGGAGGCAGGCAGAACACCACAGTGGAGTGGAGTTTGGAAACTCTCCACTTCTAGAAGGACATTAGCTGAAGCCGAAGGTGGGTGAAGGAGGAAGCTGAGGCCCAAGCTACAAGGGGCCTGTGCATGACCACCCAGGACACCCCTCCTTGAACCAAGGCCCCAACCCAGGGCTCAGTGGCCGGTGGGTGGTTCTTGGTGGACTGCCTTCCTGGAGCCCTATGCTGGCATCTGTCCCCAACCAGTGCCAGCTCAGTGCCCTTGGCTCGCCGCTCTGCTTCCCTTAACACCCACAGGGGTGGGGTGGAGGACCAGCGTCTGACTCTAGGCTCTTCCCTGGGGCAGTGTGGTGGCCAGACTCCAGCTTTCTCTGGGAGTCCACAAGGCCTCTGCTGAAGGCAGAAATAGGCCTGTTGAGCCACGCAGCCTTACACCCAAAGGAAAGATGCAGTCCCAGACCCCTCCCCACAGAGATGTGCTCATTAAGGCCTCGTGCCTGTGGGCAGAGCACTGCCCTCTCCCCTGCCCCACATCCCTGTATCTTGAGTCACAAAGCTTAGCCACCACCCAACCCAAGGACCCCCACATCAGCCCGTGGGCCCCTGAATATTTCCATAGCCCTTCAATAGCTGGCCACTCCACCTCAAACTCAGACACATCCAAACTCAGCTCTTCATCGCACCTTGCCCACACGGCCTTCCCTCGCAGGGAGGGTGCCATCCCACGCCAGTCATCCAAGCTAGCACATACAAGTCACAGGGCTCCTGTGTGTCCAGTGTCCTCTCACATGCAGCCCAGGAGCTCCCAAGGGACAGGACCCCCAGAAACTCCTCTCCTGAGTCCTCGTAGCTGGCTGAGGGCAGCGAGGACCAAGAACATGCTTTGGGTAAAGCACCCAGGTGTGCCCTGACCACGGCGAGGGTGTGCGAGCGTGGAGGTGGGCGAGCGCCTGTGTCCAGCCGCCTGAGGGTGTCTCCCTGTGTGTCCCTGTGTGTATTTCTCTCTGGGCCTCTGAGCATCTCTATATGAGTGATAATGACAATAACGTCCGCTAACAATTACCACGGAACCTTAAAACATGCCCAGTCCTGAGCTAAGGGACTCCATGTGCATTGCTCTGCTCCCCAGTCACCAGGCCGCATTCCCATTTGACAGAACAAGAAACAGGGGACGGAGGGGTGAGTGCCTTGTTCAAGATCCCCAGCTGGGTAGGTGACTGACACCACGTCTGAGAGCCCAGGCTCATCCCTCCCACAGCGACGCACCTCCACTTGGGGAGCCACGTCGGAGGGAAGCCTGTGTCCCTGTGTGCGTGAGGTCTGAGGTCCCATCCCCTCCACTGGTGAGCTCTGGAACAGGGACCATCTGCCTGGAGGGTGGTCTTTGAGCTTGTCTCCCAGGAAAATCTGGGGCCCAAGGGAGGAAACCCACCTTGGTCTGGATTGAAGATTCGGAAGAGGTCGGGGCAGCTGACGAGAACCATCTCGCCCACGTGGGCGGGCTTCCAACACGTGATGTTGTCCCACATCCCGGGGCAGCCTATGGGGAGAGAGCCACGGTAAGCCAGGCCCAGGCAGGGAGCACCTCTCAGTAGTCCCGTCTCCTCCATTCCTTAACACGGTCCCTACGGCCTGGCGTTTGCTTTAACTCCAGCATAAAGGGTGTGCGGAGTGCAGTGGGATGGGAATTCACCAGGGAAAGGACATGAAGCAAGAAGAGCGCGGAGGAGGGAACCCTGCAGACCCCCTATTTATGGGGTGTGCAGAGGAAGTGTCTGTGGTGGTGCGGTCGTGACAAAGGGGCAAAGGTGGAGGGCGGTGGAGGGACCCACAGCAGAGCAGTTTCTGGAGAGGGTCTGTAGCCTGCCGAGGGGTCTATAACATGGCTGTGAAGAGGGCTACTCTGCCAGATAAGGGACAGCCAGCGCGTGACTGACAGCATCCCACTTCCCAGGGCTGCAGAAGATTAACGAGCTCAGACATGTAAGTTCATACATGACGTAAGTTCACACATGAAGAAGAGCGCACTCGATACACGCTCCGTACTGTTGTCCTCACTAACGTCAGGATTTCAGTGAGGTGTCCCTGGAAATCATTCCCCTGAGGGAGGCCTGGGCCGGAAGATGAACCAGAGCAAGGTGAGAAGAAAGGCCAGCGGAGAACGCTAACAGGTCCCACCGGGAGCCTGGAGGGGCGCTAGGGGGGAGGGGAAGTGGGGCAGGCCTCGGGAGCTCACAGCCTCTCTGTTGGGGTCCACGGCTGCCGTCTGGGTGCTGTTTGGACCAGAACGGGTCTGTCTCTCAGAATTCAGACCTGAAGATGATGGAATTCACCCAGTCACAGTGGCCTGTAGCATTTGGCTCCTGGAATGATGGGACTTGGGAGCCAGAAACAGCATAGGAAGCTCTGAGCACAACAAACCGGGAAGGTGAGGACACTGGGGGCCACCTGAGGGCAGCCGAGTCCCAGGTGTCACAGCAACAGGCCAGTTCATCATGATCCTGTCCACCTATCATGCAGGACTCCAGCCTGCACCCGGCGGGTTGTGACATTAGGTCCTTGAGAGGCCAACAGCACATCTTTGGCTGTCATGGCCGTGTTGACCGTGGAAGGTCCATGGAGTACGGCTACGTCTGGCCCATGTCCCAGGAGCCCCGCTAACATATGATCCCTTAACATGGAACAGCGGCCCCGGCACAGCCAGCTTACTGCCCCCTGACATTCCTGAGGTCCCGGGCACTTTCGATGGAGGCGAGCAGTCACGGGGGCTGAGGGGTGGCGACGGCACAAGGGGCTCCTGGGTTGGTGGTCAGAGGCATGGACACGGGGCAGGGATTCATTTTCTTAACTATTTTGAGAGCTCCCCCGAGCCCTCCCCATCAGGTGGAGAAACTCCATTTGAGGAGTTTATGTCTGAGGGCAGAGGGACTGGGGAGGGCCAGAGGGTCCCCTCAGCACCTGCACAGCAACTACACGACCTGAGGGTCGTCCACTTCTGCCAAGACCTCACTGACTGCATGGCTGCCAAGTCTCTACCCCGCCACCCTGACTCAGTTTCCCTGTGTGTATCCCAAGGCTGGGTGTCTCTGAGGGTACTCCCAACTCCAGTGACTAGAGCTCAAATCTGGGTACCTGCCGGTACCCAGAGGAGGGCTGGAGAGGCTGGGAGTGCCATCCCTGGTCCCACTAACAGGACAGACATTTCCCAAGGGGCATCTGCCAAGATCGCCCCAACCCCACCCCATGGCCTGCCACCCTCCACGCCTTCCTGGTGCCTGCTTAGGTTCCCAGCCTGGGTCCCCTCTACACACTAAGGGTCCTAGGGACAGGGCAGCTGGGAAGCCTAGAACTAGAACCCACAACTCCAGGGCCCAATCCCAGTTTCTGGGTTTAGAGGGCTGGGACAAAGTGATAGAATAAGAATTATATATTTGATATTTGTCCCAGGTTCTTGACACAGAGCTTCTAAAACCCTTGGCATTTCCTGAGTGGTAGGGTGAGAGGAGCACCATTTGCTATTCGTAAGCCCCTTTCAGCCGTACCTGCTAATGAAGTGGCTGTTGCAGGAAGGGGGCTGGTCCCCAGAAGAACCAACCATGTGATTAGAGGGTTTCAACCTCCAGGGAGGAGAGAGGCGCTGGAAACTGAGTGAATCCCCAATGGTCAGTGAGTGAATCAATCATGCCTCCATCATGGAATCTCCATAAAAACTCTACACAAGGGGGTTCGGAAAGCTCTGGGCTGGTGAACACATCCGCATGCCGGAGGGTGGCACACCCCAAACTCCACAAAGGCAGAAGCTCTTGAACTTGGGATCCTTCTGGCCCTCACTCTGTGCACCTCTTCGTCGGGCTGTTGATTTACATCCTTTATAGTAAACTGTTAGTGTGTTTCTTTGAGTTCTGTGAACCATTCTAGCACGTTACTGAACTCAAGGGGGAGGTCACGAAATCTCTGACTTGTCGCTAAGTCAGACAGAAGTGTGGGCAACCTGCAGACCCACGACTGACGCTGGTGGAAAGGGGCGGTCTTGTGAGGCTGAGCCCTTAACCTGTGGGGTCTGTGCTAACTCCAGATGGTTTGGCCCAGAATTAAATTGATTGGTAGGGACATCTGGTCGGTGTCTGCAGAAAACTGGAGAATTGCTTGGTGTGGAAAACCCACATATTTGGTGTCAGAAATGTGAGCAGAGCACGAGTTTTCCTTTTGGGGACAATGTCTCTGACTCCCTCGGGAGCTCACAGCCCTCTGGCCTGCACCACTGGGGTCACAGGAGACTCGAGTCACCTCAGAGCTTCCCAGAATGCCCCATTCATAGGTCTCCTGCAGTTATTGTTTCCCGGCCTGACCCAGACGGAAAGAGATGCAGGCTCTATCTCCTCTCCTCTTCTTGATGGGACCTGTGCTGGTCTCAGGGGTCTCGAAGCTGAGTCCTCCAAGGGACCCTTTCTGGGGAGACAAGGACAGGATTTGGGCTTCTGAGAGATCCTTGCGTTTTTCTAACTAAGGACAGCAACTTACTCTCCTTCCACTCCCACCAAATGCATTCAGCTTCTCTATCCCCATGTATTCCAGACTCCAGTCCCGACAAAGCTTAGTTTTGCTGGGCCTGGAAGATTTCAAGATGCCTTTTCTCCTCCTCCTCTTCACCCTTTTTAAAAGTTCCCATTTTCCCCCTTCCCCTCCCTCTTACTTACTCATTTAGTTATTCAAGAAATATTAAGAACTTATTATAAGTCAGACACACCAGAGCAATACAGGGGTGACTAAAACAGCCCCACTCTCTTTCTTGCACAGAACTTACAGTCTGACAGACTGGGGTTTTATGCTAAATGCTAAGAGAAGCCCCTGGATGGTGTATTATTTCCTATGGCTGCTG